>NC_136412.1:284649120-285976620 GCF_051521515.1 Lactuca serriola | reverse complement strand
TTAGGGTAGTAACCCATAAGCAAAGGTCCAATCCTTTTCTATCATGCTAAAGGGAAAAAGTCTATATTGTTGTTCTCATACTTTGCCCAACAATTCATGGTCCAAACCCAAAATGACCCATAAGGGATTCTAGTAAGTACCCCTCGCGTACCACCATTGTACGCCCAACGTACCATGTGTTCAAGGAGAGGGTAACAAGCTGAAACCCATTACGTGCAGTGTACCATGAGGGTACGCCTAGCGTAAGCCACTGTTGCCCAAATTCAACTTTAAGTTCTTAATGCTTAAGACTAAATCATCTAAATCACAGATCTAATCTCTAAAGGATGTCTTAAGTCATAAATTTATTGACATTATGACTTTGTATGGATTAATGGTGTCCAAACCAAAGCCCTAGATTCATAACTTTATCAAAAGACCACCAACTCATGCATGGAAGATATATACTCATCAAGATTCAATTTTTATAACTTAATGACCTCAAAATGACTAGAAATGGGGTTCAAAGGTTTTGCTGTAACTTCTACTCACAAGATTCAAACCACGGTACCAAAACATGCTCATAACATAACCTAAGGCTAGATCTACATTAAATAACCATCAAGTTTGAAGCTTTATACCTCCAAAAGAAAGATCAAGGTGAACAAGGCTTGGATCTATAAGCTCCAAGACAACAAACACTTCTTCAGTGAGTTACTTCTTCTCCAAGGTGAACCAAGAACACTTTAAAACACTCAAACGCTCAAGAATCTCACAAATAGAGCTAGGTTTTTTAGAGAATTGCTTTAGGTGATGGAGGCTGAAGATAAGAAGGGTTTCTAATAAGTTAAGGTCTTTAAATAGGGTCCAAGACCGAAAAATCAGGGTTTGAATCTAACCTGTGTATGCCCAGTGTACTAGGGTGAAACTTCGCGATCACTTAAGCCAAGTACGCCCAACGTACATACCTTGTACGCCCAGTATACTAGCCAAATCCTTTTCCCATTCTAACTTTTTTGTCCCAACACCGTTTTCGGCGTTCCTTGTATGCTTGGAAAGGTAATGAAAAGCCCTATAATCATATCTAATCTCCTTTGACTTAAAACCTTCCGCACAAAAATCCTTAATTCAAGAAAAGGTCTTAAGCATCACTTTTACCATTATACCCTTAGACTCTAAAGCACAAACCAAAAGCTTGGATCACACAACCTATATAATCTACACCTAATTGGGTCTAAAACCCAAACCCTTTCAAGTCCAGGGTCCTAACTTGATCCATTTAATACTCATAATTCCCGAAATAGGAAGCTTCTCGAAACCGGATGTTACAGCCAGTCCATGAAACTGACTTTCCAGTCTGCGGAACTGAGTTACTAGTCCGCAAAACTAACTTATCACATCCAAAGACGGGTCTGTATTGCTAAAAATGAAAAAAGTACACATTTTCATAACATTATTTATTATTACTAAGGTTTACATGGAACTTAATAGAAACATAAAAACAACACACATACTACACCTAAGGTTTACATAGAACTTAATAAAAACTAACATAAGTTCTGATTCGTAGGTTACAATTCTATTATATTGCAAATGGAGGTAAGACAACCACCATTTCAACTGGTATTTCCCAATGCATAAGGTTTGGAATAGGATTCACCATCTCAATTCGGAAAGCATTTCAATACACTGCAGAAGTCAACTTATAATTTACCATTTGCTGGATTTCTTCAATTTCAAGCATTTGTAGTGATGCTATAGCATGTTCACAAGGTATACCACATTTTTTCCATTTCCTGCAACTACAAATCCCATGGTCCACTTGCACCAATTCAGTGGTTAAATACTTTCTCACTTCAAATTTGTCACTACCAATACATTTAAGCCTACAAACATCAGAATGGATAAATCATTTTTGAATCACCTTTTGTGCATAAGGTGTCAGATGACCATAAATCCTCCCTGTGAAATTTATTGATTTACATATAAAAAATAATGTTTGATGAAGTATAATAACATTTAATTATTACCTCCGAATCCAACTCGTTGAACATTTACTCCTTCAATCGACTCATAGATCATCTCGATGATTGACTTTATTGGTAACGGGTGTCTGTTACCTCTTATCCAATTTATGATAATAGGTATGGCGATGAATTTAACATTATAACGTACTTTAGGGAAAAAAGATAGTGCCCATTTTTCAATGGCAATATTCTAAAGCCAGACAAGCTTATTCCCATTAAACTCATTTTGTAATATGTTCAAACATGCATCAAATTCAAACACACTATATGTTTTGTATGTTTTCCAGAACAACTGATCCACAACGATATTATTTCCGGTGTAAGTCTGTATGTTCTCAGCTACAGTGTTACAACAATACCCATGATATGAATCGGGGTAGACTCTCTGAATGGAGTAGTTTATTGAATCAGACATATGGATTATGAAACCATTTTTCATATTGTCACCTATACATTCTTTCAGCCTCCTCATGAACCATGCCCAAGAATCGTCACTGTCTATGGTTCCTAAAGCGAATGCTATGAGCAGGGATTCATGATTTTCGTCCAAAGCAACTGCAATGTACATTGTTGTTATGTTGGTCCCAATAAGGGGTACATGACAAAAAATATATGATTGTTATCATACAGATAAGAAAGGTACAAATCTGCAAGAAAAGATACCAACATTAGCCAAAAACACGTACTATAATGTTTAATAATTAACTATAAAAGATGACGTGCCATGCATCCCAACGCCACAAAACAAAAATGAAAAAAATCTCTCAAATTTTTCTTAATGTGCATGAAGGTATTAGGATTAGAACTTTGTAGATTATGAAAGAATATCGGAAGGTCAAAGAAACTTTGTTTTAATACCTCATTGAACAAACTCATTTTGACAAGTTCTAAACATGAAATTGGTTCTCAATTTAAATAGTTCTCCATAGACTAGTTCGCATACCTGCTTGTCAGTTCACATAGATGTTTGTTAGTCTGCAAAGATGTTTATCAGTCCGTAGAGATATTTATCGGTCCGAAATGACAAGACATAGTTGTTTTTGATGGTTTTTGAGCATTCTAACACTCCTATGGTTTACATGTAACCCTATAAACCTTGGATCTATGTTTTCTCTATTATACATGCAAATATTCAATATTCCAAGGTTTTATCCTAACTAGCATAATATGAAGCAACTATACTACAAAAGCCTAGTTAGATAACATACCTTTTTATGTAGCTTGAAGTCTTGAACTATAAGAGCTTAGCCCCAATAGTTTGGAAGCCTCAAGTGGAATCACAAATCACCAAAAACACCTTGGAAAACTTGAGAGAATAGTAAACACACTAGAAATTGGCCCACTCTTGTTTACACACACACTAGTGCCATTTCATGTGCCTAGGACCCCTTTATATAGTGTGGTGGATTAGGGTTACATTCATGTAAACCCTAATACCCATGACCTTTCATTTCCATAAGATCCATGGGTTAAAGCTCCATGGACTTTCCATGCAAGCCTAGCCCATTCTAGATAAGCATTGGCCCACTCTATATAAATATAAGAGTCCATATTTAATTAGTTCATTTTGATCACTAAATTAATTCTAAATTAATTCTTGATCAATACTAATTAAATAACATGATTCCATATTAATATATTAGAACTTATATATAAATCATAAACATACTATTCTCAAAAGACTATCCATATATATTGTTCTGGTGAAGTGCAACCCAAATGGACCATGCTACTCTCGGGTCGAATATATACCAATAATAGTTATGGGCTTAGACATTTAATCCAACAGTCTCCCACTTGGATAAGTCTAAAACCATTATTGCATATGACTCCAAGATCCCGACTAGCAATCGTAGCTCTTATATCCGCTGTCGAACTCTGACCTAGTCAATTGACTTGTCTATTAGATAAGGGATCATATATTCCTCCATTCTAGATATCATATGGACTGTGACATGGATTATAATCATTCTCTCTGTCCATTTGTTGTTTCCCGATTTCCAGTTTATGACGACTGACAAATTGAACAAATCAAATAAGTCCAGGCTTCGCCAAACACTTAGGGGTGTCATCACTAAATCATCGAGGGGCCCACAGATATCGCTTTTATCCCTCCAAGGGTAAAAGGAATGGATAAACTTCAACTCATATGCTTGTCCTACTACTTGTTGAATCATACACAAAGGCACGTTTTATAACATCAAGTTACTAAAGTGTTTTCGTGCAATCAATGTATAACCAACTCATAGTCAACAAATCATATCTCTAGGTTTGAAGAATATAAGATATTATCGTTTCATGATCACTCGTGACAAAATCCATGAAGTGAGTCAAATGAGCGTAGGTTTAATCCAATACTCAGAACTTATGAGCACTCATGAATGTTGTAGCAACTCTTGCTATATCCAACACCTTACACATCTACAAGCCAACCTCATGACAATCTTGCCTTAATACCTACTTCCAACATATTATCGACTGTGGATGGTTTGAGTAACTTAGTCATTCGGGAAGAATGACCTAGTTATTATGGAAATCAAAACATGCAAAGTGAAACACAAGAATAATCGAATCCAACATGGTCTCAGAACTTATGAATATAAATAGAACACCTTTTATTTATCACCATATTGATTACACATTATTCATTTAATAATGTTTCAAATCATCAACTTTATACTTGAATCAAAACAATAGGCATGCCATGCTCTAATCATGTACTCTATGTTTATCCAAACTATAGTTATGCCATACACCAAGTATGCACACTTTGTTTTTCTATGATCCTTACTTTGTGGAATAGAGCAATTGAACATAATTCCAATGATTCTTATTTCACAATCCCAAAACCTTACCCTAAATGTAAGAATTCCAAATTCATGTCATTTACCGAAATCTTGTTAGATTCTAAACTCAAATGCATTGATCCACTTGTAATGGCTATGCACAAAGTCACAAAGACTTGGCAACAGACATTACAAAGTATTCCAATTGAGATCATTCCATGGAAACGAAGTCTCAAATTCAAAGTACATTTCTTTGAAAATCCTTCTTGCATTAAGTTTTCTAATCTTACACAGATTGAATGACTTCCACCTATGGAGACATTTCCATATTCCCATTTTGACTATCACTTCTGAACACGAGTTGCCTCTTCCCAAAATATGTCAATATGGTCCTTCCAAAATTAACAATATACATCCAACTGTCCATGAGCAACCAAGCTTTGGTAAACCTTAGATTGTCCTCAACAATTGCTTAATCATTTTAGTCATATCCAATTCTATACTTTTTCCCCTCTTAATGCGCTAGGCATTTGGAAAATTTAGAACGGATAAATATTATAGCACATGTAATCGATCCTATATCCAAAGCATATGGGACACGATTCATGATAACTCACATAAAGACATGATCCCAAACCAGTCTTTTGCTACAATATTTTTAATTTACCATGTTTTGATAATTCGACTATGAAGAGGGATGTCGTAATCATAATCGAATTTTGAGAACACAATATATATAGAATTTCATTAAGTTGAACCATTCCAACATAAAATTCATATATATATATATATATATATATATATATATATATATATATATATATATATATATATATATCCTTGACTAAAGATGATTAAAATCTCAATTTAAGCCTTTAGAATTGAAATGAAGTATAATTTCCTCTACCTTAATTATAGCAAAACAACTTTTCCCAATTGAAACTTTTGTTTTCTATAATTAACATTGTTAACTTGCAACACTTGTCATAATTATCATGCTCCCACTAACATGATAATTGTTAGCATAACACTTATGCTCCCACTAGCTTTGACATGTATCCAGAAATCAGTCGGACTTCTAGAAATCAATACTCTATTGACTTTCTTACAAAGTTCAGATTTCTGATACGAGATGCTTTGATAAGACTTTATCAAAATCATAAATCTTTCCTTAGATAGCTCACATGTGTGTCTAAACAACTTTTAGAACTATTAAAAGGGATTCCGTAATCATAGTCTCAATTGTTTAGACCTTTTCCATTTCTCACAACTCTATGTTAGTGTGCCGGTTAACCACACACACTCCATTAACGACTTTGAGAATGCAAATATCACAATTGCTATCTACTTAAAATCAACTTAGTGAAAGCGTTTCCTCACCATCATTTTCATGAATCGGAGAGAAACCTTATGACACTTAGATTTCTATGGTGTATGTGTTCCTATCGATGTAAATTTGTCATAACCATAACCACAAGACAATGTTAGTGACAAATCCAAACTCATATGGACTGAGCTTGACCAATCTTAACTTCTTGCCACTTGGCAGCATAAGGGCCTACTATTGCTTCCAAGTAGTTATGTAAACAATTGAGAACTCATAGAACTCACATGCATAGTCAACTTTAACTGGAATGGGCACATCAATAAGAGTATGTCAACACGATAGGTTACAAACCTCAAGCCGTGTGCTAGTGATAAACTATAGGTTTTATTCTTGATTAGTTCTTGAAATTCTTTCAGGATCTCTTAAACTCCCACTATCCTCTTGACATATAAGACTCTCTTGCCAAGAACCATTCCTTGACAAACAAATATCCAAGAGATAGTGTGGATTCTTATCAAGACAAACACTTCACACAATTGGCCTTAGTTGGTCTTTGTTTTATCCAAAACATCACAACTTACCAATCTCAATGTACAAGAATAGAACACATTTTACTCTTACATTTGACAAGTGTTATAAACCTTCCTTAAGATATGTCACTCAAGTTGCAATCTTGGAGTATGACTCTAAGAATTGTTTTGGAACGAAGTATGACTCATCTTCTTGATTTAACCATTTCAACAATTCATGATTCCTCTTCTTAGCCATAGGAATGCACTAAAATGTCCTTAGATGTCACACCCCCGAACCAGACGGCGGAAACGTCCGGGGGCTGTTGTGACTCAATTGAATACCATAACATTGTATATATATGAAACGTAACAACATTCGTCACCATGCATTAATATAGTACAACCAGTAAAGTTTACATGAAGTACATTGTTTAAACATTACATTCCCAAAAATAATTTGTTCGATTCGTACATCAATAATCTGCAAGCCATCACTGAATATGATTTCCTTTGATTCACTGGTTCCCTGAGAATACAAGTATTTTGAAAAACGTCAACATATGAAATGTTGGTGAGTTCATAAGTAGTGTTTGAAATCCAATGTTTCGTGTCGTTTGAAAACCACCAGAAAATCCGATATTTTCTGAAAATAGTACAGTCAAAAAGGTGTGAAGATCCATAGGTATGCTTGTTTGTTTCTATACTTGTAAAAATTTTTCATTAAAATTGTATGCATTTCGAATCCGTATGTATTGAAAATCCTAGGAAAACCCGATGTTTTCCTGATTTCTTGAATTCCATGAAGTTACATTGAAACCATTGCATAGCGTGTAGTGTCAGTCCCAAGCGACGTTGGATTATTTTTTAGCATGATTAATTGCTACAAACACGCATTACACAAACGACCAGTTTATAGCTATACTAACGACCCCGTAGGCGTCGTCCGTACTAATCACGTTATCCAATCGCCCTGACTATGTGTAGTCCCACATCCGAAGAGAAAGAGGGCACAAAGACCTCGATGACTCCATTAACCGGTTGGGGATAAAAAATGTACGAGGGGTCCCAGACCCGCCTCGCATGAAATGTAGACTTTACTAGCAATACCAAAGGACCCTTGGGGACCAGTAGTATACAAGCCATTGAAAGTCCTTTTACGTTGTGTTAGATCGGTAAAACCCAACACTTCGTAAGATAGAGGTCTTCGGGCCTTAAGATCAGGTCATTGGGCTAGCTAGGCCCAACAAACAAGATTTTACACTTTTGGGGCCCAAAGATGGTGCATAGACGTCTGTGCACACTCGCATGTATATGAATTCCCAAACGTTACTTGTATGAATCGTAGTGTCGTAGTGTTAGTAGGTTCGGATTTTTATTGGTTCGAGACCGAACCAATTCGTTTCACAACGATTTTTGGTATTGTAGTGTATTGTATTTCGTCGATAGTCGCGGTGCCATTATTTGATCCAATTGCATGCATTGAATTAGCCTTGAAAATTTTCTATTTTCAGCCCCTCATTGTTTGTAAAATTTACTTTTTCAACCCTTTAATTAAATACTTTCCGGTTTGGTCCTTAAATCAATTTTCTTGACATTTTAACACCAAAAATTATTGAAATTGATATTTTTCAGCATATTTTTCAATGAAAACAGTTTAAGTCCCTGAAATTTCAGTTTTCTCGGTTATAACCCTTCTTTTTCGCAACTTTGACAATTTTGGCCCAAATTGTAAAATTTTTGCAACTTTGGTCCTTTTTAAATTTAAAAAGCATTTTAAACCTTTGAAAAGAACTTGGAACACTTATAGTCCACTGTTTTACAGAAAAATACAGTTTTGGCCCTCCAAAACAGAAAATCTCGCATAATGGGCCTTATTGGGCCGAAAATGTCATTTTTAGCCCATTAAGCTTGAAATTTATGTTTTTAATCCTCCAAATGAGTATATTTCCAGAAATTGTTTTATTGAAACTGTTTTAACACACCTCATCCATCAGAATTCGTGATATGTCAATTTGGGCCCTTAATTTTGTATTTTTCACATTTTAGGTCCAAAAATTTGTGTTTTTAGCCCAAAGAAATTGTTACTAAACCATTTAGCCATTTTTCTAGAAATACTTTGTATGTAGAAATATATTTGATGCTAAAATCATTTAACATAAGGTATATCTCGGTTTTGAGGGGTTTTATGGCTAGATCCAACATTATAACACACAAAAGCATACATATAAGCATGGAAATCATACAAGGCATACAAAACACATATAGATCTACACTTTCACTTGTATTCCCCCCCCCCCCCCCCCCCACAAAACTCATAAAAACAGAAAATAGGGGGTATGAAGCTCACCTTGTTTGAAGCTTTCGGTTTTTGAAGAAAAGATGGAAGAAAATGAAGTGATTTTTCGGCCTTAGCACTTTTCCTTGGTAGATCTCGAGTTTGGTGACTTCTAAGGTGCATGATCACAAGTTGGAATAGATTTAGAAGAGGTTTTTGATGGAATGAAGTAGCTAGATCATGGATTAGTCATCAACTTACCTTAGATGATGATTTTTGGTGATGGATTCTCCTTGTGAAGCTTCTTGATTCACGAAAATTTTGAAGAAGGAGGGAGGATTGTTCTTCAAGACTTAGAGAGTTTGGAAGAGATTTTTGTGGTGTGTGTGTGTTTGCATATGGCCGAGAGTGAGAGAGAGGAGAGAAGAGAAGTGATTTTGAAGTGATGTTTGCATGGAAGAATGAGATATAATGCATGGATATCCAATGAATAAAAATGAGGTGGCATGGTAAAGTCAACTCTCCTCTTGGGCTTGATTTGGGCCGAAAACATGGAAGAAAAAAAAAAGGAAATTTGGGCTTTTTGCTCCTAAGCCCAACATTAGAGTTAGTTTGGGTGAATTTTATCATAAAAGAATATAGTATGATTTTTCCATTTTTGTTGGACTAGTTTAGGGTATTCATGGATCAAAGCTTTTAATTCATTTCATTCTAGGCCCAACATGACCCAAAATGTTGAAATAAATTAGTGTGGGTCCAATTAGAGCCCAAATTAGGGTTCTAAGCCCATGATAGTCTAATTGGAAGCTCATTGGTCCATTTGGATCCAATAAGGAAGTCCTAGTCCAAAGTGGACTTAAACAAGGGCTTCTAGGGTCTCCAATCGCTTGATGACTATTTGTAGTACTTGTATGATGTATTTGATTGAAGTTTTTGAAGTCATAATCATAGGCGTTACACATGTTCTTAAGTTTTTGATTCACACTAGTTTGAGTGTATAGATTACATGACACAAAATTTCCAGTTGTGACATTAGAGGACCAATTGTGATATGGTTTCTTAATCATTAAGATGATCACAAAACATGATACTAAAGTACTCTCCTATCTTTTAGATTTGAGGAACTTTTATCTTTCTGCCTAATTTGATTATTCTCATTCATTATGCCATACATCGAAGCTTTTCCAATGTTTCAGAATTATACCTAAACTTGTAAGTATAACCATATTTACTAAGCTTTAGTAAACCATGACGAATAGTCATATCGATATTTTGTGGTGGACTTGACCAGTGCAAAAGAATGTGTACTCGATCCCTTAGTCCTTCACTTGACTCACATATACATGTGAACAATGAATTAGTCTTAGTTTTTCAAAGATGAAAATTCTCATTCATCATACAACTTGCATGATTCCAAGTTTCGGTGCAATTGAAACTTGGGTGATGAGAGTCTTTCCTTATTTTGGTAAATTTAGACACTACCACAAAAAAAAGAATCAAATCCATTTTCCAATATTGCTGTCAATGGAATCATATAAACAACAATTTTTTTCACAAATGCCATTATAATGAATTATAAAACAAATAAAATTATTTTTTTCCTTTTATTTTAAAAACTTGCGGAAAACTTATCCTTACAATGCAAATGCATATGAAAATTTTTCGTTATCTATTCCTAAGCAAAATATCATAACTCTTAAGCAACAGCTCAAAATTCTGATCACGAAATCATGCGATCGAAATCCATCTTCGCGATCAGAATCAACATATTCTTCCTTTAAGCTTCCTGTTTTCTTTGATTCTTAAAACATCAACATGTGACCTAGTCACATCATGTATAAAAATCTCAAATAGGAACTTAATAGAGTTAGATAGTGGACTTTACCCGAAGTAGTGTCAAACTTTGACTTTTACCATCCTAGTGAAATTTTAGGTAAATAGGGCAGCTTCGCAACCAATGCCCCTTCCTATGGCAATAGAAACATATGGACCCTTTGGGAATGGTACACGGGACAATCTCAGACTTAGCCTTTCTCTTTACTATTTGGTCAACCGAGTTGATTATGGCCGATCCCTTTCCATTGGGAAGAGAAAGCTTTTCTGGATTTCCAATGTTACCATTGTCAATGTCCAAGGAAGTTTGGGAAGTCAATCTTCCAATCAAATTTGATTTACCAGTGCTCTAAATCATTTCTGATTCAGCAACATTAAGCAAATAGGTAAGATCATTAAAGATAATGTCATAGTCTGTTACATAGTAGTCCCAAAGGAACTCACTGTGTGACTTAGGAAGTGATTGAAGAACCTAGTCAACGACCAACTTCCTCAAGACTTTGACACCCAACTCTCCCGGTCTGTCTACATATGACTCATTTCCAAGATATGAGCACACACAGACTTTGCCTGCCAATAGGGCTTGAGTGACCTTGAACTTGTGGGTTAGGGAGAATAATTGGAGGAGGATGAGGAGGAAGTGAAGTATGATTTCCATGATCTAACCACGGGACATCAACTTCATTAGGAAAGCTTGTTTCAAGAGATTTGGGAAGGTCATAGTTGTCTGAACCAGACATCTACAATGGGAGAAATTTAAGTTAGTTGATTTAAAGTCCTTAATATATTACCCAATATGAAATATTAAGGCGAGGACCTAACACAATATTTTATAACTTGGAAGAGGGATGTCGTAATCCAAGCTATAAAATATTTGAAGGTAGGCGAATGACGATTCACCAATTTCCACCATGATAAAACGAAATAGGAATTAGGTTTTAATTGGTTTGAAACTCCTAGATCTTTTGATATTCATTTAGCTTTTCAATGACATGTTTAAATCTCGATTGTTCCCTCTCAAGTTTGTGACTGGGATGCCGAGGATCACAAACAAGGTGTGAATAACCATGCAAATATACTTGGTACTCTTAATTTTTATCACCTAATCGATGTGCCGGTTAACCACACGCGCTCCACCGATATTATGATAAACCTTAAGCCAACCTTTACCTACCTTTTTAAATCCAAGTTAGTGTGCCAGTTAACCACACACACTCTACTAACGACTTAAGCAAAGTGCAAAGTGTAATTTCATGGGTTATCACTAAATTCACATTTTCCTAAAGTAACTAAGATTGGGAATTTATAAAAGGTTTAGTTACTTTATATTTATCATTATACTTATAATGAGAATTATAGTCATTGTCCTACCCATTCAGCTAACGACCCTCCACCAGTCAAGGAAGCGGTGGGCGAGAGTGGACACATATTAAGCTGCCATTTTATAGGCAACAACCTTATACCCCCCTTATAGACCGACTTCGTGAATGATGCCTACTAACAGTAAGACTGACTTTGTTCTTATACATATATATAAATATTAAACCTATAATATTATAATAGTATAAGGATTGAATTTTAACTTTTAAAAATTTAAGGGTTTAATTTGGAATTAAAGTATTCATGGGGGGAACTTTACAAATTCCAAAACTTGAGGGCAAGTTTTGAACAATTCAAAAACTTTTGGTTTCCATAACTTATGAGTTTAATATGGTTTTTTATGAAAAACTTTTCAAGTTCCATGACTTGAGGACAAGTTATGGAAGACATAAAAAAACATTTTATGATGACATTAAAATTAGAGACTCTTCCATTTTCATAACCTATGACTTTTAATGACACTTTAAAAGAAAAAACTCTTTATTTTCCATAACTTGAGGACAAGTTATGGAGTTCATAAAAACCAATATGATCAAATTACCAATTAACACAATAATCAAGTAATTTTTCTATAAACAAGATCAAACTCATAAGTGAAGATAATTCATATCAACAATTTTCAAGAACTTAGCTAATCACAAAAACTAAACAAGACTTGAAACTTTGACAATTATCATTTATTTGGATGAGAATAAACATTACCGTAACATCAAAATCAAGTTTTATGAACAAAAACACTTTGTAGTAATGATTCTAATCCAAAACAGGCCAAAAAATTGAAATTTTTTTCACCGAACAGTCACCACCTCGTGGTGAACTGGCAGATTCCAAAAAAATGATTTTTCTTGCAAATAGCATCAATTATAATTGAAAACAAGCCTAGGATCTAATACCACTAATGGGTTTTGAGCATTCTAACACTCCTATGGTGTACATGCAACCCTATATACCTTGGATCTATGTTTTCTCTATTATACATGCAAATATTCAATATTCCAAGGTTTTATCCTAACTAGCATAATATGAAAAAACTATACTACAAAAGCCTAGTTAGATAACATACCTTTTATGTAGCTTGAATTCTTGAACTTTAAGAGCTTAGCCCCAATAGTGTGGAAGCCTCAAGTGGAATCACAAATCACCAAAAACACCTTAGAAAACTTGAGAGAATAGTAAGCACACTAGAAATTGGCCCACTCTTGTTTATACACATACTAGTGCCATTTCATGTGCCAATGACCCCTATATATAGTGTGCTGGATTATGGTTACATTCATGTAAACCCTAATACCGATTGCCTTTCATTTCCATAAGATCCATGGGTTAAAGCTCCATGGACTATCCATGGACTTTCCATGCAAGGCTAGCCCATTCTAAATAAGCATTGGCCCACTCTATATAAATATAAGAGTCCATATTTAATTAGTTCTTGTTGATCACTAAATTAATTCTAAATTTATTCTTGATCAATACTAATTAAATAACATGATTCCATATTAATATATTAGAACTTATAATATATTAATATAAATCATAAACATACTATTCTCAAAAGACTATCCATATAAATTTTTTCGATGAAGTGCAACCCAAATGGACCATGCTACTCTCGGGTCGAATACATACCAATAATAGTTATGGACTTAGACATCTAATCCAACAGTTTTCTTGTCGAAGGAACTGTTTGTTATTCTGCATACTTGCTTGTTAGTCAGCGGAGCTATTTGTCAGTCCGCAGAGATGTTTATCAGTTTGAAATGATAAGACATAGCTATTTTCCTGTCGAAGGATCTATTTTTTATTCCGCATACCTTTTTGTCAGTATGCAGAGCTGTTTGTCATTCCGCAAGATGTTTGTCAGTCCACAGAGATGTTTATCAGTCCGAAATGACCACACATAGCTTTTTTGAAGTCCTTTTTCTTATTTAGGTAATGTATTAATCTATAATAAATTCACATCTCTATTCAAAAATGGCATCCATCGTACCAACTTCCTCCAACACATCAGTGTTGTCCAATTCTTCATGTTCATGGACAGAAACAGAAGTGATGGTCGTAACACGATGTTGGATGAGCGTTAATGATAGTGTAACACCAATTGCTCCCCCCACATTGCCTTGTAGGTGATGAATGGACCCATATAACAGGTTTGTTCAACCATGATATGGAAGAGGGACAACATCAGGTAAAAGCAGATATTGTTACTAAATGGAGGGATTCAAAGGAAAAAATCACATGGTTCAATCGATTGTATCATTATGTTAAAAACCATAAATACTATTACGCAGACGATGAAGAACTTTTACAAATTGTTAAATAAAAATACTTATTCGAGCATGATGGAAGTGAGTTTGAGTACGAGGACGCTTAGAATTTGGTTAAAAATAAGCAATATTTCATGTAGATGCCTCTTTATGTGTAATGTTTTATCTTATTATTTGTAATGTTTTATGTTTTAATGTCTTTGTAATGTTTTATGTTTCATTGTCTTTGTAATGTTTTATTTTTCAATGTCTTTGTAATGTTTGTGTTATCTGTTTCATAGAATAAATCAGAAAATAACCCAACTTTTTTCATAAATACCCTAATACAAACTTAGTACATAAAAACAACTTAATACAAATGACTTACATACCTAATACAAACACAATACAAATTAAAAATACGGGAGATCTTTCATAAGATTCCAAGGGGCTTCATACTCGAATTCCAACCCATTGCTAATGGAAATGTATTCCTCATTAGCCGCCTCCAAGATGACTTCCTCAGTATCATTTACATGTGTGTCTTAAATTTTGTTATAAAGATCGTTGAATAACATAATTTATGTTTTCAATTCATGCCATTTGGCTGTGATATTAAGAGTGTACAGAGGTTTTCTGAGGTGGTTTGAGCGTCAATGTTGATTGTTGAAGGTATTGGTTAAACGAGTCCAAAACATTGTATCATTCAACCTGATGTTCTTGTAGACATTAATATATGCATGAGTTAGAACCAAATACTCCTCAATGGTCCATGGTTTTGAAACCATTGTGAGTGAATATATGAGGATAAATCTTTCAAATAAATATACAAAGAAATGATACAAAGTAGATGAAATGATACAAATTTTAATATCATTTTATAGTAGAAACTTATTTACAAAACTGTACTTTTAATATAATAAAAGAAGTACTATGGAAATAACACTGTTTTCATGTACAGTAGTTGGTTGAACAACTCAAGATTCTGCCTTTTACAATACCATATTTTAAGGTTATACAAACTTCATAAAATTATTCAAACTATGTAGTGTCCCAAATAATATCCGCCATCCTATTTCTTTAAAGAAATTGCGCCACTCTTGCTATTTTTCTATCTTCACTGCTACCCCCGAAACAATCATTTCCATTAACATACATATGAAAACTCCACAATCCCCTCGATCGATATCCATCTCATGTTGCTACAAGTCTATAGCTTCAACAAAATTCACATTTTAATGCCTCTGTAACTAGGGGAAATCATTAAAGTACCCAATTATATCCAGCTCTGACAGGATACTATTAGTAAAACTTTTGAATTCTCCACCAATTGTGTACTTATAAAAGTAACCCATACATTTCGTTGAATCATAAATGGTAACTTTCCATGTTTTTAGATCTAGCACTACCAAAAACCAATGGCAGTGAACCATATTTATGGGGAATAAAACCTACAAAAAGATGAATAATAATTATATGTATATAATAATTTTAAATGATATATTATATAAATAAGTACAATTACACTAACCATATCTGTTGAATCAAAAAAGTGACCCTCTTGAACTTCAGCTACCGCAACCTCTAAGCAACCGCAGTCAAGCGATCTTATCATCTGGCCATCCGAAGTTGCATGCACCACAGTCCTTATCTTTACTTAGTTTATTTGTCTTTTTCTTTAAAACACTCTAATGTCCAGTATGCCTTGCATGGCTACTTTTAGAGTTGTTAAATTGTCTCTATAAATAGAGTTCTTTCCTCATGTAATTGTACCGATGTGAATCTCTTCTCAAATTCTAATACACATTAGTTTTCATTCTATCTTACTTATCAAACCTTCCTATTCTCATAATCGATTACTATCTCTTTTAAAGAGCAAGTCACTTGTGACTTAATCACTAAGCTAGATCTCATTTACTAACTTGGTTTGAATGCATTCCTTGTTATGAATATGATTTTGTGTATACTTGATATAACAAATGTTGTCATTTACATTTCTTTACTTTTCCGCATCTAACTCACTAACTTCTAACACTTAATATTATTGTTGAGCTAACATATCCTTTGGAAGACCCCAACTTTCGTATTTATGAAAGGCCCAAACTTTCATACTATTCCAACATTATTCTTAAGTTACTTCCTCGAAACATGCTACATGCATATTTATAAAACAATATTTTATATTGATAAAGTGATTACAAAGGATACAAACCGACTAAGTTTTATTACATTTCATATCTACCCAGGAATCTACTATTCATATACATACATGAACATTAAAATACATAGAAATAGTATTAACTATTCTAAATCTTTCAGCAATATAAAACTATATTGGATACTCATCACCTGCAATTGTTAAACATTGAGAGGGATAAGTGATAACGCTTAGTGAATTCAATAAATAGATACAATATAATCTGATGCCTTATATATACCAATATGACAGAAGCAAAAGGGAACAAGAACAACAATAGCATATGCGTATCATATGTCACGCTTTCAATATCAACTCAAGATTTGATTCAAAGATTTACGATCAATGAGACATAACAATTTCACTACTTGATATACATCAATAAAGCTTTTGGCCCAAACGGCACAGAAGCTATACAACTTCGGATTAACATTTTGGTAGATTTCAGGCTTAAAGCCCTGTCTAACCATTTGCCAATACCATAGAATAGAGTTCATTCTCTTACGGAGTCATGCTCTACATGGTCAGAGGCTACATACCAGTCCTATCTAACCTTCTGCCAATGCCATAGAATAGAAGTCATTCTCTTACGAGACATGTTCTACATGGCCAGAGGCTACATACCAGTACCACCGTGAATCTAAGTCCTTTTACTGATCACATGGTCAAAGGTATAACTTTGCTATTAAAAATAACGAATAAAAATAACCCGGAATAATAACACTGAAAAGCACATAGCACATATAACACATAACATACAATTGTTCCTATATATTGAACTCACCTTAAAATAATCGGGGGTTAAAATAGTAATTTGAGCAGCATATCGGCTCCATATATGGCTTTATTTGTTGAAAACCGGGAGAATTAGCTAAAAACCGGACTCTAAAAAGGTAGAGCTTCAAAACCGAAAAGATAAATTTTTCGGGATTCTCGGGAGTCTCGGGGCGTGTTTCGGGCTTTAGAATCAGTACCAGGGCTTCGGGGGATGTCGAGATCGTAAAAATATTGAAAGAGGGGGTGAAAATGCCAAATTTCTAAAACTAGCCGAGAGGGCTCGCACCCCTTATATAGGGCTGAGCTTCGGATCCGAAGCGAAGGGAAGGAGACGGTGGCTGCGAGGTTCGGACCAGATGGCAGCTTCGCAGGGCTCCAGCGAGGCTCGGATGCGAGGAGTCATCAGCTTCAGGCGCGTCATCGGTTGGGTCTTCGGCTCGGTCTTCGGCTCGGACAGCAGGTGGCTCGCACATGGGTCTCGCATGCGAGGGTGATCAAGGGGGTGTCTCATGCGAAGGTGCTCCGGGCTTAGTGGTCCTCAGCTTGGTCCAATCAGAAGGCAACACGCAAGGCTGCGGTCCAATCAGAAGCGAACATCTGTCCGACACGTGGAAGCCTCGCATACGAGGGTGACGTGGCATTTCACTATTCATACGAATTTTCTCGAAAAATGTGCAAAAACTTCTAAAATCCATAACTTTCGCATACGAGCTCCGTTTTTGACGTTCTTTATATGCACGCAAAGCTAGAATTATGCTCTACAACTTTCGTTTAGACTTCGTCGGCTAATTTTGATTTTAATTTTAATATTATTATTTTTAACAGACCGGGACAGGAAAATCCGTTAAAAATTCATAACTTCTTCATCCAACGTCTGTTTTCGTCAGACTTTTTACCGTTGCACTACTAATGACGAGACCTTCAATTCTCGTTTAGGTTGTGTCGGCTAAAAATCACTCGATCTAAAATTCGAGTTTTTAGCTGTCTACTGCTAAGCTGAAACTTCGAAAAATCATAACTTCCTCTTACGAAGTCAGATTCAAACGGTCTTTATATGAAAGTTGATTATTTTCACGAGTTCTACAACTTTCATTTACATTACTAAGGTTAAAAATTAGTTTATCGAAAACTAAATTTTTACGCGACAAGGTATTTTCCGGATTTATCACGAATCTTCGTTTGGTCATAACTTCTTCGTTATAACTCGGATTTCGATGAGGTTTTCGCCTAAATGTTTCTAACGAGATTATCTACAACTTTCAATAATAAAATTTTACTTATTTCAAATTTTATATTTTCGCTAAATTTTCATGATTTGGCTATTAATTGGAATCTCATAAGACTTCTAACATTTTATGAGTGATTCTAAACATAGTTTTACTTCATTTCTAGTAAAAACTAGCTGTTAGAACTCAACACTCAATTTTATTCACTTTTAATAATAACAATACACAATTTCAGAACGTGTATGTTACATCCTTCGAGATTAACTATTCCACTATATACTTGTTCTAACAATTTGTTCAAGTGTTTCTCAAAGTTTTTCTCTCAACAATTTGTATCAGAGCCATAATGGTTGCTTTTTAAAAATTGGAGCCATAATGGTTGCTTTTTAAAAATCGGAACTCTGATTTTTCGAAGAGCTTTTTATACCACTGAAGCTCATTTCTTAAACACAAAAAAATTCTTCAAAATGGCAGAATCGTTATCAATAAATGTCTCCAACAGTGTTGGTGGTTCTAATCGAGCCCCAATACTGGTTGCAAATGTGTACCATCACTGGTCTCAAAGGATGGAAATATATCTCAGATGACTTGGTAGAGATGTTTGGCGATCTATAGAGGAAGGACCACATGTTCCAGTCCTCACACCAATCCAAACTGATGGAGCCACTGCAAGGCTAGGAGGAGGTCAACCAGCTTTGAACCGTCCCACCAAAGATGATCTCGACAAGATGGAAAATGATGCTATTGCCTTTTATGAAATCTCTTATGGAGTTGCTCCTGACAACTTCGACATCATCATAAACTGCAAATCAACAAAGGAGATTTGGGATGTTCTCAAAAACTTATACGAAGGTTCAGAGCAGGCTCAAGACAAGAAACTCACTACGGCTCTCAACGAATTCAACAACTTCAAAGCTCACTCCGGTGAAAGTTTGGAAGACTCCTTTAAGAGATCCAACTTGATTGTCACAAAACTGTCCAATGCGGGCACCGTCCGTAGCAATCATGAAACAAACCTACAGTTCCTTAATGGCTTGGGAAGACATTGGACAACAGCCAAAATGATTGTTCAAGGAGACAGGAAGATTCACTCGTTGTCCCTCTATAAGCTCTATGGTGAGTTGCAAGCTCAAGAGTCCACTGTACTCAAGGACTGCTCAGACTTCGAAGGTCCACTTGCTCTTGTAGCGCAATCACCCCACACTCAAACTTATCCCACTTCGTATGACTCATCACCGCAGTCATATGAAGCAGACTCAGAATATGACGACAAAGAAAAATTTCAAAATGCCATTGCCCTTGTCAGTCAAAAATTCAATCGCTTACCACCTTCATTTTGTAAAAATCAACAATACAACCAACCACCTTTCAACTGCAACTTTCAAAATAATCACTTTCGTTCCACCAAGAATCCTCTCCATCCACCGCAGCCTCAGCAAACACAATCTAAAGACGTACCACCGCAGCCTCAATCAACTGACTCTGGTACCTCTTTAGAAGACAAAAGTGACATTGTTACATGTCACAAGTGCAACAAGGAAAACCATTTTGCCAAGGATTGCAAGGCAAACATAGTGAAAGATAGAGCCTTCTATCTCAAAATGGCTCAAGAACTGCAGGACAAAGAAAAGGGTAAAGCCTACGTTGCTCAAGTGAAAAGGAATCATCAAGTGTGGTCATCCGAAGACGAAGATGAAGACGACCGCAGTAATGGAGAAGGCAAGATCTATATGATGGTAACTGCTGATGAAGACGGCTCAACCAAGGTAAAGAAGCACCATTAATATCTTTAGTTTGATCTGTCTTAATTATGCCCTTTATCCGAGTAGTCTTTTCTTCGCCAACCCCCCCCCCCCCCCCAGTATATATATAGCTTGCAAAATCCATGTAAAAAACACTTGGCATTAGTTAGTCGGTGAACTGAGGTTAACGGATTAATCGGCTAAGCGGAGATTAATCGGAGACCATAAATTCCTAATTCGTTGAATTAAAAAAATATATACATAGCTAATATCATAAAAAATTCATAAATACCACTAATATCTTAACATAATACGTTAATATGATTAATAATTCTTCATTCTTCAAATAGTTTTCGGTGAGATAACATTTCTTCAAAGTGTTAAAGTTTCATCGTTTGCTATTGTTTCGTTTCATTGTGAATGCAGAAATTAACCGTCAGATGTCTTTTAGTCGGTAAGGTAGGGCGTAGGTATTAATTGGAGATTATTCTGTACCTGATCGAGATTTTTACCACACTATTAAAAGTATACGTCGGTATAATTTTCGTTTTCTCACACACTTACCATGATCCAATTGTTTGGTATATATTGTGAATTGCTCGGTCTATTTCACATCAATAATTATAAAAACACAAAACACAAAATGCAAGTTGGATTTAAATTCCATTAAGTTGACCAAGTTTGTAGTTATTTCAGAGAAGAAAACAAAGGGTAAGACTCTTAAGAAAATTTATTATGGAGCTGATCTGTACATATCAATTTTTTTTTCCATACACAATAATTGATGTTTTAAAATGTTGTATTGTACAACTATATAATGCATGAATTGTTGTGTATAGCAAAAAACTGTTGTGTACGAATTACTTCTCATTCGATTATAGTTTAGATGTATATCGATTCTGTAACGAAGAACGCTTAGACGTGGAGAAAATATGTATCACAATTCAAAACATCAAACGTTTAGAAAGATCATTGGCTATTTCCATACGTGACAACAAAAATGATCCTAATGGTGGTTTGTTATACGGAAGTTCAATCAAGAAGATACGACATACTATGTCAAAATACCATCAAAGTTTTTTTTTCTTTTTAGTATCTTTTGGACTTGTGAAAATTATGTTACGTGGAACATCCAAATTATGAAGTAGTTCTTTCTACTAGGAAAATCTTTTGACCAAGTTTCAAACTTCAAGTTCAAGGCTTAATGGTTACAATTACATCACTCACTTCTTTTAAAGATCACTTACCTTTTTTAAAGACACCGACTATGGATTTTTCTACAAAGTTCTTTAAAGTTGTTACGTTTAATGACCCAAATCTTTCCTATTTCCTAATAAGTTTTGCATTTTATTTAAATCTCATATGATTATATATTTAAATTTATTGTATTAAAAAAAGTGCAACTTGAACATTTGATGATCATCATATTCATACCCTGGATATAATAATACCAATAAAGCAAAACAATAAAATATAAAAAAGAAAGTGACGGATTAATTGAGCATGTCTAGAGAGTTGAGGCACACACATGATTTGGCTTAATCAACGGCAATTCCCCATTGGTTTTATTGTTTGGTTGACTTTTCTTCAATGAGAAATAATGGAAAACATTTTGTCTTTCATTTTCATGTATACACACAAACACAGCTGGACCTTTGTTCCCTTCGTTTTCAGACCTATTAAGTATTTTACTTCAAACAACTAGGTCCAGATGAAACTACTTTTTCATAATTGTTAGGTTTTTATGTTGTTTTCATTAATTATAAACATAAACTATTAATCAATAATTTTGATTAATAATATTAACATAAAATTAAAAAATCAATGCCATTTGGCTACGCGTATAACAAAAAGAGAAGCACCATAGAAGCAGCTTTTCAATCTCCCTCTCTCACTCTTATATATACACATAACCTAACTTTATACACTCATTCCCATCTTATCGATCTCTTTCTTTATTTCTTTTTCATTAAAGATCAACATATGGATTCCATTCAATCTTTCAAGGGCTACGGGAAGGTCGATCCTGTAGAAGAACAAGCATTTCGCCAGAAAACCCGTAAGCGTCTCATCATCCTCATCGTCTCTGTAGTCCTGCTCATTGCTGTCATCATCGGAGCTGTTGCCGGCACCGTCATTCACAACCGCAACGACAATGGTAAAGATGAAGATGCTTCTTCCTCTCAGCTCTCCTCCGCCCAATCCATCAAGGCCGTTTGTAGCCAGACTCTGTATCCTGAATCTTGCTACTCTAGCATCTCGGAGCTCGATAAATCCAACACCACCGATCCCGAAGATCTACTCAAGCTCTCTTTACAGGTCGTTTTCAACTCGCTCTCTGGTTTGTCTTCGTTGCCGGAGAGTTTGATGAACGCAACCTCCGACGATACAGCGAAAGAGGCGTTGAAGGTCTGTAAGGTTGTGTTAGATGACGCCCTTGATTATCTCAGTGATTCCATCTCTTCCATGGACGTGAAATCGGGTGATAAGTTGCTTAGCCTTAACAAAATCGACGACCTGAAAACGTGGCTGAGCACTGCTCTCACTAACCAAGACACATGTTTGGATGCTCTGGAAGAAATGAATTCGACATTTCTTGTAGATGTCAAGTCTAAGATGCAGAACTCCACCGAGTACGCCAGCAACAGTTTAGCTATTGTCTCTAAGATCTCGGGGATATTAGGGAAATTTAAGATTCCGATCCACAGGAAACTGCTGGCTGAGAGAGAATCTGAATTTCCGGAATGGGTGAGCCCTGTTGTCCGGAGGTTGCTTCAAACGGGACGGCCGACGCCGAATGTAACGGTGGCGTTAGACGGGACCGGAGATGTTAAAACCATTAAAGAGGCCATGGGAAAGGTACCAAAGAAGAGCAAGACGATGTTCGTAATATACATCAAGGAAGGCGTGTATATGGAGAATGTCGTTTTGGATAAATCGTTCTGGAACGTCATGATCTACGGCGACGGCAAGGATAAGTCCATCGTTTCCGCCAGCCTGAACTTCGTCGACGGCACCCCAACTTTTTCCACCGCGACTTTCGGTAATTTTCTTGATTTTTTTACTTCTCACTTAACAATAAATTACAAATTAATTAGCCAAGTATATATCAAAACACTCAAACAAAAAACATCAAAATCAAGAAAAGACAATATCGTTTTCTAAGTTGTGAATTTATTAGATTTGATAGTGAAAGCTACCCACCCACATGGGTTGTCGATGTTGTATTAGATGTCATGTGCCTACAACATCTGCAACTCAATCCATGTGCAAGTTCGTGACTTAAATAGTTTATCACAATCTAAATCAGCTTTCGTGTCCTCAATCCAACGGCTTTAAGCATAAAGTTTTTGGATTTGATAAATGGTGAAAACTAACATTATGTTAATGATTATCAGCTGTCGCCGGAAAAGGGTTTGTAGCAATAGACATGGGATTCAAGAACACAGCTGGAGCAGCGAAGCATCAAGCAGTGGCACTGAGGTCTGGTTCAGATTTCTCAGTGTTCTACAGATGCTCATTCGATGCGTTTCAAGACACTCTCTACTCCCATTCCAATCGTCAGTTCTATCGTGAGTGTGATGTCACCGGAACCATCGACTTCATCTTTGGAAACGCGGCGGTTGTCTACCAGAACTGCAAGATTATGCCACGCCAACCTTTACCAAACCAATTCGTCACCATCACAGCTCAGGGAAAGAAAGACCCTAATCAAAACACGGGAATTTCCATCCAAAAATGTGATATATCGGCTTTTGACAAGCTCACGGCGGCGACATACCTTGGGAGGCCATGGAAGGACTATTCAACCACCGTGATTATGCAATCCACCATTGGAAGCTTTCTGAAACCAGTTGGCTGGATTTCATGGGTCCAGGGTGTTGACCCACCTGCATCCATATTCTACGGCGAGTATCTCAACACCGGTCCCGGCGCTGACACTACCCAACGGGTCAAATGGACCGGATATAAGCCCAGTTTAACGAGCAGTGACGCCTCCAGATTCACGGTGGCGTCATTCATCGAAGGTTCAATGTGGTTGCCACAAACAAATGTGGCGTTTGACTCAACTTAATGATCATGAAAAAAAAAGGCATCAATCACATAGGCACATTACATATACTCGATCGTCTTGTTAATGGGTGTTTCGCGGTTTATTTATTTTTTTACTACGATAGTTTGTAATACATCATCTTCTAACACGGTTACCATGTTTGTAATATTGTTTTTGTTGTTATACCTGCAATTATATGAGATGATTCTACTGGCTTAACCAAAAATCTATTACAATTCACAACAAGAGTTGCTTCCTTTTGATTATGTTACGATGGCGTACATCTATTTATTTGTACCCAAACTGCAACCCAGGTCACAATGATAAAGCTAACATATGGACTCCGGATTGTTACAAATTGGGGGGAATCATATAAGGGTGTGTGATTATCTTCAATTTCATGGATTGTTTAATTTTCTTACACAATAGTTTGACCACACTTCAAGCACAGGCTGAACACAAATATTTAAACTAGACTGGCTCATAAAGATATAAACAAGTTTATTTTTGTTCAAATTTATAATATACCAAAAATCTAATAATTTACAAATAACAAAATAAAAATATAACAATTAACAAATAAAAAAATTAGAAAAAAAAAGTAACAAAAAGATTTTAACAAACAATTGCAAACTAAATTAACCTAAAAAAATTTAACAATTAATTATAGAGGGGAAAAAGACAAACTTAGGTACTCCATTTTTTTAAAATTCTAAAATTCAGGCAAAAAAGTAAAGGTTTTTTAAAATTAGCTATGAATTTTGCATCATCCACTTTACTGGTATGGGTCCCGGTATATAAAGTATTTTTTACACCATATTTTAAACTAGTGTAGTTACTCATGTTTTGTTTCGTTTTGTGGATCTTTTCTGGTTGAGCCACATATTACGACGTACCATGTAACACCTATCTGCACCTCCAAATTTATGTATATAGATCGGGAGCAAAAAGAATGTATTGAAATTGTCTTAGCAAAAAAATGGATATATACTGAAATTAGGATGTTATAACAAACAATATATGAAAATACATGGCTATTTCTTGCATTAACTATAAATAAAAATCAAAACATATGAAATCCAGTAAAAAAGTGTTGGAGTAACACTGAGATTCACAGTCACTGTTTCAACATATTCTCCCATAAATATGTAGTTTGTATTCGGGCACTATATAACATACTTCTCCAAAATAGTTCATACCCTATAAAAGTTTATTATTATATTTCATTTGTTACAAAAAAAAAAAACAAAAGCAGCAACAACAACAACAACAACAATAATAATAATAATAATAATAATAATAATAATAATAATAATAAAACAAATAAAAACTAATATTTGCTCAAGGGAGTTAAAAGAATTAATAGAAAGTTACTACCCAATAACAACTGCATTCAAAGTTGTAAAATAAATATGTCATCAAAATATGACGTAGAATATTCACGTTTTGAATGGTAGCATTCTATTAGTTCTTCCTTGAAAACAAATACAAATTAAGTTTTAATTAACATTTATCGAAAAAAAGTCCAGAAATTTAGTGAACAGTATGTTATTATAGTTAATTAGTCATTCCACGATTTTATGAATAAGAAAGTTCTCTCTTTAAATTGCGTATCTCTTATTGATTGCCATGTGGAAATGCTTTGCAATTGGAAAATAAATAACTGTTACAAAAATTATAAAAAAGAAAAAAAAAAGAAAAAAAAAATTGTAGCTAATTAATGACAAACTTGCCATTGTTTTTTAAGAGTTTCATATTCTGATTTCTTAATCGTTAAAAGATAATGCCTTCGTGCATATGTAGGAGTATATGCATAATATCCGAATAAGAATTTCCAAATCTCAAATCACATGAGATTAAAACTGTAGTTTATACTTAACTTGACAAAAAAATTATTTAAAGAAATAAAAACCTCTTTACGAAACTATGATCCACTCCTCCAAAGAAAATTCTCGTCTTTAAATCAATCCCATGAATAAGTATATGAATAGAGATGACAACGGGGGCGGAGAATATAGAGGACCCCAATCCTCATCCCCATCCCCGAATCCTCATTCGGATATGAACTTGCCATAGAATATAGCACCAAATTGTGAGAAATTAAATATCATCCTATCTTTTGTTCTTATTTTTCTTCGTACCGATTTAAGATGATGACAAGTATATAAATTTAAAATCTTAATCAAATTTAAATTAAATTTAATAACAGTTGTCATCATCTAAAATATGTAGGAGGATATTAGGAACAAAAAGTCGGAGGCTATTTAATTTCTTCCAAATTGTCAATATATAAACAAACTATTCTATCATATTTCATAACGTATACCCTAACTAACACCAACATCAGACAACTTAAGTCAAATTCAACTCATTTAAGTTAGATAACGTACATCCTACATTTATGTGAGAATTGCAGTTGTTGACGAATCGACTACCAATTTTTCATTTCTAGCTCTTTCAAAAAATAAACACTTTTTTAGAAGACACCTTAACGGATGACTATCCAAAAAAAAAGATTAATAAAATCGATTTTAGAAAATCAAACCTTGAGTCCACTATCTTTTTTAATTGAATCAATCTCCCTTGAAAGCCTTTTCTCCTGAACAAAATTATGTAAAAATGGTTGCAATTAAAACTGCCATAGAATTCTGAGTTGCACCCTAGTTTTCAAAATCAAGTGCACAAAACAATCAAATGTACAACAACAACAATCTAAGAAACATTTTACAAGGTATCCAAGGAAAAAGGTAAATAAAGAGCTTTGAATAGTTGAGCATATCATACCCTAAAAATCTCCACTTGTGCAGTGTCACCTCTTCCCACGATGACCAAAAACGCAAAATAGGGATATAGATGGACGATGAAGTTACCAAAATCATGAACATACGTTTGATTCTATAGCTTCTAATGAATAGAAAATAGAAACCAATCAAATAAGCAATGAAGAAGAGGGTGGTTGGCTTATCTTTTGAGAGGCCAAAAGTCCTTTTAGGAAAAGTTACAAAAAGTCAGGTTTTCCTGACTTTTCCAAAAAGTTGATTTCCCTTGTATCCAAAATCAAAAAGTAGCTTTTAAAAGTGCTTTTACCAAACATCTTTTACCTTTTATCTTTTCCTAAAAGGACTTTTGGCATCTCAAAAGATAAGTCAAACACTCCCGAAGTTCTAAAAATTATCTTATGAAGGGAAAAATTGATTGAGCCTTGCATTAAACATCCCAAAAATACAGTCCAATAATTTTGTTTTAAATCAATAATAAAACCATAATTATCTTTCAACATATAAAAATCATAAATCGTGTATCTTAAGAATATCATAACGTCTGTCAATATATCAGAGTATAAACATCCCAGGCTGAACAAACGGTGTGTGCACTACAATCTTCCTGAGCTCCTCTTTTGAAAACTGAAGCACCTGAAACCAAAATTGAAACTGTAAGCACGAAGCTTAGTGAGCTCCCCCAAACTACCACACACCATACACTTAACATACAACAAATAACATGACTCTGGGACTACTCCCAACTGCATCGGGACGAATCTCGGCATCGGCTTACCCGACATCGAACTCCTGCCTGACATCAGGCTCACCTCGGCATCTGACCGCATCGGGCTTCAGGCTCACCCCGGCATCGGGCTTTCCCCGACATCAGGCTTACCCCGGCACATACACAACATAACATATATCATAAACACATAATATAATCACATAATCTGCATCGGGCTTACCCCGACATCGGACCGAATCCCAGAACATATAACATATAACATATAACATAATCACATAAACTGCATCGGGCTTGCCCCGACATCGGATCGAAGCCCGGAACATACAACATATAACATAATCACATAAACTGTATCGGGCCTGCCCCGGCATCGGATCGAAGCCCAGAACATATAACATATAACATATAAACTAGCATACATCGGGCTTGCTCCCGAACACATAATACATGGCATAATAACTAACATACATCGGGCTTGCCCCGCATCGGGCTTACCCCGGAACACATAACCCATAACATGTAAACTAACATACATCGGGCTTGCCCCGGCATAGGACCGAAGCCCGGAACACATAATAATATCATATAACATGCATGAATCACAAAAACATCACGCATACTTAACTACTTCTCGGGACCGCCCCTGCATCCGACCGAAGTCCGGAAATATAAACTGCATCGGGTTAACCTCGACATCGGGCTTACCCCGGCATACTTCAACTACATAAACGGGCCGGTATTGGTGCCTTAGACTCGTTGCTACTGGAGGAAAACTCACCTCACACTGTTGAAGTCCTGCTGACAAAACCCTAGCTGTTGGATGATAGATTCCCGAATCTGTCAACATCAAAATAACACCCAATTAATAACTGGGTTCCATCACATATACTCATAAGTCCATGCTTGGGGTAAAATATTGCTTTACCCCTATCTTAGCTTGATTTAAGCCTAAGTCCCAAAAGTCTAATAATTAACCAAGGCCCATTTATGGCCTAATTTTCCTAATTGGGCCCAAGTCTCTACATGGTCTTGCCTTAAGGCCCAACCATTTACTCTTGGTCCAATACTTGACATTCTAATGGTCCAATATCTCATGCTCATAAAGGCCCGAACTATGGCCCATCTATGGCCCAGTTTTCCAAATTGGGCCCAAACCCTTACATGGGCATTAACCATTAAATTATTCTAGTCCATATGATTGTCCTTGAGTGGCCCATTATTGGCCCAATCACCAAAGCCAAATACAAAGGCCCAACTTAAGGCCCAAGCGAAATTAGGGTTTCACATAAAATGACATTTAAGGTTAAGTGTTTCCCACTTAACCCATTAAGGACTTAATCTGTTAAGTCCACTACTCTACTAAATAAATCATATGGTGTAATCGGGCTTATATACAATTCCATTCTAATGGCGCAAAAGTGGGTCCCGATAAGTCCAATCCCATAAATCCAATATTAGGGTTTTCTAAACCTTAATTAGGGTTTCTCACCCAATCATAACCCAATAGGCCCAAAACTAAATCTTTAAGCCCATTAGGGTTTCACTAGTCGGGCACCACCAACTACCACATCGGGTAGGGATGGCAAAAAAACCCGAACCCGACAGGAAAACCCAAAACCTTATTATTTCGGGTCAGGTAACGGGTTGTTATCGGGTTTTTTATCGGGGTCGGGGCAGGGAGTGGGTTATGCTTGCCCCGACCCGACTCGCCCCGATTATATATATATATATATATATATATATATATATATATATATATATATATATATATATATATATATAGGGGGATGATCAAATGAGAACACCAAAAAGGTTGAGAACGCGAGAACACTTCTGGACCAGTCATATTATAAGGGTATATTAGTAATTATACATGTTAATTAAATTAAAATAAAATAAAATTCAATCAAATTCCCTTAAATTTAGGATCAGTTACCAAAAAAAATATTCGATTTTTTTATTTTTCTTATTAATGTAATATAAAAAACATTTTTACAAAAATTGATTTAAATAATGAAAAAAAATTCAAATTTTTTCTCTTATTTCACGTTTTTTTTCTTAAAAAAAATGAATAGAAATTCAACCCCAAATCAATACAATTATATTCACAAATGATTTTTTTTCCAAAAAACGTGAAACTACTCCAATCACAAATGAATACATATCAATTTACAAGTAATCAATTCTTTATTTTAATCAACTGAAAATAAAAAGAATACCTCTAATCATAAATAAATACACTCATTAACACATGAGTACATGATATTTATAAATGGATACACTGTTATTAACAAATGAGTACCCTGCTATTCACAAATAAATAAATAAATACCTATAGTCATAAATAAATACATTCTTTCATACATGAATGCACTGTTATTCACACATGAATACAATGTTATTCGTAAATAAATACACATTCTGAATTTATGGAGTATATTGTCGACTGACTTGGAATCGGGATGGTCAATTAAAAAGTCAAAATTGGATTTGTGGACTTTTTGGTTCAAATGTTTCACCTGTGAATGTAATCAGAAATGAGGTCTCGGAATCGTAACTCATATTTGCAATCTGAATCGAGCCTATGTTTGGAATGCTTGGATTCAGTTATTAACATCGATTCGCAATCGGGAGTGTGATGTTCTTATTGAATGAAATCGGGATTGAAACTTTACTGGAATGCTCTAAGGATGTTCGCTATTTGCTGGTCAACCTGGAAGTCAATATTGTTGTGAACTATCTCACCTGCAAACGATCGAAGCTTGATAATCAGGGCTCAGACTCATTTTTCCCACGAACATCAAAGTTAAGATCAGATTCGAAATCGACTGTTCACTATTGGAATGTTTGTGGTTTGCAATTGATTGGGAGCTTCATATTCGGGGATTGACTTTGATTCGCGAAGCTTGCGTTGTCGGGGCTAGGGCAGCAGAAGGAGGCAGAGGCTGTAAGCCTCTTAGGAGCTTACCTTGAACATATTTGCATCTCAGTTATGGCAGAGACGGATCTAAGCTGGATATAGACGCCTCAATGGTCGGGGAATTCGACGTCACTACAACCATCTTCGGCGAAGCTTGTGTTTTCGGGGCTAGGGCAGCAGAAGGAGGGGCGGCGTTGCAGATTGGTGAGAGGTAGATGGATTGTTGAAGATCGAAGACGAAGGAGAAATGGGGTGCTTTCTGGATGAGTAGAGAAAAAAAGCGACTACATCAATAGTCTTTATCTTCAAAGAAGCTTGCAGGTCCGATTAGGGCTAAAAAAATCGTTTGATTGGGGAATGAATAGGGAGACGACAATCTTTAATGGAAATAACAATGGAATGAGAAATTATAGGATTGACCTAAAGTTTCAATTACTGTTATACCCTTATGCCATTTTAAAAGTTACACTTTACTACCTATAGTTTTAGAATCAACATAAATTACCCGTTTGATAATAGCCTTAGATTTGAATATTTTAATGGCCCAGATGTGTTCTCGCGTTCTCAACCTTTTTGGTGTTCTCAATTGATCCTACTCCTCTATATATATATATATATATATATATATATATATATATATATATATATATATATATATATATATATATATATATATATATATGTTAATTGCACGCATTCAAAGATAAAATACTTACTGTGGACAATCTTTTTAGTTATTAACAATCCGATGTGAATGATCATTTTTTATGTTTTGACGTATTACACTAAAATTAAATCAAATAATTTTTAATATAACGGGGAGTTAATTTTATTAAAGTGATTCATCATATTTTTAATTTAAAAGGGAGGCCAGAACATGTATTTTTTATAAGACATTGGGGTACCTTAAAACAAAATAAAGATTTCGTTATCAATTGTTGTAAACCCGATAAGATACCTGAAACCCGACAGGAAAACCCAAACCCAACAGGGTGCGACAGGAAAACCCAAACCCAACAGGGTGCCCCGATAAGATACCCGAAAGATATCGGGGCGGGTTTGAGAAACCATGTCCCACCCCGAACCCGCCCCGTTTTCATTCCTAACGTCGGGTAGTGGTGGTCAATGGTGGCTCACATCGGTGGCCACAACATCACGGTGGTGGTTTGGTTCATTTCATTATTCTTTTTGCTAATTACAATTATAATGCTTTAATCTAAACTAAACCCACACACTAACTATCATAAACACACACACACAACCATCCTAGTGGTGGCCGACAGTGGCTTGTGGTGGTAGTGGTTGATCTTGATTTTCCGGCTAGACAAAAACACTCTAACAAAAGAAATTCAGCCACACACACACACTACAATAAACACACACTACACCCTTTTCCCGGAAAAGCAACACAGCCACCCACCTATGGCGTTTGGTGGCGGCAGAACCCCCAGAGAGGCGGCAGTGGCAGCGATTTGCGATGACAGCCACCACCTTGCGGTGGTGGCGATGGTTTCTCTTAGTCTTCTGCCCGGTACAAGTCAACACACGCGAGTGCATGCCGGAGATTCATTTAACCATCTCTACCCTTGCGATGACGCATGACAACCGGAGAGAAGGGCGGTTGAACGGCAACCCACGACAGTCGGCGGTCGATCCATTCATTTCACCGCTTCGTTGGTGGCTTGAAACAACACGGTGGCAGTGGCTGCGTCGTCCGGCGACTGAAGTGGTCACGACATCTGTGAGCAAGGAAGACACGACAGTGCCACATCTCGCCGGCATCTACGGTTGGCAGTGGTGGCTCGCATCTTCAACGGAAAGGCACAACGTTTTCTGTCTTCACGGTGGCTGTACAGTGGCGGAGGAAAGGATAGGGCACAAGGTGGCGGCGCCGGAGGGAGTGGGAGGTGAAGGTGACGGCTGGGGGGTTATGCCTTAGGGTTAGGGTTTACATGGTTTAAATACCCGGTTCCTTCAAAGATATTTCCATAATAACAATTATGGTCCCTCCCTTCTAAAATCATTTCCAATTCACTCCAATATTTACCCTTATAACCCCATCTTCTGAAATCCCTTACAAACAAAGTCCAAAATTTACTAATCAGCCCCTCTTCTACAAATTGTTCTCAAATGAAGTCCATATATTACCATCCAGCCCCTAAGCTTACAAAACCTCTTCAATTTGAGTCCCAACAATTCACCAATTAGTCCATGCCTTTAAAAATGCTTACGAAACTAATCTGAAACTTACACTTTAGCCCTCGACTTCTAAAATTGTAACCTTTGGCTCCCGAAAACCAGCACCCCACTAAAAATTATGAATTTTAGGGAGACTATTCATATTAACTTATCTATTTATTTATTTAATAAATCGGGTGTTACATTGCAATTAATGAAGTACTAACCTTGAATCGATTGAGCTTTGCAACGGAATAGACTTCAGATTGAAGCTTTGATGGAGATTATAAGCGCTGATGTTATTTCTTCCTGATTCCTCTCGATTGCGTCCAACCTCTCTATCTCAACCGTTTTTTTTCACTCGCAACTCGAAGACAACAACAATTGAGATCAAAGTCAGACAATTGATAAATGGTGAAAGTAAACCCAACCCTAAGACACACTAATACATGGTGGAGGTTGCCATTGAAGGAGTCGGGAATGGAAACTGTAAAGCCGTCGGCCAAACCACCAAGAATGCACATTGGATAAGTAAATAACTAGGTCCATGGCCGAATTTATAATTCAGATTGTTGCAAAAGGGAACAACGATTGGAAATCGAAAAACCACAACCACAAAATTGAGAAAAATAGAGTATAGATAGAAAAGACATATCGATGTAGAAGACGGTGGAACAACTTCGTCGGTGAAGGGAAACAGATTCAGATCGACAATAAAAAATAAAAAGTGTGAGAAAACCCTTTGTGAAAGAGGATTCGGAGCAGATAAAAATCTTGGTTTGCAATTTCAACAAATGCAAAAGAAACCTTTATTGTGTTCGTCGATATTTGTGTAGATGAAAAAAAGGTGTTGCCAATTAGACAGTTTTATACACCCTATTGACCACTTTATAAAAACTCAACCTATAATTAACTATTTATAATCAGTTTTTTCGGAAAACAATGTAATTTCAACCAATAAAAATATTTCAAAATTAAATGAAGGTGTGTATATAGTATAATAAGATGTCTTTGTACCCCTAAAAAAATTGAAGACGGAAAATCGAATTGACTTACTGACGTTGGATGAAAGAGAAATCAAGTGGTGCTCTACGCATGTGATAGGTAGCAAGCAATATAGTGGCAAATGCAGTAGACACGTACCAGTTTAAAGTCTAGAGCCCAATACAAGCCAGACTCAAACCAACCGGGTTTGGCTTACGAGAGCAATAGAAATTAATTTTATGACTATGTATAATAAGAAAATCGAAGTTTTTGCTTTGAAAATGTTTTTTAAAATTTCTTACCACTAAAAAAACTTCGAAACACTGTTATTTTTTCAGGAAAAAAAAGTCATGATTTTTATTGGTTAAAATTAATTCCACATGTCAAACCTAAAAAATATTAGTTTCATAGGTCAAATCAGTAATTTCAAATGTCTAAACTGCAAAATTGTTGTTCATCTACAGTTCTTTTTGCATTTTTGCGGGCCAAAATTAGAAAACGAATGTCGGAGCTACAAAAAATATTTTTTATTTTGTTTTTGACATTTTTCGCATGTTAAATTTACGAAAAAAAATAAATAATGATATTTAGGAGTTTTATATGTCCAAACGCTAATTTCGTTTGAAGATGAGATGTAGAAACCTAGGGCGTGTTCGGCGAAATTAACTGGTGGTGGGTAGCAGGTAGCTTGTAGTTTGTAGCGTTTTGTTAAACGCTACATAATGTAGCAATTGGATTTAGAGCGTTTTGTTTAAACTAAACGCTAGAAGCTTGTAGTGTCGAACGGGGCTTTCTGTTCAAAACGGAGCGTTTTGTCAAACGCTAGAAGCTAGAAGCTCTCAAACGATCTGTGCCGAAGACGTGTAGTGTCTATTTTGGCAAACCCTATTTTATGCTTAAATTTGAGAAATTATTGGTATTGGTAGTGAATAACCGTCTGTTCACTCATAGTTGATCGGCTGAAGCCTATGACTCAACTCATATTGATTTGCTTTAAGAACTAGAAATCGGTTTTCTTCCATAACTGTAGCATACAATTATATTGATTGTGGTTACCTTCTTCCTTCCTATCGATCGACCAGTTGCTCCTCCAATTTCCATGGAACCACCCATGATCCCATATCAACTATAATCCTCCTATATAACATTGAATAACACTTTCAATTTACTGTCTTGACGGGTAGATGGTGTAAACTAGAAAGTTGATGGAGGACAATAGAGTTCATTAGGTGCATCAACAAGAAGCTGATGATCTTACTAATGAGGTCTCGAACATAAATCAAAAAGTAGAAGGAATTACTCGATGTTTGCTCTTTTTTTCATCTTCCAAATCCTCAATTTCATGTTTTTTCTTCTTCTAACCTCTCTTCTTGTCTGCGTCTTCTGCAATAAGCTTTTTATTGTATAAATAAAAAAGTAGAAGGAATCAACTTGAATTGGTAAGTTTCAATAATTCTCACTGATGATATCATAAAATGGATCCTTCTTCCAACAGTTTCTTGGATGTGAATTATCTCAAAAGAGATATCAGGTACACCACTCCAATTACTCTACTTTTGTAACATCCCAAAATTCAAGCCCAAAAATTTCATTTTTGATTAATTAATTCGTAAAACATTCATTAGAAAATATTGTATAAACACGTCATCTCAAAACCAAGTATCATATTTGAAACCCACAACCATGAACAAATGTCATATCAGAGTACAATACCAGAAAACACCGTGCGAAAAATCATATGTATGTGTGATGCCATGCTACGCCGCCGGCTCCTTCCCCTTAGATGAAGAGGTACCTGAAACCAAAAACTGAAACCGTAAGCACAAAGCTTAGTGAGTTCCCCCATCATACTACATACCATACAATGCCATCGGTATCTTTCAACTGGTAATCATCATCGGTATCTTTCAACCAGTAATCGTCATCGATATCTTTCAACCGGTAATCATCATCGGCATCTTTCAACCGGTAACTGGGGACTATTCCACCCCCTACCACTAACATACAATAACAAGATATAATCATACAGTCAGGCATATCTGGGTACTGACCTACCCCTAAGTTCTAAGAATCACTATCAGGGAAACTTTCCCTATCATGTAACATATCATACAAATATAACTCATAACCAAACGCATACCAGACCAAGATAAATTATCACAAAGACAATTATCTTCTAAATACTCCTCAATGGTGGGCCGGCATTGTGGCCTTAGACCCACCCCTACTGGAAGGTAACTCACCTCGTAGCTGCTGAACTGTGTGGGAATCCTCTAACTGCTGCCGCTGCTGCTCCGGAAATCCTCCGGCTATAATTCCCACAAAACACTTAGTTAGCAACTGACATCTACCCTTAGGGTAAAATGACCATTTTACCCCTTGACCAAGTCAAAGTCAAAGTCAACTTCCAGTTGACCTGACTCGCCGAGTTGGCTCGCCAACTCGCCGAGTCCCTATCCTTCCATCGGACCTCATACCCGTCTCTACTCGTCGAGTTAGGCGATGACTCGATGAGTTTTCCTTCTAAATGTACACCGACTGAATCCACATCCGACTCGCCGAGTTGTATGAACAACTCGTCGAGTTCAGCATCAACTGATACTCATGTCCTGCCCTCACTCGCCGAGTTGTATGAACAACTCATCGCGTTACTCTTCATCCTATGAACACGTTCTGTCATCGACTCGCCGAGTTGATGAACAACTCGCCGAGTACCATGAAGATTGTTTTGGACTCGCCGAGTCCGTTCATGCACTTGCCGAGTACCATGAATTCCCATAACACTTTGCTTAGTCCAGAACGTTGGGTCACTCCTCGGGACTCCTAAAACCCTTCCACGCTCAACTGGTCCTTATGACCCTCACTGATATGGGACCAGAACCCTTGGACTCGCCGAGTCCATCACATCCCTTACTAAGAACTTCGATTTCTGATGTACAACACTTAACCAAATGATATATCCAGGGCCCTAAACTCGATCTAGCATGTAAAGTTACAAACTTTACGTGCATGCATGGGACATTAGAGCTTAAAAGGCTCTAAAATGGTTCTTTTGTTGCATGGGGCCTTCCTTGGTGCAAAAGCAACCTAGATCTGACTTGTGACTCATAAAATGACATGATACAGAAGCCCAAACCCCCAACCATGTTTGCAAACATGGTTGGCCACCAAAAATGGCTTATAAAAGCCCTAAATCATCTTAAAGAGGGATCTAACAAATGAATGAGCAAGTTTCAGACTTTATACCTTCCAAAGACTGCAAATGATGAACCAAACTCGAATCCTTCAGTCCCCTCTTGATCCTTCTATGCTCTTCCTTCTTCCTTGAGATCAAAACTCACCAGAATCACTCAAAAAGCCTTATATCTTCTCAAAAACGGTTAGGGTTTGCTATGAGGAGTATTTGGGAGCATAAAGGGGGAAAGGAGGCTGCATAAGGTTGTTTAAATATGGTGCAAACCCCTGGATTAGGGTTTTTGTCCAAACAGCGGCTACTCGCTGAGTCCGCAGCTCAAACCCCGCGCCTCATCCCGCTTCTACTCGGCGAGTCAATCCTTCGACTCGCCGAATCCAAGGCTAAAATGAAAAAATAAATGAAGATTTAATAACAGAATACATACCAAGAACCAGGTGCTACAACTTTTCTCTTTTCTCTCCCTCTCTCTCTCTCAAATGTATATGTTTGAATCGACTATTTAACCATTTTGCAGAACCTTATTTTACCCATTTGTCTATTATATGTATGTTTTTACTGAACCATAAAAGGAAACAAAAGACGCACATCGGTTCATTTTAGTTCGTATGTGTCAGGTCCATGAATCAATCACAACGTCATTATGTACATGTCTTTTACTTCCTCTGTTTCCAATATTGTATATTTTATACATCAGTTTTTGTTAATTTTTAATAATGTGTCTTTTAATTATTATTTTTCATAATGATGCATAAATTCCAAGCTCACAATTAGAAGTATAAAGCCAACACTGAATCAGATGATTGAGAGTGTTATGGGACCTTAAAAGCAACTCTTTCCCACCAAGTGTTTGCTAAAATGCTTGAATGAAAAGGCTTGATTCTATTTGTTTGTGTTTTGCTTCCTATTCGACCCCTTATGGATTAATTTGAAAAGATGTATGCTCTCTTGCTGTTTTATCTTGTTTTCTTATGTTTATTGAGTTAGTTTGAATCCTTATATAATTTGTGTGTGGCTTTCTAGGAACCAACTATGGTTACTTAAACATAATTCTTTTTATCGTAACTGCAAGGACATAAGGTGACCTCCTTCTTTCACATCGGAACAAATTCAAAGCTCATGGACCAATTACTGAGAACACAAGAAGTAGTCAAGAACTACGGTTGTTGGTACCACTCCATTTCATCTAATGCAAAATGACATGAAGTTACAGATCCACAATATATATATTATATAGTAAGAAACATATAATTCACTCATGCATGATTTTAAGCTTTTTTCTAATGTCATTTCTTAGATAAATCTTGTGCCTACTTTCCTTTGCATGTGTACATGGACCCAACTGATGCAAAACATAGTAATCTAATCTTTTTTGGGGGATGTCAATTGTCAAACCTTTTGTTTACTTTCTTTAAGTTTATGTCAGAATGGAAGTGAAACTATATTGACTCTATAACGAGTAAGATTTTTTTTTTTATCTCCTCTCCATCATAAGATTACTATTAAGTTTACATGAAACATCATGCTATTAATTTTATAATCATAAGTTCATAGCTATTGTTGTCTGACACAAGTGAGAATATCTAAGCCAACACTTGAGAGTTTGTGTGATATTGATTGTGATCTCATTTCATGAAATGCTCTTTGCTCGTGTTCATTTATTTAGTCTCTGTTGATGACATTTCTTTTTAGTCTTATTGACTTATAAATTATTGTACATATATAATTTGTTTAAACAAATCTACATTACATTCACATCTATTGGGTTAATTTTTTCTTGATCGAGGATTCCAAACCCTTTACTCCAAGTTAGATTGCACAAGCCATCTTCCATCTTATATATTGTATTTGATAAATTTTCATGATAATATTTAATATGGGGTTTACAATCATTTTGCAGATTCATATCAGAAGCAAAAATGTAGTTGGGATTTAAGGAGGAGAGCTCCTATAGTTGAACCAAATACAACAAATTCTACTGAGTTGTGGCTTATACAGTGGCCTAAAGATCAAGATCGGTAAGAGGTAGATGACATGTCACCATCTATTTGTTAATTGTTATTCCATTCATGAAAATTTTATACCCTAAAAAACATCATTTCTCTTGTACATGGGTTGTTTTTTTTTTAAATCATATGTAGTCATTGAAACTTTTGCAATTGAGTTTTGAGCAAAGGAAAGGGTTTGTTGGTTGGCATTGCAGATTCCTGATTTTGATGGCCAAAACTGATTTTGATGGCCAAAACTCTCCTTGGAACACTTCGATTGTTTAACCATTGAAAGTTTTTAGTGAATATAAATTATGATTTTGTATTTTTGTATATTTTGTTGGTTTGTTGGTAAACAAAACATATTACAGTAAAAAAAATCAGATTTTTTGCTACATTTTATATGCTCTTGAGTAAACTTGGTAGATCAATTTATGTTTTTTTTTTTTTTTTTAAATTTGATGTCATTTGTTTGTTATATATAGGTTATATATGTCTTTCTGATATCTCTCAAACACATACAAACTCTCTTACGGTATATAATTCTCTGAAACAATAGAACATTTTGAGTTTTGTTTATACTTCAATAGTATTAAGATGTTTAATAGATTATATGATTGACTTTGTAGTATTATACTACCATGAATTTTAATAAGTATTTGAGTTCAATTTACCAATTTAACGAAGAAAATAATTAAAGATTATGTCACAGGTCTTGATAAGGTGGAAGATACTAGCAAGTTGGGTGACTAAAGATATTTATTCCCCTGGTCTTACATCGTTACTGGAGCATTTCTGAAAAAATAAATAAAAATAAAAAATTGGAGCAATGACATTTATGCTCCTAGAAGATTGTTGGCTTATAAATACAGTTAAGGTTGCTGGTGCATTGCTGGAATGACAAAGGTGGAGTTAGGCATGCACAAAAAAACCGGTTCAAGATCCGAATCGGTCAAAGAACCGGTAAACCGGTTTACGCTGAACCGGTCCACAGTAAACCGAACTGGTTTGAGAACCGAACCACCGGTTTACACCCGTTCGAGATTTTAGTCGTTGAAACCGGTTTGGAACCGGTATGGAACCGAATCGAACCGGTTTCGAACCGATTGAACCGGTTTAGATAGGTTCGACTAATTTTTTGAGTGAACCGGTTTGAGGCTAAACCGGTTTTACTTGGTTAGGGAGTGAACCGAACCGGTTTACTGAACCGGTTCGGTTTGAAAAAAAAACGGTTTGTTCACCACTAGGTGGAGTAATGACTTTTCCGATGGGCTAATTCCTTGATGACCATATTACGTAAAAAAAACAATAATTAATTGCTTAACCCATTAAGGATTTAAATAAAAAAAAATAGTGCCTTAGCTTCATTAATGATAATATAATAAATTCCTTTTTTATGTTTTTGAAGTTCAAAATTTTCATCTCAAGATGGCTACCTTAAGGACGTGAGAGAACTTTGTCCAAAGCATTAGGTCTTATATAATGTCAGGTAAGTGATTAATGTGTCATCTTTGTTTAATTGTTTGAATGTCTTGATATTTTTTGAACTTCAAAGTATAATCTCCTAATAGATTCAGTTGCATAAAGTTGTTAGTAGTTCATTACACCTACTGGTTAAAATTTAAATAAAAAAAATAAAAATAATAAAAAAAAATAAAAAAATAAAAAAAACTTTATTTTTTTTTCTAATTAAAGGGGTAAAATTAATGGATAATATGTGTTACAGGAATTGATTATTCGATGGATTTTCTCATATTTATTATATGATACCAACTGTCACCGATTTTAATTTCTAAGTTTTTTTTTAGAATTTTGTTGGTTCTTGGATAGTTGATAATCTCACTTATTATCAAGTAGGGAGCAAAAGCATTGATGAAGAAGTTTTAGACTACATATTTATGGATTTTTTTTCTTTAATGAATGAAATTAGGTCTCATTTTACTTTTTGTGTTTAAGAACGTTAAATATGTACTTTAATTGGCATTGCCGGTTGTTGATGAGTATACCTGTGACATCGGTTAATATTTTTGAAATTCAAAAGCAAGAAATAGCAAAATTTTGAAATATAAATAAAGGAATTAATGCTACACTTCCATTTCTAGGAACTTTTAAATTTGAATTCATAATATTTTAATGAAAATCTGGAAATATTTAGTAACTAAATCTCAGTTTAAATCTCATTATCATTTATATCTTGTTTGTTTTGGCATTGATAGATTGCACAAGATGCTAAAGTTTATGCTCGTACATGCAAAGCTAGAGAAGTTGGCAAAGGGAAATATGGAATTTGAAACCGATCCTTACCTTATTTTTTTTCATAATTTGATTATGGCAAGTTTTTTTCCAGGTGGGTAAGATGAAGTGTAATTTCAAAAAAAAAAAAAAAAAAAAAAAGTACTACTAAGATTGGAATTTGAGGTGAAGTTTAAGTTTTCGATTTTTAACCATCAAATTGTCTCCTTAATTAATTGTTATCTATTTATTGTTTTAGTTACTTACCAAGGAAATTATATTTTAATTTTTTTTCTTACATGGACATTGTAATTTGAACCATATTTACTTTGGTTTAAAACCAATGTACAATATTGTTTTGAACCATATGTACCAAAGTACATTTTTGTTTTGAAACCAAAAACGAAAGTATAATGTTATTTCAGAGTATAATAATGACTTAACAAGATTTTTTTTGAAAATTAGAATGTTATTACAGAAAGTATGTTCATAATAAAATAACTATAATTGAATCTTTTTGACAAAATATAGGTAAAAAAAAAAAAGACTAGCAAACTAATGTTCTGATACAAACCGTGACATCCTTAAATTTTCAGAACCAATTAAAACTTTTCTTTACGCTTTAAAAATGATTTATTTATATTTGCGGAAAATCTCAGTACGAAAGATCATTTTGATTACAAATGTTTGTTTCTAAAATGTTAAACCCTAAGGATGTCATAATCAATACATATACATAAGTTACAACGTAAAGACCTGATGATCCTGAATACTATTGCAGGTTGTCTCTTAATCATTCAACATCCTAATCAAGTTCCTTTAGCTTAAGTCTTGATACATATGATACATATGAACTGAGTGGGTCAGGTTTGGGAAACCTGGTGAGATACATAAGGATTTCAATCCCATGATATTGAGATGATAATATTCCATAATTATCAAACATGTAAACCAACCGTTACCATAAACTAACCATTCCTACATATTCATTCCTACTGATCCTTATAGATCATAGACTATCCATTTCTATCGATCCTCACAGATCCTATACTATCCATTCTATCGATCCTCACAGATACCGAATAGTGATTATCATAGAGAAGTTTATCTTGCCTGATGAATCGTTGACTACACAAAATGGGCTTCCTTTGTTATTGTAATACATAAAGGGTTATGGGCCGTTAGAGTATTTGATGAATATGGTTTTCCAATTCATCTACGTCTGTGAGTAATGAGCTCAGACTAGCAACGTAATTCACAAGACCTTCTAGAATGATCAAGTGTTGTCACCTACTCAGTGGGGTGACTAGACATACCGCTAATAGTTGCCTGATTAGGACCCACCATTTATGGTAATCCCGTACGAAGCTACTACCTGCAGATAGTGTCATGGAACATATATGTTCCTAGGTTACGCATATTCTCCTAATGAGACTACCTAATATCTAACTTAATTGAGCTAGGTATCCTCCATGAATCTAAGTTTATCCCTAAAACAGATTACAGTGATTGTAACCAACCTTAATACCACCTCTATCATTGGGTGACACTAACCTAATTCTTGTGTATTTATAATCCCTACGGAGCATTAAGTATTTTTTTGTTATTTTCTTAGCAATGCTACTTTTAATACTATTATATGGTGTTATCTATTTAATCCTAACATAAAATAGAACAATATCTGGTTTGCACATAACACAATATATATTATAAAAAATAATTCAGGAAATAAGTGCATAATTCACATACTACTTCCATCAGATATTTAATATTTTAATTAATACTTGTATTAAATCATGTTCATGAAAGGGATTATGCACTCACATGATAAAATGGGCGACTGGTGATCTGGGCAGAGCGTCGTCTAACACCTTAGATATTCCTTGACGTAACCTAAGAATAATTACTACATAGTTTTAGTCTAATAATCTTGGAGACTAAGAATAGTCCAGATCCTCACTAATCTTAATGTCTATATCACGATCTATCAAGTAAGGATCAGACAGTCAGGACAGTTAGGAGGCGGGATCATTTCAACATAATAGCTTTTCTGAAATCCAACAACCAATCCAACATGATCATTCTAGACACCTCTCCCATAAGTAGAATAATCAATAATAACGACATGGAATTACTGATAAATCTTATTTATAGGTTCATAATAACGACTTACAACCATAAATATAAGTTACACTGAAAATACTAGAGCGTGGCTTAACTTATAGAGGATTTAGCTAAAAGCTAGGAATTATGCGGGCAGAACTCTGATTCAGGCTTCTATTCACCGGCTATCTGACAACGCATGGTTTTTACTTGGTAGCTACTACTATTTCGGGATCCCAGGGCTTCGCTGAAGCCTAAATCCAAGAGAAAATGGGGCCAAAATCGAAGGAAATCGAGAGAGAAGTGTGGGTGGTGTGAAAGATAATGAGGTCGAGCACCTCTATTTATAGCCCATATGTGCGTCGTGTCTGGCATGCACGCCACGCACACCTGAGACGTTGCTCCTCCTGTGTAACGCTCGCAGATTCGGGCTAGTCAATTTAGAGACAATAATCGTCAAAAATGACTTTTTGATAGAAGATTATTTAGAATAAATAATCTTAACTAAGTTATAGTATATTTCACAAGGGTTCCGTACATATAAAGAATGTTGAAATCCGAGTTATAACAAAGAAGTTATGATCCGTCGAAGTTTTACGGCTAAACGAACACGTAACCGCATAATGTAAAAAGCAAATATTTCGATAAACTACATTTTAGCCTTAGCGATCTAAACAAAATTAATAGTAGACGTTAAACCGAGAGCGTGCATAAAAATAACGTCAAAATCTGACTTCGTATGAGGAAATTATGATTTTTCTAATATTTCGCATAACTGTACACAACCCGGAAATCGAATTTTAGATTAATCGATTTTTAGCCGACACAACCTAAATTAGAATTGAAGATCTCATTAATAGGAGTTCAACGATAAAAAGACAGTCGGAAATGGAGTTTGTATGTAGAAGTTATGAATTTTACACGATCGTTAACAGTGTAATCTTCTCATACTGTTAAATTTAACACTGGTCAAGAATTAGCCGATGGTGTCAAAAGGAGAGTTGCAGATATTGTCAATACCTATGCACGGATATAAAGAATGTCAAAAATGGAGCTCGTATGCAAAAGTTACGAATTTTAGAAGATAATTAGTTTTTGGAATAACCAGGAGGTGACACGTGGCGCGATATGAGCCACTGCTTCCTCACCACGGCATGACACCAGATGATGAAACCTGGCCACGAACGCCCAACATTCAGCAAGGGAACACCCCACATTTGCACCGAACTCAGCCAATAAATAGAGGCGCAAATCACCCCAAAAACTCACACCTTACCCATTCTTTCTCTCTTAACACTCCCAATCCCTAGCAACTTCCAAGTGCTAGAGGCGAGTCCCGGAGCGCCAAAAGACTCCGAGAAGAAGAGCTTTCGGCTCGGAAGTTCTGCCCCCGCAGAGCTTGGTTCCTAGTCAAACCCTCTTATAAGTAAGTTATGCTTACCCTACACTAAGTTATGTTTAAGTTTATTATCGTTATTATGAACTTATAAACAATATATATTATAAAATATAATATACAAAGTGTTATTATAATATCTTTTAACTACTCGCGGTATGAGGAATCTGGTTTGAAGGGCCACATAGGGTTGTTGGATTTTAGAACAACTATAATGTCAAAATGGTCTTACCCTCCAGTGTTTCATGTGTGGCCCTGTCTGTACATAATATTTGAAAAGTATTGTTTAACACTTATAAAACAATATTGTTTGTAAATAACCGTAATAAATATTTGACTAAAATCTAGCGGTAATGATACTAGGTTTCGTTGAAGTAAAATAAAATTGTTAGAAGCGAAACGCTGCCCAAGTTGGGAATCATCACTTTAAGATATGAAGTATTTAATATAAATTACGTGCTATGTGCTCATATTATCTGTGTTATTGATATCTATTCTAGATGAACAAAATATACATGTTTTATTCGAATTAAACTGCATACATATTTTATACTTATAATTATGATGGGTAAAGATGGGTAGATGAAAGATGATATATGTGATCAAAGGTGAAAGATGATGAAAAACGATGAACCAAGCGATGACCCAGTCATCTAGCAGAGTATAGATGACAACCACAGACTATTCTAGACAGTCCAGTGTAGCACTAGTAGGATCGCAACCTGTATGTGTTGTAAACGATATGTTCATCATATGTACTCTAAAAACCCATTGACATGTATTGTGGGTGGACTCCCTAAAATAATATTGTCAATAAAAGAGATAAATCCTGGCAGCCATGGACTTGGTGCCTAACAAATAACATCGACAACTATGGACTTAGTGACTGTTAAATAAACTCTGGCAACGATTAACTTTGTTCCTATTCCTTAGGACAATCCTTAGGAATGAATGAGTGAATGATAGATGATTCTTAGGGTAGATCCTTAAGAAATAAAGAAGATAATTGGGATGGGTAATTAGGTTAATTGATTGATGATGAAACATAATAACTTTATTATTGTGGGCTCACTAGGTTTCCCAACCTGACCCACTTAGTTTATTTGTATCACATGTATTGATATGAAGCTCAATTACATTGAGATATTAAAGGAGATGTAAATCACTAGTATAAATGAATGTAAGAGTTGTTTATGGTTATGTTTCTGTATTGGCGATGACATCCCAAAGTTTTAGTATAAACAAAATACATTTATTCGAAAATGCTTTGATAATATTATTATCATGTTTTTTTTGGGGAACAGATTCCACAATATTATTCTTCAAAAAGAATATTTTGATTTTTAAATAAGCATAAATAAAAATTTAAAAATAACCGTGAATTTTGGGATGTCACATCCTGTTTTCTGCCACGTGTCGCAAATGTGGTGGTCCATGCCCCACCTTTTAGAAGGTGTGCACCATGAAACCTACATGCGCGTGGCACTTCTTGGAAAACTTCAGAAAATTGTATCTTCTTCATACTAGCTCCGTTTTCGACGTTATTTATATCCTCGGAAAGCCCTCGATGAGATCTACTACTTTTGTTTAGACTTCGTCGGCTAATTTTGACTTTATTTTTAAAGCTATATTTTTAACAGGTGTAACATCCATAAAATTCATGAAACTTTAAAACTTTTTTAAGCATCCAAAAACCATTATTTATTAAAAAAATGTTTTCAAAATAATTTCATATCAGAGTATCCCAAAAATCAAAATCATAAAATGCGAGGAGGTGCACGATCAAACCTTCGCCTTCCCGCGATTATCCAAAGTACCTGAAACAAAATCCAAAACTCTAAGCCTAAAGCCTAGTGAGTTCCCTCAAAATACCAATGTCTTACAACCAAAACAATATCATAACAAACAACATGCATATAGAGTCTAGAGTATGACTGGACCGCCCTCACCGGGCCTTCAGTCTGTCTGGCCCACACTCAGAACCTTCAGCATGTCTAGTCCGCCCTACATGGCCTTCAACCTATCTGGACCGTTCTTTAGGCCTTCGTCCTAACTGGTACGCCCCATTAGGCCTTCAGTCTATCCGGGCTGCCCTGAGTATGTTGGGATAAAGCATAAAACATGACCGCCTCAACCCACCCCCAAACATACAATCAACACATAGATATCAAACGTTAGCTAGCATGTACAAACAGTCATACAGATCTAACAGATCGCTAATCATTGCATCATCCTATATACCAGGATATGGACCTAACAGGTCACTAAACATAGCATCCTCCTATATACCAGGATACAGATCTAACAGATCACTAAGCATATCATCATGTGATAAAAAGGATAACAATCCAAAAAGGGTCGGCATTGGTGCCTTCGACCCCGTTAGTATAATGAGGAAAACTCACCTCACAAGTAGTGTTGAATTGGACTAAAAGTCTCCGACCGTTGTCTCACCGAAACTCCTGGACTATCCAAAATAACGAATACTAAGCCAACAATTGAAATATAAATATTGAACAAGGGTTCCACATAAGGTAATAGTCCATTATGCCCTTTCTCTAATTTAGACCAAGGCCCAATTCTAAATCCATGATCCAAAATTCCAAATATACAAGGCCCATCATTGGCCCAATTTTCCCAATAGGGCCCAACTATTGGGCCTCACCCTAAGGTCCATTTCCATATTAGGCCCAAAATACATTTATTCAGAAAGTCCAACAAAGGCCTAAACCATAATAACCCAAAGGTGGCCCAATCCGAAACCAAATCGCAAAAGCCCATCAAAGGGTATACGCTGGGCGTACTCCTCTGGTACGTTGGGCATACTCCGCCTTGCGTTGACCACCATTGGTGTGGTTGACTCAGTACGCTAGGCATACAATGGCTTATGTGGGGCGTACGCAACCTTTACAAAAAACTATAATAAGTGCTTAATGGCTTAAGCACTTAAGCCCCAACTCCAGACCCATTGACTAAATGAACCTCAGAACCATAAAGTCTCGAACTTTAAGACGCTGGACGTCCAAAAAGCCCTTAATCCATGATCTTAATCCATTAAGACCTTTCTACTACATGCATGGGACACTTCTAGCCATTGGGACATCATTTTTATCGTTTAGAACCCTTCCCAAGGTCTGAAAGGACAACTTATCATGTTCAAAACATAACATGCATAAACTTAGGACTTTTTGGGACAAGAAAGGTGACACAAAGCTATTAAGGCAAGATCTACATCATACAAGCATAAAGGTTGGAGCTTTTTACCTCCTGGAGCTTCTAGAGAACAAGATAACCTTAGCACCCTGCTCCTGAGTATCACTTAACGAAAGAAGAGAACAGAAGTGAGAGGATTTGGAAGGAAAGAAGAGAAGTTTGGGTGCTCCCTAGTTTTTTTTGAAGAGAAGAGATGAAGAGAACAGATTTGGGAGGATTTGTACCGTTCCAAACTTTCCTCCCAAAATGTGCGGAATTGAAGAGAAAGAAAACGCCTGGAAGATAAAAGGTTAGATTATGACGAAAATACCCTTTAGCCTAATAATAAAAGGATATGTTCCCTGATTCTACCTGATTGATCAGCTTTTGCCTCGTCTTCTTCTCTGTTACAAACACAGGTACCCAATTTCTTCTTATTTTGTTCTTTTTTTATTCTTCTGTCTTTTATTCTACCTGTGTTTCAAAGAGACTATCATCTTATCTGATCTATATTCCAAGATGATGACATAATTTTAAGCAGTCGGGGTTTAGTAATTTGAGTTTCAAAAAGGTTCAGGTAAAACTGAGCTAATTTACTTTAGATAGTGTCATAGTGCAATTTGGTATATTTTACTTGTTTTCTACTCGATGTGTATTTGGTATCACCATGTAAGATAAAGTTTTACCATGTGTTCCAAAACATAACAATAGTGATACATTGTTTTGATTGTTAATGTCCCAACTTTAAAGATGATGTAAAATTCTAGATTTCAAAGGTTGATATTCAACATTCATCATTATAATGGGTACATAGAATGACAGAATAGAAGTGGGTAATCAGATTTGTTATATCAATGTCACATTTAGAAATAGCAAGTTATCAACGGTTGTCACAAGTTTTATATCCATAATCAGGAAAAAAGTGGTCCCATATTTGTAGATCTTATTATCCTTGTGAATTGTTTGGTATTTGTAGTTGTCACAAGTTTTATATCCATAATCATTCATTACTACATGTAGCCTATAAGTATGAATATTTTTAAAGCATTAAGTTTGTATCAATAGAGTCTTAATAAATATTCTCACTTTAGAAAAAAGTTTGTATCAATGGGGTCTTAATAAATATTCCCTAATTGAAGCTAATTACATGTTAGTTTTATCAGAATGACTGTTTTGCCCTTGGATTACATTCAATTAATCAGAATGACTGTTTTGCCCCTGGATTATATTTAACTTTTATAAGAAAAAAAGTTTATTAATTATAATTAATAAATCAACTCTTTATAATTACATGTTATTTTTATCAATGTTGTTTTAATTTAACTCAAACTATTTGATCATGTATCAGAAAAAGGGATTATTTCATATATAGTCCTTATGGATACTTCGGTACTCAACCCTGCTCATGCTTTAAGAGCCCGACAATTGCAAGTCGTTAACTTGATTTGCTTGTTGTTGACTTTTATTACACAATGTAATATGGCCAACAAAAAGCGGGTTAGGTTACCCACTAGAAAAGTTATTTTAGAAAGACAAGCTGTACGGGAAGAGTTGCTACATAATCTTTTAGAAGGTGGTCAATGTCGTGACCTTATTCGTATGAGTGAAAACTCTTTTAGGAGATTGTGTGAAATCTTACAAACTGTAGGTGGTCTACGACGTACGCAACGCATGTCCGTTGAGGAACATGTTGCTAGATTTTTGCATATTGTAAGTAATGATTTGCGAACTCGGTTTACCTCGTGGATGTATCGTCGCTCTAGATCAACAACGAGTAGGTGCTTCCATAGAGTATTATGATTGATTATAGCAATAGAAGGTCTTTATATTCAGCAACCTACAGGTGATGTTATCCGGAGAGAAATTCAAGAAAGTAGGAGATTTTATCCTTTTTTCAAGGATTGTATAGGGGCAATGGATGGAACACATGTTCGTGTCCATGTGCCTAATAGAGATGCCCCTAGATACCGTGGTCGTAAGGGATACCCGACAATAAATGTATTAGCTGCTTGTACATTTGATTTGAAGTTTACGTATGTGTTAACGGGTTGGGAGGGTACTGCATCAGACTCGAGAATAATAAAGAACGCATTTACTAGAAATGATAAACTACTAATTCCATCAGGTAATTTATTAAACCAATGTAATTTCAATATCTAATATTTTTCAATAATATTGATTAAGCTCTTTATAGGTAAATATTGTTTAGTAGATGGGGGTTTGCCTCATACGAATAAACTAATGGCGCCATATAGAGGTGTTAGATATCATTTAAAAGAGTACTCCATGCGTGGTCCACAAAATTCTAAAGAGTTGTTTAATCTTCGTCATGCTTCCTTACGTAACACCATTGAGCGAGCTTTTGGTGTCCTTAAAAGAAGGTTTCCTATCATTCGAAGTACAACAGAACCAGTTTACTCTTGTGAAACACAATCTGCCATATTTTCGGCATGTTGTATTCTACACAACTTTTTATTAGATGAAGACCGCGACATAAATCTTGAAGATGAGGTGATGCAGGAGATGTTAAACGGACCACAAGAGCAAGATCGTCGTAATTCAACAGAAACACATGATCGAGGGTAATAGAATGGCAGAGCAACTAAGGAATTCAATTGCAAATGAAATGTGGGCAAATTATTTGACACATTCAATCAATTAACTTAATATGTAAAACTAGTTTCATTTTGATACATTTTGTTTTCAATTTCACATTGTATTGATGATTGGTTTTTGAGATTAATTATGTTATTTACCCTTCATATTTTTGATTAGTATTATGCTTCATATTGTGGTCTAACAATCTACCATTCTTTAATTTTTATTCCTATGTGCAAAGTCATCATGATCAAACAGGAAGCTAGTGGTAGTGAAAAGGAACAAGTTAAATGGTCAGATAAAATGCATTATGCGTACATCCAAGAGATAATTAAACAACAAGAGACGGGTAATAGGGTGAATGGTAGTTTCACACCAACTACATATGCTTAAATGGTTGAGGAGTTGAACACAAAGCATCAAATGGATATTACCAAAAGTCATTTGAAGAATCGCTACAAAAGCTTAAAAAACATTTTTCGCAATGGTACGATCTGTTTAGGGGAATTTCATTGAGCGGGTTCTCTTGGAATTCGTCTACTCAACTAATAGAAGCGGAGGAAGAAGTATGGGATAATTTAATAAAAGTAAGTGTTCTTTTTATGTCTATGTTATTTTTTTTTTAAATATTTTATGTTATCGTTTGCAATATTAATTATTTTTGTGTTGTTAAACAGTCAAAACCTGAGGCTGCGTCGTTAAGGACAAAAAAGATTGCATACTTCGATGAGATGTTGGTATTATTTGCAAGGGATAGGGCATCTGGTGCACATGATGAAATAGCGAAAGAAAGAAATGTCCGATTAAATAAAAATGAAAATATTCAAGTTGAAACAATTAAAGAAGTTGATGACATGTTAGCTAACAATGAAATTCATTTGGAGAACGAATATGTTGATCTTGATGATGACATTCAGGATGTTATTCCACCTCCTTTTTCACAAGAACAATCTTCAGGTGCAAAGAAGTGTAAGAGTAAAAAGAGGAAATTTGAAGACGACGAAGAAGAAGAAGATATTAACTCAAAGATAATGAAATCGGTTGATAATGTGGCTGGTGCTATCAGGGAGGGTAATATAATTTTTGATAGAGCTTATCCTCGGGAATATACAGGGGAAGAAATTTATAGAGAATTGGAGTTGGTGGGTTTGGAACCCCATGAATTGCCGAGGGCTCTAAATTTTTTGGCAACAACTCAAGCAAAAGCTAGGACATTGTTCAGTTGTCCCCTTCAGATACGGATGGGTGTCCTCAAAGATATGATGGGTGCATGTGATTGAATAACCTTGGGTGATTCTTACTGGATTGATCTAATGTGTTTATGATTTGTTTTTTTTCTTTTTCTTTTTTGAGTTGTTTGTGGTTTTCGTTTTGCATCTTGAAAATAATTGAATAACATGCGGTTTTCCTTTTTACAATTTACTTTATATTAAAATAAAATTGTTTTGTTAATGTTTTAAGTAGAGGGGAGGAAGGGAGAGTTGTTTTTTTTTTTGGGGGGGGGGGGTGGGGGTGGGGGGTAGGGGGTACGGTAGAATGAATGTGGGGATGTAAAGACTTAATATTTACTCAAAAACATAAAAGGGTATAATTGTCTTTTTTTACTTTCTTTTCTTTCCTTTAATGAACTCGGGAACACCTAAAATGAATACTTTCTTTTCCTTTCTTTCGAACTCGGGAGCACTGAATACTTTATTATTTCCGTTCCCTTTCTTTTCTTTTCTCTCCTTGTTCTTCCTTTCTTTTCTTTTCTTTCCTTTAATGAACTCGGGAGCAAGGTGTAGATCTTTAAGCTTGCCTCACTTATCCAACACCTTGATGCAATACCTTCTTCTTCAACTACTCAAAAACACACTTTTAGCTCACACACTCAAGAGAGGGATTAAGGTTTAGGGAAAACGGCTCAAAGCTATGGAGGCTGAAATGATAGAGGGTTATGAGCTCATAAGGACACTTATATAGCACTCAAACCCTAAATATTAAGGTTTCCATTTGACGTGAGTACGCTCAAATCCTAGTACGCTCAACGTACCCTTATGTACGCTTAGCGTGCTCCTCTTGATCCTAAAGTTGCAACTTTAGCCCTTAGACATCTCATGGCTTCACCCTTCCATCCCCAAGGACTAAAAATGACAAAATAATAATAAAAGGAGGATTTGAAAATACCTGCAAATTTCGGGATATTATAACAGGCTTAGAGTGTTAAAGTCCGTTAAAAATTCATAACTTCCAGCTCATATGATATTCGTTCTCGACTGTGTTTATATCGACGGAACCATATGGACGAGATCTTTAACTCTCGTTTAGATTGTTTTTCCTAACAATCAACCGATTTCTACTTCGGTTTCTGAGCCACATACTGCTACGCTGAAACTTCTAAAAATCCTAACTTCCTCTTACAAAGTCAGATTAGGGCGTTCTCTATATATACGCTCTCGGTTTAATGACTAATATGACTTTCGCTTAGATTATTTACCCTAAATAATCCTTTTTTTTAATAATATCCAATTATTGTTGCGACTAATAATTGTCTCGTTTATTTTTTAATCATCTAGACATATCTTACGAGCGTTACAGGTTTCTGTCTCAACCACCTTGAACTGCAAAATACTAAAACCCTGGAACGATTAGAGTTCTATTATGAGGATTAAGGAGATACGTCACAAACTTCTATTAATTTATTAATCATTGATAAATTAACAAACTGGATCCCTAATAAACTCTCATGTCAATGGTTGTTTAAATCGGTTATTGTATGTAACCCAAAAAGACTACTATTAATGGTAATATTACTAACTGTTGTGACTGTGAACACTATTTGCAACGATTGAAATCATTATGACTAATGTATTTTCTTCACCTAATATAATGTATTATTGCTATTAAATAAAGTTTGTGTTGATATTAAATATAGTTGGTATTTGTACTATAATAATTACTAATATCAAAACTACAATGTTGTTACCAAAACCAAGACAAGTAACATATGATTCCATTGTCCATACGTGCCACGTATGAGAACACGTCTCACGTAGGATGTCATGTCAGCAAAAACTAAAAAAATACATCATAATGACTGAATGTGTATAAAAACAATAATGATTGAATATGTACAAAAACAACAATGACTTGTGTTGCAAAAAAAAAAACATTAAGGACCAAATATGTACAGACTGAGAACTTAACATAAAGTAATCGTCCATAAAGACAAAATGTATAAAAAAAACAATAAGTTCAAAGACTTATTAAAAAAAAAAACTAAACTTGTACAAAATAAAAACTATATCACATTTTTGGGTCGTTTTCTCCATGATAAAACTCCTTGGGTAACATTGATATATATATATATATATATATATATATATATATATATATATATATATATATATATATATATATATATATATATATATGACTCAACTAGTTATGTATTTAGGTACTTCTTACAAATATAATATATTTACTTTTGATTTTAAAAATGTGGATTTTAAATCATATATTTCGGGTTTTAGATCAGGTGTTTTTTATAAAACTAGTTTGCAACCAGTTGGGAACCACGGATAAAAACTTTCTAAAACATTTATATTATTAATAAGATTTAAGTTTTTTAAAACTTTTTGTATTTATTATTTAAAATTAATATATATTTATTTAAATATTCTTATATACATTATGTATGTGTAGACAGTGTAGTCATCTAATATAATTATGATTTATAAAACAAAATATAAATTTGAGTAGATTGTAAACAAAAACATAATCAATAATGAAAATGACACGAATAAATCAATGACACTCTTAATCTCGTGCTTAATTAAAAATTCATATATTCAATTTAAAAAGGTATGAACGGGATGAAAAATGTAATTTTAAATAAAGAGAGAAGTGGGATTTACAAGAAAATAAATTAAAAAAAAAAGATTGTAAGGTTAATTAAATGGTCTTTTGTTTTTTGATTTTGTTTAATAAAATGGGTTATCTTAATATTGGATTTTGGAATAGCAGAACACACGTATAGCAGGAGGATGTATGGATATGAAGTATAAAGAACTCATAACAAATCTCGAAGGAGGAGACAACTGATATCACAATACCCAAAATAGAAAGTATCAAAAATGCTAAAAAGGTAAATTGTTGAATACTAATTTACATTTACAATCACATAAATAGATAGAGATAGAGTCACTTACAGTCATATAAACACGTAAAGAGAAGTAGAATGCTATGATCATTCTTTTAAATATACTAAAATACTAATGCCAACCTGTGATATTTGAATGATACTGAAACTGCAGCCACGTGAAGCTGTTTTTCCGTGAGGAAAAAGTTACAAGATGGTAAATATATACTAGACATTATGGTATGTTTTTATTCCGATTTAAATATATGCAAGAATTACAAGATTACAAGATCGTAAATATATACGGGGCATTATCGTATGTTTTCATTCCGATTTAATTACCTACTTTTTGGGATTAGACTTTACTTTAGAATTCAAATTCAAATTAATGATTGCATAGACATTCCATATATAGAGGAATATATACCAAATATATGTAATATGTAAGGATATATATATTCTCTGTGCACTAAATATTTCCGTGTAGATAAATAAGAAACAAATATAGGAAACAAATAAGAGGCTTATTATGAAAAAAAGACTGAAGAGATTATGGTTATTCACAATAAACGAAAAATGGATGTATAGCAATGTCACGTGTACAAAATACTGTTTTATTAATAAGGGAGATTTTGGTTGAATATTGTTTTTTTTTTTTTCCCTTCATAATTATATCAATAATAACTTGATAATTTTAACGTTTTGTTATGTTTCATTGTAGCCCTAACACTGTACAGATAATCTATCAAGTTTGGCCGTATCCAATACATTATACGCGACTTCTGGTATGTCATATTCAATCATGTCTCATAGAATAAATGCTACAGAACAAACAAGTAAGATCAAAGTTATTTATCTGAATTATCCTTTACTAATAATAAGTAGATTTAGCTGGATGATATCAACCTATCCAAACGTGAGACGTACGTGGATTTGATTTGGACCATCCATCCAAAACCATAAGAATGTCAACATGTCGGTGTATTCTAATTCATGATCTGATGGATACATTAAAGAGACACTTTCAACATTTTAAAAGGAATACTAAAAGAAGTTTGTTACCAAAGAAAGTTTCAAATTCTTTTAGAAAGATGTTATGCTACAACACATAGAATGTGTTAGCTTTAGCCTAACCAAGCAAAAATTAAGATACGCTCATAAAAGTTACCAAAAAAAAAAACATAAAATATCAATGAGATGTTTTCATAGGAGTTGTATCGGTGGATATCCATTACAAAAACAAAAATAAAACCCTACAAATACATTAGATTTGGGGAATAAATTGATTGGTTAAAATGAAAAGGGTTCGAGTAAAAAAAGAGCATTAGATTTGGGGAATAAGTTATCTGAGGAAGGCTAAAGGCTGTTTGTTGGATTGAATTGAATTGAATTGGGTTTGATTTTTATTGAGATTTGAGAGCGAATACGAATCTTCTGCGTGACCGCAGCCCCTTGTTTCTTTCTCCCTCACACACGCATCATTGACGGCTTAAAAAGGAAATACCGCCATGCGGAAATTCGTAGCCCACAGAGCCAAGAAGCTGATCACAAACGCCACCGCTTCCCTGCTCAATCCCCATCATCAATCGTCTTCTTCTTCAAATCAGTATTATACTTCTGCTAGGCTTGCTCGATTCTTCACATCTCTCCCTTCCGACACATCCATGGCTTCCGACAAGTCAACACCGCCTCTTACTGTCGACTCCCTCAACCCAAAGGTCGTTTCCTTGCTTCTCATTTATGTTTTTCACCTTGTTCATCACTTGATCTTCTTTGTTTTAGTTCGCTTACTTGAGCTTTATACAGTTTAAATCTTAACGCCTTAATCGGAGGCGGGTACAGATCGACTGTTTACTTTTTATTTTTTATTTTAAGTTTGCATCTTATCTTACCTTTCCCCAAAAAGAAATCGAATATTGATTTCGAAGATCAATCTAGTGGTTTTAAGTTCAAGTCGATCCAGTCCCTTTTACTATTGGAACTCCAACAACCATTTAATTTATTTGTTAAATGAGACAATCTAGTTATACTTTATTTATTGGAACCAAAACATAATCGATCTCTCTCAAAAGTCAGATAAGGACATTGGAGTGGCTCCATTATTTCTGTCACTTCTACTTTTAAATTTTCAGCATCCTTTTTCATGATGTGAATGATATAATATAAAGTCGGATCCATATCATAAAAAAAACAAATCCTAAATGAGTTTGTATCTGTAGTTTTGAACTGTTTCTATAACACCAACAAGGAAAGGTTAGCTAGAATGACCTTTATACTAATGTTTTTCCCTTTATTGCCAGGTCTTGAAATGTGAGTATGCTGTACGTGGTGAAATTGTCTCTCTGGCTCAGGTAATGTAATAATGAATTGGATTCGCTAAAAAAACATATTAAATAAGCATGTCATATAGGGGAACTTATTATTAATGAGTATATTGATAGAAAACTTACCATCTTTTTATCAAATTTATCTAGAATACCATAAGTTTTTATCACACAGTCGTCTATTGATGCTTTTATGTTAATTTCCCACAGACATTACAGCAAGACTTGCAAGCAAATCCAGGCACTCACCCTTTTGAGGAGGTATCATTTTTTATACTTTGTTTTCTTTTGTTTTTAACATGATAGGCTTTCTGAATGCTGATGCCACTCAAAATTTGGCAGATACTTTACTGTAACATTGGAAATCCACAATCTCTTGGTCAACAGCCCATCACTTTCTTCAGAGAGGTTTGTATTCTGCAACACTATTTAGTATTTATAAAAGGAATGTTTTAATAAGGTGTTTGCTTACTCCTGTAATTCATTGTATACTAGGTTCTTGCTTTATGTGATCATCCCACCATATTGGACAAGAGTGAAACACAGGGCTTGTTTAGGTATGCATAATTTGAACTGGTTTTAATAATGTAATTTAATACATGCATTCAAGTATACTAATATGCATGATTAAACTTACAGTGCTGATTCCATAGAAAGAGCATGGCAGATTCTTGATCAAATTCCTGGTAGAGCTACTGGTGCATATAGTCACAGTCAGGTAAACCTGTTCTCCTTTCAAAGCTTTTAGGTGTAGGGGTAAAACAGGAAATGCAGTTTTAAGGGTTTTGTAATTGGCATCAGGGTATCAAGGGATTGCGTGACACCATTGCTGCTGGCATTGAAGCTCGTGATGGTTTTCCTGCTGATCCAAATGATATCTTTTTAACAGATGGTGCAAGTCCTGCAGTAAGCCTTTGTTTTTTTATGCTGTTATCGTGTTTCTATATAGAAAATATTCATGTGATTGATTATTACAGATTTAATGATCTTGATAAATACCTACCAGGTCCATATGATGATGCAATTACTAATAAGATCAGAACAAGATGGAATCTTCTGTCCAATTCCTCAGTACCCTCTTTACTCGGCTTCAATCGCCCTTCATGGTGGAACTCTTGTATGTGTTGTTGTTAACCTGAAACTATTATCTTTTTTGAATTTTTTTTGGATACAAGAAAGATAACAGAGCAATTTATATTTATTTTTCAGGTTCCTTATTATCTTGATGAAGGAACAGGGTGGGGACTTGAGGTCTCTGAGCTCAAGAAGCAACTGGAAACTGCTAGACAAAAGGGTATTACTGTTAGAGCCCTTGTTGTCATTAATCCAGGAAACCCAACTGGCCAGGTAAATATATTATATATAAATTAATTTTCTAAACACCAGTGAAATGAATGTATTCTCTCATTGTTTTCATAATTAAATTTATTTGTGGATCTGTGTAGGTTCTTGCTGAAGAGAACCAACGAGCCATTGTTGAGTTCTGCAAGAAAGAAGGTTTGGTTCTTCTAGCAGACGAGGTAAAGAAAAATCTTACAAATTCCCAAGACTTTTATGGGCATTTTAGTAAAAGCATGATTAAGTAGGGTGACATTCATTCATGTTACATTATGCAGGTTTATCAAGAAAACATCTATGTCCCTGAAAAGCAGTTTCACTCTTTCAAGAAAGTTGCACGTTCAATGGGATATGGTGACAAGGATATTCCCTTGGTTTCTTTTCAGTCAGTGTCTAAAGGTATATATAGTCTCTTTGTAAATATGAATAGTATATATGAACATATAATATAATCCAAAACTTGTTCAGGGTATTATGGGGAATGTGGGAAAAGAGGTGGATACATGGAGGTGACTGGTTTCAGTCCTGAAGTTAGGGAACAAATCTACAAGGTGGCATCTGTGAATCTTTGTTCGAATATTTCTGGTCAAATTCTTGCAAGCCTTGTTATGAGTCCTCCAAAGGTTGGAGATGAATCCTATGATTCCTATTTTGCTGAAAGAGATGGCATCCTGACATCACTTGCAAGGCGTGCAAAGGTCAGTTAGTTAATTCAAATTGTTAATTTGTTTGCAATTATTAATTTCTTTTTTTTTTCCCTTAACATTATTGAAACTATAGACATTGGAAGATGCACTGAACAGCTTGGAGGGAGTTAGCTGCAACAAAGCAGAAGGTGCAATGTATCTTTTCCCACAGGTTAAGCTGCCAAATAAGGCCATAAAAGAGGCAGAAAAAGCTAAAAAAGCTCCGGATGCATATTATGCAATCCGCCTCCTTAATGCCACTGGTATTGTTGTGGTTCCTGGATCCGGTTTTGGTCAGGTGAGAGTATAATGTTTTTCAACAAATTTAGGGGTAAATTGGTAATTTTACTTGTGATTGTTAATTTGTTATTGGTTGGGGTCTGTAACAGGTGCCTGGAACATGGCATTTTAGGTGCACGATATTGCCGCAGGAGGAAAAGATTCCAGCCATAGTTACAAGGTTGACAGACTTCCACAAGAAGTTCATGGATGAGTTCCGTGATTAGAGGCGTTTCTTTTTTCTTTTTTTGAGAGAGAGAAAAGGATAAATTTAGATTTGAAATAAAAGCTCAAATAACTTACAGATTTGATAACTATGATTTTGTATCTTTGTAATGATTAGCATGATTGATAATGGTGACTGAGATTTTGTGTTTGCGTTTGCTCAACCTTTTAAAGAAGGGACCACCTATTCCAACTCTGGATACAGTTTGACTATAAGTATTTATTTATTTATTTATAATTATTTACTTAACTATTAAAAATTTGTAATTGGTATTTGTTCCATCGTTTATTTTCTTTTAAGTTAGATCTTGTTAAATGTAAGTTGAGCATTTGGAGAATTTTCATGGTACATTTGGATATGATAATACACTTGGAAGCGATGAGACATTTGAAGAAGTGCCATGCATAAGTGGTCGACAAGAGAATGACAACCTAAAGACATTCCATGCACATGAGGTGCCACTCAATGTCACTCAATGTTGCACAGATGTGTCGTGCACTGGAGGTCTAGAGTGATAGAAGGTGTCACTTAAGTGAAAGTGTGTCATGCAATGAAACTTGATGTGTTAATGGTGGATTGTTGATGCCAATGCAACATATCTCAAAGATGAAGGTTCCCGAGGCGTTTGCATAGCAAATTGTGATTGAAACTTTTCATGAGCCTTGGATTCATGGGTTTGACCTATTAGGGTTTTAGGTTTGATCGTTAGTCTATAAATATGGATGTCTGGTAGTCATTTGTATACTCTTAGGATGTCGGAAAGCACCCATGTGAAAGATCATCTAGATAATTTTAGTATGATCATCTTGGATTTACAAAGTGTGAATGTAAAGATTGAAGATAAAGATGAAACACTTACCCTCATATGTTTACTATTGAATTCCTATGAGAATTTCGTTGTATGGTACGACAACGATCACTGTGAATGATGTGAAAGATTCTTTGATGTCCAAGGAACTGAAAAGAAAGTTTCAGTTGGTAAAAAAGTTTCTAGTTTCGGTTTTTAGACAAAGGAAGAACATCAGATGGAGGTGAAGGTAACAAAGGGAAGTCCAGTTCTGAATCTAAAGCCGACATTAGATGTTATAACTACAAGGAAAATGACACTTCAAAAGAAATTGTCCATTGCTAAAGAAATGAAATAATGGGTTTAAATCAAGCAACAACAACAATGTTCCGATGAAGTGGATGATGGTGAAGTTTTGATTGTATGTACAACTAGTCCTGTTGATGCTTGGGTCTTGGACTCTAGAGCATCCTATCATATGACATATAATCATGACTGGTTTAACTCCTTCAAAGAGTGGAATCATACATTCAAGATACGTGATGGTTTGAGCAAGCAGTATCAAGGGCAGTGACACAATGCAGATCAAGATGCACAATGATATGGCCAGTAAATCGGATTGCTAGTTTGTCTCGGATCTTTGAAAGAACTTGATCTCTCTTGGCACTTTGGCGAAGGATGGACTGAAGTAGTCTGGAAAGGGTGATTGGGTAAGAGTATCCAAGGGTGCTCTTGTAGTTATGAAGGGGAAGATGAATCATGAGATTTATTTCTTGGAAGGTTGTACGGTTATGGCATCATAAGTTGGGACATATGAGCGATAAGGGGTTGTTTGTATATGTAACTAGAAATGCTAAACCTAGTGAAGCTTGTGTTCAAGAGATACAATGCAGTGTGAAGTTCAGTTATGTTCAACATTCAAGCAAAGAGATCCTTGAGTGTATTCACTAAGATCTATGGGGTCCCTCTCCTGTGAAGTCTCATGGTGGATGTCAATACTTTGTAACTTTTTATTGATGATTACTCAAGGAAGACCTGGGTGTACTTTCTAAAGGTAAAAGATGAAGATGAAGTGTTTCAACGGTTCAAGAAGTGGCAGAACATGTTGAAAAATAGACTGGGAACCAAGTCAGGCCGCTCAGAATAGAAAATAGGTTAGAGTTCTACAAGGCTTCATTTGACAACTTCTACAAAACAAATGATTTAGTGAGGCATCGCACTGTACGACTAACACCACAACAAGGCGGAGTGTAGAAAAGATGAACCAAACCCTAATGGAGCGTGATCAGTGCATGTGATTATCTGTTGATTTATCATAGCAATTCTGGGTGGAAGCAGTTAACATTGCTTGCTATCTGGTGAATAGATATCCATCAACTACAATAGATTGTAAGATTCCTCAAGAGGCGTGGTTTGGGAAACCCTCTGGTTAATGCATGATCTCTATTGGGCATGGTCTCTTTGCCCTAACTTTGACATGGTCTCTCTCACAACTATTCTATCTATGGTATGGCTTCTCACTATTATCTCTTTTCTCTTATGGTCTCTAACTGTTATCTCATTTTTTCTCATCTCTTTCTACATGTCCTACCTAATACATTATGAGTACGGTAAAATACATACATACATACATATATATATATATATATATATATATATATATATATATATATATATATATATATATATATGATATTTTAGAAAAATCATTATCTTATATAACACAGATATCATAAACTTAGGTAATAAGCACATAAATCATTTAGGCAAATTAATTACTTGATATCTATGTTTAAGTTGAAGGTAAATATTTACTCACTTGACTTACGTGAATGACTGGAGAATTCAGCAGCGCTCCGCCAAACTCCTTGAATTTTCTTCTAACGTGTCCTAGTTACGAATGTCACTAACTCTTAGCTTAATATTCCTGGTGACTAATGATAGTCTAGGTTCCTCACCAATCCTAATGTCTACATTAAGATCTATCAAGTAAGGAACAACCATGTAGGATCATATCGGAGGTAGCGTCCGTTTTGTATATAGAGTATACTGTTTGGAAATCCCACTTTAAACACCTAAATAAATTCAACCTAGATATCATCCCCATAAGCAGATCAATCGGTATAATGACTTGGAATTGTTGATAAATCTTAATTATAGGTTCATAATAACGACTATGAGTATAGTTAAAAGTTACACTTAAATAAAATAAGTGTAGCTTAACTTACAGAGCATACTGATGAAAAACTGGGAATTAAGCGGGCAGAACTCTGACTCAAGAGCTCCTAATCGTCGGCTATCAGACACCGTAGGGCTTCGCCGACTAAAAGCTTAAGGTAGAAAGGGCTTACAATTAGGAGAAATTGATAGAGAAACGTAGGAATGGTGTGGGATTGAACTGAAATCCGACTCTTATTTATATACTGATTTTGGATTGCACGTCGAGCACCGGGTCCCTTGCGCATTGCACATTTGGTCGGAAGTGATGACGTGTAGATTTTTGCGTGGTGCCACGTGTCGCATTCTGGGCTGAGTGTTAGTGAGCGTGGCACACTTTGTCGTTGCATGCGGGTGCGCGCGAAAAATTGTGTTCCCTATAAACTTCATATCTTCTTCATAAGAGCTATTTTTTACGGGTTTTATATCCACGAGTAGCTATCGACGAGATCTACAACTTTCATTTAGACTCCGTCGGCTAGTTTTGACTTTATTTTTAAAGCTATATTTTTAACAGACTTAGACTGTTAAAATCCGTTAAAAAAATTGTAACTCTCTCATGTGATATTCATTCTCGACTGTCTTTATATCGACGAAATCATGAGAACGATATCTTCAACTCTCATTTAGATTGTTTTTCCTAACAATCAACCGATCTATACTTCAGTTTCTGAGCCATATACTCACATGCTGAAACTTGTGAAAATCTTAACTTCCTCTCACGAAGTCAGATTTTGACGTTATCTATATATACATTCTCGGTTTAACGACTACTACTACTTTTATTTAGATTACCTAGGCTAAAAAGCAACCTATCTCCGATTCATTATTTATGACATCCAGTTCGAACGTGAAACTTCAAAAGGTCGTAACTTCTTCACTCGAAGTCAGATTTGGGCGTTCTTGACGTGCACGAAATCCTCGTCACATATACTATAACTTTGGTTAAGATTATTTATCCTAAATAATCTTCTACCAGAATGTCAATTTTAATGCTTATAATAGTCAAATTGACTAGCCCTAATTTACGGGTGTTACATAAAAGAGTAGGATAGTTACAGTTTACTCGCTATATTTGGAAAGTCTTATGGTTGTTCTATTTTGATCAATCCAAACTTGTTGGTACTTCTTTGGCGGTTCGATACAATCGGGGAAAAGCTCATCGAGAAATGGTAAAGTGGGTCTTGTGACACTTGAAGGGAACGCTTGATGTTTGTCTAGTGTATGGTGGTAATGAGCAACATACATACTTGTTTAGATGGATAGACTTAGATCATGAAGGTGATCTGGAGATAAGAAGATCACCAGTGGTTGGTCTCGTTGAGAGTCTTATTTTGAAGGCGGAGAAACCTATCGTGTTCTATGACACGTTTTACATACAAAAATATGGTAGCAAGGAGAATTCAAAAGACATGTTGACAAATTCGTTACCCAGAGATAAGCTCAAGCTATCCTTGGAGTTGGTTGATCTTTGTAGGAGTTAGGTACCATCAGGGATGGATGATAAAAGTAGAGGAAGTTCTTTTTTAAGGTGGAATTTAAAGGATATCAAGTCAAGCCAGAGATTGTTAAATGTGACATGAGAATTTGGAGCATTCTCATGACATAGTTAGATACAGCTGCACAATTGTATACGACAACACAGTTGGATACAGTGGCATTTAGATTCGACGACACAGTAGGATACAACGACATAGTTGGATTCAATGACATTGTTGGATTCAACGACACTATTGGATACATCGACACAACTGGATTCGGTGGTACAGTTGGATACGATGGCACACTTGTAGATTTCCATGCATAGTAGGTGTCACAAAGTGACATAAGGTACCCCTCAATGACACCTCGACAAGAGAGTGACACTTTGACGACATTCGATGAACCGAATGTGTCACCAAGTGTGAATGTGCCATTTAATTTCGCACTGATGTGTCATCATGGCACCTCAATGATGTATCATGCACTAGAGGTGCCACAAAGTGATAGAAGATGGCACTAAGTGATAAGGTGTGCCATGCAATGACACCTGATGTGCCAATGTTGGATTATTGATGTCAATGTAATGTATCTCAAGGATTAAGGTTCCGGAAGCGGCTACATGAAGAATTGTGATTGATTAATACCTTTCAGGGGCCAATGGATTGATGGGTTTGTTCCATTAGGGTTTAATGTCTGATCCCTAGTCTATAAATAAAGATATCTACTTGTCATTTGTATGTGTCTTTTATATCCCTAGTGAGTAGGTCGAATCTTTGTTGAATTGTACTTGTAACCTCTGTTTGAGAACTCTTGAATAAATAATACTTCCCTACTGCATGTGGACGTAGGTCACCTTAAGCGAACCACATAAATATTGTGTTTTTATGTGCTTTTGTTTTCGTTTGTGATCCGCATTATTTCCTAACAAGGGTCATAACATCTTGGCAAATGTCATCAGAATTGTTCTGATTCTTGATAGTGTCATCTGATTTCCTAACATGTCTATTTAAGTTTAACATTTAAAATTAATTTATTTTTATTATATACTTATGAAAAGAGTTTATTACTTTAAAAATAATACAAATATTGATGCACTAGAGGTGCCACAGAGTGATAGAAGATGGCACTAAGTGATAAGGTGTGCCATGCAATGACACCTGATGTGCCAATGTTGGATTATTGATGCCAATGTAATGTATCTCAAGGATTAAGGTTCCGGAAGCGGCTACATGAAGAATTGTGATTGATTAATACCTTTCAGGGGCCAATGGATTGATGGGTTTGTTCCATTAGGGTTTAATGTCTGATCCCTAGTCTATAAATAAAGATATCTACTTGTCATTTGTATGTGTCATCTGATTTCCCAACATGTCTATTTAAGTTTAGCATTTAAAATTAATTTATTTTTATTATATACTTATGAAAAGAGTTTATTACTTTAAAAATAATACAAATATTCAATATTGATATATTTATTATATTAAATACTTTATCTATATTTTTAGAGTAAATTATAGACTTGGCCCTTTGGTTTATATGAAATAACACTCTTAGTCCAACTTTTGATAAAATGATACCAAGGGTCCCGATTAAGGGTTTTGGTAACACAGGTGGTCCCTGGGATCATTACTGTTAAATAGATCTCCGTTAAATTGATGTAAAATCATGCAAACACTCCTAAGGGAACAAATCTATAAACTATTAACAAAATGCCCTAAAAGGCCTAAAAGCTCCCTGTCGGAGCTTCTTCATGCTTTTTCTCTTTTCTTGCACGACAGTTCCTAGAATCAGATGTTGGCTCTACATGAACAACACTAAGGATCTGAGGGTCAGAATCATTCATCCAAGAGGCCTTGATGAGCTTCACGATCGAGTAGAAAGATAGAAATCAAGAGACAAAGAAGCACCTATGTAAAAGTTATAAATCGTACTGTGTTGATTGATTTTCGTGAGAATCAATCAGGATCGGTCCGCTGATTTTGAAGACCCTGTGCAACTAGTAAAGACGGGCCCCTATATATATATATATATATATATATATATATATATATATATATATATATATATAAAATTAATAAAAAAACAATTGCAATATTATAAAATTTAAAGGACTAAATACATAACTTCTAGAAACCGATTTAGTAAAAGAAATTTAAAGATGTGGTATCTTGTACAACATGGTATAATAAAGGACCAAAAATATAAGTTGGAGTATAATAAAGTGTTGAAAATGTAACAATATCAATTTAACTAAAACAAATCAGCGTATTTATTAGGGATAATGACTTAAAATGGTAATATATTTTTTGATTTGTATAGATTTGGTCAATGATTTTTTTCGTCCAAATGTACTCCTTCAACTTGTTAAACTGTACACATTCAGTCCTTATGACCGGCTACTACAGGTTAGCCAGTAAAAATGACTTAATAGGGTAAAATATTTCTCACTTCTTAAATTTGAAGATGTGGTATATTGTATAACATGGAATAAATAAAGGACTGAAAATGTAAGCTGGAGTATAATAAAGTGTTGACGGTATCAATTTAATTAAAACATATCAGCCTATGTATGAAGCTAAAGAAATATAATGAAAGTGTAACTTGGAGCATAAATAAAGGGTTAAAAGTGTAAATAACAAAAGCCAGTACTTAGGCGGGTGTCGAACCAAGGTATTCAGTAAATTTAAACAACACCTGGTCCGACTGAACCACTTAGCTCTTGTATGTGAATCTGAATAGACAAAATTGCAAGAATGGTCCTTGTGGTATGTTGAAAATTGCTACTTTGGGCAAAACAAGTATGGACTAGCACCAATGGTCCCAAACTTTACGTTTTGTTGCGAGTTTGATCCATTTTGGGTTGATTTTTAATAAAATGATAATTTTGCCCTTTGTATTTCCTTTTTTGAGTTTTTTTATTACAAAATCAAAAAAAGAAAAGAAAAAACAGAATACTCCCTCCCTCCCCCCTCTCTCTTTCTCTCTCTCTCTCTCTCTCTCTAGTTAAGAGAACGTCAGCACCCCTCCGCCAACCCTCACTCCTACCGAAAAGCCTGAACACCACCGCCGGGAAAAGATGAACGCCACCAACACCACCAGAAAAGATGAATGTCACCACCACCACAAGTCAACTATACTAGTGTATACCACCATACCCCTCTTTTTAGATCTTGATCGTAAGAACTTTTGTTGAAACGTCGCGTCTTTGCACATGTCAGAATGTCGGATCTGTCACCTACCGTCGAAGCCCTTCGTTGGACATGAAAAACAATTATCGGAGCTGCCTGTTATAACAAACCCTAGCGCCGCCGCCTGTCATAGCAAACCCTAGGACTATTTTTCGTCTCTCTCACATATCCGAGGTGGCTTAGGGTTTGCAAAGCCTAGTTTCATTTGTGTTTCTTCGTTTTACTCCTACTCCGACGATGAAGTTAGGTTCAAGTTTGCGATTTCTCTCTCACATGCAGGAGACGATGTGTATATCTCTCATCATCGACGAAACCGACAACTTCTTGTGGTTTCTGGCACCATAATCGACAAATACCACCATTTCAAATCCGACGAGTTAGGTGGCGTTCCACCTTAGATCTTTGAATCGATTTTTGGGTTTTGTGTGTGTGTGTTAAATATATATATATATATATATATATATATATATATATATATATATATGTGTGTGTGTGTGTGTGTGTGTGTATGTGTGTGTGTGTTTATGGGTTGAATTTGTTGAAAATCGATAGATGTTTATGTAGATCAGATCTTTGAATCGATTTTTGGGTTTTGTGTGTTCATCAGATTTGATTGTGTATGGTTTTGTTTCTAGGATGATTTTTTTGGCTTAGATGAAGTGTTAGAAAAAGTTTAGGTAGAGATGGAGGTGGCAGACGGTGTGGTGGTGGCAGAAGATGTTCTTCAGTGTTCTTGAATCTTTGAATATGTTCTTGGGTGTTTATCAAACACAAACCCAGAGAGAGAGAGAGAGATGTATTTTCTTTTTATTTTTTTAATTATAAAAATATTTATATAAATAAATAAACTACAAAAACAAAAGCTAAGGGTAAAATCGTCATTTCAAAAAAGTTTAAAGTAAATTGAATCAAAGTGGCAAGAAAATAAAAACATTTGGACCATGAGTGCTAATCCAAACCTATTTGACCAAAAGTGGCAATTTCCATCTAGCCACAAGGACCATTCTTGCAATTTTGTCATTTGAATAAAATGATATATATTAAAGTTTTAACTAGATAATTTGGCTAAAACGCATATCTATATTTTTTCATGGTTCTGTGGTGCCGCACACCTTTGAACCCCTTAGGGTCGGGCCTGGAATCACTTTGTATAAGTTTTATGACAGGTCAACGAAGAATGGGACGAGAATGAGATTAGGGTTCGAACAACAAAGTAAAGGATGGAAAACCATAAGTCCTTGAGTGAGGGAGGTATGGATTTTGGACCAGAGGATTACTACAAATTTAAAAAAAAAAACCACTACTACCAGTAACGCTCGTAGATCCGGGCTAGTCGATTTAAGGACAATAAGCGTCAAAAATGACTTTTTAATGGAAGATTATTTTGAAGGACTAATCTTAACTAAGTTGTAGTATATGTTACAAGGATTCCGTACATATAAAGAACGCCCAAATCTGACTTGGTATGAGGAAGTTATGATTTTTCTAAGTTTCAGCTTAGCAGTATGCAACCCGAAACTCGAATTCGAGATCGAGTTATTTCTAGCCGAAGCAATCTAAACGAGAATCGAAGATCTCGTCATTAGCAGTACAATGATAAAAAGACAAACGAAAACGGACGTCGGATGAAGAAGTTATGAATTTATAACGGTGTTTTCTTGTCCCGACCGACTAAAAATAAATAATAAAAATAAATTCAAAATTAGCCGATGGAGTCTAAACGAAAGTTGTAGAGCATAGTCTCACCTATGCGTGTATATAAAGAACAATGAAAACGGAGTTCGTATGAGGAAGATATGAATTTTTAAAGTTTATTAAATAATTAAAATATATATTTAATCTTTAATTCGGATGTATATCCGAAGGAGTCATTGATCTTATCCGGCGTACGCCCAGCATACCCCAGTGCATGAACCCCTCGGACTCGAGTGCCTCGCATGCGTAAGCAATGACGTTTTTTGGCACTACGCCCCGCGTAGCTAAGCATTACGCCCAACATAATGCGAAGGTTCAACCCTATAAATACCTTGCGAGGGCAGCCGGACTTCTTGCTCATTTTCTCTTCTCTCTCTCTCTCTCTCTCTCTCTCTCTCTCCCGTTTTACCTCGTTTTTCGTGCCAGAATTATCCCGAAGCCTCGATATTATTCCCGAGACCCGAAGCAAGTCCCGAAGCCCGAAGACCCCGAGAAGTAAAATTCCCGAGCCGAAGCTCTGCCCGCGAGGAGCCCGGTTTTTGTGAAGATCTCCCGGTTTCACCGAATAATACTACTTCTACAAGCCGTAGTGTTGTCCGATCATTTTCTGATCAAGTGAGTGTGTGAGTATTTTCTTCTAACACATAAATATAAAGTATTAGCTATGAAATACGTGCTATGTGTTATATATTATTTGTCTATTCGAGATGGGCTTGGAATTGATGTTTTTATACAGGTGTTAAATAATTTAAACTGTATATGTATTTTATATCTACAAAAATGTTGGGTAGAACATGGGTAGATGAAATAGTGGCGACTATGAGACGTACAGCCTATTGAGTAAGCTTTGGTGACGATGCGACTTCGTGCTTATTTGATAAACCTTGGTGACGATGTGACTTTGTGCCTATTGAGTAAAGCCTTGGTAACGATGCGTCTTCGTGCCTATTGAGTAAACCCTGGCGACTATGTGACTTAGTGCCTATTGAGTAAAGCCTTGGTGACGATGCGACTTCGTGCCTATTGAGTAAACCCTGGAGACTATGTGACTTAGTGCCTATCGAGTAAACCTTGGCGACAATGTGACTTCATGCCTATTGATAAACCTTGGTGACGATGTGACTTCGTGCCTATTGTATAAACCCTGGTGACTATGGAGTTAGCACCTGTTAAGTGAACCTTGGTGACTATGGAGTTAGCGCCTGTTGAGTAAACCTTGGTGACTATGGAGTTAGCGCCGGATAGCTATGGATTTAGTATCTGATGGATAAATTTTTGGCAGCAATGGACTTCGTGCCAATTCCTTATGTAAATCCTTAGGAATGAATGAATGAAGGATAATTGGTTCTTAGGGTAAATCCTTAAGAAATAAAGGAGATATGGGGATGGGTATTTGGGTTGATTGTTTGATGATTGAATAATAAATGTATTATTGTGGGTTGAAAACCCTATATGCTCACCAGGCTCCCAAGCCTGACCCACTCAGTTTTCTTTGTATCATAGGTATCGATGCGAAGACCCATTTTACTGAGAGATTAAAAGAGATGTGAATCACTAATGTAAATGAATGCATGATATGTTTATGTTATGTGTCTATATCGGAACATGACATCCCGAGGTTTTATTATTAAATAAAAATACATTCTCTTTGAGAAATGTTTTGATAAGTTATTATCATATCTTGTTTTGGGAACAAATTCCGCAACCGTTTTCTTTAAACGATTACTCTGATTTATAAAACAAAGCATAAACAAATCGGTCTTTTTTTGCTGTGAAATTGGGGATGTCACACTACCCCACTTGAACTGATTCCAAGACATGATTTTTTGTTCTACGACTTCAACATCAGTTTTAGTGATGCCCTCATTGATAGATGAGTTCAGTTGAAACAATCTCTTCTTGCTGTTCAAGAAAGGACCTCCATTTTGTTGATCTTTCTTCTTCCTCCTGAAGTATGAATAAAACATAGTATCCCGCTGGTGACTGAGGATGGGGCTAGCAGGTGGTGAAAGTTGTTTTGTTGTGGGAAAGTGATTTTTTGGTTGTGAAGGTGGGAGCAACAATGATGGTGGCAATGACATGGTGGTTGTGAGGGTGATGGTCAGGGCCGACCCCGAGAGTTTGTAGGCCCTGTGGAATTTGATAAAAATAAGCCCCCAAAATAAGTTATAATAATCGGTAAAAATGGAGTAAAGTTGCTAATATAATCCGGTTGCACTGGTCCTATATGTTATTATACATTCGAGTCAACATACTAACTTATATATGTTGCATAAAAACTAATTGCCCAAGGTCTTCATCATTTCTTATAGCTAGCCCAAAATGCCTTGGAAATATTTTATTTTACTTGTATTACATTTCCAACCAACTCCGCTGCTTATGTGTCTACAAGCAACAAAATCAAGTTAAAAGATGTTCCATTTATTAGTAATTCATATCATTATCTCGAACCAAGAAACATCATATTTAAGCTTTTATGTCCTTTGTATTAATTCAAATCTTATAAGGATTAAGGAAATTTGTATGCCACTAGAAACATAAATAGGTAAATTAACGTCAATATACAAAATCCCATATGTTACTTTTGATCAACGTATTATAATCCCATCATCATTAAACAATGATATCTGAGAAAAATTACGTTAGCAAGCAAGGTACTCAAGGACAACTGCAAAGTAAAAAGAAGCACTGATTTCTTCTTATTGGTTATGTTACTTTTGATTTGTGTTCTTGTATAATAATTTTTGTTCTTTTGAACAACAAAGCTTTTTATTAACATAAGAATGCCAACAGGAAGCTGGCACGATGATATAGTACAAAAAACAAAATAAAAACAACAATAAGTACAAGCACTTACCTAAGACCTAAAAACCCCAAGTTTTCATTTGGACAATGAAACAAAACAGATCATGCAGCAAGCCAACATAAAGAACCACAACAAGTCCCCCCATAGCCAACCACATGCAAAAAATGCCAGCCCTTGAACAAATTACACAATCGAAAATCCTGCCAAAAAAGATGAATAAGCAAATCAAGGAACTTTGGAATAGTCACACTAGAATGAAGATTAAACAATGAGTTATGAATGCATACCTTTATTGGATTCCATGTTGCTCTAGAACATGAAATGTGTTTTGTCTAACAAAGATCTGCAATAAATAATTAATCAAGAACATCCTCTTATTAATCACAAAGATGAATGAGTTGTGTGAATCGACAAAATCATTGTTGGACGTGAATCAAAAAAAGTCTGACACTATCAAGTAGACAAGAACGTTGTTCCTGGATGTAAATCGACACATAGTTTCAAGATAACATTGACTGACAAATCGTTCCATCATTTATTTATTTTTCATGTGTATGGTCGAGAAACGAATTGTCACTTCAAATTCCTTCTTGTTTGGTGTTCCGTTTCCAAATTGATTTAACCAAAAAGATTTGGGCGCTAAATGAATATAACTAGTATTACATATGGATAAATATATGGGCCCTCAGAAAAGAAAAGAATAGCCCTATTCGCCGGCACATCCTGAACTCCTATAAGGCCGGCCCTGGTGATGGTGATGGTTGGAGATGGTGGTGATTGGTGATGCTGGTGATAATGGTGGTGATTAGTGGTGAGTGATCAGCGGTGGTGGAAGCAATGGTAGAAGGGTATTTTTGTCTTTTTAAAATGTTTAACAACCCCTCCATCAAGGTTCTTAGAGGGGAGAACCATGGGTGTTACCAACAACCTCCATAGGGACCACCCATGATTTTTGGTAACATCCATGATTAAATGCCAATACTAAAACTGAAACTGATATTTCGTGCAAAAATAAGGAACAATACTATATTTACTCATAATTTTATTAGTGATTTTGTAATTTAAATACTTTGAAGAATAATAATTTAATTGCATATAAACATGATATATATACACTAAAGTCCCAATATTTTCATCGATTTGACAAGAAAGTCCTAAACTTTATTTTTTTGACAGTAAAGTCCAAATTACCAGTAGTTTTTGACACTTTTATCCTTTTTTTCCGGTTAGCCGGTAATTAGGATTTTTTTTGTCAAAAAAAATAAAGTTTAGGACTTTCTTGTCAAATCGTCAATTAGGACTTTACTGTAAAAAAAAAAATAAAGTTTAGGACTTTCTTGTCAAATCGTTGAAAATATTGGGACTTTAGTGTATATATCCTAATTTTTGGTTAGAAATTTAATCATATGATACTCTTTAAGCATAAGAATTATTGAAACATTCTCTAGTCAGCTAGATCCTATTGAAATCCTTAACGTTTGCTTCTTGTTAAATCGTTTTTTAATCTAAACAAACCGACATTGAAAAAAATGGAGATAATCAAGAAAGAAAGAAAGAAAGAACCAGGGTTGTGTTGACTTTTTGAAGTCCCAGAAATGGAGAACTAAGAAACCAAAAAAAATGAAATTGCTCTTCTTTTCTTTCTCCACATTCACACCTTTTTTGCTAGGCATGTGTTGTTTGTGTTTGTATAATCTATCCTCACTTTTTAGTTCAAGATTTGGCGGCGAAGCAAAAGAAAGTTTTACAAGTCTTTTCATCCTTTCTCATTCTTTCTTTTGCATATGTTTCTCCTGATCGTGATTGTGTCAGAGTAAAGATGATGATGATAAGAAAAACAGTGGTGTTGCAACAAAAGTCACATTTAAAAGTTCCTGGGTTACAAAAATACACTAAAGTCTTAATATTTTCAACGATTTGACAAGAATGTTATAAACTTTATTTTTTTGACAGTAAAGTCCTAAATGACGATTTGACAAGAAGTCCTAAACTTTATTTTTTTTTTAACAAAAAAATCCTAATTACCGGCTAACTGGGAAAAAGGTAAAAGTGTAAAAAACTGCTGGTAATTTTGACTTTACTATCAAAAAATAAAGTTTAGGACTTTCTTGTCAAATCGATGAAAATATTGGGACTTTACTATATATATCCCTATAAACATCATAGCCAAATGATGCAAACACATGAACACGCAAGATATCTATTCCAATTGCGCTAATTAATTATTGATATTTTACTATTACTATCCAATTAATTGCCTTGTTATAAATGATGGCAATTGGTTTTACATCTATAAGGGTAATGTAATAATTGTTTTAAAAGAAAGGTATTAGTATATATTCTTTCCGTCCCATATTAATAGTCCATATGTTTTTTGGCTTGTCCCAAAATAATAGTCTATTTTTAAAAATAAATAAATATATTTTTTTTTTATCAAAATAACCCTAATTATTAGTTAAACTACCATGAAATTAAATGCAACTACTAAGAAATTAAAAGCAACAAAAGAGTACAACTGTAATATTATTTAATAAAGTTAATGGTAATTAATGTTTTCATAATTTATATATTTTTTATCTGTGGACAATGGTTTTGAAAGAGAAGGAATATAATAATTGTAAGATCTAAACAATAAATGATAACAATAATATTAATATTAATAACAAAAGAGCTAAAAGAAAAAACATTAATAATTATATTTTCTATGAATTGAATTATAATAATAAATTAATATGAAAAAACCAAACATAATAATAATAATAATAATAATAATAATAATTATAATAATAATAATCTATTCATTGGTTTTTATAAATCAATGCATTAAACTCTACACGTTCAATGGAACATATTAAAAAAATATTTATTTAAAGATTTAAAGACTTTTTTTTTCCTATTGAAGAGTTCAATGACCATTGAACTCCAAATCTATTGAATGCCAAGGTGACTTTTCACAATGTTGGAATTGTATTCATTGAATGACAAATAGGCATGATACATCATTCAACTTTTTCATTAAACTCTCCATTGTGAATGCTTTTATGATTTATATATTTGATAATAAACAATTAGTAATACAAGACTATCATTTTTAAGTCAAATTTAAAATTTTAATTCAATAATCTGAATGTTAAATTACTATTGTATAACTTATAATTTGAATTTTTATTATAGGTTCATTTTTTAGAATAAATTATTTTCCTAAAATAATATAAAGAATTAATTTAATCTCCCTGTTCTAATAAAAAAAAATAGTTTTATTCTCATTTTGACACGTGTCACCATATTAAGTCTCATAATTAATGTATATTTTATTTCTCTTTTTACCATTTGTCACTTTATTTTGTCTCCTAATTAATGCATGCCACTTGTCAACCTATTGATTTTCCATTTCAAATTTCAAATTTTAAATTTTCCACTCTAATTACATTAAATTAATAACATTAGAATAAAAATTAAAATAAAATTAATACAAATTATAAAGTAACATAATTTTACATATTTATTTAAATCAATGATTATAGTTTTATATAACTAAAAAATCTCTTAATTAATAATTTATTTAAAATAAATGATTAATAATTTTGAGTTTTTTAATAAAAAAATTTAATTAATTTTGTAACCGTGGTTCCCACGAGTTATAAACTAGTATCCCTATAAACATCATAGTCAAATGATGCAAACACATGAACACGCAAGATATCTATTCCAATTGCGCTAATTAATTATTGATATTTTACTATTACTATCCAATTAGTTGCCTTGTTTATTATAAACGGAGGTAGTTGGTTTTACATCTATAAGGGTAATGTAATAATTGTTGTAAAAGAAAGGTATTAGTATATTCTTTCCGTCCCATATTAATAGTTCATATTTTTTTGGTTTGTCTTAAAATAATAGCCTACTTTTAAAATTAAATATATTATTTTTATCAAAATAACCCTAATTATTAGTTAAATTACCATAAAATTAAATGTAACTATTAAGAAATAAAAAACAACAAAAGAGTACAACTGTAATTTCATTTAATAAAATTAATGATAATTAATGTTTTCATAATTTATATGTTTTTTTTATATGTGGACAATAGTTTTGAAAGAGAAGGAATATAATAATTGTAAGACCTAAACAATAGATGATAACAATAATATTAATATTAATAACAAAACAGCTAAAAGAAAAAACATTAATAATTATATTTTCTATGAATTGAATAATAATAATAAATTAATATGAAAAAACCAAACATAATAATAATAATAATAATAATAATAATAATAATAATAATAATAATAATCCATTCATTGGTTTTTATAAATCAATGTATTAACTTTTAAAAGATCTGGTCCATACAGACCATACGTTATACTTTTGGAAACTGGAAAGCATTGATCACGTCTAATGCAAACAAAAAACATAAAAAGCTAACTGTAACTGCAAGAATTGAATCAATGATAAACTTTTGCAACAAATAGTGGATATTGGAAGCCAAAACAATCTTTGAATCAGACGAAGCAGAAAGACATGCGTATGGAAAAGAACAAGAGTCAAGATACGTTCTACTGCTATTAGATATTGTTGTTCGTTAGTCAGTTCCAGTTCTCTTTAACGGAGAAAAAAATAAATAACAAAGTCATATATATCCTTTTAAATCACCATTCCTTGTTCGTCAATTACGGATGAAGCAAACACATGAACCACGGTGGCTAGAAAAATGCGCACTCTGGTTAAGATTCAAGCTGTTGGACATCTTTCGAACCTGCTCAGAGTGCTCAAGCTCAGCTGCAGCCCTTAACTCCTCTGCTTTTCTATCAACGACTATCATCTTTTTCATCAACTTCTCCTCATGTTTCGATCTCATCTTCTCAATCTTTACCTGCGAAATGCAAACCACTTACCCATGTCACTCGTAGAACACATGCAAGTTATTTCCATGAATAATTCAAGAAAGGTTTTCACCTCCAGTTTTCTTGATTCAGCTTCTGCTTTCGCTTTTTCGAGGTTTACCCAAGCTTGAATCTTTGCTTCCTCCATTTGATACCTACAACAAAAAAATGCAACATAAAGTCGACACTTTTGAAATCGAACTAAATTCATCATATCGGCATTTCACCTTATGCAGTATTCAGACTTCTCTTTTTCTTCCCAAGCACTAGGTCTAGGCCCTGGAATATTTTCTAGACTTTCATCCTTCATCTCAAAATATCCCAGCCTCTTCGATATATCTTCTTCTTCTTCTTCTTCCTCCCTCGAGCTCCATTTGGAAGTAATGATGTCAAATAGTGTCGTCCTTGGCTGAAGCTTCGCTAAATGCCACTCCTGTATGTGGCCAATGTCCAAGGAACTGCTCTGATTCGTCAACCCCAACGGGCCTATAGTTGTAGGGGTGTTATGTCGTGGCGGAGACCGGCTTTTCAACGGCGTAGAGCACCGTGAGATGGTGGAGCTGCCAGCTAGAGTCATATCTGTCTCCGTTTTTTTGGCCTCCAGAAGCACCTCCATGGGTTCTACCTCGTCTGCAAACTTATCTGCGATCAGAAGCAGGACCAGATATTCGTTGAATTAATTAATTAGAAATGATCATGCCCTTATATCCATGCTTCGGTATTCTCAAATGACAGAATACAATCAAAATCCAAAAGAAAAAAAAAATAACAGCAAAAATAGGTTGCAAGATATGAAGTGTAGGTTTAAATATCATCGCAAATAAAGACAACACGATTTGGAAAGTGTGAAGAAGAAGACAGGAGAGAGAAGTGTACCTTTTAGAAGCATATCAGAGCTGCAATGGTGGTGGCCCAAAAATACAGTTTTTGGACCTTGAAAAATACAAGTTGCTCTTGTGACCCTTTTCTCATCATCAGAAAACGCCCCTACTTTTTCATCCTGTTGTTTTGGAGCAAAAGCTGCAGACTTTATTAAACCACGAGCAGGGGATTCATGGCCATTAATGAGCCATTTCTCAGCATTATCCCATTTTGAAGGGAGGTTCTTTCTTGACCCGAAACTGAAGCTGAAAATGGGTCGACCATGACCATGTGTAGATGGAGCTTCCACAACATTCATCTTGGTCACAACTCCATGTTTCTGCAGCGGCATTGGAATTTGGAAACGGGTTCTCCTTCTCCACTTCTACTGAGTGTAAAACAGGAGAATTAAATAATGAAAATGGAAGAATGGGTAGGATCTTGGGATTCATAATTAATGGAGTAGGAGACTGTCGAGAGAGGAAAGAATACTGTTAAAGAAAGAATCTCTTGTATGTGATTTTACGTTTGCAACAATGAGAGTGAAAAAGGTGACATAATTTTGAGATGAACAGAGAGGTAAAGCTGCATAGCTTAACAGACTGTACTTGCAAGGTTACGTGACACCAAAATATGCAAGACTTTTTTAAACATATGAAGACTTTTTGTAAAATCTAAAAGGCAATGTCCTTTAGCATTGTTGTTTTATTATATTTAATTATTAAATTAATTATTTATATTATTTTAGGAAAATAATTTATTCTAAAAACGAATCTATGATAAAAAATTCAAATTATAAGTTATACAATAGTAATTTAACATTCACAATATTGAATTAAAAATTTAAATTTGACTTAAAAAAATGATAGTCTTGTATTACTTATTGTTTATTATCAATATATAAATCATTTATATATTATAAAGTGTAACACCCATAAAAATATGCCAAATTTAAACTTTTTAAAATATTTAAAAACCAACAGTCATCATAAATTTGTTTTCAAAATAGTCTATATCAGAGCCTCCCATAAATAAAGTCATAAAAATGAGGAGCGGTACGATCACGCCTTTGACTTGCCACGGTCCTCTAAAATAATAAACTGAAACTGTAAGCCTGAGAGCTTAGTGAGTTTTCCCTAAAATACCAACATCATACAGTCATAATCATATCATATAAACATATAGGCAAACAACATGCGAAATGAGCCTTCAGCCTGACTGGACCGCCTTGCAGGCCTTCAACCTATGTGGACCGCTCTCCGAGCCTTCGGCACGTCTGGACCGCCTCGCAGGGCCTACAGCCTATCCGGACCGCTCGCTAGGCCGTCAGCCTAACTGAACCCCTTTGTAGGACCTTCAGTATATCCGGACCTTCCTAGGTATGTTGGCCTTCAACACAAAGCAGGACCGCCTCAACCCAACCCCCAATCAACAAACATGTGCACATATCATACATATCATATATATCATACGCTAGCATACATAACAGTCAAACCGATCTAACCGATCACTAATCATAGCAACATCCTATTACCAGGATACAGACGTAACCGGTCACTAATATAGCATATCACCATCCTAACTACCAGGGTGTAAATCAATAAGCATATCATGAAATAAACCCGGATACAATCCGAAGGGCCGACATTGGTGCCTTAGACCTTGTTGATATAGTGACAATAACTCACCTCACAATTGACGGGCAGAAGAAATAAGCCCAACTCTCGGATCACCGTCACAAACTCCACCACCTATGTTCACTATAGAACCATATCCATAAATTTCCAATTCTCCCAAAATGTCCCGGAAGTCAACTGGTCAACCCTAGGTCAAAGTCAAAGTCAACGGTCAAGGCTCCATATTGACCATGCTGACCATGCAACTCGCCGAGTCCCTTCAGACCTTTCTTCATTCAGATGCTTTGTAATCCATTCCAACGCTCCATATTGCAGATCAAGCTTCCCAAGGCATGTTTATCATGTAAAGTTGCAAACTTTACGTGCATGCAAGGCTCTAAAGACTTAGAATATCAAATCCAAGCTTGAAATGGGGTTTAACTCACAAGGAAGGGCTCATACTTGTAAAAGTTAAGACTTTATGGACTTAAAGAACAAAGTGAGCTCAAATCTGGAGCTGCAACTTCAAATCCTAGCTCATACTCAAGAAAGGCTACATAAGATGCTAGAAAAGCCCTAATCCGCAACAAAATGAGATCTAAAAGGAAAGAAGGTCAAGGTAACGACTTGATACCTTCAAATGATGCTAAGTTGAGATAAATTTCAGATCCACACACGTTCCTTGCTTCTAGTTATTTGATCTTCAAGCTCCTCTCACTAAGATTCACCTCCTAAAGCTAAAATCACACAAAAATTAGAGCAAACACACGAATTAGGGTTTTCTGAACTCTCAAGAGGCTGTAAGGGAGGCTAAAGGGGTTAATGATCCTTTAAGTAAGGTGCAAAACCCCAGAAATTAGGGTTTCATCTTCCAGCTCCTACCCGTCGAGTCATTTCTTGGACGCGTCGACTAGGTCACTTAAACACGTGGCCCAATCCACTTCTACTCGACGAGTCAGGGCATCCAACTCGTCGAGTAGACGTTGTAAATTATGAAAATTAAAGCCATAAAATTAATACCTGAAAGTCAGGGCGTTACATAAAGCTTATTACTTATGTTTCTAGCAAATTTGAAGGAGAAGAATATGATGATTAAGGTATTATTTTACTTTCTATTAATATTAAAATGGTATATATTTTGTAATGTTTAATTTATAATAACAAAAGAATTTAAAAGTTCAGTTTACGATTAAACTAAAAAGCTTGTATTGAATCTAGGGATAATGACTTAAAATGATAATATATTTTTTGATTTGTACATATTTTGTCACTGAGTTTTTTCATACACATTTACCCTTTTAACCTATTAAAATGTACGCATTCAGTCTTTATGACCTGTTACTCTAGGTTAACCGGGAAAAATGACTTAATAAGATAATATATTTCTCATTTTGTACACATTTAGTCCTTAATATTTTTTTACATATTTAGTTCTTAATATTTTTTTGTTTTCAAAATAAGTTATTTTTGTTACTCATTCAATACTTATAAATGATTTCTTTAGGTTTTTTTTCACGACATCTTACGCGCGATAATCATTAATGAGATGTTTGGGGCTGTTGATGTTTATGTCCATCGCGATCTCGACTGTTTGGTTGTGTATGTCTTGTGGTTTGACTTAGGTCTTATATTATGAATGTCGTAACTTCTTCATACAACATCAAATTTTAACGTTCCTTATATCCACGTGTTCTTTTTTTTGAGTCTACTACAACTTCCTTTAAGATTACTCTTGTTAAAATGTAATATATTTTTACTTATGCTTTTATAAAAAAAAACATCCATACATGCAATTCATAAAAACGTATAGATATAAAGATCTTAAGTAAAAATATATTATTTTTTAGGGGGTTAATCTAAATGAAAGTTATAGTAGACTAAAATACGAACGTATGGATATAAAATCATTAAAATCCGATATCATATGAAGAAGTTATGACGTTTAAAACATATGACCTAAGCAACCAAGTAATCAAGATCACAATGGACATAAGCATCAAAAGCCCCAAACACCTCATTAATGAATGTCTTATGTAAGATGTCGTGAGAAAAACCTAAAGAAATCATTCATAACTACTGAATGAGTATAAAAACAAAAATGACTTATTTTTTAACAAAAAAATATTAAGGACTAAATGTGTATAAAAATATTAAGGACTAAATGTGTACAAAATGAGAAATATACGACCCTATTAAGCCATTTTTATCGGATAATCTGAAGTAGCAGGTCACAAGGACTAAATGTGTATAATTTAACAAGTTGAATGGGTAAATATGGACGAAAAAAACTCAGGGACCAAATGTGTACAAATCGAAAAATATATTACCCATTTAAGTCATTATACCTTAAATCTAATATTTAAGGGTTACTCACAAAATGACCATATTAAGTTTATGTATTTTGATATTACCATTTTTTCCAAAGATAATAAAACGACCACCGAGCTCACAAAAATGTCTAGCTCGCCTCATGAACTTACTTTTTTTTTACAAAATCAAACGAATAGGTATGAGTCACTCCTGAGGTCATTTATTTATGCTAAAGACTCATGATATCTTGACTATTCATGAGTGTGAAGACAAATGATATCACGAGGATATGATTTTGACAGGGTTGGATAAGTTAAACATTGAATGAGTAACAACAATGGAAGCTAACAATGAATGTCAGTCAAATCTGGATTATATCCAGTCAAACTTGAAGAATAAACAACCATGTATTCAATGAAAAATATCAATAGAGAAATGTAAGAGAATATCCAAAGAGAATGCTGAGAGCATCCATAATGGTGAGTTCAATGGAAGAGTTGAATGAGGTGGCAAGTCTACGTGTCATTCAATGGATGGAATTCTACCATTATGAGATCCACCTTGGCATTCAATGGATTTGAAGTTCAGTGACCATTGAACTCTTCAATGGGAAAAGGAAAGTTTTTAATTCATAAATAGTTACTATAGATTTTTTAATATTCTATTGAACTTTGTAGAGTTCAATGCATTGTAGGGAAAATGATAGAGTTGTATGGATTGTAGAAAGATGATGTTACAATACATTTAACTCTATGGAGTTCAATGCACCGTGGATGCCCTTATGAGTGAATGCCAACTTGATTCTTGACTTGATAAAGATGGTAAAAGGTGCGTTTGAATATAAGATGATACTCCTATTTATACTACCTAGGGACGTAACGAATAAAGGAGACAACAAGGAAAATACATATTACAAATTAACCGTCTGACAATGCGTTGAGGTTGATCTTGTCTCCTACAACTATTACATATTAGTGGACAAATACAACAAGAGAAAAAATACTAGTCTTTAAACTTCTTACATTCTCTCAACTTTGGAATTCCAACCGGCCCGGAAAGTTCTTCATGTCGAACACACACTTATCTCATAAACATAAATACTACAGATAGTCTAATGGTCACTTTTCTTGTACTATCAGTGAGAACTAAATCCACCACCTTTCATATGCAAAAAATATTTAAATCAAAATTCAATGGACTCGTTAAAGCCTCGTGGTCTGTCTAACTATTCGTAAGTGTGAATTTTACCTCTATTTAAGTTCCAATGGAGAAACACATTAGACTCATTTTGAGTAAATCACAATAAAAAGGAATGAAGGAAGAAATCGATATTCTTCGATTTTTAAAAGAATGACATCGACTCAAGATATGGATGACTACATCTAAGGAGAAGTCTATGACTTAACATTCAGAAGAAGCATAAATATCACTCATGCTGATCAAAAAATGCAATTTTGTTTACAACAATAAGTCGGACTTGGTTGCTCGTACGAACCATTTTCTAGACAAGTTACGTTTATTAGTGGTTTTTTAAATGACATGAAATCACAAGGATCAAAATCGTCACAACCACCACCACCATCCTTATTATGTGAACTGAGAATCTTGGAATCTAGACAACACAATATGGTTCATAATTCTACTTTGGACTTCATTTTCCTCTTCAAAATTCACGAGACATCTTGTGCACCTTAGAAATTGCTGAAAATATGTGTGAAATTTCATAACTAACTGATATAACTTTGGGAATAATAACAAAGTCCTTCTAGGGTTGTCCTCAAGAGCTAAAATAGCTAGAAAAGGATTTAAGACAGTGAGTGAAATAATTTATTAATTTATCATAGCTTGATAATTTAATTAGAAACTTGTTTAAATAAATTTAAATTAATTACAATAAATCAATATTTATTTAAAGGTACAAGGACTGAATGTTAACTGCTTAACAGTTTAGCAAAAGAAACATTGTGTAAACCCTAATAGGGTGGATGGTTTCAGAGAGGCTTTGGGAGTTTTTGGAATCGTTCCAACTAACATATAAGAAAGATATTTGAATCTGGATTAAATTTGATTATTTAATGGAAGCAAATAAGCTTTATATGCAAGTTACATTAACTATATAAAGACCTCCCTGGCCTTGAAAAATTTGATCCTACGCTTTGAAAGAATGAGAATTTGATTCTCATAGTCTTTTCTCCTACCTTCTTAATTTTCTAGGGTTTTAGACTTTTGGGTGTGAGCCTTTAGAGACATTCTTATTTTGGGTGTTAGATCCTTTGAGAAGCAACTAAGACTTCAAGATCTTAAATGGAATTAAAAATAAATACTATTTTACTTTAAAGGTTAGTAATTCTAACCCTCTTGGTAGCTTAAATTCATAGTTTTTTAAAGTAGGTTGCTATAATAGTAAAACCTAGATCTTGGGTGCATGCACACTTAGGTTTATTATTAAGTGCTTCTGCTGACTAAAATTTGTGTATAGATGCATAGAAAACCTAATAGTCGTATCATAGCCATTAACTTTTAGTTATGAGCACTACTTGGAAAAACTGCAATATATATATATATATATATATATATATATATATATATATATATATATATATATATATATATGTTATTGTAGGACGTTGCGTGCTCATTGTTGGACACGACGCGCCTAAGTAAATTTAGGTTATTTAAGGATTTCGCCTATAATTTTGAATTTTAGGATTTATCTTTAGTTTTAAATGTTTTTTTAATTATTTAAACCTGGATAATTAAACTAAGAGGAAAATATGTCTAAGTAATTTGAAATTATAGATAATTGATATAAAATTAATTAGTTAAAAGTTAATTAAAGATAATATAAATTGTTTAAAATAAACCTTACATATAATTATAATAGTTTATATATAGTATATGTAAAGCAAAAAGATTTATATATGTAATATGATTATTATATATATAAGAATCATACAACATGTGTCCTCACATGTTTCATTATAGATCATTAGTGAAATCAAGAGTAGGCCTTATTTATGAGACCATGCTATAAGAGAGGTGTAAGGAAACAACCTATAAAATGACCGTTGAATTTGTGTCCTTTTCACTCATCACTTCTTTGTGTGGTTGATTGTCATAGCCGAAAGGGTTTGATAGGACAATGTCTTGTTAAAATAATAATGTATAAATTACTAAAACAAAGTTCATGTCTTAGTTAGGAAATGTTAATTATTGCTTACCTAGTTTGGAAATGTTAATTATTGCTTACCCATGAAAAAATCAAATTATTCCTTGTTGTGTATTTATGAAGCGTATGTGGTTAACCAACACATAAATTTGATACGTAAGAAGAACATGATGTAGCACTTGTGGTTGTAGTTTGTTGTTGATGTTGGATTAGGTGTCTAAGCCCATAACTATTTTGGTATGTACTTGACCCGATCGTGAGGATGGTCCATTTGAGTTGCCTTCACCATAGCAACTGATAGGATGAATTAAGGAGAAAAAGGATTAATTATGATTTATTAATATATTATATGAATAATGTATTAAAAGAGAAATCATATTGTTTAATTAATACTAGTCAATAATTAATAAGAGTTAATTTTGTGGCTAAAAGACATTAATTAAATAAAGGGGACTAGAACTGTCAATTGTGTGATAGTTGAATATTGGGCAAACGAACTCCATAGAAGTTGGAGTGGACGAAATCTATGGGGAAACCCATTAGAATTCGTCCAAGGCTTCTAAAGAGGGAGTCCATAGGCTGCTTAGGGCCTAAGCATTCAGATTAAGGTTTCCTAGTTGAAAACACTAATAACCTACCTATATAAGGAACCCCTAAGGCCCCAAAAACGTGGTGAAGCAATCCCTAAGGGTTCGTGGACGTTTTTGGTGCTCCTCCTCCTTCTCATAGGTCATCTTGTTTCTCAGCATGGTGTTTGTGACTCCATTAGAGGCGCAACATTTGAGGCGCTAAGCTTTCAAAGGTCAAAATCAAAAGGAATTGAGATTGTTATTGATACATAACAATCGAGGTAAGTTCTAAACCCTAATTCATATGTTAATTCGATTATTGTATGCCAGATCTAGGGTTAATGAGCTTTGGATGATTATTACATGTTCATTAGACAAACTAGATCCAAAGCTTTAGGGTTTGCATGTACACCATAGGATTGATTTAGTGCTCATAACCCATCAGTGGTATCAGAGTCTAGGTTGTTTGTTTAATGTATTTGATGCTTTACATAACCGTTCAACCTGAAAATCACGAAAACTTGGTTTCTAGAGCCTGAACTCGTCGAGTTCATAGTTGAACTCGTCGAGTTCACTGCAACTCGACGAGACCAAAGTTGGCTCGACGAGTCGGAGGGTCAGATGCCAGATTTTGCGGGATTTTGACATGTTTTGGCTGTGGATAATTACCATAAACGTTTTTTTATTGATAAAATCTGATTTTTATTAATTTTGAGTGATTATCCTTGCCAAAATAGAAGATAATTGTCAAGTAATTAGATAATTACTATCTTATATGATAAACTTGAATTATTTGATTGGATTATCTTTCCATAAAATTGAATTAGGTCAAATTTAGATAATTACCAATTATTTGATTAATTAAATTATTTGTAATTTGATCTAGATAGTTTTGAAAAGTTTCAAAACGTGCCCTCAAGTTTTGGAATTAAAATTTTTTGATTAAAAAGTTTAATTTTGAAATGTTTAAATTATAAACCCTAATGTTTTGAAAAGTTTCAAAACTTGTCCTCAAGTTTTGGAATTTAAATTTTTGATTAAAAGTTTAATTTTGAAAATTTTAAATTCTAAAACCCTAGTTGTCTGAAAAGTTCAAATTACACCTTATGCTTTTTTGAAGTTAATTAAATGTATAATTAAAAGAGAGTTAATAAATCCATAATAATATGGTTTGTATTTAATTAAATCAAAAGTATAATTTTATTAAATTAAACCACTTAGTATTTTAAAAGTGTAAAATACACCCTTATACTATATATAAAATTAAAAGTCTAATATTATATATGTATGAGTAAAAGGTCAGTTTTACCGTTAGTAGACCTCATTCACGAAGCTGGTCTATTAGGGGTGTTTAAGGAAATTGCCTATAAAATGGCGATTGAATGGGTATCCACTCTTACCCACCGCACTCTTAACTAAAGGAGGATCATTAGCTGAACGGGTAGGATAGGACGTAACCTTCCATTATAAGTATAATGAAGTACGAAGTAACTAAATACTTTTATAAATTCCCAAATCTTAGTTACTTTAGGAAAAATGTGGAGTTGGTGCTATTCCATGAAATAACAATTTGTACCCTTGCTAAGACGTTAGTAGAGCGTGTGTGGTTAACCGGCACACTAATTGGCCTCTAAGCAAAGGTGGCAAATGGTGACTCGATGTTTGTCATAGATTGATGGGCGTGTGTTGTTAACCGGCACGTTGATTAGGTGAGTGTAACATTGGGGGCATCATGTATATTTGCATGGTTATCCACAACTTGTTTGTGATCCTCGGCATCCCAGTCACAAACAAAGGGCACACTCTAGATTTAAACATACCATTAAAAAGTTCAATGAATCTAAAAAGATCTAGGAGTTTAAATTCATTTAAAACTTAATTTTCATTTTTCATTTTTCATGGTGGAAATGGATAAATCATCATTTACCTACCTTCAAATGTTCTGTAATTTGGATTATGACATACCTCTTCCAAATTGTATAATATTGTGTTGGGTCCTAGCCTTGAAATTTTATTTGGGTGTAATATTAAGGATTCCAATCAACTAACTTCAATTTCTCTCGTTTTGTAGATGTCAAAGTCTGACAACTATGGTCTTCCTGAATCTGTTGGAAAAAGTTTTCCACATGAAGATGATGTTCCACGATTGGATTATGGAAATGGAAATCATGCTTCACTTCCTCCACCTCCTCCGATAATTCTACCTGACCCACGTGTTCGAAGACTTGAAAAGTTAGAGGTCACTCAAGCCCTATTAGCTAAAAGACACAAAGATGGAAAGTCTGTATGTACTCATGTCTTGGATATGAAGTTGCATATTTATATATTGGGAATGTTGGGTGTCGATGTCTCAAGGAAGTTGGCTGTTAACTTGGTTCTTCAGTCACTTCCCGAATCATATAGTGAGTTCGTTAGAGAGTACTATATGATGGAACACGACTTAACCCTCATTGATTTGACTTATTTGCTTATTGCTGCTAAATCAGCGATGATTTGGCGTACTGGTCAAGCAAATTTGTCTGGTAAATCAATATCCCATCCTTCTATGGTAAATGGCAACATTGGAAGTCTAGAAAAGTTTTCTCTACGCAAGAGAAAGGATGAGTCTAAGATAGTCCCGTGTACCATTCCAGAAGAATCCATATGTTTCTACTGCCAAAAGAGGGGGCATTGGTTACGAAGCTACCCTGACTACCTGAGAGATCTAAGAGATGGGAGAGTCAAGATGTATGACTCTGCTTCAGGTAAAATCCACTATCTAACTATATTAAGTTTTCTATTTTAGATTCTTAATACATGATGTCATAATATTGCATTTTGATGTGTCGTAGGATCGAAGAAAAGAGAGGAAACTTAAAGGAAGAAGTGAGCCGAGTCTGATCGCGAAGAAATGGATTCCAATCGCATGATTCGATGATCGGATTTTTGGAGTTGCTACTTTTAGAGTTATGATGGATTGTTTAGGAATATGAAATAACATAGTTTTTATTTGAATTTGTGTTGTAAGGACAAGTTTTCCGCACCTTTTATATGTGAGGGAAGTGGTATCTCGGCATGGGGTGCCGATCTCGATTGTTTCAGACCGTGATGTGCGCTTCACTTCCAGATTCTGGAAGAAGTTTCATGAGGAGTTGGGTACTAAACTGCATTTTAGTACCGCATATCATCCCCAGACAGACGGTCAGAGTGAGCGGACGATTCAGACGCTTGAGGACATGCTTCGGGCATGTGTGTTGGATTTCGGGGGTAGCTGGGATGCATATTTGCCCTTGGTAGAGTTTTCCTACAACAACAGCCATCATTCGAGCATTGGTATGCCGCCCTTTGAGCTGTTGTATGGGAGGAGGTGTCGGACCCCCATTTCTTGGGGAGAGGTTGGTCAGCGGGTGATGGGCAGTACATAGATCGTGCTTCAGACGACAGAGCAGATTCAGCAGGTCAGGCAGAGGTTGTTGACCGCTCAGAGCCGACAGAAGAGTTATGTAGATAGACGCATGTCTGAGCTTGAGTTTCAGGTCGGCGACCTTGTACTCCTGAAGGTCTCTCCTTGGAAAGGAGTGATTCGATTCAGGAAGAGGGGCAAGTTGGGACCCCGATATATTGGTCCTTTCCGAGTGATCGCGAGGGTAGGCCGGGTAGCCTATCGTTTGGATTTGCCAGCAGAGTTGGGGTAGATTCAAGACACTTTTCATGTGTCACAGCTGAGGAAGTGTATAGCCGATGAGTCGGTGGTGGTTCCATTAGAGGATATTCAGGTGGATGCGAGCCTGAATTATGCCGAGAGACCAGTGGCCATCAGAGATCGGAAAATCAAGGTTTTGAGGAACAAGGAGGTACCCCTGGTGTTGGTTCAATGGCAACATCGGAGGGGATCAGAGATGACCTGGGAGCCGGAGCATGAGATGCGTGAGCAGCATTCGAAGCTATTTGTAGAGCGAGACTTCGAGGGCGAAGTCTAGTTCTAGTGGGGGAGAATTGTAACAGCCCGGATTCCCAGGTATTATTTATTTATTTATTTAATTATTTTGATGATATGTGAGGAGACTCCACGAGTTGGAGCCTAGACTCGCCGAGTATGATCGCGGATTTAGACGCGGGTTCGCGCCCGGACTCGGCGAGTCCAAGGAATGGACTCGGCGAGTCCGCGCTGTTTAATGAAACCCTAATTTCTCGGGTTTGGAGCCTATTTAAAGGGCCTTATGGCCGTCATTTGTGCTCACCAGTCCCCTGAGAGAAACCCTAGTGAGCTTGAGCGTTTGGAGTAAGTCAAGGAGCCATTATTGATCTTGGAGGTGTTATCTAGCAAGGGAAAGGAAGCAATAGCCAAGGGGAAACAAGAGGAGCCACTTCCTGAAGAATTGAGGTCCAGAACATCACGTTTGAGGTACTATTTTCGAGCCATTCTCTGTTATGTTGATGTTCATGTTGATTTAGGGCTTATTGAGCCCTTTTGTGGCTAGATCTAGTGCTTCCTTGGTCCCTTAAGTGAGTTAGGTTCTGGATCTGGACCCATGGAGGTCCAGAGTGTCCCTTTGTCCAAGCTTTTTATGAATCCATGGGGGTTTTGGATTGGGGTCTTTGTGCTTGAAGTCAAAACACCATTTATGAGCCATGGGGTGTGTTATGAGCACCAAGACATGAACTTTACGTGATGAATGTGCTTGGGAGGGCCAGATCTATGAGTTGTTGGGGCGGATCTGACCTCAGAAGTGAGATTGAGTTGGTGCATGGCATGGACTCGCCGAGTCCGAAGAACAGACTCGCGAGTAGCATGAAGTTTGTCCTTAACCACTCAGCGAGTGGTCTTGCCGAGTTAAGGGTCGACTCAGTGAGTCAGGGAGAGTTAGAGAGGATTGACAGGTGGACTGAGTCGAGTTGGAACTCGCCGAGTTGTTCTTGAGACTCGGCGAGTTGAGTCGTGGTGGCCCCGTGATTCATGCCAGGTGGAACTCATCGAGTCAGGGGAGTACTCGACGTGTCAAAAGAGAATCCTAGAGAGTTGGTGAATACGTATAGACTCGCCGAGTCGCCCTAGTGCACTCGCCGAGTCCGGTCAAAGTTGACCGTTGACCAGGGTTGACCAGTGTTGACTTGATAGGGGTAGTCAACCTTAGTGGTAAAAGTGTTAATTAGAGATGTATGATGTTATAGGAGGATTATAGCTCGGAGGATCGAGCACGAGTGATTTCCAGGATTCGCGAGTTATCGAGATATACGAGGTGAGTCTTCTCACTATACTTTACCTTGAGTAGGTAATCAGATTCATGTGACAGAGTATTCGTATGCTATATGTATGTTATGTGTTGTACTGCATTATTTCTATGTGATTTATGCTGTGCATGTTTATAGAGTTGGAACCGAAAGGTTCCCAGAGTTAGAACCAGTGGGTTCACAGAGTAGGGTCTACGGATCCACAGAGTTATAGCCTCGAGTGGCTAATATGTGTTATGTGTGGTATTTTGGGGAAGTCACTAAGCTTTGTGCTTACAGTGTTAGTGTTGTTTGTTTCAGGTACTAGTGATGACCGTGGGAAGGCGCCGGCTTGATCTGTACACACGCAGGGGATTTTTATGTTAAGTGATCTTGGGATTTTGTATGATGAGAATTGGAGATTTAAACTTGATGTTTTATGAAAATTAAATGAAAAATGTTTTTATATTTTGCGAAAAATTATTTTGAAATTCACAGTGTTACAAGTTGGTATCAGAGCCTTGGTTTGAGGGATTCGAGTACACCTTCGGGCGTATTTGAACTCAAACTGAGGATTTGAGAAGTATTTTCAAAAAGAGTAAAAGATTTTGAAAAGAAACGCAGAGCAGAGTTGTGTGTACGATCAGTCCGCGCCCGAACGGTGATTTCCCAAAATACCCTTATGTTATGTGCTATTGATATTGATATGATGTATTCGCATGCTAGAGTAGGCTAAGTATTCCTATTAGGACTAGAGTGGCCTGATTTGTGATGCCTTAAGCCTAGGAAGTGGTGAGCTGCTATGAGATGCTTGAGAGTGAGTAGGTAGCAGCGAGAGGCTTATGAGGGATCTATTAGAGAATAGCATGTGCATGATAGAGTACTTGGAATTTGGGATCCGAAGAGGAGGACTTGGGGTGTATTCTGATACGGTGCGGACAGTAGTATTGGGCCCATACTACTAAAAGCACCGGAGCGGTGTACAGCCCAAGTAAGAATCTTTGGAATACCAAGGATCAAGGAGGAATGAGTTTTCGAGTGTGAGTATGCTCGAAGGGGTTCTAATTCTTCATATGTTGTATTTCATAGGTAGATCATGGTGAGGACATGTTTGATGCCTGAGAGCAGTGATACCAGTGATGAGGAGATCCGCCGGATCATCCACGAGGAGGTGGCTGCGGCCATCAGGGCAGAGATACCAGAGATGTTCGGGTCTATTAAGACCACGCTGATTAAGACCTTTGATGAGCGTTATGCCGCTCTTTCTGAGGCTACTGTTGCAGCGGCCACCGCAGCTATTGCTGCCGCGAGGCCGCAAGGTGGTAATGCGTTGCTGTTCCGGGAGTTCAGCAACACAAAACCACCATAGTTTGATGGGACCCAGGACCCGGTGGCAGCCATGAGGTGGATTTCTGATATAGAGGGGTGTTTCTTCACTTGCTCATCTCCTGAGCATTTGAAGTTTCGGTTCGCGCTAAACCAGCTTCGCTTGGGAGCGAAGGACTGGTGGAAGTTTGTAACGGCGCATTTTACGCCTGCTGAGCTTGCGGCAGTGACCTGGGAGAGGTTCATTGCCATGTTCCGAGATGAGTACGTTCCCCAGGTGGAGAGGGAGCGTTTGGCATAGGAGTTTCTGACCCTCAAGCAGGGTACTGAGTCAGTTACAACGATCACCAGAATGTTCCATGAGAGGGCGATGTTCTGCCCTGAGCACGTGTCCACTGAGCAGGCACGTATGAGTCGATATTTGAGTATTTTGAGGCGAGACATTCGGGAGTTCGCGGAGAACTCCTCGTACTGGACATTTGCTGAGCTTCAGGCAAATGCCCAGAAGAGGGAGATTGAGCTGGAGACTCAGGCCAGGGAGGAGGCAGAGTCTCAGGGGAGGGATCGACGACCGGCATAGTCTCAGCCGGCAGCCAAGCGGGCCAAGCCCGCTGATCCCAAACCAGGGAGCCAGAAGGGCCGCACTTGTGGGAAGTGTGGCAAGGGTCACGATGGAGTCTGCAGAGCAGGATCTTGCTACAAATGTGGCAAGGAGGGGCATATGGCCAAGGATTGCCCCAAGGGGTTTGCAGTGTGCTTCCACTGCAATCAGACCGAACACCGGAAGGCAGAGTGTCCGCAGTTGCGAGGGTCATCTCAGGGAGCACCTCAGGGATCTGCCCCTGCCGCCATCAGAGCTACAGAGAGTCGGCCAGTGAAGGCCGAGGCGCCGAGGGCACGAGGGAGAGCCTTTTAGCTGACCGCGGAGGAGGTCCGCGCAGCGCCCGATGTCGTGGCTGGTATGTATTCTTTCATGTATTTATTTTGATGTTGAGATATTATGCTTATGTTATGTTATGCGTAGGTACTTTTCTTGTGAATTTTGTACCTGCCTTGGTGTTATTTGACTCGGGTGCGAGTCGGTCTTTTGTATCTTTGGCTTTTAGTCAGCATATCAGTGTTAGTCGTGAGGCGTTGAGTCGGCCTCTGAGAGTTTCCATAGCTGATGAGAGGGTGATTTATGCCACGGAGGTTCTCCGAGGTTGCGTAGTCGAGATATTCGGTGTTGAGTTCCCAATTGATCTGGTTCCTATTGCGATGGGTGATGTCTGTGTCATTGTGGGCATGGACTGGTTGAGCAGATTCGGTGCGGTTATCGACTGCGAGCGTCAGCTGGTGACCATACGAGACCCTAATGAGGGAGTTCTTTCAGTGTACGGCGAGGGTACACGTTCAGGATCAGCGTTTTGTTCGGCCGCTAGAGCGAGGCAGTGTCTACAGCAGGATTGTAAGGGTTTTGTGGTGTATGTGATGGATATGCGGGTGGATTCCGAGAGGCTGAGTTCAGTTGAGGAGGTTCCGGTGGTGCGTGAGTTCCCGGATGTATTTCCCAAGGAGTTGCCGGGTGTGCCTCCTGTGAGGCAAGTAGAGTTCAGTATCGATTTGGTTCCGGGAGCGCGCCTATCGCTAAGGTGCCTTATCGCCTTGCACCTCCAGAGATGCAAGAGTTATCCTCGCAGCTTCAGGAGCTGTTGGGGAAGGGATTTATTCGGCCGAGCAGCTCGCCGTGGGGAGCGCCTATCCTGTTCGTCAAGAAGAAGGATGGTTCACACCGGATGTGCATTGATTACCGGGAGTTGAACAAGCTGACGGTCAAGAACCGTTACCCGTTGCCGAGGATCGAAGATTTGTTCGATCAGTTGCAGGGAGCATCTTGGTTCTCCAAGATCGATTTGAGGTCTGGATATCATCAGGTGAGGGTGCCAGATGAGGACGTCCAGAAGACAGCGTTTAGGACGCGTTATGGGCATTATGAGTTTGTGGTGATGCCTTTCGGACTCACCAATGCCCCGGCAGTGTTCATGGATCTCATGAACCGAGTGTGTAGGCCGATGCTGGATCGGTCGGTGATTGTATTTATCGACGACATTCTGGTATATTCGAGATCTAGAGAGCAGCATGAGGAGCACTTGAGAGAGGTTCTCGGAGTTCTGAGATCGGAGAGGCTTTATGCCAAATTCTCCAAGTGTGATTTCTGGTTGCGGGAGGTCCAGTTCTTAGGACATCTTGTTAACCAGGAAGGGATATTGGTCGATCCGGCCAAGGTTGAGGCAGTGATGAGTTGGGAGGGCCGAGGTCTCCCTCCGAGATCAGGAGTTTCCTAGGGTTGGCAGGGTATTATCGGAGGTTTATTAAGGATTTCTCCAAGATCGCAGTGCCACTCACCAGATTGACCCGGAAGGGTGTTGCTTTTTCATGGGGCCCCGAGCAGCAGGCCTCCTTTGAGACACTTCGCCAGAGGTTGTGCGAAGCCCCGGTGTTAGCTCTCCCGGAAGGGATGGAGGACTTTGTGGTATACTGCGATGCATCGATTATGGGGTTGGGAGCGGTGCTGATGCAGAGGGGGAATGTGATAGCATATGCATCGAGGCAGCTGAAGCCTCATGAGACGAGATATCCCACCCATGATTTAGAGTTGGGGGCAGTGGTGTTCGCCCTCAAGATTTGGCGTCACTACTTGTATGGGGTTCGGTGTACGATATACACGGACCATAAGAGTTTGAAGTATTTGATGGATGAGCCCAACCTAAATATGCGTCAGAGAAGGTGGTTGGATGTGGTCAAGGATTATGATTGTGAGATCCTGTACCACCCAGGCAAGGCTAATGTGGTAGCCGATGCATTGAGCCGCAGGGCGGAGAGCACCCCGCTGCAGGAGGTATGTTTGAGATTGACTGTGATAGCTCCAGTATTGGACGCCATTCGTGGGGCACAGGCCGAGGCTGTGCGACCTGAGATGCAGAAGAGGGAACGGGTTGTTGGTTTGGTTTCAGGGTTCGTTACCGATGGTTGGGGGCTTATGACCTTTCAGGGGCGTATCTGGGTGCCGTTTGTGGGAGGAACGCGTACCATTTTGATGGAGGAGGCTCATCGGTCGAAATTTTCGATCCATCCGGGGGCCACTAAGATGTATTTGGATCTGAGAAAGGAGTATTGGTGGCCATGTATGAAGAGGGATGTCGCGTGATTTGTTGAGAGGTTCTTGACCTGCCGTAGGGTTAAGGCCGAGCACCAGAGGCCGCATGGTAAGTTGCAGCCATTGGAGGTTCCCGAATGGAAATGGGAACAGATCACTATGGATTTCATCACCAAATTGCCGAGGACTGCCAGAGGAGTTGATGCAATTTGGGTGATTGTGGACAGGTTGACGAAGAGCGCTCATTTCCTTGCTATCAGTGAGAGTTCTTCAGCAGAGAAATTGGCAGAGGTATATGTGAGGGAAGTGGTATCTCGGCATGGGGTGCCGATCTCGATTGTTTCAGATCGTGATGTGCGCTTCACTTCCAGATTCTGGAAGAAGTTTCATGAGGAGTTGGGTACTAAACTGCATTTTAGTACCGCATATCATCCCCAGACAGACGGTCAGAGTGAGTGGACGATTCAGACGCTCGAGGACATGCTTCGGGCATGTGTGTTGGATTTCGGGGGTAGCTGGGATGCATATTTGCCCTTGGCAGAGTTTTCCTACAACAACAGCCATCATTCGAGCATTGGTATGCCGCCCTTTGAGCTGTTGTATGGGAGGAGGTGTCGGACCCCCATTTCTTGGGGAGAGGTTGGTCAGCGGGTGATGGGCAGTACAGAGATCGTGCTTCAGACGACAGAGCAGATTCAGCAGGTCAGGCAGAGGTTGTTGACCGCTCAGAGCCGACAGAAGAGTTATGCAGACAAACGCAGGTCTGAGCTTGAGTTTCAGGTCGGCGACCTTGTACTCCTGAAGGTCTCTCCTTGGAAAGGAATGATTCGATTCAGGAAGAGGGGCAAGTTGGGACCCCGATATATTGGTCCTTTCCGAGTGATCGCGAGGGTAGGCCGCGTAGCCTATCGTTTGGATTTGCCAGCAGAGTTGGGGCAGATTCACGACACTTTTCATGTGTCGCAGCTGAGGAAGTGTATAGCCGATGAGTCGGTGGTGGTTCCATTAAAGGATATTCAGGTGGATGCGAGCCTGAATTATGCCGAGAGACCAGTGGCCATCAGAGATCGGAAAATCAAGGTTTTGAGGAACAAGGAGGTACCCCTGGTGTTGGTTCAATGGCAGCATCGGAGGGGATCAGAGATGACCTGGGAGCCAGAGCGTGAGATGCGTGAGCAGCATTCGGAGCTATTTGCAGAGCGAGACTTCGAGGGCGAAGTCTAGTTCTAGTGGGGGAGAATTGTAACAGCCCGGATTCCCAGGTATTATTTATTTATTTATTTAATTATTTTGATGATATGTGAGGAGACTCGGCGAGTTGGAGCCTAGACTCGCCGAGTATGATCACGGATTTGGACGCGGGTTAGCGCCCGGACTCGGCGAGTCCAAGGAATGGACTCGGCGAGTCCGCGCTGTTTAATGAAACCCTAATTTCTCGGGTTTGGAGCCTATTTAAAGGGCCTTATGGCCCTCATTTGTGCTCACCAGTCCCCTGAGAGAAACCCTAGTGAGCTTGAGCGTTTGGAGTAAGTCAAGGAGCCATTATTGATCTTGGAGGTGTTATCTAGCAAGGGAAAGAAAGCAATAGCCAAGGGGAAACAAGAGGAGCCACTTCCTGAAGAATTGAGGTCCAGAACATCACGTTTGAGGTACTATTTTCGAGCCATTCTCTGTTATGTTGATGTTCATGTTGATTTAGGGCTTATTGAGCCCTTTTGTGGCTAGATCTAGTGCTTCCTTGGTCCCTTAAGTGAGTTAGGTTCTGGATCTGGACCCATGGAGGTCCAGAGTGTCCCTTTATCCAAGCTTTTTATGAATCCATGGGGGTTTTGGATTGGGGTCTTTGTGTTGAAGTCAAAACACCTTTTATGAGCCATGGGGTGTGTTATGAGCACCAAGACATGAACTTTACGTGATGAATGTGCTTGGGAGGGCCAGATCTATGAGTTGTTGGAGCGGATCTAACCTAAGAAGTGAGATTGAGTTGGTGCATGGCATGGACTCGCCGAGTCCGAAGAACAGACTCGGCAAGTAGCATGAAGTTTGTCCTTAACCACTCAACGAGTGGTCTTGCCGAGTTAAGGGTCGACTCAGTGAGTCAGGGAGAGTTAGAAAGGATTGACAGGTGGACTGAGTCGAGCTGGTACTCGCCGAGTTGTTCTTGAGACTCGGCGAGTTGAGTCGTGGTGGCCCCACGATTCATGCCAGGTGGAACTGGTCGAGTCAGGGGAGTACTCGACGTGTCAAAAGAGAATCCTAGAGAGTTGATGAATACGTATAGACTCGCCGAGTCCGGTCAAAGTTGACTATTGACCGTTGACCAGTGTTGACTTGATAGGGGTAGTCAACCTTAGTGGTAAAAGTGTTAATTAGAGATGTATGATGTTATAGGAGGATTATAGCTCGGAGGATCGAGCACGAGTGATTTCCAGGATTCGCGAGTTATCGAGATATACGAGGTGAGTCTTCTCACTATACTTTACCTTGAGTAGGTAATCAGAGTCATGTGACAGAGTATTCGTATGCTATATGTATGTTATGTGTTGTACTGCATTATTTCTATGTGATTTATGTTGTGCATGTTTATAGAGTTGGAACCGAAATGTTCCCAGAGTTAGAACCAGTGGGTTCACAGAGTAGGGTCTACGGATCCACAAAGTTATAGCCTCGAGTGGCTAATATGTGTTATGTGTGGTATTTTGGGGAACTCACTAAGCTTTGTGCTTACAGTGTTAGTGTTGTTTGTTTCAGGTACTAGTGATGACCGTGGGAAGGCGCGGGCTTGATCTGTACACACGCAGGGGATTTTTATCTTATGTGATCTTGGGATTTTGTATGATGAGAATTGGAGATTTAAACTTGATGTTTTATGAAAATTAAATGAAAAATGTTTTTATATTTTGCGAAAAATTATTTTGAAATTCACAGTGTTACAATGATTTTCTCATTGATTGTGAAACCATATCACAATTGATACTCTAAGTAAATCTTAGTGCACTGGTATGGCTAAGAAGAGGAATCGAAAATTGTTGAAATGGTTAAATCAATAGGTGAGTCATACTTCGTTCCAAAATCAAGTCTTAGAGTCATACTCCAAGATTGTGACTTGAGTGACATATCTTAAGAAGTTTTAACACACTCATCAAATGTAGAGTAGAAAATGTTTTTCTTACTCTTGCACGTTTGAAATTGGTAAGTTGTGATGTCTTGGATACGACAAAGACCAACTAAGACCAATTGTGTGTAGTGGTTTGTCTTGATAAGAATCCAAACTAACTCTTGAATATTTGTTTGTCAAGAAATGTTTCTTGACAAGACAATCTTATATGTCAAGAGGTCAGTGGGAGTCTAATGATCTTGAAAAGGTTCAAGAACTAATCAAGAGTAAACCTATCAGACACTAGCACACGGCTTGAGGTTTGTAGCCTATCGTGTTGACACATTCTTGTTTCTGTGTTATTCCAGTAAAGTTACTTATGCACGTGAGTTCTACGAGTTCTCAAGGCAAGCACCTTGTTCAATGAAAGTACATTGACTAGTATAGTTGAACTGCTAAATAACTTGGAAGCAATAGTGGGACCCTTGATGGCAAAAAATTAAGAATGAACAAGTTATGTCCATAAGAGTTTGGATTTGTCACAAACATTATCTTACGAATATGGTTATGACAAAATTCACATGGATAGGAACACATACACCATAAAATCTAAGTGTCATAAGGTTTCTCTCCTTCATGAAAAATGATTGTGAGGAAACACTTTCACTAGGAAGATTTTAAGTAGTTAGTTTTTGTGTAAATTGCATTCTCAAATTCGATTATGATTACGACATCCCTCTTCATAATTTGAATTGTGAGATTTGGCAATTAGTTTAAACATTTAAGACTTATTGCTATAAGTGCTGAAATTGTTTAGACACACATATAAGCTATCTAAGGAAAGGTGTATGAGGTTGAAAATCTTAGATAGAGGGTTATCGAAGCATATCGTATTAGAAATATGAAATTTGGAAGTCAATAAGTATTGCTTTCTAGAAGTCCAAATGTTTTCTGAATACGTGTCAAAGCTAGTAGGAGCAGAAGTGTTATGTTGGTAAAGATATAATTATCATGTTAGTGGAAGCATGATTATTATGTTGCAAGTTAGCAATATTAATTATAGAAAACAAAAGTTTCACTTTGCAAAGTTGCAGGGGTTGAAAAGTTGTTTTGTTATAATTAAGGGAGAGAATATTATACTTTGTTTCGAAATCTAAAAGCTTGAATCGAGAAATTTTAATCAAATTTAGTCAAAGGACATATACGGATGTTATGTTGAAAATATTCATCTTAAAATGATTCTATATATGGAAATATTATAGCAAGGAACTGGTAAAGCATCACGTTCTTCATTATGAATCGTGTCCCATACGCTTCGGGTATAGGATCGATTGAATATGCTGTAATATTCGACTGTTCTAAAATTTTCCAAAGGCCTAGGAAATTAAGAGGGAAAAGGGTCTAGAACCGGTTTGACTAAAATAATTGAACAATTGTCAACGACAATCTAAGGTTCGGTAAGGATTGGTCGCTTGTGAGCAGTTGGAAGTATAGTAATGAATGGACCATATCGACATTATTATGAATAGATAAGACTCTATTCACAATAAATTGTCATATGGAAAATATGGAAATGTTTACACATTGGGAGTTGGATGTTAAGAATTTATGTCTAGATTAGAAACTTTTATGAAAGAAGGATGTTCAAAGGAATGTACTTTGAATGTGAGACTTTACATCTATGGAATTGTCTTGTAACAATCGTCAATAGAGAAATTTGTAATTTCATTGGCAAAGTCTTGGTGACTTTTGTGCAATAAGATTACAAAAGGATCATTGCATAAAATGTTAGAATCTAACATATTCTAGTAGTTGCAAGAATTTAGTATTTTTACACTAATGATAAGGATTAGGAGTTGTGAAACGAGTATCATTGGAAAAATGTTAAATTGATCTATTTCACAAAGTAAGGACCATAGGTAAACATAGTAAGCATGCTTGGTGCATGGGACAATTGTTGTTATAATTCAAGTAATAAGTTGATTACTCGAAACAATGAATAACGAGTAATCAATATGGTGATTAAATAAAGGTGTTTCATTTATACTCAAAACTTTGGGGTCATATTGGATTCGATTATTCTTGTGTTTCACTTTGCATGTTGTGACTTCTTGAATAATAAGAATATTTGAACGTTCCACAGTCGCTCATACTTTGGGAGTAAGTATGAAAGAAGATTGTCATGAATTGGTTTGTAGATTGTCTAAAGTGTATTAGACATAGAAAAAGTTTGCTGCAACATTTATGAGTGCTTATGAATATGATTTGAGCATTGGATTAAACCCACGCTCACTTGGATCGCTTCATGGATTTTATCACGAGTGATTGGTGAGACGATAATATCTTATATTCTTGAAACCGAGACGTGTGAGTTGTATTCTGCAAGTTGGTTGCACATTGATAATATGTAAACGCACCAGTAACTTGGTGTTATAAAACATATTGTTGTGTATGATTTGATGAGTAGGTACAAATGAGCATTGAGTCAAAGTTTATCCGTTCCTTTTACCCAAAGTGGGATAAAAGCGATATCTGTGGGCCCCTGGATGATTTAGTGATGACACCCTAAGTGCTAGGCCAAGCAGGGACTAAGTTGATGTGTTCAATTGTAGTCTGTTGTCGGTCGTCATAAATCAGAAATCGGGAAACAACACATAGACTGAGAGAATGATTATAATCCATGTCTTATGTCTATACGATATCTAGAATGGAGGAATATATGATCCCTTATCTAATGGACATGTTTATGATAAGATCAGAGTTCGGCAACGGCTTTTGAAAGCTACGATTGCTGATCGGGTTCCGAAGTCAAACGCAATATAGTTATTAGACTTATCCAAGTGGGAGGCTGTTGGATTAGGTGTCTAAGCCCATAACTATTTTGGTATGTACTTAACCCGATTGTGAGCATGGTCCTTTTGGGTTGCCTTCACCATAGCAACTGATAGGATAAATTAAGGAGAAAAATGACTAATTATGATTTATTAATATATTATATGAATAATATATTAAAAGAGAAATCATATTGTTTAATTAATAGTAGTCAAGAATTAATTTTGTGGCTAAAAGACATTAATTAAATAAAGAGGACTAGAACTGTAAATTGTGTGATAGTTGAATATTGGGCTAATGGACTCCATAGAAGTTGGAGTGGATGAAATCTATGGGGAAACCCATTAGAATTTGTCCAAGGCTTCTAAGCAGGGAGTCCATGGGCTGCTTAGGGCCTAAGCAGTCAGATTAGGGTTTCCTAGTTGAAAACCCTAATAGCCTACCTATATAAGGAACCCCTAAGGCCCCAAAAACGTGGTGAAGCAATCCCTAAGGGTTCTTGGACGTTTTTAGTGCTCCTCCTCCTTCTCCTAGGTCATCTTGTTGCTCATGGTGTTTGTGACCCCATTAGAGGTGCAACATTTGAGGCACTAAGCTTTCAAAGGTTAAGATCAAAAGGAATTGAGATTGTTATTACTACATAACAATCGAGGTAAGATTTAAACCCTAATTCATATGTTAATTCGATTATTGTATGTTAGATCTAGGGTTAATGAGCTTTGGATGATTATTGCATGTTCATTAGACTAACTAGATCCAAAGCTTTAGGGTTTGCATGTACACCATAGGATTGATGTAGTGCTCATACCCCATCAGTTGAAGCGTGTGTGGTTAAATGACACGTCAATTTTAGGACCATGGCATGATCAAAGGGTCACATGTTTTTGCATGGTTGGTTCACCATCTTATTTGTGAGACCTCAGTATCCTAGGCGTAAATAGATAATGTGCAAATCCGAGACTAACATGCCATTAAATAGCTTTAATGAATCTCAAAATATCTCGATGTTTCATGGAGATTGAAACTGAAAAAGTGCATTGTCTACCTAAATAACTTGGTGGTGTACACATAGAAATTTCAAATATGGATCCTAGCCTTAGTAAATAATAATGTAGTGTTGGAAAAATTATTTAAAGGATCAATAAAACAAACAAGAATGGTATTAATATTGAGTGATGTCAATAAAATAATCCATTAAATCTATTGCTCTAAGACCCCTCAAAAGGATTAGTTGGAAGGATGGTCAATCTAATCCAAATTCATAATTTGAGAACAACTTCTCTTTGCTTAGGAGTGTAAGTACCAATCAACAATCTCCACCAGTCCTCCGCCTCTAACCGGAGAAGGTTCAGGGAGCACTTGACATTCTGGTCAGCATGGCAAGAACATATAAATAAACAACCCTCCACATCAGACAACCATCGCATCGCCACAATCGGGTCCCTGACCCCATCAAACTCCAGGGGCTTCATATTATCGAAGTCCCGGTACTGGAAGGATCTCTCCCGTCAAATCCTCGCTGCAGAAACAAACGTTGTATCTACAACAACAGCCTCAGAAAGAGCAACATATCAATCATAAAGGAGCTTAATCATACCAGTCTTGATAGTTCCAAACATCTCTGACATAGACCTCAGGCCAGCAGCAACCACCTCAGAGGCGATGATCTCCCGAATCTGATCATCAGTCAATCCTGGCCTATCCTGGCCATCTGATCCAAATCCTGATCCTCTCATCTCCACCATTCTGAAATTAAACCAAGACATATCAGAAAAGACAAAATACACATTGCTACAATCACAAGACATGGCTACACCCTTGGGGTTTATGACTTACTTGATATGCATACGAGTCATGTGCTTTCAGTAGTACGGGCCGGTACTACCTTCCAAACCTACACGTATTTGTCTCGGGGATCATCACAGCCACCCAAAACAAATACAACAACTAGGATACACATACATCATATCCTCACTCTCTCGAGAGTGGCTAAACATTCATCATCAGGCAGGCTACGCACACACATACTCATTCATGAAACTTCCATTAACCCTGCATCAACTTGTGCAAGCCAATCATACATAACATTGGATTCTATAGAAAGTTGAATGCTTGATTCTACCCTAAGCCCACAACTAGACAAAGAACATGAAATAATGCTAAACCAAACATTCTCAGGATATAAAATCTTAGTTATGTACAACTATGATGCATACACTAAGCAACTACATTAATGATGTCAATTGCATACAAGAAGTCCTCCTATGCTATCAGGCATCATACATTAGGCAATTCTATCATGCAATTCCTGAAGATCCATAGCCTATAACTAGCATCGAGTGATATCATATCATAACAATAACAGTGTGGTAACTTGGGGTATACTTCCTTGCTCCGACTGATCATACACATCACATCCTTCCTTGGTTACTTTTGAAAACATTTTTTGAAAACCATTTTGAAAACTCATTTTTGCAGTTCCTTAGTTTGATTATGGATTCACATGAATTTTCATCCAATTCTCTCAAACCAAGGCTCTAATACCAACTTATAACATCTGAAAAATCCCAATAAATTTTAACTTTTAAAAAACAACCCAATAACCATAATTGTTTACAAAACTAATGTTTCAAAAGTGTTATTCAATAATCAGAGTATCCCAAAATCCAAATAACATAAATCTGAAGGATGTGAACGATCATGTCTTTGCTTTGCCACAATCATCTGAGGTACCTGAAACAATAAACTAAAAACTATAAGCCAAAGATTAGTGAGTTACCTCAAAGTACCACCACACAAACATATAACCAAACAGATAACGGATCCCCAACCTCCTGGTTGGATTACCCATGGCCCACAACCTTACGGTTGGAATTTTCCAACCCACAACCTTTCGGTTGGCTTGCCCAATACATAACAGGTCGAAAACCTCCTGGTTGGATTACCCCTGGCCCACAATATCTTGGTTAAAATGCCATAGTCCGTTGACTAACAGCACAAAGATGTACAGTCTTAACCCCAGCATACCATGTTAACATATAAATAAAAATAACATATATCTAGCAACAGATAATCATATAACCAATCAATAGAGAAACAGACAGATCTACAAATCACTACAACATAGCAATATCCTATAATCCAAGACACAGATATAACATATCACTACAACATAGCAATACCCTCTATACCAGGATACTTAAATTAATAGGGGGCATTGGTACCTTCGACCCACAAGAATAGTGAGGAAACTCACCTCTCAGTTTGAAAAGATTGCTGAGCAGGACATTGCTCCGAATATCAACTCTACCAATCACCTATTCAACAAATAGTGACCAATCTCAAATACAACCCAAAATACCCTTAGGTCAAACCCTGGTCAAAGTCAAAAGGTCAAAAAGTCAAACTTAGTCAATACAGTTAAATACGCCTAACGTACTCAGCTTGTACGCTTGGCGTACACGAGACTTGACCAAAACGCGTTGGGTTGACCTAGTACACACATCATATATCTGGGTTATGCCCAACGTATGCCTCTGATTCCATTTCCTACTTATTAAGAGATTAATCCTTAAGCTCTTTTGCCTAAATTCAGGATCTAGTCCTAAACTAACGTCCTTAACCATAAAGTTTCCAACTTTATGGCCTTGCATGACTATTAAGTGTCCAGCAACAAAAACCCTAACTTCTTAACTCATTAAGACACTCTAACTCATGCATGGAAGGAAACTAACAATAAAGATTACATTTTATGACCTTAGATACTCCAAAACATCTAGAAGGACAATCCATTCGGGTCTAGAGCATTGTAACGCCCGCAGATTCAGGCTAGTCAATTTAAAGATAATAAGTGTTAAAATGACTTTTTGATAGAAGATTATTTAGAATAAATAATTTTAACCAAACTTATAATATATGTCACAAGGATTCCGTACATATAAAGAATGCTAAAATCTGACTATTAACAAAGACGTTATAACCCGTTGAAGTTTCACGATTAAACCGGCACGATCTAGGCCACATGGCAAATCGTATGCTAAAGTTACAGATTTTAGAAGATAATTAATTTTCGGATTAACCAGCGAGTGACACATGGCAAGTTCTAGGCCACAAATTCTTCCCCACGGCTTGGAACGAGATCATGACACCTGGATGGAGTACGCCCAACATAGTGTTCTAGTACGCCCCGTGTACGCACTTCCTCCAACCTATAAATAGAGCTCATTTTTCACTCAAAATCTCACACATTCTCAACCAATTCTCTCCCAAACATCCCTAAAGCCTCTAGTCCTTTCCCTAGCACCTCCTAGGTGTTAGTACCGAAGCCCAAAGCACCGGAAAGCCTCTAGAAAATGAGCTTTCGGCTTAGAAGTTCTGCCCGCTCAGATCTCGGTTTCTCGCTAAACCACCTGTAAGTTGAGTTATGTTTATCATAATTTAAGTATAACTTATGTTTAAGTTCATTATCGTTATTATGAACCTATAAAAAATCTCAGTGATTCAAAGTCGTTATACTGATTGATCTACTTACATGAGATGTGTCTAGAATGGTCACGTTGGCTTTGTTGTTGGATATCAGAAAGGCTATACGTCGAAATGGCCTTGCCTGGTTGATCCTTACTTGATAGATCTTGAAGTAGAGTTTGAGTTAATGATGAATCTAGACTAATAATTAGTTGCAATAAATATTAGACTAAAACTTAGACTCATCACTTTAACATGTGAGTGCATAGTCCGTTTCATAAAAATGATTTTAATACAAGTATTACATATATGTTTATGTGTGAGATATTTGATAATTTCCTGAAATACGTGTTAGGAGCATATCTGATAATATATGATGATTTAGGATACAGTATAAACCTAAATTAATTAAGATGAATATCGGGTAGTATCTTTTTATGAGTACGGGTGAGATATACACGGAGGGTAGAACGTTAAAATTTGTCATTGATTCGAGAGCATGGATTAGACATAGTAATTCATCCCTAGTTTGAGAAGATGGAGTGTACATAGTCATTTGTCATTGATTCGAGAGCATGGATTAGACATACCTGATCCGGGAGTATGGATTAGGTAAATCCGTTCATTTTAGATCCGAGAGTATGGATCGTGTCGTTGTGAGGATCGAAGGGGTGGGGTAAAATTGCTTATATGAGGTGAAATTGTATATTGCGAGTTCTAATATATATATATATATATATATATATATATATATATATATATATATATATATATATATATATATATATAATGACATTGTGGGATTAAAATCCCTATGTACTCACCCGGTTTTCCAACCTGACCCACTCAGTTTATTGTATCACATGTAGCGATGTTAAAGATACATTATGTTGAGAGATTCAAGGAGTATTAAGCCACTAGTTTAAATTACTGTAAGGCTTGTAATATTTTGTTATGCTTAAATATATTTCTTCGTAAATGGTTTGATAATATCATTATCATGTTTTCTGGGAACAAATTCCGTAATATTATTCTTCAAAAATGATACTCTAATTTTTAAATAAGCATAAACAAATCGGTTCTGTTTGTGAAACTGGGGATATCACAAGCATACCATACTCAAGAACATCATTGATTGGGGACAAAAGCACATAATAACATCATACAAGTTTGATCTAACCAAATAATCATCAAGGTATAAGCTTTATACCTTTTGTAGATGTAGGAAGGTGCAAAACTTCTAGATCCAAGGTTATTCCAAGCATCAAAGTTGTTCTCCTTTACTTCTCCTTCCTCTATGAACACCAAAACACACACACTAATGGCTTAAAATGCTCTCAAATGGATTAGGGTTTGCAAACACGTCGAAATGGGGCTGGAGGCTGATGAAAGAAAGAAGTCTTGAGGGTTAAGGATGTTTAAATAGGGTCCAAACCCTAAAAATTAGGGTTTTCACCCAACCCACATATGCCCATCGTACCAAGTGTACGCCCAACATACTCAACTAAACCCTTGTATGCCCAACGTACATGCATGTACGGCAGCGTACTCATGCATCCCCAAAATTTACAAAAATGCCTTTTTGGTCTAATTTTCCATAACTCTCATATCAAGGGCTAAAATGCAATTAATTCTCATACTTAGTGTTAAAAAGGGAAATACCTTAATATCAAGATGTTACAATACACCGACATAACGAATTAGAGGTTGCAAAACATTGATTTTGCAGGCATAGGCAAGGACAAGTCCTATGTGGTCATGGAAAGATTCGTAGGAGAAAAATATGAGAAGCTATATTACTGTCTTTCTGTTATTGTTTTTCTAAAAGGTTTGAGGTTAATTAAGAATGAGCTTGATTATGCCGAATTTATAGTTGTTACATATGAATGTGGTTGTGGAATCCCTATGTATGTAGACCATTTTCGTAATACTAACATGCAAGACTGGTTGGATGAAGAAATAGAGGAAGTGGTAGATAATATCCAGGAAGAAGTAGTTGATGATATACATGCTGATAATCAAAAGGATGAGACATATATTAGGGATGAAAATATCAACCCATATTTTTTTAAAAAAGGAGAATGCCTTGGATTGCGAAATAGGTGAGAATATAGGACAACCTGAACCTATTGATGTTGGCATGGATAGCAATAAAGTTGAAGAAGTTGATGTTGTTGATGATCTGCCAAATATCTTCAATGAAGAGAAACACTGGAGGGAGCAACAACCTGTGTAAGGTGTGAGGTTTGAGAATCCTAAAACAACTCAAACACACGATATGTAGTTATGTAGTTACAAATAGTTATCAACTATGTTTTATGAAAATTGATAGTAGAAGGCTATTAGTTAAATATCGTGACATAACTTGTACTTTTAGGATGTGGATGTCATGGATGAATGATGATCTGTATTTCCATATTAAGTATCTTATAAGTGATCATAATTGTGCTAGGAATTTCAAATTTGGCTCAATTGTCACTTACCGATGGATAGGAAGCCATTTTAATCAATAATTTGTAAACAATCAAAAGATGAGTGTTAGACTAATTAGAGAGGAGGTGAAAAACACATTTGGCATTGAAGTGAGTATGAGTCAGTGTAGGAGAGCCAAGAAAAACAAATTTTACCTAATTATACCAAGTTATGATCATATGGTGAGGAGATTAGAAGATCAAATCCAGGCTCACCTATAACGCTTGTAAGTTAGGGATAAATTATTAAAGTATAATAGTAATAATTATTTTAATTAAAATAATCAAATAGGATAATCGTTAGTCATGCACGTTTCAAACTATATATTATAAGCCTTTTTAGTAGATCTATCGATGGGTGATAAAATAATATTTTTGATAAAATATTATTTTAGATAAGCAATATTGATGAAAGTCGTAGTAATCGTAAAAACGAGAGTGTGCATATAAAGAACGTCTAAATCTGACTTTTTGTGAGGAAGTTATGATTTTTAGAAGTTTCAATACAACAGTGTGCGACACATGTATCGAAATTTAGATTGGTTGATTGTTAGTCAAAACAATGTAAACGAGAGTTGAATATCTCGTAAACATGATTCGATCGATATAAAGACATTCGAGAACGGGATTCGTATGAAACAGTTATGATTTTTATATGTCGTTTAACAGTCTAAGACCTATAAAAACATAACTTTAAAAATAAAGTAAGAATTAGCGGACGGAGTCTAAGGGAAAGTTGTAGTACTCGTCGATAGTTACACGTGGATATAAAGAACGTTGATAACAGAGCTCATATGAGAAATATATGTTATTTAGATGTTTGGAAATTCGTACTCGAAAGTGCGGCACACCTCATGTTCTAGAAGGAGATATGTAGAACAACGCATGCATGACATGTGAACAGATACAAATGGGGCAACGCCACATAATGACACGACGCGCTTAGGAAAGGTACGCAACGTGCCTCCTTACTTCACCTATAAATAAAGCTTAAATTCAGCTCATTTTCCTCACAATTCAACCCCAAGCCTCTTTGATATTTTCCCATCCTTTAAGCCCGAAATTTCTTAGCCTTTGTAGTATTTTAGTGAGGCTATTGAGTATCTAAGAGATCGACGGATAAGAGCTTTCGGGTTGGGCTTTTGCGAGTAATTTCCCGGTTTTCGCTAGAAACTCTGTAAGTTAAGCTACGCTTATTACTCTTTAAGTGTAACTTATTTTTAAGTTCCTTATTGTTATTATGAACATATAAACAAGATTTATCAGTGATTCTGTGTCATAATACTGATTGATCTACTTATGAGAGTGATGTCTAGGGTAGATCTAATGAGGTGTTTAAAGTGAGATTTCCAAACAGTATACTTTGTATACCAAACGAACTGTACCTCTGATATGATCTTACTTGGTTATTCCTTATTTGATAGATCTTGATGTATTCATTGGGATTGTTGTGGAATCCATAAAATAGTATAAATACGAACAAATACTAAAGTATAGGAAAATTCGTATTTAATTTAGGATGTTGGAAGGAATAAGCTGAAGAGATAGTAAAGGGGCTTGCTTTCCTGAGGATCTTCCACCTAAGTTAGGTGAGTGCATAGTTACTTTCATTAACATGATTTTAATACAAGTATTAATTAGATGTATTAAATATCCATTGAAAATTATATGTGAATTATATGCTTATTGACTGAAATATGTGTTAAATGTATATTTGATAATATATGTTGTGCGAACTAGATATGGTTCTATACTTCTATATGTGTTAAGATGGATATATGATATTATTACATGATAATAATAAAAGTATTATTACTGAGAATATATTAATACCTGATACTCTATGTTAAACATATACACTAAGTTAGGATAATGTTGCCTAAACAGACTTGGTATTAGATCTTGATTTTAAACATTATAGTCATGCCTAGTGAAAAGATAAAAATTACAAAGGATGCTTAGTTTGAGTTAAGTCGAACAAATGTTAGATTTACCTTGTACTATAAAGATATTACATAGGCTCGAACTTTGGGATAATTTTGGGTATTACAACCCTATTTAGTTATACCCTAAGACCCGAAAAGATACGCTTAGTTGAATTAAGTTTGGATACTGGGTAGATTATGTTGGGATGTGTGTGAGCTTGGAATGAAGAGTAGAAATCTGTTTCTCAGGTGCTACTTGTGCCGAGGTATTACAATTATTTCGGGTACGGGTACTACTCATACTAGGGTACTATAATGTTTCAGAAGTATTATGTATGTACAAAGTCATTTTTTGACACTATCATGTGTCGGGGCACGAGAGCATACTGAGGTACTATATTAGTATTCCCCCTCCTTTTCTTTTGAAGAGTCAGTGTTTCCATTCATGAAGTAATTGAGGGAACTTCGTAGACTACCAAATACAGTGTGCCTGTAATAGACCAATACTAGGTATGTTTGAGGTTATTTTTCTGCATATGGTGGTTCTAAGAGTGGAACTACGTTCAATAAACACTTGGGATCAAACCCCTTCTAGGCATTGTCATCAAGATGATCACCCCTGACTTAACCTTCTCGTGGTATTTTGTGAACAGAGGTTCATGGTTTAACTTATTCCATTCCACTCATTTGATGTCTTTATTGATACTCATGTGATGCCAGGGAATTCCTAAAGCAGCATCATCAAATTTTTGTTCACATTGATCCTTTTGGCTAGATCTCGTTAGGCCATTGTATAGGATTAGTACGTAAGGATTGGTAGGATGGGGTATTGTTTTAGTGATATGATACATATGTGTTGATGATAACAGTTGGTTTTGTAGGTTCAAGATATATATATATATATATATATATATATATATATATATATATATATATATTGTGTAACCTTGCGGGGATTGAAAACCTTATGTATCTCACCAGGTTTCCCAACCTGGCCCACTCATTTTATATGTATCATAGGTAGCAGTTTTTAGACAGCTAAAGACTTGAATAGGATGCTGAGGGAATGAAGAAAATACCTACAATAGTGTTCATGACCATTAGTTCTTTACGTTGTAACATGTGTACTGTATCGATTTATGGAATCCTTAGGATTTTATTATTTGAGACAATCATATGTACTAAAAAAGATTTTTATGTAATGTGAATTTCCGCAAATAAAATATTATGGTTGTTAAAGCGTAAATAAATTTTTTTTCGCTTTTGAAAATTTGGGGATGTGAGATCAACTATAAAAATTTCGATTAATGCGATGCCTGATGAAAAAAAATACTTTAGTAGGATTTATATATGTTTTCACAGAGTGAAAGAGGGTTGGAGTACATGGTATAAAAGGATAATATACTTGATGGTCATTTTTTAAAAAGTTATTGCCATGATGAGTTATTTTGTGATGTGGGTAGGGATACTAGCAATGGGATAGCCCCAATTGCTTGGGCAGTTGTATGTGTAGAGAACAAAGATAATTAGAAATTGTTTATTGACAATATTACAGAAGATTTGAACATTGGCATTCAAGGAAATGGTCTAGTTTTATATATGATAAACACATGGTATGGTTCATTTTGTTATTGTATTGCAATACATTGTATGCCATTCTAACTTCATCATATCATGCTATATATGTAGGGATTGGTTAAGGCAGGAATGAGGTCTTACCAACAACCGAATACAATTAGTGTGCAAGGCATATCTAAGCTAACTTTAGAAAAACATTTCTTAGAGCACAATTTGAGAATATTTTTTGGGAGGGCCAATAAAGCAACCACTGAAGAACATTTCAATGCAGCCATGAAGGAAAATCAACAAATAAACCATGTTTCCTTTATTCATTTTATGGAGAGGGATCCTAGGACATGGTGTTTGGATTTCTTCAGAGCTCACCATGCTTCTTGTGAATATATGTAGAATGGATACTAAAAAAGCTTCGATAGTGTTATAATGGATGCTAGGAAGAAACTCATTATCAATATGTTAGAGGATATCGATATTTATGTCATGCAAAGGATGGTGAAGATGCAAGTTAAAGGACAAGGATGGAATCGTAACAATATATGTATAAACATCATGGACAAGTTGAATTTGTTAAAAATTAAGTAAAGGTATGTAAGTATATAAATTAATTAATACTTTACAAGTTTGACCACTAATGAATTGCATTGACTGACTTTAGGTTCTGACAAGTACTTTCCTACGGGGTAATGAAGTTTGAAACAAGAAACATGGATCAGTATTATATTGTTGATGCGTAGAAGAAGGAATGCCCATGCATATTATGATGATTAAATGGGTATGGATGTGTGCATTAAGTTGAAACATTATCATTCTAAAACCGTAAGAATGGGTTAGAATATGTGGACCCCATGTGCTTGGTTTCCTTGTATGATAACTCTTACAAATGCCCCATATATGGGATGAATGGAAGTAACATGCAACCTCCTATAGAATACATGCCTCCTTTTCCCATAATGAAAAGAAGGATGCTAGGTAGGAGAACCATGAAGAGAAGAAGAGATGATCCTGAAATGACTAGAAGACAAACTGTATCAAAGGAAAGAAACTTGTAACTTATGGTATATGGAAACATAAAGGATACAACAAGACCACGTGCACACAAGTTGAAAGGACACTTAAAACAAGTGTTTGGAAAAGACTTCATGTGAGACAAACACAAGAGTCAGTAAACATGGAAGGGGTTGGGAAAGATGTTATTATGGATGATGAAGTTGATCAAGATGTTAGGGTTAATAAATATGAAGTGGAGGTTGGTACTATAGAAATATCAAGGAAGGGGAAATAGTCTGAAAGAATCCTTAAATTGAAGTTCGTAAAAAGAGTTGAAGGTGAAGGTAGTAATGCATCAAAAGCTATAGAGTTGGATTAGTTTGGGTGTACGGGGTTTGGGGCATAGGTATTTATGGAAGTTGGTAAAAGGTTGTTAGGGGCAGGGGTATTTATGTAATTTTTACTTATGGTTTTTTTTGCAAACAATGAGTGCAATTTCCTTTCATGGTTGTATTTAAACTGTCTATTTGAAATGATGGTATAAATTTTTTCCATAATTACCCCTTAAATTAGAAATGAATAATTGCAAATGACATTATACTTGTGGTCCCTTCAGAAATTTCAAACATGGGTATAAGAAATTAGGTGTTGAATAATTGCAAAGTTTCTTCTTTTTCATATTTGACCTTACCAAAGTGGTCCCATATATGGTCAAAAACAAATTAGGTGTTGACTTAAAGTTTTCATTTGCCCCCTTTACATTATTGGATGTATATCCAGATGCCACATAAACCTTTACATATTTGGGAAAAGGACACATTAGAAACACTTTTATTCACTATAATTGTAACGCCCGTAGATCCAGGCAAGTCAATTTAGAGAAAATGAGCATCAAAAATGAGTTTTTGATGAAAGATTATTTATAAGGAGTAATCTTAACCAAGTTATATTATATGTTACAAGGATTCCGTACATATAAAGAACGCCAAAATCCGAGTTATAACGAAGAAGTTATGGCTCGTCGAAGTTTCGCGGCAAAACCAACACGACACAGGGAAACGTAAAAAGTGAATTTATGATAGAGGACTTTTTGGCCTTAGTAATCTAAACAAAATTCGTAGAATATGTTAAACCAAGAGCGTCCATAAAAAGAACACCCAAATCTGACATTGTATGAGTAAGTTATGAATTTTCTAAGATTAGGCTTAGTTATGCATAACCCGAAACTCGAATTTTAGATCGAGCGGTTTTTGGTCTACGCGACCTAAATGAGAATTGAATATCTCAATTATAGGAACTCAACGATAAAAATAAAGACGAAAACGGAGTCTATATGTAGAAGTTATGAATTTTATGCGGACATTTAACAATATAATCTCCTCGTACTGTTAACTTTAAGATCGCTCGAGAATTAGCCGACAGAGACAAAATGAAAGTTGTAGATCTTATTTTTACCTACGCATGGATATAAAGAACGTTGAAAACGGAGCTCGTATGCGACAGTTATGAATTTTTGAAAATCGGCGGATTTCCACCGTGTGTGCGATGCCACATGTCAGCACCTGACTCAGATTTGGAGCCCAAGCTCACTCACGACGTGAACATTAAGAAATTCACGACGTGAAACTTCCTCCAGCCCCCTATAAATAAGAGGTGAAGCCCTCTTCATTCCTCACACCTCCCATCACTTCCCTCTCTTTAGCCCCGAAACCCCCCCGAAAAGCCTAGGGAACCTCCCTAGCACGAGGCGGAAGCCCCGGAGCGCCCGATGGCTCCGAGAAAAGAGCCTTTCAGCTCGGTAACATTGCTCTAGCAGAGCCCGATTTTGAGAAAAACCCGATGTAAGTGAGCTACGCCTTACCTATCTTTATTATAGCTTATGTTTCAATATAGTAATGTTATTAGGACCTTATAATAAATATTTGGGCTATTATTAGTTATATAAGTGTCGTTATAATATTTCTTTAACCACTCGCGGTACGGAGAATCTGGTTTGGAGGGCCGCTTGGGTTGCTGGATTCATAACTGCTATATGCCAAAATGATCATGCCCTCCGGTGTTCCATGTCTGGCCCCTGTCTGTACATAGTGGGTGAACAGTATTGTTTAACGCTTATATAATAGTAATAATAGCTAGACTATTAATTAGTCTCAGTTAATATTAGACTAAACCCTAGTGGTAATGATACTAGGTTTTGTCGAAGGAAGTTGTTTTAAGAGTAACGAAGTGCTGTCCGAGTACAGAGCCACCACCTTACCAGGTGAGTGCATAGTTACTTTCATCTTACACATAGATATGAAGTATTTTATATAAACTATGTTCTATGTGTGCATATTATTTGTATACTTTCTATCTATGCTGGATGAACGATTTTATACAAGTTTTATATGAATTAAACTGTATACGTATTTATATCTATATAATATGTTAGGTAAAACATGGGTAGATGAAATATGAGTTGGACAATAAGTTGAGAGGTAATATAGACCATGAGGTAAGGGTGAGAGGTGGACGATGTGAGAAGCCTTTTTCCCAAATGTTGGCCCAATCATCTAGTAGAGTATGGATGACAGCTACAGACTATTCTAGATAGTCCAGTGGAACACTAGCAGGTTCGCAACCTGTAGGTGTTGTGAACGATGTGTTCACCGGTGTACTCTAAAAACCCATTAACCTGTATTGCGAGTGGACTCTCGAAAACGATCCTGTCAATAAATGAGATAACCCTGGCAGATGCGCCTAAAGGAGTCTACCGACAGAAGCGCCTAATAGAGAACCTCATAACCCCGACAGATGCACCCCATAAAGAATGTCATAATTCTGGCAGCTGCGCCTAAGTGATAATATTAGCAGCTGTGCTTGACAGATATGTCATTAGCAACGATGGATTTTGTGCCTATTCCTTAGGAGAATCCTTAGGAATGAATGAACGAGGAATAGCTGATTCTTAGGGTAGATCCTTAAGAGTAAATAAGATAATGGGGATGGGTAATTGGGTTGATTGATTGTTTGATATTAAACATAATGATTATATTATTGTGGGTTGAAAACCCTATGTACTCAACAGGTTTCCCAACCTGACCCACTCAAGCTTATTTGTATCACAGGTGTCGATATAAAGCTACTTTACACTGAGAGATTTAAAAGAGATGTAGATCACTAGTGTAAATGAATGTAAGTTCAGTTTATGCTTATGTTTCTGTATTGACGATGACATCCCAAATGTTTTTAAAATGAATAAAAATGCGGTTCTTCGGAAATGCTTTGATGACGTATTTATCATGTTTTACTGGGAACAAATTTCACAACATTTTTATTAAAAGTACTCTGATTTTTATAAAGCATAAACAAAAATCGGTTTTTTTTTTGCCGTAAAAATGGGGATGTCACAATAATTCCTTTTGTTTTTATTCCCTTTTACAACTTTTTTGTCCATGTGTAAATTTGTTTAGTTTATTGTGTTCTGCAGTTGTGTGGTTTAAGAGGATCTGATGTCCTATTCTTTAGCATATTTAGTAGTTCAAAACCTTTAGACAACGTGGTCCCAAAAACTGCAAATAAAACAAAAATAATTTTTCCTTAAAATAGAACTACACATGTTCAAGGATCATATTTGGGTCTGGCAACATGCCTTGAACTTTAATAAAATAAGCAAACAATATGTAGATACTCATTTACCCTAAAAAACCAAAACCCAAACAAAGAAAACTAACTAACTACTCCATTAACAGAAGTAGTTATAGGTTGCCATCACCTCACCCACAACAACTAACACCCCAAATAAACCTTTCAATGCACTCATCATTTTCTTTATCACCATTACCTCAACCGTTACCTTCACATACGCATGCTGCAGTGAGAAAAAGTGGTTCTTGAGGTCGTCAGTCATGTGTGACATATCCAACTGACTTGGCCTGACATCCTCGACTTCACGATTTAGCACATCCATCCCCCTATGCAAATTTTCCCTTAGCTCACATACGTTCCCATTCATTTTTTTGATGGTAAGGGAGTCCACTACCTGCAGTTGGAGGAGTGTTATCTGGATTTCTTGAGGTCGGACTCCATTTGAGTCATTCTTGTCGATGTGACAACGATCTTGGAAAAACCAGCTATGGCATAGAGAGGTAACAAAAGACATTTTGACGTAGTTAGGGTAGGAAATATTGTGTAGAATTAGGGAAACAAACTTTGTGGGTATGACCTTTTTAGGGCACGAAGAGTTATTTTATAGGCACTTAGGTAATGAACACTTGGAAGCGTGGAGAATAAGACACCATATTCAAAATGACTTTGTTTGCTCCACATCAAAGCTTATGTGGCTCAATTTACTTATGTAGCGTTATTAACCGACTAAAGGAGGTTCAGGTGACTAAATGGACAGGTTACCACGAAGTTTATTCTCTCATAAAAAATAAAAATAACTTAAGAGGCTGAATGAACAAATTTGAAATAAATTATTAGACTAATATGCCATTTTCCCTTTTTAATCTATCAACATCCAAATTTTAATTCAATGTGTAATACTTCAAGTAAAAGAAATTTCTAATTACTACAACCTAACTTGATAAATACAATATGGATATTACTTTTAATAAAATTTAGAGGCTCCACATTTTTTGCACGTCACCTTTAAAAATTGTAACGCCCCGATTCTCAGGTATTAATATCAAGGCTTTAATTTTCAAGTTTCAAGGTCTACTCGACGAGTTAGAGGCTCTGAATCGTCGAGTATCAGCGAGTTTGGAGCCACGTGTTTAAGTGACCAACTGGCCGAGTCGGAAGAGTGACTCGACGAGTTGGAGCTGGAGGGTGAAACCCTAATTTCCAGGGTTTTGCCCCCTATTTTAGGAACCATTAGCCTCCCTTAGTCCCTTACATCCTCTAGAGAGTCCAACAAACCCTATTTCGTGTGAGAGCTTCATTTGAGTGTGTCTTGAACTTTGGAAGGTGAAACTTGTGAAAGGAGCTTGAAGGTCAAGTAGCTAGCAGCAAGGGATTCGTGTTGATCTACAAAATCTATCTCAGTTAGCTTCATTTGAGGTATCAATTCATGATCTTGGCCTCATTTTTTTCTAGATCTCTTTGGATGAAGTTTAGGGCTTTTGGCTTGATTATGAAGCTATTGTTGAGTATGAGCTAGATCTAAAGTTGCAACTTTAGATCTAAACCCTTCTTGGGATCTAGGTTCATAAAGTTTCTAGCCTTGACATGTATGAAACCTTCCATTTGAGTTAGACCCCATTTCAAGTTTGGATTTGGCATTTTGACTCATTAGAGCCTTGCATGCACGTAAAATTTGCAACTTTATGTGATAAGCATGCCTTGGGAAGTTGGATCTGCAGTATGGAGCCTTAACATGGATTAAAAAGCATCTCTGTGGATGAAGGACCGAAGGGACCTAGCGAGTGGCATGGTCGACTCGGCGAGTCCGATGAAGATTGTCGTGGACCCGACGAGTCAGTAGAGTGACTCAGCAAGTCCGATGAAGATTGTCTTGGGCTCGGCGTGTCAGTCGAGTGACTCGGCGAGTTGGCAAGTTATGCAAGGAACTCGGCGAGTAGTTGAGGGTACTCGATGAGTTGAGGTCAGCATGGACTGTTGACCTTGGCATTTGACTTTGACTTTGACCAAGGGTTGACCAGTTGACTCCAGAGGGTATTTTTGGTAAATTGGATATTATAGCAAAGGACATTGGTGAATATAGGTGTTGGAGTTGGAGTTGGAGTTGGAGTTACATTTGGAGGAGTTTGACACTATCTTTCGAGCTACTTGTAAGGTGAGTTACCTCACAATGCTAAGGGTCTAAGGCACCAAGGCCGACCCATTGGATATGTTATCCTAGCAGTGGTATCATGATTGAGTATGAGTTAGTTTGCATGCTAGTTGTTATGCCAGATTCGTAGATCTGTAGGACTACCTGTCTTATTATCTGATTAAATATATATGCCCAATGGATATGATATCCTAGCAGTTGGTAGTATGTGAGTATAAGTTAATGTTGCATGCTAGTTGCTATGCCAGTTAGGTAGGTCTGTAGGACTACCTGTAGTATTATGTGATTATCTGTATGTGCATCACTTGTGTTATATGTCGACATATTATGTGGGATGGGTTGAGGTAATACTGCTTTGTGCGGTAACCAACAAACTCGGGAGCATTCTAGATACGAGCTACGAGAGACTCGCACTGTGGGCTCGGTGGCAATCCAGATGTGAGTTGTAGGCCCGGAAGGCAATCCAGTCTCACACTGTGGGACCAGGGGTAATTCAGTCTGTAAAGTTGTGGACCCATTATATGTTGTTAATTGTATACGTATTATGTGCAATGTATCGGTATTTTGGGGGAACTCACTAAGCTTTCGGGCTTATAGTTTCGGTTTATTGTTTCAGGTACATTAGGGGATCGCAGCAAGACGAAGGCATGATCGTACATCTCCTCATGATTTGTTTATGTTTCTGGGAAAACTCTGATATTATACATTTTGAAAACAAATCTGTAATAACTATTGATTTTAAATGTTTTGAAAAGTTTTAAATTGGCTTGAATTTTATGGGTGTTACAAAAATGGTACAACGGACACTTTATTGTGTTGTAATTGGTCACTTTATAAGCTAGTGTTGTATTCCACAATACAATACGCTAACCCTACAATATATAATTGAATATTAAATGTCTTTAAAGTTATGAAAGCCATATTAAATCAATTGTAATTCCTATAAATTTGGTTCATAGAACATCACAAGTCTTCAACATTTACATCAAACACAGCCGTTCAAAACATATTTTGGACCCAAGACGAGAGAAAAAAACGGGTCCTTAAAATACACAAATTTATCAAGTTTTCATAAAAACTTAATAATTGAAAGAAAATTATTTGTACCATCTTCTAAATATAACAATTTTCATCAAAAAAAAAAATTTGGATCCCTTTAAAAGATGGGCCCTGGACAGTCACCCTATCACTCACCCTCTGGGACGAGCCTGATCATACCTAAACGAGTTAATCCCTCAAAATTATGAAAGTCAGATAAACCAGATATTAATAAATATATTTTACTAAAAATAAATAAGTTATTATTATTATTGGTTGTAAACACTATATTAAACTAAAAAACTGATATCCAACATTATTACTATTTTGAACAAGAACCAAAAAAACACAAGCATTAAAATTAATTAGGATGGCATAAACCAAACTTTTGAACAATAAGATGTAAATATATACTTATCTTTTAAACAATTAGTACAAACACTTTTTAGATTTTTCTTTTCAGCGCCAAAAACCCCGATCATGTATTGAACAAACTAGCTAGAGGCTAGCCAACACAATAATCACAACAAAAAAACACAAACGGAAAAAAAATATTACGAGAACACCGAATACAGATTACAAAACACCAAATGGCGATACAAAACACACTTCCCAATTTGAAAAGTTCATTTTTGCCTGAGTTTAAGCCACAAAATGTGATCGCCAAGATTTTGTAGCTTCACCTTGTTGAAAATTGCATCACATGGATCTCCAAATGTTCCATAATATCACCATTATGCAAATAAAAAGGATAATATATGAATTAGTAATGATAAATAATATTTATTAGATAAAGTCAACTAAAAATCTTTTGGGGGGCTATTTAACGATATATTTGTTAGAAATTTGGGTATAGAAAGACTTGGAAATTCTTAAAATCGTGATTATCACTTTCAAATCAAAGTATTTGGATGGTACTCTCAAACCCTCAATTGGATAAGACTTAGAGAGGCAAGAACAGAGAGTGTTTGATGATATTTTCGTCTGTACCAGAAATGAGACCAAAACCAACTTTAATATCTTTGTCTAAAAACTGTCATATGACAGTTTTAAACTGTCATAAAACCATAAAAACTGACATAAAAACGGATATACAAATAAGGGTCAAACTAATGATCAATTATCTTAAAAACGATTTTTCTGATACATTTTTACTATAGTAACATACTCTATATAAAAAAATTTCGTGTTGATCTGGTAGCTCGAACCTAGCTAGGGGTGCTGTCCCCGAACCCCCGTTTGTTCAGGGGCTTCACCCCTAAATGACAGTGTACTTTGAAACTTGATCAAACTTAAACAAATGTGTACTCTACACATTCCATACTTGTTTAATATTTATCAAGATCGCTTTTGGTCAACAAAGTAATCTCATTACACTTAAATAACATTGATGATAACAAATCACCAACAATATTTGTAGAAAATACATTATCAAAATGTCAAAAATATAAAAAAAAGAAGCAGAAAACGTTGAGGTTCGTGTTTAATACGGTGTTATTAAACCAATTTTTTCAGATACCCAATGTTTGTTTCCCACAGTACTACAGTTTTAAGTGGCAATTCACAATCATTCGAAACTATATTGAACCTAGATTTTACATTGAAGTAGCAGAATAATGCAAGAAATAAGTAGAAGATTAGAGGTTTTTTTTTTTTGCATTGTTTGATGGGGTAAAATATTGTAGGGATGTAATTGTACAACAAATAATAACTGACAAGATAATTAAAAAACAATTAGTAACCAACATTATATTTAATATCATTCTTAATTACAAATTGTGAAAAAAATATCTATTTTCGATTATACATAATTCAACCCTTCAACTTGGGTGATTATTTTTAATTCATCATTTTTTTAAAGGGCTAATGTCACAAAAACCCTCAAGTTTTCAGGGTTTTGTCAGTTTTGTCCAAAGTTGAATTTTATGTCCGCTTTTACCCTAACATTTTCCAAAAGATGTTCGGTTTTACCCTTTTACCGGTGATAACAAGTTTTCCATTTTACCATTATATTAACTTCGCAAAAAAAAAACCCTTAAGTTTACAGTTTTTTTTTTTTACGTTTTTTTACCTTAAGTTTATAATTTTTTTTTTATACTTTTACCCTATGTATTTTTTTATCATATTATATGTATTCATGCAGAAAATCATATTTATATACGAAAATTTTTTAATTAAATATTGTATTTACATTTTTTTAATGTTATTATATATATATATATATATATATATATATATATATATGAGTTTTTTTACTGGATAAATCATTTAAAAGGTAAAAAAAATTAATATGTTTTAAGAACTACAAATACTTATTTTTATGTTTTTGACAATATACATATCAATAAAAAAAAAAACTTGTTCAATCATAAACATCTTTATATAAGTATATACATATATTTTTAGAATTGTAAATATGTATTTTATATATGTTTTTTAAAAGTATAAATATATTTTTTAAAAGTATAGATACATATTAATATTATAAAAATGTAAAAATATGTATTTATACTTTTAAAAACTATATCTGTAAAATACGTATTTATAATTCTATTATTTATGTTTTTTACCTTGCAAACACACACACAAAGAAATATATATATATATATATATATATATATATATATATATATATATATATATATATATATATATATATAACATTAAAAATATATAATACAATATTTAATTAAACATTTTTTTCGTAAATATATATGATTTTTCTGCATGAATAGGTATATTATGGAAAAAAAATACTTAGTGTGAAAGTGAAAAAAATTATAAACTTAAGAGTAAAAACGTAAAAAACAGTAAATTTAAGGGTTTTTTGCGAATTTAATATAATGGTAACCTGGAAAACCTGTTATCACCGGTAAAAGAGTAAAAACCGCACATTTTTTATAAAATGTTAGGATAAAAACAGAAATAAAATTCAACTTTAGACAAAACAGATAAAACCCTGAAAACTTGAAGGTTTTTATGACATTAATTATTTTTTAAACAATAATTTGCATTCGTGGTAACAAAAATCGAGCTAATAGTGCTTTCTTCCTTTGTGCGCCATCTTTGATTTATGTGGCTTTACCGGTACGAGTCGCAATCCCAAATCTTGTTTGTATGCTTTTGGAACTTGATTGTAAAGATAAAGAATAATAAATGTTGAAAGTTAAAAAGGTATAATAAATCTAATGTTTGAAAACAATACATAAAATAAAATTCAAAGTTAAAAGGAGAATTACTACGGATTGTAAATGAATAAAGTACTATAAATTAGATATTATTTTTTGATTATTATTATAAATAATTAAGAGTAAATTACAGTTTTGGTGCCTAAAGTTTGGTCAGACTCATATTTTTAGTCCAACCTCTAAAATTTTGACAAGATGCATCCGTATGGTTAAAAGAAATTACACTGCATATCCTTAGTTCATTTAAAAACACAATTTTACCGTTACTTTTATATTTTTATTTTTCATATCTTTAAAAACACAATCTTTAGTTCATTTAAAAACACAATTTACTCTTAATTATTATAAATAATTAAGAGTAAATTACAGTTTTGGTGCCTATAGTTTAGTCAGACTCATATTTTTAGTCGAACCTTTAAAATTTTGACAAGATGCATCCATATGGTTAAAAGAAATTACACTGCATATCCTTAGTTCATTTAAAAACACAATATATATATATATATATATATATATATATATATATATATATATATATATATATATATAAGAAGTATTTTAGATATATTTTTTTAGTTTATTTGGTATTTGAATTTAAGTTTAATATGTATATTATATAATATAGTAATTTGGAAGCCCCCTTATGAACAATAATTGTTTTCTATTGGACCACTTCTATTTCTTTCTTCAGCAGTCAAGGGTATTGTTCATCATGTACACAAGTCGTCTTCTCCTTTATCACCGCTACTTTGATTAGTTTAGTCCCTCCACGTAACAATCCACCCCCTCAAATCTCTTGCCTCACACCTTCCTATATTTCACTTTCACTCTTCTTCTTCTCTCATATGCATCACAACCTACCACCACCTCAATTTCTACACATATCACCCCTCCATTACAATCCATTCAGTTGCGTTATCTTCCTTTCGATCCTTCTCACTGACTCTCAAAAACCATTCATTTCTCTCTAAACTCATCGGCAGATCATACTTTGAATGTAGAGTAGTGGCTTCACCTGTTTCAATGTCATGGGCTTCTAACGATACATCTTCTCTTTCCCTTCTTCCTCATCCTGACACCGTCTCTTCCTTCTTTCGATTGCGGACACGACACGACATCGTGTTTTTTACACTTGACATGAACACAACCCGAACACGAATTTGAATTTCAATTTCGTCCCAATTTCGTTTCGTTTCATGTATTTTTGTCGTGTCATATCGTCAATTGCCACCCCCAGAATTAGCTACTCGCACCACCTAAACTAAACAAGGTTCGAACCTCAGCCTATAACTCAAAACTCTCGATTTAACCAAAAGTCAAATTGAGCAAAAACTTAATGGTCAACTAGTCAAAGTCAATAGTCAATGACTATCGTGTCATAGTCAACTCCTTGACCGTTCCACAGTCACTAAGCGCCAAAAGAGTCGCGATTAGCCTTCGCGACTTGTGTTGCGATCCCCAATACTCTATGTCGTTGTTAATTTCCTAATAGCTTAATCTATTAAGATCTTAACATTTAACGTCTAGAGTTCAAAACCTCGGATCTGACTCTTCTAAGAGTCTTAATGGATAAAGTTTCCAACTTCATCAATTCTCATGATTCAAACTCACTCAAATTCCAAACATAACTCTAAAATGAACCAAAACCCATGCATGGTCTCAAGCAGGGGCAGACGCAGGATTTCATAGTAGGGGCGCATGGGAAAGTCAAGGGGTTGCACGATAATAGAAAAAATAAAAAATTTTAAAAATTTCGTAAATTTTTCCATTGCGACCGGAAAAGTTAGGGGTTGCCGGTGCCACCGATGACCCCCCTAAATCTGCCCTGGTCTCAAGGAGATGCATGCAAACTCATTTTTCTTACATCCAATAACTCCATAAGTCATTTAAGTCAGTGAATAAGTTCTGGAGTTGTCCAAACTCCCAAGAACATTAAGAAAGGGGCCATAATCTCTTAAAAGTGACATAAAACTAGCTCTAATGAAATAAAGATCAAGATATAAGCTTTATACCTTCAAAGGTTCATAACTATGGTAGGAATGATGGATCTAAGCTTGAACAAAGCTCTCTTGCACCAAAAGGGACTTCCTTCTCCTTTAATCTTCACAAAACAAGGTTGAAACACTCAAAACACAAGTATGGAGGCTAGGGTTTGAGAAGGAGATATTCATAGAGGACGGGGCTGCCAATTGAAGTAACCCTATAAGTTAATGCTCTTATATAGGGCCAAGTCCATACTTGACCGCGTTGCTACTTAAATGGTGTGGCCATGTCACGACACTCTAAGGTTCACTTTGTGGCCCACTGGAAACCCCACAACACCAACTTGAATAAAATTAAATGCCAAAAGACTTATACCTGAAAAACGAACGTTACAATTGGGGTCAAATGTTCTAAATTTTATGTCAATGAAACTTTGGTTCCTAAGCTTTTTAAGTTTCTAACTTAATTCCCTAACTAACTTCTATTTTCCACGACAAGCCATTGAACTTTTGCATAAACCATAAAATGTTATTTTCTTAACATTTTAGATCCGAACTAAGTCAACTCAAAGTTAAATCTAATTTTTTGAATTTGGTAAGTTTGGTCCCTAAAACTTCATATCTTCGATTTGGCCACATTTATCCTTCATTTCAAACTTTAACTTTTAAATCTATTAATATTGTTTTATTTTGTTTATAATATTTTGTTTAATTTAATTAATTTTTTCAAATTATTTACACTTTGATGAATAAGATTTTTAGCTTTAAAATGCATGTATTACAGTTAAGTTGTGAAACAAACATACTCATATAGTCCTATGTATATAAAAAAATATTAAATAAGGAGATAGAGAATATGCATTACATCCCCACCTAAACTTAGATACAAAACCTATAAAAATATGTTGTTTTAACTTAGTAAATATACCCGATTTGGTTTTCATTTGGTAAATATATCATCCTCGATAACATTTCTTTCTTCCATTATTATTTTACCATCCCTATTTTCTTTCCGCCAATATCGTTTATTACTTCACCCTATTTAACATTACTTTTTTCCACTATTACGAAGATATAAGATAATCAATATTCTTGCTTCTTATCAAAACTATTGCGTCGATCTTGAATCTACATCTCTAATTGTTAATCGTAAATATTCACTTTTCTGAATAAGAAATCCTATTTGATTTGAAGCCTTTTTGGTTGCTGGATATATTTCGAAAGGAAACGGTGAAGATTACCTCTAAAAGAGATGCGAAATAGAAATTACAAAATAATATGTCAGAATTAAAACGTTTTAAATATTGTAAACTAGGTGTGAAACTCATGTACTACACGGATTCTTTAAAGATAGTTATATTTGAAGATATAAATATTAAATATTTTTTTTAAAGAAAATGTTAAATATCAAGATGTAAATATTAAGTATTTTTTAAAATAAAATTTTAAAATAAATACAAACAAAATGATAAATAAATAAATAATTTAATTTATATTAATAAAACAAACTACAGATAAATAATTATATTTTGGCCATACAATCTTTTTTTTCTTTAAATTTTATTAATGAAAAACAACAAAGTTTGATTATTTTTCCTAAATAAACTATTTTGGCCTAAAATAACAAAGAACTTTGAAAGAAACATGTCAATTTAAATTATATACATTAAAGGAAATATATTAAATTTCGAAAGTATAAAAAAACAATTTAATGACACATTAATTATTTTCTATAACCTAAAAATTAGAATAGTTAATTAAGAAAATTGAAAATTACCATAAAATGACAAATAAAAATTAAATTTTAAGAATTAAAATGACACGTGACAAAATAAATAAGAATGTAGCAAATAACAAAATGATTTTGATTTAGTAGAATAGATTGTATTATAAAATTAGTGGTCACTTTTTCATATTAATCAAAATAAGACAATTAATTTGTTAAATAATATACATTGATCGTTCATTTATACTGTATATTATTTTATTCATATATCATAATCTTGATCGATTATACATATATATTAACGAAGTTGAATTTAATTAATTAGTTAAGAAACAAGTGACGTATTATTAAAAGAGGATTAATTTAGGGCCACTCGTTAGAAATTACGACACAATGCAAATGTTTAAATTAAAAAAATGTCGACATCAACAGTGTGAAGATAAGGCCATGACCCCACCCACATCCTAAATAAAATACAAATACTAGTAATACTTATTTCACGCAATAATGCAACTTATTTTCTCTCAATCAACCAACCAACACACTTAGAATAATTTTATTTTATGTTTGAGTTGGAATGCCATTTATGTAAAAATATTCTACCTTATTAGTAATTCTTTGATTCCAAATTTTTTCATATCCAATTTTGTTTGAATATGTAGCACTCAAATATTGATGCTTAATATAAAGTATGTTAATGTTATAATCAAAAAAATTGAAGCCTTTTAAACCTGCTACCCTAATCATGGCAAACCACAATAAGTCAAAAAATAAAGAATTTTTTTTACATATATTTTTTGGTATATTTTTATTATATAGCAGAAGCCCAGCACATACTCATTTTTTGTCTCCTTAAATCTTGCTCTCCAACTTTCTCTTTCTTTCAATTATCACACTATCTATCACAAGATGGCTGCAAATATCGCTTCATCATCATCGTTGTTCCTGATTCATCATGCCCCAGCTCCTATCAAGAAAACATCAAAACGGGTATTAATGCTTGCAAAAAGCGACTCATCTCCATCATCCTCATCTTCATCTTCATCTCTCATTCGGGTCGGATCATCCATCAAGATACAAAAGGTGGGTTGGCATGACAATCATTATCACACTCCTTTTATCTGATTCTTTTTCATGTTGAAATTATACAAAACCTTTTTTTGTTTTTTCTTAAACAGGTTTTTGAAGACAAATCTAGAGGGATCGTATGTTACTTGGATGATAAAGGTGAGATAACATGTGAAGGATACGATGAAGGTCCTCGTCATCAAGGTGTTCCAACATTTTCTTGTTATCAAAGGTAATATCTTGTCCTAATCCTCTTGAACATCACATTTTTACAGTAGTTTCTGATCGAATTCTTGAAATCTAACTCTAACAGAGGTGAACAACACATCGTTGATCTTCTTAATAGAAGTCTGCTTCGAGTCGTAGATGGTGGAAAAGTCAACTAACCATGGTTGCCAAACACAGCAGTTCTAAGTTCTAACTTATTATTTACGATCCAGGGAGAAAAAACCATCACATCGTCATCCCTCCATACGCCATTGCTACCCTCTCCAGGGTTATAATCTATAATTCTATATACTTATATCATATATGTGTCTGTGTTTATGTGTATGTGAATAATGAATCGATCATGAAATAAAAGTCCTCACTTTACTCAAGTTCTTGTGTGTTATCTTTTTGGCACTTTCTTTTTCTTTGTAAAGCAGAAAACCATACCAATAAAGACGACTTATGTGGGGCTAAATTACATACATATTAACCGTCGCATTCGTAGGTTGTGTGACTGTTTGTTTCTATTTTTATATATGATATTGATAATGACCCACCCAAAACGGAAAGAGAAAAAGAAATTAAAGATATTATTATAATGATCATTATTAATACGATGAATACAAACAATAATATGACGGTAATTTACAAAAAGAAAAAAAATTATATTTGGAATGTTAAATAATAAAACAATATATAACACCCCCAAATGAATTTCAAAAAGTATAATTTAAAAGTTGTAAAAGTGAAAATTAATCTCTAGTTTGGGTTTGGGTGTTGTTTTCTTCGGATAGAGATAGAGACAGATCACTTTGGGATATTGAACGTATAACAATAGGAGGAGACCATTGATAAAGTAAGTTGTCATTGCTTTTCTAAATCTTTTCTTGTATTGTTTTGGTAAATTACGGTTGGGAAGGCGTTCTTGGGCCCACCCAAGATTCGGAAAGCTTTCACCCATGTTTCTAGATGTTTATCCCATATATATTGTCTCATGAAGTCAATAATCCCAAGAACAAGTTCGTGTTTTTCTTCATCAACCCCAACCAACAAAGAATAGTCCATAACATCAACCGACTGTAGTAATAATCATAGATTCAAAAACTCATATATAAGAATTTGAACAATTAAGTAAAAGTTTATAAAAAAAGTAAAACTAACAACAAGAAAAGTTGTATCGTTCCAGACAACTCTTTCAAGTAAACGTTTTGCTTTGTTTCCAACAAATATAGGAGAAGTTGGCATTGTTTCAATTAAATTCTGATCAAGTAAAACTTTATTGCTTTCATTACAATCCAGATTATAACATGATATTGATGATCCTTTTAAATCATAAAGTCGTGTTAAATTCCTTCCATATAAAAGATTCTCCATAATCAACATGTTCATTTTTTGTTTCTCTCCCTCCTTTCATATGCTTAGTCACCACCTTCACATAATAAATCAACATTACAAAACACAATATATACAAAAAGACATATAAAGTAGGTTGCTATAATTACCTGATAAATGCCTAAAATCTTTGTGAGGCATGTAGGACTTCCGGTGCCAATTGATTCGGATAAATACTTGAAGTAAGCAGGAGCGAATTTATGAAGGATTCGAGTTCTGTCTTTGTAACTTGTTTGATAATGAATCGATCATCTAATGTTTTTGCAAAAAATACATTGCTTTAACCACCCTGTGCACCCCACTTTTTACACCGGCTTAAAGACCGTATACAATCCATCTCAGAAGGGCAACAAATCCTCTTCAAAGCTTCAAACCTTTTCAAATAATAAATAGTCACTGCATATTTCACTTTCCCAAAAGGACTATCATCTGTGAACTCAACTCTCATATGCAAAGACTTTGTATGTGATAAAGGATCCGAAGACATTAGGGAAGCATAGGACCCAAACATAGATATGGAGAGAATCCCATCATCTCCCAAACTCTTAAAAGATTCCAATGTCATTCCATCGAAGTTGCTAAAGGATTGGAATGCCGATGAGTAAGCAGATTATGAATATATGGAATCGTCATCAATCACTTGCACGATATAATCAAAGGAAATCAATGCGCACGATATGATGCTTATGGGTTCGTCATCATACATAGGGACGACAGTTTCATTAAAACTCACAACTAAAAGCAAGTGGGCCCCACCTTGGAGTTTTGATTCACGAAAAGATAAGATGTAAACAGGATTATAACCGTTGAGGGTATCGAGTTTTTCGGAAGTGGTTGTGAAGTTTTTATTTAAAGAGCGATAGAAGTTCAAAAAACGGCATACCTAACCAACTTGTGGAATCCTCCATCATTTCATAGCCTTTGTTTGAGAAAACAGGAGATACAAGTGCGGTTTTTGTCCCACGACATTGTTCTTCTACACCTTTCTCGAGTAATGAAGATTTTGTTAAGTCAGAATCGGATAACACAAAAGTTGTATCCTTTTGAAGGTTACTTGTCTAGGCAGCTTCTAGAGTGTCTGATAAACTTGCCATAACAGGAATTTGTCCTTCTGAAATGGTTCTATGCACACCTGGATTTGAAGATATTGATGGTTCAGAAAATAGACTTGCCTCGTTTTCTTTTGTTAGACTTTGATTCATATCCTCTTCAACATTTTCATGGTTGTGAGTGTCCCCAACATCCGAAACATTACATGAATCCACAACTTTATTGTTGTTATTATTATCCACGTATTCGGATTCAAAATCATTGAGGTTGGATCGGGGGCTATTGGTGTCAACATTTGATGCATACACCAGTCGGTGGTCCCACATGTAAGATTGAAAGAGAAGCTACCTACACATTCTGTTGATTTCAAGAATATCAATTATCGATAGTCCCTTTTTCACCTCGTGATGTAAAATCTTTTTCAGCGACTCATGTGTCAAAATATCATAGTCTATAAATTTGATAAAAAAAAAATAAATCAAATTTTGTCAAAAAAGAATATAAAAACAAACCTCAAACTCTATTTTTCATTACGTAACATAACTTCCAAATATGCAATTTGTCGTCTTAATTGTGGGATTCTTGTCACACCATTAATCGACCCTGTCCCATGACCGTTTTTCTTTTTTGCCATTTGACTCACCATGCTCAAGAATGTTCTTTACTGAAATCCAGTGGGCTCTACCAGGGTTCCCTTGATATTAACTAACCATGCTCAAAGCATAAGCCACATCAAGGTGAGTACAAGTCATAGCAGACATGATCGAGCCAACTACGGAAGCATATGATACTCGACTCATATATGCTATCTCGGCCTCTGTATTCGGAATCTGAGTATTACTCAACTTGGTATTGCTTTGGATAGGTAAGTCACCTTTCTTGGAATTCTCCATGTTGAAACGCTTCAAAACATTGTCCAAGTAGGTACTTTGACTAAGTCTTATTACTCTTTTACTCCTGTTTCTCAGTATCCTTATCCGTAGAATATAAGCAGCTTCCCCAAGGTCCTTTATAGCGAAACACTTCCCAAACCAGGACTTAACCTCCTGCAAGGTTGGGATATCATTTGCTATGAGCAGTATGTCATCTACATACAATACCATAAAGCTAACTATAGTCCCACTAGCTTTGACATATACACAGGACTCATCTTGGCTTTTCGAAAAACCAAACTCTTTGACTTTCTCATCAAAACAAAGATTTCATCTGTGAGATGCTTGTTTCAATCCATAGATGGATTTCTCAAGCTTACACACTTTATTAGGGTACTTTGCATTGACAAAACCCTCTGGATGACACATGTAAACATCTTCAGCCAACTTTTTATTAAGGAAAGCGGTTTTGACATCTATTTTCCATATTTCATACTCATGGAATGCAACTATGGCTAACATAACCCTTATAGATTTAATCTTCGCTACTAGTAAGAAGGTCTCATCATATTCACCTCCATGAGTTTGAGTAAAGCCCTTCGCAACCAATCATGCCTTATATGTGTATACTTTCCCATCCATGTCGATCTTCTTCTTGAAGATCCATTTGCACCCGACTGTCTAGCAACCTGGCACATTGTCAACTAGGTTCCAAACTTGATTGTCATACATGGACTGAATCTCATTGTCCATAGCCTCTTTCCATTTCACAGACTCAGGGCCTGCCATGGCTTCCTTGTAGTTATTAGGTTGATCCACATTTATCAATGTACTATCACTGATAAATGTATCACCTTCAATTGTTATATGAAAACAATATAACACAGGTGGAACACTAACTCTACTGGAACGTCTCAGAGATACAGACTCATCAATCGGTTCAACAGGAGTTTCCTCCTCGAGTTGAGTGCTAGTGTTTGAGGTTCCTTCATCACATAACTCTTGAATATCTTCAAGGTCAATATGCCTCCCACTGTCCTCATGGCATATGAGTTCTCTCTCTCGGAAAACCCCTCTCCTCACGACGAATACAACATTGTCACTCAGTCTATAGAAGAGATACCCAAAGGACTTCTGTGGGTAGCCGATGAAAATACATCGTTCACTACGAGGTTCGATCTGGTCGTGAGTCTCTCGTCTTACGAAAGCCTCGCAGCCCCAAACCTTGATATTTGCTAACGAGGGAACCTTCCATGTCCATATCTCGTGAGGTGTTTTTGTTGGTTTAGTGTCTAAGTCCATAACTATTTTGGTATGTACTTGACCCGATTATGAGCATGGTCCTTTTGGGTTGCCTTCACCATATCAATATGTAGGATGAATTAAGGAGAGAAAAGTTTAATTATGATTTATTAATATATTATGAGAATAATATATTAAAGGAGAAATCATATTGTTTAATTAATATTAGTCAAGAATTAATAAAGAATTAATTTTGTGGCTAAAAGAGATTAATTAAACTTAGGGGACTGGAATTGTAATTATAGGATAATTGCAATTGGGCTATGGATCACCTTGGAATAATCGGTTGGACGAATTTTATGGGGAAACCCATTAGAAATCGTCCAAGGCATGTTCCAGAAGGGGCCTATGGGATGCTTAGGTCTTAAGCAGTCAAATTATGGTTTCCTTGTTGGATAACCCTAATAGCCTAAGTATATAAGGAACCCTTGGGCACCAAAAACGTGGCTAACACTTAGATTAGGGTTTCCAGCCATTTTTGGTGTCTTCTCTCTCTTCTCTCTTTCATCCAATTTCTTAGTGGTGTTTGTGACTCCATTAGAGGTGCAACACTTGAGGCACTAAGCTTTCTGAAGCCAATGATTAGATTGTTATTGCTGTATAACAATCAAAGGTTAGATCAAAACCCTATTTTATGTTAATATGATTAATTGTATGCTAGATCTAGGGTTTATAGCTTTGGATATTCATTTGCATGTTCATTAGACAAACTATATCCAAAAGCTATTAGGGTTTGCATGTACACCATAAGAATGATGTATTGCTCAAAACCCATCAGTGGTATCAGAGCCTAGGGTTGTTTGTTAGTGAATTTGATGCTTGATTAATCGATTTTTGCATGAAAAACAAAGTTGTTTTGCCCTCTGCCTTACTGACTCGGCGAGTCAGTGGATGAACTCGACGAGTCCATGGATCTGGCAGCCTGTTTTTGCGATTTTCTTGCCTTTTTTTGCTGTGGGATAATTACCGAAACAGTTTTAATTGATAAAATCCGATTTTTTATTGATTTTGGGTGAATATCCTTACCAAAATAGAAGATAATTGTCAAATTTTAGATAATCTTTTGTTTTATTAAATAAAGATTGATTATTTGTAATTTAGATTTGAATTATCTTGTGAAAAAGTTTCAATTTTCCCCTTTAGGTTTTATAGTTTAAATTTGAACTTAAAAGTTTTTGTTTTTGAAATTTAAATAGTTAAACCCAAATGTTTTGAAAAGTTTCAAAACTAGCCCTCAAGTTTTGGAATTTAAAAGTTGATTAAAAGGTTAATTTTGAAATGTTGAATTCTAAAAACCCTAGTATTTTGAAAAAAAAATTCAAATTACACCCTCATGGTTTTGTTAAGTTAATTAAAGGTTTAATTAAAAAAGAAAGTTAATAAAACCACCTAGTATTTTAAAAAGTGTAAAATACACCCTATACTATATATGTGTAACATTAAAAGTCTAATATTATATATATGAGTAAAGAGTTAGTCTTACCGTTAGTAGGTCTCATTCACGAAGTTGGTCTATAAGGGGTGTTTAAGGAAATTGCCTATAAAATGACGATTGAATGGGTATCCACTCTTACCCACTGCACTCTTGACTAATGGAGGGTCGTTATCCGAACGGGTAGGATAGGACATAAAACTTCCATTATAAGTATAATGAAGTACAAAGTAACTACATGCTTTTACAAATTCCTAAATTCTAGTTACTTTAGGCAAAATGTGAAATTGTATGCTAATCCATGGAATTACACTTCGTACCCTTGTCAAACATTAGTGGAGCGTGCGTAGTTAACCGACACATTAATTTGGGGTTGACATTGGTAGCGAAGGGTGGCTCGATGTTTATCATAGATCAACGGAGTGTGTGTGGCTAACCAGCACATTGATTAGGTGATAGTAGCATTGTGTGCACCACGTGATCTGCATGGTTATTTACACCTTGTTTCTGATCCTCGGCATCCCAGTCACAAATAGTAAGGCATAATCGAGATTAAACATGCCACTGAAAAGTTCAATGAATCTCAAAAGATCTAGGAGTTTCAATTCATTTAAAACTTAAATTTCCTTTTCGTTTTTCATGGTGGAAATTGGTAAATCGTCATTTACCTACCTTCAAATATTCTACAACTAGATTACGACATCCCTCTTCTAGGTTGTAGAGTATTGTGTTGGATCCTAGCCTCAATGTTTCATTTGGGTGTTACATCAAGGATTCTAATCAACTTGACTTGATTTTCTCCCATTTTGTAGATGTCTGAATCTTACAATGGTCTTCCCAAATCCCATGGAACAAGTTTTCCAAATGGAGATGATATTCCACGATATGATCGAGGAACCAGAGATCATGCTTCACTTCCTCCACCTCCTCCAATTATTCTCCCTGACCCACAAGTTTGAAGGCTTGAAAAGTTCAAGCTCACTCAAGCCCTTTTGGCAAGTAAACACGAAGATGGGAAACCTGCGTGTGCACACATTATAGAGATGAAGTCACACATTGATAGGTTAAGGATGATGGGTGTCGATATCTCATAGATGTTGGCTGTTGACTGGGTTCTTCAGTTGCTTCCTGAATCATATATCGAGTTCATTAGAGAGTTCTATATGATGGACTACGACGTGACCCTCATTGATCTCACCTATTTGCTTATAGCTGTTGAATCAGAAATGATTTGGCGTGTTGGTCAAGCAAATTTGTCTGGTGAATCAAACTCCCAAACTTCAATGGACACTGGAAACATTGGAAGTCCAGAAAAGACTAAGTTTGTGATTGTCCGATGTGTTGTGCCAAAGGAGTCCATTTGATTTATTGCCAAGAGAATGGGCATTGGAGACGAAGCTACCCAAACTACCTGAGAGATCTAAGAGATGGGAGAGTCAAGACGTATGGCTCTACTTCAGGTAAAATCCAATAACTAACTCTATAAGTTCCTATTCTTTGATTTCCAATACATGATGTGATAAGATTGCATTTTGATGTTTTGTAGGATCGAAGAAAAAAGAGGAAGCTTAAGGGAAGAAGTAAGTTGAATCTGATCGTGAAGAAATGGATTTCGATCGCATTGCTTGAAGATCGGATTTTTGAGCTACTACTTTAGAGTTAGAATAGATTGCTTAGAAATTGAAATAGCATAGTTTTCATTTGAATTGCATTGTAAGGACAAGCTTTTCCACAATAAAATGAATTTTGACTTCGTCTTATTTATTTATCCCTGCAATGTCATATGTGAAAATGGATGTTTATGTATTTCTAATCTTAGTAATGTTGAATTGGATGTGATTCTTGATTATGTTATTTGTGAAATGTCGATAATTTACCAAATAGGGAGAGTTTCTCATCGCCCAAGTTTCAATTGGACAGAAACTTGGAATCATGCAACATGCATTGCGTGATGAATGAGATACTTCATATTTGGAAAGTAGACTAAATCTTTGGCAAAATGTTAAGTGAAGGACTAAGAGATTGAGTACACTAGGTTGTACGTTAATCAAGTCCACCACAAGAGTGATAAAGATATTTGTCATGATTTACTAAAATTTAGTAAATATGATTATAGTTATAAGATTAAGTGTAATTCTGAGTTGGTTGAAAGAGTTTCAATGAATAGCAGAATGAATAAAGAAGAATCAAGTAGGCAGAAAGATAAAAGTTTATCCATTTTAAGAAGAAGGGAGAGTACCTTTTATTGTGTTTTATGATAAGTCTTAATGATTAAGAACCATATCTCAATTGATCTTCTAAGTGAGTCTTAGTGCATTTGTGTGTCTAATAAGAGGAATCGAGAATTGTGGAAATGGTTAAATCAAGAAGTCTATCATACTTCATTCCAATATCAAGTCTTAGAGTTATACTCCAAGATTGTGAATTGAGTGACACGTCTTTAGTAGGTTTATAACACTCAACAAATATAGAATTGGTAAAAGTCTTCTTATTCCAGCACATTTTAGATTGGTAAGTTGTGATGTCTTGGATAAGACAAAGACCAACTACAACCAATTATGTGAAGTGATAGTCTTGATAAAAACTACACTAACTCTTGAATATTTGTTTTGTCAAGGAATGTTTCTTGACAAGAGAATCTTATATGTCAAGGAGTCAGTGGGAGTCTTAATGGTCTTGAAAGGTTTCAAGAACAAATCAAGAGTTAAACCTAGTTGATCCTCTCTAGCACACGACTTGAGGTTTAAAGCCTATCGTGGATGACATAATCTATTTTTGTGCCATTCCATTTGACTTAATTATGCATGTGAGTTCTATGAGTTCTCATTTGAATGCATAAAGACAAAGCACCTTGATCAATGGAAAGTACATTTATATGAAAGGGTGAGTTGCTTGGAAGACATGGTAGGCATTCATGTTACCATGAGGCAAGAAATCGAGATTGAGCACATTCGGTCCATATGAGTATGGATTTGTCGCAAACTTTGTATTTGGAAAAATTCACATGGATAGGAACACATACACTTTAAAATCTAAGTGTCATGAGTTTTCCCTCCTTCATGAAAATGATTGTAAGGAAATGCTTTCACTGAGAGAGATTTTAAGAAGATTTCAATTGTGAAAATTGTATTCTCAAATTCGATTATGATTACGGCATCCCTCTTCATAGTTCGAATTGTGAGATTTGGCAATTAGTCTGAACATTTGGGACTTAGTAACATAAGTTCTGAATTTCTTTAGACACATATGTGAGCTTTCTAAGGAAAAGGTGTATGAGGTTAAGCAGCTTAGATAAAGGCTTATTAAAGCATCAGGTATTTAGAAATATGAACTTAAGGAATTCAATAAACATTGTTTTCTAGAAGTTCAGATGTTTTCTGAATATATGTCAAAGCTAGTGGGAGCATAAGTGTTATGCATGTATAGTAATAATCATCGTGTTAGTGGGAGCATGATTATTATTTTAAGTATTGCAAGTTAGCAATATTAATTATAGAAAACAAAGATTCACTTTGCCAAGTTGAAGGGGTTGAAAAGTTTTTTTTGCTATAATTAAGGGAGAGAATATTATACTTCATTTCAAATCTAAAGGCTTAGATTGTGGAATTTTAATCAAATTTAGTCAAATATATATGAATGTTGTGTTGGAATGGTTCAACATGAGGAAATTCTATATATGGAAAGGATAATTGCATTCTCAAAATTTGGTTATGATTACCGCATCCCTTTTCATAATCAAAATTGTGAGAACATGGCAATTAGAAATATTATAGTTGAAGACTGGTAAAGTATCAGGTCTTCATGTGAGACATTATGAATCGTGTTCCATACGCTTCGGGTATAGGATCGATTGCATATGCTATAATGTTTGGTCATTCTAAAATTTTCCAAATGCTTAGCGCATTAAGAGGGAAAAAGGACTAGAACGGTTTTGGCTAAAATAATTAAACAATTATCAAAGGATGATCTAAGGTTCGCCAAGGATTTGTTGCTTGTGAGTATTTAGAAGTATAGTATCGGATGGACCATGTTGACATTATTTTGAATAAATAAGACTCTATTTAGAATGAGTTGTCATATGGCAAATATGGAAACGTTTCCATATTGGGAATTGGATATTGAGAGTCTATGGCTAGATTACAAACTTTTATGCAAGAAGGATGTTCAAAGGAATGTACTTTGAATGAGAGAATTTGCGTCTATGGAATTGTCTTGTAACAATTTCCGATAGAATACCTTGGAATTTCATTAGCCAAGTCTTGGTGACTTTTATGCTATGAAATTACGAAAGGATCGTTGCATAAAATGTTAGAATCTGACATATTCCAAAAGTGGCAAGAATTTGATATTCTTATACTAATGATGAGGATTGGGAATTGTGAAATGAGTTTCATTGGAAAGGTTTTCAATTGATCTATTTCACAAAGTAAGGATCATAGGTAACATAGTGTGCATGCTCGAAGCATGGGACAACTATTGTTGTAATTCAAGTAATAAGTTGATTATCCGAAACATTAAACAATGAATAATGAGTAGTCAATATGTTGTTTAAATAAAAGTGTTTTATTTACGCTCAAAAGTTTTGGGGCCATATAGGACGAAGTATTATCGTTGATTTTAATTTTACATGTTTTGACTTCCAGAATAATTGGGTTATTCGAACCTCCACAGTCGGTCATACGTTGGAAGTAGGTATGAAGGAAGACTGTGATCATGAATCTGTATGTAGATTGTCAAAAGTGTTTAGACATAGCAGAAGTTTGCTGCAGAGTGATTAGTGAGACGATAATATTGTATATTCTTGAAACCTAGACATGTGAGTTGTTATTTGTTGGTCGGTTGCACATTGATGATAAGTAAACGCACCAGTAACTTGGTGTTATAAAACTTATTGTTGTGTGTGATTCGATGAGTAAGTACAAGCAAGCATTTGAGTCGAAGTTTATCCATTCCTTTTACCCAAAGTGGGATAAAAGTGATGTATGTGGGCCCCTTGATGATTTAGTGATGACACCTAAGCGCTTGGCCAAGCCGGGACTAAGTTGATGTGTTTAATTGTAGTCTGTTGTCAGTCGTCATAAATCGGAAGTCGGGAAACAGTATAGAGAGAATGATCGAAATTCATGTCTTGTGTCTATACGATATCTTGAGAATGGAGGAATATATAATCCTTTATTTAAAGGTTACGCGTATCTAATAAGATTAGAGTTGACAGCGGCTTTTGAAAACTACGATTGCTGATCAGGTTCTGAAGTTATACAAAATAGTTGTTAGACTTATCCAAGTGGGAGACTGTTGGATTAGTGTCTAAGTTCATAACTATTTTGGTATGTACTTGACCCGATTATGAGCATGGTCCTTTTGGGTTGCCTTCACCATAGCAATATGTAGGATGAATTAAGGAGAGAAAGGTTTAATTATGATTTATTAATATATTATGAGAATTATATATTAAAGGAGAAATCATAATATTTAATTAATATTAGTCAAGAATTAATAAAGAATTAATTATGTGGCTAAAAGAGATTAATTAAACTTAGGGGACTGGAATTGTAATTATAGGATAATTGCAATTGGGCTATGGATCACCTTGGAATAATAGGTTGGACGAATTCTATGGGGAAGCCCATTAGAAATCATCCAAGGCATGTTCCAGAAGGGGTCTATGGGATGCTTAGGGCTTAAGCAGTCAAATTAGGGTTTCCTTGTTGGATAACCCTAATAGCCTAAGTATATAAGGAACCCTTGGGCACCAAAAACGTGGCTAAAACTTGGATTAGGGTTTTCAGCCATTTTTGGTGTCTTCTCTCTCTTCTCTCCTTCATCCAGTTGCTTAGTGGTGTTTGTGACTCCATTAGAGGTGCAACACTTGAGGCACTAAGCTTTCTGAAGCCAAGAATTAGATTGTTATTGTTATATAACAATCAAAGGTTAGATCTAAACCCTATTTTGTGTTAATATGATTAATTGTATTCTAGATCTAGGGTTTATAGCTTTGGATATTCAATTGCATGTTCATTAGACAAACTAGATCCAAAAGCTATTAGGGTTTGCATGTACACCATAGGAATGATGTATTGCTCAAAACCCATCAGTGGTATCAGAGCCTAGGGTTGTTTGTTAGTGAATTTGATGCTTGATTGAATGACTCCAAGACTCCATCCTTTTGAAGTTGGGATATGCGCTTCTTGTTGACATGTCCAAGACGAGAATTCCACAAGCATGCCTTGTCCTAAACATTGGACAAATCAATGTTCAACACATTATTTCCTAAGTTATCTACAACCATCACAGTTTCATATATACCATTACAAGGCAATTTCTCGCCATATCCGACGAGTAACAACAATTATTCAACTCTAAATTTAACCCACTACTAAGCAATAAAGAATAAACTCCAATCTTGGTGACAGGAGACGCATTCCTATTCCCCATGATTAAGTTTATCTTCCCATACTCCACATTCTACTTCCTTTTAGTCCCTGCAAATCAGAACAAATGTGAAATCCACAACCTGTATCAAGGACCCAAGAATTAGCATGTGATGAGTTATTAAAAGAATAGCGTAAATACCTACGAAGGTGGGCTTTATCTTCCCATCCTTAATGTCCTGCAAGTATTTGGGGCAGTTTTGTTTCCAGTGTCCTTTTTCATGACAATAGAAGCACTCTACTTCCTTTGGATTGGTAGAGGGTTTAGCAGGACCACATTTGGTTCCACTAGAAGAGGATCAATCATGGGACTTTCCCTTGTGGCTCTTAGAAGGAGCCTTCCTCTTCTTTCCCTTCCCATGTCTAATTGCAAGAACAGGGGCAACAACAGTAGGAATGGATACAACAGACTTGCCTTTCAAGTTGCTTTCTGCAGTTCTTAGAAGGCCTTGAAGCTTGCTCAGAGTGACTTCCTCCTTGTTTATATGATAAGTCATTCTGAACTGATCATAACAAGCAGGAAAAGAATGTAGGATGATATCAATAGCCAACTCTTCATCGAATTTCACATTCAACTTCAGCAAGCGGTCCACATATTCCTGCATCTTTTGCAAGTAGGTTATGATGGACTCTTCATCCTTCATTTTGGTTGATATCATGGAGGCAATGATCTCATACCTCTACTTCCGAGCACTTTGATGGTACTTTTCCATCAAATCTTGGTGCATCTCGAAGGGCCAGAAGTCCTCATAGGACTTTTGAAGCTCAGCAGTCATGGTAGCAATCATAATGCACGACACCTTTGTCGCGTCCCTCTCATGAACCTTGTATTCCTCGATTTGCTCGGGAGTAGCAGTTTGTTCATCAATCTCCTTCAACTCTTTATCGAGGACATATTCTTTTTCCTCATAGCGAAGGTCCATACAAATGTTTTGAGTCCAATCGTTACAATTGGACCCATCAAAGATAGTTCTCCCAACCAAGTTCATGAGGGAGAATGAGCTTGAAGGGTTGCAGCCTGAAGCATTGTTTGGGATAGACATCTGAAAAGGAAAAGAAACAAAGTATAGATTAGATGAGAATCCTTAATATAACACCAAATAAAATATTATGGCTAGGACCCAACACAATATTTTACAATTCGGAAGAGGGATGCCGTAATCCAATTGCAAAATATTTGAAGGTAGGTAAATGACAATTTACCAATTTCCACCATCAAAAACGAAATTGATTATTAAGTTTTAAATTGGATTGAAATTCTTAGATTCTTTTGAGATTCATTGAACTTTTCAATGTCATGTTTAAATCTCGATTATGCCCTTCAAGTTTGTGACTAGGATATCGAGGATCACAAACAAGGTGTGAATAACCATGAAAATTGATTGGTACTCTTGATGTCATTTATCACCTAATCAATGTGCTGGTTAACCACACACGCTTCATTGATCTATGAAAAACATCAAGTTGCCCTTTGCTACCCTTGACAGTCCCAAATTAGCGTGTCGGTTAACCACACAAGCTCCACTAACGACTTGGCAAGGTGCAAAGTGCAATTTCATGAAGCACCATTTTCACATATTTCCTAAAGTAACTAAGATTGGGAATTTATAAAAGTTTAGTTACTTTATAATTTCATTATACTTATTAATGAAGATTAGTGTCCTATCCTACCTATTCGGCTAACGACCCTCCACCAGTCAAGGAAGCGGTGGGTGAGAGTGGACACTCATTAAACCACCATTTTATAGGCAGTAACCTTATACCCCCCCTTATAGACCGGCTTCGTGAATGAGACGTAGTAATGGTAAGACTGACTTATCTTATATATATATATATATATATATATATATATATATATATATATATATATATGGGTAAAAAGCACAAAAGACACTCAGTTTACACAGAAATTTGAATTTGACACCGTGTTTTTTTTTTGTCAATTTAGACACTATGTTATTGTTTTGTTACTAAATCTAAGTTGCCTTTAGGTCAACCGGTTTGAATTTTGCAGAGTGGGCAATTTGCTTATGTGGTATCCACCTAAGATCCTACATGGCAGTTGAGCCTTTATAAATGATCCCTAACGGCCTCAGCCCTTTACAACCCTAGATCAATCTTCACTTTTTCATCTCGGTTCTTCTTCACGAGGATTGTGCAATGGTTTCTTCGTCTCGATCAGCTGGATCAACGATTGGAGTAAACAAGTTAAACAATGGTCCCTCTAGGACGTGCTACTATGGAGTAATTTCCCCTTTGAAGATATCAACGAGTGAGAAGAATCCTGGAAGAATATACTTTAGGTGCAGGTACTGGCTAGATGAAGTTGAAGATTGTGGCTACTTTGAATGGAATGACGGTGAAGTAAGTCCTTGGTACAAGGAACTTCTGTTTGAAGTTATGGCAAAGTAGAAAAAAACCATTGGACAGGGAAAAGGGAACCCTCATCATGGTGAAATAAGTTTGACGAATCTTGTTAGGGTTGTGATTGGTTTACTTGTTATTTTAGTAGTCATGGTAGGGATTTTGATGTGGATGGTGTACAAGGGGTAAGTAGGAAGAAGTAGTGGTAGGTCTTTAAGTATGAATTAATGTCTATTAAGGTCCAATGTTGACCATTTTTGTATGTATGTATTCATGTACTACCTAGAAGTTTGCATGTTCCAATGTTGACCAATTTTGATATATATAGTGAAGTTTGTATATGGACCAAACTACCCTTAACTTATGCAACAAAACAGTGACCAAAAAAGAAAGGACCAAACTACCCTTTAATTATGTAACAAAATTACCAAGTAAATTGAAAGGACCAAACTACCATTTTGACCAAAATGCTATGCAAAATACCAAAAAATTACCAAATGAATCGGAAGTAAGATGCTATATGATGCTAGTGGACCAAACTACCCTTAACTTATGTAACAAACCAGTGACCAAAAAAGAAAGGACCAAACTACCCTTTACTTATGTAACAAAATTAGCAAGTAAATTGAAAGGACCAAACTACCCTTTTGACCAAAATGCTATTTAAAATACCAAAAAATTACCAAATGAATCGGAAGTATGATGCTATATGATGCTAGTGGACCAAACTACCCTTAACTTATGTAACAAACCAGTGACCAAAAAAGAAAGGACCAAACTACCCTTTACTTATGTAAGAAAATTAGCAAGTAAATTGAAAGGACCAAACTACCCTTTTGACCAAAATGCTATGAAAAATACCAAGAAATGCTATAAACACCCTTTACTTATGTAACAAAAAATTACCATAAACACCATACCAACATTACATAAATTCTTACCATCAAAATCCATACATTTTGCCAATATTGACCCATCCCATTTACAAAAGGGGTATTAATGTTTGGTTATACCATGTACAAAAGATAATTTTAGTCACTGGGATTAATTAAGGGTACATTACTTAATACAAAAAAAGGCTATCATAAACCATGCCCATCAACACCTAAAATTCTACACCCTAATCTACTCCAAAGAAACAGGGTCCAACATAATTCGACTTGGTCCAACAACCTTCTTTCCAACAACCTTGTTTCCAGTCTGAATTTTAGTAATTCTATCTGAAGGCGTGCTTGTTCTCATCAACCTTTGGGATGGTGGTGTCTCAGCAATGCCTTTATCCTCTGTTTCTGGTACAACATCAACTTGAGGTATAGGTGGAACTTGTCTAACATGTGGAACTTCTTCAGGAACAGGTTAAACTTGTTCAAACTCTGTAACTTCTTCATGCACAGGTTCAAGAACAGGTGGAACTTCATCCAAAACTTCAAAATGTAATTGTTGTTCATATAGTACATGATACACCTCATCCTCTGAGTATCCTGATGCAAGCAACTCTGTAGCATGTGCATCCCCCTTCAAATCCTGGACCAACATAACAGCTTACAGCCCTTCATCTTCAAAGTCCTTGCTACTACCTTCATGTATCCCTTTAACATATTGAGATGCCTTTCCTTACACTGTTAATAAAACAGTAATTGTGTTAAGAATGGTAGACACTAAAGATTTGATAAAAATAGTAAAGCTTACCTTTTTTTGATTGTTACTCCTTGCCTGTCCATCCATTTTCTGAGTGTGTTGACTATTTTGACTCTTTTGACTTGTGGATGTTGTTGTTCTTTTCATTGCCACATCCCTAGTCAGTGGCATACCCTTTCTTTTCTTTTCCTTTGGAGGTTGGGGCTTAGTTGGATTCTTTTAGGTTCTTTTGTTATGCCCTTCCTCCCAACAGTTCTGGCTTATCTTTGTACCTCCAACAGAATTTATCTTCCTGTACTCTCCATCCTTCTTTGTGACATGTTTCCTTCTTCTGGTTTTAGGTCTTCCTGGCATCCTCCTTGCAGGTGGTGGTAGTGGTTTGGCATATGGTGTCATGGCCTACATTTTACTACCATTTAAAGGCCTCATATTGCCTTTGTAAGTCTCTGCAAACTTCTCTTTGGAAAACCATGAACTTATCAGTGTTTCAGGTTGTTGTTATGTGTGATTCATAGCTACACATGCATGGACACATGGAATCCCAAATATTTCCCACAATCCACAAGTGCATAATTGCTCTCCTAAGTCCACCTGGAAAAACTCAAATCCTAGTCTCACTTCAAATACATTTGTGTCACTAGCTACAACACTCCACGACCTGTAATTCATGCAATACATGTTAGTGAATAATCTTAGTGAATATTGAATAATGTTAGTCAATAATGTCACCTCATATCTTTACACCACTCATCCAGTTTTGTCAATATTGTAGGACATACATCTCCCCTCCATGTTAAGTGTAGTATAGACATCCTATAAAACCTCTCCATAACATACATTCTGATATCCTCCAACATAGTAAGAAGTGGTTTAGTCCTTGCCTCTAGAATTACTGAATTAAAGCTCTCTAATATACCATTTTCTACTACTTCACATGTTCTACCTTCCCTATAAAATGCTCTGCTCCAACTCTCTAGGTTCATTGCCATGAGGTGTTCATAAGCACTCACATTCAATTCTTTGATTTCCTCCATTGTCTCATAAAAAGATGACTCTATGGTTGACATTGAAGCTGCCCAAAAATGTCTGTTGTAGTCAATCCCATTGTACACCTTTTTAAAGTTGACATACACATGTTTGGCACACTGCCTATTCTCAACTAATGGTAACTTATCCTCACAGCCTCTACTAAGCCCTACATTCATACAAAAAAATATAAAGATACAAAAAAGAGTAACCATACATAAAACAGTATACAAACAAAAAAGAGTAAGCCTACCTTATGCTGATCAGAAATTATTGCCAGCCCTTCACCTATCTCTAAGCCAAGGTATTCCACAAGCAACTTGATAAACCAATCTCGGTTGTCCTTGTTTTCAACATCAATCACAGCCCGTGCTATTGGGTATACCTGGTTGTTCCCATCCCTACCTATTGTAGTGAGTAGCTTCCCTTTGAATTGCCCTTTTAGAAAACAACCATCTAGTCCAATGACTCTACTGCAACCCCTAATCCACCCATCCTTTATAGCCTTAAAACACACATAAAATCTTTTAAAAACACTGCTACCATCTTCTTTGATATCAACTCCAACCTTTGTTGTACTACCGGGGTTTGATCTGATGATCTCTCCTCCATATTCCCATATACGAGCATAATGCTCTGATAACTTTCCAGTTAAAATCTCTAGTGCTTTCTTCTTAGCCCTATAGCATTGTTCCTTAGACACAATGCATAAAAATCTCTTCTTAATTTCTTCTTTAATCTCCCTAGCTTTCATTTTTGGTCTAACACACAATTTTTTCAAGAACTGTTTGGCTATCCAGTGAGGATTAACCAATGTGGCATGCTTGTACTCCTTAACACAAGTATGTTTATTAGAAAGTCCCTTAATTTGAAATGATTTCTCTTTATTCATCCAGGATGCCCACAACTTGAAGGTACAACTCTTGCCTTTATTGTCTAAACCACATTTTGCTTGAAGTCTTGTACTAGAAGATTTGGTCACCTTAATTGGATAACCATTGTGAACTGCATAGTTAGTCAGGCAGAACCATAACTCAATTTGATTAGCATACTTTTCACCTAAATGTGGTTTCATTTTCTTCCAATGAATAGAGGGTCATAAACACTAAATTTGGTTGGATCTTCATCAACCTCATCCTCATCATCCTCAATTTCATTATCAGAATGACCTTTTTCTCTAATTACTTCATCATCAACATTTTCCATCTTATTGTAAATAGGAACATTGCATAAATCATAAAAGAAGGCATCAAAAGCTACCTTCAACTGTGGAAAAGTCGTGTGCTCATCTGCATCACAGTCACCCAATTCTTCATTGACAACAAATGCCCCTTCTGATTCGCTCTCCGATTCTGACTCTAATTCACTTTCTTCAAAATCGGAGTCGTAATATGGCCCATTTTCCATTTCTTCAGACGGTTCTGCTCTCCTTATCTTAGTTCGTGGTTTCATCATCATAAGCTTTCACCTTTCTTCGAAGTTACAAATGGTAGAAACCCTAGTTAATGAGGATAGAAACTTTTTGCCATTTTTTGAGTCTCAAGGATTCCAGTAAGATGATAAATGAGGGGATACAAGTTAAATAAGGGGATGCCATTATAAATTGCGGATGACATGGACGATGCCACACAGATGTGTTAGAGACAGGTAACCGATTAACCCATTGTAATAGGTCATATGGTTACATTTTGGTAAAAAAACAATAACATAGGGTTAAATTGACAAAAAAAACACGGCGTCAAATTCGAATTTATGGGTAAACTGAGTGTCTTTTGTGCTATTTACCCTATATATATATATATATATATATATATATATATATATATATATATTAGCATTAACTTTTAATATTATAATAGTATAAGGGTTGAATTTTAAACTTTTAAAATTCTAAGGTTTGGAATTAAATGTTTCATAAGTGAGACTTTACAAATTCCAAAACTTGGGGGCAAGTTTTGTAACTCTTCAAAACATTTGGTTTCCAAAACGTATTAGTTTTAATGTTCATGAATGAGACTTTTCATATTTCATAACTTGAGGACAAGTTATGAAACTCTTTCAAGAATAATTAGATCAATTATAACTTATTCAATTATCATATAATTTGTTATTCATCAAGTTGATCTAATCTAACTCATATAGCAAGATAATTCACATCAAATAATACAAATAATCAACTTATTATCGTAAAATTTGACAATTGTCCTTTAATTGGATAAGCATAATCACTACCCTATAAGAAAAAACATTTTTAATGATTTAAAACATTTTGTGGTAATGATCCTAATCTAATTTGGCCAAAAACTCAAGATTATTGCCATCTGATGATCTAACTCGTCGAGTCTGGAAATGGACTCGTCAAGTTCATCATCTAATTATCCAACTCGTTGAGTTCACTCACAGGACTCGTCGAGTCGGGCAGTCAGAGTCCAAAAATGTGACTTTTTCAGCTTTTAAAATAACACAATAGCATCAATATAATAGAAAACAATCCTAGGCTCCGATACCACTGTTGGGTTTTGAGCACTATAACACTCCTATGGTGCACATGCAGCCCTAGATGTTTTGGATCTAAGTTTTCTCTAATTATACATGCAATTTCAATTTTCCAAAGCATACATCCTAAATAGCATACAATTGAGGATATACAACATAAAAATCAAGCTAGATGAATACCTCTTGATGTAGCTTGTAGTTCTTGGCCTTTGAAAGCTTTAGCACCTCAAGTGTGATGCCTCTAATGTGTCACAAACACCAAGTGCAAAGGAGGCTTATGAGAAGTGGCTAGGTAACAATAAATCAGATGTGATTCTTCTTAAGAGTCCATGGGGCAATTTTAGTGACTATAGGGTTCCTTTTAAAGTGTGGCAAAGCCTACGGTTTCATCCATGCAAACTCTAATTCACCACGACCCTTCATATTTCTTAGGTTACATGGGTTAGACATTTATGGACAATCATATAGGTTTAGCCCACCCTAATCACCCATGGATCATTAGCCCAACTATAAGTATTACTGATTTACTTAATCAGTCCCCATATATTTAATCAGTGTCATTTGATCACTAAAGTAATTCTTGATCAATACTTATTAAATAATATGATTTCTTAATTAATATATTATACTTATAATGTATTAATAATGTAACATCCTGTTTCAGATCGTCTGTGATTTAGGGTTCGTAGGCTGCAACCCGGGCATGAGAAAGCCTTGAGACTACGATGAGTTACTAGAAGCGTTGGGCTTCTCGCTATTTTTCCGTGGATGTGGGGATTGATGGAAACGGGCTTATAGTGAGGAAGTTATGATAGTTTGAAGCATTGGCAGGTTTGGTCCCTTATTTGAGAAAAGGTGGCAGTTGTGTAAGTGGGGCGTACGTGTGTGTATGTTCAGCGTACTCATGTGCTTAATTTGGACGCGAAGCCACCTAGTACGTTGGGCTTACTAGGATTAGAGAGAAAACCCTAAATGAGAGGTGTGACCCTATTTAAAGAACATGATGGCCTCATTTTTGGCCACCATTTCTAGCCTTCAACCCTCTCAAAACCCTAATATCCATTTCTCTAGCTTGAGTGTCCATTTGTGAGCTACTAATGGTTCTTTTGGTATCCTTGAAGTGAAGAAGGAGCATTGAGGAGGATGAATTGTGGAGTCCAAGCCTTGGATCGGAGCTTTTCCGTGGTTAGAGCATCATTAGAAGGTATAAAGCTCAAAACCTTCTCATCCTTTTTGATTTGAGCATATTATGGTCCATTTTAGGGTTTTGGTCCCAAAGCTTGAAGCTTTATGAGCTATTGAACTTCAGAGCTTAATATCTGTCCCATTGAGTGTTATTAATGGAGTGGATTCATAAAAATGAGTTCATGGTTGTTAAAAACACCCCATGCATGAGATATGAGCATTTTTTGGAGTAAAGAGTGAGAGTTTTTGTGTTTGGGACTTCCTCAGCCATGCAAAGGCTTAAAGTCACAAACTTTATGGAGTATGAGCCTTTAGGAGGTCCAGATCTAAGAGTAGAGTTATGGTCTTAACGGATTAAGACCAAGAGAGTGGGAAGAGCAAGTCTGGGATGTACGCCCCGCGTACTGATCCAATGTCCCCGATCAAGATTTATGAGGATGCTTGCGTGCGCTGAGCATACCAAGGGAGGTACGCCCCGCGTAATCTAGCCGTGGGCTTTTTGGGCTAAATCTCATATTGGGCCTTGAGTGTTGGACTTGGATTTTAGGCTTGTTGTACTATAGATTTTGATCAGAGAAATATTGTGTATGTTTTGGGCCTTGTGTTGGTCTTGCCTTTGGGACTTAAGTTTAGGAGTTGGGCCTTAGGAGAGCCCATTTAGTATTGGACCTTGGTGGGCCCAATGAGCTTGAATAAATTGTAGGCCGGGTAGTAAGCTATCTTTAGACCTAATGAGTGAGGTTTGGTCTTAGATCTTAATAGGGTAATTGTGGGTTTTGGTTCAGTGTTAGAGGCCGGTGTGCAGCAGCAGCATCTATAGGAGTTGTTCATCATCCGAGGAGAGTCTTCTCACTATACTTACCTTGAGTGGTAATATATGTGTGACCAGAGGGTCTTATGTTCTTATATTGAGTATTGTGATATCCTGCATTATGTATTTGTGATTTATGTTGTGTATTATACTGAGTTTACTGAGTTAGGACCGGAGGGTCCACCCGAGCTGTGGGACCAAAGGGTCCCACTGAAATTATTAGCGCTCAAATATGAAGAAAACAAAAAATCTAACCTAAATACAGTTGATTAAGAGACGCTTCAATTACTTTGATTAGAACCCTCTTCAAACCAGAAAACTCACGAGGAGGTAAAGAAGAAGATAAAGAAGAGACTAGTAAACCTAAAACACAAATTAAAGTTTACCTTCGATATTTCAAATATCATCGATGATTGTGTTCATGTTTCAGATTTGTTAATCGTTTCCAAAAAACAAAGATCGATACACAATAAGATGAAACTCTCTCGTATGTTTTACATTGACTCCCCTCATAATCTCGCCAATGTCCCTCTTTCTTAGCTCCAGATATGTGATTCATGATTACACACACTAAATAAATGAATTAGGGGAATACATCGATCTAAACAAATGAACCAGGGGAGGTGTGGGGAACTTCATTTAAAATCTAAACCAAATTTTAGGGTGGTGTGACATCCCCATTTTCACGGCCAGAAAAGACCGATTTTGTTTATGCTTTATAAAAATCAGAGTACTTCATTTCATAAAAATGTTGCGGAATTTGTTCCCAGAAAAACATGGTAAATACGTTATTAAAACATTTTCGAAGAAACGTATTTATTTCATTTTAAAACGTTTGGGATGTCATCGTTAATACAGAAACATAAGCATAAACAGAACTTACAATTATTTACACTAGTGATCTACATCTCTTTAAATCTCTCAGTTTAATGTCACTTCATGTCAACACCTGTGATATAAATAAACTGAGTGGGTCAGGTTGTGAAACCTGGTGAGCACATAGGATTTTCAACCCACAATAATATAATTATTATTTTTAAACAATTAAACAATCAACCCAATTACCCATCCCCATTATCTTCCTTATTCTTAAGGATCTACCCTAAGAATCTGTTGTTTCTCATTCATTCATTCCTAAGGATCACCCTAAGGAAACAACATGAATTCCATTATTGTCAATGACACATTGGTCAAGCGCAGCTGCTAATATTATCACTTAGGTGCAGCTGCCAGAATTTGGAGATTTTCTATGAGGCGCTTCTGCCAGTATTGACCTTTAAATACAACTGTCTGGTCATAAGACTCCCTATTAGGCGCAACTGCCAATACTGTCCTTAGAGCGCAGCTGCTAGGACGTTTACCGTAGATCTAAAACATCTACGGGTTGTGGTGCAGCTGCCAGTGCTCATCTATAGGGTACTAGGTCCACTGCTGCCAATGTATACCTATAGGGCACTAGGTCCGCACTACTAGTGTTCCTCTATTTCAGCTTTTATTCCTCATCATTCATCTACCCATGTTTTACCCAACATATTTTGTAGATATAAAATACTTATATAGTTTAAATCATTGAAAACATGTATAAAACGTTCATACAACATAGATAGCAAGTATTCAGATAATATGCACACATAGCACATAATTTATGTAAAATACTTCATATCTATGTGTAAGCTGAAAGGGACCATGCACTCACCTGAAAGGTGATGACTCAGCACTCGGACAGCGCTTCGATACTCTCAAAACGATTTTCTTCGATAAAACCTAGTACCAATACCACTAGGTTTAGTCTAACGATAACCGCGACAAATTAATTAGTCTGACTATTATTAAGCGTTAATAACACTCAATATAACTCATAATAATAGCCCAAATAATTATTTTAAGGACCTAATAACATTCCTATAATTATTTGAAAGCTATATTAAAAATTACGTAAGTGTAGCACACTTACAGCGAATTTTATCAAAAACCGGAACTTAATTGGAGCAGCGTTTCGAAACCGAAAGGCTCTTTTTCTCGGGACTCCGGGAGCCTCGGGGCTTCCCTCGGGAGCTAAGGGGTTTAACTAGGGCTTAGGGGGGTTTAGATGAGCTAGAGAGAGAAAGATATGAGAAATGTGTGTGAAATCCGGAGCACTTCGCACCTCTATTTATAGTGCCAGGCTTCGGTCATTACGCTGGGCGTACTCCTCAGATAAGACCACCAGCTCGGACCCAGCTGTCTTGCACCCATCAGACGGATAAGAACCAAAGTACGCGGGGCGTACTTGGCCTCGTACGCGGGGCGTAATGCAAAGGCTTCGTGGCATGATCCGAAGCGAGGTCTGATCAGCGATGGAGGGTCCAGATGTTGCCACGTCATCTCATATTCACAATTTTCCTTTTTGACTTCTAAAAATCATAACTTTCGCATACGGGCTCCGTTTTCGACGTTCTTTATATCCACACGAAGGCGGGAACGTACTCTACAACTTTCGTTTAGACTCCGTCGGCTAGTTTTGATTCAATTTTAAATTTTATATTATTAATGGGTCGGGACAGGATTGGTCCGTTAAATCCTCATAACTTCTTCATCCGACGTCCGTTTTCTCCCATCTTTTTCTCGTTATGCTACTCTTAACGAGATCTTCGATTCTCGTTCAGGTCGTGTCGGCTAAAAACCGCTCGATCTAATATTCGAATTTCGGGTTGTACACTGCTAGTCTGAAACTTCGAAAAATCATAACTTCTTCATACGAAGTCAGATTTGGGCGTTCTTTTTATCGATATTATTAGTTTAACATATTCTACGACTTTTGTTTAGATCGCTAAGGTTAAATCTCGCTCTATCGTAAATTCACTATTTACGCTTCCTGGTGCCGTGCTGGTTTTGTCGCGAAACTTCGACGGGTCATAACTTCTTCGTTATAACTCGGATTTCGGCGTTCTTTATATGTACGGAGACCTTGTGACATATTCTACAACATGGTTAAGATTATTTATTCTAAATAATCTTTGGTCGAAAAGTCGTTTTCGACCCCTATTGTCTCTAAATTGACTAGCCCGGATCTACGGGCGTTACAGGTGGGCGACGATTTATATCTCGGAGCGAGTTCAATCTAAAATTAAATTTAATGTGGCTGAACCTTTTCAATTATGGAGGGAATTTGAAGCGGAAGATAAAAATTAGAATTTGCAATCATGCATTATAGATATAGTGGCACTTAAAAATATATGTCACTAATAGCAATATTATAGTGGCACAAAAAGATAATGCCACTGAAAAATTATGCCACTAAATGTAAATTTATTTTTAGTGTTGTCATTTATGTTGTGTATTATACTGAGTTTACTGAGTTAGGACCGGGGGTCCACCCGAGCTGTGGGACCGGAGGGTCCCACTGAGACACTGTTGAGTCTATGGGTTGTGCCATTGGGCTTCACTATTTTGGTCTAATGTTTTCACGCTTTGGGTCTGTCCATCCGTGTTTTTGTTATTATGGTTTAGTATTTATGGTGCATGCATGCATCACATTATTTACGCTTCTTGAACATTTTCCTTAATAGTATTGTAACCCTAGCACACCTCTACAATAGAAGTTCTTCGTCGAGATCTTCTAAGGTGTTGCTATTTTAATCATTCTACATCTGTTTGATTCATTGTGTGTTTGTTCTTTGGTTTACTTTCTGTTTTATTTGTTAGGAATCTATCAATCTTATAAGAGTTTTTGACTCATCAATTGGTATCAGAGCAGGAGATTGTGTAAATCATATGCATCTCTTCTGTTTGAAGAATTTTTCTAGGATTTTCGCTATTATTGAATATGTTGAGCCATCATTCCTTCATTGACGTCGTTCATAGATCTTGATATTACCCTATTCAATCTTTACAAGTCTAATTCTTGATAAACAATCTAAACAGGTCGTCATGTCTCTCGATGATTCACAAACCAACCCCATGAACATATCCAACAGCATCGGATCTACTACAAGAATCCCAATCTTGTATACTCAAGATTACGAAGTTTGGACGCATCACTTTGAAGACTATGTTCTTGGTTTAGAAGACAATGGTTATCTAATCTGGGAAGCGATCACTGTGGGTCCTTTTTCTCATACTGGAACTGAAAGAGTCATCAAGACTCAAAAGGAGTACAACCAGCTGATGATTGACGTGAAAGATGTTGCTAAAGATGAGAAACACAAGTGCTTTGCAACATTAAAGCTATGAGAATGATCAGATTCGCATTGTAATCAGATACCTTTCATCTGGTTAGTTCTTGCACAACAGCGAAACAAATATGGGATAGGCTTAAAGAGCTGTATTCTACCGATGAAGATTTAGAGCACTCAATTCAAACTCTTTTGCTCTCTGAGTTTGGTGATTTCAAGCAGAAGCCATAAGAAAAAATCATTCAGGATTTTGATCGCTTTAATCATCTCCTTAGCAAAATGATAAAGCATGGAATTGGCAGAGAAGTAATTGAGCAGAAGGCCACCTTTATAAATGGCCTAAGACCCGAATGGATGGCGGTGGTTTCAACTGTAAAAGCCCATGAATAGTTCAAATCATATTCTGGCGAAGATTGTGGGAATACTGAAATCACACGAAAGCGTTGTAACCAAGGAAAAAAATGTGGTCTCTAGTATAGGATCGTTGGCTCTTCTCTCTAAAGGGAAGAATGTGGATGAAGAAGAAGAAGTGTTGGATCTCTCTGGATGTGATTTGACGAATGATGAATATGCTTTAATGGTCTCCAATCCAAAAAAGTTTGCTCGCAAAAAGTTCCCTATCACTAAGAACCGAAACTGGCAAGGGAGCTATAGCTCCGAGAAAGCGAAAGAGGAACCTAAAATCGCTCCTCAACATGAAGAAGCGGAGAAGGAGAACAAGCTCGTTGGTGACTCTGGTTATGATTGCAATTTCTGCCACGGCAAAAATCACTTTGCGAAAGATTGCATGTTGAGAAAGCTAACAGAGAAGAAGGATGGAGAAGACGATGAAGCATACCGTTCATGCAAGCTGGAGGAAATAAAGAAGAAGAAAACATCTAAACATACTATTAATGCTTTGATTATGAAGGGAAACATTGCTGATGATGAGTTCGGTGGTGTAGAAGTTTGGTCTACAGACTCTGAAGATGAAAAAGTTCGTAAGCCCACGCATGGCAGAGCTTTTGTGGCAAAGGAAGGAAACTATGAGTCTAGTGGAAGATGCATGATGGTGACTACTAGAGTGTCACAGATGAGAGGCTACATAACTGAATGCAAAGGTGAGGAAGCGATGGATAGAGAAGAGTGCTTCGCAGCCAAACCAATGGGAGAGCAAATCAAAAAATGTGATAAGTTGATCAAGAAGGTACAATCTGTCCTCGAGTATCTAAAATTACCAGTTAATAACTATGAAAAAGAATTAAATGATTTAAAATTCAAGTTTTCTAGTTTGAGTGGTAGTCTGAAACAAGATCACCTAGAAAATTCTAACCTAACTGATCAAATCAACAGGGTGTCTTCAAAGAGTGAGGAGAGAAGAATTTGGATAGAGCAGAAGGAGGTGGAGTTAGTTTGGGTGAAGGATGAAGTTATTTATTTGCAATGTTATAATTTGAAACTTTTGAAACAAAGAAACATTTTTTTGCTTAATTTCTAATACAAATATCACTCAATTGCATTTAGACTGTGAAATCGGCAAAAAGATTCATAAAATGATTTTGCCCTTCCTAAAGTTAATGGAGGACGAAGTTGATATTGATGGTTATAACTGTGAATCTTTTGTTTCTTCAGATGAAATCTCTGACGCCTATAAGATCGGTCTGGACAAAATCGAGTCCTTTATTTAGTCCAAAGACTATAAGGACATGCTTAAAACCCTTTTGGACGAAAATCATAAATTGAAAATAAAGTCTGAAACCATGAAAAAATTTGACTCATTGAATGCCATGTTGAGTTCAAAAAACAAAATAAACGTTGAAAACACTTCTGAATTTGATGAGGACAGTGATATGAGTGAAATATCTGTAGTGGATGATGTCGACTGTTCAGAGTTTTTCAAAAGCGAAACCGAACCTACCAAAGGTCTTATATCTAAAAATTCGGTTGAGTTCGCTCGAATGTCCCAAGACAAGTCCAAGGTTCTAAAGCAGAAGGCTGTGGTATATCAAAAGATACAAACTATAATTAATCAGGTATACACCACAATAGGGGTCACTCAGAAACAGATAGCCGAACTTACAGCCATAGTGAACGAAGACAATGTTGGTGGATGTGATGATCATTTCTGGTCCGCTCCAATCAACAATGCAGATGAGACTGTCGGTTTATCAGAGAGAACCTCATGGGGGGTTAAAGGTAGATACGTGGTAGAACCACTCAATAAGCCTGCAAGTTTTTATATACCAAGTACAAGTGGTACTAAAGAGATTCCAAGCGAACCTGCGAGGGTGGCAAGCGAAACCTCTTCAATGAAAAATGAATCTCAAGTTAAAAGACTGAAACTGAAAGTAAATATTCACAAGTCTCAAAAGCAACTTGCTGAACAAAAACGCCAGCGAAACAGGAGATATCAAAATAATCTCAATGAAAGGAAGAAGTTTTGGCAATCCCAAAACTCCAATTATGTTCGAACAGAAAAGGCGTCAAATCTCAGTATGAAAGCAGGGTCAAAGGATAATTCTGTTCCATGCACTCACTGCCAATCTAGCAGTCAGACGAACCGAAAAGGAAGTTTCGGTCCCAGGTCAAATGGTGACAAGAACCGAAAGCCCAACTTCGGTCCTAAATCTCATCGTCGTCATTCTCGATCACAACAGAATCCTAACAAGAATGTCAAGGATGTCAAGGGAAAAGGGAAGCTCATCTCTGAAGGCAAAAAGATCCTCAACCTGATTTAAGCAAACCAAAAGATAACAAAATCAAGGTTTTTACCATCAAAAGGAAAGACGAAACCACTCTAATAAAAAGAACCTATATGGTTGATCTTTCAATTACTATTCCTTGTTCTGTAAAAGGCTCACGTGGACGCAAGCAACTTTGGGTTCCTAAATCTGCTTGATTTTTGTAGGTTATCAGTGACGAGCAGTTCGACAACGAATGGTACATAGACAGTGACTACTCGCGTCACATGAGAGGAAGAAGGGAAGAGTTGAGGGAGTTTCGGGATCTAAAAGATGGTGGATGTGTCAAATATGGTAACAACTCATATGGAACAAAAAAAGCTATGGAATGATCACAAACGGGGATTTTTCAATTCGAAAGGTGGCATACGTGGAAGGATTGCAACACAATCTTATCAGTGTCTTGTAATTGGTTGTAGCAACTGGCTTGAAGGTCTCTTTTGATGATGAAGGATTAGAGATCATTGAGAAGAAAACTAAGACGGTTATGCTAAAATCAAAATGAAAAGGAAAAATGTATCCATTAAATTTGAACCCGATACATGGAAAGCCTGTTGTATGTCTCCAAACGAAAGTTCATTCTGATGAAAGTTGGCTGTGGCACCGATGACTTTTGCACCTTAACTTCAAAGACATCAACAAGTTAGCTCTTGGTGATCATGTGCGAGGATTGCCACTTCTAAAGTTTAACAAGGATCATCTATGTGTTGCATGTAAAATGGGAAAGCAAAGCCAAAAGAGTCATCCCACAATTGTCAACACAAAGATCATCGAACCTCTTGAGCTTCTTCACATTGATCTATGTGGTCCTTTGGCCATAGAAAGCATTGGTGATAGTAAGTACATTCTCGGTATAGTTGATGATGTTTCACGCTTCACCTGGATTTTCTTTCTTAAATAGAAATCAGAGGCGACTCCAAAGCTCAAGAACTTTATTAAGCAAGTGGAGCTTCAACTGTGAAAGGTGGTTAGAATGTCCGAAGCGATAATGGGATGGAATTCAAAAACCAAGAGTTTGAAGAATTTCTTACTGAAAAGGAGGAGTCTCACAACTTCTTTGCTCCCTATACTCAAAAACAAAATGGTGTAGTTGAAAGGCAAAACCGTTCGTTGTTTGAAGCGGCCCTAACCATGCTCAGTTTCGCTTCTCTACCTCTGTAATTCTGGGCTGATGCAATTCTAGCTGCCTGCTATACCCAGAATTGAACCTTCCTCAATAAGCGATTTTCAATTACACCCCATGAAATTCAGAATAATCATAAGCCTAACGTTAAATTTTTCCATGTTTTCGGTTCCAGGTGCTTTATATGTAATTCTAAAGAGAACCGAAACAAGTTTGATGTGAAGGCAGATGAAGGGATCTTTCTTGGCTACTCTCTGACCTCCAAAGCATACAAGGTTCTGAACAGAAAATCAAAGAAGATTGAAGAAACCTATTATGTCACATTCGATGATAGTTACGTGAAGAAACTTCAATCAAGCGAAAGTTCAATGAAAATCTTTCTAAAAAAGGTCAAGTCACGGTTCTAATATCAAATTTGTTTGAAGAATACATAATTCTCGTTAATGGACCAAAGAAAGCCATTCTCTTTGAAGCAAAAGCAGCAGATAATAAAGTTGACAATCTGAAGGAGATAATAAACAAAGCAGCACAAGACATGGAAGGCGAATCTCAAAGCTCAAGCGAACCTCAAAGCTCGAGAAAACCTACTCATAGATGTTCTACATTCCAGGGGTAGAGTTCATCTACACCAAAGCGAACTGACTCGCTATTCTAGGGGGAACCTATTACCAACAATGACCCATGAAGTCCAATCGAGGGGAAAATTCTGAACCGGATGTTGATATTGTTTCGTCATTCGAGGGGGAGAATAATAATACAAATGACGAAGATTCTCAATCAGAATTCGAAGAAGAAATAAATGTTGAATTGGATCCTGCTTATGATCCAAATTATCCCCCATTCGTAAAATGGACACGCGATCATCCAAAAACTCAAGTAATTGGCGAATCATATGAGGGAGTTCTTACACGCTCTCAACTGAATGCGAAGCAAACTGCTTTATTCTCTCAAGTATAATTTTGCATGTTTAATTCGTTTGTTTCCAAGATCGAGCCGAAAATAGTGAATACTACGCTTGATCACTCCGATTGGGTACAGGCCATGCAAGAAGAAGTCAATGAGTTTGAGCGAAATCAAGTTTGGAGACTAATTCCCACACCAAAGGATGCATCTGTGGTTGGATTAAAATGGGTATTTAGGAACAAGATGGATTAAGAAGGGGACGTAATTCGCAATAAGGCAAGGATGGTTGTTAAGGTATATTGTCAAGAAGGAGGTATAGATTACGAAGAAACCTTCGCTCCTGTAGCAAGGTTAGAATCTGTTCGGATCTTTCTGGGATACGCTGCTCACAAAAATTTTGAAGGTTTTCAAATGGACGTCAAATTTGTGTTCTTGAATGGAGTACTAGAAGAAACTATGTACGTTGACCAACCACCTGAGTTTGTGAACGAGAAGTATCCTAATCATTGCTACATTCTAGACAAGGCAGTTTACGGTCTGAAGCAAGCCCCGAGAGCCTTGTATGAAACATTAACTAGTTTTCTGAAATTGTCTAAATTCAAACAAGGTTCGGTTGACCCAACCTTCTTTCGCAAGAAAGAGGGAGAACACCTAATGGTCGTCCAAATTTATGTTGATGACATCATCTTTGGTTCCACGAATCCTAGCCTAAGAGTTGAATTCTAGAAGTTGATGGAGACTAAATTTGAGATGAGCTCAATGGGTCTGATTAACTTTTTCCTTGGACTGAACATCAGACAAGGACCCGAAGGCATATTCATTAATCAGGAGGCTTATACTAAGACACTACTGGCAAAGTTCGGTATGTTGGGAGATTATAAAGTGAAGGTTCCAATGGCATTCGGAACAAAGCTTACACCATCTATGGAGAAATCGGCTGCTGATATGACACTCTATCGTTAAATGATAGGGTCCTTTATGTATCTAACAGCTAGTAGACAAGATATCATGTTTTATGTCTGCTATTGTGCCAGGTTCCAAGCTAATCCACGAGAACCACATATGGTGGCTGTGAAAAATATCTTTCGGTATTTTGAAGCGAACCTCATCTCTCGGTCTTTGGTACCCGACGAAATCTGGCTTCTTCGTTCAAGCATTCTATGATGCTGATCTTGGAGGATGTGGTTTAGACCGAAAGATCAAAACTTGCGGGTGTCAATTCGTAGATGGAAAACTTGTTAGTTGTCAATCCAAGAAGCAAACATGTGTGTCTCTTTCCAAAGTTGAAGTTGAGTATATTGCTGCTGCATCTTGTACATCACAGGTCATATGGATACAAAGTCAACTTAGAGACTATGGGCTTAACATGAAAAAGATTCCACTCTATTGTGACTCAGAAAGCTCTATTCGGATATGTCACAACCCAGTGCAACACTCCAAAACGAAACATATAACACTGAGATACCACTTCATTAAAGATCACCTTGAAGATGGTAATGTGGAAATCCACTTTGTTCGATTTGCTGATCAACAAGCTGACGTATTTACGAAAGCCTTACCTGAAGTAAGTTTTAATAAAATTCTCCAAGGCTTAGGAATGATGGAAGCTGAATTAGTACCGAAACGACTTTCGCCTCATTAAAATTGAACAAACAAAATAGAGCGAACGCTCGGTCTATTTTGGCTCCTGATTTTTCGGGAACTGAAATGAACCGAACGCTCGGTCCATTTCGCTTCACTACTTTTAGGTGAAGTTTCGGTTGTATACTTTGTAATTTATGTATATCTTTACTTAATTCATTTCTTTTCATAAAACTCAAAAATATTTTTCTTTCTGTTTTTATTTCTTTTTCAGAAAATTCATAAAACTGAAAAATACTTTTCTTTCTGTTTTTATTTCTTTTTCAGAAAATTCATAAAACTCAAAAATACTTTTCTTTTTGTTTTTATTTCTTTTTTCAGAATATTTATAAAACTAAAAAAATATTTTCCTTTCTGTTCTTATTTATTAGAATATTCATAAAATCCAAAAAAAAAAATTGTTGTTCTTGTTGCTTTTTATCAAGATCAAAAATACCAAAAATATCATTGAAAGGTATCATGGATAATTCAAATGATGGATCTGGGACAGGTATAAATCTCTTTATCTTTGTACTAGCTAAGTGTCCCTAGAAACATGCTGATGAATGTAGACCAAAGCCTCAAAGACTTTAAGTGAAGCCTTACCAATTTGATATATACAAATCAATTCTTCCTAATCAGGATGATTAAATCACTTATGTCATGAGCTACTTTACTCGTCTCACATTGAGTTAAGAGTTGTCTACTCGGTCCTTACTATATAGCAGAGGTACTTTCGGTTCTTTAACCTCCTTATCACTTTTCTCCATCATGCTTCGGTTTATAAACGTAACGCTTGAGACTCTGAGAATTTACCACTGAGTTTTATGGCTACACAACATCTGGGTTAATAATCTTAGCTTTGTTTCACCACGAGCTAAGTGAAACCCAAAATCCAATACCTATAACGAATTAACGGTGAATAATCAAATGTTTTAGTTTTCACCCAAGAAATCTCTCTTTTAATTTTTGTGTGATCATTATGAAATTGTCTGACACCAAGGTTTTTCTACCCATAAGATCCAATTTATTTTTGTTTTTGAGATTTCTACAAAAATCAAATCACTGAAAAATGATCAAACCTACTTGTTTCATAGACTACACCGATCTCACAAGTACTTCATCCTACTTTCAGTCTTATACCAAGTTCCGTCGTATGAATGAAGCTAAATACAACCCATTAGTCATATGATTAAAAGATGACTTTCAATGTTTCTTAATAAGCATTTGATCATATTTCAACGGGAAACCACACAGACACTTCTAAGTCTCTCTTGACTTTGAAGGAAGAGATTCGTGCCCGGGATCCACAGTTTCATGTCTTAGTTGACATCACTTAAATCCCACAAATTATTTGCTTTATTTCTTTTTCTTTGGAACACTCTTGCACGAAGATCTTTATGATTTTCCACAAGTCTTGATCGTGGTACTAACCGGTATTTCTCAGATACAGCATTCGGTTCAATATGTTGTGGTGGTACACTGTGTTGGGAGCGAAGGGAAATTTCATATGAAGCGAAAGGATGACTCGACATTTCAATAGGAATTTGGATTGTTTCTAAATTAAAGAGAAAATGAAAGGATAAGATCTTATAGGCACGTGAATTTGAATCATTTCCTTTCTCACGACGCCTGACACGCTGACACACTTTTCGAGGTAACAATTGTCAAATCGCGCTTTTTCAGGTGTTACGTTAGCGAATCGTACAATCATCACTCCAGATTTTTCTCTCTCCTGGTAATCGTATAAAGAGATTTATCAACTTCTTTTTACGATCTTACCACTTACAAATCCTCTTAAGCACTATACGGTGAATTCTCTCTCTACTGCTCATCTTTTTCTTCAAGGTTCAAAAATGGCGGATACCTCTTCTGTTCATGAACACAGTGCCCAATCCTCTCTTCTCACCATTAAACCGAATCAAAACCTCATCATTGATATCACACCTTTCCAGTATGATCCCTACATGTGGCAAGTGGTTGAATGCCTCAAATATTCACCACTTATCGTTGCCCTAACCAAGGTGGACTATGTTCCTATGTCGCTAGTTTCTCAGGTCTACTCAACTGCTATCTACGATAAGGTCAAGGAGAAAATCTTCTTTGAGATCTTTAATCACAAGGCGTCGATTTCAAAAGCTAGGTTATGTTTGTTACTAAGGATTGCTATCGACGACTCCATGATCAACCATGATTCCATTACCACCACTCAACTCTTCACCATGTTCTATGATATGGGGTACACTGAGGTACTTACCACTATAACAAAGTTCAAGAAATTGTGCCTTCCTCCACGGTGGAATGGTCTTTTTACCCTCCTCTTCAAGGGTTTATCGGAGAGGGTTGCAGGGTCTGATGGGGCGAGCAAGGCGTTCATGACCCTTCTCTACGGTCTGTACCATGGGGTCAACATGGACATTGGGTCTATCTTATGGTCTCAACTGGTTCAAAGTCTTAGTTCTACTTCTCGCTACTCTGAAATCTCTTGTGCTAGGTTTTGGACTCTTGTTACTCAATGGGCGAAAGAGAAGTTTCAAGTTCCAACAATGGCAGACTCATTGATGTCGTCTATTGCTACCTTACATACGCTAATGATAATAGTTTCTGGTCCATCGAATTTTATGTTTATTGGTTCAGTTCTGAAATCTATGTAGAGATGTGTTTCTAGTGAAAGCAAATTAATAAATGAGTACAAGAAGCTACCTCCTTCAGGACCAAGGCAGCTTACTCCCGAAATGCAAAGCTCTCTAAATGCAGCTGATAAACCAGCAAATCGAGGGAAGATGCCTGAAAGAAAAGGGGAGAAGGAAGTTCAATCATCTAAAGTTTCTACACCCAAGAAGTGAAAGTCTAATTAAGCAGCTCATTCGGCTCCAAAGAAACGCAAGACCAAGAAGAAGGCATACAAGCCGAAAGCTCCTTCATCAAGTGATTATGACTATGTTCCATCTGACCAACAGTCCGAACCAGAGTCTAGTGATGATGACATTTCTCAGCACGAGAGTTCGCTTTGAGGTAATTCGCCTCCACCCTCACCAGCTCATGAAGGTAACCGAAACTCACCTCCTCCCTCTCCTACACAATTAGTTCCTATTACCATTGCTTCGTGCCCACCTCCCATCTCATCCTCAACTACAACCTCAATTCCAATTCCCACTCATTTATTCACCTAAGTTACCACAACCACTACTACTACAACTGAACCTCAAGTTTGTGTCAACGTATCTGATACGGGGGCACCTACTTCAGAACCTGAACCCCCCATTACCTTAAAACCTTTATCTCCCACTCACTCACATGAAACTGAAACCGTTCTTGGCGGAGCAAAAATGGAGTTTGATTCAGCTATTTTAGCCCATATCGAGTTCAGAGCAATGATGATGATGACGCTCTTGTCATGAAGATGCATTTAAAGGATTTGAATGACAACCTTGACCAATTGGTTTCTTCTTCCTCTTCTACTCCAAGTGAGGCATACTCTAAAGCCACAATCAAGGCTCTATTGGCAACCTTTATCAAGGAGCATGATACTACCATTTCCAATGATGTCAAAGCTACAGATGCTTCTAATTCCTCATGACAGAAAGCATCTAATGTCGTTGAAGAATCTACCAAGGATTGCAAGCAAGCAACCCAAGTCGAAAAACTAATTTCTGATGCTCACATTTTTCTTGATTGTCTTCAAGTTGCAGCTTAGAAGAATGCTCAGACTATGAATGCTTCGGTTGACAATCTTACACAGTCGCTTCAGGTTGAAAAGAAGTATTTTGCAGAGGCTCATCAAAATTTATAATCTGAAAACAATAAGCTTCAAACTTCCATCCATCAGCGTCTTGATAAACTCCAAGCTGATCTAGCCATGGAAAACAAACTCATGGATGAACTGGCTCTCAAAACCACCAAAATCAAGACTCAGGCTCTGAAGCTTAACCAGACGCTAAAAGAGAATGATGAACTCAAGTCGAAGCAAGTTGTCATCAAAAGCAGCGTTGGTGATGTGCATTCCATTCTTCTACATCTTCTGGAAGCGTATGACTTAGTCCTTACCATCCCCGTTCGACACTAATTCGCTGAGAAGTTAAGACCTACTCTAGACATTCTAAGCATGATTGAAAGTGTTCCGAAGACCGTTGTCCCTCCAAAACAAAGGGGAGAAGATATTAGCCAAGGTCAATCTCAACAACCTCCAAAAAGCAAACCCATCTTCCAACCAAAAGTCATTGCTTAACCCAAAGGTAATGAAGCTTCGGGTAGTATGAAGGACATACGAAAGAAGAAAATTGGTGAAGATGATGAGGTAGAAACCGAAGATGTGGTTGAACCCGAAGACAAAGCTTTTAAAGTCGAAGACCTCAAAATCAAGCGAAATGAACGAGAGCTTGAGGAAAAGCTTCGTAAAGCAAATGAAGAAGCTGAAAGGGAGAAGAAACAAAAAGAAGCGAACGATGCATTGGAACGAAGGAAATCTTTGTTTCCTTTGTGGTCAATGGAAAAACTTCTGAAGGAGGCAATCGAGTCTCCCAGCACACACTAGCCCGAACCTGTCCTCTCATTTGGTCTTGAAAATTCTAAGGATTCTCAATTTGATATGCCAATCACCCGAAAGGCGTTCATCTTTCATTGTTTCAAGTCCACTGTTGCCATCCCCTCTCCTGACCTGAAGGTTGATCGAGACCTGATCGAATACTATCTTGCGTTCTCTCAACCATAATACCTGACTTGGAGCAAACAGAAGATTACAACAATCAAGGTGTTGAAACCCACTTCAGCAGGGAAGTTTATCAATATCAAATTCAAAGTGACCCGAGGCTCAGACAGTTCGGTTCATATGATCTCCCTTGCTGATCTGCCAAATTTGAATCCTCATGATTGGATCCTCCTGAACAATATCTTGCTGACCAATCAACAAGAGTATGAGCCTATCATCGATCACATGAAGCAAATGCTGGTGTGTTATATCCTTGAGGTCGCAAAGATGGATCAGGAGATCGTCTCTGCCTTGACAAGGAAGCTCATTATCAAGCCAATTGGGAAGGAAAGCGACATCAACGTGATGATGAAGGGAAAAATTGACCCAAAGTTTCACACAATCATGTTCACCGGAGGCGAAGGTCAAAAATGCATGCTCGCTCTTGCAGACAAGCACCTGTTCTCCACTTCCTGCATGGAGCATATTCTCGATATCTTATATAGGTGCAATCAGAATAGTGAAGCTGATAAGAAGATGTTCACAGATATGCTTCGGTGGTATATTAACTTTTGACAGACTCTACTCGCCATCATATTGCTTTTGTTCAAGACTGTAAAGAAAACCACTGTTGCTCAACCGAAGTGATCTTTCGCCTCATTGTTGAGTCTATGGGTTGCGTCATTGGGCTTCGCTAGTTTGGTCCAATGTTTTCATGGTTTGGGCTTGTCCATCCGTGTTTTTGTTATTAGGGTTTAGTATTTATGGTGCATGCATGCATCACATTATTTATGTTTCTTGAACATTTTCCTTAATAGTATTGTAACCCTAGCACAACTCTACAGTAGAAGTTCTTCGTCGAGCTCTTCTGAGGTGTTGTTGTTTTAATCATTCGACATCTGTTTTATTCATTGTGTGTTTGTTCTTTGGTATGCTTTCTGTTTTATTTTTTAAGAATCTATCGATCTTATGAGAGTTTTTGACTCATCAGGCACATTGACCGGAGGGTCTTATTTTGAGCATAGTCATGAGAGGCTAATGAGATATGTGTGGTATTTTCAGGAACTCACTAAGCTTCATGCTTACCGTGTATGTGTTATGTGTTTCAGGTACTTCTCAGGATCACGGGAAGGCACCGGCTTGATTGTACACACGAGACTGAGTTATATTTTGTGGATCCTGGATTTTGTTATTATAGACACGTGTTTTGATAAATTGAGATTTTGGAGATTTTGTGATTTATGTTAATGAGATTAATGTGATTTTTAAATGAAAATTTTGTTTGAAAACTTACGGTGTTACAACTTGGTATCAGAGCTTTGGTTTGAGGGATTCGGATGCACGTTCGGGTATGTCCGGAATCAAATTGAGGATTTGAGAAAAGTTTTCAAAAGAAATGATTTTTCTAAAATGAGTAAGAGTTTCTAATAGAAAAACAAGAAGGAGCAGTGTGTACAATCAACCAGAGCCCAAACGGTGATTTCCTAAAATACCTTAATTGTTTACTTTATGAGATATTTATGAGATGTTTATGAGATATTAGAATTGCATGCTAGAGGATAGGCTAGCTATTTCAGATCTAGGGCTAGAGTTGCCTGATTTGTGATGCCTTAGCCTAGGAGATGTTGCGATCTGTTATTTGCTCTGTGAATGTACTGAGTAGGAGTACCTAACAGGAATCTTTTAGAGAGCTTTGAGTAGCGGGGTAATCTAGGAGAGATACCTAGATGAGCATTTGAGGAGTCTATTGAAAAGAGTGATTAGATACCATGAGAGGTAAGATAGCCTGAGTTCGGTGATGTCTTTTGATTTGTGAATAAATCAAGTGGAGTTGTGTACTCGAGTAGTATTTTGTGCCTGTGGAGGTTATTCGATGCCCGAATGTTGCTTGCTTCGTGCTTTGTGGAACTTTTGATGATGGGAGTCAGCTACTAAGTGAATATGAAGATATTCAGGAGGTAGATGGCTGACATCATAAGGAGTTCTTCAGCAGCTGATGGCAGAGAAGTGTGAGAACCTAGGGAGCGACCTTAGTCAGATGAGTATGCTGATAGAAGAGAGTATTCTCTGGAGAGCGACCAGGTATAACGGGATTGGTGATCGAGAAGGTTGAGCAGCTACTTAGGAAATATGGGATGATACGTGTGGAAAGTATGGGTAGATGTGGCAGTTAGTATGGTCCCGTACTACTGAAAGCAGAGGACCCATACTCGAAACAGGGTGAATTCCAGGGTTCTAAGTAGTAGATTGAGGGGAGATAAAATGCTTCGAGTACCATGATTCGTAGCAGATAGTGCTTCTGACTTTACCAGTTGTCCCGTTGTGATTGTTTAGACTGAGAACTGATATGATAGAGTGTGGGGACAGAGTTCCATGTTGAGCAAGCTTCAATTAGAGCGTACCTTGAGAGGGAAATTGAGTTAGTTTCCAAGAGATTTTACTGGTGAGATGTCGGTTGGAGTCGCAAGACTCAGGGATGAGTAGAGATGGTGCTTTATGGAGGATTGTGGTCTGAATTGAGAAATTGGCCGATAGTTGAGATGTCACTTTCTGTGACCAGAGTTGCGCTATTTCCGTTTCCTGTGAGAAGCAAAAAAGATATTAAGCTTCCGGTTTCCGAGTTGGGAGGTAAACCCCATGGAGTAGCATATAGTTGCGATCTTTTCACCAGAGTATTTGGGCAGTATGTTTGCTGGGAGGTATTTCTTATACCATGAGAGAGTCATCAGTAGGGAATGAAATGGATGAGGACAAGGGTATACCTTCGTTGAGTATAGTAAGCTATAATCAGTAGCAGTTTAAGGTTCATAGGGAACGTAATCGAGGCGGTGGCCCTCGTGGGTTATATCGGACACCGAGTGTGGGAGTGAGGTCTCTTGCTTCCATGATAATTCTCATGATGGAATGATGGTTGAGGGATTGAAGATGAGGTAGCGGTGTCAATCGGGTAAATTTTTCGGGTTTCGGGTAATTCGGGTCGAGTAATTCGGGTAATTCATGTTAAAAAATTTACCCGTTACCCTACCCAAACTAAATTCGGGTAATTCGGGTTTGGGTAATTCGGTTAGTGGGTCGGGTAAGGGTAATTCGGGTATTACCCGATTTTTTTAATGGGACCTAAAAATAAATTTAATGAAATAAGTATTTCGTGCTCAAATTTTGAACATTGAGATTTTTTACTCAATAATATTTGAGATATCAAGTATTCGTTTAACGATTTAATCAAATCTAATAAGATGTTAAAAAACAAATACATAAAAGAAATAATAACAACCAAAGTCAATCATTTAAATTACTTGATATCAATGTATATGCATATATTTTGCATTTACCAAAAAAAAACTCATGTCGTCAATCTAGAAAACATAGAAATCCATTACATATTACGAAAATAATAACATTCAAGTTCCAAAAGACATTCATAAATATACTCGTCTTCTTGCACCTACTCGTTCTTCTTGCACATTCACTACTTCATCTTGCTCAATTCTATATAAAAAAAGTCAAATAACGTTATTATTAAAAGGAAAATATATTAAATTTACAATAATTAAAATAATGAACGATAAACAATTATCTTTGTCAATTTGTTGATTTTCTTCCCAATCTTGTTCATAATCAATTGTGTCACTTATGCTACCCCGAATCCAGTCTTGTGTACAAATTAAACTTTCAACAATCTTAGGAGTCAAAGAACTCCTAAACGGATCCAACACCCTCCCACTAGTGCTAAAAACGGATTCCGAAGCCACGGTTGAGACGGGAATGGCAAACACATCTCTAGCCATCAATGATAGAACCGGGAATCTTGGACTATTCACTTTCCACCAATCTAGAATACTAAATATTTATGAGTCGTCTTCAACACTTTCTTGCAAATACTTTTCTAACTCCCCAATTGATTCAACTATGTTCGTCTTCATTTTTTCTCTTAGTTTATTTCTTAATGGGGGATTAGGTGCCATAAAATCCGAGTTTTGGCGTTTCCCTAGTATCGATGATGAAGTGGTAGACTCGGCAGTACTTGAAGTAGAACTTGGAGAATGAATTCTAATATAATCATTATATAATTCATACATAGAATCCATGATATATTTCTTTTTGGCCTCCACCCCCTTTTCTCCATAACGATCCTCAAGTAGTATAACCAAATACTTTACTTTGTTCCTCGGATCAAGAATCAAAGCTAAAAGGAAGTTCGTCAACTACCAACATGTGGGCTAGAGCTTTCCGACTCTCCTTTTGATCAAATTTCCAAGCCGACAATTTGTTTTCATCACCATATTGGAAAGTTAGTTGTTTTTGCCCACCATTAAGTGTAGCCAAGTAAACTTTACATTTATTTAAATGATAACCTAGATTTTTGGTCCCATAACTACCCGATTCACACTTATAATTCCCACCACCACAATGCTTACATTTGCATCTTTGAACACCATTTTCGTCCTTATACCTTTCAAATTCATTCCAAAATTTCGATCTTGGGTTGAATTCTTTAGTTTTTTTCTCTTTTTCTTGTGGAACTTGATCATTTGTTGGGTTGTCAACTTCAATCGTCTCGTCTTCCACTTCAATATAGTCATCCGTTTTTGACATCTAAAATAAGAAAAAAAAAACAGAAAAACTGTTAAGAAACCTTAAAAAAAAAAAAATAGGAAAAAAAACATAAAAAAACAACAAAATATTTCAATGAAAACGATGAATTGTCCCTAGAATTAGAATTGTCAAAGGTTATTATTGTTGTGGTGGGGAGACCATGCAACTGTTGCCCATATAGGTATGGGTCTTGGGTGGGTAGAATTGTCCTTTCTTTCTTTCCCCACATTTCCACTCAAAGTACTATTCATTTATCCTCCAAAAATACCTTAATAATTACTTGTTAAATATTTCATTATTTTTTTTTTCTAAATTAACGACAATTTTTCTTCTATATGCAACTCAAAAAATTGTTTTCTTTTCTGCAAAAGGGTTATACTTACCACTTTACCAGCAACCCCACCTGATCGACATTAAGCATACAATAGTTCATGCATGAATGACATAAGGGACTAACTAGTGCACAAACTTCATTTCTCAATATTTACATAGTTTATTAACCAAAACAAGATCATTTTATATATTATTATGTATCTAGACATAATAATATATAAAAAAGAATGTTGTCAAGAAAAAAGAATGTCAGAGTTTATGATTTAGTAATGAAGAAGTTCATCAAAAAGCTTGAAGCTGGAGTTCGTGAAATCTCTTCTATCTCCATTCATCCTGGTGGTATGTTTCCAATTCTATCCCTTGTTTATTGTTCTATATCAATAATTTTTAATGAAAACTATATTATTGTTTTTATGCAAGTGATAATGTTATTGTGTGAAGTAAAGATGGAAAGTTATGTTGGTTTGACATGGATCTTTCTTCAAAACCTTACAAAGTTCTCAGGTATGTTTTTCATTAATACATACCATGCTTGCTATCCATGAATCTAACATTAACATATGATTTTTCCAAATGTGTTCAGATCTCACAATAAAGACATAACAAATGTGGCTTTCCATCGCAACTACCCTTTGTTTACAGCTTGTTCAGATGATTCCACAGCATATGTTTTCCATGGCATGGTCTATTCAGATCTGAATCAGAATCCTCTTATTGTTCCTTTGGAGATTCTTCATGGCCATAGAGACACAAATGGAAGAGGTTTCTTCTAACTTATCAATATGTCCACAAAATAAATTTAAACCTTTTTCATCACCCAACGCAACGCAAAGTTCAAAAGAGTATCATCAGATTTGGAAAACAAATATAACCGAATGAAAGCTAAAACTAGTTTGCTAATTTTATTTAAATCGACAAGAGCCTCATTCAAAGTTGCACTAGTTTGCTAATTTTCTATGTCAAAAAGAGAATCAATTGGTTGTTATTACTTACATTTGAGTTTGAAGTTCAAATCCGTGATTTTTTCTTGGAGTGGTGACAAGCTGAAGTCACGCTGCGACGAGCCGACGAAGACCTGATGACCGGTGAGGCGGCGCCGAGCCGATGACCACCTGATGACCGACGAGGAGGTGGCGACGAACAACTGAAGATGATCGACGATTCGATGGTGACGAACGAAGAGGCAGACAAGGGTTTTTTTTATGTAGAGAAAAAGAACGAGGTAAATTAAATTGGGTTGTGATTTGGGAATTGAGACGTTATATATATATATATATATATATATATATATATATATATATATATATATATATATATATATATATATATCGGGTAATTCAGGTATACCCGAAACCCAATACACTTACCCTTTACCCGACCTGAAAAAAAATCGGGTTACCCAATTACCCGAAAAAATTAACCCGATACCCGAATTACCCGATACCCAAAAAAATCGAGCGGGTAATTCGGGTAACGGGTATTTTCGACAGGGCTAAGATGAGGAGTGTGATAGTTCATTATATTCAGACTGAGCGTCATGGCTACTACGGGAAAGTTGAGATGTCCGGTAGAGTGTCGGTATGAGATTTTGGATGACTAGAGGCAGTCACGTTGGGAGGTTCCGAGGATTTCATCTGAGATTTAGGATATTTGGATTCGCTTGGTCTCTATCAGGAAGATCATCGAGTGTTACGTAGTACATTCCAAGAGTCAAGTGCGATGTACCTGGTGAAACAGTTTGTGAAGTAGATTTTTGGTATGCCAATTGGTGATGGTTCGAACCCTGAGTGGGGGAGAACTGGGTATTTTATTGAAAGGATTAGAAATTTGTTCAAGTGTGGATTAGAGAACTAGTTATGGAGATCTGCGGTATGGATTCATGAGACTTGGGTTATTGGTGGATGAGGCAAGGTGCGGAGCGAGATAATGCATGTTGTGCGTGTTCGGGAAAGGATGGGTGTATCCACGGCGAGTAGTCGTTGGTTAGGGACCTTATAGTGGTTAGGAACACTTCGAGGTTGTAATGGTTGAGTTCGAGGCGGTTGGATCGTTAAGGATAGTTTCGACGGATGAGAATTTCTAGTTTGATGTATGGGTTGTTATATGCACTTTAGGAAGGGAAGAAGTTGATTGGCAACCAACTTCAGAGTCGGTGTGAGTATTCTTGCATGGGTTTTTGAGAAATAGATGATGGGGTTTCGGATTGTCGTCAATGTGTTTTGATTCATTGACGATTCCTCCGTGTTTCAAATTGAGAGTTGGAGTATTTCGAAGTTACGAGTTGTGTGAGAGGAAGATCAGCGGTCGAGGCAAGACATTGTGAGATTCTGAGAGGGTGCATTGCGGTATCCGAGTATGATGCCGTGAGTGGGAGATCATTGGTTGAGGCAACACATCGCGAGGTTCTGTGATGGTGTACCGAGGTATCTGAGCATGATGCCCTAAATTTTCGGATTATTTTGAGACTTGAGTTGTGAGTTGGAAAGTGGGGTACCAAGTGACTATGGTTCCTGTGGGAGCCCTTCAGCTATTTTTCATCAAACGGAATTATTTAAGAATGTGAATTGCAACGAGAGAAAGTGTTTTGTCACGACGGTTTTCGTCAGGAGTAGTGATGCTTAACCTGGGTAGGTGTGTGTACCTATCTATGTTGGACCATAGAGTATTCGATAGTGAACTCAGTGGGGTGATGACTCGAGGATGAGATTATGGGGTGATAAGAGAGTGAGTGGATCCGAGTGGGAGTAATCACTTGAGACTATCAGGGAAAACCATGGGGTGAGCCCCTGGCGATCCAGAGAGTATTGTGAAACTGCGGGGAGCCGTAGCTTTCAATAGCCAACAAAAGAGTATTATGAATCTGTGGGGAGTCATAATGATCACTATTCAGGGCATGACGCAGAGGAATTCTTAGGCTTGGGTAGCCTTACCCATCGAGTCTTTAGGAACCGAGTGGCTAGACCAAGGGAGAGACTGGGGTCTTTGTGATGTTTGGGAACTGTTATATTCCGAGTTGGGGTGGGGTTATCGTAATTGGAAGGAATTGGAGAAGTGATGTACGCGTTCATTCGCGAAGCACTGGTCGAGAGTTGAGTATCAGATTGGAGATGAGTGGTCCCATTTCTGCTGTCGAACCAGACTCTCGAGTTTGAGTTTGGCTCTAGTAGTGTATTGGGTATACAAGATGAGATTCTGGAGGTTTAAATGTGTAACATTCAGATTTTCAGGTACATTATTTTTGTGTTTCAATTTTTAGGTTTAAGGAGAGACTCGCCGAGTCGAAGGTGTTACTCGCCGAGTCGTGTCGAGTTGTCCACGTGGATTTAATGAGTGGACTCGACGAGTCAGAGGACTGACTCGCCGAGTAGGTCCTGGGAAGAGAAAACCCTAAGTTCCAGGGTTGGAGCCTATTTAAGGGAACTTATAACCTAAGATGCGCCTCACCAGCTGCCCACACCTCCTATGAGAAACCCTAGATCGCCATTGGAGCAATGAGAGAGTTCTTATGATGAAATCAAGTATTTAGTGGGTCTTTTGGAAGGAGAAGAGTATGATTCAAGCAAAAAATGAGATGGGGGTTGTGGATCTAGCACTTCTTCATGTGGGCTTACTGTAGAAGGTATAAGCTTGCATCCTTTTCATCTATTTTGATTAGATCTCATGCTTTTGGGAGTTTTAGGGTTTTACTCCCCTTATTTTGTACCTATGAGCTATTTGAGACATGATCTGAGATGGGAAACCTCAGATCTGGACCTTGTGATGTCCTTGAAGACTTCATACCCTAGCTTTAGTTGTCTACATGAGGGTTGATGAGCTAAATCCTTCATGAAGGGCATCTGATGGCGTTTTGGAGCAATAGCATCATGCATGAACATAAAGATCGAAGTTTTACGTGATTATTGAGCCTTGAGATGATAGATCTATAGTTTAGAGTGATAGATCTGGTTGAAATCGTCTGAATGAGAATGAGTCAAGATAGACTCGCCGAGTCAATGAGCCGACTCGGTGAGTCGATTAGGGTTTTCCTGATCGAGCTGAATCGCGTGCTAACTCGGCGAGTTGTGGGGTCAACTCGATGATTTGAGCTGAATCTTCCCGAAACTTCGGAGAAAGTGGGTGGACTCGACGAGTCACAACGGTGCACTCGCCGATTCGGGTCAAATCGGGACTGTGGACTCGAGTTGACTTCAGTTGACTTTAGGGTTGGGTCAACCATGTGTAAAGGAGACCATGGAGGGGTAAAATGGTCTTTTATCCACTCCAAGAGTTAAGCATGGAGAGAGAGTGGCCCTTGGTGTATTTGACTGTGATTAAAGTATTATTTAGAGATGTGTAACCTATGTGTTAGGAGGAGGCTAGTTTGAGATGTCCGGGTACGAGATTTATACTAGCCAGCTTATGAGGTGAGTCTTCTCACTATACTTACCTTGAGTGGTAACTTATGTGTGACCAAAGGGTCCTATGTGTATGTGTTGTGTATTGAGATATCCTGCTATTTGTTTTTGATATGCTTACTATGCATTATATTAAGATGCTGAGTCGAGGGACCAGAGGTGTAACACCCCGTTCTTAAAGTATTTAATTATGAGTCCCTGAGATTTAAGAGGAAGGGTAATTCTGGTTCTTTTTTGGGAAATGGGTTTTATCCAAGAAGGTTTCGGACTGGTATATGTTGCTAGAAGCATAGGGCTTCTCATCACCCTCGTGTGAATGTAAAGTCTATTGGGAGCGGGTTTAGAGTAGAGGAGTTGCGGCGTCTTGGAAATGATATTGTTTATAGCTCTTTATGGAAAAAGTGGAAAAGGTCCCATGCATGCATGGCATGCATGCTTGAAGTTGGCTGGGTACACCCAGCGTAAGCTGGACGTACGCCCAGCGTAATGGAGGAAAGAAATGCGGGGTGGCAAGGTGAGTACGCCCAGCGTACTCTCAGAAACCCCAAACCCTAAAATTAGGGTCAGCCACTATATAAGGAACATGTTGGTTTATACCCTAGCCTCCTTAAGCTCACCCTTACCCTCAGAAACCCTAGAAACCCGTATTCCCTTCATTGTTGGGTGTGTTTGGCCTTGGAAAGCTCATTTTGGCAAAAGAAAAGCTAGAAGAAGAAAGGAGAAGTTGTCAAAGAAGGAATGGAACGATTGGAGCTTGTAGATCCGAAGAGATATCATCCTTTGGAGCTTATTTGAGGTACAAAGCTCTTTGCTTGCCATTTATTTTGCATAGATCTAAGTGTTGTGAAGTTTTAGCATCTTTCTTGTCCCAAAGTTCTCATCTTGATTCATGTTTTGTGTTGGCCGAGATTATCTGTCCTTTCAGACCTTTGGAGAGGTCTTGAGTGAGAAAAATGAGGTCCCAAGGGCTGTAGTTGTTCCATGTGTGAGATATATAGGTCTTAATGGATTAAGACCTTCGATTAAGAGCTTTTGGACGTCCCAAGTGATAAAGTTTGAGGCTTTATGAATCTTAGGCATGTTTAGCCTAGGGATCTGAAGTTTGGGCTTAAGAGCTTAAGCCATTAAGAGGTTATAAGGGCTTTATGAGTAGTGAAGTTACGCCCCGCGTAGCGGGTCAGGGCCCCGATCCTCAGCTGCATTTCAGTGAGTACGCCCCGCGTACCAAGGAGGGTACGCCCAGCGTACTCCCCCTGATTGGACCTTAATATTGGGCCTTAGAGTTTGGGCCGTTTGTGGGTAGTTGGCTTATGGGCCAAGTCTAGAAATTATGGATAGAGTGTTTTGGGCCCACTTATTGTTATAGACCTTGGATCTAGGCCCATTTGGTGAGGTGGGCCCAATTTGGTAAATTAGGCCAATATTGGACTTCGTATAAGATTTGGACTTTGGCCTTGGCCCGATAAGTGGATGTATGCTTGGCCTATTGTTTATTTTGTTATGATGGCTAGTTCGGGATTTGCGGTGAGTTGGTGATTCGAGAATCTGCTCTTCAGTTTAGAGTTTTGGCTGTGCGAGGTGAGTTATCCTCACTATATCGACAGGTTCTAAGACACCAAGGTTGGCCCTTTATCGGATTGAGATCTAGGTATTTGTTGTTATGTTATTGCTTTGATATGTTTGTATCCTGGTAGCTAGGATGGTATATGTTAGAGACCTGGTTAAGGCCGGTTTCCTGATATGTAGGTTGATGCTATGCTAATGACCGGTTAGGACGGTATCCTGGTTAGGATGATGATATGTTATGTGATCTGTTTGATCGGCTTGTTGACTGTGAATTCTTATATGATTGTATGTTTATGTGCACATGGTTGTTTGGACTGGAGTTGGGTTGAGGCGGGTCCTGCTTTGTGCTGTAGGCCAAGATACCCAGGGCGGACCGGTTGTCCCAAAGGCCCAGCGAGCGGTCCGGATAGGCTGTAGGCCCCAAGAGGGCGGACCAGACGTGCCGAGGCTCGGAGAGTGGACCAGGCCGACTAAAGGCCCGGTGCGGGCGGACCAGTCATACTATAGACTCAGAGAGTGGACCAGGTGGGTTGTAGGCCCGATGCGGGCGGAACAATCACAATGTAGACTCGATGTATATGGCTAGACTCGGAGGGGTGGACCAGGTGGACTGTTGGTCGGTGCAGCGGACCAGTCTCACAATAGACCCGAAGTGCATGGTTGTTTTGTGTTCTGTTATGTTACATATGCTATGTATGATATGGGCCGGAAGGCATTATGATTTGGACCGGAAGGTCATAGCCTGGAAGGGCGTATGTGTGGTTGGTATTCTGGGGATATCTCACTAAGCTTTTGGGCTTACAATTGTGGTTTAATGTTTTTCAGGTTCTTCAGGAGACCGTGGCAAGGCGAAGGCATGATCGTACCGCTCCTCATGTTTATGTTGTGATGTGATTCTGGGAATACTCTAAATGAATTGTATTGAAAACCTTTTTGTAATAATTTAATGAAATCGGGGTGTTTTTGAAAAGTTTAAATTGGTTGAAATTTTTCGGTCGTTACAAGTTGGTATCAGAGCCTTGGTTTGAGTGAATTGGAGGAACACTCGTGTGACTCCAGTCTCAAATCGAGGAGGGTTTTCAAAAGAGAATTTAAAATGGTTTTCAAAATGAGTAAAAGCAGGACGCGGAGGTACGATCAGCCGGAGCCAGTAAGTAACCCCAAAATACCATACATGATATTTGTTTTTGAGCTTTGATAGAACAACATGCTAGTCCTAGGCTAGGGATTTTCAGGATTTCATGATAATGTTGCCTGATTTTTTATGCCTGTTAGCCTAGGGTTTCCTTGTGGGAGATTTCCAGTGTTCCTCTAGTAGTGAGGGTTGAGTGTTTGTTATGCATGTTTTCACTAGGGTGTTGTGGTAGTACTTCATACAAATATGGGTAGGTGTGGAAGGTAGTATGGGCCCGTACTACTGAAAGCACAGGACCCATATGTGTATCAGGGAAACCATGACCTCTAGGGTTGGGTTGAGAGTTGGTTCCCGGGTTAGTGGGAAGTGTCTGAGATTTTGTGGTGTTTTTCAGTGTGGAGATTCCGAGGCATGCTGGGAGTGGATCCGGGTCAGGATCGGGAGCAGGAGAGGGAGTTCTGGGCGAGTTAGTACCGCCCGAGGTTTTTGGTCAGATGAGCACGTGCGAGTTGGATACGAGGATTCTCGAGATCCTGCATGATGAGGTTGTTGCGTTGTTCCGAGCTGAGTTGCCAGAACTGTTTGGGTCGATCAAGACCGCCATGGTTGAGTATTTTGATGAGTGCTATGCAGCTCTCACAGAGACGGCTGTCGCGGCGGCTACAGCGGTTGTAGCAGCGGTAGGGGGAGGAGTTGGTCGGGGTTTTCAGTATCGGGACTTCGATAATATGAAGCCTCCCACCTTTGATGGAGTTCAGGACCCAATTGTTGCTATGAGATGGTTGTCGGACGTGGAGGGGTGTTTCTTCACGTGTTCATGCCCTGTTGATCAAAGGGTGAGGTGTGCTCTGAACCTGTTGAGGCTTGGGGCGAAGGATTGGTGGAGATTGACCACGGGGTCATATTCGGATGCGCAGAGGACTGCAGTTTCATGGGATCAGTTCAGAGAGATGTTCAGCACTCGTTATGTTCTGTGGGTTGAAAGAGAAAGATTGGCTCAGGAATTCCTTGAGCTAAAGCAGGACTCGGAGTCGGTAACTGAGATCACCAGGATGTTCACAGAGAGGGCGATGTTCTGCCCTGAGTTCGCTTTGGAGCAGGCTCAGATGTCTCGATATCTGAGCATGCTCAAAAGGGATATCAGACAGTTTGTGTCTACGCAGAGGTGCGAGACTTTGTTGGAGTTGCAGGAGGCCGCCAGGCGGCGTGAGTTAGAGATTGAGTTGCAGTTGCGTGAGCTGAGGCAGGCTCCGGTGCAGTCGCAGCCGACGCCAAAACGGTCCAAGACCGTTGATTCTAGGGTGGGAGATCTGAGTATCCACACTTGTGGGAAGTGTGGGAGGAGTCACACCGGAGTCTGTAGGTCCGGTGGTGCATGCCGCAAGTGCGGAAAGGAGGGGCACTATGCGAGGGATTGTCGGCAGTCAGCACCGGTTCGGGATTTGAGGATTTGTTATCATTATCATCAGGTTGGACATTTGAGAGTCAACTGTCCACAGCTCGCTGCAGGACCGGTGCAGGCTCCAGCACCGGCCACTTTGAGGATCACAGGTGGAGGTCAGGGTGGAGCGGAGCCCCCAAGGGCTCAGGGTCGTGCTTTTCAGCTTACAGCAGAGGAGGTCAGAGCAGTGCCGGATGCAGCCGCGGGTATGTTTCTTTCTTGATGTCTTGTTTATCTTGTGATTATTGTGGAGTATTGTTTGTCTGCTAGTCTTATTGTGTGGTTTTCGGTGTGGTATTGGTTGTTCTTTGAGGGTTATGGTATGGTTATGGGTTAGTGTTGGGAATTTCGTTGGTTATCATTCATGGGGGTTATTAGTGGAAATCTGGCGTCTGATTTGAGGGATGGTTAGCATCCGCATTCTATGGAGTGGTTAGTTGCAGATTGAGTTTCTTCCGAGCTCGGGTTAATCAGTGTTGATATGTGATTTTGTGAAGTTTGTTAGTGCTAGTGGGAATCAGTCCGCGTGTAAGTGTTGGTTTTTTGCAGGGTTGTTTTGGAAGGTCGGTGATAGCGACCGGTGGTTGATAGTCAGTGCCCTAAGTGGGGGAGAATTGGAAAACTCTCCGGAAGATCGATGAGCATGTGAGGATGTTTAGCTGTTTGGGATTCAGCAGTGTTCTGTCAGCCAAGAGCGTAGGCTGGTATGAGTAAGTGACAGGCATGCGGGACGGGATACAGACCAAGGGTATTTGATTGTGGAGGGCCTGGGAGTAGGCCGGGATCGAGTTTGTATGATGGAGATAGAGTTCGGAACCCCTAGAGGGCTAGAACAGTATGCATGGGAGGATTTCCTGGAGAGATAACTCGGAGTGATGAATGCTAGTTGAGCGGTTCGGATAGACTGAAGGCCGGTAGGCGTACCAGTCAGGCCGAAGGCTCGGAGGACGGTCCAGCTAGACTGAAGGCCCTGGAGGGCGGTCCAGATTGGCTGAAGCTTTTGAGGGTGGCCCAGATTGGCTGGAGGCCTGGTAAGGCGGACCAGTCATGCTGAAGACTCTGCAGGTTTTGTTAGACCGGTTTGAGGGAAAGGATTGAATATGCCGTGATGTGTTAACATTGGAAGGTCTGGCCCCGGGTATTGATCTTGATTGGTGGAGATAGTGCATGGACTCGAGAGTCCTTGCAAGTAGATTCAGAGCATGTGTGTTGCATGGATACCGGTTATACTATAAGGGAGTGTAAATTCACGGAAGTGAAAGTAGCAGCGCAGGGTTATGATTGGAGTAGTCCAATTATGGTCATTGAGCAGCATGATTGCGGCAGTGGTATGGGATCACATCCGGGTTGGATGGTTGCTGAGGCTCGGCAGGAATGCATGGATGGAATCTCGGATTTCAAGTTAGACCTTGTTTTATGTGATGGAAATTCATCCGGAAGGATGTTTGGAAGTGTCATCAGTGTATCGGGTTTTTCCTAACCCGAGGACACCAGGGCCAGTTCAGTGTGGTTATGAGATTGTGGTGGAGAACTCGTGGGAGTTGCTCTGAGGCTGAAGCATGTGTCATCCTGTCAGCAAGAAAGGTAAAGTTGGGTTTCGGATTTCAATGGTCGGGTCTTGAGGAACCTGGTCCGGTGAATGCCAGGTGGTGCATTGCGGGGGTAGTTCTGGAGTAGAGTTGTCACAGGCTTCGAGGGCGAAGCCTAATTTAAGTGGGGGAGAATTGTAACACCCCGTTCTTAAAGTATTTAATTATGAGTCCCTGAGATTTAAGAGGAAGGGTAATTCTAGTTCTTTTTCGGGAAATGGGTTTTATCCAAGAAGCATAGGGCTTCTCGTCACCCTCGTGTGAATGTAAAGTCTATTGGGAGCGGGTTTAGATTAGAGGAGTTGCGTCGTCTTGGAAATGATATTGTTTATAGCTCTTTATGGAAAAAGTGGAAAAGGTCCCATGCATGCATGGCATGCATGCTTGAAGTTGGCTGGGTACGCCCAGCGTAAGCTGGACGTATGCCCAGCGTAATGGAGGAAAGAAATGCGGGGTGGCAAGGAGAGTACGCCCAGCGTACTAGAGGTACGCCCAACGTACTCTCACAAACCCCAAACCCTAAAATTAGGGTCAACCACTATATAAGGAACATGTTGGTTCATACCCTAGCCTCCTTAAGCTCACCCTTAACCTCAGAAACCCTAGAAACCCGTATTCCCTCCATTGTTGGGTGTGTTTGGCCTTGGAAAGCTCATTTTGGCAAAAGAAAAGCTAGAAGAAGAAAGGAGAAGTTGTCAAAGAAGGAAAAGAACGATTGGAGCTTGTAGATCTGAAGAGATATCATCCTTTGGAGCTTATTTGAGGTATAAGCTCCTTGCTTGCCATTTATTTTGCATAGATCTAAGTATTGTGAAGTTTTAGCATCTTTCTTGTCCCAAAGTTCTCATCTTGATTCATGTTTTGTGTTGGCCGAGATTATCTGTCCTTTCAGACCTTTGCAGAGGTCTTGAGTGAGAAAAATGAGGTCCCAAGGGCTGTAGTTGTTCCATGTGTGAGATATATAGGTCTTAATGGATTAAGACCTTAGATTAAGAGCTTTTGGACGTCCCAAGTGATAAAGTTTTAGGCTTTATGAATCTTAGGCATATTTAGTCTAGGGATCTGAAGTTTGGGCTTAAGAGCTTAAGCCATTAAGAGGTTATAAGGGCTTTATGAGTAGCGAAGCTACGCCCCGCGTAACATGGTTGTACGCCCTGCGTAGCGGGTCAGGGCCCCGATCCTCAGCTGCGTTTCAGTGAGTACGCCCCGCGTACCAAGGAGGGTACGCCCAGCGTACTCCCCCTGATTGGACCTTAATATTGGGCCTTAGAGTTTGGGCCGTTTGTGGGTAGTTGGTTTATGGGCCAAGTATGGACCTTGGATCTAGGCCCATTTGGTGAGGTGGGCCCAATTTGGTAAATTGGGCCAATATTGGACTTTGTATAAGATTTGGACTTTGGCCTTGGCCCGATAAGTGGATGTATGCTTGGCCTAATGTTTATTTTGTTATGATGGCTAGTTCGGGATTTGCGGTGAGTTGGTGATTCGAGAATCTGCTCTTAAGTTCAGAGTTTCGGCAGTGCGAGGTGAGTTATCCTCACTATATCGACAGGGTCTAAGGCACGAAGGCCGGCCCTTTATCGGATTGAGATCTAGGTATTTGTTGTTATGTTATTGCTTTGATATGTTTGTATCCTGGTAGCTAGGATGGTATATGTTAGAGACCTGGTTAAGGTCGGTTTCCTGATATGTAGGGTGATGCTATGCTAGTGACCGGTTAGGTCGGAATCCTGGTTAGGATGATGATATGTTATGTGATCTGTTTGATCGGCTTGTTGACTGTGAATTCTTATATGATTGTATGTTTATGTGCACATGGTTGTTTGGACTGGAGTTAGGTTGAGGCGGGTCCTGCTTTGTGCTGTAGGCCAAGATACCCAAGGCGGACCGGTTGTCCCGAAGGCCCAGCGAGCGGTCCGGATAGGCTGTAGGCCCCAAGAGGGCAGACCAGACATGCCGAGGCTCGGAGAGTGGACCAGGCCGACTAAAGGCCCGGTGCGGGCGGACCAGTCATACTGTAGACTCAGAGAGTGGACCAGGTGGGTTGTAGGCCCGATGCGGGCGGACCAATCACACTGTAGACTCGATGTATATGGCTAGACTCGGAGGGTGGACCAGGTGGACTATTGGCCGGTGCGGCAGACCAGTCTCACAATAGACCCGAAGTGCATGGCTGTTCTGTGTTCTGTTATGTTACGTATGTTATGTATGATATGGGTCGGAAGGCACTATGTTATGGGCCGGAAGGCATTATGATTTGGACCGGAAGGTCGTATCCTAGAAGGGCGTATGTGTGGTTGGTATTCTGGGGATATCTCACTAAGCTTTCGGGCTTACAGTTGTGGTTTAATGTTTTTCAGGTTCTTCAGGAGACCGTGGCAAGGCGAAGGCGTGATCATACCGCTCCTCATGTTTATGTTGTGATGTGATTCTGGGAATACTCTAAATGAATTGTATTGAAAACCTTTTTGTAATAATTTAATGAAATCGGGTTGTTTTTGAAAAGTTTAAATTGGTTGAAATTTTTCGGTCGTTACAAGAGGGTCCATCAAAGTTGTGGGGTTGGAGGATCCCACTGAGACACATTGACCGGAGGGTCTTATTGAGTATAGCCTCGAGTGGTTGTTGTGCTGTGTGTGGTATTTTGGGGAACTCACTAAGCTTCGTGATTACTGTGTTATGTGATATGTGTTTTAGGTTTTTCTCAAGATCACGGGACGGCACCAGCTTGATTGTACACACCAGAGAAAGAGTTATGCTTTGAGGATCCTGGATTATTATTTAAAAAATTATGGAGTTGTGTTCTATAAATTAAAGAGATTTTTGTAATATGTGTTATGAGAACTGCGAGATTTTAAATGAAAATTTTACTTGAAAATTTATGGTGTTACAAGTTGGTATCAGAGCCTTGGTTTGAGGGATTCGGATACACCTTCGGGTATGTTTGGACTCAAACTGGGGATTTGAGAAAAAATTTCAAAAGAAATGAGTTTTTTTAAAAAAAGAGGAAGAGTTTAAGAGAAATCGAGATGGAGTAGTGTGTACAATCAGCCAGAGCCCGAACGGTGATTTCCCAAAATACCCTTACTTATTTGTGAATACCCTTACTTATTTGTGAATACCCTTACTTAATTGTGTTATGCGTTATTATTGAGATATTAGAGATGCATGCTAGAAGATAGGCTACGTATTTCATATATTAGGGATAGAATTGTCTGATTTGTGATGCCTTAGCCTAGGGGTTGTTGCTATCTGTGATGTGCTTCGAGTATGTGCGGAGTAAGAGTACCTAGCAGGAATCTTTTAGAGAAAGAGCTTTGAGTAGAGGAGTAATCTAGGAGAGATACCTAGATGAGCATTTGAGGAGCCAACTGAGGAAGTAGTTAGATACCCGCGTGGGGTAGAGTTGCTTGAGTTCGGTGACATCTTTGAGTGTGTGTAGAGTAAGTGGAGTTGTAACCTAGAGTGGTTTTACATGCTGGTGGAGATGATTTGATGCCCGAATGTTGCTTGCTTTGTGCTTTGTGGAACTCTTGATGATGGGAGTCAGCTACTAAGTGAATATGACGATATTCAAGAGGTAGATGACTGGCATCATAAGGAGTTCTTCAACAGCTGATGGCAGAGAGGTGTGAGAACCTAGGAAGAGCCCGGGGAGTGACCTTTGTCAGATGAGTAGGCTGATAGAGGAGAGTATTAGCAGGAGAGCGACTAATATGACAAGATAAGTGGTTGAGGAGGTTCAACAGCTACTTAGGAAATCTGGGATGATCCGTGTGGAAAGTATGGGTAGATGTGGAAGGTAGTATGGGCCCATACTACTGAAAGCAGAGGACCCATACTCGAAACAAGGAAAATTCCATAGGTTCTAAGTAGCAAACTAAGAGGTAATCATGTGGTTCGGGTACCATGATTCGAGGCGGTTAGTGCTTCTGGTTTTACCAATTATTTCGTTGTGATTAATTAGATTGAGATCAAATGTGATAGAGTGTGGGGCCAGAGGGCCATGACAAGTGAGTTTCAATGGAGCATACCCAGAGAAGGAAATCGAGTTAGTTTCCGAGAGATTTTGGTGAGATTCTAGTTGGAGTCGCGAGACTCAGGGATGAGTGGAGATGATGCTTATTGGAGAATCGCGGTATGAGTTGAGTAATCGATGGATAGTTGAGTCGTTACTTATGTGGCAAGAGGTGCGTTGTTCCCGTTCCTGGAAAAAGTGAAGGAGCTATCCAGATTCCGGTTTCATAGTATGGAGGTAGGCCCGGTAGGGTAGCATTGATTGTGACCCTTTTCATGAGAGTATTTGGGCAGTTTGTCTGCTGTAAGTTATTTTCTTGTACCATGGAGTCATTGGTGGAGGATGAGTTGGAAGAGACCCAGGAAGGTGCCTTTTGAGGATGGCATGCATTTAGGAGCGGTTTCATGTAGTAAGAGGAATATATCGGGGCGGTGGCCCTCGTTGTTAGGATTATGCATCGGTTATGAGAGTGAGGCCTTGTGCCTTGATGATGATTCCTGTGTTAGGGGCGGGTCGATGAGTCAGAGACGAGGTGTGTGATAGTGCATTATTTCCTGACTGAGGGTCAGGGTTAATTCGGAACAGTGAAGTATTCGACGGTGTGTTAGCTTGAGATTTTGAGACGACCAGAGGTAGTCAAGTTGGGAGGATTCTGAGATTCTTGTCTGAGCTATGGGATATTTGGAGACGCTTAGTTTCCACCAGGAAGATCATGGAATGATTATGTGGTACGCTCCAAGAGTCAAGGGCGATGTACCAGGAGAAAACAGTTTGTGGAATAGACTGTTGGTATGCAAATTGGTGATGGTTCGAACCCTGAGTGGGGGAGGACTGGGTGTTCTAGTGAGAGGATCAACGATCTGTTCAAGTGCGTTTAGAGAACTGGTTATCGGGATTTGCGGTACGGATAAATGAGACCTAGGTTATCGGTCGATGAGGCGAGGTGCGAGACGGGAAGATTTATGAGTATGTGTTTAAGGAAGGATGAGTGTATTTGCAGCAGGTGGCCGTTGGTCAGAGAATTTATTGTGGCTAGGGATTTTCGGGTTTATAAATGTCGAATTTAAGGTGGTTAGGTCACTGAGTTCAGAGAGAAATAGCATAGGTTTGCGGGTATATGTATAGAATGTGATCTATACTACAAGAGAGGCGGTAGCTGATTTGTCAATCAAATTCGGAGTCGGTATGAGTAATTTCGTATATGTAGTGATCAGTAGAGGATGGAGCTTCGGGTTTTCGTAGATGAGTTCTGAGTCATTGACGATGCCTTTGTTATCAATTGGGAAAGGGAATACTCTGAGGTTACAAGTGGTGCAAGAGGAAGATTGGTTGCGAGATTCCGATGAGGCGATGCGGTATCTGAGTATGATGCTGTGAGTATAAGATTAGTGATAGAGACAAGGCATCATGAAGTTTTGTGATAGTGTTCTAAGATATCCGAGTGTGATGTCATAGATTCAGATTATTTTGAGTTTTAATTTAAGAGATGGCAAGTGGTGTAGCAAGTATCTATGGTTCCGATGGGAGCCCTTCGGCTAATTGACATCACACTAGATTAGTTGAGAACGAGAATTGCAGCGAGAAAAAGGGGTTTTGTTATGGTAGGTTGTCGTCAGGAGTAGTGATGCTTATTTTTGGAAGGGTGTGTGAGCACCTATCTATGTTGAGCTGCAGAGCATGAGTTGGTGAACTCAGTATGGTGATGCTTGATGATGAGGTTATGAGGTGATAAGAGATCAAGCGAATCCGATTGGAGTGTTCGCTTGGGATTATCAGGAGGAGCCGTGGAATGAGCCTATGGTGAGTCAATGATCGAGAGAAGTGTTGTAATGCTACGGGGAGCCATAGCATCCATGAGTCAGCGAAATAGAGTGTCGTGATACTATGGGGAGCCGTATTATTCACTGGGTAGTGGGTGAAGACTGAGATACTGCAGGGAGCCGTGGTATTCACTAGTCAGCGAGAGAGTGTCGTGACACTAAGGGGAGTCGTAGTATTCACTGTTTAGAGAGAGAGAGTGTGTGTGCGTGTGAGAGATACTACGGAGAGTCGTAGCATTCACAAGTCAGGGAGTATCGCAAGACTACGGGGGAGGTCGTAGCACTCAGCAGTCGATAAGAGTAAATGTTGTTCCACAAAGAACTGTAGTATTCACTACTCAGAATATGAGGCAGAAGAGTTCCTAGGCTTGAGTAGCATTATCTTTGAGTTTTTGGGAATTTTTTAGTCAGGCCATGAAGAGGCTGGGGTCTCCCTAATGGTCGAGAGTCATCATAGACCAAGCGAAGGCATGGTTATCGTAATCGGAAGAAATTGGAGGGATGTTGTGTGCATAATCCACGAATTGTGGGTCATGAATGAGTACCAGATTGGAATGAGTAGTTATAATTCTTCTGTTGCATCAGACTCTTGAGCTCGAGTCTGGATCCATTAGTGTAATTGAATAGGCGAGATGCGGTTCCGGATTCGTAGGTGGGTTTCATTTTGAGGAATATTGATCTCCATCTGATATCTTAAGCCGGAGTGGATCCATTTCATTGATATGGGAAGTACTGCGAGATACAGGGAATCAGGGGATGATAGATAACAGAGGTCGAAGGTGAGACGATTTCAGATGAGTTGTAGCATTCGCATAGGGTAAAGCGAATTACGCGACTTGTGTGTCGCGATGAGTCGAGAAAGCGATCATGAGAAGGAAGTCGGTGAGACGTTTAGTTTGCAGTGAATAACCTTTGGAGGTTCATCTTTTAGGTCAGGAGTTGACCTGATGCTCGGTGTTGGAAGGGAGATTTAGGAGGAAGTCGTGTCTTTAGATGTCAGAGGATACTTCCAAGAGAGCATGGCCTTTTCTTGTGTTTGAGGTCCGAGTTTCAAGGATCATTCCTTCAGAAGGGTTTTGACAATTGTTCAGGCAGTGGGCCCTTAGTGGGTTGTGACCTTTCCGTCCCTCTTGAGTTCGACCAGGACCGATTAGAGAATCAGAGGTGCAGTAAGTTTTTGGGTTGTTATTCGAGGAGCGTATAACATGGCTATATATTGAAAGGGGTGGTTTGGTAGTGTGTCAGACCACTAGAGTCTCCTGATTCAGGGAGCCAGAAGAAGTATCATAGCGGCAGTCGAGTCTGTCCTTTTCGTGGTTTGAGAGCTTGGGACCAGGTACCATTGAAGGATGATAGTTGTGTGGTACGAAGTCATATTGGGTAGTGCTTCCCGGACTTTTGGGTTTTGAGATGTGTGATGCTAGAGCGATTTCCAGGGTGAAATCAAATTAAGCAGGGGAGATTTGTAACATTCAGATTTTCAGGTACATTATTTTTGTGTTTCAATTTTGAGGTTTAAGGAGAGACTCGCCGAGTCGAAGGTGTTACTCGCCGAGTCGTGTCGAGTTGTCCACGTGGATTTAATGAGTGGACTCGACGAGTCAGAGGACTGACTCGCCGAGTAGGTCCTGGGAAGAGAAAACCCTAAGTTCCAGGGTTGGGGCCTATTTAAGGGAACTTATAACCTAAGATGCCCCTCACCAACTACCCACACCTCCTGTGAGAAACCCTAGATTGCCATTGGAGCAATGAGAAAGTTCTTATGAATAAATCAAGTATTTGGTGGGTCTTTTGGAGGGAGAAGAGTATGATTCAAGCTAGAAATGAGATAGGGGCTATGGATCTAGCACTTCTTCATGTGGGGTTGCGGTAGAAGGTATAAGCTTGCATCCTTTTCATCTATATTGATTAGATCTCATGATTTTGGGAGTTTTAGGGTTTTACTCCCCTTAGTTTGTACCTATGAGCTATTTGAGACATGATCTGAGGTGGGAAACCTCAGATTTGGACCTTGTGAGGTCCTTGAAGACTTGATACCCCAGCTTTAGTTGTCCAAATGAGGGTTGATGAGCTAAATCCTTCATGAAGGGCATGTAATGCCGTTTTGGAGCAATAGCATCATGCATGAGTGTAAAGATCGAAGCTTTACGTGATTATTGAGCCTTGAGATGATAGATCTATAGTTTAGAGTGATATATCTGGTTGAAATCGTCTGAATGAGAATGAGTCTGGATTGACTCGTCGACTCGATGAGCCGACTCGACAAGTCAGTTAGGGTTTTCCCGATCGAGCTGAATCGCGTGCTAACTCGGCGAGTTGTGGGGTCAACTCGACGAGTTGAGCTGAATCTTCCTGAAACTTCGGAGAAAGTGGGTGGACTCGACGAGTCACAACGGTGCACTCACCAATTCGGGTCAAATCTAGACTGTGGACTCGAGTTGACTTTGGTTGACTTTAGGGTTGGGTCAACCATGTGTAAAGGAGACCATGGAAGGGTAAAATGGTCTTTTATCCACTCCAAGAGTTAAGCAGGGAGAGAGAGTGCCCCTGGTGTATTTGAGTATGATTAAAGTATTATTTAGAGATGTGTTACCTATGTGTTAGGAGGAGGTTAATTCGAGATGTCCGGGTACGAGATTTATACTGGCCAGCTTATGAGGTGAGTCTTCTTACTATACTTACCTTGAGTGGTAACTTATGTGTGACCAGAGGGTCCTATGTGTATGTGTTGTGTATTGAGATATCCTACTACTTGTTTGTGATATGCTTACTATGCATTTTATTGAGATGCTGAGTCAAGGGACCAGAGGGTCCATTAGAGTTGTGGGGCCCGAGAGTCCCACTGAGACACATTGACCGGAGGGTCTTATTGAGTATAGCCTCGAGTGGTTGTTGTGTTGTGTGTGGTATTTTGGGGAACTCACTAAGCTTCGTGCTTACCATGTTATGTGATATGTGTTTCAGGTTTTTCTCAGGATCACGAGACGGCACCGGCTTGATTGTACACACCAGAGAAAGAGTTATGCTTTAAGGATCCTGGATTATTATATAAACAATTATGGAGTTGTGATCTATAAATTAAAGAGATTTTTGTAATATGTGTTATGAGAACTGCAAGATTTTAAATTAAAATTGTACTTGAAAATTTACGGTGTTACAAGATGGATTTCATTTCGAGAGGTAATGATTTTCGTCTAATGTCTTATACCTTTGTGGGATAGTTCGTTGGTTTGAGAAGGACCACAAGACGCATAGAACTAGTGAGTGGTAGACGACAGAGGTCGGAGGTGTGACGACTTCGGAAAGGGCTGTAGTGTATGCTTGAGGTAAGGTGAACTTCGTGACTTGTGTGTCACATGGTGGGCTGAGATAGCTATTGCGAGAAGGAATTTATAAGGCTGACTTGTTGGGTGTGCAATGAGTAGCCTTTGGAAGTTCAACTGTTGGGTCGGGAGTTGACCTAATTCTCGGTGTCAGAAGGAACATTTCAGAGGAAGCTGGGGCTTATGATTATAGATGTCAAAGGATCGTTCCGAGCAGGCATGATCGCTTTCATGTGTCTGAGGATAGAGTTTTGAGGTTCATTCTTTTAGATGAGTTCTGATAGCTGTTCAGGCAATGGGTCCTTGGTGGGATGTGACCCTTCCGTTCCTTTTGAGCTAAGATCTGGATCAATTGGTATATCTGGTATGAGTGACCGGTAGCCAATTGTTGGCAACGACTTGTTTCCATCAGTTGCAATAAGAGAATCAGAGTTGGCAGTGTGTTCTCAGAGTCTGTTATTTGAAGAGTGATTAACATGATGAAATCTTGCAAGGGCGGTCTGGCAGGGAGACAGACCACTAGAATTTTTAAGTTCTAGAGAGTCATAACGGGGACCGTAACGGCAGAGGGGTCCGTCTTTTTCGGGATTGGGAGTTCCTATTTGGGTTCAGGTGTCTTTGGAGGGGGATTGTTGTATGATATGAGATCCTTTCGGTGGTGCTTCACGGGTTATTGGGTTTGATCTATGTGTTGTTGAGGAGCGATTTCGAGGGCGAAATCAAATTAAGTGGGGGAGAACTGGAACATCCTATTTTAGAACGTCTATGATTTAGGGTTCGTGGGCTACAACCCAGGCATGAGAAAGCCTTTAGACTGCGATGAGTTACTAGAAGCATTGGGCTTCTCGCCATTTTTCCGTGGATGTGGGGATTGTCGGAAACGAGCTTATACTGAGAAAGCTATGATAGTTCGAAGTGTTGACAGGTTTGGTCCCTTATTTGAGAAAAGGTGGCAGTTGAGTATGCGGGGCGTACGTGTGTGTACGCTCAACGTACTTATGTGCTTAATTTGGACGCGGAGCCACCTAGTACTTTGGGCGTACCAGTGGGTACGCTGGGCGTACTAGGCTTAGAGAGAAAACCCTAAATAAGGGGTGTAGCCCTATTTAAAGAACATGATGACCTCATTTATGTCCACCATTTCTAGCCTTCAACCCTCTCAAAACCCTAATATCCATTTCTCTAGCTTGAGTGTCCATTTGTGACCTTCTACATGTTCTTGTGGTATCCTTGAAGTGAAAATGGAGCATTGAGGAGGATGGAGTTGGAGTCCAAGCCTTAGATCTGAGCTTTTCTGTGGTTGGAGCATCATTTGAAGGTATAAAGCTCAAAGCCTTCTCATCCTTTTTGATTTGAAAATATTATGGTCCATTTTAGGGTTTTGGTCCCAAATCTTGAAGTTGCTTAATATCTGTCCCCTCGAGTGTTATTAATGGAGAGGATTTATAAAAATGAGGTCTTGGTTGTTAAAAACACCTCGTGCATGAGATATAAGCATTTTTTGGAGTAAAGAGTGAGACTTTTTGTGTTTTGGACTTCCTCAGCCATGCAAAGGCTTAAAGTCACGAACTTTATGGAGTATGAGCCTTTAGGAGGTCTAGATCTGAGAGTAGAGTTATGGTCTTAACAGATTAAGACCAAGAGAGTGGGAATAGCAAGTCTGGGACGTACGCCCTGTGTAATCCTAGTACGCCCCGCGTACTGATCCAATGTACCCGATCAGGATTTATGTGGACGCATGTGTACGCTGAGCGTACCAAGGGAGGTACGCCCTGTGTAATCTAGCCGTGTCTTTTTGGGCTAAATCTCATATTGGTCCTTGAGTGTTGGGCTTAGATTTTGGGCCTTGTGTTGGTCTTGCCTTTGGGACTTAAGTTTAGGAGTTGGGCCTTGGGAGAGCCCATTTAGTATTGGGCCTTGGTGGTCCCAATGAGCTTGAGTAAATTGTGGGCCAGGTAGTGAGCTATCTTAGACCTAATGAGTGAGGTTTGGTCTTAGATCTTAATTGAGTAATTATGGGTTTTGGTTCAGTGTTAGAGGCCGGTGTGCAGCAACAGTATCTATAGGAGTTGTTCATCATCTGAGGTGAGTCTTCTCACTATACTTACCTTGAGTGGAAATCTATGTATGACTAGAGGATCTTATGTGCTTATATTGAGTATTGTGATATCTTGCATTATGTCATTGAATTACAAATAAAATGAAATTTAGTGGCACAAAAAATGTCACTAAAAACCAAAAAAGTACCACTAAAGGTCCATTGGGCAATCAGCAGCACAAAAAAATTAGTGGCACTTTTTCATTGTGTCGGTGCAGCCTTATTAGGTTTTAGTGGCACTTTTTAATCATGCCACTAAAGTACTTTTAGGTTATAGTGGCACTATTTTTATGACACTATTTAACTATTAAAATAAATATTATTTTATACTTTTATTGTCATTTTTAACACAAAAGTTATAATAATAAATTAGGTCTAATTTTTTTTAATTTTAAATGAAATATAAAATAATAATAAGACATCTAAAATAATAAATTGAAACAATATACCATTACATAAATTCAGACTTGTCAAAAAACAATATTCATTCAACCCACAAATTTCTTCAAAAAGTGTAATAATTCTAAATGGTGTGCTACTACACAATACATAATACTATTGAACTAAATACTTGTTAGGGGAGGAAACGTAAAACTTGATTGACTTCGAAAATGATTTAACCACTTAAATTGTGGAGGCCTTGGAGTTATACTAATAACGAAATGTATTTGCCTTCGTGAAGTTAACCAAACCATTAACTATATGTGTACAACATAGTGTAACACCTGCAAGGAGATAAAATTACATTTTTAAACCCAAAGGGCAAGTGAAAGCATATTTTATAAAATACATGGTGTACCTTCTTATTTAATTTCTTTAACAAGCTCTTGAAACCCTTTATTAGTCTAGTCCTTCAACACATGTAGTTTTTCCTAAAAGTGTGTATAGACCTGTGAAAATAAGTAAAAATATGAATTGTGATTAAATTTACCATACTATTACAAGCTGGTGGATAATCTGTTTTTGCATTCAACACGGTTATAAATACAAACAACAAATTAATGCTTTTAAGGTTCCATTTCCCACTAGTTTAGAGTCTACACACAATATTCTTTACAAACAACACAATAGATAAAGAAAAATATGATTTCCAAAATCTGCACTAACCATATCAATTTGTGAAGTATTATTAGGTAGTGACATTTGACCTACTGGATCATTCATGTACATTGCAGATCTACAATAGATCAAATCCATGTTGGCATGCTCATATACAATAGATCAAATCCATGTTGGCATGTTCCTCTACAACTATCTCTGCTTCCTTCTACTTTTAATCATAAAACCTACAAAAATATGTAGATGAAGGTATTTTAAATATCGGGGCACAAATGTATTGATTATAGATTGATCGCATAAATGTATCAGAGATGAACAAGAAGCAAAGATGACCACAACTTCAATCACGTCGGTCCATTTATGGCTACATAATTAAATCTTTCATCGACACTAACTTTAGGGCAAAATGTATGCGGCAAAAAAAAGTAAAACGAAACTATTAGGGCTCAAATATGAAGAAAACAAAAAATCTAACCTAAATACAGTTGATTAAGAGACGCTTCAATTAATTTGATTAGAACCCTCTTCAAACCAGAAAACTCATGAGGAGGTAAAGAAGAAGATAAAGAAGATACAAGTAAACCTAAAACACAAATTAAAGTTTACCTTTGATACTTCAAATATCATCGATGATTGTGTTCATGTTTCAGATTTGTTAATCGTTTCCAAAAAACAAAGATCGATACACAATAAGATGGAACTCTCTCTTATGTTTTACATTGACTCCCCTCATAATCCCGCTTATGTCCCTCTTTCTCAGCTCCAACTATGTGATTCATGATTACACACACAAAATAAATGAATTAGAGGAATACATCGATCTAAACAAATGAACCAGGGGAGGTGTGGGGAACTCCATTTAAAATCTAAACCTAATTTTAGGGTGGGCGGCGATTTTGATCTCGGAGAGAATTCAATCTAAAATTAAATTTAATGTGGCTGAACCTTTTCAATTATGGAGAGAATTTGAAGCGAAAGATAAAAATTAGAATTTCCAATCGTGCATCATACATATAGTGGCACTTAAAAATATATGCCACTAAAACCAATATTATAGTGGCACAAAAAGATAATGTCACTAAAAAATTATGCTACTAAATGTAAATTTATTTGTATTGTTGTGATTTAAGTTGTGTATTATTCTGATTTTACTGAGTTAGGACTAGAGGGTCGACCTGAGCTGTGAGACCGGAGGGTACCACTGAGACACATTGATCGGATGGTCTTATTTTGAGCATAGAAATGAGAGGCTAATGAGATATGTGTGGTATTTTGGGGAACTCACTAAGTTTCGTGCTTACCGTGTATATGTTATGTGTTTCAGGTACTTCTCAAGATCACGGGAAGGCACCGACTTGATTGTACACACGAGACCGAGTTATATTTTGTGGATCCTGTATTTTGTTATTATAGACACGTGTTTTGATAAATTGAGATTTTGGAGATTTTATGATTTATGTTAATGAGATTAATGTGATTTTTAAATGAAAATTTTGTTTGAAAATTTATGGGGTTACAAATAAACCACAAATAACCTCTTCTCAAAATGTCCATCCTATCAAATTGCTCTGGTGAAGGCAACCCAAAAGGACCATGCTACTATCGGGTCAAGTACATACCAATTATAGTTATGGGCTTAGACACCTAATCCAACAGCTTGTACCTAGACCTCAAGGGGTCAATATTGTTAGGTCGATGTGGCTCTTTCATCACAAATTTGATGGAGATGGTACCCTTGCTAGTTATAAATCAAGACTTGTTGACAACAGACGAAACCAACAACCAGTAGTGGATTGCGATGAGACTTTTAGTTGTTAAACTGACAACGATTCGCATTGTTCTCAGTCTTGCAGTATCTTGCCAGTGGCCCATTCACCAGCTAGATGGGAAAAATGCCTTCCTTCACGATAACCTTCATGAGACATTTTACATGCACCAGCCTCCCGGGTTCCACAACCCCCAATTTCCTGATCACACTTGTCTTCTTCAGAAATCTCTGTACGGCCTAAAATAGGCTCCCAGGGCCTGGTACCACCGCTTTGCTTAGCATGCCACAAGTATCGGGTGTAAACAGAGTTACACATATCCATCTCTCTTTATTTTGTAAACTTCCACTACATATCTTCTCTTATATGTGGATGATATCATTCTCACGGCTTCTACCACCTACCTACTTCAACAAATCATCACTCAGCTCAGCCTCAAGTTTTCTGTGACTTATCTCGGCCCACTGAATTATTTTCTTGGTATCTCTGCTATTCGATCTAACAATGGATTATTTCTTTCTCAACAAAAATATGCTACAGATATCTTGGAGCGAACTAATACGCTCAACTGCAACCCTTGTCGAACTTCAGCTGATCCTCTTCAAAAAATGCACTAATCTGCCCCCATAATATAAGATCCTACTCTATATCGTAGCTTAGTTGGTGCTCTTCAGTACCTGACCTTCACCAGACCAGACATAGCTTTTGTTGTTCAACAGATTTGCTTATACATGCATGACCCTCGAGAGCAGCACCTTCAAGCTCTCAAATGTATCTTGCGGTACATTCATGGCACTATCGATCATGGACTTTAGATTCAAGCTTCTCCACATGCCAACCTTGTCGCCTATTCAGACACAAATTGGGGAGGATGTCCATCTACATGCAGATCTACATCTAGGTACTGTGTATTTTTAGGAGATAACATCATCTCTTGGTCTTCTAAACGTCAAGGGGTTGTCTCTCACTCTAGTGCTGAAGTCGAATATCGTGGAGTAGCAAACGCAGTCGCCGAAACCAGTTAGATTAGGAATCATTCTTTGCGAACTGCATTGCATGACCAAAAAAGCCACAATTATTTATTGTGACAACATCAGTGCAGTATACATGTCTGCGAACCCTGTCAATCATCAGCGAACAAAACATATAGAGATTGATATCCACTTTGTTCGTGATCAAGTTGCTCAAGGTCAGATTTGTGTCCTTCATGTTCCATCATCTACTTAATATGTTGGTATCTTCACTAAAGGCCTTCCCACATCTTTGTTTTCAGATTTTCGAACCAGTTTAAACGTTCATATTCCCCACCACGTTCAAACTGTGAGGGGATGTTAGTATGTATATATATATATATATATATATATATATATATATACACCCATGTATCCTAGCCCATCAATTGTTTATACTAGGTTAGGCCCAATTGGTGTATCTCTCATGTATATATATCAATTGTACTCTAACGTGAATGGAAAGAGATTCATTTATCATATTAAAATCATACCTGATTAGCGAAGAATTGAGGATGGGGATTGCAGCAGAATTGCAGCTATGCAAAACAGCTAAACAACAGCAGGCAACAGCACTGCAACAGCTAGCAGGTGACGCTGGTGAATGGCGGAGCCGACAGCTTTGATTTTAACGATTAGCGACTAGAGATTAAGCGAAGAATTGAGAATGGGGCCTGGGGGATTGGGGCGGAAGCTTTATAGATTGAACGATGGTCGATGATTGCTTCTCTATCTCTCTTGGATCGGCTTCTTGGCAAACGTACATTGGATCAGGAGGGGCCACAACCTAAAAGTCACATTGTTATAATTCTAAAAATTAAACATACATACTCTACTTCTAGCCCAAATTTTAAGGGGGTACATAACCCCTCTTGGCCCTATAAAAGGTGCGCCCCTGCATGCCTTGCTGATATTATTTCTAGATCTCATTTGGCGGTCATTTATGAGTCCTTTGTCCCAAAGTTTGGATCTTTGTGAGTTGGATAACTCCAGATCTTATTATATGTCATTTTAGGTGTTTTAGGATACTTTGGTTCATAAAAATGGTTGCTTGATCGTTTCCTCTCGCCCATGCATCAGTTAAGTGACCTTGAGTGTTGTGAAAGTTAGGGTTTTGAGGATTGAGCCCTCTTTAGCCATGCAAAGGCTTAAAGTCAGAGACTTCATGGATTAAGACATTCTTTAGAGGTCAGATCTGGGGTTGGAATAAGTGTCTTAAAGGAATAAGACTTTTTATTTAAGATTTTAGGGTCAGGTCGTGCACGATGGGCGTACTCCTGGTTACATCCCGCGTAGCTAGGAACAACCCTGATCATGTTGGTTCGAGCAGTAACCCCATGTACAAACCGAGACTGTTGGCTTTTGTTGCCTTTTGAATTTTGGTCAAACGTTGAGGTTTTTGGGTCATAGAGAGGCAAAATGGTCTTTTTGCCTTTTAGGGGAGTAGTTATGGGAATTGGACTGGTGATTCGGGTTAATAACCTTAATTGATTAAGGTTACTTGTTGTGTTTATTAGGCGGAGTCTAGTTCCAATAGTTTGGAATCAGTCATCAGTTCAGGTGAGTCTCCTCAGTTATTCTTACCTGTGTGGTAGAAATGTTATATATATTTTTACATGTGATGACCAGTTGGGTCTAAGTGTTATTACTATGTATGTGTTGTTTATATGTATTGATACTTCGGGTAGTCTCCAGGGTTTCTGATAACCCACAGGGCGTGCTGTTTGCCCATTGAAATTTCAGCCAGTCTCCAAGGTTGCTGATAACCCATAGTTGTTTATTTGTGTTGTGTTGTGTGTGGTATTTTGGGGAACTCACTAAGCTTTGTGCTTACAATTGTTGATTATATGTGTTTCAGGTACTTCTAAGGATCCCGGGAAAGCAAAAGGTCTGATTGTACACACTCGTTGGGAGATTTTGTTCCTGGGCATTATGGGGCACTCGGATATTTTGATGTGAAATTGTATTTGATATTATGACTTTTCTGAGATGGTTATTATGAAAACTAATTTTCTATGGGTTTAAAAATGAAAATTTAGATGTCACAGGAAAGTTGGATCGGTTTCCAGTGACTCGTGATGTATTGGTGAAGTTTCCTGAACTTAATGCTTTAGTGTTGGATCGCACTATTTCTGATCATAGGCCTATCTTCCTTGCACATGAGAAGTTAGACTATGGTCCTCGACCATTTAATTTCTATAATTTGTGGATGCTGGAAGAGGATTTTGATATTGTTTTCTGTTCATTTTTAGGTAAAAAGGGGGGGCAATGTGGGTGATAGTGCTCCTATATTTTTTAAAGAAAAACTTAAAGGCCTCATAATAGAGTTGTGGGAGTGGTGGAACAAGGTAAATCAAAACCGTGTAGGGTCAAAAAAAATATGCTTTTCAAAAGATTTCATGATATTGATTTGAAGATTGATGTAGGGATGGCCATGTTGGAAGAAAAAAGAAAGCGTAACCATTAATACTCAACTTTTTGAGTGAAAAAAAAAAGATCTAGAAGATTTATCTCAAAAGGAAAAAATAAAATGGAGTATTGAGGGGGACGGAAACTCAAAATTCTATCATGGTATTATAAATAGAAAAAGGATTCAAATGGTTATTCGTGGGATCAAGGTAGATGGAGATTAGCTCGTTGATCCTACCATTGTCAAAAAATGTTTTTCAAATTTTTTAAAGCTAAATTTAAAATTTTCCATTCTATCGAGATTACTAGAAAAAGTCCAAATTTTCACAGCCTCCCTAGTGTTCATGCTCTCGGTTTGGAGGTGAAGGTGACCATAGATGAAATAAAGAATATTGTTTGGTATTGCGGAGGAGAAAAAGCATTGGTTCCTGATGGGTTTACGTTTTATTTTGTTAAAAAAGTATTGGTATTTGTTAAAAGAAGATATTTTCGCATCGATGGATGATTTTATGATGATAACGAGAATACCTTCAGGTTGTAATTCCTCTTTTATTACTCTTATTCCTAAGATTAATAACTCGGTTGTCATAAATGATTTCCATATAATTAGTCTTATTGGGATCCAATATAAAGTTTTTGCAAAACTTCTAGCTCTTAGATGGCCGAAGGTGATTCATTTGGTTGTTAGTGGTGAGCAAACGAGGTTTATTAAAAATCGGAAGATTTTTAATGGCCCTCTTATGGTGAATGAAGTTGTTGAATGGTATAAGAAGAAAAAGAAAAAAACAATGATGCTTCTTAAAATTGATTTTGGGAAATCGGTTAGATGGTCCTATCTTGATTGTTTGATGAAATTTATGAATTTTGGAGATAAATTGTGTGCTTGGATAAGGGCATGTTTGATATTGGCTAAATTGTTAGTTCTTGTTAATGGAAGTCCAATTGATGAGTTTCAATCATTTAGAGGCATTCTTCAGGAGATCCTTTGTCTCTTTTTCTATTCATCCTAGTTATGGAAGGTCTTCACATTGATATGGAAGATGCAAAGGATGCTAATCTTTTTTCTAGTGTACAGGTTGGAAGTGGTAGTCTTCGGTTATCACATTCGTTTTATGTTAATGATGTCATCTTTCTTGGAGACTCGTTTAAAAGTAATATATGTAATATTGTTATAATTTTGCAATGCTTTTTATCTAATTTCGGGTTTGAAGATAAATATGCAAAAATCGAACATTTATGGGGTATGTGTACCTTTTAAAGAAGTTGAGCAAATGGCTTTATTGGTTGGCTGCAAATCAGATAGATTTCCTTTCACTTATTTGTGACTTCCTGTGGAGCAAAATATTTCTAGAGTTTTTGGGTGGAGTTCAATAAAAGAGAAGTTTATGAAAAAACTTTCCAGATGGAAAGTGTATACTCTTTCGATCGGGGCAGTTCCTTACTTCTTAAATCGGTATTTGGATCAATGGGTATTTTTTATGTCTATGTTGTTAATGCGTGTGCATTGCTAAATAGTTGGAATCTTTAAGGAGTCAATTCATTTGGGGTATTACTAAGGATAATTCAAAAATACATTGGATCAATTGGGATCAAGTGTTGGCAGATAAAAAATAGGGGATGGATAGTGGTAGCTTGGTCTCTTAACTTTTTGCTACTACAGAAATGGAAATGGCGGTTCCATACTAGAGGAAATGTTATTTGGGTTCAATTTATTAAGCACTTACATGGAGATAGTGTCGTTTTGATCAGAGCTGGTGTAACCGAATAGGTGATGGTCTGTGGGCTAGAATTGTTGCATCTAATTTTTGGTTACATAATAAAGGTGTAGTATTGGATTCGATTTTAAAATGGCGGATGGGAAACAGAATGTATACTCTATTTTGGAAGTAATTTTGGGTTGGAGAAAACACTCTAGCTGATTTTTTTTCCTAGATTGTTTCAACTTGATCTTGAAAAAAGATTGTACTATTGTTAGTCGTAGAAGACAAGATTGTTGGAATTGGAATTGGAGGCGACCAATTAGAGGTGGTATTAAAACTTCTCAATACACGGGGTTGCTCCATTGCTTAAGGGAAGTTATTATCAATGATCATAATGACAGACAAGTTTGGATGATTTGGTAATAGAAGATGAATTGACGAGACTATCCTTCCACACTCAAGTATGGAAACTAGATGAAATTCTTTTATTCCTAGGAAGGTTAACATTTTAATTTGGAGAGTGTTGAGAAATAGAATTCCAACATCTTTCAACCTTTTAGAATTATGGTTGGATGTATCTTTTGTTACGTGTATTTTATGCAAGCTAGAGGTTAAACAATTACATCATCTTTTTCTTAAATGTGAGGTTGTTGCGAGAACATGGAATGTCGAGTTTAAGTGGTTGGATATTTCTCAACCTCACTTCCCCTCGATTGTTGATTTGTTTATGTGGATTGACCAAGTGCCTATCTCTGTAAAAAAGAAAGCGTTGGTGGATGCAGTTGTGTGTACTATTATTTGGTATGTCTGGAGATTAAGGAACAATAAAGTTTTTGCGGCTACTACGATCAGTTAAAGTGATATATTGGATTCTATTCATCAATTTTCTTTTATTTGATTTGCAAATAGAAATACAAAGTGTAATGTAGATAGGTTTAATTAGTTTAAAAATCATTTGAACTCTTGTAATTTTCTCATTTTAGCTTCTTGCTAGTTCGTGATTTTTGGTTTTGTTTCAATATATGGTTGGTTGCTTCTATATATATATATATATATATATATATATATATATATATATATATATATATATATATATATATATATATATATATAACCTTAATTAATAGGTTTCCGCACAATTCTTCGTATATAAGTCTATAATATGAGATATATATATATATATATATATATATATATATATATATATATATATATATATAACCTTAATTAATAGGTTTCCGCACAATTCTTCGTATATAAGTCTATAATCTGATTGATATATATATATATATATATATATATATATAACCTTAATTAATAGGTTTCCGCACAATTCTTCGTATATAAGTCTATAATATGAATTACAACAAATTTATTATCAATTTAAAGGTTGAACGCCAATGGTCTTCATCTAAGAGACCAAAATGGTGACAAAAGCAATTCAAGAACAGTAAATGTTAAAATTGAAAAAATCGGGCTTGATTAAAAAACGTATAACCACAAAAGCTCTAATTTACTCAATAAATTAAAAAAAGAATTTTCCTTTATAAAGATAGAATATATTATTCATTAAAACCAAATGAAAATAAGAATTACGTAACCAAGTAACATGCAATTCATACCTTATTGATTGCATCCCATTTTTTAAAATTTAAAAATAAAGCTATTCAATATCCACTAATATATAGCTCTTGACTTTTAAGTATAAAGGAAAGGAAAAACTTCAAAAAAAAAAAAAAAAAAAAATGCAACCTTTTTTCATCAAATGCTTAAAAAACTTATTATGTTATTTTTTAGTGCCTTTATATTTTCTGAAGTTCTTATTTAAAGCTTTCCGGTCTTAGAAAAACCTAATCTATTTTCATGAAATGATTAAAAAAACCATTATATTATTTTTTTAGTGCATTTAAACCCTCGTATTTCTTTTAAATTTTAAAATCTAGTGAATTGTAACAAACCAAACGCTGAGAATCGATTACCTAGCATTTTCGGCTATCTAGGATTTACTGAGCTCAATGACTTAAATGATACATTTTAAAAAATCTAAGAGTTTTAACGTACAAACAAAATAATATAATGATTTTTTTTAAACTTTGATGAAAATATGTTGGGTTTTTAAAGGAAATTAGAGAAAAAGAAACAGGGATGGTAATCATACCAAATTGGTACCTACCCAATAATATGAATATAAAAATGATGAATCAAACGGAACGAACTAAAGTGTTTGTTTTTTGAAACAAAAATCTATGAAGTCTGCAAACCATCTCTGCAATTATCTACGGTAAAGAGGTGAACCAAACGGTTGCAACTGTAATAAGATACATATTTGTTTTTTAACATCTGTAGACTGTTGTAGTAAACTGAAACTTAAATAAACTAATTTTATAAACTGAAAATAGTTCTCTTCATCGAAATTTTAATAATTCTAATCTTAAAACCTTGAAAAAAAATACTAAAAAGAACATGTACAAAACAAAAATATAAAATTTCTTAAAAAATATAAAAGAAACTATCAATTTTATTCTAGAAAAAAACTAATTTTAAAAAACATAAAAATAAGAAAATATTGCAAACAATGTCTACAAAGTTCTTAAAAGAATTACACATGTTAAAAAAGATATAACCAAAACTGAAACTATTATTAACAGAACTGGTAAAAAAAATTTAAAAATCAAAGTTTTTTTTTCATTTTAAATCTTGTTATAAAAAAATTATGGAAATTATTAAAAGAAATTGTATCAAATCCGTAAACCAAAGTTTTAAAAAAATCAAAGTTAAAAAAAAATTATACCAAATTTCTAAAAAAATCACTAAGAAAAAATGAAAGTTGAGGAGGTTTGAAAATGCTAGTCAAGTGTTGCGACGCGCAGAACACGTGTAGAGGTTTTTTAGTCTGAAATCTTCCAAAAAGCAAACTGCTGCGAGATGGCAAGTGTAGCGCATGTGCTACGCCACACAGCAAGAAATGGTCTGAAAATATTTTTTTTTTAAAAAAAAAAAACAAACACCTAACTGTATAAATAATTGTTCAAATTATTTCCAAATATTCTTCATACTCTACGTGAAGTTCCAGTCTAATTTTATTGGTATTGTTTTAATCTAGTTGATTTCATAATATAAATAGTATGTGTTTAGACTAACTCCAATGAATTTGTATATCAGCAAAATAAAGGTTACCAAAGTGTTTCTAGTCCAACAAATATCATGATAACTATCAGATGGTGTCTTCACACTTTGAGATTGAGAGTTCAAGTCTCATCATAGACATATATAAAATTAGATGTTAATTTAGGAGTAAATTATATTTTTATATTTGTCGGTTTAAAACAAAATAAAATAAATAAGCAAAAATAGAGTTCAAATTAACTCCAATGACCAAATCCAACACAAAAATGGAGATGCGCTACGTTAACCCATTAAGTGGGTGGTTGGGGTTTCATTTTGAAGTTAAAAATGACTTTTACTTAAAAGGACTTATTGACTTATCAATGTGGAAAAATAAGTTTTTATACAAAAATTTGGATTAATTTTGTAATGGCAAAAGTGAATAATCCAATAAGTTAAAAAGTATTTGGCTTAAAATTGTCTTCTGTTTGTTTTAAAATTATAATAAGTTATAAGTCATTTCAAAAAGTTACAAATTGTTACTTATTAAATACTCATTTTCAATGGATAACAAAAAAATTATTTTAAAAGTCCTTACTAGCTATCCAAATATTTTTTTTAACTTATTGACTTTTCGAGAACTCACTAATTTAAAAAAATCATTTTTGAATGAACATCCAAAAACCCTTCAAAATAATTGCATCCTTTTCATCTTCCACTATGGGCTTGTAATGGATAGTGTAACATCCCAAAAGTCATGACCAAAATTTTTGTTTTAACCATTAATAAAACCCATAATTATCAACCATTTCATTCATAAACCAAAATCGTTATATCAAATCAGAGTATCATCTAAACACATGTTCCTTTATCACAGTAAACATCCCAAGCTAAAACTTCTTGGTGTGTGCCATGCAGTCATCCCGAGCTCTTCCCTCCGCTACCGGAAGTACCTGAAACCAAAACTGAAAACTATAAGCACGAAGCTTAGTGAGTTCCCCAATCTACCACATACCATACACATAATCACATACTGCAAAAATTGGGCCTAGCCCGCTACATCGGGCCTTACCCGACATCGGACGAATCCGTCATCAGGCCCCACCTGGCATCGAGCCCCGCTCGGTATACAGATCTGTTTCTACTAGGTCTCGCATGTCTTCAAGCCCCGCCCACTACACACATACAACAATAACATATAAACATATAAAGAAAACATACGCTACTGTACTCCTGTTCTAAGGCCTTGCCTAACTTGGGCCCCGCCCCTGGTTTGCTACTGATGAGCTATGGAACCCCGTCCACACTCCTGTTGTTAGTGAGATACGGGAACCCTCCCACACACATTTCTCACCTATCATGGGCGTCGCCCCTACTCTGCTAATATTGAGATATGGAACCCCATCCATACTCAGCTAGTGATGAGATACAGAACCTCGCCCACACTCACCTCCCTATCAGGCACATACAAGTATCACGAAGACAACAAGTATAATCTAACATGCACATATAAATCTTCCTCGGGCTCGCCCCGACATCGGACCCTAGTCTGGGACCTGTCGTACTGACACATGCAAGAATCACAATGAGCTTTAGCCATTCCTCAGGCCTCGCCCGGAATCGGATCGTGATCCGGAACATATAACATACCATGCCTAGGGCTAACCCCCGTGTGTTCCTACTAAACACAAGCATAATGGGTCGTCATTGTGGCTGTAGACCCATGCACACAATGAGGAAACTCACCTTGCAAAGTTGGCTGTAGAATCTTGCGAATAACCCTTCGCTGCTAGCTAGCAGATCCCCGAACTGTTGATCTTTCGACTCCCCGAGCTTCCAATATCAAACCAAAATATACTCAGAAGTCCAAATAGGTCAACCTCTGCCAAATTCAAAGTCAACGGATGGTGTGTCCCATTATAGATGTCTGGTTCAGACAACTATGATCTTCCCAAATCTCTTGAAGATGGTGTCCCTCAACATCATGCTTCACTTCCTCCACCTCCTCCAATTATTCTCCCTCACCCACAAGTTCTTGAAAAGTTTAAAGTCACTCAATCCCTATTGGCAAGCATAGTCTATGTGGGCTCACATCTTGGAGATAAAGTCACATATTGACAAGCCGGGAGAGTTGGGTGTCAAAGTCTCGTGAAACTTGGATGTTCAATCACTTTCTTAGTAACATAGTGAGTCTTTTTGGGACTACTATGAGACAGACTATGACATGACCCTTAATGATGTTATCTATTTGCTTGGTGTTGTGGAATCAGCAATGATTTGGAACACCAGTAAAGCAAATTTGATTAAAAGAACAACTTCCCAAGTCTTAAATGGACATTGACAATGGTAGCATTGGATATCTAGAAAAAGATTTCTCTTCCCAATGGAAAGGGATCGGCCATAGTCAACTCGGTTGACCAAATGGTAAAGAGAAAGGCTAAGTCTGAGATAGTATCATGTGCCATTACCAACAAAGGAAGGGGCATTAAGCTGCCCTATTCACCTGAAAGGTCATAAGGTTGATCAAGTCAAGAGGTTTGACTCTACTTCGGGTAAAGTCCACTGTCTAACTCTATTAAGTTCCTATTTGGAGATTCTTATTACATAATGTGAATGGGTCACATGCTGATGTTTTTAAGAATCAAAGAAAAGATAGGAAGCTTAAAGTAAGTATATGTTGATTCTGCTTGCGAAAGTGGGTTTCGATCGCATGGTTCGGTAATCAGAATTTTGAGCTGTTGCTTAAGAGTTATAATATATTGCTTATGAATAGATAACAACAAGGTTTTCATGTGGATTGTAAGGATAAGTTTTTCCGCAAAGTTTTAAAATAAAAGAAAAAAAGGGTTTTAATTTTATTTATTTATTTTAAAAATATCCTTACAATGGCATCTGTGGAAAATTGTTGCTTATATATTTCCAGTAATAGAAATATTGGAAAGTGGATTTGATTCTTTCATTTGTGGTAATGTCTGAATTTACCAAATGAAGAAAGTTTTTCATCACCCAAGTTTCAATTGGACAGAAACTTGGAATCATACAAGTTGTATTGTATGATGAATGAGAATTTTCATCTTTGAAAATTAAGACTAATTCTTTGATCACATGTATATGTGAGTCAATTGAAGGACTAAGGAATTAGGTACACTGGGTGTGCGCTGGTCAAGGTCCACCACAAAGATTGATTTGTCATGATTTACTAAAGATTAGTAAATATGATTATACTTATAAGGTTAAGTATAATTCTGTAACATTGGAAATGTTACAATGTATGACAAAACAAATGAGAAGAATCAAATTAGGCAGAAAGATAAAAGTTTCTCAAATCTAAAAGGATGGGAGAGTACTTTAGTATCGTATTTCATGATCATCTTAATGATTATGAAACCATATCACAAATTCATACTCTAAGGACGTCTTAGTGCATTGTTATGGCTAAGAAGAGAGGTCATGAATTGTTGGATTGGTTAAAATCAAGAAGATGAGTCATATTTCGTTCCAAAACAATTCTTAGAGTCATACTCCAAGATTGTAACCTGGAGTGACATAAAGTAAGGTTTAAAACACTTATCAAATGTAGTGTAAAATGTTTCTACCTTTGTACATTTGAGATTGGTAAGTTGTGATGTCTTGGATGAGACAAAGACCAACTAAGACCAATTGTGTGAAGTGTTAGTCTTGATAAGAATCCGCATTGTCCCGTGAATATTTGTTTTGTCAAGGAATGGTTCTTGACTGGGGAAACTTATATGTCAAGGGGACAGTGGGAGCCTTAAAGATCCTGAAAGAGTTTCAAGATTTAATCAAGAGTAAAACCTGTAATTTATCACTAGCACACGACTTAAGGTTTGCAACCTATCGTGTTGACATAATTCTTATTTCTGTACCTACTTCAAATAAGTTGAATTTGCATGTGAGTTATCAGAGTTCAACTTGGAAGCATTGGTGGGCCTTGTGCTACCAAGGTGACAAGAAACTAAAACTGAACAAGTTTAATCCATGTAAGGCTGAATTTGTCACTAACCTTATCTTGTGATTATGGTTTTGATAAATTCACATGGATAGGAACTCATACACTATAAAATCTAAGTGTCATAAGGTTTCTCTCCGATTCATGAAAATGATGGTGAGGAAACGCTTTCACTAAGTAGATTTTACGTAAATATCAATTGTGTTATTTGTATTTTCAAAAGTCGTTAGTGGAGCGCGTGTGGTTAACCGGCACACTAACATGGACTTGTGAGAAATGGCAAATGCCTAAGCAATTGAGACTATGATTACGGCATCCCTTTTCATAGTCCTGAAAATTGTTTAGACACACATGTGAGCTGTCTAAGAAAGGGTGTATGAATCTAAATTTCAGAAGTCCAGCAGATTTCTGGAAATATGTCAGAGCTAGTGGGAGCATAAGTGTTTTTGCTAATAATCATCATGTTAGTGGGAGCATGATAATTATGATTAGTATTGCAAGCTAGCAATGTTAATTATAGAAAAACAAAAGTTTCAATTCGTGAAGTTGCAGGGGTTGAAAAGTTGTTTTGCTATAATTAAGGGAGAGGAAATTATACTTCGTTTCTATAGCTTAGATTGAGATTTTTATCATCTTTAGTCAAGATAATATGTATGAATTTTATGTTGGAATGGTTCAACTTGAAGAAATTCTATATATATTGCGTTTTCAAAATTCGATTATGATTACGGCATCCCTCTTCATAGTTAAATTTTGAAAAACATGGCAAATAAAAAATATTGTAGCAAAATACTGGTCTAGTATCATGTCTATTGTAGATCATGCTTCGGGTTCTACCACGGATCTCCATCACCTCCTGATGGAAGATTTGCCTCCTTATATGATTCCTCCTCGGAATCCACTTTAATATAAATTCTTATAAAAAAAGGGTTCACGGCCCTATGAAGGGTTCACGACCGTGAACTCTTCAAGTTCATAAAGATGGTGATGAAAATGATGAATTAATGGATGAATATGAAGCTATTTACATAAATAAAATGATTAACAAGTGAAGAGGGATGAATTACTTACGTTTGTGGGGGTGAAAAGAGAGCTTTTATTCGATGAGTCTTGAGAGAGTCTTGAGGAGTTTTCGGCCAAAGAGAGAATAAATGAGGGGTAAATGACGGAAGAAAATATATATAGAAGGGGGGTTCACGGCCCAACATGGGTTCACGACCGTGAACTTAGTTTGCGGCCGTGAACATCCCTAAATGATGTTTCCGGCTTGAATACATTCCTCTAATCCCGAACTGACACTTCTCAACCTTCAATCCCTAAGTATACTAGGCTTAGATACTCTCAAACTGATCCAAAACATAGTAAGACCGAAGCAAAAGCTAGTCTGACTTCTTATTGATTGCGTTGACTTACAGATAGAGATTTCGGGTTGTCACATCATCCCCCCGATAGTGGGAATTTCGTCCAGAAATTCGGATTTCAAGTTGTTGGTTAAGGATAAGGAAATAAGGTGGGTAGTTCGGTTCCATTCAATCCTTGCGTTCTTTAGTGAACTCGAATCCTCGCTGGTTTTTTCAACGGATCTTCATTGTTGTATCTTCTGTTCTGGTCTGTGAAGGGGGTGTGGGCTTCACTTGCTTGTCTATGTTCATCCAACTAGTAGGATGTCCATTCGTAGTCCTGAGCACCTTTTTTCCTAAAGTTCATGGTAGGACTCATACCTGGTTCATCTATCATTGCTTGTGTACACAAGTCGTATATAACTAAGATTGATAAGACGCTCGGATGGGTGGTTCTGCCCCAGGTCCACAACCAGACAAGGAACAGGAGATAAGGCGGAAACACACATCCTAAGCTCGTAGAATCTTAATTATATACCACCCTCATGTGTACATTTAACATTGATAGGCTAACTGTATCTGTGTTGGATAAGGTGTCTAAGTCCATAACTTATTTGGTACATACTTGACCCGACCCGGCATGGTCCATTTGGGTTGCACTTCACCCGAACTATTTATGGATAATTTTATGAGAGTTATACACATATGTTTATTAATATATTATAAGTTATAATATATTAATATGAAGTCATGTTATTTAATTAGTCTTAGTCTTAAATTAATTATGAATTAATTTAGAGATTAAAAGGAAGACTAATTAGATTGTGGGCTATTGGTTTTATATAGTGTGGGCTAACACTCATTTGTTAATGGGCTAGGCTTGTATGGAAGTCCATGGATGATCCATGGAGCTTTTAACCCATGGATCCTTGGAAAAGGAAAGGTCATGGGTTATTAGGGTTTCACCCTAACCATGCACACTATATAAGCATGCTTATGTTGCATGAAATAGCCACTTGTGGCACTAGTTGTGTGAGACTTAGGTGTGGCCGATTTCTATGTGTGTATACACTCTCTCAAATTTTTCCAAGTGTTTGTGGTGATTTGTGATTCCATTTGAGGCATTCACACTATTGGTGCTTGGCTCTCAAACTCCAAACAATTAACCATCATCAAAAGGTATGTATTTCTACTAGTAGTTTTATGATTCATAATCCTTATGCTATGCTAGTTAGGAAGAAACCTTGGAAAATTATTATTTTGCATGTATTTAGACAAACATAGATCCAAGGTTTATTAGGGTTGCATGCACACTTAGGAAGTGTTAGATTGCTCAAAACCCAACAATCTGTCCCTAGCCTCTGTGCTTGAACTTGACTTACTACACGAGTGGTATTTACAAAGGTCTACTGAGAATACTTAGGGAAGGTTACGGGAGGATATAATACTCCTCGCATGAGTACTTCGGAGGTTTGAAGCGAAAGACAATTATGAGGTTCGTATCTAGTTTATCGTTAGGAGTGATGAGAGTTTTCTTATTCATTCGGTTTAAGGCGAAGGGTCTTCTCGAAGACACATAGTTTTGGTATAGCGTGGACTCAGTTAGAATAGACGGGATGACATCGTCGAATCACGAGTTAAGTTAGTTCGAAAGGTGCGTTTTGACCTTGTTATTACTATCGCGAATGTTTTGTACTGTATTAAGTGTGTACTAACTGAAAGATCGTTCTAGTGAATGTTACTTGATATTATAATCTTTATCCAGTCCCTCTATAATCGCTTCATGTCTACTGGTCATATATAATTAAGGTTGATAAGACAGTCGACTGAGTGACTCTGCCCTAAATCCACAACCAGACAAGGAATAGGAAATAAGGCGAAATCACACACTCTGAGTCTATTGGTTCTTAATTATATATGGCCCTAATGTTTACACCAAGTCATTATAACCTACCAGAAAGAGTATTTAGTTTCTACATAAACTATGTGCTTTGTTTAAACGAGGAAGAAATTATTGTAGTTAGGGTCTAGTTGGGAAACGTACCATTGTTCTCAGGTGGTTCCGGGGTAGAGTCTCCTGCAGTGATCATTAGCACTCTTCCTTCTTCACCAGGGTTGCTGGCCAATGGGCAATCTCACCTATAGTGCCCCGTTTCACCACATTCGTAGCAGGTCTGGCTTACTTCCTCAAATGGGACCTAAGAGATTGGGCGTGCCGGTGCCCTATAGAAACGGATGGTCTGTCCCCTTCTAAGACAGTTCTTGCAATACATCTTCTGACACCCCCTGGTATGATCAAAGTTGCACTTATTACATTTAGGGAGGGTTCCATCATAACGACTGCCGGGTGCTGTTGTGTCTGGGGTCGTGGCAGCATAGGTCGTACCCATCTATTGTCTCTCGGAGGGCTCTTGTGTTGATTGTCTCTTCTTTCTGCTCTCAGACTTTTTTTATCATCACCTCCTTTGGTTGACTCAGGAACGAGGTCCATTATGCCTTGATGGATTCCACAATCCACCAATGTTCGAGCCAGGCGTTTGGCACTGTCAAACATAAGCGGTTTTGATGCTAATACATTTCCTTGGATTGGGGAAGATAGTCCCCAAATGAATCTATCGGGCATAGTGCAGTTAAATCTCTGAATCTATCGGTGTATGCTATAATGTTTGAGCCTGCCATGGTAAGATCCACAGCTCATGCTCTAGTTTATGTACTTCACCCCTCGGACAGTACTCTTCCCGCATCATCTCCTTTAGATTTTCCCAGCCCATTGCGTATGCTACTGGAAGAGTCAATGACTTGACATGGCTATTCCACCATGTCAGGGCTCTGTCAGAGAAGGTGCAGGCAGCAAACTTCACTTTGCTCCCTTTTGGGCATGCGCATAACTCAAAAATCGATTATGTCTTTTCTAACCACCGCATTAGGGCGATGACTCCTCCACTTCCATCGAAGGATTTGGGTCTACAAGTCATGAAGTCTTTGTATGAGCACTCTTTTGTGTGTCAGTGGTGAAAGTTGTTGGTACCACTACCCGATCCACTGGTACCACTTGCGTTGATTTGAGTCATGACAGGTGTCACTGCGGCTGTTACTGCCGCCTGTAAGCCAATCGGGTCATACAAAGGAGGTGGTGGTGGTGGTGCGTTGTTTTTGTTTTTGTTCGACTTCTTCGATGGCATCTTTCTGCCATAAGGTTTAAAAGATGAAACGAGGGTAAGTCCTTTGTGGTTACAAATCGAGTGTATTCTGAATTGAAGTTATCTTAGTTCTGAGTGTTTCATGTTCTGACTCTTGAGGTAATTCATAACAGAGGTCTATGCAGAATTAGACTTATGAATTTTATAGTGACTACCCTCTTCGTGAAGTCCTGTGGCCTGGTTTACTGTTACTAGTTAATATGATAAAGGCGATAAGCCTGACACCTAGTGTGAGCAGTGTAATCACTAACTGGCTAGATCGCATTAATTAGTTATTTATTAGTATGACGTATATGGTGCTCTACCACCATGCGTGCCTTGGGAGGGGTTTTCTGTCCATTGTAGATCATGATTCGGGTTCTACCATAGATCTCCATCACCTCCTGATGGAAGATTTGCCTCCTTATATGCTTCCTCCTTAGAATCCATTTTATGAACCCCCTCTTATTCTTCGTTGACTTCTCTGTTGGTGGTTGTAGTGGAGTGGTTGTCTATATCTAGGTTGTTTGTGTGAGAAAAAGAATCTTATGAGATTAAGTAAATCATTTCTTCTGAAGTTACTAATGATCCGAAATGGGTCCTCCTATAGTCAAGCAGTGCATGCAAGTTGTATATAACCAAGATCAAATATACCTTCTAATAGGTGATCCTACTCTAAAACCGCAACCAAACAAGGAACAAGTAGTAGAGCAAAGATCACCAATTCTAAGTCTATAAGATCCCAATTATATATAAACATGGAAGCATGCACTTCGTAACTATAGACCTGCCAGTAAAGGTCTTTTAGTTTTCATGTAAGTTTGTTATAGTGCCTAAAATACTCCTATAGTATTTTATCTTTATGTTTTGTTCTAGGGATCTGTTGTATGTAGAGTTAGGTAAGTTTTTTACTCGTCGCAACACCACTACCACTCCCAAACACATGTTGGCCGTATCTCAAATAAATATAGTTGATTAGGTTATATTTATTCCAGATATGATTACATAATTGCTTAGGTTTGACTGTAGTGTCCAACATCTAAATACTTTTGTTTGTTTTGTTTTATTTGTTCTTATTGTGATACTTGTTCTTAATATGTATGCTTATTAGTATACTTCTCGAAAAATACTTATATCTTAAAATTATACTTTTAGTCAGAGCACTCCGGCCCCATTGTATTTATAGTTGTATATCTTTTACCGGTTGATATACTGAGTTTACTCTAAATAATGCTCTGATACAATCTGTCACACCCCCAAACCAGAACGGCGGAAACGTTCGGGAGCGGAGGGCGTCATGTATAGTATCACAACAATTGAATAATAGTAATCAAAGAAAAAACAACCATTGTATTAATAGTACAATGTTTACATTGTTTTCGAATCATAAACAACTGACTCCAAGAGTAAATAACAAGTAAAGATTCGAAACTACTATGCTCCATCTTCTGGAACCCAGTGCGTGTACATGTCTACTAATGTCTTGAGAATATAGGTAGGTTTTGAAAGAGTATGAACATTAAGCTGGTGAGTTCATAAGCATTTTGTTTTAGAAAATTGTTTTGTGTTCCTTCGAAAAGTGCGTTGTGTTTCTCCAGAAAACCTTATATTTTCTTATGTAACGAATGTTAAATAAAAACAAACGATTCTTACTAGTTTCTCCGGTGAGTGCTTAGTGTATACAAATCATATACAATCTACATCGAACAAACAATCGATTGTGTGGTTCTGCCTCAAGCCCACAACCAAACATGGAACAGGAAATGAGGCAGAGGCCACACACCCCACTGGTTGTCGGATCCTCATGTATATAACCCTGAAGTATTCAATAGATACTTACACATTTAACTGTTCTGGTCCTTTGATATCTGTTGATAATGTTCCTTAGGAAAATCCAAAATTTTCTTATTAAAAGCATGATTAATCCATTCCTTCTATAACTACTTAGTACATACTAGTTATGTATAAACCAATATCGAACAGACAGTTAATTGTGTGGATCTTCCCTAAACCCAAAACCAAACAAGGAACAGGGAACGAGGCAGAAACCACACATTCCACAGTCTATCGGATATTCTTCATACGTAACCCAACTGCATAAACTAAGAAAATATAGAATTAATAATGAATATTTGTTAAGTGAATAATAATCTCGTTGTTTGTAAAGTACTGATATTTATCCTAGAAAATCCTATATTTCCCCTAAGTGTAAGTTATTAAATGATCTGTTCCAAATCGAAGAGTACGGGTATCTACCATACTTATGTTGTTTAAGCATTGTTCTTGTTTGAAAACCCTAGTTACCACCAGTGATGTATATTAGTTTTATTATATAAATAAAACTAATTGAAAACGTATTGTTCTATATACCGAAAGTGTTGTGAATACCCTCCTGTGATCACTTAGTACATACGAGTTATAGAAATCAAGATCGAACAGACAGTCGATTGGGTGATTTTGCCCTAAGCCCACAACCAAACAAGGAACAGGGAATGAGGCGGAAGTCACACATCCCACTGCATGTCGGATGTTAATTTTATATCACCATGTTGTATATACTAAGCAATCCTCTAGTTATTAACCCTGATGATTGATTGTTAAGTACATTATTACATGAACTAGTCGTTGTTTCCCCAATGAGTTCTTATAACCATGCTATGGACGATGGACATTACGACGTACTTTGGATGTCACAAACTGAATGACGTTTGTCTCCCTAGGTTGACTGTAGCTAATAGTCAGGGTGCGGGATTGTCACTCCCATATAGATATATACACAAACTCACACTCTCCCTCCAGGAGACTCTGGTTACAAGGGGTAAACTTCCCAGAAGACGTGTCTCACATTGTAGTTCTCACAACGAATTCACGAATAATACTATGAAACCCCCTTATTGTTATTAATATGAACTCTTATAAAAAATAATACCTCTTACTTCAAAATTCATAAGTTTGATTCCTTGTTTGAAAACTGTACTTATAACGTTTGTATCTTAACATGTTTTGTAAAACTGATTTCATGTCTAGTAGTAACATTATTTATCATGTTTATTAAGCTCTATGTTCGATGTGTGCTAATGATAGAAAAATATAATAAACCAAATTATATTTTTAAACACAAGATTACTTGTGCTTTTACTTGTATTCCCCCTTAAAACATTAAAAATCTCGGAAAATATAGGGGTATGAACTCACCTGATTGTGAATGATTTGAATGAATGACAAAGATAGGATGCTTGGTATGCTAAGTGAAGTCCCGAGCATAGTATGGTCCTCTTAAACACATATTAACATGTAAAGGCCTAAAATTAGTGTCTAAGACCACTAATGATCATAGGAACACCCTTTGAATGTAGGAACCACTTGCAATGAAGTGTTAGAACCAAGAATGAGGGATGAAATTGAGTTCACGGCTAAACCACCATGGGTTTACGGCCCAAGATGTGTTCACGGCCCAAGAACACATGAACATTTGATGGGTTTACGGCCCATCTATGAAGGGTTCACGGCCCTATGAAGGGTTCACGGCCATGAACTCTTCAAGCTCATAAAGATGGTGATGAAAATGATGAATTAATGGATGAATACGAAGCTCTTTACATGAATAAGATGATTAACAAGTCAAGAGGGATGAATTACTTACGTTTATGGGGTGAAAAGAGAGCTTTTGTTCGATGAGTCTTAAGAGAGTATTGAGGAGTTTTCGGCCAAGGAGAGAAGAAATGAGGGGTAAATGAAGGAACAACATATATAGAGAGGGGGGTTCACGACCCAACATGGGTTCACGGCCGTGAACTTAGTTTGTGGCTGTGAACATCCCTAGATGATGTTTTCAGGTCGAATGCATTCCTCTAATCTCGAATTGACACTTCTTAACCTTCAATCCTTAAGTATACTAGGCTTAGAGACTCTCAAACTAATCCAAAACACAGTAAGATCGAAGAAAAAGCAAGTCTGACTTCCTATTGATTGCGTTGACTTACAAATAGAGATTTCGGGTTGTCACATCGAGTCATCCATCTACTCAATGAGTCGCTTCCTGATTTTGAGATTTTCCTTTCTTTCTAGGTCTTCTGGATTTACGGTGTTACAGATAGCTTGTAGCTTGTAGCGTTTTATTAAACACTACATGAAGTAGCATTTAGATTTGGAGCGTTTTGTTTAAACTAAACGCTAGAAGCTTGTAGTGCCAAACGTGGCTTTCTATTCAAAATGGAGTGTTTTGTCAAAAAGTAAAAGCTAGAAGCTCTTAAACGCTCCGTGCCGAACATGCCTATATTTCTTGTTTTCTATTTTGCTTTATATTATATATTATTTGGATATTATAATCAAGATTTTTGTGTTGTTCTAATCTTTCAATTAAAAAATTTAGAAACCAATCGTTTAGTTTTAAATCTAATTTATTATTTTTAATACAAAAATTGAAAGATATGATAATGTAACATCCCAAAAATACGGTCCGAAAAAATTGTTTTAAATCATTAATAAAAACCATAATTATCAACCATTTTATTCATAAACAAAGTAGTTATATCAAATCAGAGTATCATCTCAAAACATGTTCTTTTTATCAGAGTAAACATCCTAGGCTAAAACTTCTTGGTGTGTGTCATGCATTCATCTCGAGCTCTTCCCTCTGCTACCGGAAGTACCTGAAACCAAAATTAAAAATTGTAAGCACGAAGCTTAATGAGTTCCCCAATCTACCACATACCATACAAAATCACATAATGCAAACATTGGGCCTAGCCCGCTACATCGGGCCCCACCCGACATCGGACTTGCTCCGACATCGGGCCCTGCCCGGCATCAGGCCCTGCCTGGCATCGAGCCCCGCTCGGTATACAGATATGTTTCTACTAGGCCCCTCCTGTCTCCGGGCCTCGCCCGTTACACACATTTGAACATAAGATACTAGCGCATAAATAAACATACTCTACTGTAATTCTGTTTTAAGGCCTCACCTAACTTGGGCCCCGCCCCTGGTCTACTACGAATGAGCTATGGAACCCCGTCCATACTCCTGTTGTTAGAGAGATACGGGCCCCCGCCCACACTCAATACTCTCGGGCCTCGCCCCTACTCTGCTAATATTAAGATATGGAACCCCATCCATAATCAGCTAGTGATGAGATACGAAACCTCGCCCACACTCACCTCCCTACCATGCACATACAAGTATCACAAAGACAACAAGTATAATCTAACATGCACATACAATGCTTCCTCGGGATTTCCCCAGTATCGGACCCTATACCAGATCATACTATCACATAAACATACTTCGGGCTTACCCCAACATTGGACCTTGGTCCGGAACCCAATGTACCGACACATGCAAGAATCAGTAATACCTCTAGCATACTAACATTCTATGGGCCTCACCCAACATCGGATCGTAATCCGGAACATATAACATACAATGCATAGGGCTAACCCCCGGGTCTTCCTATTATACAAACATAATAGGCCGGCATTGTGGCCTTAGAAACATGCATACAATGAGGAGACTCACATTGTACTGCCAAAAACCTGCTAGTACTCTTTTGGCTGCTAACTGGCAATTCCACGAACTGCGGATCCTTCGGCTCCCCGAGCTACCAATATCAAACCAAAATATACTCAGAAGTCTAACTAGGTCAACCTAGGACAAAGTCAAAGTCAACGGTCAGAGTCAACGCTCCGAGTTGACTCAACTCGCCAAGTTGCTCCGTCAACTCGTCGAGTTCTATGAATCGGAACCCTGAAATAATGAACCAACTCGTCGAGTCAACCCCAGACTCGCCGAGTTCCCTGGCTACTCAGACTCGTGATAAACCAATGCAACTCGTCAAGTCATCCTCATATTCGTCAAGTTCTACCATATAGAAACGGTACAGCCCACCCTGACTCGTCAAGTCCCTCCCTGGACTCGCCGAGTCCCTCAATCTGTTGGGCTATCTTAATCAATTAACCCCTACGCTCTAGATCCAAGCGTCAAACTTTGCATACCTTTTGGAAATGACCTTATAAGGGTAAAGTTTCCAACTTCACCCATTAATACCCTCACTTTAAAGGTTTTGCACTCAAACCCCAAATCTTAAGGACATAGATCTTGGTCCACAAGCCACCATACAACCAACCAAAGCATCCATAAACATATATGGACCCAAATATCCCACCACCATGCAAAGTGTTGGGTTTTGAGCATTCTAACACTCCTAAGTGTACATGCAACCCTAAATACCTTGGATCTATGTTTTCTCTATTATACATGCAAATATGAACCTCCAAGGTATTATCCTAATCTAAGCTATAAAACCATGAATATAACAAGATAGAATACATACCTCTTTGATGTAGAATGTCTTCATGAAGCTTGAGTGCCTAGTGCCCCAAGTGTGACACCTTAAATGGTTCACACAACACCAAATACAAATGGAATGACTTGAGAGAACTTCACACTCCATGAAAATCGGCTAGCCCTTCTCTAGCATGATACTAGTGCCCATTTTGGTCAAGAATAAGATGCATATATAGTTAGGGTTACACCATGTAAACCCTAATTGACATGGCCTTTCATTTCCATGATCCATGGGTACAAAAACACCATGGAGCATCATATGGGTTTTAGCCCAACTAGATAATCCATGGAGCATTAGCCCACTATATAAGTATGGATGATTTGCATAATCAACCCATATATTTAATTAGTCTTCTTTTGATCACTTAGTTAAACCTAGATTAATTCTTCATCAATACTAATTAAATAATCTTATTATTCTTATTATTAATATACTAGAACTTATAATATATTAATAACCATAAGTGTCTTATTTCTCTCATTTAGTCTATCCAAGTGCATGATGCCATGCAACCCAAATGGACCATGACAGGTCGGGTCAAGTCTTACCAATTATAGTTATGGACTTAGACATTAATCCAACAGTCTCCCACTTGGATAAGTCTAAAACTATTATTGTGTATAACTTCAGGAACCGACTGGCAATCGTACCTCTTAAAAGCTTCTGTCGAACTCTACCTTGTCGATAAACTCTGACCTTTGTCAATGACTTGTCCATTAGATAAGGGATCATATATTCCTCCATTCTAGATATCATATGGACTGAGACATGGATTATAATCATTCTCTCTGTCCATTTGTTGTTTCCCGATTTCCGATTTATGACGACTGACTAATTGAACAAATCAAATCAGTCCTGGCCCGACCGAGCACTTCCACTTGTCATCATCAAATCATCGAGGGGCCCACAGATATCGCTTTTATCCCGAAGGTAAATGCAATGCATAAACTTCGACTCATATGGCTTGTTCTACTACTTGTTGAATCATACACAAAGACACGTTTTATAACATCGAGTTACCAATGCGTTTTCGTGCAATCAATGTACTATCAACTCATAGTAACAACTCATATCTCTAGGTTTGAAGAATATAAGATATTATCGTCTCATGATCACTCGTGATAAAATCCATGAAGTGATTCCAATGAGCACGGGTTGAATCCAATACTCAGAACTTATGAGCACTCATGAGTGTTGTAGCCCTTTGTCCAACACCTTAGACCTCTACAAGCCAACCCATGACAGTCTTAATTCATATCTACTTCCAACATATGACCGACTGTGGATGGTTTGAATAACTTAGTCATTCCGGAAGAATAACCTAGTTTATTCTGGAAGTCAAAACATGTAAAATAAAACACAAGAATAATTGAATCCAATATGATATCAAAACCTATGAACATAAATAAAACAGCTTTTATTTATCACCATATGATTACACATTATTCATTGCATACTATTTCAGCTATCAACTTTATTATTGAATTTAAAACAATAGTTGTCCCATGCTCCAAGCATGTACACTATGTTTTCTAAACACTAGTCATGCCATACACCAAGTATGCATACTATGTTTGTCTATGATCTTCACTTTGTGAATTAGATCAATTGAACATAACTCCAATGATCCTATTTCACAGTCCCAAATCCTTACAGCAAATGCAAGAACTCCAAATTCAAGCGATTTACTGAAATCTGTTAGATTCTAAACTTATATGCATTGATCCTCCTGTAATGATTATGCACAAAGTCAGAAAGACTTGAAAATAATCATTACAGAGCATTCCAAAGGAGATCAGCTCCTTGTAAACATCCTTCTTGCATTAAGTTTCCTAATCTTACACAAATTGAATAATTTCTAACTTTGAAACATTTCCAGATTCCATTTTGACTATCACTTCTGAACAAGAGTTGCCTCCTTACAGATTATGTCAACATGGTCCTTCCAGAATTATCACTATACTTCCAACTGTCCTTGAGCAACAATCTTTGGTAAACCTTAGATTGTCCTCGACAATTGTTTAATCCTTTTAGTCACATCCAATTCTAGACCTTTTCCCTGCTTAATGCCCCAGGCATTTGGAAAATTTTAGAAAGGATGAATATATAGCACATGTAATCGATCCTATATCTGAAGCATATGGGACACGATTCATGATGTCTCACATAAAGACTAAACCGGTCTTTTTCTATATTATTTCCATTTCAATTTGCCAAGTTCTCATAATTCAGATTATGAAAAGGGATGTCGTAATCATAATCGAATTTTAGAATGAAAATAATGGACCCATATACACAATTTCCTTATGTTGAGCCATTCCAACATGAAATTCATATATATATATATATATATATATATCCTTGACTAAATGATTAAAACCTCATGATCTAAGCTTATAGATTTGAGATGAAGTATAATTTCCTCTCCCTTAATTATAGCAAAACAACTCTTTCCTAATTGAAACTTTTGTTTTATATAATTAACATTGCTAACTTGCAATGCTTATCATAATTATCATGCTCCCACTAACATGATGATTATTAGCATAACACTTATGCTCCCACTAGCATTGACATGTACTCAGAAATCAGCTCGACTTCTAGAAATCAAAACTTTATTGACTTTCTTACCAAAGTTCAGATTTTTGATACTAGATTGCTTTGATAAAACTTTATCATAATCATACACCTTATCTTAGATAGCTTACAGGTGTGTCTAAACAATTTTTAAGAACTATGAAAAGGGATGTCGTAATCATAGTCTCAATTGTTTAGACCTTTGCCACTTCTCACAAGTCCATGTTAGTGTTCCGGTAAACCACACACGCTCCACTAACGACTTTGAAAATGCAAATATCACAATTGCTATCTAGCTAAAATCTACTTAGTGAAAGTGTTTCCTCACCATCATTTTCATGAATCGGAGAGAAACCTTATGACACTTAGATTTAATGGTGTATGTGCTCTTATCCATGTGAATTGTCAAAACCATAGTCACAGGACAAGGATAATGACAAATCCAAACTCATATGGACTGAACTCAATCTAATTTCTTGCCATCTAGCGGCTCAAGGGCCTGCCATTGCTTCCAAGTTGTTATGCACCCAATTGAGAACTCTAAGAACTCGTATGCAAAGCCAACTTTAACTGGAATGGGCACAGAATATGTCAACACGATAGGTTATAAACCTCAAATTGTGTGCTAGTGAAGAACTTTAGGTTTTATTCTTGATTAGTTCTTGATACTTTCAAGACTTTTAAGACTCCCACTGTCCTCTTGACATATAAGACTTTCTTATCAGATATTCAAGAGATAGTGTGGATTCTAATCAAGACAAACACTTCACACAATTGGCCTTAGTTGGTCTTTGTTTTATCCAAAACATCACAACTTACCAATTTCAAATGTACAAGAGTAGAAAACTTTACTCTTACATTTGCCATGTGTTTTAAACCTTCTCTAAGACATGTCACTCAAATTACAATCTTGGAGTATGACTCTAAGACTTGTATTGGAACGGAGTATGACTCATCTTCTTGATTTAACCACTTCAACAATTCATAGCTCCTCTTCTTAGCTACAAGAAGGCACATAGAGGATGAATTGTGATAAGGTCTCTAAATCAGTAAGATGATCATAAATACTTATACTAAAGTACTCTCCCATCTTTTTAGATTTGAGAAAATTTTATCCTTCTGCCTAATTTGATTCTTCTTATTCGCTCCGCCTTACATTGGAACCTTTTCCAATGTCTCAGAATTACACTTAAGCTTGTAAGTATAACCATTTTTACTGAGCTTTAGTAAATTATGACTAATAATCTTATCGATCTTTTGTGGTGGACTTGACCAGTGCACAAGAATGTGTACTCGATCCCTTAGTCCTTCACTTGACTCACACATCCATGTGAACAAGTAATTAGTCTTAGTTTTCCAATACTTGAAAGTTCTCATTCATCATGTTATACACCTTGCATGATTCCAAGTTCCGGTCCAATTGAAACTTGAGGGTGATAAGAATCTTTCCTTATTTGGTAAATTTAGACATTACACAAATGAAAGAATCAATTTCATATTTCCACTCTTGCTATTAATGGAATCATATAAGCAACAATTTCTCCTCAAATGCCATTGTAAGGATATTTTAAAATAAATAAAATCATCATTTTTCCTTTTATTTTAATAACTTTGCAGAAAAACTATCCTTACAATCCATATGAAAACTTGTTGTTATCTATTCCTAAGCAATAACTCATATCTCCTAAGAAATAGCTCAAGAATCCGATCTTCAAACTATGCGATAGAAATCCATCTACACGATCAGATTCAACATATTCTTTCTTTAAGTTTCTTTACTTTTCTTTGATTCTTAAAACATCAACATGTGACCCAGTCACGTCATATATCAAGAAACTCATAATAGAAACTTAGCAGAGTTAGATAGTGGACTTTACCTGAAGTAGAGTCAAACTTATTGACTTTAACACCCTTAGGCAAATTGGCAGCTTCGCAACCAATGCCCCTTCCTTTGGCAATATAAACATATGGACCCTTTGGTAATGGTAAACAGGACTATCACAGACATAGCTTTTCTCTTTACCATTTGGTCAACCGATTTGACTATGGCCGATCCCTTTCCATTGGGAAGAGAGAGCTTTACTGGATATTCAATGTCACCATTGTCAATGTCCATAAAGTTTTAGGAAGATGATCTTAGCAAATAGGTAAGATCATTAAGGGTCTTGTCATAGTCTGTTTCATAGGAGTTCCAAAGAAACTCACTATGTGACTTAGAAATTGATTGAGCCACCAACTTTCTCAAGACTTTGACACCCAACTCTCCCGGCATGTCAATATGTGACTACATCTCCAAGATGTGATCACACCTAGACCTTGCCTTGCCAATAGGGCTTGAGTGACATTGAACTTGTGGGTTAGGGAGAATAATTGGAGGAGGTGAAAGAAGTATGATTTTCATAGGACATCATCTTCATTTAGGAAAGTTTGTTTCAAGAGATTTGGGAAGATCATAAATGTCCAAACCAGACATCTTTTGGGAGATATTCAAGATAGTTGATTTAAAGTCCTTAATATGACACCCAATATGAAATATTAAGGCTAGGACCCAACAAACTATTTTATAACTTAGAAGAGGGATGCCGTAATCCAAGCTATAAAATATTGGAAGGTAAGTGAATGACGATTCACCAATTTCCACCAAGATAAACGAAATGTGTTATTAGGTTTTAATTGGATTTGAAACTCCTAGATCTTTTGAGATTCATTAAACTGTTCAATGGCATGTTTCAATCTCCAGTGTGCCCTTCAGGTTTTGTGACTGGGATGTCGAGGATCACAAAACAAGGTGTGAAGTAACCATGCAAATTACTTGGTACCCTTAAGTGTTTACCCCTCAATCGATGTGCCGATTAACCACACACGCTCCATCGATACTATGATAAACATTAAGTTACCCTTTGCCTACCTTGTTAAATACGAGTTAGTGTGCCGGTTAACCACACACGCTCCACTAACCGACTTAAACAAAGTGCAAAGTGTAATTTCATGGATTAGCACCTTATTCACATTTTCCTAAGTAACTAAGATTGGGTATTATTAAGAGTTTAGTTACTTAGTATTTACCATTAATACTTTTAATGAAGGGAGAATTATAGTCCTGTCAAACACGTTCGGCTAACGACCCTCTACCGGTCAAGGAAGCAGTGGGTGAGAGTGGACACCCATTAAACTGCCATTTTATAGGCAGTAACCTTATACCCCCCTTATAGACCGGCTTCGTGAATGAGGCCTACTAATAGTAAGACTGACTTTACTCTTATATATATATATATATATTATTAACTTATAATATTATAAAGTATAAGGGTTGAATTTTAACTTTTAAAATTCTAAGGGATAACTTGGAATTAAAGTATTCATAAGTGAAAACTTTTCAAATTCCAAAACTTGAGGGAAAGTTTTGAAACTATTCAAAACTAATTAATTCCATAACTTATGTGTTTAAATTAGTTTTAATCCAAAAACTCTTCAAGTTCCATAACTTGAGGACAAGTTATGGAATACTTTAAACTAATAAAAGAATTAACTTTTCTTTATTTTATAACTTATGGAATTAATTAAGGTTACACTTTTTTATTTATTATTTAATGAAGAGACTCTTGGTCCTCCATAACTTGAGGACAAGTTATGGAGTCATAAAACCATTATTTAATTAGAACTGGACTCTTCATTTTGTAACCTTTGCCAACTTTTATGAGTTTTATGAAACTTAAATGTGAATCTTGATGACAAGTTATAAAAACACATTTTAGAATCAACTCCTAGATTAATTTGGATTGAAAACAACTATTTCACTCAACTTTTGTATTAATCTAAGCAGCTCATAAGAACAAGATAATTCAAATCAAACTTTTTCATGTAATTAGTCTAAACCTTAAACTAATACAAAACATGAATCTATTGACAATTATCTTTGAAATTGGATTAGCATGAACATTACCACATCAAAAAACAAGTTTATAAGTCCAAAAACATCTTAGGGTAATGTTCCTAGTCCAATTCCAGCCAAAAAAGTCGAATTTATGTTGTCTGGGAGTCCAACTTGTCGAGTGCACGAACCAACTCGGCGAGTTGGATGCATTTTGCCTTGGACTCGGCGAGTCTGCTGGGCAGACAGCATCAAAACTCGATTTTTCAGCTACTTTTGCAATTATAACAAAAAAACAAGCCTAGGCTCTGATACCACTGTTGGGTTTTGAGCATTCTAACACTCCTAAGTGTACATGCAACCCTAAATACCTTGGATCTATGTTTTCTCTATTATACATGCAAATATGAACCTCCAAGGTATTATCCTAATCTAGGCTATAAAACCATGAATATAACAAGATAGAATACATACCTCTTTGATGTAGAATGTCTTCATGAAGCTTGAGTGCCTAATGCCCCAAGTGTGACACCTCAAATGGTTCACACAACACCAAATACAAATGGAATGACTTGAGAGAACTTCACACTTCATGAAAATTGGCTAGCCCTTCTCTAGCATGATACTAGTGCCCATTTTGGTCAAGAATAAGATGCATATATAGTTAGGGTTACACCATGTAAACCCTAATTGACATGGCCTTTCATTTCCATGATCCATGGGTACAAAAACACCATGGAGCATCCATGGAGCATCATATGGGTTTTAGACCAACTAGATAATCCATGGAGCATTAGCCCACTATATTAGTATGGATGATTTGCACAATCAACCCATATATTTAATTAGTCTTCTTTTGATCACTTAATTAATCCTATATTAATTCTTGATCAATACTAATTAAATAATCTTATTATTCTTATTATTAGTATACTAGAACTTATAATATATTAATAACCATAAGTGTCTTATTTCTCTCATTTAGTCTATCCAAGTGCATGATGCCATGCAACCCAAATGGACCATGCCGGGTCGGGTCAAGTCTTACCAATTATAGTTATGGACTTAGACATTAATCCAACACAAAGCTCCTGCCTTTTTCCTTTCATAGATGGCCTTTTGAGCTAAAATGGCCAAAAGAACACTCTAATGCTTGCATGGGGATTCCTATGGCATAAAGCTTGCACCTTTATGCCATAACAACCCTTACTGGTTCTAAATCTGAAAACATAAGCCTTTGGGACGTCCATTCCTCCCATGTTAGGGTTCTTGGACCAAAAACCCCCCAAAAAGTGACAAAAAGGGATCTAAGTACATCATGGTCAAGAATGAAGCTTTCTTACTAGAAAAATGGAGAAAAATGCAAGAGGTTTCTGGATCTACTATTCTCTTCTTGTATCTCCAAGGCTTCACCTTCTTCTTCAATCTCCAAAGCACTTAAGAATGCTCATAAATGGCTCACAAGCTCATGGAAGGCACTAGGGTTTCGTTCTGGACTTGAGCGAGAATTAAGGAGGCTAAAGGAGTGTTATAATGCTCCTTAAATATGGTACAAGGCCTGAATTTAAGGTTTCCCAAACCTTGGCCAACTCGCCGAGTAGGTCACTTAACCTGCACCCCAGAAACCGCTCCGACTCGTCGAGTTCCTCCCTGCACTCGACGAGTTGCCTTCATGATTTAGGGTTTTCTTTCCTTCATTGATCTTCTAGACTCCGATGAGAGCTGCACAATAGAATTAAATCCTCCCCTCTAATATTATTTAACCCTACTGTGAGAGGCGTCACACCACTCGGTCAACTAACTGCTCCATACAGGAATTCCCTTATCGCTACCCCTATCCAAATATCCTACTCTCTCTTATCCGCTTTACGGATGAACCGAGACCACCCTAGTCCCAACTATTCTGGTTTACCAGACTCCCATCGGTTACTAAAACCAAGCTCAAACTCTCTGTCGCTCCCAGCAACTTCCGAAGAAACTTCATCTATATAAAACTGCTCTATCTACCTTGCCACTCTGTCTCTACAAATCCTGGAATCCTCGATCCCCTATCTTGACCCTATGGTCTCTACCAGGTCCCACCTGTGCTGCTATAAGTACATGAGCTTTGCCCACAGGTCCCACCCAACTATATTTTGGAGCGGCCTCTCCCACAGGTCTCACCTATCTAGGGCTATGCAGGCCCAATCCTCCTCGAGCCTCAACTTACTATCCTTTATTGACTCCTACCATACTAACTAGGAGATACGAGCCCCTGCCCACACTCCTCTAACTAGGAGATATGGGCCCTCGCCCACACTCCTTTAACTAAGTTGCTAATGTATGCTACGGCTTACCTGTAGTCTAATATCCTAACTAAGCTCGCATCCTACCGAGAGGATCTCTAGCCTGGTTCCCAACCAGTTATCAACTACCGCAAATACAGGAACTCAATGTTGGGAAGTTTCCCAAATTCCCAACTTGGACGCTCCTCTATCCAAACAGCCACTTGGGTTGCTTTTCATTCCAACAAAGTTACGAACTCATCCCAATTTTGCACTTACTTCTGCTCCTGACCTTTGGGATAGTTCTCCCCCACTTCGATTCAACTAGATCTCTACAGCTCCCAGCTTGGAAAGGATTCCTAATCCTTCTTTCCATCTAAAGGGTCGATTTGCCGACAACAAACGCTTACCACCGCTAGAGCTCCAAAACTAACCAATACCAAATCTGAACCACTCTTGGAGACAAACAGAACACCTCCCGAGCCCCACTCACACTTGCTACAGTGACTGCATCATGAGAACCCGCTCTAAAGGGAAACATTTTCAAACTACTATTCTAACACCCAAGGTATGCAGATGGCATATAACTTAATCATAAGCAGGTAATATAATACTCTATAATACACTTATTAACATCGATGCAGTACCATAGCAAATAAATCATAATAAAAGCTTATAGAAAAGGGAAAGATACGCACCTGCCACATCAGGGGCTGCTCACGTCTCCGCTAAAACCATCTGGAATGCCCTGCTCCTTGTTGTAGGTGCCTTTGCCCGGCCCTGACGGCCGTCGGTGATCCTCAAAGTTGCAGGGGCGGGCGCTATAACTGGTCCTGCTGATAGCAAATACGGACACTGGGCCTTTTGTGGCCCCACTGACTGCAATGAAAGCAAATCATGTCTGATCCCTAGATGATGGTAGCTATACAATCTCTGCTAAAATGACCAGTCCGACCGCACTTGAAGCAGCCAGAATCACCACCACTACCGCTCCTGCACACACCCTCGTGTGTCATGCCACACTTCCCACATCGTTTGCGGATCTGATAGTCCCTCGACCTCGAGTCTGACCCCTTGGGTCTCTTTCTCGAACATGTTGCTACTTGAATCTCCTCTGGCTTCCTCTTCCTTTCTAACTCCAATTCAACCTCTCTCTCCCTGGCACGAGCGATCATATCCTCCAGCATCTTACAGTTGGACCTGCTCACAAACTGCCTGATGTCACACCTCAGCATCTCGTGGTATCGGGCCTTCTTCATCTCCTCGTCCGCCACATACTGCGGAACAAGAAGAGCCCTCTCCCTGAACTTGGCGGTAATCTCTGCCACAGTCTCGGTCGTCTACCGTAAATCCTGAAACTCTCGTGCTAGTTGTTACACCTCGATCATCGGTGCAAACTCGGCCCTGAACCTGGTTGAGAAGTCACTCCATGACATCATGTACACGGCATCATATCCAATAGAATGTCCAACCTCCTCCAACCAATCACGCCCTCTGTCCTTCAAGAGACATGAAGCGAGTCGCACCTTATCCCCCTCGAGACACCGGCTAGTGCGAAAAGTGTTGGCAACATCTGCCAACCATCTAATGCTAGCAATGGGGTCTCTGGCCCCATGGTAATCTGGAGCTCAACAAGATCTGAACTCTTGGAATGTCAGTGTACGCACCCCCATCATGGCCACCATCTCATCACGGAAGGCTCCCAGCCTCTCATCCAAAATCTCCAGTATACCTTCCTTGACCATAACAAAGATCATAGGAGTCTGGTCTAGAATATTACACATAATCTCAACTAATATAAACTCTCTCATCTGCTTCTCGAGCTGCTCGGCTCCTGAACCCGAGCCTGCTCCCTCACCGGCGCCTGAATTGCCTACTAGTCTCTCACGTAATGTCACCATTCTGCAACAGAACATAACTATTATCAGAATACTCCTCACTACTGAGGGATCACACACGAACTACAAGTTCCCCGGTTTTATCTTAGCCCTTCTCGAATCGAGTACGGACCCTCTGCTTTCAGTATTACGGGCCCATACTACCTTCTACATCTATCCGTACTTTCCTTGAGAATTGACTCGACTCCACCAAGTCCCTTACTACTACTGCTGCTCCTAACACTACTCTCATCCTAGGCTTACCCTAGGGTAACCTCCAACCCGAACCCAATCCTCAGCTACTGAAGGTATCTTCGTAATGTCAATTAGCCACTACCTGAGTACCATCACATGTGACGAGGCTTAGATAATCCTTCAAGTAAAGGACTCGTCCGTACAACGGTTAGACTCAGACAAGAGCTGCGCAATAGGGCCAAATCCAGCACTCTGAGATTATTCAACCCTGGTCAAATGTGACTTGACGTATTCACCTAATGACTAACTCCCATCACTCAGAGTCCCACAAAGCACAAAGCAAGTAACATTCAGACAAAAGGAAAATCTAACCACATAATCCAATCATATTGTTATATCCCCTACTCAGGAATCTGTACTAGCATGTAACTCATAAGTAGAGGTGGCAATGGGTCGACCTGGGTTGGGTTCGGGTTCAACCCATTTATTAATTGGGTTGAAAATGTCAACCCAACCCAACCTTTTTATTTAATCGGGTTGATATTTCCAACCCAACCCAACCTTTCAGATAAATGGGTTGTCACCGGGTTAACCCGTTTATGTAATTCCCAACCTAACCTATTAAATAAACTGGTTAAATTTGGGTTGATCCATTTAAAATAAAAAAATTAACTAAAGATTACACCATTTAAATTAGTATAGACTTAAATAAATTCCAAAGTATGACAAAAATACAATCACAATTTACATATACAAAGAAATTGTTCAAATAACATTAAATATATGTAATTTCAAAGTAATTTTTTAGAGTGGCTAATATTGTCGGTGCCAAGAAAAAATGTAGGAATTAGGATTCATTTTTTTAAAAACGTAAATAGTAATACAAACATTGTAATTTATAAACTAATACTTAGAATAATACATGATAATATTTAAATAATTATTAAATTTAATATAAATTAAAGTTAAATGAGTTAGTGGTTGAAAATGGGTTGATATTTTTTACCCGGTCCAACTTATTTAATTAAACGAGTTAGACGGGTTGGCCCATTTAACATAAATGGGTTAAAAATCTCAACCCAACCTGCTAATTTTGGGTTGGGTTCGGGTTGGGTTGGTGGGTTGGGTCAATTTTTGCCAGCTCTACTCATAAGGCCCATACACATAATAGGCACGTAAGGCATCTTGTTAGATCCTTAGTCCTAATCTAGCATGAAGTTCTCATAAGCATATCATATCTAAGTAAAAATTTATGGGTAATTTGGGAGAACTTACTCGAGCTCGGTTGATTGCATGCACCACACCATTTTTCTTCTTTTTAAAGATTCTTTTCTCGTTTCAAAACTCTTTTCTTTTTCTCAAATCTTGTTTTTATAAAAAAAAAATTCATACCAATCCGTTAGTTTGAGTCCAGACACACCCAAGAGTGTGACCGAATCCCTCAAACCAATGCTCTGATACCAGCTTGTAACATCCCAAAAATACAGTCCGAAAAATTCGTTTTAAATCAATAATTATTAACCATTTTATTCATAAACAAAGTAGTTATATCAAATCAAAGTATCATCTCAAAACATGTTCTTTTCATCAGAGTAAACATCTCAGGCTAAAACTTCTTGGTGTGTGCCATGCAGTCATCCCGAGCTCTTCCCTCTGCTACCGGAAGTACCTGAAACCAAAACTGAAAATTGTAAGCACGAAGCTTAGTGAGTTCCCCAATCTACCACATACCATACATAATCACATACTACAAACATTGGGCCTAGCCTGCTACATCAGTCCCCGCCCGGCATCGGACTTGCTCCGGCATCGGGCCCCGCCCGACATTAGGCCCAACCTGGCATCGAGCCCTCCTCGGTATATAGATTTGTTTCAACTAGGCCCCGCCTGTCTCCGGGCCTCGCTCGCTATACACATACGAACATATAACATACTAGCACATAATAAACATAGTCTACGGTACTTATGTTCTAAGGCCTCGCCTAACTTGGGCCCCACCCCTAGTCTACTACTGATGAGCTATGGAACCATGTCCATACTCCTACTGTTAGTAAGATACGGGCCCCCGTCCACACTCACTACTCTCTAGCCTCGCCCCTACTCTGCTAATATTAAGATATGGAGCCCCATCCATACTCAACTAGTGATGAGATACGGGACCTCGCCCACACTCACCTCCCTATTAGGCACATACAAGTATCACAAAGACAACAAGTATAATCTAACATGCATATACAACTCTTCCTCGGGCTTGCCCCGGCATCGGACCCTAGTCCGGATCATACTGTCACATAAACATACTTCGGGGTTACCCCGACATCAGACCTTGGTCCGGAACCCATCGTACCGACACATGCAAGAATCACAAAGACCTCTAGCATATATACTAACATTCTTCGGGCCTCGCCCGACATCAGATCGTAATCCGGAACATATAACATACAATGCCTAGGGCTAAACCACGAGTCTTCCTACTATACAAACATAATGGGCCGACATTATGGCCTTAGACCCATGCACACAGTGAGGAGACTCACCTTGCACTGCCAGAAACCTGTTTGTACTCTTCTGGCTGCTAACTGACAATTCCTCGAACTACGGATCCTTCGACTCCCTGAGCTACCAATATCAAACCAAAATATACTCAGAAGTCTAACTAGGTCAACCTTGGCCAAAGCCAAAGTCAACGGTCAATGGTCAGAGTCAACACTCCGAGTTGACTCAACTCGCCGAGTTGATCCATCAACTCGTCGAGTTCTATGAATCAGAACCCTGAAATCGCGAACCAACTCGTCGAGTCAACCCCAGACTCGCTGAGTTCCCTGGCTACTCAGACTCGTGATAAATCGAGTCAACTCGTCGAGTAATCCTTAGATTCGTCAAGTTCTACTATACAGAAACGGGACAATCCACCATGACTCGTCGAGTCCCTCCCTGGACTTGCCGAGTCCCTTAGTCTATGGGGCTATTTTAATCAATTAAGCCCCTACACTCCAGATCCAAGCTTCAAACTTTGCATACCTTCTGGAAATGACCTTATAAGGGTAAAGTTTCCAACTTTACCCATTAATACCCTCACTTTAAAGGTTTTCCACTCAAACCCTAAATCTTAAGGACATAGATCTTGGTCCACAAGCCACCATACACCCAACCAAAGCATCCATAAACAGATATGGACCCAAACATCCCACCACCATGCAAAGCTCCTGCCTTTTTCCTTTCATATTTGGCCTTTTGAGCTAAAAAGGCCAAAAGAACACTCTAATGCTTGCATGGGGATTCCTATGGCATAAAGCTTGCACCTTTATGCCATAACAGCCCTTAATGGTTCTAAATCTGAAAACATAAGCTTTTGGGACGTCCATTCCTCCCATGCTAGGGTTCTTGGACCAAACACCCCCAAAAAGTGACAAAAAAAGCGATCTAAGTGCATCATGGTTAAAATTGAAGCTTTCTTGCCAGAAAATGGAGAAAAATCCAAGAGTTTTTTGGATCTACTAATCTTTTCTTGTATCTCAGAGGCTTCACCTTCTTCTTCAAGCTCTAAAGCACTCAAGAATGCTCATAAATGGCTCACAAGCTCATGGAAGGCACCAGGGTTTCCTTCTGGACTTGAGAAAGCATTAAGGAGGGTGAGGGAGTGTTATAGGGTTCCTTAAATAGGGTACAAGGCCCGAATTTAGGGTTTCCCAAACCCTGACCAACTCGCCGAGTAGGTCACTTAACCTACACCCTAGAAACCACTCCGACTTGTCGAGTTCCTCCCTGCACTCGACGAGTTGCCTTCATTATTTAGGGTTTTCTTTCCTTCATTGATCTTCTAGGTTCTGGGTGTTACAAATAAGGGGTTTCAATAAGTACCCCACTACATTTTCCAATTCCACCCCTTGATTTGAATTTTTGTCTTTTGTTGTTTTTTTTCCTATTTTGTTTTTTTTTTTGTTGTTTTTAATTTAGTTATTATTATTATTATTGATGTTGTTGTTGTTGTTATTATTATTATTATTATTATAAATTTCAAACAAAATTTTATAATTCGGACGATATTACAAATTCGGACAACATTATAAAATTCGAACGAATATATAAAATCGGTTTTTTATTATTTTTATTTTATATTTTAATATTATTATTATTATTATTATTATTATTATTATAAGTTTCGAACAACATTTTATAAATCGGACGACATTATAAATTCGAATAGCTATATAAAATCGGTTTTAAATTTTTTTAGTCTATATTTTAATCTTATTATATATATATATATATATATATATATATATATATATATATATATATATATATATATATATATATATAAGTCTAATTATGTTAAATCAAATGTCAAAAAATTTAGATTGAGTTTAGGGAAGGTAAATTTCGTTAAAGAATGTACTTACAGCCCACCCGAAAAACATAATAATTCTGAAGATGTATGATTATTAGATTTTTTTTAATTTTAATTTTAATGAATATTTATAATAAACACTTGTCAAGAAAATGAAATTAAAATGACTTATCTTTAAAAAATATGTTTTTTTATGATTAAAATATTAAATTTGTGTTTTTTGAAATGATATTTTGGTGTGCCGTTGTAGACAAAAATTTATATGGCGTTAACATCATAACATTTTTTTGTGTCATGGTACTTATTGATGGTAATAGTGAGTAAAATGATTAAAAAGTGTGGTCATTTTCCAAAATCTTCGAAAAAAATCCCATATTTTTTATTATTTATTGAATTTTTTTTTTAAAAACAATTTATAGGTGCCTCGGGTGTCCGATAAATCATTTTTAATAAATCACTTATATCTAAATTATCAAAAACTATTTGTTTCAACAAAACTCCTTTTTTTCACCGTTTAGAAAAATTGACCGATATACCCTTAACCTAAACCTTATACATCGACACAAACAGAACGCCTCCAATCCATCGCTGCTTCCGCCACTCCTCAAGCGCATCCCTGCTTGCCGCCGTTAGCCATATCCTCACCGGAGATTGTCACAGCCCATAGCAACACCGGAGCTGTCGATTTTCCTTCGCCCCCACAGCTAAGGTTCGTGTTTTTTCTTTTCTCTTTCTTCTTTCATTCGTGTTTGTGCTGTTGTCCATTTTTCCAGCGCCGAGTTCTTGAACAATTCACTGTTAATTGCAGCTAAACTGCGTTTTCAGATGGATATCGATGGAGATGTTGAAGATGTTTCAAGAAGAGTACAGGTGCGATTCGTTACGAAGCTTAAACCGCCGTTCAAAGCTCCGACAACAACCATTGCCCTCCCTTCTACCCTCACAAGGAAGGGTCTTTCGTCCGTGGTTAATAGCCTTCTTCAATCAGGTTATTCGTCTTTACACTACGTTTCTGCTTAACCTGACTTGAACCATTTTGCCACCAATAAAACATATATTCTGTTCGTGTAAAAACAGCATGAACTTCGGTAATAGTTCTCTGAAATCATCTGCAATTCGAAGATCAATGATTCAATGCTATAAGTTAGTTGTTCACCGATTAGTTTTTACACTTTTAAGTCATCTAATCTTAACTTATGTTTAGGAAACGATGATTGGAAACATGAACCATTTGATTTCTTGATTGATGGTGAGCTAGTGAGGATGTCACTTGAAGACTTTCTTCTCGCCAAAGGAATCTCAGCGATATACTTATTTTTCTTCCCTAAAATTCATAGCGATTGATCACACATTCATCATCTAAACAGTTCGAATCAAAAGCTTGTAATCTGAGAAATATACATTGATAAAACAAAACAAGAAGATTTACATTTAAGCGATGTCATTAATCTTCTCAACCTATCGTCACATCATGATAAAACTTCAGGAAAAAACCCTAGAAATTGAATACATAAAAGCTGTAGCTCCACGTAAGGAAGAAGATCCTTCATTACATGATGATTGGGTCAGTGCAGTTGATGGATCAAATCAGTAAGCCCTATACTTTCATCCTTGTATCTATCCCTCTTTTTCTTCAAATTCACCTTTCTTCTTCTTCTTCTTCTGTCAACTTAATAGACAATTTGTTGAAACTGAGTAAATTTCTTTCTTTCTTTCTTTCTTTCTGCAAGGTTCATTTTGACAGGTTGCTACGATGGATTAGGAAGGTAATTTCATAACCTTTTTTTTTTCTTTTTTCATGTAATAACAAAAACATATGTTTCTCTTTAAATATATAAATTCAGGATATGGAAAGGTCCAGGAAATTGTACACATATTTTAGAAGGTCATAATGGTGTAATAACATCAGTTGGTGTTGTGAATTCAAAAGGTATACACTTGTTTTACAAACTAAATCTTCATTTTTTTTATTTATTTTAATAAAAAGTAAGTTATTTCTTTTCTCATTATTTCTCACTAAATCTTCAGATAATGAAAACGACACCAATAAGGTTGTTGCAACTGGATCAAAAGACAAAACCGTGAAACTCTGGAAGGTAATTTTAACTTTTACATTAAAAAAAAACTTTCTTATTAAAAAATCAACAACTAAAAAAAATAAAAATAAATTTTTTTTTCAACTTGAAGTTTGATCCAGAGCCTCTATCAGAAAACCTAAAGATTAGTTCTTTCAGAACTCTTGTTGGGCATACTGCTTCAGTTCAAAGCCTTGCATCACAACCTAATGGCAATTTGGTAATTTTTCTTTTTTCTCAATAATCTTTAATGTTTTTTACATTTTTGCCACTATCTCTCACCTCTCTCCTCCTCCATTACAGATATGTTCAGGTTCTTGGGATTGCAGAATCAATGTGTGGCAAACAGAGTCTAATGAAGCAGATATTGTTTCAGTAAAGAAAAGGAAAAAAGGGAATAAGCAAGAAGAATCTCAATCAGAGGTATATTTTTATATTTTAATTTATATTTTCATTAAGTTTATTGATAATTTGGTTAAAAAATAAATATAGGGGGAGGCTGTAGCTACACTTGTGGGCCATACTCAATGTGTATCTTCGGTTGTTTGGCCTGAATATGGAACGATTTATTCAGCATCATGGGATCATTCTATTAGAAGATGGGATATTGAAACAGGAAAATATATAATAAACATGGTATTATATAATTATTATTATTATATAGGGTTAATCTCAAAAAAAGATGTTATATTTTGAGTTTTTTTTCTTTTTTTCCAAGAAAAACCCTTAACTTTGTATTTTCTTTTTTTCGAAAAAAAAATTCCAACCTTCTAAATGCTTCCAAATAAACCCTCAACTTTTTTTAGTTTCTCTCGAAAATACCCCCACACATTTAGTCTTTTTTTTTTTTGGCAAAAACTGACTAAAAGGGCCAGATTGGAAAAAATGAAAAAAATACAAGGTCTTTTTTTAAAAAAAAATTAGGCCTTGTTTGATATCCGTCTGACTCGGTCCGAGTCAGACATATGGGCTGACTCGGTCAGACATTGAGTGTTTGATGATATGCTTTCTCGGTCAGCCGTCTGGCCCAAATGTCTTAGGCCTTGTTTGATACTCGTCTGACCGAGTTGGGTCAGACCTTTTTGGCTGACTCGGTCAGCTATATTTGTTTGATAAACATTTTTTGTGCGTCTGACTCAGAAAGAAAAAGCTGATTGGGAAAGAAGTTGAAAATCAGCTGACTGAGAAAAAAGAGAAAGATTTCCAGCAGTACCCTTGCCTAACGTATCTTCCAGCGACTCCCCTCCTCCTCCTTCAGCGACTGCTTTCTTCTCCAGCACCCACCAAGCAAAGCCGACCCCATTCTTCTTCTTCAAGCCACCGATTGAAGCTCCTTCCCCATCTCATCAGGTACGTTTCTGTTTTCATGTTTCGATTTTATCTCTAAAAGTTCTGATTTTTGCCATCTTGGATCCACTCTTTCTTTACAAGTTTTGATTTTTGCTGTTGAGAGAGATACAAGTTTCAATTTTTGGTGTTGTTACGCTCCTTTGCTGATTTTCCTGTTGAAAGTTCCGATTTTTCAAGTGATTTGTTATTTTTGCTATTGAATGTTCATTTGCTGATTTTGTTGTTGAATTTATTCATACATGAACACATAGATACATATCTGATCACACATACCTGAACACATGAATTTATTCAGGCCTGATTTTGTTGATTTTTGTTGATAAGTTCATATTTTTGCTGATTTTTGTTGATAAGTTCATATTTTTGCTGATTTTTGTTGATAAAGGGAGGTGTAGTATTGCTGAGGTTATGGTTTAGGAGAGTTTGAGGTAGAAAGTGGAGAAGAATTGAGATGAAATTGGGATTTCAGTGGCATCAAATAGGGACTGAAGGCGAAAATGGATTGTTTGTTGGAGGGAGATGAAATCAGGTCAACAAGATGATAAGAGGATGAATGATAATGAGAAAGGAAGAGTTAAAAGGGATGCAATTTTGAAGTGATTATAGCTGTGGAAGAATGTGTGGATTCATTTTCTGATGATTTTGATCGAGGTTGTTCTCCCCATTGAAATTAAAGACATCTCCGGAATTAGTGATTCCAAAGTATATTGATGTGGGGGTTTGTATTTGAAGTGTGAATTTATGGTATAAAATGTAGATGAAAAGTATTTTAGTTATTGTTTTTGCATTCATTATATTTAAGATAAGTAGTTTTTTGTATAGGTTTGCTAGTGTTTGGACTTTGGTGTAATTGAGGATTTGGATTTTTAAAGGATTTTTGTGTAATTAACATTTTGTATGAGAATTTGTATGTTTTTATAAATCTTCGGTACAGAGAAATAGGGTAAAATGGTCATTTTTCATGAGTCAGCACATTCAGTCAGATGTACAATCAAACAATATGGCTTCTTACCCGGTCAGTATTTCTTACCAAGACAGATCTTTCCCAGTCAGCACTTTCTCAATCAACAACTATCAAACGGGACTTTACTCGGTCAACTTTGTAACATATGCTGACTGGGAATAATGTCACTCCTACCCCTCTGTTATCTTTCTTCGATGGGTCCTGTTATACAACCTCCTCCCCCCCCCCCCCCCCCCCCCACCTATAAACGTATATTTTACATAGGGTTCTGTTAGACGCACTTTTTTTTTTTTTTTTTTCATTCCTCACTCGCCTCTTTTTTTTTTTTTTATTATTATTACCTACAAACTCTCTATTTTACATTTATGGTCCCTTTACTTTTGGAGTTTTTCAATTTGTTTATAATTATTAACAATGTTTTCATTATGCTTTTATATTTATGGTCCCTTTACAAATATACTTCTTCCATATAACTTTTACACATTTCGAAAAATAATTATATCATTTTTTTTATAATTTCCAACTTAAAAGAATAACTTATCACTTAATTTATAACTTTTATAAAATTTAAAAAATAATTCATCACTTTTTTTATAACTTGCAATTTAAAATAATAAAACATTACTTTGTTTCTAATTTTTACAAATAAAAAAAAAATAATTCTATCATTTTTTACACATGAAGAAAGAGAACTCAATTACACATACGCCACAATGAATTCATTACAAATGTCTATGTGCAACAGAATGAGTTACCCTAGATATCGAACGGCTAAATATTTATAACGTTTTAGTTTTAACGACTAAATATGAATAATAATTATTCTCGTTCTAGTTTTAATGACTAAATATGTTTATAATTATTATTGTTTTAGTTTTAATGTTTGAGAATTTAATTGCAACGTTGATTAAGTATTTATGATTGTTTTTTATTTATAATAATATTTGTTTAATATATATATATATATATATATATATATATATATATATATATATATATATATATATATATATATATATATGGGGAGGGGATAAAAAAAAAAGGAAGGGGTGGCTGAATACCTAAACCCTTCTTCCATCGTTACTATATATATATATATATATATATATATATATATATATATATATATATATATATATATATATATATATATATATATATATATATATATATATATATATATGGGGAGGGGATAAAAAAAAAAAGGAAGGGGTGGCTGAATACCTAAACCCTTCTTCCATCGTTACTATTCATATATATATATATATATATATATATATATATATATATATATATATATATATATATATATATATATATATATATATATATATATAGGGAGGGGATAAAAAAAAAAAACGGAAGGGGTGGCTGAATACCTAAACCCTTCTTCCATCGTTACTATATATATATATATATATATATATATATATATATATATATATATATGGGGAGGGGATAAAAAAAAAAAAGGAAAGGGTGGCTGAATACCTAAACTCTTCTTCCATCGTTACTATATATATATATATATATATATATATATATATATATATATATATATATATATATATATATATATATATATATATATATATATATATATATATATGGGGAGGGGATAAAAAAAAAAAAAGGAAGGGTGGCTGAATATATATATATATATATATATATATATATATATATATATATATATATATATATATATATATATATATATATATATATATATATAGTAACGATATATATATATATATGGGGAGGGGATAAAAAAAAAAAAAGGAAGGGGTGGCTGAATACCTAAACCCTTCTTCCATCGTTACCTAATACCCATTCTTTCAATCGTAACCTAAAAAAAAAAAAAAAACGCATACACAAAAATCGTCGCCTCCTCCATCGACAGCTCACTGCCATCTTGCCGGTCGCCGGCATCTAGCTGCCGTCTCTCCACCGTCTCGCCGGCTAAAGAGAACTCGCCATCTCCGATCAATTTCTCTCGCTTTCCCTGTCATTGAAGATCACTGTAATTCATCAAAAAACGGGTAAGCTAATCTTCTTCTTTTATGTTAATAATTTTTGAAATCAGAATCAGTTATGCTTTGATGTTATGTAATCTGATGTATTATGTATAAAATCAGAATCCGATTTGCCATAATAAATCTGAAATTGATATAAAAAATTAAATACCTGTATCAAATTGCAGTTTTCCCTTTCTTGTTAATAATTTTTGAAATCGGTTCTTGAGTGCCATATTTTTCTTTCTTGTTTGCCATTGTTGTTCATAAAGCTTTCCCTGAATCATATTGTATAGAAACAACAGGAAGGAAGAAGAATCCTCTGTATATGTTGATGATGCATCAAATGACTCATAACATTATATACGTAATAAATTATGAGTATAAATTCTAGGTGAAGTTAGGTGTTATGTTTAATGCTTTCATTGTATTGAGGTTGATGTTCCCCATGTATACCATATCATGTAGGCATGGATAACTCTATCGTAGTTGTTTGTTTTGAGGTTAATGTTTTAAGATTTGATTTGTTTTGAGTTGTTGCCCTTTATGTGATGACATTAATTTGGATTATGTGAGTTTAAGCAGTTAAACACTAACCTTAATGAGGAGTTACAAATTATGAGATACATAAAATAAATATTTTATGTAAGAGATCATCTTTGTGAATTGTGAAATAGTTGTTTTTTTCTATATGGATACATGATTACCTTCCTATCCCATTATAACGGAAGTAATTACCTTGTACTTAAGTTACTCATTAAATTAATTGAACATTGGAACTCTTTATTAATTGGTTATTTTTGTTGTAGACATTAGGTTTTTTTAAGTTATTATTTGTCAATATAAAGTTTTATCATTATTTGTTGAATCTACATTTTGATTTTGATTATTTGTGATTATTAATTGTCAAAAATCAGATTTTTTTTTTGTTTATATGTTATGATAAACTACTTTAAATAATAATTTTTTAGGATGTTGTTTATATGTGATTATTATTTATCATTCCGTTTTTATTTGGATATTAAATGATTTATGTTTAATTTACATTTTGTATGACATTTTATATTTGTGTGTAATTTACATTTTGTATGATAATATGTATGTTTTTATAATTATTCAGCAACTTAATCCATCACTATATATAACAGCAGGGTAAAATGGTCATTTTTCTTTTCTCTTTCTTCTTTCATTCGTGTTTGTGCTGCTGTCGATTTTTCCAGCGCCGAGTTCTTGAACAATTCACTATTAATTGCAGCTAAACTGCGTTTTCAGATGGATATCGATGGAGATGTTGAAGATGTTTCAAGAAGAGTACAGGTGCGATTCGTTACGAAGCTTAAACCGCCGTTCAAAGCTCCGACGACAACCATTGCCCTCCCTTCTACCCTCACAAGGAAGGGTCTTTCGTCCGTGGTTAATAGCCTTCTTCAATCAGGTTATTCGTCTTTACACTACGTTTCTGCTTAACCTGACTTGAACCATTTTGCCACCAATAAAACATATATTCTGTTCGTGTAAAAACAGCATGAACTTCGGTAATAGTTCTCTGAAATCATCTGCAATTCGAAGATCAATGATTCAATGCTATAAGTTAGTTGTTCACCGATTAGTTTTTACACTTTTAAGTCATCTAATCTTAACTTATGTTTAGGAAACGATGATTGGAAACATGAACCATTTGATTTCTTGATTGATGGTGAGCTAGTGAGGATGTCACTTGAAGACTTTCTTCTCGCCAAAGGAATCTCAGCGGTATACTTATTTTTCTTCCCTAAAATTCATAGCGATTAATCACACATTCATCATCTAAACAGTTCGAATCAAAAGCTTGTAATCTGAGAAATATACATTGATAAAACAAAACAAGAAGATTTACATTTAAGCGATGTCATTAATCTTCTCAACCTATCGTCACATCATGATACAACTTCAGGAAAAAACCCTAGAAATTGAATACATAAAAGCTGTAGCTCCACGCAAGGAAGAAGATCCTTCATTACATGATGATTGGGTCAGTGCAGTTGATGGATCAAATCAGTAAGCCCTATACTTTCATCCTTGTATCTATCCCTCTTTTTCTTCAAATTCACCTTTCTTCTTCTTCTTCTTCTGTCAACTCAATAGACAATTTGTTGAAACTGAGTAAATTTCTTTCTTTCTTTCTTTCTTTCTGCAAGGTTCATTTTGACAGGTTGCTACGATGGATTAGGAAGGTAATTTCATAACCTTTTTTTTTTTTTTTTTCTTTTTTCATGAAATAACAAAAACATATGTTTCTCTTTAAATATATAAATTCAGGATATGGAAAGGTCCAGGAAATTGTACACATATTTTAGAAGGTCATAATGGTGTAATAACATCAGTTGGTGTTGTGAATTCAAAAGGTATACACTTGTTTTACAAACTAAATCTTCATTTTTTTTATTTATTTTAATAAAAAGTAAGTTATTTCTTTTCTCATTATTTCTCACTAAATCTTCAGATAATGAAAACGACACCAATAAGGTTGTTGCAACTGGATCAAAAGACAGAACTGTGAAACTCTGGAAGGTAATTTTAACTTTTACATTAAAAAAAAAAACTTTCTTATTAAAAAATCAACAACTAAAAAAAATAAAAATAAAATTTTTTTTCAACTTGAAGTTTGATCCAGAGCCTCTATCAGAAAACCTAAAGATTAGTTCTTTCAGAACTCTTGTTGGGCATACTGCTTCAGTTCAAAGCCTTGCATCACAACCTAATGGCAATTTGGTAATTTTTCTTTTTTCTCAATAATCTTTAATGTTTTTTACATTTTTGCCACTATCTCTCACCTCTCTCCTCCTCCATTACAGATATGTTCAGGTTCTTGGGATTGCAGAATCAATGTGTGGCAAACAGAGTCTAATGAAGCAGATATTGTTTCAGTAAAGAAAAGGAAAAAAGGGAATAAGCAAGAAGAATCTCAATCAGAGGTATATTTTTATATTTTAATTTATATTTTCATTAAGTTTATTGATAATTTGGTTAAAAAATAAATATAGGGGGAGGCTGTAGCTACACTTGTGGGCCATACTCAATGTGTATCTTCGGTTGTTTGGCCTGAATATGGAACGATTTATTCAGCATCATGGGATCATTCTATTAGAAGATGGGATATTGAAACAGGAAAAGATACAATAAACATGGTATTATATAATTATTATTATTATATAGGGTTAATCTCAAAAAAAGACGTTATATTTTGAGTTTTTTTTTTCTTTTTTCCAAGAAAAACCCTTAACTTTGTATTTTCTTTTTTCGAAAAAAAAAAATTCCAACCTTCTAAATGCTTCCAAATAAACCCTCAACTTTTTTTAGTTTCTCTCGAAAAAACCCCCACACATTTAGTCTTTTTTTTTTTGGCAAAAACTGACTAAAAGGGCCAGATTGGAAAAAATGAAAAAAATACAAGGTCTTTTTAAAAAAAAAAATTTAAGGTCGTTTTTTTGCGATTAACCCTTTAAATTAAAAACATTATTTTGTTTTTTTTGGGTTAATATCATAAAAAAACCTTATATATCAGAAATTCTCAAGTCCTCAAATTTTTTCTTTGGGGCAAATTTTCATTTTTTCCAAAAAACCCCTGAACTTTTTTCTTTTTCCTAAAACACCCTCAACCTTTTAAACTTTTTCCAAAATAAAACCCTCAACTTTTTATTCTTTTCCCGAAAAAAGCCTCCTCACATTTGACAAGTTTCTTCATAAAAAGACCTTGATTTTTTTCATTTTCTCCAAAAAAACCCCTCAAACTTTTTATTTTTTTCCTTAAAAACCCTAAACCTTTTATTTTCCCCCCAAAAAGCCCTCACACTTGACAAGTTTTTCCATAAAAAAAAACTGCTAAAAGGGCCAAATCGAAAGAAACAGAAAAATACAAGGTCTTTTTCAGGAAAAAGAATAAAGCTGTATAAGTTTTTTTTTTTTTTTTAATGATATTAACCCTTTTTATTCAAATAAAAGGTTAGAAATTTACTAAAAGAATATATATTTATATTTATATAAAAAAAATATAGTTTTGTGGGAAAGTGGTGAATTGCATCGACATCGGCGGTGAAAGCTCTGCTCTTATTGCTGGTGGATGTTCCGATCCTACCCTCAGGATTTGGGATCCTCGCAAACCAGGTACACACACACACAGTAAAAACACCCTAACTTTACACACAGTAAAACCCTAGATTTTTTTTTTAAATAATAATAAATAATTATATTTTCAGGAACTTTGGCTCCTAGCTTCCAGTTTTCATCACATACTTCTTGGATAACCGCTTGCAAGTGGCATAAAACTTCATGGTTTCATTTGCTTTCTTCATCTTACGATGGGAAAGTTATGTTATGGGACTTGAGAACTGCGGTATTTAATTTAATTTTTTTTTTTTTTTTGCTTTGAATAAAAAATGGTTTGACATAAATAAAAAAAATTTAATATGCGTAAATATTTGATCTCTTTGTATTTGTTGCAGTGGCCATTGGCTATAATTGATTCACATGAGGATAAGGTATTTAATTTTTTTTACTAGCTTACACATTTTTTTTATTATAATTATATAACACTAATATTTTATAAAAAAATCAATAGGTACTTTGTGCTGATTGGTGGAATGGAGATAGTGTTGTAAGTGGAGGGGCAGATTCAAAGCTTAGAATTTCTTCTGAAATTGCTATCCCATAATTAATTAAGGTAAATCAATACCATCTTTTAATTTTTACATTAAATTTATATGAAATATTGTTTGAATAAATTTATAAAAAAAAAGGGTAACATATTGTGTATTTGAATTACAGTGTCTTTACCTTAAAATCGAAGAGATGAAATGGAGGTGCGATTGAAAATGCTCAACACTTTTTAAACCGAAGATGATGGTGTTTTACTACACTTGAGAATATTTTGGATAATTTTTGATTTTTTTTTTTATTTCAAGAATTGAGAATTTTGTATTAGAATGTTGAAAAGCTAGTTTGTGTTGACTATGATGGTTTTGTGGAGCTCCTTTTTTTTTTTTTTTTTTTTTTACCAAACATATGATATTTAAATTAAAATATGGGAGACAATTATTTCTGAAATGAAGGTAGCACTTACAAAATATGTTGAAAGAAAAGAGTTAAATCACAAATTTTTTTAGGTCTCGTCAAAATGCTTCGGTATCGGGTAACTTGAATGACAAGAAAAGATTTAAATCACATACTATAATTAGCATTTTTCATCTTTTTAGAAACCATTAATTACAACTTTATTTGTAAAATTTCAGTCTTCTTTTAAAACGACGTAATAAATGAATATAAGATGAATGATATTAATATTTAAAAAAAAAAAAAAAAACTAGATTAAAAAAATTAAACAAGAGTATTTAAAGAAAATTATTTGGGACCGGTCTGAGACCTACACAAAAGGATTGAACTCAAAAAAAGACTGAGACTGTACTGGAAAATGACAGGTCCTAAAAAAGACCGAAAGAGAACGAAAGAGACCGGTCCGAATAAGACCGGACCGTTCTAAGTTCGGTCCCAAAAAAGGCCGGACCGTTCCGAGACCTATACAAGACCGACCTGCGATCGGTCTAAGACCGCTAGTCAAAGTTTATAAATATATTATTTTTGTGTTAATTACACACTTTTTAATCTCATACTATCTAACTTCATTTCTTTTTTTTCTTTTATTAAACTTCATTTCTTTTTTTCTTTTATTAAACTCTAATGTATCATTTTTAATAAAGTTTAATCTATCATTTTTTTGTTAATCACACATTTGTTAAGGGAAAACTTTAAAAAAAAAAAAAAAAAAAACCCAACAAATACCAAAATCAAGCCGAAAAAACCCAAAATCCGAACCGAAATGGTGCTCGGAAAGAACGTGAGACCGGGCCGAAAAAGACTGAGACCGGTCCCAAAAAAGATCGGACCAAAGAGACCGATCTGGAAAAAGATCGCCCCGAGATCGGACGAGACTGGTCCGAAACGGACCGCTCCGAGACCGACCACAAAAAGACCGGACCGTTTCAAAACTGATCCGAGACCGGTCCAGAACCGCAAATGTGCAGGTCTATTATATCATATGATATATACGCTCGGTAACAGAAAGAGAGAAGAAAGCAGACTTTATATTTCTTCAACTTTAGCCCAACAGACCAAAAACATCGAGGGCATGACATATTTAAAAAAAAACTCCAAATATGATTGTAATATATATATATATATATATATATATATATATATATATATATATATATATAATTCAAGACGTTAGGGCACATGCCCCCAGTCTTCTATTTGTATTAGGTCTGATAATTCTCGACATGACCACGACACGGCAAGAAATAAACGGGTTAGGGTTGAGTTTTTCAACTCATCAACCTACCAACCCGATAACCCGCCAACATGTTTATTAAATAGGTCATATATACGTTTGTCAAAAAACATATGGGTTGACACATCAACCCGCTTAAAATTGTATTTAAAAAATTTATATATTTTTAAATGTATTAAGTGTTATTCATAGGAATATATAATTAATGTTTGTATTAACGTGGTTATTACATTATCACTTGAATTTATCTATGTTTGTATTGATGTTTTAGTTTGAACGGGTCGTATATGTGTTTATGTTTCAAACCTGTCAACCGGGTTGACCTGTATAGTTAAATGGGTCGTGTTCGAGTTTATGTATTTTGACTCGTCAACCTGCGACCTACCAACCCGAACACGGCACGATTGACATGCCTAACTTGTATCCGCCCCTTTTGAAAACTTTGCATTGATTTTTATGCTTGTTATAGTGTCAAAATCCTTATAGAATTTTTAAAGGTGTAATCGATAGTCTAAATGGGTCGATTTTTTTTGTCAACATGACCATGATATAAATAAAAATATAGCAAAATTTGAAGATAATAAACACTCATTTTTAATATATGATAATGAATACTAGCATTGAAATTCAACTTATAAATCATTAAGTTGACTTCTTATCTTGAGGCTACTAACCCATCAAACTAGTGCTTCTTCAAGAGTACCTAATTTGATGACTATTGGCTCCTTATGGTTTACAAAGAGTTAGTCAAAAAGTATGAGAGTTCAAACGTATTTAGACAAACTTTCAATTTATAAGGAAATCGACTATGCTTATAATATAACTACCCAAAAATTTACACAACTATATATTTTAAAATAGTGGTAAGAAAGAGAATATTTGGGTCAATATAAAGTAGACCTGACAATTCGTGTATTCGTGTCATGAAAACGTGTCAGTCACGAATTTGACACGATACGATTACACGATGAGAAATAAGCTTTGTCTAAATTTTTAAGATGTATTCGTGTCGTGTCATGCCTCTCACAGATTCGTGTCTACGTGTCTGAAATTGTCAGGTCTAATATAAAGTCCTAGTCTTAACTACTAAGGATGTACTAATTGTCCAAATGAGTTGTGTAGCTTAAAATGTTGTTTTTCTCTTAATGACATGATATAAATGCTCGAATATGTATGTTGACTCATGATTAGTGAAAAATGTCGATGATGCTAAATGATTACTATGATTCGATAGAGTAAAGAAAACAACGTGGATCTAGAAGAAGGCGTACACCATCTAAAAGTTGAGATTTTAAAAGGCAAAATAGATAGAATGTCGACGACAATGACTGCATATACTAACATTGACGTTGAAGATGATTTCATACATACACTTAAGAACAACATGAAAATTTCACAAGTACACCGTCCAATGCCACTCCCGACAAAAATACCAATATTACAAAGACACCTACAAATTTTTGAAATTACCTTAAGATATGACATTTTGAGGTTTTGTTTATATTTTACAAGTTATAAAATTTATAAGTTTTATATATTGATGACATGTTTAAGTTTTATAAGTTATATAATGTTATGAATCAATTTCCAAGTTTTTTATATTATTGATATGTTTATGTTTTACAAGTTATATAGTGTTATAAATATTTAAGTTTAAGAGTAGTTTCATATTTTATTAACTCATTTGTTTCAATAAAGAAAAAGAAAAAGAAAAGATAAACAAGAAATAAAACGATAAAGAGAAACAAGTACAAAATACATACGACTCTTAAACATGAGTTAATTTAATTGTTATTGAATATAGTCGCATGCCCCACACAAGGAGAGTGATGTGATGTGCAAGCTTAGAATTCCCTTTACTCATAAACAAAGCACCGTAACTTTTGCAATGCTGCAACCCATAAGTTATTTCAACAACTCAGAAGTTTGTCAAACATCCCACTTGAGGCGCACACACGATTGGAAAGAAGATGCAACAATATCATTTGGGACTACAATCATTATTTTGAATTAAGAAAGTTCTTTTCTTTTAAGTATGATAACTAACCAACCATCACCTCTTTATAGTATATTTAGGGGTAAAATGGTCAAAATGTTCACACTCCCATTAATGAAGCACCCAACTCCAATTTAACTCGACCAGTTATGAAATCACTCAACTTCATCCTAACTTAATCATTTATCAATTGTTAATGTGTGACTTAGAATTTGGTGTCTCATATGAATAACTTAGACCCTAAAGGAAGTAAAGTAACCTAACACCATATATCGACGAGATTCTTTGTGTGGTTGCTAGGGTTTTTGGGTTATACATATTCATGGCTAGGGGTTCTAAATAATCAATTTTGATACAATCGAGTAATAGAAGAGTTCTTCGGTTTCCGCATGTGGACGTAGGTCACATCTGTAACACCCGCAGATTCGGGTTAGTCAATTTAGAGATAATAAACGTTAAAAATGACCTTTTGATAAAAGATTATTTAGAATAAATAACTTTAAACAAAATTTTAGTATATATCACAAGGATCTCGTACATATAAAGAACGCTGAAATCCGACTTATAACGAAGAAGTTATGACTCGTCGAAGTTTCGCGATTAAACCGACATGGCTCCGCGTATCGTAAAAAGTAATTTCTGACGAAATACTTTTTAGCCTTATATATCTAAACGAGATTCGTAGTAGATGTTAAACCAAGAGCGTGCATATAGAAAACGTCCAAATGTGACTTTGTTAGAGGAAATTATGATTTTTCTAAGATTCATAATATATAACTGAAAAATCGAATTTTAGATCGATTGAATATTAGCTGACACAACCTAAATGAGAATTAAAGATATCGTTAATAGGAGCTCAACGATATAAGACAGTCAAAAATGGACGTCGGATGAGAAAATTATGAATTTTTAACGAACTTTAACTGTCTAGGCCTGTTAAAATATAACTTTAAAAATAAAGTTAAATTAGCCGATAGAGTCTAAAAAGTTGTAGATCACGTCGATACCTACACGTGGATATTACAGATTTTAGAAGATAATTAATTTTCAAATTAACCTCGGAGTGACACGTGACAAGATCTAGGCCACACCTTCTTCCCCCACGACTTGCCACCTGATCACGACATGTAGCATGCGTACACCCAACATCTTCAGTACGTGTCACACCCCAAAACCAGAACGGCGGAAACGTTCTGGGGTGGATGACGTCATGTCAAGTATCACAACATATGCAATATAGTAATCAAAGTACAACAACCATTTCATTAATAGTAATAGTTTTACATGGTTTGCATTACATAGATAACATCAAATAATACAAGTAATAATATAGGTGCAACTTGGTACTAAACGGTCTTCACCAAAAGCGCCTGAGATGTACCTGTCTATTGCTGACCTGAGAATACAAGTTATTTGAAATGCGAGTATCAGCATTTTTACAAATGCTGGTGAGTTCATAAGTACTTAGTGTCATTTTATCCAAATAACTTTATATAAGTAGTAGTTTTAAAGTATACAGTGAATTAGAGTCCTTTCCAGAAAATCCTATATTTTCTGATTAAAAGCAGTCTTCTACCAAGACTGGACAGAGTTATGTGGTAAAAAGTAATTTTTCCTTAACACTATCATTATCAAAATGTAGTATTGATTTTGAAAGAAAGTAGGAGAATATCAGGGAAAATAACATATGCCTCAGCAATGAAGACTGCTGACTAAGGCAAAAGAAATCATAGACTCCAGGAGAGTATCGAATGAACGGTACGCCTGGCTCAGTCTAACAAAAGGGAGACACAGACCCCAGACGGTATCAAATGAAAGATACGTCTAGCAAGGTCTAAAAATAGTGAACACAGACCCCAGACAGTATCAACTGAATGATACGTCTAGCAAGGTCTAAAAACAGTGAATACAGTGTTAAAACCTGTTACCTTAAGGCCATGACTTATAAGGTAACCCCGAGATACTCGTAACCATACTGATAGACACTAGTGAACTTGACGCCCTGCAAGCGTCAGTGTAAGTGTGACCTATGTCACCCCTTGGCTTCGTAGGCCGTGGACTGTAGCTAGCAGTCAGGGTGCGGGGGTGTCAATCCCGTATAGATCTATACACACAATGTCCGCTCTCCCTACAAGAGACTCTGGTTACCAACTTGACAACGGAGAAGGCCGTGTACTGAAGATGTATCTCGTATAGTGAGATTTGATGTAAAATACTGGACTAATGATAGAGACTCACAATTGAATTGACTAATGTAAACCTATATGTCTATGCTTGTATACATAATATATAACTAATGATCAAACGACCTTCGGACGGATATCCGATCCCACCAGACCACATCTCAACAAAGAAAAGGAAATAGGGCGAACAAGCCTTCCTAAGTCCTTTAAAAATTATTTATATATATCTATACAAGCACAGGCATACATTTAACAAATATGAACATTTAACGAAGTTGAAGTGTTTAACGAAGTAGAAGTGTTTCACAAAGTATAAGTGTTAACAAGTAGGAGCGTATCGTGAAGTAAAAGCGTATCGTGAAGTATAAGCATATCGTGAAGTAGGAGCGTATCGTGAAGTAAAAGCGTATCGTGAAGTATAAGCGTATCGTGAAGTAGGAGCGTATCGTGAAGTATAAGCGTACCGTGAAGTAGGAGCGTATCGTGAAGTAGGAGCGTATCGTGAAGTAGAAGCGTATCGTGAAGTAGATGTGTATCACGAAGTAAAAGTGTTAACAAAGTAGTAGCATTTAACTAAGTAGGAGAATTATCTAAGTAGAAGTATAACAAGGCAGTAGAATCTAACGAAGTAAGAGTATAAAACATGGAAGAAAACTTCGGTGAAAACTTTGGAAAACCTTTATACTTAAGAAAATCACGACTTGGTATTCTTTTATAAAATAAGTTTGAAAACCTTTAGAAATTCTTTGGAAACCTTTTATAAACAAGTTTGGAATGAAACTTTGATAAAACATTTTGGGTAAAGAAATCCTTTGTTTAACATACTGTCGTAACAGGATTTTAAGTAAAACATACAGCGTGAGAAACAATTTGAGAAAAGCTTTGTACAAGTAAAGATGTTTTGGAAGACCATTTATAGTATCATACTTGGTAAAAACAGTTGACAGTGTAATAAATCCTTGTGCATGCGGGTTATCAATCACATGTGATGGGTATGATAACTGACATGTTGAACTTGTAATCCCCCCCCCCCCCATAAAACATGTAAAAACATTTAAAAGGTTAATTCAGGGGTATGAACTCACCTGATGTAAGTGGATCCGACGAAGGTGCTGGTTGGGTGCTCGGTGTCAAGTAAAGACTTGAACACACTTAGTGACCTATTAACATATGATAACATATGTTTACATACAATTAGTACATATAATACTAATTAAACAAGTATACGCATCCTAAAGTGCGAAAAACACTTTGATTAAGTGCTAGGGGTGTCCCGGGTAACATCTAAGGGTGTGTATGACTTAGATAGGGAGTTTACTCTTCAAGAGTAAACTCTTTATAGAGTTCACGGCCCTGGGACTAACTCCCCATGAGTTTACGGCTGTAAACTCATGGTGAGGGTGTTCTAGGATGCTAAAAGGTCTTATATCACTTGTGGAATTATGCTAGGCTTAAATCTAGGATTTATAAAGGGTTTAAGGCCTCCAATGCCCCATTTTAGGGAGCTTACGACCCTAAACAAGGTGTTTGCGGCCGTAAGCTCTCATGTGCTCATTTCTTTTGTGTTTTAAGGTCTTAAATGGTAGACAATAAAATCCTATGTATTTTTCCAAGTCAAATGGGGAGTTTAGGGCATCATTTGGGCACCTTTTAGGAGATTACGGCCCATGGACCTTTCCTAGGGGGGTTTACGGCCATAAACTCCTATTTCCTTGGATTTATTGAAGTTTAAAGCCTTTACATCCATGGGATTGCTTCTTGACATTTTTCCAAGGCCATAGGAGATGTTTGAGGGCATTTCTAACACTTGAATTTGAGTTTACTCCCCGTGAAGGGGAGTTTACGGCCCAAGCAAGTTCTTGGCCAGTAAACTCAAGTTTACTCCCTAATAGTTAAGTTCAATGTGTTCTAAGTCCGTTTCCATAAGTCATTTAGCCATATCTAAGCCTTAGGGGTAGTTTAGTGGGGTTTTGGGGCTTAAAAACCTCATTTAATGGTGTTCACGGTCCAAGAGTGTTCTTGGGATGTAAACACATGAATCTACCCCTATTTGATGTTTTAAACACGAATTTGCATGCTAGCTAAGCTATACAACAAGTTAGGGTAGATTGCTTACTCGTTTGGGGCTCGAAACGGACGTTTTTGGCTCGAAAATAAGTTGTAGAGAGAGAGAGAGTGCAGAGAGAGTGAAAAAGTCTTAAATGGACTCCACTCACCCTTATATAGGGGTTTGAGTTGGGGCTCAGTGGAAATCTACCCGATACTGCTGTTAAACGGGGCTTTTTGGTCGCACCCGATTAAACGGTCGTATTTTGACTTGGTTGAAACTAAAATTTTTCAAGGGAATCTTGTGGTGTTTCTAATTTATTTCAACCTTCATAAAGTCATTTAAAAAGTCCCAAATTAATTAACCAGTCCAAAAGTTAACGGACAGTTAAATAAAACGAGGCTTATTAACGGAAGAAGGGGTTAAAAATTACGGAATAAATTTCGGGTTGTCACATCATCCCCCCGTTAGAGGGAATTTCGTCCCGAAATTCAGGTTTAAGCAAGGAAGTAGGTATGAATGACCGAGTAAAGGCAGGAGGGTACTTCCTATTCGGTTTGCCTTGCACTCCCAAGTGATCTCTGGCCTGTGTCTGTCATTCCAACAAACCTTCACTTATGGGATGCGGATTCCGTCTCGTGCAGTTAGCGATTTCCTACAGGTATGTATACGAAGTTAGGGTTCTCAATGGTTTCTATCAAGATGAGTGGGATACGAAGAGTGGCGTCGGGCACGTACTGATCAAGTCTAGAAACTTGTGGGATTTCCGAAAGTAGTAGTGGTCTGATGAGGGTTGGACCAATCTCCGTAAAGGATCTCGGATGGTCCAAAGCTCTCGGAAAGGTAGAGTTTTTCAGTACTTAGAACATCGTGTACTTCTATGGCGAGATCATCACTGGCGTGATCGTCATTTCTGTCACTCCCCAAAACCGAGAATGGCGAAAACGTTCTGGGGCAGAGGACGTCATGTAATGTATCACAACAAATGTAAAGTAGTAAACAAGCAACAACATCGTCCATTTCATTAATAGTAATAGTTTAATACATGTGTGTTATTTCATAGTAATAAGATATTACAACAAGTAATCAAAAATAAAAGACGAGTCTTGACTGCTCCGTCTTCGCAAAACCTGGTCATCGTACCTATCTGCTGGTGACCTGAGAATACAAGTTATTTTGAAAGTGTAGGTCAGCATTTAAGCTGGTGAATTCATAAGTATTTTGATGTTATTGCTTTGAAAAGTTGTTATGAAAGACTGGTGAATGTTTTATGAAACATTTAGTATAAGTATGAAAACCCTAGAAAATCCTATATTTCCTACTAGTATAAAAGGTAGTCTTCTACCAAGACCCAAAATGTTTGAAAGTAGTCCTTAACCAAGACCTGATTGTTTTGAAAGTACGCATCACTTGAAAACGTGACGGTTTTTCCCTGTCTAACTATTATTATAAAACTATAAAAGTGATAATATAATAACTAAAGATGTATCCTTTTTGCAGTAGGATATTCACGGCGTGGAAACTCGCCGAACAGTACAACCGTAGACATCCGTAGATGTGCATTTACCTCTGTTGCTAATATCCGGGTTTAGGAATAGTTAGTCCCTTAAGTATACCTGTAATGGTATCAACCGTAGACATCCATAGATGTTCATTATCCTCTGTAGTTAACAGTGGCTATAGGAATGGTTAGTCCCACAAAGTACCCTTTAGTACTAGGATATAACGTCCAATCTATCTCGTCGATGATGTGATTGAATCACAAGGTAAAGATAAGAAGGAGAACTATATAACAGTATCTATACATATAATATGTAATAGTAACTCATCATATATTATCTACGTAAACGTACTCATCTAAGCGTATCTATGTGAACGTATTCATGTAAACGTATCTATGTAAACGTATTCATGTAAGCGTATCTATGTAAATGTATTCATGTAAGCGGAATCTTTGTAAGAGTATCCATATAAGTGTGTCCATGTAAGAGGAATCTCTGTAAGAGTATCCCTTCATATAGCATGTAATCTAGACTCATGAATGAACTGACTCTGGTGTAATTTCTTGTAATAGGGATAATGTTTTGTATCCCCTAAACTATTCCTATAATAGTTTACTAGAATGTAATTGATGAGTGTCCAAGTAGGTTTATACACCCTTGCTACCCAAGAGTGTCGGAACTGAATTAACTGATGGAACATTTATGACTATATATGTACATATGATATATAACTAATATTTAAATGACCTTCGGACGAGTACCCAATATCCCATCAGACCACATCCAAATCGAGGAAAAGGAAACAGGGTGGATAGCCTTCCTAAGTCTTTTATACATTTCTTATATAACTATACATATAGAGGCATGCAATTTATAATATAAAAGCATAAAAGAAGTTTTGTTAAACCTTTGAAAAGTTTAATAGATAAGAATTTATGACTTGATGTCAGTTTATAAATCAAATCGAAAACCGTTTGAAAAAACAGTTTAAGTGTGAGAAAACCTTTGTTTGAAGCACAACTATAACAGATTCAAAAAGGAAATCTACAGTTTGTATGACAGTTTCTAAAAGTATTTCAACATGTAAAAACGTTTGAGAAAACTACTTGAAGTACATAAGAAAATGTTCGTTTGTTCTTGTATATGAATGTATCTCCTTGAAATAGTATTTCTAGTATGTAAAAGTTTGTGATGTTCTCGTAAAACTATACCTATTATAGCTTTCTAAAAGTGTGTCTCGTTTGTATAGTAATCCCTAGTGAAACACTCACTTGTTTTGAAAAGTATAATTTTTGTAGTGCCTAAGATGGACACATATACATACAGTATGAGCAAAGTGTTTGATTTATACATATATAACAACATTTTTCATTTCAAAAGATATGATGTTATCGTGATACATTTTGCCTATGAAAGTTTCCTTATAATAGTTATAAATCACATATGATTTCGTTCATAAAAAAGTGTATAATGAAACTTTATATAACAACGATAATAATCATGTGTTTTACTTGTATTTCCCCCCTTTAAAAGCATATAAAAGCATTTATAAAACATTTAAAAATGTAGGGGTATGAACTCACTTGATTGAAGTGGTTGATTTGAAGTAGTCGAGAGAAGAATCGAGCAGAACTTCGACAGGAAAAGTTGAAAACATGGGAAAATCTCAGGATTCTCGGGAATCTCGGGAACACAAAACCTTCCTTCGGGACTTGAAGGTGAAAAACTGGGGCTTTGGGAGGGTCTCGGGGGCATAAACGCAGAGTTTCGGCGCGAGAAAGAAGGGAACTGAGCAAAACTCGGAGCCCTTGAAATCTATTTATAGGGGCATTTTTGTGGTGTGCCACATCGTGGCAAGGGATGGCCATGTCGTGGGGAGTCAAACTTATCCTCTTCCATTGATTGGACGCCCTCAGTCACTTGCCGGGTCGCGGCAAGCTTGTGCCACGTAGTGGCAAGCTTGACAACCTCGGATTTCGGGCCTCGAACTTGTAAAATCCGTAACTTTCGCGTACGAGCTCCGTTTTCGACGTTCTTTATATGCACGCGTAGCTGAAAATATGATATACAACTCTCGTTTAGACTTCATCGGCAAATTTTGAATTTATTTTTAATTATTTATTTATAACGGTCCAGGACACGAAAAGTCCATTAAAATTCCATAACTTCTTCATCCGATGTCCGTTTTCGTCAGACTTTTCGCCGTTGCGCTACTATTATTGAGACCTTCGATTCTCATTTAGGTTGTTTTGGCCAAAAGTCTCTCGAGCTCTATTTCGAGATTTTAGCTGCCTACTGCTATATCCGGATCTTCGAAAAATCATAACTTCCTCATACGAAGTCAGATTTGGACGTTCTTTTTATGTACGCTCACGGTTTAATGATATCTAAAAATTTTATTTAGATACCTAAGGCTAAAAATTATTGTATTGAAACTTCGCATTTTACGTCTATCAGTGTTGTTGGTTTTGCCGAGAATCATCGGTTGGTCATAACTTCTTCGTTATAACTCGGATTTTTGGGTTCTTTATATGTACGAAAACCTTGATACGATTCCTACTACTTTATTTAACCCAAATAAGATTTTAGAAAAGTTAAATTTTGACCTAAATTTGACTTGTGTTCCATCATATTGTCACGAGGCATTTCTATAATCGCCTCACATATACTAGTCATGTATAATTAAGGTGGGGAGGACTGTTGGCTGAGCGACTCTGCCCTAAATCCACAACCAAACGAGGAACAAGAAATGAGGCGGCCTTCACTCACTCTAGGTCTATCCATCTCAATTATACATGTTCGTAACGTATATGTTTAGCCATTATAGTTTTACCTGATGAAATTTTAAATTTTATAACAGTGCTGCGACTTTCGCCTTAACGAGGAAATAATTACATTTAGAATTAGCCTTTTTAATGTTTTCGGTTAGTTATCTGAGATCGAGAGACGTACCAAAATCTACCAGGTTCCTTGATGCTTCTCCCTAAGCATTAGGGTCAGACTCCTCCTGAGTCTTTGTTTTTTCCTTCAGTTTGGATAGTTCTTCTTGAAGTGTCCATCCTTACCACATAGGCGGTAAACTGGGTTGTCTGCCACATTGGTGGTTGATGTAATAAACTCAACCAGGATTCAGCAGACGCGAGCAGCATGGCCCTTCATATTGCACCTAGCACAAAAGAGTTCCCGACACCTATCATGATGGTGGTAACTGTTGGATTAGTGTCTAAGTCCCTAACTATTTTGGTATGTACTTGACCCAATGGTGCATGGTCCTTTTGGGTTGCCTTCACCAAAGCAACTTGATAGGATGAATTATGGAGAGAAAGGATTAAATATGATTTATTAATATATTATGAGAATAATATATTAAAGGAGAAATCATATTGTTTAATTAATATTAGTCAATAATTAATTGGTAATTAGTTTTGTGACTAAAAGAGATTAATTAAACTAAAGGGACTGGAATTGTAATTATAAGATAATTGCAATTTGGGCCATGGATTGCCTTATATTATAAGGTGGACGAATTCTATGGGGGAAGCCCATATGAAATCGTCCAAGGCCTTATGGAAAGGGCTCCATGGGTTGCTTAGGGCTTAAGCATCCAAATTAGGGTTTCCTTGTTAGATAACCCTAATAGCCTCACTATATATAGACCCCTTAAGGACCAAAAACGTGGCTAAGCTTTGTTCTAGGGTTTCACACATTTTTGGGCAGCCTCCATCCTCTCTCCTCTTCATCCTCTTGCTTATGGTGTTTGTGAACCATTAGAGGAGTGACACTTGTGACTCTAAGCCTTCCAAAGTCAATACAAGGAGATTTGGGATTGTTATTGCTACATAACAATGAAGGTAACATTATAAACTTATTCTTATGATTAATATGATTACTTGGATGCTAGAATTAGGGTTTATAGTCTTGGATAACTTCCATGTACAATAGAGAAACCTAGATCCAAGCATTAGGGTTTGTATGAGCACATAGGATGTCTTATGACCAAAACCCATCAGTGGTATCAGAGACTAGACTGGTTTCAATTGTATTGATGCATTACATGTTCAAAAAATTCGATTTTTGATGTTCTGGAGGCTGGACTCGCCGAGTCCATAGCTGAACTCGCTGAGTCCATGCAGACTCAACGAGTCCAAGCTTGACTCGACGAGTCAACTCGTCAGATTGGGATATCTTAGTGATTTCTTGCTGTTTTTGCTTATGGATAGTTACCTTATCATATTAGATCAATATAAATCCGATTATATGATATATTTGACTATATTCTTGATCTAATTGAAGATATTTATCAATTAATAAGATAATTGTTTCCTTATGTGATAATTGATTAATTATTTTGACTAAATTGATAAATTGTTTTGCAAGAAATCATTAAATAAATCAAATATGGATAATTATGTAATTAAATGTTAATTTAGATTATTTGTTATTTGATACTTGTGCTTTGAAAAGTTTCATATTTTCCCCTTTAGGTTTTATAGTTTAAATTTGAACCCAAAAGTTTTGGTGTTTTGAAATTTAAATAGTTAAAACCCTAATGTTTTGAAAAAGGTTTCAAAACTTGCCCTCAAGTTTTGGAATTTAAAATTTTGGATTAATAGTTTAATTTGATGTATATTTAAATTCTAAACCCTAATGTTTTGAAATGTTTCAAAACTTGCCCTCAAGTTTTGGAATTAAAAGTTGATTAAAAGTTTAATTAGGAATGTTAAATTCTAAAACTCTAGTATTGTTTTGAAAAAGTTCAAATCACACCCTTATGGTTTTATTAATTAATTAAGGTGTATAATTAAAAGAAGTTTAATAAATCCATAAAAAGTTTAGGTTTACAATTTAATTGAATTAAAAGTATAATTGTTAAATTAGACCACCTAGTATTTTAAAAGTGTAAAATACACCATATACTATATATAACATTAAAAGTCTAACATTATATATGTATGAGTAAAAGTCAGTCTTACCGTTAGTAGGCCTCATTCACGAAGCTGGTCTATAAGGGGTGTTTAAGGAAATTGCCTATAAAATGGCGATTGAATGGGTATCCACTCTTACCCACCGCACTCTTGACTAGTGGAGGGTCGTTAGCCGAACGGGTAGGATAGGACAAAACCCTTCCATTATAAGTATAATGAAGTACAAAAGTAACTAAATGTTTTTCAAATTCCCAATCTTAGTTACTTAGGCAAAAGTGAATTGATGCAATTCCATGAAATTACACTTTGTGCCCTTGCGAAGACGTTAGTGGAGCGTGTGTGGTTAACCGACACACTAAATGGTTCTAAGCAAAGGTAGCAAAGGGTGACTCAATGTTTGTCATATTTCGGTGGAGCGTGTGTGGTTTAACGGCACATTGAATAGGTGACTGTAACATGTGAGGGCACCATGTAAGTTTGCATGGTTATTCACACCCACTTTGTGATCCTCGGCATCCCAGTCACAAACTAGAGGGGCATATCGAGATTTAAACATGCCATTGAAATGTTCAATGAATCTCAAAGGATCTAGGAGTTTTCATAGATTTAAAACTTAAATTTCTTTTTCGTTTTTCGTGGTGGAAATTAGTGAATCGTCATTCACTTACCTTCAAATATTCTGCAATTAGGGTTACGACATCCCTCTCCTGAGTTGTGGAATATTGTGTTGGGTCCTAGCCTTAGTATCTCATTTGGGTGATTTACTAAGGACTTAATCGATCAACTAACTTGAATTCGTTTTCTCCCGTTTTGTAGATGTCAAAGTTCGACAACTATGGTCTTCCCAAATCCCGTGGAACAAGCATTCCACATGAAGATGATATTCCACGATTCGATCGAGGAACAAGAGATCATGCTTCACTTCCTCCACCTCCTCCAATTATTCTCCCTAACCCACAAGTTCAAAGGCTTGAAAAGTTCAAGATCACTCAAGCCCTTTTGGCAAGTAAACATAAAGAAGGAAAGTCAGTGTGTGCACACGTCCTAGGGATGAAGTCACACATTGATAAGTTAAGAATGTTGGGATCCGTTGTCTGTGAGGAGATGGCTGTTGATTGGGTTCTTCAGTCACTTCCTAACTTATATAGTGAGTTTGTAAGAGAGTACTATATGATGAACTGCGACGTGACCCTTATAGATCTCACCTATATGCTTATTGCTGCTGAATCACAATGGTTTGGTGCAAAAGAAAAGCAAAGTTGATTGGTGAATCTGCCTTCAATACATCTATGGATATAGACAATGGCAACGAAAGACATGCTATGATCGAAAAGTCTAATCATAAGAGAAAGGCAATGTCTGAAGTAGTTCCATGTTCTGTTCCAAAAGAGTCAATTTGCTTTTATTGCCAAGAGAAGGGGCATTGAAAACGAAGCTGCCCAATTTACCTAAGAGATCTAAGAGAGGGGAGAGTCAAAATGTATGGCTCTGCTTTAGGTAAAATCCATTGACTAACTCTTTTAAGATCCTATTCTAGATTCTTAATACATAATGTGATAAGATTACAATTGATGTTTTGTAGGATCGAAGAAAAGAAAGGAAGCTTAAGGGAAGAAGTGAGCAGAATCTAACCGTGAAGAAATGGATTTCGATCGCATTACTTGAAGATTAGATTCCCGAGCCACTACTTAGAGTTAGAACTAGATTGCTAAGAAAGAAGTATTAGCATAGTTTTTCAATGAATTGCGTTGTAAGGACAAATTTTTCCGCAATAAAATAAATTTTGATTTTATATTATTTATTTATCCTTGCAATGGCGTGTATGAAAAATTGATGTTTGAATGTTTCTAATATTAGCAATAATGGATTTGATTCTTAATTATGTTGTTTGTGGAAATAATTTACCGAATAAGGAAAGTTTCTCATCACCCAAGTTTCAATTGGACAGAAACTTGGAATCATGCAACTTGGTTGCACGATGAATGAGAAATTTCATATTTGGAAATTAGACTAATTCATTGACAAAGTGTCAAGTGAAGGACTAGGAGATCGAGTACACAAAGTTGTGTATTGATCAAAGTCCAACATAAGAGTAACAAAGATATTCGTCATGATTTACTATAAGTTTAGTAAATATGATTATACTTATAAGATTAAGTGTAATTCTGAATTGATTGAAAATGTTTAAATCAATAGCAGAACGAATAAGAAGAATCAAGTAGGCAGAAAGATAAAAGTTTCTCCATTCTAAGAAGAAGGGAGAGTACCTTTTATGCTTTATGATAGGTCTTAATGATTAAGAACCATATCTCAATTGATCCTATAAGTGAGTCTTAGTACAATTGTATGTCTAAGAAGAGGAATCAAGAATTGAAGAAATGGTTAAATCAAGAAGTCAATCATACTTCGTTCCAAAAAAAGTCTTAGAGTTAAGATTGTGACATTGAGTGATAAGTATTAAGAAGGTTTATAACATTCATCAAATGTGGAAAGTTGTGATGTCTTGGATAAGACAAAGACCAACTAGGACCAATTTATGAAGTGTTTTGATAAAAACTACACTAAATCTTGAATATATATTTGTCAAGAAATGTTTATTGACAAGAGAATCTTATATGTCAAGGAGTCAGTGGGAGTCTTAATGGTCTTGAAAGGTTTCAAGAACAAACCAAATAAACCTTATCGATCATCACTAGCACACGAGTTGAGGTTTACAACCTATCGTGATGACATTATTTTGTTTCTATGCCAATCCAATCGAGTTAATTATGCATGTGAGTTCTATGAGTTCTCATTTTGAACGCATAAAAGGCAAAGCACCTTAATCAATGAAAGGTACATTGATAGGAAAGGGTGAGCTGCTTAACTACTTGGAAGACATGGTGGGTAGCTGTGCTACCATAAGGCAAGAAATCAAGATTAAGAAAGTTCGGTCCATATGAGTTTGAATTTGTCGTAAACTTTGGTTTTAACAAATTCACATGGATAGGAACACATACACCGTTTAAATCTAAGTGTCATAAGATTTCCTCCTTCATGAAAATGATTGTGAGGAAATACTTTCACTAAGAAAGATTTTAAGAAGATAGTGATTGTAAAATTGCATTCTCGAATTCGATTATGGTTACGGTATCCCTTTCCATAATTTGAATTGTGAGGTTTGGAAATTAGTCTTAAGTGTTTAGACACACATATGAACTATCGAATGCAAAGGTGTATAAGTTCAAGAAGCCTTGATAAAAGATTATCAAAGCACTAAGTATTAGAAACATGAACTTAAGTAATTCAATAAGCATTGTTTTTCTGAAAGTTAAGATGTTTATGAATACATGTCGAAGCTAGTGGGAGCATAAGTGTTATGTTTTATAATAATCATCATGATAGTGGGAGCATAAATGTTATGATTGTATGATTATTAAGGTACGTATTGCAAGTTGGCAATATTAATTATAGAAAACAAGAGTTATACCTTGCAAAGTAGTAAGGGTTATAAAGTTGTTTTGCTATAATTAAGGGAGAGAATATTATGCTTCATTTCAAATCTAAAGGATTAGGTTGAGAAATGTTAATAAATTTAGTCAAAGGTACATAGTGTGTTCTTAAAATTTCGATTATGATTACGGCATTCCTCTTCACAATTCGAATTTTGAGAACATAGCAAATAAAACATTATGCGTCGTGTCCCATACGCTTCGGGTATAGGATCGATTGCAAATGCTTTAATGTTTGACCATTCTAAAATTTTCCAAATGTCTAGCGCATTTAGAGGGAAAAAGGACTAGAATCGGTTTTGACTAAAATAATTAAACAACTCTCAAAGGACAATCCAAAGTTTGACGAGGATTGGTCGCTTGTGAGTAGTTGGAAGTATAGTATTGGAAAATATGGAAATGTTTCCATATTGGATGGACCATATCGACATTATTATGAATATATAAGATTCTATTAAGAATGATTTGTCATATGGAAAATATGGAAGCGTGTCCATATTGGAAATTGAATATTGAAAAATCTATGACTAGATTAGAAACCTTTATGCAAAAGGATGTTCAAAGGAATGTACTTTGAGTGAGAGACATCGTATCTAAGGAATTGTCTTGTAACAATCTCCGATAGAGGACTTTGTAATATCATTGACAATAGTCTTTGTGACTTTGGTGCAGTGACATTACGAAAGGATCGTTGCATAGAATGTTAGAATCTAGCATATTTTATAAGTAACAAGAATTTGATATTCTTACACTTATGAAAAGGATTTGGAGTTGTGAAATGAGAATGATTGGAAATGTGTTCAATGTGATCTATTTCACAAAGTAAGAACCATAGGTGAACATTGTGTGCATGCTAGGAGCATGGGACAAGTGTTGTAATTCAAGTAAGAAGTTGATTACCCGAAACGACAAATAATGAGTAATCGATATGGTGATAAATAAAATGTGTTTTATTTATACTCAAAGGTTTGAGGCCATATGGGATTAGTGTTATTCTTGTGTTTCACTTTGCATGTTTTGACTTCCACAATAATTGAGTTTATTAAGAATAATCGAATTATTCAAACGGGCCACAGTCATTCATATGTTGGAAGTAGATATGAATGAAGACTGTCGTGAATTGGTGTGTGGATTGTCTAGAAGAGTATTAGACATAAGCAAATGTTTGCTGCAACGTTCATGAGTGCTTACGAATATGATTTGAGCATTGGATTAAACCCACGCTCACTTGGATCACTCCATGAATTGTATCACGAGTGATTGGTGAGACGATAACATCTTATATTCTTGAAACCGAGATGTGTGAGTTGTATCTTGCGAATCGGTTGCACATTGATAATATGTAAACGCACTAGTAACTTGGTGTTATAAAACATATTGTTGTGTGTGATTCGGTGAGTGAGTGCAAGCAAGCATTGTATCAAAGTTTATCCATTCCTTTTATCCAAAGTAGGATAAAAGCGATATCTTTGGGCCCCTCGATGGTTTAGTGATGACAAATGTAAATGCTTGGCCGGGCTAGGGCTAATTTGATTTGTTCTATTAGTCAGTCGTCATAAATCGGGAATCGAGATATAGTACAAAGAGAATGATTAGAAATCATGTCTCATATGATATCTAGAATGGAGGAATATATGATCCCTTATCTAAAGGACACGCGTATCTGATAGGATCAGAGTTGACAGCGGCTTTGGAAAGCTACGATTGCAGATCAGGATCTGAAGTCATACGCATAATAGTTATTAGACTTATCTAAGTGGGAGACTGTTGGATTAGTGTCTAAGTCCCTAACTATTTTGGTATGTACTTGACCCGATGGTGCATGGTCCTTTTGGGTTGCCTTCACCAAAGCAACTTGATAGGATGAATTATGGAGAGAAAGGATTAAATATGATTTATTAATATATTATGAGAATAATATATTAAAGGAGAAATCATATTGTTTAATTAATATTAGTCAATAATTAATTGGTAATTAGTTTTGTGACTAAAAGAGATTAATTAAACTAAAGGGACTGGAATTGTAATTATAAGATAACCCTAATAGCCTCACTATATATAGACCCCTTAAGGACCAAAAACGTGGCTAAGCTTTGTTCTAGGGTTTCACACATTTTTGGGCAGCCTCCATCCTCTCTCCTCTTCATCCTCTTGCTTATGGTGTTTGTGAACCATTAGAGGAGTGACACTTGTGACTCGAAGCCTTCCAAAGTCAATACAAGGAGATTTGGGATTGTTATTGCTACATAACAATCAAGGTAACATTATAAACTTATTCTTATGATTAATATGATTACTTGGATGCTAGAATTAGGGTTTATAGTCTTGGATAACTTGCATGTACAATAGAGAAACCTAGATCCAAGCATTAGGGTTTGTATGAGCACATATGATGTCTTATGACCAAAACCCATCAGTAACTGCACTTGCTGCAGTGGGGAAGGTTTCCTAGGTATAGTCTTCTGGAGGTCAGGATGGGAGGGCTGGCATGGGTATTGACTGTCTCAGCTCGTTGCCCTTCGGAAGGTCCTTGAGCCGAGTACTTCCCTCCTCGATCTTGAGTTTTCTCTTTAGTGGAGTTGGCTGAGGTTCTTGGGTGGCTGCGTACACAGGGGTTGGTTGCTGCTGTCCACCACTAGGATCGGAATTCCCGATAGGGCTCTTGCTAACCTTGGCGTTGTTAGTATTCAGTTGAGCCATGGCAGCTGCAACGGCTGCCGGGACTGCAGTCTGGAAGGTAGCTTCATCAAGTAGGAGAGTAGGTTTCTTGCTAGTGGGTTGTTTACGCTTGCTCGGAGGCATGGTTTTTCCTTATACAGAAAGGAACTCAAGCGGATGAGAGACGATGGTTGACCCTGGACATATTTGTCCTTACTGTATTAGGCATAAATTTTTCCCGTGCCTCGGATATTGGTTGTCTGAGTGTCGACCTATATCCCTATGATGTAGTCCTGGTGTACAAGGTAGAAGTATGAGTATCGGAAAAAGCCATAAGATGGGAATCGTTCCTACTAAGTTACCTTTATACTGGGAAAGGTTCACTCTCCGGCTTGGAAAGATCTGAGGACAGTTCGGAATGAAGTCCGCGGGAAGAAAAGCTCATGAAGACTTATGGCTAAATGTCCTCAATAGAGGTGTTGGGATCCGCTCTAATCGTGTTACTGGCATCGGGAAATGACGATTTACCTAACACATAACGTGAGTAGTGTAATCACTAACTCACTAAATTGTATTATTTTATGGGTGTATTAGCGCGACTAACACGAGGAAAAAGACACTTCTCGGGTTCCATGTACTGGCTCCCTTTGTCTACCTCGTATTTTTTACTGGGACCGGCGTTGGTTTCCTTCGGGTAGTTACCTAGGGTTCTCTCCTCGTATGGACATATTGAATCTCTACTCCGCCTTACTTCTGAATCCGACTCTGGGTGTCATCACTTCATGATGGATGACTAGAAATCTCGGAAGTTTAGGCGAATTTCTTCACCGATGTCCCTAAAAGATATAGGCACTTGGTGAATTCAATAGTCTCGACCTAGTTCATTTATTTCCGAACTGGAAATCTTCTCAATGAACCTCTTCTAGGTCTGAATCAACTCTTCCGTCAAGCACCGAAGTGGATAGGGTTTTCTACAGGGTTCATGCGAGAATGGAAATATCTCAAGAATCCTAAGAGATCATCAACATTTCACTGAGTGATCCATATCGAGTCCTGCTACAATTACATAGGGTATACAAATCATATATAGCTTAGATCCGATAGGCCTTCGAATATGTGATTGTACTCTATATCCACATCCCAACGAGGAAAAGGAAGTAGAGCGAAACCACACATTCTTAGCCTATGGGATCCTTATTATATATAACCTTGGGAGTATACCCTCTATAATTGTAGGTATATCAATAAGGATCTTTTTAGTTCTTCACACAAGGTTATCTATGGATCCTAAAATACCCCTATGGTATTTTAATTCTTGTTTGTGTTCTTATCTTCTAAATATGATTCTGGGATTTGTGTGAGTCTTTTAGTATTCCAAAATACTCCTATAGTATTTTAACTTTATGTTTGGCTCTAGCATTCCTAGTTGGTAAGCTTCAGACCTGTTGCAACACCACTATCACTCCCAAGCACACGTTCGTCGCATCTCGAATAAATGTAGTTGATCAGGTTACATTTATTCCAACTTACGATTACATAACTGCCCAGGTTTGACGGTGATGCTCAACATCCAAAGACTTTTATTCTTGTTCTTCTTGTGATACTTGTGTTCGAGTGTTTTAGATTCTGGATGTTCTTATACTTTGGTAAAACATGGTTATATTTTAAAGTATAATTCTTGGTCAGAGTGTTTTATCCCTATGTATTTATAGGCTGTATATCTTTTATGATTTGATATACTTAGCTCACTATAAACAATGCTCTGATACCAATCTGTCACACCCCAAAACCGGAACGGCGGAAACGTTTTGGGGTGGATGACGTCATGTCAAGTATCACAACATATGCAGTATAGTAATCAAAGTACAACAACCATTTCATTAATAGTAATAGTTTTACATGGTTTGCATTACATAGATAACATCAAATAATACAAGTAATAATATAGGTGCAACTTGGTACTAAACGGTCTTCACTAAAAGCGCCTGAGATGTACCTGTCTATTGCTGACCTGAGAATACAAGTTATTTGAAAAGCGAGTATCAACATTTTTACAAATGCTGGTGAGTTCATAAGTATTTAGTGTCATTTTATCCAAATAACTTTATATAAGTAGTAGTTTTAAAGTATACAGTGAATTAGAGTCCTTTCCAGAAAATCCTATATTTTCTGATTAAAAGCAGTCTTCTACCAAGACTGGACATAGTTATGTGGTAAAAAGTAAATTTTCCTTAACACTATCATTATCAAAATGTAGTATTGATTTTGAAAGAAAGTAGGAGAATATCAGGGAAAATAACATATGCCTCAGCAGTGAAGACTGTTGACTATGGCAAAAGAAATCATAGACTCCAGGAGAGTATCGAATGAACGGTACGCCTGGCTCAGTCTAACAAAAGGGAGACACAGACCCCAGACGGTATCAAATGAAAGATACGTCTAGCAAGGTCTAAAAACAGTGAACACAGACCCCAGACAGTATCAACTGAATGATACGTCTAGCAAGGTCTAAAAACAGTGAATACAGTGTTAAAACCCGTTACCTTAAGGCCATGAATTATAAGGTAACCTCGAGATACTCGTAACCATACTGATAGACACTAGTGAACTTGACGCCCTGCAAGCATCAGGTAAGTGTGACATTTGTCACCCCTTGGCTTGGTAGGCCGTGGACTGTAGCTAGCAGTCAGGGTGCGGGGGTGTCAATCCCGTATAGATCTATACACACAATGGCCGCTCTCCCTACAAGAGACTCTGGTTACCAACTTGACAACGGAGAAGGCCGTGTACTGAAGATGTATCTCGTATAGTGAGATTTGATGTAAAATACTAGACTAATGATAGAGACTCACAACTGAGCTGACTAATGTAAACCTATATGTCTATGCTTGTATACATAATATATAACTAATGATCAAACGACCTTCGGACGGATATCCGATCCCACCAAACCACACCTCAACGAAGAAAAGGAAATAGGGAGAACAAGCCTTCCTAAGTCCTTTAAACATTATTTATATATATCTATACAAGCACAGGCATACATGTAACAAATAGGAACATTTAACGAAGTTGAAGTGTTTAACGAAGTAGAAGTGTTTCACAAAGTATAAGTGTTAACAAGTAGGAGCGTATCGTGAAGTAAAAGCGTATCGTGAAGTATAAGCGTATCGTGAAGTAGGAGCGTATCATGAAGTAGGAGCGTATCGTGAAGTAGGAGCGTATCATGAAGTATAAGCGTATCGTGAAGTATAAGCGTATCGTGAAGTAGGAGCGTATCGTGAAGTAGAAGTGTATCGTGAAGTAAAAGTGTATCACGAAGTAAAAGTGTTAACAAAGTAGTAGCATTTAACTAAGTAGGAGCATTATCTAAGTAGAAGTATAACAAGGCAGTAGAATCTAACGAAGTAAGAGTATAAAACATGGAAGAAAACTTCGGTGAAAACTTTGGAAAACCTTTATACTTAAGAAAATCACGACTTGGTATTCTTTTATAAAATAAGTTTGAAAACCTTTAGAAATTCTTTGGAAACCTTTCATAAACAAGTTTCGAATGAAACTTTGATAAAACATTTTGGGTAAAGAAATCCTTTGTTTAACATACTGCCGTAACAGGATTTTAAGTAAAACATACAGCGTGAGAAACAATTTGAGAAAAGCTTTGTACAAGTAAAGATGTTTTGGAAGACCATTTACAGTATCATACTTGGTAAAAACAGTTGACAGTGTAATAAATCCTTGTGCATGCGGGTTATCAATCACATGTGATTGATATGATAACTGGCATGTTTAACTTGTATTCCCCCCCATAAAGCATGTAAAAACATTTAAAAGGTTAATTAAGGGGTATGAACTCACCTGATGTAAGTGGATCCGACGAAGGTGCTGGTTGGGTGCTCGGTGTCAAGTAAAGACTTGAACACACTTAGTGACCTATTAACATATGATAACATATGTTTACATACAATTAGTACATATAATACTAATTAAACAAGTATACGCATCCTAAAGTGCGAAAAACACTTTGATTAAGTGCTAGGGGTGTCCCGGGTAACATCTAAGGGTGTGTATGACTTAGATAGGGAGTTTACTCTTCAAGAGTAAACTCTTTATAGAGTTCACGGCCCTGGGACTAACTCCCCATGAGTTTACGGCCGTAAACTCATGGTGAGGGTGTTCTAGGATGCTAAAAGGTCTTATATCACTTGTGGAATTATGCTAGGCTCAAATCTAGGATTTATAAAGGGTTTAAGGCCTCCAATGCACCATTTTAGGGAGCTTACAGCCCTAAACAAGGAGTTTACGACCGTAAGCTCTCATGTGCTCATTTCTTTTGTGTTTTAAGGTCTTAAATGGTAGAGAATAAAATTCTATGTATTTTTCCAAGTCAAATGGGGAGTTTAGGGCATCATTTGGGCACCTTTTAGGAGTTTACGGCCCATGGACCTTTCCTAGGGGGGTTTATGTCCGTAAACTCCTATTTCCTTGGATTTATTGAAGTTTAAAGCCTTTACATCCATGGGATTGCTTCTAGACATTTTTCCAAGGCCATAGGAGATGTTTGAGGGCATTTCTAACACTTGAATTTGAGTTTACTCCCCATGAAGGGGAGTTTACGGCCCAAGCAAGTTCTTGGGCAGTAAACTCAAGTTTAATCCCTAATAGTTAAGTTCAATGTGTTCTAAGTCCGTTTCCATAAGTCATTTCGCCATATCTAAGCCTTAGGGGTAGTTTAGAGGGGTTTTGGGGCTTAAAAACCCCATTTAGTGGTGTTCACGGTCCAAGAGTGTTCTTGGGATGTAAACACATGAATCTACCCCTATTTGATGTTTTAAACACGAATTTGCATGCTAGCTAAGCTATACAACAAGTTAGGGTAGATTGCTTACTCGTTTGGGGCTCGAAACGGACGTTTTTGGCTCGAAAATAAGTTGTAGAGAGAGAGAGAGTGGAGAGAGAGTGAAAAAGTCTTAAATGGACTCCACTCACCCTTATATAGGGGTTTGAGTTGGGGCTCAGTGGAAATGTACCCGATACTGCCGTTAAACGGGGCTTTTTGGTCGCACCCGATTAAACGGTCGTATTTTGACTTGGTTGAAACTAAAAATTTTCAAGGGAATCTTGTGGTGTTTCTAATTTATTTCAACCTTCATAAACTCATTTAAAAAGTCCCAAATTAATTAACCAGTCCAAAAGTTAACGGACAGTTAAATAAAACGAGACTTATTAACGGAAGAATGGGTTAAAAATTACGGAATAAATTTCGGGTTGTCACAGTACGCCCCGTGTACACATTAAGTACGCTCCGCGTACGTGCTTTCTTCAGCCTATAAATAGAGCTTATTTTTTCACTCAAAATCTCACACCTCTTCAACCAATTCTCTCCTAAACACCCCCAAAGCCCCTATTCCTTTCCCTAGAACCTCCTAGGTGTTAGAAGCAAATCCCCGGAGTGCTGGAAAGCCCCGGGAAGGTAGAGCTTTCGGCTCAGAAGCTCTGCCAGCGCAGAGTCCGATTCCTCGCTAAACCACCTGTAAGTTGAGTTATGCTTATCGTACTTTAAGTATAACTTATGTTTAAGTTCATTATTGTTATTATGAACTTATAAACAAGATTTATCAGTGATTCAAAGTCATTATACTAATTGATTTACATACGAGAGAGGTGTCTAGAATGGTCACGTTGACTTGGTTGTTGGATTTCAGAAAAGCTATATGCCGAAATGGTCCTGCCTCCCAACCGTCCTGGCCGATCCTTACTTGATAGATCTTGAAGTAGACTTTGAGTTAACGATGAATCTAGATTAATAATTAGTTGTAATAAATATTAGACTAAGACTTAGTAATAATGATACTAGGTTATGTCAAAGGAAAAGACAATTGCTAGAAGCGAAGTGTTGTCTAAATTTCAAGTCGTCACTTTAACAAGTGAGTGCATAGTCCCTTTCATGAACATGATTTTAATACAAGTATTAAATAAATGTTTATGTGTGAGATATTTGATATTGTCTGAAATACGTGTTAAGATCATATTTGATAATATATGATGATTTAGGACTTACAGAATAAACCTAAATTAATTAAGATGAATATCGGGTAGTATCTCCTTATGAGTACGGGTGAGATATACACGGAGGGTAGAACTTTAAAAAAATTTCATTGATCTGAGAGCATGGATTAGACATAGTCATTCATCCCTAGTCCGAGAGTATGGAGTGGACATAGTCATTTGTCATTGATCCGAGAGCATGGATTAGACGTAGTCGTTCATACCTGATCCGGGAGAATGGATTAGGTAAGGCCACTCATTTTAGATACAAGAGTATGGATCGTGTCGTTGTGAGGATCGACGGGGTGGGGTAAACTGCTTATATGAGGTGAAATTGTATCTTGCGAGTTCATATATGTATATATATATATATATATATATATATATATATATATATATATATATATATATATATATATATATATAACATTGTGGGATTGAAATCCCTATGTACTCACCATGTTTCCCAACTTGACTCACTCAGTTTATTGTATCACAGGTAGCGGTATGGAAGATACATTCTACTGAGAGATTCAAGGAATATTAGGCCACTAGTTTAATTACTGTAAGACTTGTAATATTTCTTTATAGTTATGTTTCTGTATTGACGATGATATCCCAATGTTTTAAAATAAATAAATTACATTTCTTTGAAAATACTTTGATAATATCATTACCATGTTTTCTGAGACAAATTCCGCAATATTATTTTTCAAAAAGAATACTCTGATTTTTAAATAAGCGTAAACAAATCAGTCTTTTTTGGCCGTGAAAATTGGGGTGTCACAACATCGACCGAACCACATAAATTTCTTGTGTCGTTTTATAGTTTTCCATTGCTTTATTGTGTAACAAAAATCAAATAACTCCTACCTACAACATATCTAACCAATTTTCTATATGAATCGAAAAAAAATGAAATCAAAACAAAAACAAAATAAAAAACAAAAAAATTGAAAACCCCAAATCCGAACAGAAAAAAGCGAACAACAAGATTGTGAGACCATACTGGTCTAGAACGAGACCAAAACGAAAAAACCACTTGACACAGTCTAAGAGTACCGATCCAAAAAAAAAGTCCAAAGTCTAGATCATTGCAATACCAAACCCAAAAATATCAGACCATTATGAGACCGCTAATTTGTAGGTCTAGATGTGGTTATAGAAGACCTAATATTGATCCTAATATTGTGTCTAACAGGTACTCGTGAACCGTACCGCGGTTACCCGCTTCCTAATGGTTCAGTTTAAATAGTTGGTCGGTCAAGTGAGGACACCGTCCCGTGTTCACGGTTCACAATTTTATTACTACCCGAATCAAACTGCCCATTAACACCCACACCTCCCAAAAACCATCACCTTTCGCTCCGACAAGAAAACATCTCTCAAAGTAAGTCTCCAGGTAGTCTTCTCATCTCCAGGGCCGTTCCAAGTATATTTTGGGCCCGGGGCAAAAACAAAAATGGGTCCTTCGAAAAACAAATTGATTCTAGTGCAACCGTATCAAATGTTTTCCTTTCTTTTTTGAGATGGAGAGTTTACGTCTTATTTAAAACATAGATAAAATTAAAAATAGTTTAGAAGTGAATTATATTTTTCGGTTAAAAAATAATAATTAAATATAAACAAATTTTTTTAAAAATAAACTATTGTCAAGTTGTAAAAGTGGCCCTCTTGAATAAAACTCATTTTATAAATTTTTGGTGAGTATGATTTTTATCAAAAATGGATAAATAGTTAACTTTTATTTCATAAGAAAATAAATAGACTTGATAATTTATAATTATGTATGATATTAAAAAATAATTTAAGTGCAGAAAGTCTAAACTAATTGTCATTAAATAGGTAAACCAACATTTGGGCCAGCATATCAAAGGTTTAAAACAGTTAATCTAAATTCAAAAAGCCAACATTTGGGCCACGTTAACTACAAGAATTGAACTCAAGACACGTATAAAGACTGAACAGAGACAACGTCTTTTCTAGTTGATTTGTATTTATGTTCGTTTAAAATGTAACATTAATTATATATAACTATTAACGTCCATTTTTTTGGGGCCCAATCCAATGATGGGCCATGGGCCGTCGCCCAGCTTGCCCACCCCCATGGGTCGGGCCTGCTCATCTCTCTGGTACTGATACTTACATTCCAACAAGAAACGTCTCGAGTTTCGTATATACATACACATGAAGTCATCTATGTGAAGTAATCATTATATCTTTGTGGATGCATGAATGCCAATATCTACTTCTCATACTCTGTTACAATCGGAGTTCAAGGGTCAATTGCTCTTAATGTTGCTTGATTTTTGTTTTCCTAAGTTCGTTGTACTTATTTAGTCCAATTGCTAGAATAATGTGCATTAAAGCATAAGATTTGACATCCCATAATAATCGGTTCCACATTAGCAACATATGATAAATTTGAATACATTCTACTAATAAATTTTGCTAATGTTTTGTAAAGTAGGGTTTGTTTTGCTAGCCTATGGTTTTGCCGATTGCCACTCTTACTTACATTTTCACAATTTTAGGTAATGCAAAATATGACGGCTTAAAAAATAATAGAATATTGTGAAGGGATTTTAATGTAATTCTTACAAAGATAAAGCAAAAAAAAATGTAAAATAGGAAAAGAAACCTCATTATTAATATTAGATATTACTAAAAAGGTGTTTTGAGCTTAAATGAACGAGTCATCGGTTCCATTTAAAAAAAATGTTAGGGTAAATGATTTATCAAGGCAGTCATATTTGTCGTTTTGTTTATATTTAGGTAAATTCTTTATTTTTGTATACATTTAACCATTTAACTTATCATATGTGTTCTGCCAAAGCTTAAATGAATGAGTTATCGGTTCCACTTAAAAAAATGTTAGGGTAAATGACTTATCAGGGTAGTCATCTTTGTCGTTTTGTTCATATTTAGGTAACTTCTTTATTTTTGTACACATTTAACCATTTAACCTGTTATATGTGTTCACATATTTTTCATCGTATAAGCAGGTGAGAATGGTAATATGTGAACACACTAACAAGTTAAATGGTTAAATATGTACAAAAAAAGAAAGTTGTCTAAATGCAAACAAAACGAAAATCTAATTACCCAGATAAGTCATTTTCCTCATTTTAATAGCGATTTTATTTTTCATATTTGTTTGTATTACTTTTTTCAAACGTTATTTTTAAAATATCCATAATTTCATAATATTAATTAAATGTTGATCAATTTAAACTTTACTTTTTAATTAAAAAATGTGTTTTTGTTTTGTGAAAATTTTTATATAGCATCTTATATTTTTTTTTTCTTTTGTTTTTAAGCATATACAATATTTTTAAAGCAAATAGTATCTAACAATAAAATTTAATAAATTAAATATGTAACAATAAGTATGGAGGACCTTTTAAAAAAATAAAAAGAAAAATATTACTTAGCAAATAAAAAAAACAAAAAAAATATCTATATAATGTAAATATTTTAAATTTATTCCAACTTTTTAATACTTTTTAATTAGAAGTTTATAAACTTTTAATTTTTTAATATAATGTTTAAACTAGTATTTAATGAAAATATTATAAAATGTTATAAAAAACATTATATTGTCTTTCAAAATTTGTGAAACACTTTAAAAATGTTGTAAAAGAAAGCTTAAAAATAAATGTATGAAAACTATAAAAAAACTTATATGAAAATGTAAAAATAAAATTAAAAAAAATAAAAAACTTGTAAGAAAATTTTAAAACATTTATAAAATATTTGGTTTAAAAACACTTGTATTAAAATTATATGAAAATATATATATAAAAAATTATAAGCAAAGTTTAAAACATCGTATTAGAAAAACCTATAGGAAAAAAATATCATAAAAGTATTGTAAGAAATTATAAAAAATTTTAAGAAATTTATTTAAAATTAATGTTTACATTTAGGTAGGGCTGGAATTGGTACGGTACCGAGTTTTTTTTTTCTCCAAATCGTGTACCGTACCAACTATAGTTGGTATAAGATTTTAGCTACTAGTACCGTACCAAGTCTACTTGGTACCAATTAATTTTGCTACCAACAAATTTGGTTGGTGCATATTGGTATTTGACTATTTGGTATATACCAAAATTTTTAACTAATATGTACTATTTAACTAATATATATTATACATAAATATAACTTGAATTTGTAGACACTTGATCGTTTCACTCACTTGTGTTAGTATTTTTTTTGGAAACCACTAAAAGGATTAAAAGAGGTACACTCCTAACAAGCTGCTAGAGGGAGCAAACAGAAACAGTACAAGGATTGAGAAGTTAGTATTCCTTTTAAGTTTTAGTGTCTTGTCAACGTGTTAGTTTAGTAATTCTAAGACTTGTTAGTTATTCTAATTAAAACATGAAGATATGAGAACTCATATTTCTTTGTATTTATTAATTGATATATATATATATATATATATATATATATATATATATATATATATATTGGTTGGTACGGTACAGCTGTGATATTTAAAATTTCATACCGTTACCATACCAAGACTACTTAATTGGCATGGTATTACCAACCAAACATATTGGCTACCAATAGGAGTGTTCATTTGGATGGATCAGTTTAATCCGATCCGATCATGTGAATCCAAATTAATTTCGGTTTTCAAGACGTAGATCCATATAGTCCAAACTAAATTCAAATCTGATCCGATCCAACCAAATTATAATTCGGTTGGATCGGTTTTTTACAATTCGGTTTTCAAGAATCAAGACATTTCAACAAATATATAACTTAAGTATTAACTTACTCTATAGTATAAACTAAAAAATATTGTTTATTTAGTTGTGAACTAAAACTTATAAATAACTATCAAGAAAAATATATTATAGTTTACTATTTTATAAAGAATTTTTTTTGATAAGAAGTACATATTATAATATTATAATAAATGAAAATTTTTAATATATTAAAAGAATAATTTAGTAAGTTTATAATTTATTAAAGATATATATTAAAAAGAACAAAATAATAAATTGTAATTCAGTTTTTTTGGACTATTCGGTTTTTATTTTATAAACTAAAACCAATCCGAAATCCAAAATAATAATTCGGTTTTGCTAAAAACCAATCCAAAAATCCGAATATCCGAACCAAATAGTCCAATCCAAATTGTCCAATTGGACAATTCGGTTTTATCCAAATAGTGAACAATCCTAGCTACCAAACAACTTGGCTATCGATTTTATTGGTTCGGTTAGTAAAATGTTGGTTGGTTCTCCGTGGTACATATTTGTCAGCCCTACATTTAGGTAACTTTATTTTTTTACACATTTGACCATTTGACTTGTTAAATGTGTTCACATATTAATATTTGCACCTGCTAAATAGGTAACAATGATAATATGCAGATGACAATGATAATATATAAACATATTTAACACTAATAACCACGTGTTCAGTATATGTTGAAGTATTCAATTTACCGTTCCTATTCTATTGTATACCGTTGGATAGTGTCGTATTGTTAGGCATGTATTTTCCATTCTACTGTATATATATCTTGTACCATTTTTTGTATCAATCAATAGAGAGCTTTACTTTATATGGTATCAAAGCAATTTTTTTTTTCACTGACTCTTAACTCTCGTTACCATCCATGGCGTTTTCAGGTGCTTCTCTTCTGGCACACGCTACTTCCACATCCGGTGCCATCGCCCTTCAACTTCCTCCGCTCACCGTCAAGCTCGATCGAGACAACTACTGCCTCTGGCGATCTACAGTTCTCTCTGCCCTAGAGACATTCGATTTAGAGTCCTTCATCCTCAAATCCGATTCTCCTGCTGCTACATACGTCTCGAGTGATTCAGATGATGACGCTGCCACAGCCCCCAAACCTAATCATGATTACACTCGCTGGAAGAATCAAGATCGATTTGTTCTCCTTTGGCTTAAGACAACACTCTCTGAGCGGGCCCTATCTTCAATTATTAGGGCCACAACCTCTTTTGAAGCCTGGACCACTCTTGAAAAGTCCTTCCAGTCTCAAACACGAGCCCGCCGGATGGCGATGAAAGCCCAACTTCAATCTATCTCCAAAGGAACCCTTTCAATGATCGACTACCTTGATCGAAAACGAAGTATTACCGACTCTCTCGCTGAAAGTGGCTATCCCATTGACGAAGAAGACTTAATAGCAAACATTCTCACCGGCTTGGATTCCTCCTACACACCCTTTGCCACTACATTCATGCTGAAATCAGATGGAGTCACAGTTGATGATCTGGTAGGGTTTCTCCTACAAGAAGTAGCTCGTATTGAACATGACCATACTCATCATGCTCAACTTCTACCATCCACCACAACACCTACATCCTCTGCAACTGGTTCTTCGGTGTTTACTGCCAACCTTTCCTCCTCCAGATCGTCTTCTACTTCCAACCTCCGATCTTCCACCTCCTCCAATCGCACTGGTGACACTCGTCGGCGATGACCCCTATGTCAATTGTGCAACCATCAAGGTCATGAGGCTATCGACTGCTGGCAGCGAAACAACCAAACAGACTATCCGTCTTGACGCCCCAATCCTCGTGACTCTTCTAGCCAGACCAATGTTGCTCAGACCGCTTCTTCTTCCACTGTGTTGGATCCTGCCTGGTACTTCGACACAGGGGCGACTGATCATGTCACTCCTGACATTCACAAACTTCAACTTGCAGAAGACTACACTGGTACTGACAAATTGAAGGTCGAAAATGGTAATCATCTGTCTATTTCACATGTTGGCATCAGTTCCTTGCATAACTTGAGTTTTCCATCTGTTTTAGTTGTTCCTAAATTGACAAAAAATCTTCTTAGTGTTTCCAAATTAACTGTTGAAAATGATGTGTATCTTGAATTCTGGCGTAACCACTGTAATGTTAAGAATTTGCAGGGCAAAACACTACTCCAGGGAAACGTTGATCATGGTTTATATCGGGTCCCCATCAACACCAATACACGTTCTTCTCCCATGGCTCTCTCGGGCGTTCACACTTCTGTTCATGGCTGGCATAAAAGACTTGCTCACCCACATGAGCCACTCCTGCACAAACTCATTTCTACCTTTTAGCTGCCTATCTCCTCAAATAAGTTCCCCACTGTCTGTGAATCCTGTCAGCTGGGGAAAAGTCGTCGTTTCCATCTACCTGTTTCTCATATCAACTCTTCATCTCCTTTTGATTTAGTGTATTCGGATGTTTGGGGTCCAGCCCCCTTGTTTTCAATTAATGGAAATCGATATTTCTTACTTTTTGTTGATGATTGCACAAAGTATGTTTGGATTTATTTCTTGTCTCAAAAATCACAAGTTTTTTCTACCTTTATCCAATTCAAACAGATGGTCAAAACTCAATTTAACCGTGACATTAAAGCCTTACAATCCGATTGGGGGGGGGGGGGGGGGGGAGAATGTAGAAATGTGTCCAAATTTTTACAAACTCATGGCATTGAACATCGAATTTCCTGTCCACATACCCACGAACAAAACGGGGCTGTCGAAAGACGCAATCGCATAATTGTCGAAAAAGGTCTCACCCTATTGGCTCAATCCTCCCTCCCCCAACCTTTTTGGGAACATGCTTTCAAAACCGCTACCTATCTGCATAATCGTACCATCACCCCGCTTCTTAATTTTCAATCACCTTATCAAAAACTATACAACAAACCGCCCGACTACAGCTTTCTTAAAACTTTTGGATGCCTATGTTATCCTTTCTTACGCCCATACAACTCTCACAAAATTGATTTCCGCTCTCTACCATGTATTTTTCTGGGTTATAGTGCTACTCACAAAGGCTACCTTTGTTTTCATCAACCATTATCCCGCCTCTATGTCTCACGACATGTTGTTTTTAATGAAAATGTTTTTCCTTATCTACCCTTGGTTTCACCTCCACATTCCTCGTTTCCTTCTTCTCATAATACCACAGATCTACTGACTCAGGCAGCGTCCCTCTCTTCACCAACAAATCTGTCACCATCTTCATCCACCACCTCCACTTCAAGTGCTTCCCACATTCCCACACCACCTTCCTCTATTACACCTCCCATCCCTCCTACTATCTCCTCTCCTGGCCCCATCAAATCAGCCTTCCATATCTCACTATCGGCCAGCACCCTCTACCACCCATCCTATGCTTACTCGAGCTCGTACCAACTCTTTAAAACCTAAAATTTTTCACACCTCTATCTCCGAAAACTCTGATTACGAACCTCGACTCTTCTCTCAAGCCATTTAACATCCCTGTTGGCAACAAGCTATGCAACATGAATATGATGCTCTCATGCGAAATAACACATGGTCTATTGTTTCTTGTCCTACTAATGTCAATGTTATTGGTTGTAAGTGGATTTTTAGGATCAAACGGTGTCCCGATGGCACCATTGAACGTCACAAAGCACGATTGGTAGCTCAAGGGTTCACTCAACAGGCTAATGTTGACTATTTTGAAACATTTAGTCCGGTCATTAAACCCACCACCATCCGACTTGTTCTCTCCATTGCTCTATCTCACGGATGGTCCATTCGACAGCTTGACATCAACAATGCGTTCCTCAACGGTGATCTAAACGAAGTTGTCTATATGAAACAACCACGTGGTTTTGAAGACCCCACCAAACCCCATCATGTGTGCAGACTCCACAAAGCCCTATATGGCCTTAAACAGGCTCCAAGAGCATGGTTCAACAAGCTCAAAACCTATCTCGTTGACCAAGGGTTTAAAGTTTGTCAATCTGATACTTCGCTCTTTGTCCACATCAGTTCCACCACCATCATTTACATCTTGGTTTATGTCGATGATGTCATTATTACAGGCAACGATGCAGTTAAAATTCAACGTTTCATCAACCAACTTCATAGGGTGTTTGCTCTCAAAGATCTTGGCCACTTACACCATTTCTTGGGTCTTCAGATCATATCTAGTGCTACTGGTCTTGATCTGTCACAATAACGCTATATCCTTGACATCTTAGATCGCAGCAAAATGATTGATGCTTCACCGCTTTCCACTCCAGCTGATCCGGGCTCTCGTTTATCCAAAGATGGAGAACCATTTCATGACCCGACAATATTTCGTCAAATTGTGGGTTCACTCCAATATGCTACAATCACACGCCCAAATATTACATATGCAGTCAATCGCGTATGTCAATTCATGCACTCCCCAACCGTTCAACATTGGCAAGCTACAAAACGCATCCTTCGTTATCTAAAAGGAACATTACATCATTGTCTACATTTCTCACCAACAAAAGCTGACTCTCTTCTTGCCTACCTGGATGCCGGTTGGATCTTAAACCATGAGGACAGTCGGTCTCAATACGGATATGCAATATTTCATGGCTCAAACCTTATCAGTTGGACCTCGAGAAAGCAACGCGTCGTCGCACGGTCAAGTACCGAGGCAGAATACCGGTCCTTAGCATACACAATAACTGAGTTATTGTGGCTCAAACAGTTAATCAAAGAACTTCATGCTCCTATTCTACATCCACCACAACTCCTTTGTGACAACTTAGGTGCCATATTTATGAGCAAAAATCCTTTCATCAGCACAAGATCCAAGCACATCGCCTTAGACTTTCACTTCATTCGAGAACAAATTGAGACCGGAGCACTAAAAATTTGTTATATCTCCTCAGTTGACCAGTTGGCTGACATATTCACCAAACCACTGTCAAAGGATAGAGTACAACTACTTTGTTCCAAGCTTCAAGTTTGTCACAACCTTCAGCTTGCCCGGGGCTAATAACCACGTGTTCAGTATATATGTTGAAGTATTCAATTTACCGTTCCTATTCTACTGTATACCGTTGGATAGTGCCGTATAGTTAGGCATGTATTTTCCATTCTACTGTATATATCTTGTACCATTTTTTGTATCAATAAACAGAGACCTTTACTTTATAAACACGCTAAATGATAAAAAAACCACACAAATCATTTTTCCAACCATTTTTAATAAATCACTTATATTTGACCTATCAAAAACTCTTTGTTTCACCAAAACTCCTTATTTCACCGTTTAGAAAATTTGACTACTATACCCTTAACCTAAAGCTTATACATAGACACAAACAGAACGCCTCCAATCCATCGCTTCTTCTGCCACTCCTCAAGCGCATCCCTGCTTGCCGCCGTTAGCCATATCCTCACCGGAGATCATCGCAACCCATAGCAACACCGGAGCTGTCGATTTTCCTTCGCCCCCACAGCTAAGGTTCGTGTTTTTTCTTTTCTCTTTCTTCTTTCATTCGTGTTTGTGCTGTTGTCGATTTTTCCAGCGCCGAGTTCTTGAACAATTCACTGTTAATTGCAGCTAAACTGCGTTTTCAGATGGATATCGATGGAGATGTTGAAGATGTTTCAAGAAGAGTACAGGTGCGATTCGTTACGAAGCTTAAACCGTCGTTCAAAGCTCCGACGACAACCATTTCCCTCCCTTCTACCCTCACAAGGGAGGGTCTTTCGTCCGTGGTTAATAGCCTTCTTCAATCAGGTCCGACTAGTCGCTTCTGGCGAAGCTTCTAGAAGGCCGACCACTACATAGAGAGATCCATATACCAGTCATGAGCGATAGCGAAGCCTAGAGAGGCGCATGGCAGGATCCAAGAGCTTAGAAAGGGTCAGGAAAGGAGCAGAGAAGGGGTTGGATTTCACCTATGATCAGATCAATGGGCAACCATAGTTTACTTTTTTCGTAGTGTTGTTAACATTGTTGAAAGCTCATTACTTATTTAAGTAGGCCTCGCTTTTCGGAGCTGCTCCCAGCTCACACTATGGTGGAGGAGGTGCCGTGAAGATCTAGGAGTTTGAGCAGTACGAGCTGAAAGGCTCCCATACTGTTTGGAGGCCAGGGGGCATAGATGCCAAACAAACCTGGCTAGGTAACATAATGGAAATGTTTCGGACTGCAAATCCTGGAATGACGATTGAAGCTATAAAGCTTGATAATGGGGAATGGTCATATGATGCCAAGGAAATCATGGAGATGGGTACAAAGTGATTCGAGACTCTTTACACGGATGAAAGCGATCGGGATGTGAACTTCTCTTTTGGATGCACCTATCCCTCTATTGATCAACACTTGTTAGTTGGCATTGGGAGGGGTCTTTGGTAGTGATACTGCTATTAAAGAAGGAGATCTTGTCAAGCGCACTGGCTCTATTGTGGATGTCCCTGTGGGAAAGGCTATGCTAGGGCGTGTGGTCGACGCCTTGGGAGTACCTATTGATGGAAGAGGGGCTCTAAGCGATCACGACCAAAGACGTGTCGAAGTGAAAGCCCCTGGGATTATTGAACGTAAATCTGTGCACGAGCCTATGCAAACTGGGTTAAAAGCGGTAGATAGCCTGGTTCCTATAGGCCGTGGTCAATGAGAACTTATAATCGGGGACCGATAAGCGGAAAAACAGCTATTTCTATCGATACCATATTAAAACAAAAGCAAATGAACTCAAGGAGCACCTCTGAGAGTGACACATTGTATTGTGTCTATGTAGCGATTGGACAGAAACTCTCAACTGTGGCACAATTAGTTCAAATTCTTTCCGATGAGACTTTCCAGCTCGAGGCTAAAAGCTACCAACACTTTAATACAAACAAAAACAGAAATCGGAATTCATGGGGCCATCTATCTGTACAATTCTAGTTCAAGCTACCTTCTGGATGGAGCAAGAAAAGGTATGCGCAGGCGCAGTAGTTCAAGGCGGATAGGTAAGGGTAGGTAGTAAAGGCTTAGCATAGGCAGGTTCCACATTGTGTCGAACCATTTCTTGTTGATCGCGAATCTGGAGAAGCTTCCAGTGGGGACTGCTCCGTCGACATTAGAACGAGGCAAACCGTTGCTTATCACAACCTCTGGTGCCGGTGGAGGTTTGACCTCGGCGCCGATGAGGATGAACTATGTGAGGATTAAGGTGCCGGACGTCATCCGCAACGTCAAGATCGTGGTGCACAGTGTGTACTTGCCATTTCCACATATTAATCCTGTGGCTGCGGCTTACGATAGTATCCTAGGAGGCTCAGAAGTCTCAGGAGTAGATCAGACGATGGAAGGAACGTGTGCTGCTCTGGATGGGCATGGGCCATTCGTTGAAGATAAAAGTATATCGAACCCATATGAAGTTTTACCATGAGCAGATTATATCCATTGAGCAAATATAGGTTCGATTAAGATTTGCTTCTCCGGTGTACCAAAGGCAAGCATGACATCATTATGAACATAAAGTCCCAAGGTCGTCCGTCTGAACATTGGGGCAGTAACGAGAAAAATGCCCCACTCCTCCACATTCATAACAGTTACCGGATCTCCTCTGCAGCAAGCTCTGCTGGCCTCGCACTCCAAACTGATGGCGTCTCGACGTTCTCCTTGAAGCCGTCCTGTCGCTCTCCCCCTTTAAGAAGTTTGTAAAAAGGTCTTTGCACTACGTTTCTGCTTATCCTGACTTGAACCATTTTGCCACCAGTAAAACTTAAGTTCTGCTTGTGTAAAAATAGCATGAACTTCGGTAACAGTTCCATGAAATTATCTGCAATTCGAAGATCAATGATTCAATGCTATAAGTTAGTTGTTCACCGATTAGTTTTTACACATTTAAGTCATCTAACCTTAACTTTTGTTTAGGAAACGATGATTGGAAACATGAACCATTTGATTTCTTGATTGATGGTGAGCTAGTGAGGATGTCACTTGAAGACTTTCTTCTTGCCAAAGGAATCTCAGCGGTATACTTATTTTTCTTCCCTAAGTCGCCATAGCCCGACAAAACAGGTGAGAGTATGATTGTGAGTATAATGAGAGTGGTCCATGGACTAAGTCGCCATAGCCCGACAAAACAAGTGAGAGTATGATTGAAATAGAGATCTAACAATAGAAGGATGAAAGCATTTGGATAAAGATTTCCCAAAAGATTAGATGTATGTCAATAACATCAGCATTAAAGATGTAACAAGTTCGGGAAAATGACCTAGGAGTAGGTCTTACATCAAACCATAAAGAGAAAATTTGACAGAACTAAGACCTGATAGACTGAGGGTTCAAGGTCTTAAAATAAGCGGGAAATTAATACTAGAGTCTATACATAGACCTAATTATGTCCAAAAGACAAAGTAGAGTAGACCCTACTTGCGACGAGAACCGCTCGAATGAGCCTTTGATTCTGCGAGATGACGCTCCATTTCCAACATACACCTTTCGAACGTTGCCTGACGTGCTCGAAGTTCCCTGACTTCAGCTTTGGTTGCAGTAAGTTTTCTCTACAGGACCTCATTGTGGTATAGAGTTCTTCCATGAGCAGCTTGTAGATGGCGAATGCGGACTGTATTGACTCCCGCATCGACATCAACTTCCATGACTCGGTTGATGGCTGCCCTACCCTGCTCATTATTTCGAGCAACCCTGCGAACCAGAATAGGCAAGATTCTGTCTGCTGAGCCTCCCTCACTTAAATTGTAAAAGCTTTTTTCCCCGTTGTAGGGTAAGGGTTGACCCTGCTCTTGACTCCATTTGCCCAAGTTCTCCGCCCACAAAGGTGACGGGCCTTGAAAAGCTGAACAAGGGTTAGGATTTGGGATTGGAGCCACTAGGGGTAGATCATTGACTTCTTGCTCGGAGTCATAATCCTCCGGGAAGTTTTCTGCGAAGTCATCATCTAAAGGAATTGCATGATTCTCTTCTGGCTCCTCATCGAGCCATTTACCATTTCCTTGGTTGGGAAAGTACGGGTCGCCGGGGAGATGGAATCTAGCCATGTTATCTACACGAGAATAGGGGTAAAAGAAATAGTTAATAGACGTACTACTTAAGATAAATATAGGATGATCCTTACTAGCTACTTCAATACTCGAGTAGTGCATACCAGTCATATGTAATCAAAACAGAATAGACCTTCGAATAAGTGACCCTAACTCTAAGTCCACAACAAAACAAGGAATAGGAAATAAAACAAAGATCACAGTTTCTAATTCAATGACACCCAAGTCACATATAACCTTAGCGTATCCACTCAGCAAATATTGACATACTAATAAAGACATTTTAGTTCTCAAATAAGTAATTATAGTAACACAAAATACTTCTATAGTATTTTAAGTTTATGTTATGTTCTAAAGTTTTCATTGTAGTAGTGTCGGTAAGTTTTTAGACTTGCTGCAACACCACAACCATTCCTAGGCACATGCTAATCACTTCCAGGAAAGATATAGTTGTGTAGACGTAAAATTGTAAAAGTCGAATATAGTGTTTTGTATAGTTTCGCATTTTATGTTATTTTACTAAGTCATCTTTATGCGAAGTGAAATGTCTAGACTTATTATATTTTTTGTACACTCATGTTCCCTATAAATAGGGACTGAGGTTAGAAGTAGAGAGAGATTTTTTTCGTAACAGATATCTCTTTTCTGCTTATGTTGTAATCAGTCTTTATCAATATGAGATCTGATTAATATTTACTCTTCGTGTTCTAAATTTTCATTTACTGAAATCAAACTTTGCTTTCTCAAATCTCGATAACAATTCTCATCAATTGGTATCAGAGCAGGATTCAAACTGTTTCGATCTGATTTTCGTGTTAGAATCATTTGCTTTTTGAGTTGCAATTTACTCAAAATTTTCCGCGCATTTTGGTTTTGAAAATTAATCACATTTGATCTTCAGATTTGAATTGATTCTGTTTTTGAATTGTTAAATCGAGTAATCGATTAGTGATTTGTGATCAATTCAATTGATCAAATTCTCAATTTCATCAAGTTTTTCAAGCTTTATGAAAATTTATGTGTTCATCAATGGCGAACTTCAACATGAATACAATGACTTCCTTTTCTCACTTGCTTGGTTCTTCAACCAAAATTCCGATGTTAATTCCAGAATACTATGATCATTGGGCTGATAGAATGGAAGATTACTTAAATGGAATTGATGAAGAACTTTGGAATTGTATCGATGGAACATTGCAAGCTCCTGTTAATGTTCAACCAATTGGTCCATCTACTACATCTACTGAAGTTGTTGATCAAGAAAAATGGTTGAAGAATAATGAAAAGAGGTGCATGAGGGAACTAAGAGGTGCTCTTCCTCCTGTGGTTTATAATTACATTCGTAGTTGTAAAACAACAAAGGACATCTGGAATACTATAAAAGAGAAGTATCAAGGTTGCGAAAAGACGAAGATCAACTATGTGAAGCAATGTCTAGTTGAACTGAAGGAATTCAGACAAAAGGATGCAGAAACTCTTGAAAATTACTATGATCGTCTGAATGAGCTTATGTTTCGCTGCAATAGGTATGGAATCACTAGGTCTCTCATGGAGTTCAATTTAACTTTCATTATGGGTCTTCGCAAGGAATGGCAAAGTGTGAACATGATGATTAAGAATCAACAGAGTTTTGATACAACTAAATTGAATGATCTCTACAATCAACTGAAAACACATGAATGTGAAGTTTCAGAAATGTATGAAGAATCAAAACAAAGTATTCGAGGTCCTTTGGCTCTTGTTTCAAAGGTATCAGAAACTGATGTTAATGAAAAAGATGGTTCAGATGATGAAGGATTTTTGATGAACTTTGATGATGAAGCTGTGGCATTCTATTCAAACAACAGAGTTAAGAAGTTTTTCAAAAAGCCTTTTAATCCAAAAGGAAAGGCTAGTGATGTGAAGAATGCAGTCACAAAAACTGGAAGGGAGGAGAGGAAGAAATTGGAGAAAGCTGATGAGAAACAAAAAGATGCGAAAGAAGTGAAGAAGCTGAAAGGTGATTCAGGAATTTAATGTCACTACTGCAACGGTGCGAATCATTTTGCAGCTGATTGCATGTTGCGAAAGAAAGAAGAGAAGAAGGAAAAAGTTAAAGATGAAGCATACTACTCTGAAAAGATTGAAGAGATACGTGCTAAGACCAAAGGAGTGTCTTTGGTTGCGAAAGGTGAAATTGATAATGAAGAAAGTGGTACGTATCAGATCTAGTCTTCAGGATCTGATGATGAGGAAATGAGGCATCCCACACATGGAGCAATGTTCGCAAGTTTTGAAGATTGCGAAGAGGAAATTTCGGGAAGGTGCTTCGTATCCAAATCCATGGACAAATCACGCATGACAACCAAGGTACGTGCAATACTTGAATCTTTTAATATTCCTTTATTTGCTTATGATACTGAAATTGTTTCATTTGATGAAACTGTGGCTTATTTTGATTCTGTTATTGTGTCTGCTAGTACTGAAACTCAAAAATTAAGTATGCAACTAGGTGAGACACGGAGAGAATTAGAAATAAAGAGGAGCAGAGTAGAAAAACTTGAAATGCAGATCAAAAATATAGATTGTGATAGGAATAATCTTACAAATGATGTTAGGTTGTTGCTAGCACAAAGGAACATATATTGTAATTCTGCCAAACGGCTATATGCAAAATTAACTGATTTACATCATTCTTCTGACATTAGCAAAGAACAACATAGGAAACTGTTACCTTTTCTTGAATATGAACGTGAAAAAGTTGATGTTGTTTCTTATGATTGTGAAAGTACAATTGCTCAATTTGACAAAATACCTGATGATAGATATACATATGGTATTGTCAAAATTGATGAATTTCTGAATGCTGATGAGTTAGTTAACATTGTCAATGAAAGTTTGACAAAGAGTGAACAAGTGAAAATCTTAAAGAAAACAGAAAATTCAACTCTTGCCTCTCAATTCAATTATGCTGATATTGATGAAAATTCAGATAAAGTGAGTGAAATCAGTGAGACAGAAGAGGAAGAAGAGGTAGATTGTTCTCAATTGTCAATAGTTAATATCACATCTAAGATTAAAGGTAAAGAAATTATTGTTGATTCGATAGTAGAGGATGAAATTGATAAACCTTTAACTTCACAACATTGTAAGTTTGATAATGTGGAAGTTGAAAGCTGGAAATCAGATGATAATGAAGAAAACAGAGTAGAAAAGAAAGATTCAGATGAAACACCTCAACGAGTTGTGGTTGATCAAGTGTTTGAAAATACAAAAGAATTTGACAAAATTTTAAATGACAAAGGCGCACATTATTTGGAAACCAACACAGTGGTATATCCAAATTTTGTATGTACTGATAAAACCATTTTTCCAAATCAAGTTTTGTTGATAAAAGTCCATATGTTCGCAAATAATAAACAAACAAATTTTGTTGATAAAAGTCCATATGTTCGCAAATATGACAACAATCGAAAATTTGAGAATTCGCAAAAATTTGCAAATAATCAAAAGTTTCAAAATGTTGGCAAATTCACGAAAACTTCATCAAGTTTGACAGATTCAACTCAAGCAAAAATAAAATTTTCACCAAAACAACCAAATTTTCCAAATCCTTTAGTTTCAAAACAGACCAAAGTTTTATATACAAAAGGAAAATCTGATGTAAGTACAATCAATCGATGGTTTGAAGGGAAAGGAAGAAAATATCAAAGTGGGAAGTTTTCAGAGCAACAAATCAAGAATGCATTTGACAAGTTCGCAAATAACTCTTCCACTGCTAGTTCATCATCTTATCATTCGCAAGTTCTAGTTCAAAAATGGAAACCAGTTATCAAAAATGTGAATGTTGTGAAGGATAAGATTACAATCAATGGAAATCCAAAACTATTGAATGACTATATCTCAATATCTAGATCTGATGATGTTGATATAATGGATTCTGTTACAAACAAAGTGAAAACATGGTTTTTAAATTCAAAGAATTTGTTTCATTCTACTAATGATGGACCCAACAAGTCTTGGGTTCCTAAATTCTTTCAATAAATGCAGGTGATGTGTGACGAGCAATATGATTCGAAATGGTATATTGATAGTGGCTGCTCTCGTCATATGACTGGAAGAAAGGAAAACTTGCGAGATTATAGAAGCTTGGAAAATGCAGGAGTAGTCAAATTTGGGAATAATCACAAGTGTCAAGTGAAAGGCTATGGGAAAGTCACAAATGGAAAATTCACTGTGAACAGAGTTGCTTATGTTGAAGGACTTCAACATAATTTGATAAGCGTGTCACAACTTGTTGTTGGTACTGGAAATCAAGTTGTATTTAATGAAGATGGAAGTATCATTTCAAATGCGAAGTCAAATGAAATACTTCTCAAATCCAAAAGATATGGTGATATGTTTACACTGGACATCAAATCAATTGTGGGAAAACCTGCTGTGTGTTTACTATCAAAAGCATCTAATGATCTCAGCTGGCTTTGGCATAGAAGATTGTCACACTTGAATTTTCGAAATATTAATAAACTTGTCACTGAAGATTTAGTTCGAGGGTTACCAGTACTAAAATTTGACAATGATTCTTTGTGTGCAGCTTGCGAACAAGGAAAACAACATCGAAAAGGTCATCCGATTGTGATAGATTCAAAAATCGTAGAACCATTGGAACTTCTTCACATTGACTTATGTGGACCGTCGACTATTGCTACAATCAATAAAAATCGGTATATTTTAGTTGTTGTAGATGATTTCTCTCGATTCACATGGGTGTTTTTTCGCAGGTTGAAATCTGAAGTTGCTCAGACGATGATTGATTTTATCAAAAAGATTGAACTTAGTCTGAAGAAGAATGTAAGAAAAATTAAACGTGATAATGGTTCTGAGTTTAAAAATCAAACTCTTGATATTTTTCTCACAAGCAAAGGCATTTCGCATAATTTCTCATCACCATATACTCCACAACAAAATGGTGTTGTTGAAAGAAGAAATCGATCTCTATGCGAAGCAGCCAGAACCATGTTAACATATGCGAATCTACCTCAATATCTTTGGGCAGAAGCAGTGTCCACTGCATGTTATACTCAGAATCGATCATTCATTCATCGAAGATTCAATGTTACTCCATATGAAATAATCAATAATCGGAAACCTAATGTAAAATTCTTTCATGTTTTTGGTTGCAGGTGCTTTATCATGAATCTCAAAAATAATTTGTCCAAGTTCCAAGCTAAAGCTGATGAAGGCATATTCTTAGGATATTCACAGAATTCAGTTGCATACAGAGTGTTTAATAAAAGAACTAGAAAAGTTGAAGAAACTTTCAATTTAACGTTTGATGATTACTATCTTAAACAGATGGATAGTAAATTTGAAAATAAATCAATACTTGTGGATTCAAATACTCAAATTGATAATTCTGAAATCAATGATTTTGATTATGACTTAATTTTCGGAATTCCTGACAGGGCAATTGACGCAGAAAATAATGCTCCTGATAATCAAACAACATAATCCTCAAAACATACTGATGATTCGACAATAACTACAACATCGATAACTTGTGAAAGTACGCCTGATATTCGTATGGAGGAGGAGCATACGAGTATTCATGAAGATAGTCGGCCAACTTTCGAGGGGGAGAATGAAATTATGAATCATCAAGCTGAGGGGGAGCATTCGCAGAATCAACAGGAACATCATTTTGAGGGGGAGCATCAAGATGAACATCATGTTGAGGGGGAGCATGATGAAACAGAGACAATTAATCTTGATGAAAATGATGAGTTTCATGAACTAAATGATAATTTTTCTGTTGCAGGATCTGAAAATGAAGATATGTATGAAGATGCACCATTAGAATTTGATCCTAATTTTCCACCACTTGAGAAATGGACAAGAAATCATCCAAAAGAACAGATAATTGGTAATCCACAAGATGGTGTGTTGACAAGAGCTCAAATTCGTGCGAAAAATGAGGTACTGAATGCGAACCAAGAACTATGTATGTTTAATGTCTTTATTTTGAAAATAGAGCCAAAGACAGTAAAGGATGCTATGGAACACTCAGATTGGGTTGTTGCTATGCAATCTGAACTGGCTGAATTTGAACGAAACAAGGTTTGGAGATTAGTTTCTAAACCTTCTGATGTTTCAATTGTCAGATTAAAATGGATTTTAAAATCAAAACCGACAAAGATGGCAATATTATTCGAAATAAAGCTAGACTAGTGGTTAAAGGTTATTCGTAACAAGAAGGGATAGACTATGAAGAAACATTTGCACCTGTTGCAAGACTTGAAGCAGTTCGCATATTTTTAGCTTATGCAGCTCACAAAGACTTTGATGTTTATCAAATCAATGTTAAATGTGCATTCTTAAATGGAGAACTAGAAGAAACAGTGTATGTTGAACAACCACCAGGATTTATAAACCATGAACATCCTAATCATGTTTACATCCTAGATAAGGTTGTATTTGGATTAAAACAAGCACCAAGAGCCTGGTACGCAACACTTACAAATTTCTTGAAACAATCTAAATTTAAACAAGGATCAGTTGACCCCACATTATTTCGCAAGAAAGTTGGGTGTCATCTAATGCTTGTTCAAATTTATGTTGATGATATTATCTTTGGCTCAACTAATCCAGCATTGTCAATTGAATTTGAAAATCTAATGAAAAGTCAGTTTGAAATGAGCATGATGGGAAAAATTAATAATTTTCTTGGCTTAAACATAAGACATAACAGGGATGGAATCTTAATCAATCAAGAAAAATATACGAAGAACTTGCTTGAAAAGTTTGGAATGTCTAATAGCACGAAACTCAGAGTACCAATGGCAGTAGGAACAAGACTAACTCCTTCGTTAGATGCTCCTGCTGTTGATTTAACACGTTATCGAAGCATGATAGGGTCTTTATTGTACTTAACTGCAAGTAGACTTGATATTATGTTTTCGGTTTGCAATTGTGCTAGATATCAAGCTAATCCCAGAGAACCTCATTTGACTGCAGTGAAAAATATTTTTCGCTATCTTAAGGGAACAGTTTCTTTAGGACTTTGGTATCCTGCGAAAACGGAGTTTTTCATTCAAGCTTTTTCAGATTCTGATCTAGGAGGATGTACTTTGGATAGGAAAAGTACGAGTGGTGGATGTCAACTATTGGATGGGAAGTTAGTGAGTTGGCAATCAAAGAAACAAACTTGTGTGGCTATATCAACCGTTGAGGCAGAATACATTGCTGCTGCTGCTTGCACTTCGCAAATTATTTGGATTCAGAGTCAACTTCGTGACTATGCAATAAACATGAAAAAGATTCCTTTGTATTGGGATTCGCAAAGTGCAATTCGTATTTGTCATAATCCAGTACAACATTCAAAGACAAAACACATTGCTCTTCGATATCATTTTATCAAAGATCATGTGGAAGATGGGAATATTGAAATTCATTTTGTTAAAACAACTGAACAACTTGCTGATATTTTTACAAAACCTCTTGATGAAAAATCATTTGTTAGAATTTTAGCAGGTTTGGGGATGATTAATGCGAATTCAATTTCAAAAACTCATGACTAAAAGTCTTGTTCAGCAGTTATGAGTCAAATTTGTTCAGATGTTACTGTTCATTTAGAGGCTTGGCATGGCTTCGCATCCACATCTTTTCGCATCTGAGATCGTCACAACTAAGGTAAGGTTTACGACTAACTTTGTAGGGTCTTTTTTTTTTTACTTTTGAAAAATTAAAAATCCAAAAAGATTTTATTTTGTTATGTTTTTTTAATTTTGAAAAATTAAAAATCCAAAAAGATTTTATTTTGTTATGTTTTTAATTTTGAAAAATTAAAAATCCAAAATGATTTTATTTTGTTATGTTCTTACTTTTGAAAAATTCAAAAATCACAAAAATATTTTTGTTTTCTTTGTTTTTTAAACTTTGTGTGCTGAGAATTTAATACAGGGCTAAAATGTGAAGATCTCATACTTATGTGTTTCTACGGGAAGGTATTAAATTTCTTTTAAAAACTAGTTAGGATGTCCCTAGAAGCATGCTGCTGTATGTAGACCAAAAGCCTCAACAAGACTCAATGTGTGAAAAGAAAGCCTTAATGAAATTATCACATGAAAATTTCTTCCCAAAAAGGCTTATATTCGCATAAGTCAAAAAGAGCTACCTTACTCTTCTCAAATGAGTTAAGAGTTTTCTGTTTTGTCCATTATAATAGAGGTACACTCCGATTCTTATCCAATCTTTTTATATCAAACAATTCTTACACTCCAAATTTTTGAAGAGATTTGTCCTTGAGCTCTTTGATCAAACCAATCAAAACCTAGACAAATCACAAGTCTGTGTTTATGATCTAACATCATGAGTCCGTGATGGAAGTGAAATCCAAAAATCATAAACCTTAAGGAATTGACGGGGAAATTTGTTCCAGATTTTTACGAAACCTTTGATTCAGTATCAAAAATTTCGAAACTTCAAATCATATTCAATTTGCATGTGTGGTCTTGATCAAATATTCACAACCAACAATGTTTGTTACCCAACAAGATCCAGAACAAATTTTCTTTTGAATATGATTTCTGTGTAAGTTTTATTCGTAAATCCTAGTCATGATAAATATTTTCACAAGCCAACTTGTCACTGACTATACTGGTCAAACAAGTAATTTCATTTACAATTTATCACCTTATGTTAAGGCTGATATGTAATAAAATTTCAAACCAATCCAAAATGTCTTTTAAAAGAATCCCTTCGATACTTCTCTACAAGTATTCGATTCTAATTCACGGGAAACTACACAAGGTGTTGATTATCTCTCTTGATGATTAACGAAGCAACCTTTGCCTGGGGTTTAACTGCATTCATGTCAAATTCAATTTTTTGACATCACAAAATTCCAAATTTTTTGTTTCTCATCTTATTCTATTGACACAATGCACACACGAAATCCTTGAGGTTTTGAGTAAAACCAACTCCGACTGATGATTTCGCAAATTTGGCATATGACTTCACTTTACATCCCAAAAGTGAAAGAGCCTTAACTCCATGTGAAGGGTTTTAACGGTTCAGATTCTATAACGGGAAACTTGACAGGCTGTGTACTCAAGATGGTTGGTATTCTATCCGGTTTTCAAGGAGATGTGACAGTTACTTTTTAAAGCATGGTTATCTTTTGCAGTCATGATCCGATTTTCAAGGTGCCACATCGGATAACATTAAATGCATCCCGCTTTAATTTCAAATCAATTTGAGTAAACTATAAAGGGGGGGATCAAGAACACTATATACGGTTACGCAAACAGAACTCTCAAAAACCTCCAAAGTTTCAATCTTGATCAGACTTCATCTCTTTCAAACCCTAAAAATGGCAGCCACTCAATCCAATACTGACGAAGTTCTTTCTCAATCCCTGATGAAAATCCAAAGCACAAACTATCAAGTTGATCTAAATGTATCTTCTTATCCTGAAGGTTTGAAGATGCTTATCGTTGCCCTGAAACGATCACCTCTGTCTACTGCCATGTTTAGTTCCTTCTCTGTTCCGATGACATGGTTATCCTTGGCAGCTTCAACGACATCATACAATCATACAGCGGATGTGATCACATTCAACTTGATCAACAACAAACGGGTCAAACTTTCCAAGAAGATGTTTGTTGAATTCTTGCAGATTCCCAACAACCCTCCATTTGTCAAACCTGTCAACTTTCAAATCATTCACATGTTTAACGAGATGGGCCATCAACCAGAGCTCGAGAAGATCAGTGACTTTCGAAAGTCTGGGTTGCCGTGCATATGGAATTTCTTATTTGGAATTTTTCTTAGATGCCTAACAGGAAGATCAGTTGGACTGGATAGAGGACGAATGGAAGTATATGCCATGGTTAATGGCATATACTATGATATAAACGTTGATTATGCCACCCAATTATGGAAGGAATTTGTTAAGAGTCTCGAAAACACAAATTCGGAAAAGGGGATTCCGTGTGCAAGATATTGGAGCTTGATTCTGGAGAAGGTCTATCAAAAAGAAGCAATTCCAGTAATGGAGGATGTTGAAGTTGCAGAATTTTCTTTGTATCAGTTTCCAAAGGCAGTAGAAGATGATGAGGCAATTTTTACTCATGTGGCTCGCATTCCAGATGCGATGCTTCGCAAGGTATCTCAAACTCACAAAGTCTTGGTGAGATATTTGCGAACAATTGATCAATCAGAGCAGACTGGAGTATTATTGGATGTTGTTGCTCCGTCAAAGAAGAAGAAGCTCATAAAGAAGGATGCGAAGGGTTCATCTTCATAATAAGTTCAAGATGAAGATATTCAGATTGAAGAAACTTCATCAAAATCAAAGAAAGAAATAATACCTTCCAAGTCTGGGGTATTGAAGAAAATTCGCAAGGCTGAGGTAAGCAGTAAAGGCGTTACTATTCGCAGTATTCCAGCTCCGGTTTCTCCAGGAAAGAAAAGACAAAGAGCTGAAGATGTTGCCAAAAACATGCAACGTACTCTCATCAAAAGAAGAAAGCTGGTGATTCGCAATGAATCATCTGATGAAGAAATAGTACCAGAAACTCCACCAGTGACATCTACGGTAAATGTTTCATTACCTATCATTCATACTTCGCAAATCTCTACCACCTTACCACTCACCAAACCACTCGAAATAGTCACTACCAAATCAGTTTCTGAGGAGGTACCTATTTCTGATACGGTTGTCAACGTATCTGATACGGGGGCACCTATCATGAGTGTTGCAACCACAATCCCAATCTCCTTACCTATTTCATTACCAATTGTTTCAATTCCATTTACAACTTTATCCACCACCTCATCAATTTTTGATCATGCTCTTCAAAACCCATTTACAACACTTTTTCCATCTCAATCACCTAAAAATCCTCAACCTTCGCAACCTTTATCTGATAATGAAGCTGAAGGAGGTGCCTTTGGAGGGATAATTGAAGACATTCATTTTGATTCAGAGGAGGAGGATATTCCTGATCATATGCTTATGACAGGAAAACAATTTAAAATCCTGAATCAGAAATTGAATGCTATTATTCAGTCGCAAGCTGATTCTGGCAGGATGTCTTCTATTTCAGCTATGGAGGTTGATGTAATGATCAAAGGTGCTGAGAAGCGTATTATGGAGAAGGTTGATCAATCCGACAAGAATAATAAGCTTCGCATTCAAGCACAAGGGAGCAATTTTTCTTCAGAGGTCAAGGATTTGAAAGCTGTTGCAAAAGAACGTCATGTCCTTTTTGTACAAGATGTGAAGAAAGTTCGAGAAGATGTCAACTATAAGCTTCAAGAGTTGAAGTCTGAACTTGCGAAGGAGCTTCAGGATATTCATACTCAAAATGCTGAAGTTCAAAAGCAGATTGCGGAGGTTTCTTCAAGAGTACAAAAGTTTGTTGATGTTCCTATTCTTGAAGCCCATAACAAAGAAACAAAGCAGAAGTTTGATCAGCTGACCAAGTTGATGACTGAGCTTAAAATGGTGGTTTCGCAATCTTCAACAACACAAATTCTCACTCCTGAGTTCTTGTCTCTAAAGATTAATACTTTAGAACAAGCAATTCAGAAAGCTCTTGCTCCACTTGCCAATTTTACTTCTTTACTACCAAGGAGTGCCCCACCTGTATTCACAGGGGTGCAAGGGGAGAGAAAAGCTTAAGTAAAGAAGAGGATGCGAAGACAGTTGGGAAAGTTATATCTACTCAGCTTAAAACTACTCTTCCCATACTTACGAAGCCAATTTCCTCAACTACAATAACCACAAAAGCGATTGCCAAAGGAATCGTTATTGGAGAAAAAGAAAGAGGTTCAAGTTCAAAACCTCAAACAAATATGGTGGGAAAAGGAAAAGGGATATTGTATGAAAAATCAAAGGAGGAGAAGAAAGCTGAGGCTGAAGCAGAGTTGGAAAGAATGAGGCAAATACAAAGCATTATGAGGCAGAGGGCAAGTGATCCTCCCACAATGAACAAAGGAGATCATGCGAAGCTTTACTCTTATGAAACTATAGAGTCAAAAGTTGTGGGGAGGGAAATGTACGAATTCGAGAAGAAGCCATAGAGAAGTTATGATATTGCGAATTCAGACAATTGTCAGCTGGTTTTTCGAATCAATGAAATGCTATTCATCACTGCTCAGTACAAGATTAGTGAGAAGTTTGATAATCCTGATGATTATACACACATGAAAATCAGATTTCATGATGTCTTGGCGAAGAATCCAGATGAAGTTTGATCTTTAATGAAGATCAAAAAGGTTCTGACAATCAAGAAAGATGTATTGTTTGAATACATGCTTCAAAATTTTCGTTATTTTGTTATCCGAGCAGACAACAAGCAGTATGACTTCACCGTAGCTGATTTTCCTTTGATGAACTGCAATGATTTAATTCAAGTGGCTCTGAGTTTGAAGCATATGGAAGAAAATAAACTCAAAGGCTCTGAGACTGAAGTGTTCAAGATAGGCTTCGCACATGTGAAGACATGCATCGACAATTACTTTGATTGTTTGGCTCTTACAGATGAAGAACTGGCTAATGTGTTGGGAAGAGAGGTGAAAGTTCCTTGGGAAGAAACTTTATCTCAATCAACATTATCGAAATATGTTGTTGGGGAAATATGTCTGAAACCTTTCGGCATGGTGTTTTCAGGAAGAGATACAAAAGGGAAACCTAAGAAGTTCTTGTTTAAAGTCTTAGAGGTGGAAAGATATAATTCTTCGCAATATACGCACTTTATTGTTCGTATGAACAATTGCAAGAAGAACAATGAAGGAGACAAGAAAGATCTCAAGAAGGTGATCTCCTGGTATGGAGAAGTGCGAAAGACAATCCACTCAGCTGTTCAAAAGCTTATGGGATGAATAGCTTCGACTGTTTACAAAGGGGGAGATTGTAGATGTAAAATTGTAAAAGTCGAATATAGTGTTTTGTATAGTTTCAGATTTTATGTTATTTTACTAAGTCATCTTTATGCGAAGTGAAATGTCTAGACTTAGTATATTTTTTGTACACTCATGTTCCCTATAAATAGGGACTGAGGTTAGAAGTAGAGAGAGATTTTTTTTGTAACAGATATCTCTTTTCTGCTTATGTTGTAATCAGTCTTTATCAATATGAGATCTGATTAATATTTACTCTTCGTGTTCTAAATGTTCATTTACTGAAATCAAACTTTGCTTTCTCAAATCTCGATAACAATTCTCATCAAGTTGATCAGGCTATATAATCTGATTATATGTCCCCAAGCCTACTTGTGCAGTCCAACAACCACAATAGTTTTGTTCTGTTCTAGTATGACATTGATCCTAGTATGAATGCTTGTATGTATACTTTAGTTAAATATTTTATTATTTAAAAGTATAAACTCTTGGTCATAGTATTTTAATCCTGATGTGTTTATAGTTGTATATCTTTCATGGGTTGATATACTCAATTCACTATAAACAAAGCTCTGATACCAATCTGTCACACCCCAAACCAGAACGACGGAAATGTTCGAGACGGAGGACGTCGTCATGTATAGTATCATAACAATGCACAATAGTAAACAAGCAACAACATCATCCATTGCATTAATACTATAATTTAATACAAGTGTGTTCTTTGTATAGTTTCAAAGACACCAAAATATGAATCAAAATAAAAGATGAGTCTTGAATGTGCTCCGTATTCTCAAAACCTGGTCCAATGTACCTGTCTACTGGTGACCTGAGAATACAAGTTATTTTGAAAGAGTAGATCAACATTTAAGCTGGTGAGTTCACAAGTATTTTAGTGTCAAATGTTTGTATAAGTTTGAAGAAAGTGTTTGTAAGTGTTTGATGTAAATGTTTGTATCTCCTAGAAAATCCTATATTTTCTACTTACAATGAAATGTAGTCTTCTACCAAGACTCGATTGTTCTGTATGTTTGTCCTTTTGTAAAAGCGAGTGTTTTTCCCAAGTATGATTATCATTACCAGAAAATAGTTTACATTACCGTTTATGTGAGAAGATCACTATATGTATGTAATGGGAAAATGAAGATGTACTGTAGTATTGTGTATAGTAACTACCAATGTACTAACTACCTTAAACCAATTGTTTAATTAAGGTAAAATGTGATGAGATTATAACCATACTTGATTGACTAGTAAAACACCACGTTCGAAGACGTCGAAATGGTATGGAATTCGTCACCCGTAGACCTGCAGGTCCCACTGTAGCTAGCAGCAAGGTGTAGGATGGTCAATCCCATAAAGATCTATACACAAACTCATGCTCTCCCTCCAGGAGAATCTGGTTACAAAACATGACACAGCAGTATATTGCCATGCCATGATGTAGTGGCTCACATTAATCTTATATTGTTCTTGTATTAGTGTAGTATGTTCTTTGTGTTTCTCGTTATAGTATGTTCTTTGTTTTTCTCGTTATAGTATGTTTGAACTGACTCATGTATGAACTGACTCTTGTAAGTTTCATTGTTCTAGAAATAGTGAGTGGTAATCCTCTAAACTATACCTATTATAGTTTACTAGTACTGTTGTGTGAATGACTGATCATGTTTGTACACCTTTGCTACCCAAAGGTATTGAACTGGTTGGAAGAACTTTTATATCTACATACATATACATAATATATAACTAAGATTTAAATGACACTCGGACAAACAACCAATACCCTAAGTCCACAACCAAACAAGGAACAGGAAATAAAGCGAGTTATCAGTCCTAAGCCCTTTCAACCTTATTTATATAACTATATCTATATAGACATGATTTTGACAATATATAAGTTTAAAAGAGTTTTGTAAAATGATAAAAAGTTTATCATATAAAAGAGTTTTAACCATTTGAATAGTTATTGATGACTTGTTGTCAGTTTATAAAATGATTTGAAATAGTTTGTTTGATAACATAGTTTTGAAGTATAAGAAATCCTCTTATTTGATAGTTATAAATCACATGTGATTGATACTATAACTATAATGTTTTCATCTTGTATCCCCCCTAAAAGGATTTAAAATCATTTAAAAGATAATTTTAGGGGTATGAACTCACCTGTAGTGAGTGATTCGAATGTAAGATCGATTAGGATGCTAAGTGTGTTAAGTGAAGTCTTGAGCACAAACGGATCTTATTAAGCATATAATGACACATGTATGTATATAATTAGTGTATATAACAACTAATCATGTATTGGAAACATCCGTAGGGACTAGGAAACACTTGGAATGAAGTGTTACAATCACATATGATTGTACAAAAGGTGTTCACGGCCACATAAGGATGTGTTTACGACCAAGGGGTGTTCACGGCCAATATGTTTACGGCCCAAGAGTGTTCATGGCCAAGGATTTTACGACCAACACATGAACATGAAGGGTTTTCGACCATGGCTTGAAGGGTTCACGACCACCTTATGAACTAAGAAGGGTTTATGACTGTAAAATCTTGATGTTCATGCATAATATGGTTGATTCTTGGTTGCTAATCATGTGATTCTAATGGAAAACATGTATATGGAAAGGATACTTATGTTTTGGAAGCTTAAAGGGGTGATTATGGCCCAAAGAACTAGTGTGTGTTCTTGGTGATTTGAAGATCTAAACCAAAAAGAGATGAATCCATGGATGAAATCATAGGGTTTCATAAGATCAAGAAGGATATCAAGAAACAATGGAAGAATCACTAACAAATTTGAAGAGAAAAGGAAGTGTTCCTGATGATACTTAAGAGATAAATGAGTGTTCTTGACTTGAAGATGTGAGAAGTGAAGAAATAATGAAGGAAGTATATTATATAGGGAAAGGTTCACGGCTGCCAAGAGTTTACGACCGTAAACTCTAGTTTGCAACCATAAACTCCTTGTGATGGAGTTTCCGACTTGAATGCAACACAATGAACTTTAGTTAACACATCCTAAAACACAATCCTTGAATGTACTAGGCTTAGACCACTAAAACAGACCCTTAACAATGCTAAAAGATAGAAGAAACAAGTCTGACTTTTGATTGAATTATTTGGCTTTACAAGACAGAAATTTCGGGTTGTCATAATAGGCAAGATCTGATGGTTGCCATCCATGGCTACTGCATGCAAGATGGTGCCTTTGTACTTTCCCTTCAAATGAGCACCATCCATAATAATAACTTTTCTACAACACTCTCTGAAAGCACGTATCTGTAACAACAATATAAAAACCATTAATATATCAACAATATAATTTGTTTATAAACATTTAAGAAAATAACAAATATATTTAAAAATATATTACCGCGCATCTAATAGCGAAAAAGCAATACTCAAAACGATCATCTGAATCAGTTTTTATGTACGCCACAGTACCAGGATTATGTTTCTTCATATTGTGAAAATAAACTGGAAGTTTGGAGAAACTTTCTTTGGGGGTCCCCATCATCAATTCCAAAGCAAATTCTCTAGCATGCCACGCTTGTGAATAACTCATATTTATTTGTAGCAAAGCATTCATATCTCTAATTATATCATTAGGCCTCCAAAATCTCAAACTTCCTTGACTCATAATGTCATGTATTATGGTTCCCAAAACTTTGCTATTTGATTGCCTATGATTTGGGTGTATAAGCAATGAAGAACATGTATGCTCGTCATTAAACGTCTTAATTTCAAACATTTATGTTCCTTTAATGAGAGATGCGTATAAACGCCAATGACAATTTTCTTGCATACAAACAACCTGGTACCGAGATTTTGAAGATTTTTGAACCTTTATCTGAAACTTTTCTCTAATGGCTTTGAATTTAACAGCAAAAGCTAGGTCTTTTTGGTGTTATAGGTTTGATTAACAATTAATTTATCATTCGGACCTAAACTCTGAAATGGTCCAGGTTCAAGAATAGGTTCTGGACAATTAGGAATAGAAGGAATATAATACCATGGATTAAAAGCAATTTTTCGTTGCGTGTACTCATCATCCGACCACCCTTCATTTGATTTTTCCTCACATCTTCGATCATCAATTTTAGGAACTTCTTCAAACTCGAACAAATTTTGACGTTGTAATTCAGTCATGCCCATTTTTGCTTCTTTATCATTATCTGATACAAAAGTATCATTATCATATACAAATTTATCATTAACCAAAACTTTTTTTTCATAACACACCGTCACTTCATTTCCTCTTCCCCTTGAACAGTTTCCATCACATTGGCTTTCTCTACGACCTCTATTAATTTTTGCTAGATTAAACTGGTTGTTAACCACTGCTTGTTCTTCAGCTTCTTCACCTACCACCGTTAAATATAAATGCACCGTCTTCTTTGATTCAGATATTACATGTCTCAATTGAAATACATCAGTTTCATCTCCAAGCTCCATGACATACCCTAACTCCGGGTGTATAATACAAACATATATGAATATTTAACACACCTGCCTTAATTCTAACCATTTGTAATAACATTTCATGGTCAATGTTAGGAAGAACATTTAAACCATAGTTTTTCACATTATTTCTAATGTAAACCACATCTCCATTAACTAACTGCCACGACTCTCCCGTACACAAAATAATAAAACTCGTTTTACAAATCACTCTCCACAAACACAATGAAAAAACAACTTCTACTGGTAATTGAAACTTACAAACTCACAAAAAACCACTTAAATACGTCTATAACTTCTATAACTGATTCGCAGATGTGTACACCGATCCGCATAAAACAGTTTTGCATATTCCCTAACAGTTATGCAGAGGTGTATATTGATCCGCAGAAAACAGTTCTGCGTATTCCCTAACAGTTATGTAGAGGTGTACATTGATCCATAGAAAACAGTTCTATAACTGATCTGCAGAGGTGTACATTGATCCGCAGAGGTGTACACTGATCCGCAGAAAACAGTTCTTACGTGGCTAAGTGATGTGTCAAAAACTCCTTACCTGGACTTTTGCATATCAAAGTTTTCGTGGTTCGATTTGAATGAATGAAGTTTATTTCTAAGTATGTTTATTATGAAGGTTGTAACATATCAAAGTTTCCGTAGTTTGATTTGAATGAATGAACTTTATTTCAAAGTATGTTTATTACGAAGGTTGTATGTTTATGTTTTCTAAAGTATGTTTTGTAACCTAGTTAAAGTATGTTTATCATTCAGAATACCAATGTGTGTAATTTTATATAAAACATGAAATATTTGTATAATTTTTATTAAACACACAAGTTTTTAAAAAATGTAATTAAATAAGAAAAAGGAAAAACGAAAACAATTTTTTTTACATAATAATCACATAATACCTTATGTGATTAAAAAAAATAATAATATTAATAAACGAAAAAAAATGAAAAAACGAAAAAATAAAAATAAAAAACCAAAATCCGTAGAAGTGTTCATGGTTCCGCAGAGGTGTTTATGGTTCTGCAAAACCCCTCTGCGGAACCTGTGGTCATTTTCCAAAATCTTCGAAAAAAACCCTATATTTTTTATTATTTCTTGAATTTTTTTTTAAAACAATTTATAGGTGCCTCGGGTGTCCGATAAATCATTTTTAATAAATCACTTACATCTAAATTATCAAAAACTATTTGTTTCAACAAAACTCCTTTTTTTCACCGTTTAGAAAAATTGACTGATATACCCTTAACCTAAACCTTATACATCGACAGAAACAGAATGCCTCCAATCCATCGTTGCTTCTGCCACTCCTCAAGCGCATCCCTGCTTGCCGCCGTTAGCCATATCCTCACCGGAGATCGTCACAGCCCATAGCAACACCGGAGCTGTCGATTTTCCTTCGCCCCCACAGCTAAGGTTTGTGTTTTTTCTTTTCTCTTTCTTCTTTCATTCGTGTTTGTGCTGCTGTCGATTTTTCCAGCGCCGAGTTCTTGAACAATTCACTGTTAATTGCAGCTAAAGTGCGTTTTCAGATGGATATCGATGGAGATGTTGAAGATGTTTCAAGAAGAGTACAGGTGCGATTCGTTACAAAGCTTAAACCGCCATTCAAAGCTCCGACGACAACCATTGCCATCCCTTCTACCCTCACAAGGAAGGGTCTTTCGTCCGTGGTTAATAGCCTTTTTCAATCAGGTTATTCGTCTTTACACTACGTTTCTGCTTAACCTGACTTGAACCATTTTGCCACCAATAAAACATATATTATGTTCGTGTAAAAACATCATGAACTTCGGTAATAGTTCTCTGAAATCATCTGCAATTCGAAGATCAATGATTCAATGCTATAAGTTAGTTGTTCACCGATTAGTTTTTACACTTTTAAGTCATCTAACCTTAACTTATGTTTAGGAAACGATGATTGGAAACATGAACCATTTGATTTCTTGATTTATGGTGAGCTAGTGAGGATGTCACTTGAAGACTTTCTTCTCGCCAAAGGAATCTCAGCGGTATACTTATTTTTCTTCCCTAAAATTCATAGCGATTAATCACACATTCATCATCTAAACAGTTCGAATCAAAAGCTTGTAATCTGAGAAATATACATTGATAAAACAAAACAAGAAGATTTACATTTAAGCGATGTCATTAATCTTCTCAACCTATCGTCACATCATGATACAACTTCAGGAAAAAACCCTAGAAATTGAATACATAAAAGCTGTAGCTCCACGCAAGGAAGAAGATCCTTCATTACATGATGATTGGGTCAGTGCAGTTGATGGATCAAATCAGTAAGCCCTATACTTTCATCCTTGTATCTATCCCTCTTTTTCTTCAAATTCACCTTTCTTCTTCTTCTTCTGTCAACTCAATAGACAATTTGTTGAAACTGAGTAAATTTCTTTCTTTCTTTCTTTCTTTCTGCAAGGTTCATTTTGACAGGTTGCTACGATGGATTAGGAAGGTAATTTCATAACCTTTTTTTTTCTTTTTTTCATGAAATAACAAAAACATATGTTTCTCTTTAAATATATAAATTCAGGATATGGAAAGGTCCAGGAAATTGTACACATATTTTAGAAGGTCATAATGGTGCAATAACATCAGTTGGTGTTGTGAATTCAAAAGGTATACACTTGTTTTACAAACTAAATCTTCATTTTTTTATTTATTTTAATAAAAAGTAAGTTATTTCTTTTCTCATTATTTCTCACTAAATCTTCAGATAATGAAAACGACACCAATAAGGTTGTTGCAACTAGATCAAAAGACAGAACTGTGAAACTCTGGAAGGTAATTTTAACTTTTACATTAAAAAAACTCTTATTAAAAAATCAACAACTAAAAAAAATAAAACTAAATTTTTTTTTCAACTTGAAGTTTGATCCAGAGCTTCTATCAGAAAACCTAAAGATTAGTTCTTTCAGAACTCTTGTTGGGCATACTGCTTCAGTTCAAAGCCTTGCATCACAACCTAATGGCAATTTGGTAATTTTTCTTTTTTCTCAATAATATTTAATGTTTTTTACATTTTTGCCACTATCTCTCACCTCTCTCCTCCTCCATTACAGATATGTTCAGGTTCTTGGGATTGCAGAATCAATGTGTGGCAAACAGAGTCTAATGAAGCAGATATTGTTTTAGTAAAGAAAAGGAAAAAAGGGAATAAGCAATAAGAATCTCAATCAGAGGTATATTTTTATATTTTAATTTATATTTTCATTAAGTTTATTGATAATTTGGTTAAAAAATAAATATAGGGGGAGGATGTATCTACACTTGTGGGTCATACTCAATGTGTATCTTCGGCTGTTTGGCCTGAATATGGAACGATTTATTCAGCATCATGGGATCCTTCTATTAGAAGATGGGATATTGAAACAGGAAAAGATACAATAAACATGGTATTATATAATTATTATTATTATTATATAGGGTTAATTTCAAAATAATACGTTATATTTTGAGTTTTTTTTTTCTTTTTTCCAAGCAAAACCCTTAACTTTGTATTTTCTTTTTTCAAAAAAAAAATTCCAACCTTCTAAATGCTTCCTAATAAACCCTCAACTTTTTTTAGTTTCACTCGAAAGAACCCCCACACATTTAGTCTTTTTTTTTTTGGCAAAAACTGACTAAAAGGGCCAGATTGGAAAAAATGAAAATGTAGTCTTCTACCAAGACTCGATTGTAGTCTTCTACCAAGACTCGATTGTTCTGTATGTTTGTCCTTTTGTAAAAGCGAGTGTTTTTCCCAAGTATGATTATCATTACCAGAAAATAGTTTACATTACCGTTTATGTGGGAAGATCACTATATGTATGTAATGGGAAAATGAAGATGTACTGTAGTATTGTATATAGTAACTACCGATGTACTAACTACCTTAAACCAATTGTTTAATTAAGGTAAAATGTGATGAGATTATAACCATACTTGATTGACTAGTAAAACACCACGTTCGAAGACGTCGAAATGGTATGTAATTCGTCACCCGTAGACCTGCAGGTCCCACTGTAGCTAGCAGCAAGGTGTAGGATGGTTAATCCCATATAGATCTATACACAAACTCATGCTCTCCCTCCAGGAGAATCTGGTTACAAAACATGACACAACAGTATATTGCCATGCCATGAAGTAGTGGCTCACATTAATCTTATATTGTTCTTGTATTAGTGTAGTATGTTCTTTGTGTTTCTCGTTATAGTATGTTATTTGTTTTTCTCGTTATTGTATGTTTGAACTGACTTATGTATGAACTGACTCTTGTAAGTTTCATTGTTCTAGAAATAGTGAGTGGTAATCCTCTAAACTATACCTATTATAGTTTACTAGTACTGTTTTGTGAATGACTGATCATGTTTGTACATCTTTGCTACCCAAAGGTATCGAACTGGTTGGAAGAACTTTTATATCTACATACATATACATAATATATAACTAAGATTTAAACGACACTCGGACAAACAACCAATACCCTAAGTCCACAACCAAACAAGGAACAGGAAATAAAGCGAGTTATCAGTCCTAAGCCCTTTCAACCTTATTTATATAACTATATCTATATAGACATGATTTTGACAATATATAAGTTTAAAAGAGTTTTGTAAAATGATAAAGAGTTTATCATATAAAAGAGTTTTAACCATTTGAATAGTTATTGATGACTTGTTGTCAGTTTATAAAATGATTTGAAATAGTTTGTTTGATAACATAGTTTTGAAGTATAAGAATTCCTCTTGTTTGATAGTTATAAATCACATGTGATTGATACTATAACTATAATGTTTTCTTCTTGTATCCCCCCTAAAAGGATTTAAAATCATTTAAAAGATAATTTTAGGGGTATGAACTCACCTGTAGTGAGTGATTCGAATGTAAGATCGATTAGGATGCTAAGTGTGTTAAATGAAGTCTTGAGCACAAACGGATCTTATTAAGCATATAATGACACATGTATGTATATAATTAGTGTATATAACAACTAATCATGTATTGGAAACATCCGTAGGGACTAGGAAACACTTGGAATGAAGTGTTACAATCACATATGATTGTACAAAAGGTGTTCACGGCCACATAAGGGTGTGTTTACGGCCAAGGGGTGTTCACGGCCAATATGTTTACGGCCCAAGAGTGTTCATGGCCAAGGATTTTACGACCAACACATGAACTTGAAGGGTTTTCGACCATGGCTTGAAGGGTTCACGACCACCTTATGAACTAAGAAGGGTTTACGGACACCTTATGAACTAAGAAGGGTTTATGACTGTAAAATCTTGATGTTCATGCATAATATGGTTGATTTTTGGTTGCTAATCATGTGCTTCTAATGGAAAACATGTATATGGAAAGGATACTTACGTTTTGGAAGCTTAAAGGGGTGATTACGGCCCAAAGAACTAGTGTGTGTTCTTGGTGATTTGAAGATCTAAACCCAAAAGAGATGAATCCATGGATGAAATCATAGGGTTTCATAAGATCAAGAAGGATATCAAGAAACAATGGAAGAATCACTTACAAATTTGAAGAGAAAAGGAAGTGTTCCTGATGATACTTGAGAGATAAATGAGTGTTCTTGACTTGAAGATGTGAGAAGTGAAGAAATAATGAAGGAAGTATATTATATAGGGAAAGGTTCACGGCTGCCAAGAGTTTACGACCGTAAACTCTAGTTTGCGACCATAAACTCCTTGTGATGGAGTTTCCGACTTGAATGCAACACAATGAACTTTAGTTAACACATCCTAAAACACAATCCTTGAATGTACTAGGCTTAGAACACTCAAACATACCCTTAACAATGCTAAAAGATAGAAGAAACAAGTCTGACTTTTGATTGAATTATTTGGCTTTACAAGACAGAAATTCTGGGTTGTCATAATAGGCAAGATCTGATTGTTGCCATCCATGGCTACTGCATGCAAGATGGTGCCTTTGTACTTTCCCTTCAAATGAGCACCATCCATAATAATAACTTTTCTACAACACTCTCTGAAAGCACGTATCTGTAACAACAATATAAAAACCATTAATATATCAACAATATAATTTGTTTATAAACATTTAAGAAAATAACAAATATATTTAAAAATATATTACCGCGCATCTAATAGCGAAAAAGCAATACTCAAAACGATCATCCGAATCAGTTTTTATGTACGCCACAGTACCAGGATTATGTTTCTTCATATTGTGAAAATAAACTGGAAGTTTGGAGAAACTTTCTTTGGGGGTCCCCATCATCAATTCCAAAGCAAATTCTCTAGCATGCCACGCTTGTGAATAACTCATATTTATTTGTAGCAAAGCATTCATATCTCTAATTATATCATTAGGCCTCCAAAATCTCAAACTTCCTTGACTCATAATGTCATGTATTATGGTTCCCAAAACTTTGCTATTTGATTGCCTATGATTTGGGTGTATAAGCAATAAAGAACATGTATGCTCGTCATTAAACGTCTTAATTTCAAACATTTATGTTCCTTTAATGAGAGATGTGTATAAACGCCAATGACAATTTTCTTGCATACAAACAACCTAGTACCGAGATTTTGAAGATTTTTGAACCTTTATCTGAAACTTTTCTCTAATGGCTTTGAATTTAACAGCAAAAGCTAGGCCTTTTGGTGTTATAGGTTTGATTAACAATTAATTTATCATTCGGACCTAAACTCTGAAATGGTCCAGGTTCAAGAATAGGTTCTGGACAATTAGGAATAGAAGGAATATAATACCATGGATTAAAAGCAATTTTTCGTTGCGTGTACTCATCATCTGACCACCCTTCATTTGATTTTTCCTCACATCTTCGATCATCAATTTTAGGAACTTCTTCAAACTCGAACAAATTTTGACGTTGTAATTCAATCATGCCCATTTTTGCTTCTTTATCATTATCTGATACAAAAGTATCATTAGCAGATACAAATTTATCATTAACCAAAACTTTTTTTTTCATAACACACCGTCACTTCATTTCCTCTTCCCCTTGAACGGTTTCCATCACATTGGCTTTCTCTACGACCTCTATTAGTTTTTGCTAGATTAAACTGGTTGTTAACCACTGCTTGTTCTTCAGCTTCTTCACCTACCACCGTTAAATATAAATGCACCGTCTTCTTTGATTAAGATATTACATGTCTAAATTGAAATACATCAGTTTCATCTCCAAGCTCCATGACATACCCTAACTCCGGGTGTTTAAAAGACAAACATATATGACTATTTAACACACCTGCCTTAATTCTAACCATTTGTAATAACATTTCATGGTCAATGTTAGGAGGAAGATTTAAACCATAGTTTTTCACATTATTTCTAATGTAAACCTCATCTCCATTAACTAACTGCCACGACTCTCCCGTACACAAAATAATAAAACTCATTTTACAAATCACTCTCCACAAACACAATGAAAAAACAACTTCTACTGGTAATTGAAACTTACAAACTCACAAAAAACCACTTAAATACGTCTATAACTTCTATAACTGATTCGCAGATGTGTACACCGATCCGCATAAAACAGTTTTGCATATTCCCTAACAGTTATGCAGAGGTGTATATTGATCCGCAGAAAACAGTTATGCGTATTCCCTAACAGTTATGTAGAGGTGTACATTGATCCATAGAAAACAGTTCTATAACTGATCTGCAGAGGTGTACATTGATCCGCAGAGGTGTACACTGATCCGCAGAAAACAGTTCTTACGTGGCTAAGTGATGTGTCAAAAACTCCTTACCTGGACTTTTGCATATCAAAGTTTTCGTGGTTCGATTTGAATGAATGAAGTTTATTTCTAAGTATGTTTATTATGAAGGTTGTAACATATCAAAGTTTCCGTAGATTGATTTGAATGAATGAACTTTATTTCAAAGTATGTTTATTACGAAGGTTGTATGTTTATGTTTTCTAAAGTATGTTTTGTAACATAGTTAAAGTATGTTTATCATTTAGAATACCAATGTGTGTAATTTTATATAAAACATGAAACATTTGTATAATTTTTATTAAACACACAAGTTTTTAAAAAATGTAATTAATTAAGAAAAAGGAAAAACGAAAACATTTTTTTTACATAATAATCACATAATACCTTATGTGATTAAAAAAATAATAATATTAATAAACGAAAAAAAATGAAAAAACGAAAAAATAAAAATAAAAAACCAAAATCCGTAGAAGTGTTCATGGTTCCGCAGAGGTGTTTATGGTTCTGTAGAACCCCTCTGCGGAACCTGTGGTCTAGGGAGGGCAAAAAAACCCGAACCCGACGGGGAAACCCGATCCCCGAAGTTTTCGGGCTGGGTCGGGTCGTTCTTATCGGGTTTCGGGTCCTTATCGGGTATTTTTTCGGGTTCAGGGCAGGGAGTGGGGAGTGTCTACCCCGACCCGCCCCGCCCCGAATATATATATATATATATATATATATATATATATATATATATATATATATATATATATAATTACACTTCTGCCCCTGAAGACTAACCCTAAAATCACACATTCAGTCATTCTCGCAGTCACACTCCTCTTGATCTCTTCTAGTTCCAGCCGACTTCAATATTCCAAATCAACAAAATCAAATGTTCACTTTTTCAGCTATGGTCCGAGGGTGATGATCGGTCGATCGTTTTCAAATCCATCCTTCATTTTCATCGAGTGAACCATCACGATCAACAGGAAGCTATTCAGCTATTGCGACCATCGTCATTCGTCCAGCAAGCAACGTCCCGAATCCTGAAGTTCTGTTTCATCGAAGACTCGAAGCTCGTCCTCATCCTCATCGGTTTCACAGTTTCAATCATTGGAGAATCGGCAATCGTTGGAGAATCCTAGTAATTTCGAACTCATCTAATCGGTAAAAATAATGCTTAATTGAACTTGATAATTTCGAACTGTGATGGATTTGAATATGATTTATGATGAACTTGATACTCTCAAATCCAATTACTGTTTATGATGAATTGATTTTGGATTTTGAATATGATTTTTGTATTTATTTTGGATAATGTTGAATACAGCTGATTTGTACCGATAATCTGATTTCTGATATTTAAATGCATATATTATTTGATTTCTTTTCAAATGAACATAATATTTGTTGAGTATGATACTCTGATATGACATTGGTTTGAGTTGAATATATGGTTTCTGATTTCTAATCTGTTTCTGATATGCTTAGACTAATCTATTGAGTGAATTTGATCTGTTCTGATTTCTAATTTATATAGACAGATTTGTTGAGTGATTTTGATTTGAGTTGTTTTGTGATTTAAGAACTTATTTGGTATTTTAAGCCTATGCAACTTCTTAATTTATCATTGTATTTACAGTTTTTCCTTCTTTTTTTTCTGCCATATTTCGGGTTTTAGGGTCGGGTTTTCGGGTAATTATCGGGTTTCGGGTTTAGGGTCGGGTTCGGGGAAATTTTCAGCCCCGACGGGCGTCCCGATAAGAAACCCGTCGGGTTTCGGGTCGGGTTCAGGTACACATTTAAAAATCGGGTTCGGGTTTGGGAAGCTATGCCCCACCCCGAACCCGCCCCGTTACCATTCCTATTAAAAAGGACCACAATTGGGCTCTTGTCATGAAGTAGGGTCCAAGTTGCCTAAACCTTTGTGCCAGCCATCCTTTTCACCTTATCTCCCATTCCATCCACTAAATTAGCATGTTATATATTTCATAGCAGCATACACGAAATATCATTTAACAAAAGATAAGAATGTCTTATTAATAAAAAGGTTAGATCGATGAAAATATACGTAGTAGAGTGTCGTGGAATGGATCTATATGAAATATCAGCCTCTCAAAAAAAAAAATATATATATATATATATATATATATATATATATATATATATATGGATTAAATATGAAACCTAAATATTGTGTGAGTGTAGTACTTAATATGAACCGTTGGATTAGAAACTCAAAAGGCTAAGAATGGAGGATCAGTTAATTAATATGTCAAATATTCTTTAATCAACTGACTAATTAAATCGTGTATAAGGGAAATAATTTCATTTTGTAGGAATTTAAATTATAAATCGCCAATTAATCTGTGTACGCTTCTATTTTTTTAAATCCACTATCTTTCATTACAAATTTTTAGGAAGGCATGGTGATGATCTGGTCATGTGAAGATACGTTTAACCAACCAAGAATCATGATATCAGTACAAATAAAAGAATCATCCACCACATTTTTTTCCATATATTCTTGAAGAATGGAACCATATAAGTAATGTAATTCATTAAGGTTTTCCTCATTTTCGAGTGATTCGTGTAATTGTTGACTAAATTTGAAGAATTCGGATCGTTGTTGTCATTAATTTTTATTTAATCAATTAAGGTTTTCGTAGTTCATATATATATTTTTTTACCATCATGTAATCTTGAAGAATATAAACCAATTCCTGAAGAATTTGATTTTTTTTGTTTTGAAAATTATGTGATGTTTTGTTAGCAATCGGTTCACTTACACAATCAAATTTCTTTTTTTAATGATAGAAGTAATATTTCTTTTTTATGTTTCGTTGTTTGGGTTAACATGTTTGTATAATTTATTAAATTATTTATTTATTTATATTTTTTTAAGAACGAGTTTTGTAAAAGATAAAATGATTGTACAAGATATATTCTTCAAAAATATGTATAGATAATTTGTTGTAAGTAGTTTTTTCATGTTCTTTAAGAATTATGGATATATCAAAGTAATTTTAAGATAAAAGTATGAATGAATGAGAAGACACAGCATATATTCATAAAGAATTTGACTATTTATGTACATCTTTTTTTACTGTGAAGGTTGAATGTGTAAATGTTTTTTTGTTCATAATACGCATATGCTTCTTTTAATAACTGGTTCTAGAAAAGGAAAATCATATATAGAATACATATTATTTAAGAATGTTTGTGGTTACATTGATAAAAGTAATTTTCTTCACATTGTTTACACATTATGTAGATGTCTAATTTATGGTTTGGTAAAAGTGAGGAAAAAATGAGAAGGAACATCTTATATTCTTAAAGAATATAATTATTAGTTTAATCCAAATATACAAACAGAATTCATATTTTTTATCAATTAAAGAATAATTTTTTTAATCTATTTATTCTTAAAGAATGTATATGTTTGTCATATTGTTTTTTTTTTCAAATCATAAGTTGACTATGTTAAGGTTTTTATCCACGTATTATTATAAATTGTGGATAAATTTTGTATATGCTTAAAGAATGGTTGTGTTTGTTTCATCCATGCATTACACATGATATATGCCAAAATGTAATGAACAAAAATAACATTCTTTAAGAATAAAGACAATCAAGAAAAAAAAAGCAAGAAAAACCCAACTCTTTTATATTTCTCAAGTTAGAGGTCTATATAAAAGAAAAGTAAAAACATGTAAAGTTAGAGGTAGAAGACGATGCATAATGGTTAGATAAAAAAACATTAAGATCAAAGGTAGTAGGGAATAAAGAGGGGGAAATTAAATTAATGAGTGATCTGTTTTTTTTTTCTAATATAAACTAAAAAAACAAGAACATGGAGAGTCAAAGGTAGAAGGCGATGAATAGTGGTTGAGTAAAAAAATCTAAAGAACTAAGGTAGAAGGCAAAAAATGGGAATGATGAAACTGATACCTGATATGAATAATTGTCATATATATAGGAATAAAATATTAGGTTATTAAATTAAAATTATTGAATGTTCCTAATTTACCTCTAGATGGTGATTGGTCCAGAATTGGTTATACACTCACACAATAACTAAGGTTTATATATGAACCTAACTCTCTCTCTCTTTCTCTCTCTCTCTCTCTCTCTCTCTCTCTATATATATATATATATATATATATATATTGATGCGACCTAGGCTCCGATCACTTAGGCTACTAGTGATGATCGCCAGAAGGAAACCTGAGAGGTCACAAGGAAAGAAAAACCGTCAGCTGCTCTCCAGGAGGAGGTCCCGAAAAAACGCTCTGATGGTCAAGTCAGTAGAGTGAATAATTATAAAGGCTAATGAATCGGGAATGATAGCTTACTCATCAAGGCAAGGTGAACGTCCTTTTATACTGAGGATCCTCCTCGGTCCACATGCGAGACAAGGACCTGCGATCCTGACAAGATCCACCGTCCTTATTGGTGGATTGTGTTCCTCATAGTGTCAGAGCTAACGATTGGCTCAGGCGATAATGCTCTGGATGTGCCTCTTGTCGCCTGGAGTCGTTGTCTTTGGACTGTAGCGAAGGACAATATTTGGTGAGGGTGAGGCTCTTGCGCGGTCGCCCTGTTGGGGTCCCTGGTGGCCAGCATTACCGAGTTGGGCTTGGTCAGACCTCGCTGGGAATTCCTCGTCGGGGACTCTCTTACTTTTGGCCCGCTCTGAGGGGCGTGTCATCATGTCCCCCAATCCAGTAGTCATAGCGTATGCTAGCTAGCTATGATGTTCTGGACTTAACTGTTGGTATACATGTCATGCTTTCGTTTGGACGTCGCTTCATTTTCGGTGATGCGACCGCTCGTCGTGCACGGCGGTTACGTTAGCCATGTCAGAGATTTTCGTAAATCTCGCTCTTATTTCCCCTTATAGTTTGTGAGAAGATTTTTCTTAGTTCTTATCTTCTTTCTTCGTTTTCTTCTTTTTTCCTTTTCTCCTTGCATCTTCTTCCATGAGCTTGATCTCGAGTTCCTCTAAATTCGCCACTCTTCAAGAGGCATATGGCCTTACTCCAGCCGATGGAGTGGAGTTCTCGGTTGCTGGAGCTTTGATCATTTCACTGCCACCTGGGAAGGTGGGTGTCTATCAAAAAACCTTCGACGCCGGCCTTCGTCTTCCCCTGACTGATTTCCAAGAGGAAGTAATCTGATGCAGTGGGTGTAATATTCAGATGTTGACTCCTGGTGTCATCCACAATATGGTAGCTTTTGAAATGATATGTCGGGCTCATGGCATCATTTCTGACTACTTCGTCTTCAAGTTCTTCTTCCGGTTTGTTGCTACTAATGACAAGTACACCTTTTCTGCCTGCTGGGGTGGTCATAATCTCATCCTTGATAGAAAACCGCCAAAGAATTGGCAAGACAAGTGGTTGTGGATGAACCAGGAACTGCTCGGCTGGGAATACCATCGGGCGAATGCTCTGTCAGATGTTACCCCAAAACTGTTTCCTCATAACCAAGCGACTGCAGATTTCTTGCGTACTCTCCAGGTGGACATTACCACGAGGTCTGAGGCATTACTTACTGGGGTTGGGATAAGTCCTAATTGGCATACCTGGAGGGAGATTTCTGTCTTCTACACTGTCTCAAATGGTGAGTTGTTTTTGCTTCTTCTCCTTTCCCCCAACCCCCCCCCCCTTTTTAGGGTAAGGATGCTTTATACTTACTCTTTTTGCTTTCTTGTTTCATCATTATCATTTCCCTTTATATTTGGTCTCTGTTTTATAGGTACAAAATGCTCTGTTTCTATGGACTTTGTTCTATGAAAGCGATATCAGGGGAAATTGGAACATCGGGTGGTGCCTTTGTGCGAGACTCTGCCTCCGCCCCGTCGCTTGAGTGTCTCTGATGTGGTGCCTCCACGACCCGTGGGGAGCTCTACCACGTCGGGGAGCCATCCAGCTTCCCATCCTGCCTTGACCCCTGTCGTGATACCTCGCCCATCCAACGAGTCGTCGACCGATGGTGTGGTGGATAGTAAGGACGGGATCATTGCCAGCGTCTGCCGAGCTGCATGGAAACGGAAAGTTGATCAGGCGATGAGTGGACCAACGCCCAGGGGAAATTCTGGTCATATTATTCATCGTGTGGTGCAATGCCATGGGCTTATGTGTCTATTATCCACTACGTCGCCACACTCCGAAGATGTGTTAGTGATACCCGCTGGTGACGTTGAACAGTCTGAGGGTATCAAGGGGGCGTCTCAACAACCTGTTGTTCCTGATCCAATTGCTTTGAGTCTTGGTGTTAGTTCTCAGTCTTCAGGGGATAGTGTTGAGCGGTTGCTTCACAAGCCTGCTGCTGTAAAGATCCCTTATGGTGTTCCTGTCTTTGTCCCGGAGTGGAATCTTCGGCCTGATTCCCGCATGTATGTCCATTATGTCGCCTTGAAGTTTACTTATCATGCCCTTCCTCCTGTTACTGTCGAGGATATGGACTCTATGAACAACGTTGCCCTTGCTCATAGCCTTGCTTATGCTGTTGCGCAGGCCGTGACTTACTTGGTTGTTGGATCTTGGCGCGTACAACGCCTCAACGATTTGGAGCATGCATACTCCGCCTTGGTGGCTAGTGAATCGAGTCTGAAAGGTGAGGTGACAGACCTTGGTGCTACTGTTCATCGATTGGATTAGCAGAATAAGTCATTGGTGTCGGAGAAGCTGGTGTTGGAGGATGTTTGAAGCACTTTGGAGGCTCAGGTGGAATCTCTAACCCAAGCGAATTAGTGTTTAATGATACAGAATGAGAGCCTAGAGCGTGATCTTATCAAATGTGAGCGTGAGTTGGAAATGTTGAAGGTTGCTCGTAGTTGTCTAGTCCATGTTGGACTTGTGCGAGTAATGGATAAGCTCCTAGGGCATCCTAAGTTTACCGGGGGGTATCAGTCGCATTTGCCACGAGGCGCTTGTTACAGGTGAAGAATCACTTCGGGCTAGTTTAAAGGCGCAGGTCGATGCCGGGACATATGATCCTGCTGCCAGCGATTTTCGTTCGAGTCATTCCTCGGCCCTGGACAATGCTCTTCTGGCTTTTGCGACTATGGACTTTACCGATTTACTTGGATTGGGCCAGCTGGATGTGGATAGAGTGAAAGAATTGTGTGTGTTTGATGAAGGTGAGGATGTGGGAACAGGTCATGTTGAAGGAAACGTTGCTGGAGTGGCGGGAGGTGGTGTTGGTGGCCTTGGAGGTGGTGAGATTGGGACTAGCGCAAATGGTGATGGTGTATGAAGTCGTTTGAGCTTCCCTTCGGGTGTGAGAAAATTTGACGAAGCTTGGTTTTATTTTGTTTTGTTCTTGAACAATTTGTGGCCTCTAAGGCCTTTCATCTTGTTATGTTGGATTATTCTGCTTGTTTTTTTTTCTAAACAATTTGTGGCCTCTAAGGTGTTAATTGTGTTGTGCCGACAGTGTTTTGGAATAATGGTGGATTTGTTTGTTTACTTTATGTTCCTTGATTGAAATTTCAGACATGTCAAACCTCCTTTGTAGGTTTTGCTATTTATTATGACTCTACTTTGTCATTGTTTGTGCATGTGGATCCACTAAGTATCCCATTTGTTCTGTTTTTATCATACATAATCATTGGGCACAATATATCAAGATTAGTGCATTTTTATTTAAGTAATACTGATACATGCTAGTTTTTTGCACTATAATTCCCTATCGAACTGCTCTAAGTGTGCGCATGTTGGTCCGGGTGATCAATCTGACCAAGGGATATCTCGATATCCTCCTTTCTGCATAGGGGCTTATGGTCTTTTCTCAAAAGTGGAACTTCCTCAAGTTCCTCGCGTTCCATGTTCTTGGTATTTGTCTTCCTCCGGGTTTTTCTAGAGAGTATGAACCGTTGCGGTGTGATTCCACCACCTTGTATGGTCATTCCCATGTGTGGCTTAATTTTCCACAGGGTTGTGCATGGCTGACTTCGTTCTTCCATAGGACGTAATCTCATACCCGGAAAGCTTTATCCTTGACTCGCTGGTTGTAGTATCTTTCTGCTATTTTTTTTGTAGGCGGCTTGACGCATGCTCGAGCGTTCCCTCCGTTCTTCCAGAAGGTCTAAGCTTTCCCTTAAGTTCTCATCGTTTTCTTACTCTCGACAGTATTATGTCTATATCGAGCCTATCATTATTCCTGTTGGTAACATTGCCTCAGCTCCATAGGCTAAACTAAACTGTGTCTCCTTTGTACTGGTTTGTGGTATGGTTCGATATGACTAAAGGACTTCTGGTGGCTTATCTACTCAATTTCCCTTTGCTTTGCCCAACCGCTTCTTAATTCTGTGCACTAGCGTCCTGTTGGACACCTTTGTTTGTCCATTGGCTTGTGGGTGCGCTACGGATGTGAACGTTTGCTCTATTCCTCTTTCAACACACCAAATTCTGAAAGGGTTCTCAGTGAACAATAGCCCATTGTCACTAACCAAAACTTTGGGTGTCCCAAACCTTGTTATGATATTCTTCCATATGAACTTGATCATTTGTTTTCCAGTGATGCATGCCAGTGGTTCGGCTTCTATCCATTTCGTGAAAATAGTCAACTGCCACGACCAGGAATTTTACTTTCCCCAGGGCCTCTGGGAAAGGACCGATGATGTCAATTCCCCATTGATCGAAAGGCCACGGACTAACTATGCTTTTCATCTTGGTTGGGGGTACGCCTTGTGCTGGTGAGAAGGTTTGACATTCTACGCACGTCCGAGTTAATGTGACAACATCCTGATGTATGTCCGACTAGTAGAGTCCCATGCGAAGTACTTTGCTTTTGAGTACCCGTGCTCCTTCGTGTGCCCCGGCTGATCCCGCGTGGGCTTCTTTTAGGGCCTTCTTTCCCAACTCGTTGTCTATGCATTTGAGCCACGAGGCCGTGTGGCCTTTTCTATACAACGCTCCCCCCAGGATCGCGTATCGGGGGGCTCGTATCCTTGTTTTTCGCGCTTCTCCATGATCGTCGGGAAGTATGTCGTGTTGCAAGTAATCTATGATGGGCGTCATCCAGTTAGGTTGTGCCGTAGACAGAGAATCGACTTGGCGTTCATCAATTCTCCTTTCTTTTAGCACCTCCACCACTACCTCCTTAGAGAGATGTCTGAAGCATATCGATGCGAGCTTGCTAAGAGCATCTGTGCGTCTATTACTTCCCCTCGAGATCGGTTTTATGGTGAAACTCTTGAGCGAGCTCGTAATAAGTTGGACTGCTCTGACATATCTTTCAATCTATCTATCCTTTGCTTCAAATTCTCCTGTGACCTGGTTGCCCGCCAAGCGTGAGTCGGTCAAAGCTACGACCCTTTCCGCTCCCATTTTTACTGCCAACCTGAGGCCGGCTAACAAGGCTTCGTATTCAGCTTCGTTGTTAGAGGTGTAAAACTCAAAACGCAAAGTGTATGTGATCTCTTCGCCCATGGGGTTGGTTAAGATTAATCCCGACCTTGAGCCTTCCTTGTTGGAAGCTCCGTCCGTGCAGAGGGCCCACTGCTGGTTGATCTCTTCTTTTTGGCATCTCTGCTGGGTCGTGCCGTTGATTTCCTGCTGAAGTTCCCCTGATATTTCCAATAGGAAATCTGCCAATGCTTGTCCTTTGATGCTTATCCCGGGATGGTAGCTAATGTCGTGCTCCCCTAACTCAATGGCCCATTTCACGAGGCGTCTGGATGTCTATGGCTTCAGGAGTACTTGCTTGATCGGACAACTAGTTAATACCTCTATCTGGTGGTCCTGGAAATACTAGCGGAGTCGTCGTGCCGCGTTGATTAAAGCGAGCACCAACTTTTCAATGATTGGGTAATTAACTTCTGGCCCTTGCAGGTCCCGACTCACAAAGTAGATCTGGAGTTGCCGCCCTTGCCTTTCGACCACTGGTACGGACGAAATGGCATCTTTTGATGTGGACAGATAGACTTGCAACATCTCTCATGGTACTGGGCTGGCTAGAGTGGGGAGCGTGTGCAATGCCTTGTTTATCTCCTACAGGGCGGACTCGGCCTCTAGTGTCCATCCTAACTAGCATGGCATGGGGAACTTGAATCATAAAATTACTAGTAGAATGACATACCTTTTAGTAGTGCTTGATTGCTTGGAGTTTGAGAGCCTAGATCCAATAGTGTGGATGCCTCAAATGGAAATCACAAATTACCACACTTTGGAAAACTCGTGAGAGAATAATGCACACTCTTGAATTGGCCACCACTGTTGTACACACACAACTAGTGCCAAATCAAGTGTCAAGGACTCCTTTATATAGTGTGGAGGATTAGGTTTGCATCCATGTAAACCCTAATACCCATGACTCTTCCTTTCCAAGGATCCATGGGTTAAAAGCTCCATGGACTCCCATGCAAGCCTAGCCCATTCCAAATGAGTATTACTATTAGCCCACACTATATAAAAATACAAGAGCCCATATTTAATTAGTCACATTTTTTATCACCAAATTAATTCTAAATTAATTTATGATCAATATTAATTAAATAATATGAGTTCATATTAATATATTATAACTTATAATATATTAACAAATCATAAACATATTATTCTCAAAAGGTTATCCAAATCGTTCGGGTGAAGTGCAACCAAAATGGACCATGCCGGGTCGGGTCAAGTGCATCTTAAATATTGTTATGGAGTTAGACACCTTATCCAACAGTCTCCCACTTGGATAAGTCTAATAACTATATTTGCAAATATGAGTTCATGAACCAACCGACAATCGTAGCTCTCAAAACTCTGTTGAACTAAGAAGTGCCATTTTAGATAAGTGATCATATAATCCTCTGTTCTAGATATCAACCGGACAAATACATGGAACAATGTCTTACTTATTGTCCACCAGTTTGTTTCTCGATTTCCGATTTGTTTGACATAGAACTTAAGTGAACAAATCAGCTTAGTTCTGACCAAGCCCGGTACATGTGTCAACACAAAATCATCGAGGGGCCCAGATATCGCTTCTAATCCAAGAACGAGTAGATAAACTTCGACTCATATGCTTGTTCTACTACTTGTTGAATTATACACAAAGACACGTTTTATAACATCAAGTTACCAATGTGTTTACATACAATCAATGTATAACCAACTCATAGGAAACAAGTCATATCTCTATGTTTGAAGACTTATATGATATTACCGTCTCACGATCACTTGAGATAAATTCCATGAAGTGATACCAGCGAGCGTGGGTTGAATCCAATACTCAGAACTTATGAGCACTCATGAGTGTTGTAGCGATGTCCGACATCTTAGACCTCTACAAGCTAACCCATGACAGTCTTGATTTATATCTACTTCCAGCATATGACCGACTGTGGATGGTTTGAATAACTTAGTCATTCAGGAAGAGCGACTTAGTTATTCTGGAAGTCAAAACATGCAAAGTGAAACACAAGAATAATCGAATCCAATATGGTCTCAACACTTATGAATATAAATAAAACACCTTTTATTATCACCATATTGATTACACATTATTCTGTTTTGATTTATCAACTTAACACTTGAATTAAAACAATAGTTGTCCCATGCTCCAAGCATGTACACTGTGTTTTTCTAAACAATAGTCATGCCATACTCCAAGTATGCAAACTATGTTTGTCTATGATCCTTACTTTGTGAAGTAGATCAATTGAACATGATTCCAATGATGCTCATTTCACAATCCTAAATCCTTATTGTAAATGTAAGAGTATCAAATTCTTGTCATTTATTGTAATCTGTTAGCTTTTAAAATCATATGCATTGATCCTCTTGCAATGACTATGCACAAAAGTCACAAAGACCTGGCAACAGACATTACAAATTATTTCAGTGGAGATCAATTTCATGGAAACGAAGTCTCACATTCAAAGTACATTCCTTTGAATATCCTTCTTGCATAAAAGTTTCTAACTTTCTCATAGATTCTTAAAATCCAACTCCCAATATGGAAATCATTTCCAGATTCTCATTTTGACTATCACTTATGAACAATAGCAACCTCTTTTCAAAATATGTCAATATGGCCCTTTCCAAAATTTAGCATCATACTTCCAACTGTCCATGAGAAACCAATCTTAGGTAAACTTCAGATTGTTCTCGACAATTGCTTAATCATTTCAGTCATATCTGGTTCTATTCCTTTTTTTCCTCTTAATGTTCTAGGCATTTTTGAAAATTTGGAACAGATAGATATTTTAACACATGTGATCGATCCTATACTCGAAGCATATGGGACACGATTCATGATGTCTCACATAAAGACATGATACTAGATCAGTCTTTTGCTACAATATTTTATTTGCCATGTTTCCAAAAATCGACTATGAAGAGGGATGTCGTAACCATAATCGAAATTTGAGAACGCAATATATATATATATATATATATATATATATATATATATATATATATATATATATTCTTAACTAAAGATGATTAAAATCTCAATCTAAACTTTTAGGATTGAAATGAAGTATAATCTCTTCTCCCTTAATTATAGCAAAACAATTTTTTTCCAAGCAAAACTTTTGTTTTTTATAATTAACAATACTTATCATTATGCTCCCACTAGCATAATAATTATTTAGCATAACAATTATGCTCCCACTAGCTTTGACATATACTTAGAAATCAACTTCTAGAAATCAACACTTTATTGACTTTTATCACCAAAGTTCATACTTCTGATACGAGATGCTTCGACAAAACTTTATCTAAGCTTCTCAGACTCATACATCTTTCCTTAGATAGCTCACATGTGTGTCTAAACAATTATGAAGAGAGATGTCGTAATCATAATGTTTAGACCTTTTTTCCATTTCTCACAAGTCCATGTTAGTGTGCCGGTTAACCACACACGCTCCACTAATGACTTTGAGAATGTAAATATTATAATTGCTATCTACTTAAAATCTACTTAGTGAAAGCGTTTCCTCACCATCATTTTCATGAATCGGAAAGAAACCTTGTTACACTTAGATTTTATGGTGTATGTGTTCCTATCCATGTGAATTTGTCAAAACCATAATCGCAAGACAAGGTTAATGACAAACTCAAACTCACATGAATTAAACTTGTTCAATCTTGATTTCTTACCACTTGGTAGCAAGGCCCACCATTGCTTCCAATTTGTTATGCACACAATTTAGAACTCACATAACTCACATACATAGCCAACTTTACCGGAATAGGCACAAAAACAATAATTATGTCAACACGATAAGTTACAAACCTCAAGTCGTGTGCTAGTGATAAACTATAGGTTTTTATCCTTGATTAGCTCTTGAAACTTTCAAGACCTTTAAGAGTCCTACTTTCCTCTTGACATATAAGTTTCTCTTTATCAAGAACCATTCCGTGACAACCAAACAAATATTCAAGAGTCAGTGCAGATTCTTATCAAGATAAACACTTCACACAATTAGCCTTAGTTGGTCTTTGTTTTATCCAAAACATCACAACTTACCAATTTTAAATGTACAAGAGTAGAAAACATTTTACTCTAACATTTGACAAGTGTTATAAACCTTCTTTAAGATGTATCACTCAAGTTACAATCTTGGAGTATGACTCTAAGACTCGTTTTGGAACGAAGTATGACTCATCTTATCGATTTTAACCACTTCAATAATTCATGACTCCTCTTCTTAGCCATAAGAATGCACTAAGATGTCCCTACAGGATGAATTGTGATATGGTCTCACAATCATTAAGATGATCATAAAACATGATACTAAAGTACTCTCCCATCTTTTTAGATTTAAGAAACTCTTATCTTTCTGCCTAATTTGATTCTTCCCATTCGCCCTACCATACATTGAAACTTTTCCAATGTTTCAGAATTGTACTTAAACTTGTAGGTACAACCATATTTACTAAACTTTAGTAAATCATGACGAATAGTCTTATTGATCTTTGTGGTGGACTTTGTCCTACACACACCCAGTGTACCCGATCCTCTAGTCTTTCACCCGACTCACTTATACACATGCTCAGGGAATTAGTCTTAACTTTCCAAAAATGAAAATTCTCATTCATCATGCAATACAACCTGCATGATTCCAAGTTTCGGTCCACTTGAAACTTGGGTGATAAGAATCTTTCCTTATTTGGTAAATTTAGACACTAACACAGATGAAAGAATCAAATTCATTATTGCTAGAAACATATAAACATTAACTTTCCATAACTGCCATTGCAAAGAGATATAAAATAAAGTAAAACAAAAATTTTATTTATTTATAAATGTGGAAAAAAATTTCCCTTACAATGCAACTTTAAATGGAAACTATGCTATTACATATTTCCTAACAATCTATCATAACTCCTAAGTAGCAGCTCAAGAATCCGATCTTCGAACCATGCGATTGAAATCCATCTTCGCGATCAGATTCAACATACTCTTCTTTTAAACTTCCTTCCCTTTGCTTGATCCTGCCATACATCAAAATGCATTAAGAATCTTCAAATAGGAGCTTAAGAGAGTTAGATAATGGACTTACCTGAAGCAGAGTTAAACTTTTCGACTTGATCTTCTCTTAGATCTTTCAGGTATTTAGGGAAGCTTCACAAACAATGCCCCTTCTTTTGGAAATAGAACCAAATGGAACCTTTGGGAATGGTAGACTAGACTATCTCAGACTTGCATTTCTCTTTACCATTTGGTCAACCAAGTTGACTATAGCCGATCCCTTTCCATTGGGAAGAAAAAGCTTTTCTAGATATCCAATGTCACCAACTGTCAATGTCCATAGTAGTTTGGGAAGTTGATCTACTAATCAAATTTGCTTTACCAGAGTTCCAAATCATTGCTGATTCAGCAACACCAAACAAATAGATAAGATCGTTAGGATCATGACATAGTCTGTTACATAGTAGTCCCAAAGGAACTCACTATGTGACTTAGAAAGTGATTAAACAACCAACTTTCTCAAGACTTTGACACCAAACTCTCCCAACTTGTCAATATGAGAGCACATACAGACCTTGCTTGCCAATAGGGCTTGAGTGACTTTGAATTATTCAAGAACTTGTGGGTTAGGGAGAATAATTGGAGGAGGTGGAGGAAAGTGAAGCATGATGTTGTAGGACATCATCTTCAAGAGGAAAGCTTGTTCCAAGAGATTTGGGAAGATCATACTTGTCTGAACCAGACATCTTCAATGGGAGAGGTTCAAGTTAGTTGATTAAAATCTTTAATATAACACCAAATATGAAATATTAAGGCTAGGACCCAACACAATATTTTATAACTTGAAAAAGGGATGTCGTAATCCAAGCTATAGAATATTTGAAGGTAGGTGAATGACGATTCACCAATTTCCACCATGAAAAATGAAATAAGATTATGTTTTAATTGGTTTGAAACTCCTAGATCTTTTGAGATTCATTGAACTTTTCAATGGCATGTTTCAATCTCGATTGTGCCCTTCAGGTTTTGTGACTGGGATGCCGATGATCACAAAACAAGGTGTGAATAACCATGCAAATTCACTTCGTACCCTTAATATTATCACCTAATCAATGTGTTGGTTAACCACATGCGCTCCACCGATCTATGATAAACATTAAGTCACCCTTTGCCATCCTTACTAGTCCAAGTTAGTGTTCCGGTTAACCACACACGCTCCACCAACGACTTGGTAAGGTACAAAGTGTAAATTTCATGAGTTAGCACCAAATTCACATTTTCCTAAAGTAACTAAGATTGAGAATTTATAAAAGGTTTGGTTACTTTATATTCATCATTACACTTTTAATGAGAATTATAGTCCTTGTCCTACCCGTTCGGCTAATGACCCTCCACCAGTCAAGGAAGCGGCGGGTGAGAGTGGACACCCATTAAGGTGCCATTTTATAGGCAACAACCTTATACCCCCCCTCCCCCTTATAAATCAGCTTCGTGAATGAGGCCTACTAACGGTAAGACTCGCTTGCTCTTATACATACATATATATATATACATATATATATATATATATATATATATATATATATATATATATATATATAATTAACTTATAATACTATAAAGTATAAGGGTTGAATTTTAACTTTTAAAACTCTAAGGGTTGGAACTAAAGTGTGTGTGAGGCTTTACAAATTCCAAAACTTGAGGGAAAGTTTTGAACAATTCAAAAACTTTTGGATTTTTCATAACTTATGAGTTTAATTATGGTTTAAAAACTTTTAATGAAGAGACTCTTGGACATCCATAACTTGAGGACAAGTTATCGAGTCCATAAAACTATTTATGATGAAAAGACTCTTCAACTTGTGTAACCTATGGTTTTTAATGGACTTTAAAAGAAAAACTTTTGGTAATCCATAACTTGAGGACAAATTATGGATTCCATTAAAACACATCAAAATCAAGAATTAACTAACAAACAATTTGCAAATAATTCCTATGATCTAACAAAACTCATAAGTACATGAACATCCATATCAACAATTTTAAGAATCATATGAACACATACAAAACTTAAAATTTTGATAATATCCTTTGAAATTGTATTAGCATAATCATTACAACATCAAAAACAGGTTTTATAAGCCCAAAACAGTTTAGTGTAATGATTCTAGTCTAATTCCAGCTTAAAAACTCAAACAACTGCACTCTGGGCCTCCTACTCGTCGAGTGCATTAACCTACTCGACGAGTAGGATGAATATATGCTTGGACTCGTCGAGTCCCCCCATGGACTCGGCGAGTCCACTATCCAGACAGCAATATTTTTCGATTTTTCAAGTGATTGCATCAAGTATTCAAGAAAACAAGCCTAGTCTCTAATACCACTGTTGGGTTTTGAGCATTCTAACACTCCTATGGTGTACATGCAACCCTATAAACCTTGGATCTATGTTTTCTCTAAAATACATGCCAATAAGAATTTCCAAGGTTTACATCCTAACTAGCATGGCATGGGGAACTTGAATCATAAAATTACTAGTAGAATGACATACCTTTTAGTAGTTGTTGATTGATTGGAGTTTGAGAGCCTAGCTCCAATAGTGTGGATGCCTCAAATGGAAATCACAAATCACAACAAACTTTGGAAAACTCTTAAGAGAATAATGCACACTCTTGAATTGGCCACCACTCTTGTACACACACAACCAGTGCCAAATCAAGTGCCAAGGACTCCTTTATATAGTGTGGAGGATTAGGGTTACATCCATATAAACACTAATACCCATGACTCTTCCTTTCCAAGGAACCATGGGTTAAAAGGTCCATGGACTATCCATGGTCTCCCATGCAAGCCTAGCCTATTCCAAATGAGTATTAGCCCACACTATATAAAAATACAACAACCCATATTTAATTAGTCACCTTTTTTAACACCAAATTAATTCTTAATTAATTTAAGATCAATACTAATTAAATAATATGAGTTCATATTAATATATTATAACTTATAATATATTAATAAATCATAAACATATTATTCTCAAAAGGTTATCCAAATCATTCGGGTGAAGTGCAACCCAAATGGACCATGTCGGGTCGGGTCAAGTGCATCTCAAATATTGTTATGGACTTAGACACCTTATCCAATAGTCTGTGGGTGTCCAGGCAAACACGTGCTTATAATTTGTAGCAATCGAACCAGCACTTGCCTTGTTAATTACTTCCCCTCATTCGACGAGTCTGGCTTCGGTCTCTTATCCCCGGCTGAGATATCTTTTGGTTGCATGATTTCGTAGCATTTGAGCTCCCTTGGGGGGGAGTAGCGAGGATCATCCCTAGACCCCGACTCGTGCTGAATTTTACTATTCTATGGATTGTTGACGAGATTGCTCCAAACTTTAGACAGGTTGTTCATCCTAATATGACGTTGTGTTCGAATGGATGTCGTATGACCACAACGTCTACAAGGGTGGTCCGTTGTTTGGTCTTGTCTTGACTGGTTAATGTGAACGGTAAATGGATCGTACCTAGGGGCCACATGCTATGTCCTGTGAATCCTGTGAGTTGTCCTGCGACTGGCCTAAGTCCTAACTTCCATGCTTCCGGCAGTAGCCGAAAGCAATGCTCATAGATGATGTCTACAGAGCTTCATGTGTCGACGTACACCCGGTGGATCATGATGTCTCGAATAGACCCCTGGATGACTAGGGGATGTCCCCTTTTCCAACCGGTTGGGCTTGGGTCGATCATAAAGAACATTAACCCTTGCATGGATTTTATAATGTCGCATACACTGGCCGTGTACTCTGTTCTCCCCCTTTTATGGTGGATCGCGAGGATTTCCTGCTTGTAATCTGCTTTTCCGGTGTCGTCCTTGGAATTTTCTGCGTCGAATTTGGCCCAAAGACTTTTGGCGATTTCTATCACGTTTCCCTTCAGTTGTTTCTCCTCCAAATACTGACTGTATCATGTGTCCTACTTTTGTGGTATTCATAGTACCGCGTCTTAGTGCCCTTTGCAGTTGGTTTTTCGGCGACGGTGTAAACTTATGCCCGTCTTCCCCGCCTTTCGTCTTTAAAGAAAGGTCTAAAGCGTCCTTGCGATCGTCTATCTTGTCCCGAGAACCTGCCTCCTCCTTGGGATTCGTGGTGGGCAGTAGACTAGTGATGTTGCTTCCCAACTGAGGAAGACATGACGTTGAGGTATGCTTGTTTCGACGCTTCGCCCTCTTCTTGGCGTAAGAAACGTTCCACTCGCTCCTTCAGTTCTGCCCTTGTATGGGGTTTCTTGCCCATGAGTTTCTGATATAGCGAACCTGGTAGTAATCCTCAGGTGAATGCTCCTGCGATCAACCCTTCATCGTGCCCTGGGACGTCTAATGTTGCCTTGGTGAACCTAGCAAAATAGTCCTTGACTGTCTCCCCCTCCCTTTGTTTGCATCCAATGATGGAATGACAATCTCCTTTGTACTTTCGGAGTTGCATGAAGTTGGTTAGAAAGAGATATTTCAGTTGGCTAAAGTTGTTGATGTTGCCTGGACGTAGTTTCTTGAACCAAGTTCTTGCGTTGCCGTCTAGGGTGGTAGGGAAATATGTGCACCATAATCGTTCGTCTGGCTTGAGGGATGTCATGGTCCACTAGTATGAGTCGATGTGGTTGTCCGGGTCTGTGGTGCTGTCATACGTTTTGAGGTGTGGCAGTTTGGTGGTGTTGGGGATTTCGTACTCCAACAATTCCTTGACAAATGGCGACGTGACAGACAATCTTGGTTTGGTGTCCGCCGAACAAAGTGGTACCCCGGCTGCTGCATTGCCAAGAAAGGTTGTACTAGCATGTTGTTGTAGGCTGTAAGGTCTATCGTTGCTGGGTTGTAGAAATTTGACGGCTGAAACGAGATGGGGAGTGCTTGGGTCATGGGTATTTGTTGGTAAGGCGTGAATGACGGTGATGATACTATGCCCGTTACCAATGGTCGGTGGTTGTGTGGTGGTGGTATGACACTTGGCCCGATTGTGGTGTTGCTCGTCGGTAGCAAGTTATCACTGGTGGCGCTATGGGGGTTGTTTGTTGTGAGTCTTTGGTGGTTTGGGCGGATGGTAGTAGAAGGTTGTAGCCAGTATTGTTAAATCCGATGGTGTTAAGGAAAAATGATGGTATATGGTGTGCAGTGTGAGGATTGGGTATACTGTTATTTGGGAATAGTGGAGGAGTTACATAGCCCGATATGGGTAGTGGTGTTTGGTTTTGGGTCACGACCGGCGGCGTGGTTGCTATGAAAAGAGAAGGCGGTCCATCGGATGGTGGCGCTGCTGTAAAAGAAGATGGCGGGCCACCGAATGATAGCGCTGCTACAAAAGAAAGTGGCAGGCCACCGGATGATGACGCTGCTACAAAAGAAGGTGGCGGGCCACCAGATGATGGTGTTGTTGGAGTGTTGTCTGCTTCCAATGATGCCATCGGGTGTATTGGGTTGTACAGTGGTTCCGATGACTCGCCAATCGTGTTGTTTTTCATGTAGCTAGGCTAAAGAGAAAAGAAAAAAGGAGTCTGCGTATCTGTTGTCACACAAACAGATGATGCCAAATGATGCAACCTAGGCTCTGACCGCTAAGGCTACTAGTGATGATCGTCAGAAGGAAACCTGAAAGGTCACAAGGAAAGATAAACCGCCGGACACTCTCTAGGAGGAGGTCCCGAAAAAAGGCGACGGTCAATTCAGTAGAGTGAATAAGTATAGAGGCTAAGGAATCGGGAAGGATAGCTTACTCATCAAGGCAAGGTGAACGTCCTTTTATACTGCGGATCCTCCTCGATCCGCATGAGAGACAAGGACCTACGATCCTGACAAGATTCATCGTCCTTATTAGTAGATCGTGTTCCTCGTAGTGTTAGAGCTAACGATTGGCTCATACAATAATGCTCTGGATATGCCTCTTGTCGCCTGGAGCCGTTGTCTTTGGACTGTAGCGAAGGACAATATTTGGCGAGGGCAAGGCTCTTGCGTGGTCGCCCTGTTGGAGTCCTCGGCAGCCAGGATTACTGAGTCGGGCTTGGTCAGGCCTCGCCGGGGACTCTCTTACTTCTGGCCCGCTCAGAGGGGCGTTTCATCATATATATATATATATATATATATATATATATATATATATATATATATATATATATATCAATTTGTTGCAAAAGAATTAACAGAGGTAGGGTTTGTCGTTGTAGGGCAGAAGGCGGAGTGAGGTGCTCTTTGGAGGTTGTAGGGAGACAGTCGATGGAGAAAGGAGGGAGTCGGTGAACAAGTGAAGAAATCGTGAGAAGGATAAAGATACGAGATAGTGAAAGATTAATTTAGGGATTTTTACATTAATTGGGAATTTGTTTTTTATATTCTTAATTTTAATTAATTAATAAATATTTAAATTTTCTATACCATAATTACCCTCCTAATTTAATTTAAAATGTCAAGGGTACCATTAAGATTGTCGATAATTACAAATATGTCATCTTTGATCTAGGCTATTAAATTCTTTGATCTAATGCTCCATCTTTAGTTCTCGGGTTCTCATGAAACTATAAGTTCTCAAAAAGACTGCAATTTAAAAAAAAAATACATTTTTAAAACTTTGTAAATTAAAAAAAAACTAGAATATTTAAAAAAAATCTAATTTTTTAACAAAAAATCAATGTTTTAGGTACATATATGCATATTTTTTCAAATGCATATATGCATATTTCTTATACTATAATATTCCTAAATAAATCATAAATAATCTCATTTTTATTATTCAATCTATAAACATAATAGTACAACTATTTTAATCGATACAAAATAAAATAAAAATAAAAATAAAAATACTACAAAGTTTCACAGTGTTATCATTTTTCATATCAGCATTTTCTAATTTCCTTCAATTTATCACTTTTCACTTCTTCAATATTTTCCATAAATTCTTCGAAATCTACAAGAAAATTAAAAAAATGATTAATGCAATAACACTCACAAAAATGCAGATGTATATATCATGTAAGATTCATATGTGATTGTATCTTTTAAGATTAAAATGTGAAATTCACAAGAAATTTTTTAAAAATAATTAACGAATAACTCACACAAAATGCATGTGTGCATATAGACGCAATTCATTTGTGATTCACTTGTGTGTAATTCATATGTTATTTACATGTGAATCACATGTAATTGATATGTGATTTATATGTGAATTACATGTGATTAATATGTGATTTACATGTGAATCACATATAATTCATATGTGATTCACTTGTGATTTACATGTGAATCACAAGTGAATCATATGTGAATTACATATGATTTACATGTGAATCACATGTAATTCACATATGTGAATTACATGTTATTTACATGTGAATCATGTGTAATTCATATGTGATTCACTTTTGATTTACATGTGAATTACATGTAATTCATATGTGATTCACTTATGATATATGTGACGACCGAAAAATTCCAACAAATTTAAACTTTTCAAAAACGACCCGATATCATTAAATTATTACAAAAAGGTTTTCAATACAATTTATTTAAAGTATTCCCAAAATCACATCACGACAAAAACATGAGGAGCGGTACGATCACGCCTTCGCCTTGCCATGGTCTCCCGAAGAACCTGAAAAACATTAAACCACAACTGTAAGCCCGAAAGCTTAGTGAGATATCCCCAAAATACCAACCACATATACCATACACACATAACATGCCATAACATATCCGATCACAGAACAGCCATGCACTTCGGGTCTACTGTGTGACTGGTCCGCCGCACTGGCCAACAGTCCACCTGGTCCACCCTCCGAGTCTAGCCATATACATCGAGTCTGCAGTATGATTGGTCCGCCCGCACTGGGCCTTCAATCTACCTGGTCCACTCTCTGAGTCTACAATATAACTAGTCCGCCCGTACCGGGCCTTCAGTCGGTCTGGTCCACTCTCCGAGCCTCGGCACGTCTGGTCCGCCCTCTTGGGGCCTACAGCCTATCCGGACCGCTCGCTGGGCCTTTGGGATAACCGGTCCGCCCTGGGTATCTTGGCCTACAGCACAAAGCAAGACCTGCCTCAACCCAACTCCAGTACAACAACCATGTGCACATAAACATACAATCATATAATAATCTACAGTCAACAAACCGATCAGACAGATCACATAGCATCTCATCATCCTAACCAGGATACCGACCTAACCGGTCACTAGCATAGCATCACCCTACATAACAGGATACCGACCTCAACCAGGTCTCTAACGCGTACCATTCTAACTACCAGGATGCAAACATATCAAAGCAATAACATAACAACAAATACCCGGATCTCAATCCGATAAAGGGTCGGCCTTGGTGCCTTAGACCCTGTTGATGTAATGAGGATAACTCACCTTGCTACTGCCGACTAAACAGATAAACCCAAGCTGCTCCGACCACTTATAAGATTTCCACCACCCGCCAACCACCGAAACACTGAACTCAAAACAATAACCAACAATTACCAAAATACCTCATGGAAGACAACTGGTTACTCTTGGTCAAGGCAAGTCAAAGTCAACCCCTGACTGACTCTACTCGCCGAGTCAACCCGATGACTCACCGAGTCCTCAAACACAGAACCTCCCCAGTCCACTACTCAACTCGCCGAGTCACCCCGAGACTCGCCGAGTCCAACAACTCTGAGTCCACTCACACACCACTCACCGAGTCACCCCTTGACTCACCGATTCACGGCTCAACCAGAAAGGATTGGGACTCTTTGTCAAGACTCGTTGAGTCCAAGAACAAACTCGTCGAGTCTAAGGCTATCTTCAACCTACTCGCCGAGTTGTTCTTCCAACTCGCCGAGTTCCAGACCATCTTTATCCAACTCCCCGAGTTGTTCTTCCAACTCGCCGAGTCCCAGCTTATCTTCAAGCAACTCGCCGAGTCCACTCCTCAGACTGCAGATGATCCAAACCATAGATCTACCCCTCCTAAGGCCACCCATCACATAAAGTGGCAAACTTTACGTGAATCCAAAGAGATCTAGGCCTTTTCACTCTAGGGTTTCGGTTTGGGACAAGATAGCTCCTTCAATCACTCACAAACAGGGACTTTTATGCATTCTAACCCTTCTCCATTCCAGATCTGAGGTAGCAACCTCAGATCTAACCTCTAAACTCCAATACACCAAAGGATAAGATCTCTAACACCTCCAAAAATGATGAATCAAGATAATAGCAGCTCAAACAATGAAATAATACCTCAAAAGGAAGCTCCAATAGAATATCAACTCGATTCCTTGCAAAGCCCTTTGATCCAAGCCTCTCTCCTTCAAGATTTCTTCAACAACCACCTCTCCAAGCCTCCAAATGCACTTTGATCCTCTCACACACGACAACTAGGCTTTCTGGACTTAAGAGAGAATAGAGAGGCTGGGGGAAAGGATGTTATGTTCTTTATATAGGGCTCATACTCCGGATTTAGGGTTTTCTCCACTCAGCGCCTACTCGCCGAGTCCATCCGCAGACTCGCCGAGTCGGCCACTTAACACGCGACCAAGTCGCGACCCTACTCGCCGAGTCCACCCATGGACTCGCCGAGTTCCCCTTCCAAATTACTCTTTTAGCCCTTCAACTTTACTTTTGATATTCCGGGATGTTACAATATACATATGAATCACAAGTGAATCATATGTGAATTACATGTTATTCATATGTGAATTACATGTTATTTACATGTGAATCACATGTAATTCATATGTGATTCACTTGTGATTTAAATGTGAATCACATGTAATTCATATGTGAATTACATGTTATTTACCTGTGAATCACATGTAATTCTTATGTGATTCACTTGTGATCTACATGTGAGTCACAAGTAATTCATATGTGTTTCACTTGTGATTTACATGTGAATCACAAGTGAATCGTATGTGAATTACATGTGAATCACATGTAATTCATATGTGAATTACATGTTATATACATGTGAATCACATATAATTATTGTGTGATTCACTTGTGATCTACATGTGAATGACATGTAATTCATGATTTACATGTGATTCAAACATGAATCACATGTAATTCATATATGATTCACTTGTGATTTACAAGTGAATCACTACACTCTTATAGTCGAATCCCACCTAACAAGTATTTGAAGAGTTCTTCATCAAACTTTCACTATTCATGTCACTGTATTTTTGAACTTTTTATGCTTATTACAGTGATTATTTGCAAGCTTCATTTGTGATGTGGTTTGAATGTGCAAATATTTACCTGGTGAACAATTCTAGAAAAGCATGTTGTCAGCAACATGTTATCCACATTTCATAAAGGAAAAGTGTTCGTCATTGTGTTGAAATTCAAGGTCCATGTTTTCTTGAACAACATTTGCGCTTCTTGTAAGATAAACTTGAACTTAATGGTTAATCACAAGGTCTACTGACACCTGGGAAATATGAAGATTTCAAAAAAATGAAAAACTATTAATGTTATCAAATTATGTCACATCTATACAAACACATGATGAACATGTTAAATTCCTATCACAATAGCCACAAATTAATTGTTTTTCTATTGTATATCCTCAATTATTAAGCTATTTGTGCTCAAGTGATTCCTAGTGACACATTTCATAAGATATTTAGTCTCATTAAGACAGTTTATTCAGTCTAGAAAAGAAACAAAAAACATACCCTATAGTTTAAAATATTAAGGAAGCATTGGTTAGGGGAAAAAATGTAATTATTTATTTGTGATTGGCAAAGGTTATTTGAAAGACCCAAACTTTCATACTAAAGACATTGTTACTCCAAGATACTCCAAAACATGCTACACGCATATTCAAAAATAATATTTTACATTGATAATTTGATTACAAAAGACCGGATACAAACCGACTAAGTTTTAGTATATTACATAACTACCCAGGATATTAAAGCTTTTATACAAACGTATACCCAAGTACAAAAGTAATAGTATAAACTATTCTAAATCTTCCAACAGTATATGACTATATTGGATGCTTATTACCTGCAATTGTTAAACACTAAGAGGGGTAAGCGGTGACGCTTAGTGAGTTCAATAATATATACAATATAATGTTATGTCATATATATATATATATATATATATATATATATATACACACACACACACTTCAATATGGCAGAAGCAAAGAGGAATAAGGAACAACAAAGGCACATGTGAATCATGTGACAAGCTTTCCATATCAATCATTGATTTAACTCAAAGATATACAATCAATGAGACATAAAAATTTCAATACTTGATATACATCAATAAAGTTTCGGCCCAAATGGCACAGAAGACATACACTTTCTGATTTAAACATTTTGGTAGATTTGAGGCTTTTAGCCCTATCTAACCTTCTGCCAATGCCATAAGGGTAGAAGTCATTCTCTTACAAGACATGCTCTACACGGCCAGAGGCTACATACCAAAACCACTGTGAATCTAAGTCCTTCCAATATTCACATGGTCAAAGGTATAGCTTTGCTACCATAATAGCATGAAATAATAACACAAAAAAGCACATAACACATATAACACATAACATACAATTGTTCCTATATATTGAACTCACCGTGAAATAACCGAGGTTAAAATAGTAATTTGGGCAGCACTTCGTGCCTAAAAATGACTTTCTTTGATGAAAACGGGAAATTTTAGTTGAAAACCGACCTTACGCAGGCAGAGTTTCGACTTGAAAATATGATTTTCTCGGGAATTTCGGAGCGTCGAGACTTACTTCGGGTGTCGGGATGATACCAGGACCTCGGGGGGTTAAAAGTAGCTAGAGAAGAAGTAGAGAGTGAGAGAGAATAGATTTTGTAAACAAAAACCCGGAGGTCTTGCTTTCTATTTATAGTAGCTGAAACCCGAATTACGTTGGGCGTAATCTTCAAGTACGTTGGGCGTACTACTCTATTAGCCATTACGTTGGGCGTACAACTTAGTACGTTGGGCGTACCCTGATGCGTGGCATCAGACGTGTCGAACCTGCGTGATATGTGCCGATTGCGAGGAATAGGCGACGTGGCCAATCTTGGACCGTGAACACGAGTACGCTGGGCGTACTCCGAATTTCCAAACTTCAAAAATTTGTAACTTTCGCATACGAGCTCCGTTTTTTACGTTCTTTATATCCACGCGTAGGTGACATTATACTCTACAATTTTCGTTTAGACTCCGTCGGATAATTTTGACTTCATTTTTAATATTATATTTTTAACAGGCCGGGACAGGAAAAGTCCGTTAAAATTTCATAACTTCTTCATCCGACGTCCGTTTTCGTCTGTCTTTTTAGTGTTGTACTATTATTGACGAGAATTTCGATTCTCTTTTAGGTTGTGTCGGATAAAAATCACTCGATCTTTATTTCGAGTTTTTAGCTGTCTACTGTTTTACCGTATTTTGGAAAAATTATAACTTCCTCATACGAAGTCAGATTTTGACGTTCTTTTTATGAAAATTCTCGGTTTAATGAATACTACAACTTTTATTTAGATCACTAAGGCTAAAAAGTGGTTTATCAAAAACTCACTTTTTACGTCTTATGTCGTCGTTTCGGTTCTGTCGCAAAACTTTAAGAAGTCATAACTTCTTCGTTATAGCTCGGAGTTCGACGAGGTTTTCGCCCAAACATTTCTTACGAGATAATCTACAACTTTCAATAACATTATTTTTATTTATTTCCAACTTTATATTTTCATTAATTTCAATATTTGACTTTTGATCGGAATCTCGTAAGACTTCCAATACATCCAATACTTTCCGAATGATTATAAACATAGTTTTACATCAAATCTCGTAAAAAACTATCTTGTTAGAACTCAACGCTTAATATCATATAATATTTCATAATATTATTCACTTTTTAAACTAACAAAACATGATAACTGAACGTGTATGTTACATTATTCTGAGGTGGGGGCTTCAAAGAGGCACGAGTGTGCTACCATGCAGTGTGAAGCCTAAAAGGATAAGGCAAAACATTGACATATTCAGCTGGAGTTTATCAGATGATGAATACCAATGTATGAATCGTATAGAGCCACAAATATGTCTATTTGGAAATGGTCCTTTAGACACTATTTCAGAAGACAATGGATCGATATTTGGAAGTGGTCCACTTCAAGCAGTTCATGAATATGAAGATGATGTGGAGTTTAACTCATGATGGTTGTTGAAATACTTTGTGTTTGTTGCTTTTAATTGTGTATTAAGAGAAAAGATAGTGCAAACCTCCTCTGAAGTTAGAAGAAGAACATCACTAAACCTCATCAACTTAGCAAGTACTTCTTGTTATTCAGGTGTCCCAATAGCAAGAGACAACCTTCTTGACGAAATCGATGTATGCTTCTTCTGCATTACACATATACATGGCGGTGATTGTTAAAATGCTTATGAAAATGAAAGGTATGTTAGCGGATCTAGCCATTTTCAGAACCGGTTTTGTTGCGATTCTGATATCTTGTTGAACTTTGGTCGTCTAATCGAGAAGAAATCGATACAGAGATTGATATATGGAATTTGGAGCCATATACAACAATAGTTGTGTACTATAGACCGATACATCAACAACGATGGAGTTTGATTCTGTTAGAGTCAGGGGCAGCCAACACCGATGGAATCGAGGCCACCAGACGTCGGCTCATCTAGAAATAGAAGAATAAGACCGTGAATGACATCAGCTCCAATGGAAACATGGTGCGTTCTCCGCCTGAGACTCCTCTGTGTCCTTCGTCACCGATGATTGTTTTGGCAACGTTTCAGAGCCCTAACCGATCAAATTAGGGTTTGAACTCTCAGCTTCTTCTTTGTGTTTTATAACAACCGAGGGATATGGCTGATGTAGGTGGTGGTCATTAACAGAGGTAGGGGTTGTCGTTGGAGGGCGGAGGGAGGTGGTCTTTGGAGGTTGTAAGGAGGCAGTCGATGGAGAGCGAGGGAGTCGATGAACAGGTGAAGAAATCGTGAGAAGGAGAAAGATACGAGATAGTGAAAGATTAATTTAAGGATTTTTACATTAATTAGGAATTTGTTTTTTTATTTTTAAGTTTGATTAATTAATAAGTATTTAAATTTTCTCTACCATAATTACCCTCCTAATTTAATTTAAAATGTTAAGGGTACCATTAAGATTGTCGATAGCTACAAATATGTCATCTTTGATCTAGACCTTTAACTTTTTTGATCAAATGCTCCACCTTTAGTTTTCGGGTTCTAATAAACTATGAGTTCTCAAATGATATATATATATATATATATATATATATATATATATATATATTATCTACTACTATCACACTAAAGTTACTTTGTACATACAACCTTTTTCGTCCCCCTATCAAATTTTAATTCATACTTTACACGTTACTTTAATGCATATATTAATTTACTCAATCTTGCTTTTCATGATTACCTCTAAAACTAAATTAAAGTGTGAAATAAAATACATTCAAGTTATAAGCTCGCCTAACTTGTCAATGTATAACTCCAAACAAAATACACTAAAATATGTTATGTGTGATCACATTTAACGTAACTAAAACTCTTTTATACAAGAAACCGTATATATCTTTATAATAGTATGAAGATAATAATCATATGACTATCGTTGGAAAAGAGAACCCAAAAATGAACAACACAAGAAAAAAAACAAAACGAAAGCGTATACGCCAAAAAGAAAAATCATATGACGGCTGATGATGTACGGACAAACACCGAGTATTACGAAAATATACGTCCACTACAAGGGTAATAAAGTAAAACTAACTATAGCGTCTGCCTATCTTGAGGGTATATAAAAAATACATATTTCTCCGTTACACCTTCAACAATCAAGAATCAAGAATCAAGAACAAGAACCAATATTTTCCCCAAATTTTTACATACCCAGATTAACCCATTGCTTCTCGAGGTGGAACTCATTGGTAGAAATGTGTGGTGGTGCGATCATCTCCGATTTCATAGCACCTACGGCGAACCGGTCTCGCCGGCTGACCACCGACCTTTTGCGGAAGACTGAGTTTGTAAAGAACCCTAGCAAATGCTACTCGAAGCCCATACGATCTGAGATCTTTGATGTTGAAGATGAGTTTGAGGCTGCTTTTCAAGGATTTAAGGACGAAATCGAAGCCGAAGTTGTGGAGCATTTTGTTAGCCCTTCAAATTTGTCTGTCTCCAAAGGCTCTGGTAATACTTATCTATCTCTTAGCAAATGGTTTATAACTATACTATTTTAATTTGTTTCATAAAAAAAATTGATTTCCCTGTAGCTCAAATTCGAAAGATAATGTTTTTAATTCCTTAGATTTCGCGTTGATTTAATTAATGTTAAAATCGTTAGATGATGATCTCTGAAGCTTTTCAATGCATTCTTGAACATCATATACCATATTACTTTCCTTTTTATGTCTTTTATAAACCAAAAAGTTTATTTATTATTATTTTTTTTTTTTTCTAAATTCCGATTCAGGCTCAAAACCTGTGAAGTCCGATAATGAACCTGAGAAATCAAGTTCAAGGAAAAGGAAAAACCAGTACAGAGGGATCCGTCAACGCCCATGGGGCAAATGGGCGGCAGAGATCCGTGACCCGAGGAAAGGCGTTCGTGTGTGGCTTGGAACTTTTAATACTGCTGAAGAAGCCGCTAGGGCTTATGATGAAGAGGCAAGAAGGATCCGAGGGAAGAAGGCAAAGGTTAACTTCCCATTAGAAGAGAAACCAGAAGTTAACCCTATTGCTGCTGCTACTACTATGGGGATTAAACCCAAACCATTTACTCCATCTGAGAGTGCAGCTGCTGTCTTTCACTTCAATTCTGATCAGGGGAGCAACTCTTTTGGTTGTTCTGACTTTGGTTGGGGGGAGCATTGTGTAATGACTCCTGATATTACATCTGTTTTCTCAGAGGTTGATGATGTGAATCCTGCAAAAAAAACTGAAAAGGTTGATGAGTCGCTCTTTCAGATGCCCTGTTTTGAAGGGAACTGGGATGCTTTCCTGAATGGAGATGCAGCTCAAGATGATGGAAATGCAGTGGATCTTTGGAGCTTTAATGATCTTCCTGTCATTATGGATGGATCTTTCTAATCAACTGTAAAAATTTCGGCTTGTTATTTGTTGTTTTTAGTCTAGTAGATGGTGGTTGAACATATATTCATCAATTAATCTATTTGTTTTTTTGGTTCCAGATGTATTTGTTGGCGAATGGATAAAGCATGCTTAAGCCTTTGAATGGTGTATCAGTTGCAGAGTATATAGCTTAACAATGAGGTTTATTGAGATTGTAAGACCTTAATCCAATATTTCTATTGCTTATATCTGTATGGATGTACTTTTAAACACCGATGCTTGTTTTGCTTTAAAATGGTGTGGATTTTCCTGATGATCTTGGGGTTATGAGCATATCGTGTTTGCGTGTTTCATTGATTTTGTTATGCGTGGATAACATGGGTCGATTTAAAAGCATAAAGTGGTGGAGTGAAACTGATGAAAACTTGTTTAAATGAACAACAAAGCATGAACATGCTCATAATGGATAATCTTAATGAGGTTTATATGTGATTAGGAGACTTTATTTGGCCAAATAATACGAAGATGCACTTTCCCACATCGAAAGACAATTACTTCGTCTGTGAATTTCAAAATAGGTAACGTACGATTTACATTTTGAAAAACAAATTTTTGATTTTGTTTTTTTTTAATTAAAATATGGTAGCTTTGTCAAAATTTTAAACAATTAAAATTTTAGCTTTTGGCAAAACTTTAAAACCTTTTATAAATTGCCAATGATTGCTTGTAAGTGGCTTTGTTAAATGGGAGCTGATTTTTTTTATTCATCCACATAATTTATTACCTAATGGACGGTTATACCTTTTATTTTAATAGATAGTGTATTTTAGATTTTAATTATTACACATCTTTTATGCGCCTCAACCAATTAACACTCCTTCCTCATGACGTTCCTTCCTACTTTGGCACTTCAATCTTCAGCGGACGTATATGTGTTGCAATCTTCGTCCCTGTAAATGTGTTGAAGGACCAAAATGCAATGATTGGAGAGTCTACATTTCTTGACACGACTGGTGAGTCGCTCAACTATAAGGTTTACATTTACCGGGAAGACAGCCATCCAGAACCGTGTCATTGGAGCTCCAGAATGCTATCACGTAAACTTCACAAAAAACTTCTGGTTCGACTTGGTAATGTCACACACTTTTGGGTAGAGAAAGTCGGGTTACTTCAAGACCAGTGTAATGGTAATGGATCTGAGAACATAGAGAAAAGGAAAAGTCCGCTGGAAAATTGAAAACTGGATGGAAATCATGAGGAAACAGAGGATATACGAATTGGGTTCATATGAACAACATGGGTTCGGAGGGGAAAAAGCAACGAGCAATTGCCGGCTGTATTCCGTTTCGATGAGTTTATCACATTGAAGCTTTGAAGGAGGAAGATTGAGCTATTTGTATTTTGTGGTGGTACATCGTGTTTGGAAAGAGAATCAAATCAACTCCCAAAAAACCCTTGGAATATTTAAAATACATTGTATAATTAAGTTAGGGGCATAATGGTCAATTACTAGCAAAAGTATGTGGATCGATAAAAATTAAAAAAAAAAAAGCAGTTGATTTATCAGCTCACTTGTTAAATTCTAACAAAATTATTTTGTGTCCCCGATTTGTATTTTAAGTTTTTTAACATTTAACTAAAGACAAAACAAAACTGAAACAACTAAAATACACAAGCATATGCAAAAATTAACAAAACAATTTGTTAATCCTATACAGTTTCCTCGTAAGCAAATATTAGAGAAAACTTGGTCATTAGTCTTATATATATATATATATATATATATATATATATATATATATATATATATATATATATATATATATATATATATATATATATATATAGGCCTACATTATTCTATTCAAAGTAATTATTGTGTTATTGTATACATGAATAGGTAACATTCACTTTCTTAATTTACCAAAAATCTACTAATTAGGAAACACAAGTTTAATTAATAAAAAGTTTCGAATTTTCAGATATATTTGATTTTCTTAATTTTGAATTTTCATTTTTTTAATTAATTAGATTATAATTCTAAGATAATTCTGTTAAAATGATATTCTAAGAATGTCAGATTATCTATTTTTGACAAAATAAATGTTTTGAATGGATGAATATTTTGAAGACAAACAATAGTTTTGAACCATCAGTTTAAAAATAACTTTAAAAACTTCTTAGAGAATAACAAATTCTTATAGAATACGGGTACTCATTTGATCATTTAACTCGTTTTAAGTTTTAAAATGTCACTTAACTTTTAAATTTTTGCTAAAACGGTCACTATGACCGACAATAACAGGTTACCATATTTTTTTGGCTATCTAAGATGATCGAACTTTCTTTTTTGGCTATTTTAGGTCACTAAATTTTTTTAAGCTATAATTATTCATTAAACTTTTGAAATTGTGTTTATTCAGTTATATATATTTTTTTCCACAATTCATTTTTATAGCTTTATTTTTTTTACTTGCATTTTTACATGTTATATTTCATAATTTGTTTTTATATCTTCAATTTTATTCTATTTTTGCATTTTTCTTCGCAATCTATTTTTACAACTTAACTTTTAGTTTATTTTACTTTCATGTTTTTTTTTCAAAATTCATTTTTACAACTTTTTTTTTCATAATTTTTTTAGAGCTTTGTATATTTATTTTGTCAATTAAGTGTTACTATTGAACTATATAATCATTAACTCAAATGATAATCCTAGAACTATTTATTTCTCATGCATCCAATAGCAATGCATAATTAACAACTTTCTTATATGAAAGTTTACCTGTTACAACAATAATAACATCCTACATATGTTTCTCAAACAAAAAACATCATTTTTTTTCTTGTTTTTGTTGTTGGTTTTTCTCTAGTACTAAATTATCTATTTTGTTTGATTATGCATTATGCTTCCAAAATATAATTTTCTTCGGTCAGTTAGTATCTTACATGATCGCAATAACTATGGATATTGTAAGTTATGTAATTATAACTCTTTTTATGTGAGAAATATATATAGGGTATTGTTATTGGGTAATAGGTAAACTGTCAGAACTCAGATGAAAAAACTACTAATTATGCAACGTTATTAGATGTGTGACAAACTCATAGATCTAGGATTTCCACTTTGGTTAAGAAAATTTATAGTTCAGGTAGTTTATATCTAATTGTCGAAGCAAATATACAAAGTTCTAAAAACATTTTATTGAAAAACAAATAAAAAATGAAGTTGTAAAATGGATTTTGAGAAAAAAAAACATGAAAACGAAGTAAAAAAGTTAAGTTGTAAAAATAGATTGTGAAAAAACATGAAAAATGTACTAAAAATGAAGTTATAAAAACAAATTATGAAAAAAAACATATAAAAACGAAAGTAAAAAAATAAAGTTATAAAAACGAATCGTGAAAAACATGTAAAAACAAAACAAATGAAATTATAAAAACGAATTTTTGATATATATATATATATATATATATATATATATATATATATATATATATATATATATATATATATATATATAACAAAACAAATGAAATTATAAAAACAAATTATATATATATATATATATATATATATATATATATATATATATATATATATATATCAAACATTCGTTTGTATAATTTCATTTGTTTAGACTCATGTGATCTTTGGCACGGTCAAGGAGTGTATTATGGAGATTCTAGATGAGCACTTGGGCACTTTTCATTCTAAGATGGTGGTGATGGTGGGAGCCCACTCTTTGACTTTCCGAGAGTTTTGAGCATGTGGCGCTCCGAAGTTCTTCGGGAAGGAGGACCTGATTGCAAGCTGGAGCTGGTTGGCAGATTTCGGAAATGCCTTCCGATCTAGCCTCTATCTTGAGGAGGCAAAGGTCAGAATTGCATCATGTCTTCTAAAAGACAGAGCTTGATAGTGGTAGGAATAGGTTGGACATGCCTTAGGAGGCGAGGCAGTTGAGTCGATGACTTGGGAGGATTTTGTGACGAGGTTTCGAGCTGAGTTTGCACCTTTGATTGAGGACCAACAGTTGGCGAGGGAGTTTCAGGACCTTCACCAGACTATTGAGACGGTGGCGGAGATCACCGCTATGTTCCATGAGAGGGCGTTATTGGTTCCGCAGTTTGTGGTGGATGAGGAGATGAAGAAAGTGAGATACCACGAGATATTGAGGAGCGATATCAGGCAGTTTGTGAGCCAATCCAGTTGCAAGAAACTAGATGATATGATAACGTGAGCCACAGAGAGGGAGATTGACTTAGAGATAGAGATGAATAGGAAGTCGTTGTATCATTTTCAAAGTTCAGAGGGTTCGGGATAGAGGCCTAAGGTTTTTAATTCGAGAACGAGAGGCCAACAAGGTTGGGGCTGCTGTGACAAGTGAGGAAAGACGCATGATGGAGCTTGCAGTGGTAGTGGTTCGGGCTACTATAAGTGCGACAAGTATGGGTACTTTAGTCGGAATTGCATAGCCACTACCCAAGGATCGAGACTGATTTGCTTCCTTTCTAATCAGAGGGGCCATACAATGGCCGATTGTTGAGTCTAACAGCAACATGACTAGTTGTAGCACCTGTTCTAATGACTTTAAGGATCACAGATGGACGCTAGGGCAAGGCGGATGCACTTGTTGTGAGGAGAAAGGATTTTCAGCTGATAGCCGAGGAGGCTCGTGTAGCACCCAATGTGGTGATGGGTATGTATCTTCTCCTTATCTCTTTATTTGTGTTGGATTTCTTACTTATATTTGTTTGATTTGTTTTAGGATCGTTCCTTGTGAACGATATCTCTACTTTGGTATTGTTTGATTCCAGGGCAACCTGATCCTTTGTATCTCTTGCGCTCAGCAGGAGATTTGTCGAAGCTACAGGGGAGCTGGATTGTCCATTAGAGGTTGAGATTGCTGATGATCGTCCTGTGTGGGTATTGAGGGTCCATCAAGGTTGTGTATTGTAGTTGTTTAGAGAGCGATATCCGATTGATTTGGTTCCTATTCCCCTACATGGGAGCAAGGTTATTTTGGGTATGGATTGGTTGAACCCCAACGGGGAATCGATTGATTGCGAGTAATAGTTGGTGCGTATTTGGACGTCAAGTGGGGGAGAGTTGGTGATTCAGGGAGAGGTTGTTCAACACGGGATGACTCTATGTTCAGCAGCTAAAGCCAGACGCTATCTTCAACAGGGTTGTTCCGGACTTGTTACCTATGTTATGGATACCGGGAGAAGGGTAAGGCGACAGTGGATGATGTTCCGGTTGTTCGGGAGTACCCCGAATGTATTTCCATAAGATTTTCCTGGAGTGCCTCCGGAGAGGCAAGTGAAGTTTCGGATTGACTTGGTTCCCGATGCGACTCCGATAGCCAAGACACCTTATGGATTAACACCTCCAGAGGTGCAGGAGTTGTCTAGTCAGCTGCAGGAGCTGTTAGACAAGGGATTTATTCGGCCAAGTAGTTCTCCATGTGGAGCACCGATCTTGTTTGTGAAGAAGAAGGATGGTTCGCTTTGGATGTGTATTGACTACTAGGAGCTGAATAAGCTAACACTGAAGAACTGTTACCCACTTTGGAGGATTGACGATTTATTTGACCAACTTCAGGGTGTGTCTTGGTTTTCCAAGATTGATCTATGTTCGGGTTATCATCAGATGAGGGTGAGAGAGGAGGATATGCAGAAGATGACATTTCGGACTCGCTATGGTCATTACGAGTGCGTGGTCATTCCCTTAGGGCTCACCAATGCTCAATTCGCATTCATAGACCTCATGAATCACGTATGCAGGCCTATGTTGGATTGGTCTGCGATTGTATTTATTGATGACATCCTGTCTATTCCATGACCCAGGACCAGCATGAGGAGCATCTGAGGGAGGTCTTGGAGACTTTGAGGAGGGAGAGATTATATGTGTAGTTCTCTAAGTGTGAGTTCTGGTTGCACGATGTGCAAATTCTAGAGCACCTTGTTAACCGAAATGATGTTTTGTTCGATCCGAACAAGGTTAACGCGGTGATGAGGTGGGAAGTTCTGAGGTCTCCATATGAGATTCAGAGTTTCCTTGGACTGGCGGGTTACTATCGGAAATTCATTCAATATTTCTCCAAGATAGCGACTCTTTTGACTCGGTTGATGAAGAAGACCATCATGTTTCGTTGGGGGCTTGAGCAGCAGACAACTTTTGAGACCCTGAGACAGAGATTGTGTGAGGCGTCGATTCTAAGCCTGTTGGAGGGTGTTGAGGATTTTGTGGTACATTGTGATGCATCGATCACATGTTGGGGAGCAGTGTTGATGCAGTGGGGTCATGTGATTGCTTACGGTTTGAGGCAATTGAAGCCTCATGAGGCAAATTATCCTATGCATGTTGGGGGCTGTGGTGTTTTCCTCAAAATTTGGCGACATTACCTCTATGGGTTCCGTTGTACTATCTACATGGATCACAAGAGCCTGAGGTATTTGATGGATCAGTCGAATCTGAACATGAGGCAACGTAGAGGGTTGGATGTGGTGAAGGATTATGATTGTGAGATCCCTTATCACCCGAGGAAGGCCAACTTGGTGGCCGATGCACTCGGCCGCAAGGCGGTCGCGGCTCTGATCAGGGATATGTGTTTAAGGATGACGGTGATTACTCCACTTTTAGAGCATATATGAGAGGATCAGGTTGAGGCTATGAAGGAAGAGTACCGGAAGAGTGAGCGCATATTAGGTCAGGTGGATTCCTTCGATTATGGTAGTCGGGGGTTATTGACCCTTCATTGGAGGGTGTAGGTTTTGTATTTGGGTGGTGTGCGCCAGGTTTTGATGGAAGAGGCGCACAAGTTAAGGTTCTCTATTTATCCTGGAGCAACAAAGATCTATAGGGATCTCCGACTCGACTATTGGTGGTCATGCATGAAGCGAGATGTGGTCTGGTATGCAGAGATGTGCTTGACTTGCAAGAAATTCAAGGCCGAGCATCAGTGACCTTACGGAAATTTGTAGCCGTTAGACATCCTTATTTGGAAATGGGAAGAGATTACTACGGATTTCATCACGAAGTTTCCACTAACAACACGCAGAGTGGGTTCTATATGGGTCCTCATGGATCAATTGACCAAGAGCACACATTTCATTCCAATTTAGGAGAGTGTCTCTATAGAGAGGTTGGCTGACATTTTCATTAGGGAGGTTGTAGCATGGCATGGGGTACCGATTACAGTGGTTTCAGTAGAGATGTCCGCTTTACTTCTAGGTTCTGGAAGATGTTTCACGATGAGCTGGGTACTCATCTGCATTTCAGCATGTGTTTCCACGCGTAGACTGATGGACAAAGTGAGCGGACTATCCAGACATTGGAGGATATGCTTTGGGCATGTGTATTTGATTTTGGTGGGAGTTGGGATATGAATCTCCCTTTGGCTTAGTTTTCGTATAACAACAGTTATCACGCAAGCATTGATCGACCTCCTTTTGATTTTCTCTATGGGAGGGAGTGCAAGACCTCGATATGTTGGGGTGAGGTCGGTCAGCGAGTCATAGGGAGTACCGAGATGGTACTCAAGACTACATAGTTGATTCAGCAGGTTTGCGGTGGACTTCAGACAATACATAGTTGGTAGAAGAGTTATGTTGACAAGCACTGACTAGATATAGAGTTCCAAGTTGGGAACATGGTTCTCCTGAAGGTGTTACCTTGGAAAGGTGTCATCCGATTCAGGAAGAGGGGCAAGTTGTGCCACATGTATATTAGTCCTTTCAGGGTTTTGGCCCGGGTGGGCAAGCTTTCTTATCGCTTGGATCTACCCGAGGAGCTTAGTAAGATCCATAACATGTTTCATGTCTCTCAGCTGCATACATTTTTGGTTGATGATTCCACGGTGGTTCCATTGGAGGATATTCAGGTAGATGATTGCATGTATTACATTGAGAAACCGGTGGCGATGCTTGACTAGAAGACGAAAACCTTGAGGAACAAGGTTTTGGGGTTGGTGAAGGTGAAACGGCAGCACCTCAAGGGTTCACAATGGACGTGAGAGCATGAGGTCAAGATGAGGGAGCATTATCCGGAATTGTTTGCAGCGACGGACTTCGAGGACGAAGTATGATTCAAGTGGGGAGAAGTATAACATTGCATTGTAGGTATTTTCCCTTTTTGTCGTTAACTAAAAAGTTCTTGCATTTTGGTCCCTGGCCATTACGTTGGGCGTAAACTAGGAGTATGTTGGTCATACTGGGTCAAAAACTTAGTCACGGAGGCATCCACGTACGCTGGGCGTACGTGGAGTACGTGGAGTACGCAGGGCGTACGACCATCGGGGACAAACCCTAATTTTTAGGGTTTAAGCCCTATTTAAACACCTTAAGTTTCCCTTAGACCTTCTTATGACCAACATCCACCTCTCCAAACCCTGAGAACGAAACCCTGATTTCCATTTGGGTGTTTTGAGCTTGGAAGTGATCTTTGAGAATGTTTTTGGTAATATTGAAAGAAAAAGAGATTTTTGAAGTTGCATTGGTTTGGTTGGAGCTTGTGGATCCAAAATCATCACAAATTTGGAAAGGTTTTGGAGGTATAAAGCTCTTAACTTGATGGTTCATTATGATAGATCTAGTTAGGGCTTGTTTTTGTGCATTTTATGCTCCCTTAAGTCATGCTTGAGAGTATGAGCTACTCCATAGCTAGGTGTAACATCCCAAAAATACAGATAAATTTTTGTTTTTAAATTTATCCAAATCATACGATACTAATATCAAAATGGTCAAAAGTGTTTCATAGCAACATGTTGTTAGAGTACAAATTCTGAAAATCTCAAGATGCGGAAACCATAGGGTGATGCGGTGCGATCAGGATGAGCCCTTCCCCTTGGAACTAGAAGTACCTAAAACATAAACTTAAAACTGTAATCACAAAGCTTAGTGAGTTCCCCTAAAATACCTCATACCATACAAACATACAACCAATCATATTTGGGTGCTTGCAATCCCCTGCAGTCTATTTCAACCGAATACACTCAAGCATATATGGGTGCTTGCAATCCCCTTCGGTCTATTTCAAATGGATACTTTCAAGTATATCTAGGTGCTTGCAATATCCTTTGGTCTATTTCAACCAGATACCAGGTCTATTTCATCGCTACCACTACCATATAATATTATAACAAAGAATCACAAAGTTATCAAACAAACACATGCACAACTGACAGATGTCACAAACTCAACCATCACACTAAATCATAAACTAGTGGGCTAACGTTGGTGCCTTCGACCCATAGATATAGTGAAGAAAAATCACCTCAGACTAAAGGTATCAAACCGCACTCAACGAACGACTCGCGAAATCCTCTCCCTAAAGCACAAGGATAAAACCCTAATTAGAAATTAGGCCAATATTCTAACCTGAAAGTCCAAACCCTCATTCTTGGCCTTAAGGCAAAAAGGGTTTCTTCACCCTTGCCTCATTGGGTCTCCCTCCCACCAAGGCCCAAATACATACAAGTCTACAAAGGCATCCAAGCCCAAATACAAGGCCTTTAAGGCCCAATATGGTCCAAGAGCACCCAACATGGCTTAAAGCCCACAAATGCCTTGTTACAACAGGTGGGCCTGAGACCCAATCCTAAACAAGTCAAAGTCCCAACAATACTCGAGCCCAAAAATATTGTAAGTCCACAGACAACGTACGTGCGATGTCCATGGCTCGTATGCCCGATGTATGCTGATGATTCGGAATTGGGGCACTGGCCCAGTTGTAACGTCCCAAAAATACGAGCCAAAAATTTCATTTTAAAAACATATACTTAGCAAAACATTAGAAATAAAACGTCTACCGATCATATCATTTCATAAAAGATATCACGTGTCTGGAAAAACATTTTGTAAAAACATAATAATGTCAGAGTACAAATCCCCAGGAAGATCTCATAGTGCGGAATACAAGGCATGTGTGTGATGGGCCGCTACCGCGCCAGCTCCTTCCCCTTCGAAGAAGAGGTACCTGAAACCAAAACTGAAAATTATAAGCACGAAGCTTAATGAGTTCCCTCATCATACCACATACCAAACAATAACATATCATACATACTGCCGGGCAATTTTGGGGTGCCCGACCTACCCGGTACGACCATTCTGGGGTGCCGACCTACCCGTGTCAAGCCGTTCTAGGGTGCTGACTACCCATGTCAAGCCATTATGGGGTGCTGACTACCCATCAGTCCTAACGACCAATCCTTGGGGACTATTTCACCCCCTACTACTACTATCACATATATCATAACATAATATATTATCAGACATGTACGGGGTGTCCGATCTACCCTTCGGTCCTAACGACTGAAGTTGGGGACTATTCCCCTCCTACTACCACTATCGCATATAGCACATCATGCCAGCATATAAACATATCAAGTAGTATCAAACCTAGATGATATCACAAAGACAATCATCTAACATACAACTCCTACTGGTGGGCCGACATTATGGCCGTAGACCCACCGCTACTGGAAGGTAACTCACCTCAAAGTAGCTGCTGATCGGTGTGGGAACTGACTGTCTTCTGCTGCTCCAGAAATCCTCCGGCTATAATTCCCACAAAACACTCAGTCAAATATTGCTAACCGACCTCGGGGTAAAATGACCATTTACCCCTAACCAGACCAAGAGTCAAAGTCAAAGTCAACTGCCAGTTGACCCGACTCGCCGAGTTGGTTTGCCAACTCGCCGAGTCCCTATTCCTTTGTCTGACCCTAATCCCGTCTCTACACGTCGAGTTAGGCATTGACTCGACGACTTTTCCTTCTAAACCAAAGTCCAATAGTCCTTCATCCTACTCACCGAGTTGTATGAACAACTCGTCGAGTTCATCTTCATCCGAAGAACACTCTATGTTGCGACTCGCCGAGTTGTATGAACAACTCGCCGAGTCTGTTCTTGAGGCAAGAAGATTTCCTTGAACTCGCCGAGTCATGGCATTGACTCGCCGAGTTACTTCATGAGTGAGTCTGGCTTCCGACCCACCGAGTCACACCGCCCCATGACTCACTACTCCAACCCGCAAACACGAACAGGGGAAAACTCGGGGACTCGCGACTCGACTCGCCGAGTCCACCACATGCAAATACTATATACTCGATTTTGCTTGACTCCAGCTCATGTCATTCATAGATCTGGGTTTCTAGGGCTTGAATAACACGTAAAGTTTCCAACTTTATGTGTAAATAATCACCAATGAAGGTTTTAGGGCTCAAAATGCACTAAAAAGGTAGATCTAGGGCTTTCATGCAATATGGCTCCATAAAGGCAATAGATCCGAGCTCATGGAGCTCATTTATGCCTAGACCTAAAGGTTAATCGACTTATTACAGGTCCTAGATCATACCCAAGCTTGGAAATGGTTCAAAGAAGGACTTTCATGGAGCTACAAGGGACTATAAGCATGAAAACAGAGGGAAACCAAGTTATACCTCAAGGAAATCACTGAGATAGCACAATGATGCCTGTCATCCTCCTTCTCTTCTTGATCTACTCTTCTTTCTTCTCAAAATCTTCAAGAAACACACCAAAGCACTTCAATCTCACAAGGAATAAGGGTTTGAACGATGTTGGAAGCTCTGAGGGTGAAGGGGGCGAGGTTGGGACAAAAAAGGTTGGTTTAAATAGGGTGCAAACCCTTGAAATTTAGGGTTTCATCAGACAGCTGGGACTCGCCGAGTCCAGAATGTGGACTCGCCGAGTCGCCAACTTAAACGTGCTCCCAAACCCGTCTCCACTCGGCGAGTCAGGCCTGCAACTCGCTGAGTCCAAGGCTAAAAATGTAAAATACTTAGATAAATTTTACGTGCCAGGAACCAGTTGCTACACCAGTACGCGCAACGTACTCTAGGGTACGCCCGACGTATTGTCAGTCAGTCCAAACTTGCACCCACGACTTAATACATTAAGCCCTAACGTCTAAAACCTAGATCTAAGCTCATAATAGTGTCTTAATCCATAAAGTTGCAAACTTTATGCTAGTACATTCCTTTTTGGGACTTAAACCATGAATTAAGCCCTCTAACTCTCTTAAGTGGTCACCAACACATGCCTGGTTGAGTCTTAACCTCCAAGATATAATTTTTATGACTCCATGAACTCCTAAGAGTCCATAAGGACAACTCAAATGACCTAGAGTAGCCCATACTCCAAAAGACCAAGTTATGGGACCATAAGATGCTGAAATCTTCCCTAAGTCTAGATCTAAGCTTAGAATGAGCAAGTTTCAGACTTTATACCTTCAATAGGCTATAAATGATGCACAAACTCTAGATGTACAAGCTTATTCTTCTCATTTGCTTCTCCTTAAACTTCATTCTTCTTCAATACCATAAAAGAACACCCAAACACTCTAAGTAAGCTCAAAATGCACTCAAGATGGCTAGGGCTTCAAGATTAGCACTAAAAAAGCAATAAAGGTTGAAAGCGTGATGCACTTGAAGAACTTAATGACCTTAAATAGGGTGCAAACCCTAAAAATTAGGGTTTTCCCTAACTTGAGTATGCCCAACGTACGCATGGGTATGACCAGCATACGTCGGGATCACCCCGATGATGCGCATACAAGGAGTATGTCGTGCGTACCTACTATACGCCCAACGTACTCATGGACCCCTTTACCACCTTTAATTGAATTGAAAAGGATATAAGATAAATTTCATACCTGGCGACTCGGGTGCTACACTAGGGATGGTAGATCTTAGCATTTTTGAGGTTCCTTGTACATAAAAATGCAATCTTGATGTGTTATATTGGAGCATGCATGGGTTAGGGCTCTTATTATGGATTTTAATAATAAAAAACAAGTATTGTGTCCCATAAAGACATGAAAAGGAGTAAAGTTGCCAAAGTTACGTGTTAATACATTATTTAGGATCAGATATGAGAAGTGGACTTGGTGGATTAACCAATCAAGCATTTAATGGTGAGATTGGGCTACTATGGAGTACGTTGGACGTACCCAGATCATACGCAGCACGTACTGGCTAAAGGTAGCGTATATCGGGCGTAAGTCTGAGTATGTTGGGGGTACTCAGTAGTTGCTGACTTTCATTGACTTTTATGGTTTGGGCCATATTTGGACTATTGAGGTTTTGGGACTTGTTGGGCCACTAGTCTTTTTGACTTTGGGCCATTGTTAGGCTTTGGGACTTCTCAAATTTGGGCCCATTATGGGCTTTGGGTAGCATTTAGAAATTTATGGCCATATTGGGCTTTTGGTGCCACTAGGTTGGGCCTCAATTATTGGGCCAAGAGAGGAAAGCATAAAATGGTATTTTACCCTGGGTGTTGGACAAATTAGCTAGATTCCTAGTTATGGTTTGTGGCCCAATTATTAATTGGGGTTGTATTTGATTGATTAGTGCGGGGATTTTTCGGTTTGGCAGCTTGATTATTTGTTTGACTGACATCAGACTTAGGTGAGTTTGCTCACTATAATGTAAGGCACTAGGATATGTTATGTGCTTATAGTCCTTGTGACTCATGTTGTATGTGTTATATGCTTGTGTGTGTGTTTTCTATATGTATGTGGGGTGAAATAGACCCGACACAACCTTGTGTTGACGTATGAGTTAAAATAGACTCGATGGTGAAATAGACCACAAGGGGGGGGGGAGAAATAAACCTAGTACAACCTTAGGCCGACACATGAGTTGAAATAGACTCGGTGGTGAAATAGACCCCGATGTGAAATAGACGCGTCATAGCCTTGAGCTGGCAGATATGTATGGTTTGCAGTATTTTGGAGAACTCACTAAGCTTTGTGCTCACAGTTTTCAGTTTATGTTTCAAGTACTTCCGGATCAAAAGGGAAGAGCTTGGGATGATCACATCGCACACACACCATGATTCCACCTTACTTGACTATGATGTATTTAAGATGTTTGATTGACATACTCTAATTTCCCTTTATGGTTTATAAACAAGTGTGATTGATGACTTTAACATGATGAAAATGAAATTTTTGTGCTTGAATTTTGGGACGTTACATAGGATGATTCCATCCTAAAATCATGCATCAACAAATAGATATGGATAGCGACTCATCATATCGCTTTCTGTCTCCCAGGTAAGGTTCGACCCAAATGTATGTTTCCATCACACTAGCACTAATTCGACCATCTTACTTCGTAACTTTTTCGTCTTACGATCAACAATCGCTTCAGGCTCTTTGATCAGCCTTTTACTTTCATCGATTCTTAACCATGAAAGTGTAATCATATCAGGGACGTCTTCCACAAACTTCCTCAAATAGCAAACGTAAAAGTTGTTGTGAATACCTTCTTGTTCAGTTGGAAACTCCAGCTTGTAATCTTGATTCCCAATCATCTGCAGCACTTTAAATGGTATAATGAACCTTGGAATCAGCTTCCCTCATTTTCCAAATATGATAAGTCCCTTCCATATAGAGGCTTTAAGCAATACTTGGGTACTCGTAAAAGTTCTAAATTCCCATACGGTTTCTGATGTTACGCTTTAACCCTTATGCATGTCACACAATCAGTCACGTACTTAGAAATGTCAAACTTCATTGTTATCCACCAGTAATCTGGTTTCAAATCCATATACATCCTGGTACTGCTTGGATGAATAGAGTACATGGTTTTGTGAGACTCTTCCATGGGAATATACCTTATACCTCCCATCGTTGGCACCCAAATTCTGTTTTGGAATACCTTTAACCCTTGGTTATTTGTTCCAAACACCAACGTCTTGCCCAAATGTTCTTCTTTTCGATTATCTCCCTCCAAATCATCATTCTAAGCTTTCTTGATATTTTCTACAATCGTTGAGACGATTTCAATTCTTAACGCTCTTTACCATTTCCTCTCCCGATTTATTTTTCTATTCAAAGCATCTGCTATGATATTCGCTTTACCAGGGTGGTAAAGTATCTCGCAGTCATAATCCTTGAGTAACTTTAGTCAGCGTCTTTGTCACATGTTCAACTCCTTTTGATCAAAGAGATACTAAATACTCTTATGGTCATTGAAAAGCTTACGCGTTGTTCCATAAAGAGCTAAATTTCGACTAGTATATATAGGGGAGTAGGGAAGCGTGCCACGTCAAGCCTAAAGGCGCGTTGCACCCTCAAGTAATGTTGATCCTGCAGGGTGCTGCCACATGTCAAAATCCTGGTGGGCAACGATGCACCTTCTAGAGGCGCGCGTTGTGCGCTGCCTGAATTTCAAAACTTAAAAAAACACTATCTTTCTCATACGAGCTCTGTTTTTACGTTCTTTATATCCAAATATAGCTATCGAGGAAAAATACAACTTTCATTTAGACTCCGTCGACTATTTCTCACTTTATTTTTAATTTATTATTTTTAGAACGTTTAGACTGCTAAACTCCGTTTATAACTCATATTTCTTCCACATGATATCCGTTCTCGGCTGTCTTTATATTGATGGACTTCTAATCACGAGTCCTTCAACTCGCATTTAGATTTTTTCGGATAAAAATCAACCGATCGAAATTTCGATTTTCTATGCTAACACAGTTGCGCTGAAACTTCGAAAAACTGTAACTTCCTCATACAAAGTTAGATTTGAACGTTCTCTATATGCACGAGTTCGCTTTTACAATTACTACGAATTTTGTATGGATTACTTATGCTAATAAGCAATCTATCTCCGATTCACTATTTACGACACACTTTTTCATATAGGGTTGAACGTGAAATTTCAAATGATCATAACTTCTTCATATAAAGTCGGATCTAGGCATTCTTTATATGTACGAAATCACCATCACGACCACTCCAATTTCCATGTAGATTATTTGTCCTAAATAATCTTTTATTTTCAATGCTTATTTTAGCTCTAATTATTAAATTATTTTATAAACATTATATACACATAAATCACATATGCTTAAATAGTTTTCTTTTATTTATTCATAAAAAATTACAATTGTTGACTGACGTTAATTATATATTTTATTAATGTCTAGCGAGAAACATGGACATTACACTGTTCTATAACGAAAAACGATGAACATTCCAGACATGTTCTTCACATTTCATAATGTTCTTTGTGTTCCGGACAGATTCGTCGCATTCCGGAGCATTATGGAATAGTATTATTTGTTCCGGACTACTAATTTTCAATGTATAATACCATAATATAAATAATCAAACTAGTTTTGGGTTGGTGTAAATGTAATGTCAACATGCATTGCTACTCTAGAACGTGATCTATGCATTCCAGAGATATTCTTCGTATTTTTGACTAAGTTACTAAGAAAAAATATTAAAATTGAACTACTAAAAGTGTAAGAGTAAAAGACTTAGCTGTAAAACAACTAGGTCATCATGATTGTGTTCTATATATCTTATGTCTGAAATTTATAGTAGCCTTTGAAATTTGTTGGAATGAGTTTGTAAATCGAGATTTGGAATGCATCACAATAATGTCCGGAAAACGGTTTTGTAAATCAAAATTTGGAATAATGTTCTATTAGTCATTTCGGAAGGTCTTTGATGGGCCACGCTAGCTACTTAGTTCGAAATGGACTCCCAAATGACGTATTCCGGAAACAATGATTATTTAAAGAAAATTAAAAATTAAAAATTAAAAAATGATTTTTTTTAAAGTACACCAGTAAAATTGTTTAATTACTCAATTTCCCTTTAAAAATGTTGGTGTATTCTTTAGAAACGAACACAATTTATCATAAATTGACATTTTTATAAGAAATAATAAAGAAGATTTTGCAAATAATTCATCTTAGACGTGGGCGTGGTGGTAGGCGCAAGTAATGGAAGGAAAACTATTTTCCCCTCCATTTTCACGTGCCCTTATAGTGTGACGAGACAATTTGTATTTTAATAATTAAACATTTTAGGGTAAATTACACGAATGGTCCCTATGGTTTAGAGTAATCTGTGTGGTTGATCCTTAGAAAGAATTTTTAACTCGTATCATCCCTATAATTTGTTTTTCATTCGGATTTAGTCCCTTGTTGACTTGAAATGAGCATATTACCTTTCTTGATATCTTTAATAAGTTTTTATTATTAAATTAAATTTGAAAAACATTAATAAAATGAGAATATGGTCCCACCATCTAAATAGTCACCCCACCTGGTCATTGTCGTCACCTGCAACACCACCACCGCTTTCACTATCCTCCACTACCACCATCGTCGATCTCCTCCACCACCACTACCCAACTTATAGCCACCCTCTCTGAAAAAGTTGAAACTAGAAATTTATGTTTTTCTTTCATTGAGATCGAAAGTTTTTGCCCCATGCATCTTATAATCACTCCAGCAAACACCCACAAGCTCCTATTTAACTATCATACATGAGTTCTTGCTAACAAAACCAACAAAACAAAGCTACACAGTGGTTCTGATCCCTGATTGACGTACAACCCCTTTCCAATTTCTAGTTCCCACTCACAAAACCCAAATTTGCAACCCTATAAAAATATTATCATCTACCACATTTCTGATTCAACAATATATGCTCCACAACCACCAAATTCTAATTTACAGAAAACTTCTTAGAAATTCATTACATTTACTCCAAATTCGCCACATTGCATACTTGCTGAAGTCGTTTTTGGCAGTCAAGAATATGTGATCTTTGAAAACCAGATACCACACCAAATCTTCAATTTTAACCGAAGATAAAACATAGACAAAGCTGATTTTGCAACTAAAGAGAACTTATCGCAAGCCGTCCCCAGAACCTGAAACCAGATCAACACACAAACATTGACAATCGATTTGTAAATAGAACAACTAGTAATTAATACTCGATTATTGCAAATTAACCATTGATGTTTGTTCACCGGCGAAATAGAGGGGGGCAGAGTACACCGACGGAGTATAAAGAGGTCGGTTTGTTGGACGATAGTGGTCGGCAGATGCTGCTTGACGTTTACGATGGGGCAGACGACAACAACATTGTGGTGAATCACATGCTTGCAGTGGTATTTAGGTGACAAAGGGGTTATTTTAAGGTTCCATTACTAATGAAGTGAGAGGTGGAAAGGGAGAGGAATCAGATGCAACTAGCCACTGAAGATATGAGAGGGAGGAGTTCAACTGGCCGGTGAGGAGGGTTAGAGAGGCAAATTCGATAGCGAGGAGGTGAAGATAAGGGATGCAAGGTGCAGATTACCAATATGAATTGTTTTAATAAATACATTTTCTAAATAAAAAAAATAAAAAATAAATCTAAATATTAAACTTAAATGATAAGATTGTCTTTTTAGTTAAATAGGGACCAAACGCGTGATAAAAACATATAATAGGGATGGTCCGAGTTAAAAATTCTTTCTATGGACCAACTCCGCAGATTACCCCAAACCATAGGGACCATTCATGTAATTTACCCTTTTTTCTTTTATTCACAAAGCATCAATTTGAAAAAATGGTCCCTAAACTATTTCCACTTATTTACAAACAGGCTGAAATTATTTCATTTAAATATTTAGTGTTTTAAATAGTTATAAGTTTAGCCCTTAAAGTTTTGTCGTTTACATGTATTTCAACTTTATTTAAAATATAGTCATTTTTGTTTATTGTTTTTACATTAGGTCCATTTATTTGATTATATAAACTCTTATATATTAATTTTAAAAACTTATATAAATTGTCTCTTTTTAACAACAAATTTATAAATAATATCAGAAATATTAAATTAATAAACCCAACACAACTTACAAATTAACACACTAGTTTTATAACTTTTTCACAAGTCTATTTTTTCAAATAACTATACATCATGAGTTTTTTAATATATACCTTACATAGAAATCATATATAATTAGTTTTTTTATTTTTTATTCTTAAGTAGAAAACGTGTATACAATCATCAATATTGATAGTGATATTTGAATTGTTTATTGCCGTCTTAATTTTTCTTTTAGATTAAAAGATTAACAGACGGTGCTGTTATTGAACTTATAAAATAACAAAAAGCCTGTTTTTGTTGCAAATATTGCATATTTGTTTGGTCAAAAAAATACAAAGAATAACCAATTAAAATCTATGTGTCGTCATAAAATATTTTATTATGATAAACATGAATTTCAGTTTCATGCCATGTTTTCAAATATGAAGATAATTAGATAAAAGAGTGATAAAATAGGTAATACTAGTTGGCAAATGGTGACAGCTAAGAGACAGCATCAACAATCGAACAACGACACGTCACCATGCACAGCTAGGACCTCCCAAAGTCCTACCATGCCCATGTGGACACGTCTTCTCCATGTTTTCATTTTCTTATTTACAAAAAATTTCAATAAAACATCAATAACGTGTTAGTTAATAATATAAAATAAAAAATTTAGTGAACCATAACTATTTCAACCCACAACCATATATATATATATATATATATATATATATATATATATATATATATATATATATATTGACGACCACGCATTAGCAGATAAATGCTTTACAGATAAATTCCAAAAAAATGATTGTACCTTTAAAACAAATAACAAAATAAAAAATATATTTTTCCAAAGGAAAAAGAAGTATATTCTTAAAAAGATTAAAAGTACTTTTATAAACTATTGCTTTAAAAAGATAATTGACCTTTTTTTGGTGACAGCGTTTCTACATTATTTTCCGCATAAAGTTTAAACCACAACTCACATTTATATTACGTAAAATAATACAATGATTTTACCATAATCTTTCGTTTCACATTTTGAATTAGTTTTGATGATTTATTTGTTTTTAGCTATATTAATAAAGATTAAACGATACATTATAATCACATATGTGTAATTAATGTGAAAAGACAAAAGATTAAACACGCCGCATGAGGAACATGTCACAAAAAAAAAAATGTGAACCAATCATATTTGGACACTATATACATAAATATTTTACTATTAACTACATGTTTTCCTTCTTCCTCCTCCTTACAAAACCTAATAATTTCATTTTCTCTTTTCGTATCTGTCTTATTTTATGTGGATACAGTCGCCGGAGCTGTGATTTTCTCTCTCTCTCTCTCTTTCTCTTTCTCTCTCCATCGATCTCGACTCAAATCTATCCACCTGCCTTTGCCCTTTGCAGTTTGCACATTAACTTTCTTCCATTCTCTCTTCATCACATCTTCCAAATCCATTTCTATCTGTGATTGCTGGATCTTCATTTATATTTGCTCCATATATTTTCTAAATAAAACACTGATTTATCTGTTCAATTAACGAAATTCAAGTTTCCAGTTCGTCTACGTATCTCGGAAGTTTTCTGCAGTGAATGATGTACAGAATCCCAATATTAGGGATTCCGGCGGCCTAGTTTCAACGCCTAATCTATTCCAACTTGTATGTTTACGTGATATAGCCCGGGCCTGCGGCTCGGGGATCCGAAAGAATGACTTCAGAGAATGACCAAGAAGATTGGATCAGAGAGGTTCCCAAAGTCAGCAATGCATATCTGCAAAAATTCAGACTCTACGAGACTCGCTCTGTATAATTTTAATTCTCTTCTCCTTCTTCTCCCAACTTTTTTAGTACTACTGTTTTGATTCTATGATCTTCTGCTTTCCGTCATCAATTTGTTAAATTTGGTTTACATGTAATTCAGTAATTGGTATACAAGCAATTAAGCATATTCCAGATGTTATAAGGATACGTCCATCAATTAGCAGTAAAACAGTTCTTGATGGGGCATATTTGGAGCTAACACATAAGTTTTTTAGTTCACCGACAAAAACCTTTATGTGCTTTACCTTTTTTCCAGTCCACACATGTTAAACTGTTTGTAGGTTTATCTTTTTGTGCAATTAATACTGGCTTGTAGATTATGCTTTGTGGTTTATGTGTATACCTATTTCTGTATAGTTCTATCTTTTGCTTAACTTGATCAGATCCATGTGTAATTATATCTATATCTTCACTACTAATCAATATCAAAATTTTGCCTCTTACAGAACTTTTATATGATCGGACGGAGTAAAGATAGATCAACTTGGAGAGTGTTAAAGATTGACAGGTCAGAACCTACCGAGCTAAATATTACAGAAGATCCCACCACATACACTGAAATTGAATGCTGTGAACTGTTAAAGCGAATCCATGATGGAAATAACCCTACAGGGGGGCTTAGATTTGTTACCACTTGCTATGGAATTGTTGGTATATGCTCATTTCCTGTTACCAAATCAATCCACATCTAACAATCACCCATTCTCACTTTTCACAATTCTTTATTGTGATTTTAGGGTTCATAAAGTTTCTGGGACCTTATTACATGCTGCTCATTACAAAAAGAAGGAAGATTGGTGTAATCTGTGGTCATGCAGTATATGCAATCACCAAAAGCGAGATCTTACCAATTCCCAATTCTTCTGTTCAACCCAGCGTGGCTTACTCCAAGAATGAGAACAGGTATTTTGTCAATTCTGCATATAAATGATTGTTTATTACAGGTCTTTGTTTTAATGGTTGATTTCATTGAATATATAGATACAAGAAGCTCCTATGCTCAGTGGATCTTACAAAGGACTTCTATTTCAGCTACTCCTATCGTGTCATGCATAGTTTTCAAAAGAATCTATCTACTCACGAGAAAGGGCAGTTTCTTAATGAAACAATGTTTGTTTGGAACGAGTTCTTAACTAGCACAATTCACAATCAGTTGAAGAATAATCTGTGGACAGTAGCACTAGTTTATGGCTACTTTAAACAGGTATATCTAGCATTCATAACAATTCTCTAATCAAGTAATATATATCTATCTAGCATTCATTTTTCTTCTTATCAAAAACTAGGTCAAGCTTTCAATAGCAGAAAAAGACTTCAAGTTGACCCTCATTGCTAGACGATCTCGCCATTATGCTGGAACTAGGTAAGATTTCCTTCATCTTTGGAAACCTCAGTTTTGTTAGGTTCATTGCTCATGTAACTTGGTTAATTATATTTCTATTTTTTTTTTAATTTTTTATATAGATACTTGAAACGAGGGGTAAATGAGAAAGGTCGTGTTGCAAATGATGTTGAAACAGAACAGATTGTATTTGAAGATGTCCCTGAAGGATGCCCTGTGCAAATAAGCTCTGTTGTTCAAAACCGGGGTTCAATACCCCTCTTTTGGTCACAGGAAACTTCACGCTTGAATATCAAACCTGATATCATATGTAAGAGTAATAATAAAAAAAAACACTTAAAAACCTGTTTTAATTTAAACATTTTGTCATTTTCATTCCCCTAATAATTACTTCCCTATCTATTCTAGTGTCAAAAAAAGACCAAAAGTACAACGCCACAAGACTTCACTTCGAGAATCTTGTCAAGAGATATGGAAATCCAATAATTATATTGAATCTGATCAAGGTGACTAAACTTCCATTTATAGAAAGAAATAAGAATATCCATTTTTGTTTTCTTTTAAATATTTTTTTTGTTATTTGCAGACGAAAGAAAAGAGACCCCGGGAATCCCTCCTGCGAGTGGAGTTTGCTAATGCTATTGAGCTGATTAATAAAGATCTACCCGAGGAAAACCGTTTAAAGTTTCTTCATTGGGATTTAAACAAATATTCAAGAAACAAATCTACAAATGTGTTGGCACTTTTGGGGAAAGTAGCAACATATGCATTGAACCTAACTGGGTTGTTTTATTGTCAAGTGATCCCAAACTCAATATCCCAAGATTTGACAAAAAGTGAGAATTTCAGTGTGAAGCCTCCTCAATACCAAACAGGGGTTTTGAGAACAAACTGTATAGACTGTTTGGATCGAACAAATGTTGCTCAATTTGCATATGGTTGGGCTGCACTAGGGCGTCAACTTCATACCATGGGATACATAGACACCACTGTTATTGAGCTTGATTCCAATTTAGGAGAAGATTTAATGAAAGTTTATGAAAAAATGGGTGACACTTTAGCACTTCAATATGGTGGTTCTGCAGCCCACAATAAGGTAATCAGTCCTCTGTTTTTTTACCTATACTTGTTACATATTTATAAAATTCGGAGGTTAATATTGTTTTGAAATTTATATATATAGATATTTTGTCAAAGAAGAGGTCAATGGAAGGCAGCAACTCAGTCACAGGAGTTTTTTAGAACCCTACAACGTTACTATAGTAACGCATACATGGATGGCGAAAAACAGGATGCAATTAATGTGTAAGTAGTGTGCTTTCTCAACATTTTAATCTTAGTTAATGTTTAATGCATCATTGAAGTGAAGTAATAACTAATAAGTCAATGTTTTGATCAGGTTTCTAGGTCACTATCAGCCACAAATAGGTAAACCTGCATTATGGGAATTGGATTCAGATCAACATTATGATGTTGGAAGCCGGGGTTCTAATTTTTTTGTGGAAAAAACTAGGTTTGTTTATAACTTAATATATATATATATATATATATATATATATATATATATATATATATATATATATATATATATATATATTTATGGTTTTGCATTTGCATTTGAATTGGATGGTTATTAGTTTTGGTTAAATGCAGGATGATTAAAAGGTCGTTATCAGTTGGGAACATGATGTTTGATGGGAATGTACTTGGTGCTATTGGAATGACCCAAAAGAATGAAGAAGAAATGCAATCAGAATCTTTACATGAAATCTCTTGTGAGAGTGATTCAACTTACCCAAAAGAAACCCCAAATAGTGATCACGTATTTTACAACAGGGATTCTTTCAACTGTTCAAATTTTCTTGATGTTGATTGGCTTTCATCATCTGGGAATTCATGTGAAGATGAAACATATGAAAGGTAAGTACTAAGTAGTAACCTTTTAATTCTTTTTACTACTCTACTGGTTATATTCTTATTAGTGAGTGAAATTGTAAATCACTAATCCCTAACCTTGTGGGGTCCAGGTCAACGCTTGTAGGGTCGCCTATGGGTGGTCAATCGTCTGAAAATGTGGTAAATGAGATGTGCACTTTCGCTAGTGATTCTGAGATATGTGATAATGTGAAGGTCAGTTTTTATTTTATTTATTTTGTTGTGGTTATGTTATTTACTTATTTTATATAGAAAAGTTAAAATTAAATGATTTGTTTTTTTTATGTAGGGTGTTAAAGGCGGGTTTTCGGATAGATTTGCAGAATGGGTGACCCATGGGGATATTATGTTCCCTTGATCAGTTTTGCTTTTGCCAACAACAAAAAAGAAAAAGAAAAATGTAAAAATCTTCTACTTACCCATAAGCCAAAGGATGTGGGTTGCTGAGCTAAAATAAATGGTGAGAGAGTACCATTAGAGAGACAAAAAGAATGATATGATATTAAAAAAAATGAAAAAGTATGTTTAACTAAAAAATGAGAAGTATGTTAACAACCCTTGTAAAAAATATATATTAAAAAACATGCATGAGATGAGACCCCCATCAAAACACTAGTACAAGTACAGAAGAGTAAAAAACTACAGTTGCTTTTGACAATATTTGAATCTTTGTAAATATATATTTTTGTATTGTATTTTACTTATTTAGTCAGGTTGGAGATTCATTTGATGCTGTTCTTTCTTCTTCCTATTTTGCATGTGTTTTTTTAGTTTATAAACCTAACCTCTCATATCTATATTGAATACAGATGTTTACTGTAACAAGTGTTGATATGAATGTCATTTTAAACTAAAATTGTGCTGCCCATTGTTCATCCATTCTAAGGGCACAAGAAGCATAATCTTCGTAAAATACCACTTGGACGCCTTATCATAAATAAAGCCCCTTTTACTATGTTTGATGGTTTAAATTGTTTTTTTGTAAGCCATGTGACCAAATTCTAGTCATGAAGATTAATAGAAACAAATTGAAATCAGATGATGAAAGATTATAAAGCAAAATAAATTTGGCAGCAACAAAAAAAAAATCGAATCGGATGATGGAAGATTATAAAGCAATTAGCCAGTTAGGCCACGTAACTAAAATGCTCCAGCAAAAAAAAAAAAAAAAAAAAAAAAAAAAAAAAGGGGCCTTTGGTTAGCTGGTTAGTTGTAGGGACAAAATCACACATGTTTACAAATTTAAAATTAATATAAAAAGATATGTTTTCCTTTTTGGGATGCAACAGTAACCCATTGCTCCATGTAAATACTCCCCTGCCGACTACTAAACCAAGTAAAAGACATCTCAACTATGGAATCGAACATAGTTTCTTTTCCCTGGATTTGTTGCCAAAACTATAGATTTTTAAATCTCCAAAGAATCAACCACATTGACAGATCAATAGCCTCCAAACCTGCTTTCTTTTGCTTCGTAATCCGAATGGAATCCACCCCATTCATCATCTCGTGTAGCTCTTCAAAAATCGGTGGTTATAAATCGATCCATCTATTAATCGGCCAACGTTCTAGCTGCAAATTCTTCCTGTAAAAGAGAGTGAACCAAGTCCTCGAGATGAAGAGTACATAAAGGGCGAAGAATAAAAGGAATGTTTATCCCTACATTAAAGTAAATTCGGCAATGTAGGTGTGCTCGTGTTTGTAGAGCAACCTTAAGGATTTGTCGAGAAGGATAAAGAAGACAAATTGTGTCGACTTAAGGAGGCTTTGTATGGACTGAAATAAGCTCCTAGAGCATGGTTTAGTCTGATATATTGTTTTTTATTCAAGAATGATTCTAGAAGAGCAGATATTGTGACACTTTATTCATCAATTCAGGGTTGGCGAAAAACTCATCATCATAAGTTTTTATGTTGATGACTAAATTTTTGTTGGGAATGATGTCATACTATGTGAATTTAAATACTCCATGGTGTAAGAATTTTAGATGACTAATCTAAGGATGATGACGTTTTTTCTTCTTTGGACAAAGATACATCAGAGTTCGAAACTATGCAAAGAAAGTATTAGATAAGTTTGGGATCTGGAATCTTAACTCTTTCGAAGCCATATTGTTTCATGAATTGTTCTAAAAGAATTGAAAAATGAGAGAAGTGATTCCATGTTGTACGATTGGTGGGTAGCTTGATGTATTTAGTTATCACACGACCAAACATGATGTATGTAGCATGTTTAGTATCTCATTTTATGGTGAAATCTAGAGAAGATCATTTGCATACATCTAAAAGAATAACGAGATATTTGAAATGAACAATGAACCTTAGTTTATTTATGAAGAGTGATGTGATTTAAGGTTAAAGGCTTCATTGATAATGATTATAAAGCTGAAGGGAATGGTGCGATTCTTGTCACACTTTTTTGTATGCCAGATCAACGTTGCCTCATTTTTACCATATTTTCATGTTTTCTTGTCACACATTGAATGGTCATCATGGCATGCATTAATTAAGTTATTTAAAACAATCCAAATTAAATAAAAAAAGCTTAAACTTCATTAATTTAAATTAAGCATACATAACATGAAATTAAAAACGTAAAAACTTAAAAAAAATTAAAAAAATATATATATAATAAAATAACATGTAACACTCGGTTTCGAATCGCTTCATTATTCGGGTTCGTGACCCGATTAGCAGTTATCATAAGGCTTTGGGCCTTTCTTGGGGACACAGAGGATTAGCCTTTTTTGGATGTGGGTATTATAGATTAGGTGATCCGAGTGTTCGATTGTGTTTCGGAGCCCAAGGGTATAACCGTGATTTGGCAGTTCGAGCCTTTATGAATTTGGGGTTTAAGTTTGGGAAGCTTTTAGGCAAAGGAGAGTTGATAGAATGGTGGAGCGTCTCTTTCCCTTTCCGTGGATATAAAGAACGTCGAAAATGGAATTAGAACGAGGGAGTTATGGTCGATTGAAGTTAAAGTGTTTTAGAGCTTTGTCTAGTACGCGGGGTGTACTCATTGAGTACGCAAAGTGTAGTTGGAGTTATGATCGTGGATGCCATTTGAGTACGCCGGGCGTACTCCCTTCAACTAGAAACCCTAATTTTTAGGGTCTTACCCCTATTTAAGCTCATTATGTTTTTGGGGTCTTGCCTTTTATCAGCCTCCATACCTCCTAAACTCTAATCTCATCCCCTAGCCACCATCTTTGAGTTCTTAAGCTCTTGTGAGGAATCTTGGTGTGTTCTTGTGTATTTTGAAGATATTGAAGGTTGTTGAAGAATCATCACTTGGAGTGGAGCTTGGAGATACAAAAGTTACACCTATTTTGCAACCTATTGAAGGTAAAATGCTCTGATCTTGACATTTCTTTGGGTAGATCTAGTTTGGGTGGTTTATGGCACATTTTGGTCTCTTTGGTTCGTCTTTATGAGGATGAGATTGCTCCAGGAGTTTGGTCGCTAGATCTAGACATTTTAGGTGTCCCAAATGCATAAAAAATGTAATCTCGATGGTTGATATCTACCCATGCATGTGTATTAGCTCCTTGTTGAAGTTGTAAAGTTAGAGCTTGGATTTGGGACCCATTAAGCCATGCAAAAGCTAAAAGTTATCGACTTTATGGGTTAAGACATGATTTGGAACTAGTTCGGAGCATTGGACGATTTGGCTTAAAGGTTTAAGATTTTTCTTGATGGAATAAAAGCATGCAGCGTACGCGGGACGTACCTCTTGGTACGCAATGCGTACTGAGTCAAACCCCCATGGGCTTGTCAAGATCCGTAGCACGTTGGGCGTACCAATTGAGTACGTAAGGCATACTCAGGCTGTATGGACTTCCGTGAATTATTGACTTTTTGACCTTTGACCATTGACCAAAAGTTTATTCAGGGTTGACCAATGGATATTTTGGGTCTTTTAGTAAATTGGGACTTATTGGTTTAGTCCCATGATGGGTTTTGGTCATAATTCGGAAATTGGGCCATATTGGGCTTTTGTTGTTATTGTTTTGGGCTTCGGATGTTGGGCCAAATGAGGAAAGGGTAAAATGGACTTTTACCCCGAGCATTGCGAAATCGGACTAGGTTTCCAACTATGGGTTGAGTACCAATTATTTATTTGGCGTTATTTGATGTTGTTAGTGCTGGGATTTTTCGGATCGGCAATCCGAGCTTTTGTCTATAATATTCAACAGCTTAAGGTGAGTCTCCTCACTATACTACGGGTTGAAAGCATCAATTCTGGCCCATTGACTTATGATATATAGGAAGACTATGGGGTATCCCTTGGCATTTATATGAAAGACTCGAAGGTGGCTCCTGGAAAATTGTATGCAACACCAGGGATCGGACCTTGGCAAATAGATAGATATTTTATGTATATAAACAGTATGTTATTTGTCTTTGTGATGCTTGCATGGAAGACCAAGAGGTGGCTCCTGGCACTTGTCTGTAAGACCCAAGGTTTTGGGCCTCATCCTGGCAAGGAAAGAGCATGATACGACTCATGACATAATGGCAAGACTATGGTTGACACATAACATCATCTATTGTATGTATGGTATGTGGTATTTGAGGAATTCACTAAGCTTTGTGCTTACGGATTATTCTTTATGGTTTCAGGTACTTCCAGTTCAAAAGGGAAGGACCCGGCGTGACTGCACTGCATCCACCCATGTTTCCGCAGTGTGATGATTTTGGGATTGTACTTTGATGACTCTTTTATTGTAAACTACTTTTGAATGTTTGAATAAAAGATAACTGGTGTTTTGTTTGAAATAAAAATGAAATTTTTACCTTGTGATTTTCAGGACGTTAAATAACATGAAATAAAAAAAATGGTTAATGTCATTTTAGCCCACAAACTTATCCTAATTTTTTTTAAATGGTTACTCAAGTTATTTATTTATTTTTAAATTTAAGGGAATGAACTCCTAATTTACCATTTAATTTAATCATTTTACTGATTGTAATCGATTTCAAGGTTATTTCAACGAGGGAGTAGCCATAGCAGAATGAATTAAGACCAACAACACCGGGTTCCAATTGCCATATGTGAAGACCTATTCTCTCTCTCCTCCCCAAAACCTAAAGCATCGGCCGTAGACCCTCCTAGCATCTTCATTTCCATCGCAACAAGCATCTCTTGTCCATTGTATACTATATAGCGATCATGTAAGTCAAAAATAAGGAAAATCATACTTGTGTTGTGTTGTTGTGTTCATGTGATTAGAAGGAAAAAGTTCCAAAGTCAACCTCTTGATGGTGGACAACTTTTGATGAGTTTCCGATGGTGGGTAACTTCTAATAATTTTTTCCGATTTTGAAGATTTTCCAAAACAACCTATTATAGGATTGAAGGAGTTGTAACAAGGGTTTTTCATGTGTTTGGTAAACCACAAGAAATCAAGAATGACCTCAATGATCATTCACCGCACATATAGGTTTAGTGTGTTCCAGTTGCAACAACAGAGACTCATGTAATTTCATTTTAATCAATGGCTTGAGCGTGTATATGTTTGAATAGATTTTTTCTAGGTATCAAAAAAATGGGGAAAAATCAATTTTAAGGTACTTGGAAAACCCATGTTCAAGAACCCAAAATCATCACAAGAAATTGAAACCTCATACACACCCACAAAAAGAGTTAAATTAGGGAAGATGGATTGATTTATATAAATGCAAATAGAATGGACACACACATAGAGGAAGAATTATACATGTTTTGGGATTTTGGTTTTGCTAATACTACCTCACTCTTAATCTTTATTTCCATGATTTCCATTTGAATTTGTTGTCATAAACTATTGGGTTTGGTAACCATATAGTGTTTTAAGGAGTTAAACTATTAGTATCATGTTCTTTTGATCTTTCCATGACTTTCTAGTCTTAGATGTGATGTATGGTGTTATTTGTGATGTCGATAAATTTGGAAAAACAATATGAAAATTGATGGTCCAAAATCAAAACCAGAACATGGGCCGAAGATGTTAGTAGTGTATAGTGGATGATATTATTGGGTTTGATGATTTAGAGATGGTGAAGGGCTGGTGATAAACCGATGGTTGGTGGTCTGATCAAGTAAAGGTGGAGGCTAGATTGAGAAGATCATGAACATGGATGTTGATGGTGTATATTGTAATACCCGCTTTATAAATTTGTATTGTATTACATAAATATGATCTTAGTAGGAGTATTATGTGTCTTTCTTGATTAAAATGAGTATTATAGAGTAAAGATACAAATAATTATAACTAAATAATAAAATATAAAGAGGAAAGTATTTTCTTCGAAATCATGACGTGTCAAGTATATGTCCGCGATGTGGTTTGAGAATGGTGATTCAAGTTACGTAAGTTGAGCATTTGAGGCAACATACTTTGATAAAACCGCGACGTGGGATTGAGTATCGCGGTGTAACACCTTGTTCTGGTTCACTCTGTGATTTAGGGTCGGGAGTTAATTTTATAAAAGCTTTGGGCCTTGAAGAGGCAAAGTTAGTCCTTGAGGAAGGAGGTGATGATGGTTCAGATATCTAACCTTTGAATTGTGTTGTGGGCCGAAGAGTAGAAAATGGAAAGTCATAGGTCGGGGCCTTGCATTAGATATGGATTTTTGTTCAATAATTTTTTAGTCCAATATATCTATATAATATTGTGGGGCTCTTCGATACCTTTTCGTGGATATAAAGAACGTAGAAATCGGAGTTAGAACGGAAAAGTTATGACCTTCGGAAGTTAGGAGGTTTGTGGGCTTAGCCTAGTATGTTGGGCGTACAGTATGTACATTGGGCGTACTAGCTCAGATGGATCATGAATGCTCAACCTAGTACGTAGAGCGTATGCACTCAGGTGCCAAACCCTAAATTGAGATTTTTAGTCATATATAAGCTTCTTAACTCACCCAAAACCTTTCCATTCTCAGCCTCCACCTCTTAAACTTCCTCCCTTGAAACCTTAACCCTAACTCACATGGCGTGCAGTATCCCACTGGGACTACTGATAGTCCCCATGGTTGTTGATAACCCATAGTTGTTTATTTATGTTGTGATGTATGTGGTATCTTGGGGAACTCACTAAGCTTCGTGCTTGCAGTTGTTGATTTATATGTGGCAGATACTTCTGAAGACCGCGGGAAGGCGAAGGTCTAATTATACACACTTGTTGGGAAATTTTCTATTGGGACAATTGTGAACTTTGATATTTTGTGATACTGGTTGTTTTGTATAATTATGTATTTGATAACCTGGCTTGTGGAACCTTAATTTTTGGTAAATTAAAAATGAAAAATTTGGTCTAAAATTTGAGGTGTTACACTCCAAGAGGTATAAAGTTTCAAACTTGGATTGTATTTCATTAGATCTTGCTAAGTCCTTAATTAATGAGCATTTTGTCCCAAAGTCTTGACCTTTTTGGAGTATGGCATGCTCTAGTCCATTCTAGTTGTCCTTTAAGATGTTTTGAGGGGTTTATAATCATAAAAATAGGGTCTTGGCTCTTAATCATTTTCCATGCATGTGTTTGATTGTCTTAGTGGGTTAAGAGGATGGAGTTTTTAGCATTTAGCACTTATTGGCCATGCAAGACCATAAAGTTGGAAATTTACTGGCCAAAGATGATATTTGGGACTTGGATATGCAATTTGGTCGTAATAGCTTAAGTATTAAGCTCTTAACTTGTTAAGAAGAAGTCCATCTGCGTACGTTGGGCGTACCATTTGGTACACTATGCGCACGCAGTTTAAACCCCGACTCCTCGCATAGTGATTACACCCCGCGTAGGAGGGTTGAGTTGACTCGGCTAATTTCGTTGATTTTGACCAAGGGTATTTTGGGAAATTGATGTTAATTTATATTGGGAAATGTTTTGATTATTAGGAGCCGGGTGGAGCCGGTTGTCGGAGCAGAGATTTATTCAGACTGTATTCGGACTGAAAGGTGAGTTTTCCTTGTTATATCTATGGGTCGAAGGCACCAAGGCCGACCCATTGGATTAGATATCATGTTTTGTTGTATGTTGTTATGCTGAGATATATGTTTACTGGTTGTGTGATTAGACTGGTAGATTTGAAGGACTACTTGTGTGATGATTATTGTGATAATGTTCATGTCGATATGTTATGGTTATGGTTTACTGGGTTGAGGCGGACCAACTGATACTAAAACCCAAGACACCCAGGGTGGTATGGGTAGACTGAGGGCCTACGAGGCGATCCAGTCAGGCCGAAGGCCCAAAGAGCGGTCCAAATAGGCTGAAGACCCGGTGAGGTGGTCCAGTCATGCTGAAGGCTCTGTATGCATGTTGTTGTTTGTTATGCTATGTGATGGTACTTTGGGGAAATCACTAAGGGTTGGCTTACAATTTTAGTTTTGTTTCAGGTACTTCTGAGGACCGTGACAAGGCGAAGGCGTGATTGTACACATCCTTCGATTTTATGTTATCTGGGTTTTTGGGACACTCTGATTTTTGAGAAACACTTTTGAAACAATGGTTTTATAAACATTATGGATTGAATTGTTGTTTTTGAAAAGTTAAAATTTGTTGTGATTTTTGAACGTTACAGAACCCATGAGAGGATGAATGGGCTACATTATGTATAAGATCATTTAAAAAAGCTATCTCGTTGAGATTATGATGAATTACATGATAGATTATGAGATATAAATATACCATGTTATTCATCAAGATTACCAAAATGTGAATATGGGATTTACATACCTATGAGAGATGACTGGTTTATTGAGTAACAATCATCATTATGTTAAAAGACGAAAATTAATATTATAACAGATTTTTAAAGAGATGAAATGAATTGATGATAATGAAAGTATTGAATTGAGTATGATATTCAAGTATAGTCATATGATGAGTTCAACTACTTGTTGATAAATTACTCACTAAACATTTAAGATTACTATTGTTGATGTTTCATGATTTCAAGTAGAAGTCATACAGATAGAGGGAAAGGCGTAGAGTAGTAGCCATAATAAATATTTTGAAAGTAAAACTTAATGTGATATTTTGATAAATTGTAAACCCGACTCAGTGTTGTACTATTTCTTTTGGTTTGTATGATAATAACTTGTATGATATGTTAATGTAATGTACACTACTTATGTTTTTAAAAGAGAAAATTCCAGGTGTACTTTATTTTAGCCGGGTGTTATATATATGATGGTGGTGGTGGGAAGAAGATGAGAAGATGAAGTATGTTCTTCCCTGTGAGTATCAAGTTCCGATTAACATCAAAACATACATGTCCATTTCATTTAATAACATGACACCATCATTTGTTACATGACATACATTTTACCGGCTTACCCCGGTACCAAGTGAAATAAGGATGTTTTAAAACGTTAACTTGGACTTCATTCCTTTAAAGTAAAAAAAAACTTGAGTGACCTTTTAAAATAAGTGGGATAAGTCCGTCGGGCTAAAATGACATTAACCCAATAAAAAAAATCTAACACGCACTTAAAAAAAAAGTAAAAGTTATATCTTTTGCTAATTTCGACTTTTACCGCTAAAACCAATCCACGCTCCTCCCCGATGTAGTGACTTGCATATTGCATTAAGAGTTTCATGTCATTATTATTATTATTATTATTATTATTATTATTATTATTATTATTATTTCTGTAGAGAAATCTAAAAATCCGTCTATTCTTGCATGTAGACGCTTGATCTTTGCCCCCACCACTTTCAAATCATTTGATTCTTTGGATTTATCTTGTCTTTGTGTTACACTTTGTCATTTCCATTGAGCGAGAAGGTGATGTAATTTGAACGGTATCATCATCGTTGAGATCGATTCCAACGTCCGATGTAGTGTAGTTAGATTCAGATGTTTTTGACCATTTTGAACCACCACCGAGACATTGTTCATATGTTTTTACTCATGTCCATTTTTCGTTATCTTTCACAAAGTTCAAAAACTCAACAAATTTGAAAGCCTTCTTGTTTTCTTTTTGGTACACGTTTAGCACTTTCTTTTGCAAAGTTCTAAAACTCAACAAATTTGAAAGCCTTCTTGTTTTCTTTTTGGTACACATTTAGCGCTTTCTTGAAAATCACATTATCAATTTCTCCGCGTCGATATCGACGTTTCATTTTGTTATACAAATTAACACTTGGTATTTGGTACAATATTCTCCTCGCTTCATTTATTTGTGGAAAACGTTTAAGAACCCTCGCCTCCAAAAATAATCATGTTTTGGTCATTGCTCACTTTCACATCATTAGATATATTGACCTATAAATGTCTTAATGCCACCACTTCCCAAGGTTTATTCGAGGTCTTCCTTTTTTCTTTTAGGTACCTAGTCGGGTTGAGTTTCCCAAATGAATTTAGGTTCAGAAGTTGCTTTTGATTTGAGTTTGGCTAACAAATTCGGATTGACTTTGAGACACAAAATTGAAGAGATTAAATTCGGTTTTATATTAAAGTTATGGTTGTGGTTGTTGTTGTGGACATTGTTATTGATAATACAATAACATACTACCATAATGGTAGATGGATGGTGAATAGATTGGTTGATTAAATGAAGGGGTTGATGTGTTTCTTGTAAGTGTATTTTGGTTGTTTTATTGGTTTGAGGAAGTCATGGTTTGCATATCGAAAGTCATCTTTTTATTAACATTAACCAACAACACACGCGCATTGTTGGCACTAAAAAATGTTATTCAATCCACCAATACAACCGAAAGAATTATCTCTTATAAAAGAAATAGCTCATAACCGCTTTGAATATGAAGAGATGGAGGTAGTATTGTAGAGAGGTAGAAGTACTTTTTTGAGATGTGGTAAATATAGATATTGAAGATAGTATCTATAAATAATTTTTGTTTTGAATTTTCAAAAGTAAACGGTCGCAAAACTTTAAAGAGAAGACAAAGTAAATTAATGAAAGACGCCGTGACATGGTGGAGCCGCTCTCGGCCTAGGCCACACAACCGAGATGATGTGCGCCACGAGTGAGGTTGCAAACCATCCTTCACATCGTGTCTACTTTTTTTATCCGTCTAAAATGACATAATAAACTATTAAATCATTTCTGAAATTTACTCTGGCATCCGAATGATCGATTCAAACATCATTTGCAATTTTCTATTTTCTAAAATTATTGTATTGTTAATGTTTGAATATAAATACGAGATTTTCCTTTGCAATATTCTACTGAAATGACATTTTAAGAGCAAACATAACTTTGAATTAAAAAAAGAGTATCCGAAGTTGGAGCCGCGAACAAAGCATTGCACCCTCTCAAACGGCCTAAAACCCTAAAAATAAAACCTAAAAGGGTTTCTTTACAACACTGGTGGTGCTACTGCCTTCTCCTGTAATTGGCCTGAAAAAATGCCGATTTCAAAGCAGAAGAAGAAATCTTCACCAGCAACAACAGTATCCAAAGACAATGATGCCGATCTCCTTCAATCAGAAATTGCCAACTTCGCCTCTTCACTCGGTCTCTCTTCATCTGTTCCCTCCACCGGCTTCGACGACTCCGATTTCCGTAAACGAGCTCCTATCAAGAAAAACCCTAAAGTTGACATCAAGAAGAACGATGACAAATTTAAAGACAACAATAACAAGAAGAACACCGATAAATTTAAAAACAGTAACAAGAAAGAGAAGGAAGAGCCTCCCAATCCACAGCCTAAGCCCAAGGCTCAAATACACTTCTCTGTTGATAATTCAAAAATGTTCGATAAATTCAAGAATCTTCCAAAACTCCCTCTGATAAAGGCAAGTTCTTTGGGGGTTTGGTACGATGACGCAGCTGAGCTGGAAGAAAAGCTGATTGGAAGCGGAGTGAATAAAAAGAAAGTTGAGTTTAAAAACGTGGAAGAATGGAAGGGTTTGGTGGAGAAGAAGAAGGAGCTTGCAGAGAGGTTGTTGGCGCAGTACGTACACGATTACGAGTTGTCCAGGGGACAGAGTGGGGATATTAAGATGGTATTGGCTACACAGAGGTCCGGGACTGTGACTGATAAAGTGTCGGCATTCTCAGTTCTTGTTGGGGACAATCCAATTGCTAACATCAAGTCAATTGATGCACTTGTAACTATGGTTACTTCAAAAGTTGGTAAACGTTATGCCTTTACAGGATTTGAAGCACTGAAAGAAATGTTCATATCAAGGTTTGCACCTTCCTACTATTCGGTTATTCTTTAAAATAAGTATCTGTATTTCATTTGTGATTTCTCTCTCCATCTTCACTAATTGATGTGTTCATTTTTATACCAGTCTATTACCTGATCGCAAGCTGAGGACACTTTTTCAACAGCCTTTGAATCATCTTCCAGATTCAAAGGATGGCAATTCGCTTCTACTATTCTGGCATTGGGAGGAATGCCTAAAACAGAGGTTGAATGCTTCAACCTTGTAGACTTGTATTCCTTTTGGTGTTTTTTTACTATTATTTGCTAATTGCAGCTTTCTTTACCTGTTGATGACTTTATGTTCGAATGCAGGTATGAGCGCTATATATTTGCACTTGAAGAAGCTTCAAGAGATGTGCTAGCTACACTTAAGGATAAAGCATTGAAGGTTTGTTTACTTTTATGTTTGTGTTCTTTACAAAAGTTGATTAGTAACATTCTATATGATAAAATTAACATATGACTTTGTTTCTCTATAATGCTTTCAGACAATTTATGCATTACTGAAGAGCAAATCAGAGCAAGAGCGCCGATTGCTCTCTGCACTTGTAAACAAGGTTTATACTTTATATATATTATCATCTCATATTTCTTCTTGAAAAACCGTTTTAACAATCTATATTATCAGCTCTTCTGGTAACTTAAGTATTTCACAAACCTTGTTGTCTGCAGTTAGGGGATCCTGAAAATAAGGCTGCATCTAATGCTGATTATCTCTTGTCAAAGCTTTTGTCAGATCATCCAAATATGAAGGTATACAGGGCCTATAATTTTTTTATGTTCCTCATTTTACTATTCTTGATCATAATCTTTAGTAACATTTCCCAATGTTTGCAACTTTACAGGCAGTTGTGGTTGATGAAGTAGATAATTTTCTTTTCAGACCTCATTTGGTTTTGCGAGCCAAGTACCATGGTGTATGTTTTTATGCACTTTCTTGGATGTTTTTAATGATTGATTTTGTTCAAAGTTTCATATTCTGTTGATAATCAAATTAGTATACGAATATGACTCGATCTCTTTATATGCAGGTTAACTTTTTGAGCCAGATCCGTCTAAGTCACATAGGTGATGGGCCAAAAGTGGCAAAACGATTAGTAGATGTATATTTTGCTTTATTTAAGGTAATGTATGGAACATCATTCTCCAATGTAATCTGGTAATTTAAGAAAAAAAAATGGTTTTGCTTTCGACTAATGGTCATAATGCTGTAAGTTCTGAAAGTATATTGTTTTAGGTGCTTATATCTGAGGCTGGTGGCAAAACCAAGGAGAAGAAGACCAAAGAAGATTATAAAAAACCCAAAGACAAGGATGCTAAAAAGGATGAAGATCCTCATGTGGAAATGGATTCAAGATTATTATCAGCTCTTTTAACAGTTAGTATATCCTCAATATTTATTTTTTAGGTTTACTTTCTATTTCTAGTTTTCTTGGCTGCTTATCTTCTTCTTTATCTAACAGGGAGTCAATAGGGCTTTCCCTTTTGTTGCAAGCAATGAAGCAGATGACATTGTTGAATCCCAGACTCCAATGCTCTTTCAGCTGGTAAGCTCACAAATAAACTAGTTATCTGACTTTTTTACCCTTTTGCAGGTGGCTATTTTGGTCTTTTTCTTTTCTGAAAGTTAATTCAGTTATTATATGCTCACTTATATACACTTTGTGGTATACAGGTTCACTCAAAGAACTTTAATGTTGGAGTTCAAGCATTGATGCTTCTTGATAAGATCTCATCAAAAAATCAAATTGTTAGTGACCGATTTTATCGTGCCTTGTATTCCAAGCTATTACTTCCTTCTGCAATGAACAGCTCCAAGGTAAGTAAACTTATCTGCTTTCTCAATATCCTATGTTTTAATTTTTTTTTTATCTTTTTGCTGACATTCAAAGTTTCATGGGTACAAATCTTTTTCAGGAAGAAATGTTCATTGGTCTTCTTTTACGAGCTATGAAAAACGATCTTAATTTGAAAAGGGTTTCTGCCTTTGCAAAACGTTTGTTGCAGGTAAGTAGTAAAATTTACACCTGACCCCTTTGATTCCTATGGTTTTTCTTTTCACATCCCCCTAATTAAAAATCTATAATGACAGGTTTCTTTACAGCAGCCACCTCAATATGCTTGTGCATGCATCTTTCTTCTTTCTGAAGTTCTTAAATCTAAACCACCTCTATGGTGAGGCTGCTTTTTGATCACATCATGGTCTTCAGATAAACAAACATGAGAAAGTTTCTCATCTAATTCTTTTTCTACAGGAACATGGTGCTTCAGAATGAGTTGGCTGATGAAGAACTTGAACATTTTGAAGACATAGTTGAAGAACAAGATAAACCAGGTGGTTCTGGTGATGCTGTTCTTAGCAACAATGGTGTTCATGATGATGATGATGATGATGATAATGACATGCCAGAGGATCAAGGTGGGTCTCCAGCAGCCAGTTCTGATGATGATTTGGATAAAGATGATGACTTGCTTGGATTTGGAGGTTTGACCAAGCTCCGTGAAAGTCAAAGGAAATCTGGTGATGATAAAAGTCAACCACGAGTACAAACATTGCCTGGGGGATACGACCCTCGACACAGAGAACCTACTTATAGGTAATTTTCAAATATAAGAAAAAAACAGTTAAAAAGATGAAAAGTATGTTGTGATTGAGGTTGAGGTGTTGTTTTGATATGACAGCAATGCAGAGCGTGTAGGGTGGTGGGAGTTAATGGTGTTAGCTTCACATGTACATCCATCAGTATCCACCATGGCAAAAACCCTTCTCTCAGGTGCCAATATTGTCTACAATGGAAACCCATTAAATGATCTTTCACTTGTGGCTTTCTTGGACAAATTCATGGAGAAAAAACCAAAAGAAAGAAACTGGCATGGTGGTTCTCAGATCGAACCTGCAAAACAGCTTGACATGAGCAAGCCATTGATTGGAGCAGATATATTACAGTTGGATGAAATGGATGTAGCTCCAGAAGACGTTGTGTTCCATAGATTTTACATGAACAAGATGAACTCCACAAAGAAGCCGAAAAAGAAGAAGAAGAAGGGGGCGGAGGATGAGGCGGCAGAGGACTTGATAGGTGAAGATGGGGAAGAAGAAGATGAAATGGAGGATGAGAGTGACAATGAAGAGATTGAAGCTATATTGGATTCGACTAATTCTGCTTTGAATGCAGATGGTGAGTATGATTATGATGATTTGGATGAGATTGTTGATGGAGATGATGAGGATTTGGTTGGGGGTGATAGTGATGATGAAGGAATGGAGTTTCCAACAGATATTGCAGAAGAAGATGATGATGATGAGGGTGGTGATGTTGATGTTGATGTTGATATTGGGGATGCAGAAGATGGAAGTGATGATGAAGAGGATGTGTTTGAGGTTAAACCGAAGAAAAGGAAGGCTGGTGCATCGCCTTTTGCAAGTCTTGAAGATTATGAGCATTTGTTGGAAGATGATGATGATGATGAAGGTAAGGACACCAAGAAACAAAAGAAATCTAAGAAGGCTAAAGGGTCCAAACCCAAGAGGAAGAAGAAAGCATCCAATGAGTAAGCTTTCATATTTATGTCTTGGTGAGTTATTTTGTTGGACTATAGTGTAGAATAATGGTATTGACTAGAAGCAGAAGCATTTTTGTTAAGATACTATAGCAGTAAAATCTGTATACGAGTCACACCATTATGAGAGATGAATATGGTTATATACTTTTTTCTTGTTTTTATTGGGTTAATGTCACACTGTTGTCATTTTGGTGTATTGCCAAGCATCATTCAGATCAATTTTAATTTGCTAAACATGTATTGATTTTAATTTCCTTTGAACTTTTGATTTTGCAATATATTTAATTTAGTTTCAATTCTATTAAAAAGCTACTGCTTAAACCCACTCTTCATTTGGCTCAACCGTTCTCCACAAACATCTCTGTCATCATCAGAATTGGTATTTTCCTTCCTGCTCTCTGCCATTCCCTACGTCTTTGTGACACCACTAGAGACAAGGGATTAAATATATAAATTGGATTAAACCAAAAGATGGGAGAAGGAGAAACACACAATGCAAAAATATGTGTTCAGACAAAAACCAGAACAAAGTAGTCATCACCGGTGTTGTCTAGTCTAAACAAAGTCTTTGTTTAATCCATTTTGTCCAAACACAGATTTCAGCATTGTAATTTTCAAGGTAGATTTCAATTTTTTTTTTTTGGATAGAACATTGTTGGACATGATACCAAACATGATGGTCAGGGCCGGCCCTTGGCAAGTTCACAAGGTGCATAAGAACAGGGCCCCAAAAAGTCCAAAAAGTCGGAGGGCCCAATTTTTTTAGCAGCTATGTTCAACCCAAAACAAAAAATTAGATTAATATTCTATTTGCCAGCATTTATCAGTCCACGCAAGGAGCGGGAAAAAGCAAGAAATTTCGGGAAACCCAAAAGAACGCTTCGATTTCTTCATCAGATCTTTGCTTAGGCATGTGGCAAGAATTAAATCTGCAATGGTATTGTTTGATTCATTGGATTTTGGAGGGCAATGAGGCAATCAACAATCTTCCTTCTTTCTTTTTTTCTTCACGAAATTCTGAAACAAACTTACAACCTGTCTCAAAAATCAGAAAATCGTTCTTCACTTATTTCTTTTCGAAAATCAGATCTTATGCTTTGTGCCCTGTTACGATTTTCATTTATAATTTCTGGCTTTTTATGTGTTCATTGTATGTTATTATGATTTTGTTTCTAATTTCTGGCTTTTCTTTTCTAATTTTTGGCTCTTTATTTATCATTTGTATGTTATGAATTCGTGTCTCATTTATGGATATCTTTTTTGATATCTTGTTTTTCTCATCTGATTTCTAACTTTTTAATTATGTTTAAGTAGTTACATAAGCGAATTTGAAGATAAGTGTCATGTTTTGATTTTATTTTATTGGATTATATCTTGTTCTTATTTTTGGATTTTTCTCTTGTTTTGTTTTGTGGCATTTTAGTTATGAAGAGGGAAAAGTTTCGATAAGACACACTCACCTGATGCCTTAGATGTGGCTCCACATGTATTTCAACATTTTATTACATTTTTAATCTATTGCATTTTAGCAGTTGTTATTCAGTTGTATACCTAACGTTTTACATATTTGGTTACATTATTTAAGGATGTTGAGGTCGAAGTTCCTTGAAGCATGATATTGTTGAAGTTCTAATTTGTACAAGATATTGGTTGTTTAAAGATAAATCTATTTGTGTTCATTTACTTGCTGAAAATTAGAATATAGTGTATTAAGTTATTTTGTAAGGATGATATTATGATTGTTGTTTTTTATATGAGGACATTATGTTTGTTGTTTTATGTATTTGCAATAGAAATTTAAAATTTATAATTGTTTTGCTTAAATTTTGAAATATTTCAAATTTTAGGGCCTATTTTTTTTTGTCATCGCACAAGGCCTTCAAAATCTCAGGGCCGGCCCTGATGATGGTCATACATTCCCTGGAAGTTACCATGTCAATCACTGAGAAATCAAGGGAATATTAATATTGGTGGTTCAGAAAAGTCCATAACAAACAAACAAGGCAACAACTAGGAGGGTGGGGATCCTTGGTGCGAGAAAAGAACCCTAAAAGAGAAGTATAAAGATAACGTGAGGTTCTTGAAAAACTTGTCTTTTATCGAAAATATAATCTCAAATAGAAGGGCATAGAGCTTAAAAATAGGGTAATAGAATAAGATACGAGTAGTCTAGGTACTAATTTCCTTTCCAAGACATATGTTTGTCGTATAATATTTACCTTGTTACTCCTCTTTCCTTTTTTACTTCCAACATTTATTATTAGTATCTGCTTTCAGCTTTTTATTGCTAGCATTTATTTCAACAGTTTATGTATTCATATAAAATTTATTAGATTCCCCTCACCATTTCTTACTTTCAGTTTTAATGTTAGTATGTTAGTCACACACTACTATTTATTCTCCTTTGTGGGATGTTTCTCTTACTCACATGCATAAAATCATCTAATATGTGCTCATGTGTTCCTTTTGCCGTAGGTTGTCAATGCTCCTACTTTTTAGCTAGACTTAATTGTCTTCATATTACCTCCTACTTACCCAAATCTTATGAGATTAATATTTTTTTTTCTTGGGATGGTATTAAGATCTTTCTTTTAACTTTTTTGGTGGGTGGGAAACACGGCTATATCGACAAAGCTTTGTCTCTTTGAGGTTTCAACTTTTTGCGTGGTTTGCTCCCCAAACCAGTTAAAATAACTTTTTATACCATTTTACATTTATTTTAATTTTTTCTTAAACTAATATTGATATGGAAAAAATAGATAAACCACCACACCAATCTCTCTCTCTCTCTCTCTCTCTCTCTCTCTCTCTCTCTCTCTCTCTCTCTCTCTCTCTCTCTCTCTCTCTCTCTCTCTCTCTCTCCATACCTTACAATTCTTCTGCTAATATAGCTTTTCTGTGATGTCTTCGTCTTGCCACCGAATTTTCCTCCGCCATCTGGAAATGGTGGAAATATCATTGGGCAACATGCCTATGTTACACTTCTTGATGTTAAGATTTTCTTTCTAGGTTACTGGCATCATCTTTAAGGTAACGTACTGGACAAATTGAAACAAGATTTTTCAGATAACATTTGTTAAGGATTGAACAATAACTAAAAAGGTTATTGACAAAGTCAAATGAGACCAATTGTTAGTCCTACCAAAACATATGGAACACAACCGGGACAATAATTATTTGACAAAAATACCCATAAAATAATAGTCTTCTTTTCCTCAAATCGTTTTCTTTTTTTGACTGCACCTTGCCTTTTAATACTAGCAATGTAATCTTTTATCACCATTTTTTTTAGACGGGAAGTTTCCTTTCATTTTCCACATTGATCCCATATTAATCTTTATATATTTATTTTTTGGGATTTTCTAATATGTGCCCTAAGGGCACATATAAGAAGTATTAATTAATTACAATTGTTACCATAAGTAAATGTTAAATTAACATTTAATTATGGTAACAATTGTGATTAATTAATACTTCTTAGAAAATCCCTTATTTTTTTTTCTTTTTAAATTCACCCATAACAAGTAACAAAAACCAAATCCAATCTGTTATGCTTTTCCTTGTCGTATCGAATATGTGTGTGCTTAAAGAGTCTATATTAATATTCTTTTAATTAAGTTATCAATTAAGGATAAATATACTTATAAATGTCATACCTTAAAAAAATGTTACATATTATGCCCAATACTATAAAATTTAACTTTGGCCCCTCTGTTCTTCAATTTTTATACGTATTTTATTTTCGGCCCCCAAATCATAACTTCAAGCTCCATCACTGCTTTAAAATGAACAGAAAATATGGATGAAAATTTTGATATGTTTAAGGATAATCTTGTAATTGTACAATTTTGTTCTGTTTGGACCTAGTTTTGACAAACGCCATATTATAAATAATCAGTTTACCTAATAGAAGGTTTGTATCCGATCCCGGACTGCATGTGCAACATGGAAAATTTCATTGAGAGAAAGAAAAGAAAAAGGGTGCCATATTATAAATAATCAGTTTACCTAAAAGGTTTGTATCCAAATTTTCATGTTTATGTACGTATGTATGTGTTTGTGTGTGTTTACTGGATGGATTTTAGAAAGTCGAAAATTTTCTTTTCCATTTTTAAATTTTTTTTATTTGACAATTTTAGAAGGTTAACTAGTAAGTTTTAATTTTACACAATTTTTTTCTTTATAAGCTTCAACTTTATTTTTTTTTTTCTCGAAAAAACTCACATCTGCAAAGAAAAAAAAATAAAAAAAAATCCAAGGATTTTTTTAAACCATTGTCACATTTGGACTAACTATGTATATAGAGTATATAATTAGATAATTAAAAAATTGAACAAAATCACAATAAGTGATGGTCCATTCCATTAATCCCTTTTTTTCGAGACTGAAAGTGGGAAACGTACTACGAATTGAAAATTAGTTCATCGATTCAAACCATATCATTTACATTCAAGAGACACTTCATTACATTACACCAGAACATAAAATCAACTAATACAGGAACTAAACCCCAACCAAAACCCAAATAAACATTCCTAAATCCTAAAATTACTATCAACTTCAAGCAATTGCTACTTCAACAGTCCTGGATTTGGGTGGCGGAGGGATCTTCTCCACCGTCACTGTCAACACCCCGTTTTCGCACTTGGCGGTGATGGCCGACATGTTACAGTTCTCAGGTAGCCGGAATTTCCTCATCAGCTTCCGAGGAGGTCTCCTTTCCAGTCTCAGGTACTTGCACCCTCCTTCCTCCTCATTCTCCTCACGCTTCCTCTTCCCATTGCTTCTCACTACCAGTAATTTCTCTTCCTCCACAGTCACCTACAACGAACAATCACACAATTCAGTCGATCTCTTCATTCTCGAAATCGCTAATTTTCTTCAAATTACATCAACTAATCATTTACCTGGATGTCGGATTTGGATAAACCAGGGACGTCCATGTACATAACCAGTTCCTTGGGTGTCTCCAGTATATCCACCGCAATGTTGCCTTCCGATTCGCCATTTCCGTGATGAGAACGAGAAGAAGGGAAGATTATCTTCCCAATTCCGTCAGGGACGTCCAGTAGATGGCTCACTAAACCACCAAAATCCAGATCTCCTGGAGAAGAAATCGCAACCCTGCTCATGATTTTGTTTCTTTTTGAGATTAGAATTGAGAATTGATTGGTTGATTTCTTGATTCACGAGTAGTAAAGGGGAGGAGTTAGATTTTAATTAAGACGAAGAAAGTTCTGGTGAATGTGGAGAAAAGTCTAGAAGCATCAGGGAGTCACTCGTGGCTAGGCCACATGTCGCCACGTAACCCCTTATGCTATTGCTTTGATTTTTTGGAACGGGGCGGTCCGGTTGTTCTCCCATGTTAACATTCAATAGTTTGATCATCAACAAAAGTGAGTTTTTTAAAAATAGCCAAAGTTTAATAAATTAATTGTTTTTAGCTAAAACAATTGAGTTTTTTAAAAGTAATCAAATAAAATACAATGTGCAGATCAAAAAGTTTAACCATTTACATAAAATATCCCAAAGATCTAAAATACATGAACAATGATGAGTAAATGCCCATGTTATAAAGAGTTCGTCGTCGTTGCTTTGTCATGACACGACATGGCTACAAGGCTAATACTTACCACCAAACTTTAACAAAATGCCGACTTAAAGGCATATATGTATATAAAAATAAATAATACTAGAAATTACATATAAAAATATTAATCATATACAAAATTGATGCCTTAAGTCGCGACTTACAAACGATGTGGCTCGCCAAAACTTGTAAAAGTTTGAGGCTTGACATTGCCGTCAGAGTCACGCCTTACGTGATTTAGAACCTTAATAAATATATTAAATTAGATATGTTAAATGATGCAAAAAATTCATCAAAATCGTCTTTATGCCAATATATTGATATCTTCACTAAGGGTCTTCTGACGCAACTCTCCAATGATTTCAAGTCTAGTTTGAACGTCCATAATTACACTCCTTATAAATCTATATGGGATGCTAACAACTAGACTCTTTGCATTGTATTTGATTGTATAGCTATAACGTCGCATTTTCACAACCAAGATTTTCATTTCCCACGATCACCAATAGTACCTGAAAAACATAACCAACTAGGTAACTACAAAGCTTATTGATTTTCCCTAAAATATCACATATTACAAAATACATACAACACGTGCATATTGGGCCCACAGTCACAAAAATTAGCTTGCCCCTGGGTCCATAACCACAAAGATTGGATTGTCCCCGGGTATGTTAGCCTACCGCCTCAACTCAACCGCTCCCATAAGCCTCAAGCCCTAACTGGCTCCCCTCTCGTGCCTACAACTTGCGACTAGCCCGTACCTGGTACTTGGCCTACAACATAAAGCAAGACCGCCTTAACCTGACCCACCACAATATGCCGCCATATATATAAAATCAAATCAAGAAACCAAGTAACACGTAAGCACATGAAACTATCTACACAAGTCTACCTGTCTAACAGCTCACTACCGCGTTCTAGGCCTCTCCCAAGACACTATGCTACTATCGACAAATCTCCAAGGAATGCATAACTATATGTAACCAGAGGTGAGATAGACATCCAAACAGGTGATCCCACTCTAGAGATACAACCAAACAAGGAACAGACAAGAAAGCCTAGATCAAGAGTTCTCGGGCTATCCTATGTGACTACATATAATCCCTAGGGAACTTCACTAGACGATAACCATTATATCATTATGTAACACCCTGTTTATTTAACAAAATAAATAAACAAATAATATAAATAATAATGGCTGTAAAACCCCGAGATGTATTTTATATTATTTTAATTTGGCTTCTAAGTGATAGTAAGTTGATATGAGTGGTTGTTATCGAGACTCGAATGTATTAAAATCTGAAAATGGGTGTTAAAATGTAATTTCCGGGCCAATTATGAATAGAATTATGATGCTAGGGGCTGTTTGGCAATTTCTTTGGACGTGTTGAAAGGAATATTAGAGTCAGGGGGTTGGAGTGTAAATTTTGGCCTTGCTTTGAAGGAAAATAGGAAGGCGGGGACCATTTTTGTTATTACGGCCATAAGTTTCAAGGATCGGGGTATATAACCCTAACACAGGGCCACTAAACCCTAATCCGGAGGAAACTTCTCTAGCCGCCATGAGAGATCCCCAGCCGCCTGCCTTCCTCCTCGCCACCGCTAAAGCCAAGTCGCCGGAGTCCAACCCTCTACGTCGGATGTTGCTGCTATGGACCGCTTGGAAACCAACCGACGTGTGACGCTGTTGCCGCCATCACCATAGAAGCTCTCTTCACCCGTCGATGGCATCACCGAGTTCTACAGCTCCCGTCTCTGCTTGCTGCCTCATTGACGAACGCCGCCATTTTGCCACCCATTGTCGCCGCTACCCGCCTAAGTGGAAGATGAAGCTGTCGTCAGTTGTCGTGATTGTTAGGGTTGCTTTCCGATCCATCCGTTCCTCTACCATCTTTCCGTTATGGAGTCGCCACTGTTGCCCAAAGGTGGAGCTTGTTCCCGATGACATTGTGGTTGCCGCTAGTGCCGCCGCTGCCCGCTATTTCATGCAATCGTCGCCGCCAACAGCCACCGGAGGGTGGCTGGATCCGTTTGCAGCAGAAGCATGTGCATGGGTGTGTTTTATGTTATTAGTGTGTGTTGTGTGTGGTTCGACTTGGCTGGAAAAATCAAGGAAAGGCCACTGCCACCATCTACCACCACCGACCACCATAGGGTGGCTGTGTGTGTTTATTTTGTTTAATGTGTGTTCATTTTAAGATAAGCATTGCAAAATTGTAATAATGGCTAGAATAGTGAAATGGAACTCAGAACCACCACTTTAGGGTGGTGGCTGCCGCCTCCTGCCGCCACCGGCCGCCGTGTCAGGTGGCGGTATGCCTCGTTGATGTTGTTTTTTGGTTTGGATGTTTGGACAAGGGACTAAAACCCTAATGGGCTTAAGGACCTAGTTATCGGGCCTATTGGGCTAAGGTGGGTTGGAAACCCTAATTAGGGTTTGGAAAACCCTAATGCCATGACACCCTAATTTGGGACTTAGTGGGACCGCACCGGAATAACTTAATGAACTTAAATTATTAATTATTAATCATTGCAAATTAACCTAAGGCCATGTGGGACTTAATGGATTAAGTCCTTAATGGGTTAAGTAGGAAACTTAACCCTAATCATCATTTTATGAGAAACCCTAATTTCATTCGGGTTTATTGTTAGGCCTTTCTATTGGGCCTTGATGGTTGGGCTATTAATGGGCCATCCAAAGTCAAGCAATTGGACTAGAATAATCTAATGGGCCTAGGGTGAGGCCCATGTAAGGGGCTTGGGCCCAATTTGGAAAATTGGGCCATGTGTTTGGTTTTGATCCCTAATTGACTTTGGGCCTATGGATTGGGCCTTGGGCTTGCATAAAGCCAAACTTGGGGTAATGTAGTAATTATCCAAAGTATGTACTCATGCTTATGTAGTGGAACCCAATTATTAATTGGGTGTTATTTTGGTGTTGACAGTTCGGAATCTGTCAGCCAGCAGTTGGGGTTAAGTCTACAGGACTTCAGCAGTGTGGGATTGTGTCTATGAGACTTCAGCAGTGTGAGGTGAGTTACCTTCCAGTAGCGGTGGGTCTACGGCCACAATGCCGACACACCAGTAGGAGTTGTATGTTAGATGATTGTCTTTATGATATCATCTAGGTTTGCTACTACCTGATATGTTATATGTGATAGTAGTAGAGTTTGGTTGTTAGGACCGAAGGGCAGGTCAAACACCCCAGATATGTCTGACAGTATGTGATGATATGTTGATATGCTGGCATGATATGTTATATGTGATAGTGGTAGCAGGAGGGGAATAATCCCTAAGTTCGGTTGTTAGGACCGACAGGTAGGCCAACACCCCAGAATGGCTTGACATGGGTAGGTCGGCACCCCAGAATGGCTTGACACGGGTAGGTCGGCACCCCAGAATGGCCGTACCGGGCAGGTCGGGCACCCCAGAATTGCTCGGTAGTATGTATGCTATGTGATTGTATGGTATGTGGTATGATGGGGGAACTCACTAAGTTTCGTGCTTACGGTTTTCAGTTTTGGTTTCAGGTACTTCGTGTTTAAAGGAAGGGAGTCGGCTTAATCGCAGCGCATCACACTATGTTTTTCCGCACAGGAGATCTTTAGGATTATACTCTGATATGGTTTTATGATGACATGTTTTGATTATTGACGTACTGGTTTTGGCATGATATGTTATCATGGATGTTTTCGTATATCGTTGGTTTTATAATAACCCATTTAAAAAAGAAATTTTTGGCCTTGAATTTTGGGATATTACACATTACTCCTACATCATCACACACAAGTATATATATTGTAAGTTTGTAACGTGCAGGGATACATAATACATTTTAGTGGGCCGACATTGATGCGTTTGACCCACAAGAATAGTGAGGAAACTCACCTGAAATGAAGACCCGAAATGAAACAACAATACTTCAACTACTCTCGCTGATCCGACCCGCAAATTGACTAATCACCATGCAAAGACAAACCTCATCCAACAACTTAATTCCTCCAAACTTGACCAAAAGTCAAACTAGTCAACAGTCAACGGTCAACGATCAACAAGTTAACACTCGCCACGACATCGAGCTCCTTCTGCCACGTCATGGACATCTGGGACAAAATAGTCGTCTTTCAGACCTTTTCCATGCCGTGGAAAAGCCAGAACAATATAAACATGAAATAGGTCTTCGCCACGCCATGGCCATCCCTTGGCCACACTGTGAGAATTGGTAGAATGCTAAAAACTTCCTAAAGTGTTTAATCCTTACAGATCTTAACCCAAAATATCAGATCTACTCCTTTTCAATGACTTAATGGATAAAGTTTGCAGCTTTATCCATTATGACTCCATTACAAGCCAAGATCTACAACTATATGTAATATCCCAAAATTCAAGACCAAAAATTTCATTTTTAGTTTATTAATTCATAAAAACAGATTATTGAAAACATCATTAAGTTATCTCATATCATAGAACCCATAAGTCATATGTCTCAAAACAAGCCATAATAATGCCAGAGTACAAATCTTAAAAACATCATGGTGCAGAAAATAGTGGTGTGATGTATGACATCCCCATTTTCACGGCCAGAAAAGACCGATTTGTTTATGCTTCATTTTCAAAATCAGAGTATACTTTTAAAGAAAATTGTTGTGAAATTTTGTTCCCAGAAAAACATGATAAATATATTATCAAAGCATTTCCAAAGAAATGTATTTATTCATTTTAAAACTTTGGGATGTCGACGTCAATACAGAAATATAAGCATAAAAAAAACTTACATTCGTTTACACTAGTGATCTACATCACTTTAATCTCTCAGTGTAGTGCAGCTTTATATCGACACTCGTGATACAAATAAACTGAGTGGGTCAGATTGGGAAACCTGGTGAGTACATAAGGTTTTCAACCCACAATAATATAGTTATTATGTTTAAACATCAAACAATTAACCCAATTACCCATCCCCATTATCTTCTTTATTCTTAAGGATCTACCTAAGAATCAACTATCCTTCATTCCTTCATTCCTAAGGTTTATCCTAGGGAATACGCGCGAAGTCCATTACTGCTAATGTCATCTATTAGGCACAACTGCCGATATTATCCTTTGGGCGCAGCTGCCAGGATTGCGTTGTACTCAACTAGGTGCAACTGCCAACCTCATCTACTAGGCGCAGCTGCCAATATCATCTGTTAGACGCAACTGCCAGATTCATGATGTTCTTTATTAGGCGCGGCTACCAATATTATTCTATAGGCGCATCTGTTAGGATGTTTAGAGTACATCATGTTTCAAATTTATCTACAGGTTGTGGTGCAGCTACCAATATTCATCTATATCATCTTTTATACCTCATAATTTATCTACCCATATTCTACCCAACATTCTTGTAGATATAAAGTACATCTATAGCTTTAGAATTGAAGAAAAAGTTCAGATCTAAAAAGAAAATACATCTACTGTCCACATCTGAAGAAAAAGGTTCATATTTGTAAACAAAGCACATCTACAACCCAGATCTGAAGAAAAAGGCTCAGATCTGTAAACAAAGTACATCTACAGCCTAGATCTGAAGAAAAAGGTTCAGATCTGTAAACAAAGTACATCTATAGCCTAGATCTGAAGAAAAAGGTTCATATCTGTAAACAAAGTACATCTATAGCCTAGATCTGAAGAAAAAGGTTCAGATCTGAAAGGAAAATACATCTATAGTCTAGATCTGAAAAAACAAAGAAGTTTAAAATTTTCATCTAGCATAGATATCAAGTAAATATGCACATATAACACGTAATTTATATAAAATACTTAATATCTATTTGTAAGATGAAAGTAACTATGCACTCACCTGGTAAGGAGTGATTCAGACAACACTTTGCTTCTTAAAATAATCTTCTTTGACGAAACCGGGAAGTTTAGTTGAAAACCGGGCTCTGCACGGGCATAGTTTCAAACCAAAAAACTCTTTTTTATCGGAGACTCTAGGCTCTTCGATGCCTTCTTTAAGAGCTAGAAAGGTTTCCTAGGCTTCGGGGGAGTTAGGATAGTCTAGAGAGAGAGAGAGAGTAGAGGGAGAAAGATGTGAGAAATGAGAGAGAAAAGTTGTAACATCCCGTTTTAAGTAAAGTAATTAGATAATAAATCAGGAACCCCAGGAAGTAATTAATATGATTATTTTATATTATTAGAGCTCAAATTAATTAATAATTAGCGGGGTGTTGGTTTCGGGATGCCAAATGACAAGATTTAAATCCCCAGGGGTTAAAGTGTAATTTCGGGATTTGTTTAGAAAGGGTTTCAGAGGTTAAGGTGTGTTCGGTAAATATTGAACCTAAATTGTAATGCATTATGAGAGATGGGGGTTATTTGGTAAATATTGGATCAAAGTTGAAAGGATTTTAAGGAGCCAGGGTTTATATGGTAATTATTGGACTTTGTTTGAAAAGATTGGAATGGGAGGGACCAGTTTTGTCATTTTCTCCATAAGTTTGCATGGAGCCGGGTATTTAACTGTTGGCATCCCATGCAAAACCCTAACCCTAAGATATACATTCAGCCGCCACCTTATTTCTCCCCCACCTCCCTCCAGCTGCTGCCGTTCACCACCCTTTCCATCCCGACCAATCAAGACCGCCGACGACACCCTCTATGATTGGGGATACGAAGATCGATGAAGATTAACAGCCGAGCCATGAGCGATTGCCATCGTGTACGTTTTTCCGGTGGAGGTGCGACCACCCCAGTGAAGACAAGATTTTCGGTCGTGGCGTCGTTGTGCTGCCGTTGCTGGATTATTGCAACTAGATGGTGGCATCGTCCGTTTGTGTGCGTGGGTTTTCCGCCGGGTAAAGCTGTGAAGAACCACCATGGCAGCCGGCCATGGTGGTTGTGGCCTTCAACACCGCTGCTATCCATCACTGCGCCGCTAGAGTCGCTGTTGTCGATCACAAATCGTCATTCCCATTTGTCGTTTCGCCGGTGCGACGTTACAACTCCGTCCGCCGCCAACTCAGCCACTGCCACCACCGTGAGTTACTTGGTGGGTGTTGGTGTTGTTGTCCGGACTCGTGTATGTGCATACCCTCGAGGATGATCCAGTCAAGGTGGTGTATGGTGTTGGATTGGCCGGAAACCAAGGAAGACCACCATGGCTGCCAACCATGGTGGTAACCGTCGCCTTTGTTGCTCTGCCACCACCAACCGTCACGTGGTGGTGGTTGTTTGTGAATTTTGCTTTGGATTTAGGTGTGTGTAAATGTGTGTGCGTTATTTTGGTTTTCGGAATTGTAATTGTAACCTGAATAATAATAGAAAAACTCCAAACCACCACCGTGAGGTGGTGGTTGCCGCCTCCTGCCGCCACCGGCCGCCATGCCGGGTGGCGGTGTGCTTGATTGCGTTTTGACCTTGTTTGGGGGATGTTTGGACAATGTGGAATCAATGAAACCCTAATGGGCCTAAAGAAGCCCTAGTAGGCCCAATGGAACCCTAATGGGCCAATAAGGCCCAATGTGACCTATAATCCCAACAAATGGACTAATGGGCTAGTATTGGGTTGGAAAAACCTAATTAGGGTTTGGAAGACTCTAAGGGCATAAAACCCTAATTGTGGGAATCGTTTGGGGAACACACGAGAATTAATTATTAAACCTAAATAATAATTAATAATCATTGGCAAAATTAACCTAAAAGTAACATTGGACTTAATGGATTAAGTCCTTAGTAGATTAAGTCCTTAATGGGTTAAGTAGGAACACTTAACCCTAATCATTATTTAATGTGAAAAACCCTAATTTTAGGATTATGGGCTTGGACTTATCGGGACCAACATTTGGGCCAATGGAATGGACTTAGGTATTAAGCCCAATCACATCATAAGAATTATTTAGTAAAGTGAGGGACTTAATGGATTAAGTCCTTAATGGGTTAAGTGAGAAGCACTTAACCCTAATTGTCATTTTATGTGAAACCCTAATTTCACATGGGCCTTGAATTGGGCCTTCCTAGTGGGCTTTGGTAAATGGACTATTAATGGACTTCCAAGAATAAGCAAATGGACTAAATAATTATATGAGTTTTAGGATAAGGCCCATGTGAGAGTCTTGCGCCCCAATTTGGAAAAATGGGCTATAGATGGGCCATAAATGGGCCTTTATGATCATGTGATATTGGGCCATGGGAATTAGATTGGGATAATTGGTTGGGCCTTAAGGAAAGACCATGTAGAGGTCTAGGCCCAATTTGGAAAGTTGGGCCATATGTTGGGCTTTGGCCCATCATTTGGCTATTGGGCTTTTATAGTGTGAGTTGAACCTTGGGCCTGTAACCCAATATACTAAGGGGTCTAAGGCACCAAGGTCGGCCCATTGGATGTATTATCCTAGCAGTGTTAAATGTTGATCAGGAGTTAGTATTGCATGCTAGTGATGTATGCCAGTTGATATGCTAGTTTGGTAGGTCTGTAGGACTACTTGTGATATTGTCTAATTTCATGTATGTGTATTTATCTATTACATGTCCACATGTTATGTGGGATGGGTTGAGGTTGTACTGCTCCGTGCGGTAGCCAACAAACCCTAGAGTATTCCAGATATGATTTGAGGGCCCAGTAGGCATTCCAAACTCATACTGAGGACTCGGGAGCATTCCAGATACGAGTTGAGGGCCCGGTAGGCATTCCAGACTCGTACTGAGGGCCCAGGGGGTAATCCAGCTTGTAAAGTTGTGGACCCATTGCATGTTGTTCAGTTGTTATGATATGTTAATTGTTCATGTGTTATTGGACTGTACGTGTATCGGTATTTTGGGGGTAACTCACTAAGCCTTCGAGCTTACATTTATTGATTATTGTTTCAGGTGCAGCAGATGACCGCAGGAAGGCAAAGGCGTGATCGTATAGCTCCTCATTTTCATGGGTTTTATGATTTGATTTTGGGGATACTCTGATGTTTAAACTATTTTGAAACCAAACTATAATAACTTAACCATTCTTAAATGTATTAAAAAGTTTTAAATTGGCTTCAATTTTATGGGTGTTACAAAAGTGGCTGGCTTCACTGCCTTTTTATAGCCTGCGAGGCCTCGGTACGTTGGGTGTACCTCGGACCTACGCTAGGTGTAAGTCTCTTTCCGTACACACGTGTCGTTCTTTGGATGGAGGGACGTGGCAAATTTGGGTCCGCAGAAAAAGTCAAAACACGGGGCATACGAGCTTCGGTACGCGGGGCGTACTTCGGTACGCTTGGTGTCTGAGGATACGCTGAGCGTACCCCTCGCACCCAGCTTCGAGATTTCCCATTCCAAATTCAAAAATTCATACCTTTCACATACGAGCTCCGTTTTCAAAGTTCTTTATATCCACACGTAGGTGAGACTGTACTCTACAATTTTCGTTTAGACTTCGTCGATTAATTCTCGACCGATTTTAAATTTAAGAGTATGAGAAGATTACACCGTTAAACGACCGTGTAAAACTCATAACTTCTACATACGGACTCCGTTTTCGTCTGTCTTTTTATCGTTGAGCTCCTATTGACGAGATCTTCGATTATCGTGTAGGTTGTGTCAGCTTTGGGCGTTCTTTGAGCTCCTATTGACGCGATCCGCTCGACCTAATATTTGAACTTTGGGCTATGCACTGCCGATCCGAAACTTAGAAAAATCATAACTTCCTCATACGGAGTTAGATTTGGGCGTTCTTTTTATGCATACTCTCGGTTTAACAAATACTACGACTTTCATTTAGATCACTAGGGCTAAAAAGTCCTCTATCGTAAATTCACTATTTATGTCACGCAGTGGCGTGCCGGTTCTATCGCGAAACTTCGACATGCCATAACTTTTTCGTTATAACTCGAATTTCAGCGTTATTTATATCTTCGGAATCCTTGTCATGACTACTACAACTTTCTTAATAGATATCAGATTTATCTAACATTTTATTTTTGACGCTTATTTCCATTCTTGGTTTATTATATCATAAGCATAAAGCACATAAATTCATATAATTCACATAATACTCGTAAAATTCTTTTTTATTACTTCAAAATGAGTTATAATTGTTGACCATAACTATTACATCAGCGCATTAATGCTTATCCTTGAAACACGGACGTTACATGATGCGCTGCAGTCATACCGGCTCCTTTCCCTTTGAGGAAGAAGTACCTGAAACCAAAACTGAAAACCATAAGCACAAAGCTTAGTGAGTTCCTCCATCATACCACATACCATACAATAAACATATTGTCAGACATATCTGGGTTCCCGGCCTACCCTGCTGAGCATATCTGGGTGCTCAACCTACCCTTTCCAGGCATATCGGGGTGCCCGACGTACCCCTGCCAAGCATATCTGGGTGCTCGACCTACCCTGCCAGGCATATCTGGATGCCCGACCTACCCTCCAGTTTATTTCAACCGGTTACTGTCACACCCCCAAACCAATGATGGCGGAAACGTCCAGGGGTGGAGGACTTCATGTACAGTATCACAACAACGTGTGTAATAGTGCTCAAAGTAAATACAACCATCATAAATATAATTGAAAAAGTTACACCAAAGTATATGTTTACATGTTTCAAAATCAATTACATTATAATGACAAAAATAAATTGTTGACGGTTTAACGTCCCATCCTCAAAGCGCTGAAGTTTTCCTGTTTCACTGATTTCCTGAGAATACAAGTAGTTTTGAAAGAGTGTCAACAATTAAGTTGGTGAGTTCATAAGAGTTTTGTTTGGAGTAGAAACCGTTTTCCTTATAAAATCGATAGAGTTGATTTCCAGAAAATCCAATATTTTCTTAACCAAGTGTAAACAGAATATTCCTATATGATGTATTAATGAACCCTAGATTGACCCGTAGATTTCCCCTATAATCGTCCAGCGTATATAAGTTATATAAGATTTAGGTTAGATAAAACGTTGAATATAATGGGTATGCCCTAGGTCCACAACCCAACGAGGAACAGGAGATGAGGCGGGCACCACCAATTCTAAGCCAATCCAGACTAAATTCTTGTATGACTCAAGCATATACGCTCAACGATTATAGTTGAAGTCTAACAATGCAAAAATTTAATGTGGACTTAAATCCAAAACCCGGAACCAAACCCTAGTGTAGTGCATGAAATAGTAATGGTGACTGTGAACATAAACTATGCATACTATAGTTTACCAAAAGTGGTGGTGATGGTGAATATAACCTATACATATCATAGTTCATCGGATAGTAATAGTGATTAGTGAACATGAACTATGCATATTATAGTTTACCAAAAGTGGTGGTGATGGTGAATATAACCTATACATATCATAGTTCATCGGATAGTAATAGTGATTAGTGAACATGAACTATGCATATTATAGCTTATCAAAAGTGGTGGTGATGGTGAATTCCTTTCTTGTAATTAAGTTCATAGTGTAGATGAAACATAAACTATACCTATTATAGTTTATCACTTTGTTTGTAATATATATATGCCATAACTATACCGAATATAACTAGTGTGTTCGTTTGTGGGGGGTATAATGGCTTAACTATACTTATTATAGTTTATCATAATTATCCATAGTGGTAATAACCCTTTTGTATGTGTAAAGCTTTAATAATGTGTTTGTTATGTAACATAACTCTAAACTATACCTATTATAGTTTATTAAATATTTGTGTGGGTAGTGAGCATAAGCCCTTCTTGTCTTAATTTACCAATGTTTATATTTTAATGGGTATAGCCTTGTAATATCATTTATATATTTTCCATACTTGTGGAGGTAAAAATCCATTTGTTTTCTGATGTATGTCTATATAAGAATACAAAATTGTCATATATTGCAACAACACATAATCACATAATGATGTATACCTTGCTCAACATGTTACAAGGTGAAATGAAATTTATAGTGTTTTTCTGTTAATAACATTTTCTGTAACTGTTATTGGTAAATTTGTAGAAAAATCATAAAATGTCCAAATCAAGTTCTGCAACTTCTGAGAGTTTGGAAAATGAGTCTAGTTTGTTCATAATTTTTATTATAATTTTTAATGACCTCTTACTTGTGTGAAAAAGTCCATAATCACAGACTGGTCCGGATTGATGTTTGAAATGATAGGCAGTTTTGTAAAAATCACCATAAATTGTAGAAAAATCGTATAGAGATGTGCAAGTAGTCATTTTAAAGCTAAGAAGTGGTACTACATGCACCTAAAACAGTTTTGAAAACAAAAATGTTTAAGATGTCCAAAACATTCCGTGAATGGAGTTGAACTTTTCTGATGAAGGCTGTTAGAAAAGTGTAGTTATGTTCTTAGTGTTTTAACTTGTATCCCCCCCCCCCCCCCCCTAAAAACTTGAGAAAACATGAAAATATGGGGGTATGAACTCACCTTAAGTGTTTTCAGTAGATGATTGTTGAGGAATGGAGGTATTTAACTCAAGAACACTTGGAGATGCCTTGAAGATTTTTGAGAATCTAGCATCATAGTTATGGAGTTTGTATAAACTATCAATGATTTGAGTAGAATGAAGTGTAAAAATCACAAGGAGGATGAATTACACTTACCAAGAGTGGAAGAACACTTGATGATCAGCCTTGGGATCTTGAATTAGAGAGAAAAGTTGGAGAGAAAAGTTGGAGTTGGATCTTTGGTGGAATGAGAGTGATTGAAAGAAAATGAGGAGAGAGGTTGAGTATTCAGCTCTCAAAAACGTGGGAAAGAGTGATGATTGAGTGGAAAGGACATTGATGTGACCTAGGTAAGGTGGGGAGGTGTGGCTGGTCATAGAGTGGGTGTGGGAGTGGTTGCTTGTGTCATAAAGTAAAGCAAAATCAACACTCCACCTCTTTGTACTTTACCCACTTGCTTTTATTATTTAAACAAAGATTTTTATGAAAATATGATTAAATTGTGAATATTTAGGGTTTATTATGTTAAAATATGATTTTGGGTGAAAACCCCGCGTTAAAATAATTAGAAACGGACCTTAAACGCAAAACTACGCGAAAACCGGGAGAAAATGAGTTCCCAGCGAGACCTCTCGGTCCTAGGCCGAGGTTCGGTCCCTAGGCCGAGGTTCGGTCAGGCTGGCGTTGATTCGGAAGCGAGAGGCTGAGCCAGAAGAAGGAATGAGGGCAATGGGCTCGGTCCGAAGGTCAGAAGCGAGGGTCAGAAGCGAATGAACTGTAGTGAACAGTAGTGAACAGTACCTTCGGTTCGGTTAGTGAACAGTACCTTCGGTTCGGTTCAGCAGCCTTCTTCATCAGGAGGGTTCGGTTCCTAAGAGGGGTTTCGGTTCCTAAGGTCCGTTTTTCGCGTAGACTTCCGTTTTTGGGCTGTTTTCGCCAAATTCGAGGGTCGGGATGCCCCGAGTGATTATAGAAAGTTGGGAGAGATTTCGAGAGAGATTTGAGAGAGATTCCACATACTCAGAGAGATTTGGGAGAGATTTGACATACTTGGAGAGATTTCACATACAGAGAGATATTTGGGAGAGATTTCACATACTTAGAGAGATTTGGGAGAGATTTGACATACTTGGAGAGATTTCTCATACAAAGAGAGATTTGGGAGAGATTTCACATACTTAGAGAGATTTGGGAGAGATTTGACATTCTTGGAGAGATTTCTCATACAAAGAGAGATTTGGGAGAGATTTCACATACTTAGAGAGATTTGGGAGAGATTTGACATTCTTGGAGAGATTTCTCATACAAAGAGAGATTTGGGAGAGATTTCACATACTTAAAGAGATTTGGGAGAGATTTGACATTCTTGGAGAGATTTCTCATACAAAGAGAGATTTGGGAGAGATTTCACATACTTAGAGAGATTTGGGAGATCTTTCACATACTTAGAGAGATTTGGGAGAGATTTGACATTCTTGGAGAGATTTCTCATACATAGAGAGATTTGGGAGAGATTTCTGATAAGAAGAGATGGAGTGAACACGATTGAGAGAGGTCTCATTGGTGACCTTTTTGAGTGTTCGGCTTCACACTGCAAGGTCCGTAAACCCCGTTAAGCCTTGTTTAAGGATCTTGCATACTCCCGATGAGTATGTAACATTGTTTTATCGGTTTGGCTCTCCACGTACCACCGTTTTAGGTTAAGGAGAACTAGATGTACGCACTTTTCGATTTATGATCTCTCATTAGAATAGAGAGTTGTTTAGAAATTACTTAACGTAAACTCTAGTACCTCACCTCGATAACTGGGAAATAGCTGCAAAGGCTCCTGCTCTGAAATCAATCCCTCTCAGACTCCTACAAATAAGCATTTCCTTTAATTACCCTTTTCATACTCATAACCCCTCTAAGGGTCAACTTTGGTCAATGGTCAAAGTCAAAGTCAACATCCTAGTTGACTCAACTCGCCGAGTTGGTCCATCAACTCGTCGAGTTCCATGATCCATAAAACCCTGGAAATATCGATCCAACTCGTCGAGTTCCTCCTCATAACAGAATCAGGACATTTCACTCACAACTCGCCGAGTTCCTCCATGAACTTGTCGAGTTCTTCAATCTTCAAACCCAAAAACCATGCCCAACTCGCCGAGTCATCTCCTAGACTCGACGAGTTTGCTCAGTAACAGAAAAGGTTGGGGGACCACGACCCAACTCGTCGAGTTAGATGAACAAATCGTCGAGTACCCTTTAGTCTAAGTCCATTCAATCACTTCCAATCGAGTTCAACGCCTCCAAACCATAGATGTGGTCCCCTAGGACTAAGTTGCCACGTAAAGTTGCTAACTTTACGTTCATGCATGGTGTCATGAAGCTAGAAACACCAAAACTAAGCTATATGAGAGATCTAGGGCATGGGGAAGGGCCAAGGCTTGATAAAGTTGGCAACTTTAAGCCTCATAAGCTTATGAGTGCCTAGATCTTAAGTTACAACTTCATGATACACTGAAATCCCGAAAATGACTTCAATATGGCCCCAAAGTGACAACATACAACCCTAGATGAAGATCTAAGTAATAGAAAGCCAAGGTATTAACTTTATATCTCAAATGAGTCAGAAATGCAGTTCAAACTCCAGATCTACTAGCTTCCTCTTGAATCGCCAAGCTCCTCCTTCCTTCTCAAACTTCAAAATCACAAAGAATGCACAAAAAGGCTCAAAACTCTCCAAAAGTGGATTAGGGTTTCTTGGCTAGGGTTTGGGACGATGGAGGTTGCAAATGAGGCCAGCCTTTAGGGGTTAAGGTGTTTAAATAGAGTGCTAAACCCTGAAAATTAGGGTTTCATTCTGGCAGCCATACTCGTCGAGTAGGCTTCAAGTCCCGCGTCCAAATTCCATTCCTACTCGACGAGTTTGGGGCCTCCAACTTGTCGAGTCTCTTTGCAAAAATGAAAATTTCTTATTTAAATTACATACCAGGGATCGGACATTACACTATAAGTTCATTAAGTCCTTAATGAGGCTATAACTTGAGCATGAACATAAGATACAACAAACATTGTCCTTTTTCTCAATCAACATAAGCCCAAGGACCAAGAAAAGCAACCACAAGTTTTGGAGTTCTTCAAACTCCAAGAACATCCAAGGAAATGAACCAAAACTACCCAAATACGACCTAGAACTTGAATATAGATGAAGGGTGTCAAGGTATGAACTTTATACCTTAAACAACTCAAAAAACTGAAGAGAATGTTGGATACAAACTTGCTTCTTCCTTCCTTTCTTCTTTGTGAACTCCCCTCTTTGAAAACTCCACCAAAACTTAAGGAATAAGCTTCAAATCAAGAGAATAAGTGTAACACCCAAAGTTTTGAAGACCAAGAAAGGGAAGAAAACCCTAAGTTTAGGGGTCGACTCGGCGAGTCCAAGGAGGGACTCGGCGAGTCGGAGCGGGATCCGGACCGAGGAGTAAGTGACCGACTCGGCGAGTCGGCCAAGGTGACTCGGCGAGTCTGGTCTGTGCGAGGAAAACCCTAATTCCGGGAGTTGTATCCTATATAAAGGGTGTTATGTCCCTCCCTCAGCCCCCATATCACTCCAGAAGACCTGTAAACCCTACAATTCGTGTGAGCTTCCATTATTGAGAGAAATAGCTTTGGAGGAAGGAGACTTTGGAGAGGAAACTTGAAGATCCAGAAGGTTGCTTCAAGGGGGAGGTGTGTGCTCAAGATCTACTTCAGTTGTGTTCATCTTGGAGGTATTAAGCTGCCATTTTCCCTTCTTTGCATCTAGATCTATTTTGCCATGAGATTTGGGGGTTTTTATGGTTGTTTGAGGCCCAAATCGGATTAGGGGCTTAGATATGTTGTTGCCACTTCAGATCTATGGTTAGGTGAGTCCATTATGTCATAAAGCATCAGGAGATGAGTAGTTGGTGAAGCCCTTGTGTCCTTAAACCAAACCCTAATGTGTTTTGAGCCTAGATCTCTTTAGTTATACGTAAAGTTTGCAACTTTACGTAGGGATGGAGTTTTGGAAGTATGGATCTATGGATTGGAGTCCCTGCATGACTCAAAAGCCCTCTGCATGTTGGGAGATCTGAATGGACTCGGCGAGTCCTTTGAGTGGACTCGGCGAGTACCATGAAGATGAGGAGGAACTCGACGAGTGGGATGAACAACTCGTCGAGTCGGATGAAGATAGGCATGAACTCGGCGAGTTGGATGAACAACTCGGCGAGTTGGATGAAGGTTGTCGTGTGCTCGGCGAGTCTGTTCTTAGACTCGGCGAGTCAGGTCGCGTAGTCCCCAAACCCTTCGAGTTAAGTCTCGAGTCAGCGAGTCGAGCAAGGACTCAGTGAGTTGGACAGGACAGGAATCGGGAATCAGTAGACTCGGCGAGTCAGGGGCTGACTCGGCGAGTAGAGTCGCGAGTGGAAGGACTCTGGACTTATGAACTCGGCGAGTCAGTAGGGTGACTTGACGAGTAGGGTTGACCTGGAAGGTTGACTTTGACCAGGACGTTGACTTTGACCTGAGTTGGCTTGGTTGTCTTTCGGGGGTCAGTTAGACTCAGTGTTGCTTTGATATTGTTAGCTCGGGAAGCAAGTAGAGCAGGAGTTCGGTCGGTGGACGGGTAGCGGTCAAAGGGTTTAGCAGCAGCAGTTCAACAGTATCAGGTGAGTCTCCTCACTGTTTGTATGGGTCTAGGGCACCAATGCCGGACCATTTAGAATATGCATGAAAGACCAGGGGGCGGCTCCTGGCACACAGTATGTTACCTTGTATGGTAGGAAGACCCGGGGGTTAGCCCTAGGCAATATGTATGAAAGACCGGGAGGTGGCTCCTGGCGCATTGTATGCTATAGATATGAAAGACCAGGAGGTGGCTTCTGGCACACTGTATGTTGTTTAGCTAAGTAGAGTAGTATGTACGGTTGTCTGTGTGATACTTGCATAGAAGACCAGGGGGTGGCCCTTGGCACTTGTCTGTGAGACCAGGGGGTGGCCCTTGGCATTTGTCTGTAAGACCAGGGGGTGGCCCTTGGCATACGTCTGTAAGACCAGGGGGTGGCCCTTGGCACTTGTCTGTAAGACCCAGGGAGCGGCCCAGGCTTGACCAGGAAGACCACGTGCGGCCCGTGGCATAATGGCAAGACTATGTTTGGCACATAGCACCTTACTTGGTTATGGATAAGTCAGTTATGTACGATTCTTGGCTATGAATGGTTTGTATGGTATGTGGTATCTGGGGAACTCACTAAGCTTCGTGCTTACGGCTTTCAGTTTTGGTTTCAGGTACTTCCGGTAGCGGATGATGGAGTTTGGGATGATCGCATGGCACACACCATAGATTAGTCAGCCTGGGAATGTTTTACTCTGATAAATGAACATGTGTTTTGAAAACTAATACTTGGTTTATGTTTTGAAATGATGATTTTACTTTAAGTGATACTTTATTAAAAGAAATTTTTAGTCTTGAATTTTGGGACGTTACAATAAGCTCTCAAGCATGTATGACGGCTATGGTTTCATGGGTGAAAGGTTGGAGGCTGGAGAGGATACCCTAATCTTGAGATTATGAGTTTAAATATGAAGGAAGCCTTAAAACTTTGCGAGCTTGGACTACACCAATTGCCACACTGTGACATTCTTATTGTCATGTCGTGGCCGACCACCCAAAACTGGCGTTTTATATATATTCCATGTCATGCCGTGACCATCCATCCTCTACGTCGTGGCACTTAGTATTTCCTAAAAATCCTCCATTTGATTCTTCCAAGTTCTCAGTTGACCTACACAGAAAAACGGGTGTTACAATAGCCTACACATTTGTATTGTATATATGGTCCTATGGCCTTTCATATATTTTATTTATTCCAAGACCAATGCAAATTTTAATTATTGGGAAAATACAAATTATCATGATTATCCTATTGTAGATTTAGGTGTTTGTTTTTTTTAAAGAAATGTTTCTTAGCCTCTTTTGTCTGTGTCGTCCTAGACAATGCACATACATTTCCTCTTATAGACTGTTTGCTTTTTAGAAAACCACAAACCTAAAAAGGTTTGCACGTTCTCTTCTTAAGGCAAACATAGAGTCATATCCTTTAAAGTATGCAGACGTCTTCCTGATAAAATAAAAAATATATAATTTCATTCGCATCTTTACAATTATTAAATATAACCATTTGGGTTGTGGTAACTTCGTAAGACATATGAAAGATATAGTGGATAACATATTTACCCATGTTTAAATACTGACACTATTCAGCCACTGTGGCCATGGCTATTCGTTTGCAGTGACTTCAATGCATAAGACATAGCCTCATGTTTGCAGCATGAGATTAGTCGTGTAACATCCCAAATTTCGAGTCCAAAAATTTCTTTTAAAAAAAGCATTACTAATACATAGCGTTAAGTCATTCGAACATACAAAAGGGTTTATATGACAAATCATAGTTTCATTTCCAAAACACTTGTTTGATTATCAGAGTAAACATCCCAGGTTAACTTGCCATGGTGTGTGCACTGCAACCCTCCCGAGCTCCTCTTCTGAAAACTGAATACCTGAAACCAAAACTGAAAACCGTAAGCACGAAGCTTAGTGAGTTCCCCAACCTACCGCATACCATTCATATCTACTGATCCATAGATGCCTTACATAATATTGAGCACATAACCACATACTGCAATTAATGGGCCACGCCCGCTACTTCGGACCTCGCCCGCTACAACGGCCCCGCCGCTCCAGGCCCCGCCTGGCTTCGAGCCCCGCTCAGATACAAATCTGTTTCTCTTAGGCCCCGCCTGTCTCTGGGCCCCGCCCGCTAACATATACTAACACATAAACATACCACAACACATAACCGAACATATACTACTGAATCCTGTTCTAAGGCCTCGCCTATCTTGGGCCTTGCCCTTGTCCTGCTACTGATGAGTCGTGGAACCCCGTCCACACTCCTTCTAATAGTGAGATACGGGCCCAACCCACACTCACTCCTTTCCTAACTTGGGCCTCGCCCCCTGCTCTGCTGCTAATGAGATATGGAACACCCTCCATACTCTGTTGTTGGTGAGATACGGGACCTCGCCCACACTCACCTCCCTACCAGGCACATACATGTATCACACAAACAACAAGTATAACTACATACAAACCATTCCTTGGGAACCCGCCCGCTAACATTGGACCTTAGTCCCGAATTTCATACTAGCATACTGTGCCTAGGGCTAACCCCCGGGTCTTCCTACTCATAACTACATGGGCCGACATTGTGGCCGTAGACCCATCCACACAAAGGGAAACTCACCTGCACTGCTGAACGTTGCTGATAACCCTCTGGCTGCTGTCCGACAACTTTCTGAACCGCTGCTCCACTAGCTCCCCGAGCTACTATTACCAATATAACACTTAGTTCCAAAGTAAACTCTAGAAGTCAAACTAAGTCAACTCTGGTCAAAGTCAACCTTCCAGTTGAATCGACTCGCCGAGTCAACTCATAGACTCGTCGAGTTCTTAAACTCAGAAACTCTCAAAATACGACTCAACTCGCCGAGTCGCTCCAAGACTCGTCGAGTTCAACGATCTCTGAGTCCCATCCTGTCCAACTCACTGACTCACCACTCAACTACTGATCTGCGTCTTAACCAGAAAAGGTTGAGGTTCTGCGACCAGACTCGTCGAGTCTGAGAACAGACTCGCCGAGTCCAAGGCAATCTTCAACAGACTCGCCGAGTTGTTCTTCCAACTCGTCGAGTTCCTGCCCATCTTCATACAACTCGTCGAGTCCACCCATGTGACTCGCCGAGCTGCTTCAGTTCTTAATCCATACAGTGGCTTTTCGAGCCATGCAGGGGCTCCAAACTGCATATCCACTCTTCTAAGGCCCACCCTTCACGTAAAGTTGCAAACTTTACGTGAAACCAAGGAGCTATAGGCTTAAAACACTCTAGGGCTAGGGTTTAAGACAAACATGCTTCACCAACACACCAAGGGCTGATACTTTACGGGTTTTTGGACCAAGGCAAGCCTAGATCTGAAGTAGCAACCTCAGATCTGGACTTCTAACTCGAAATGGCTCCTTAAGATGCCAAAATGGCCCCAAAACATCATCCAAGAAAGGATCTAGAAGCAACAAAGGCAAAGTGACAGATTGTTACCTTCAAACTAATGCTCACAACCAAAGAGTTGAATCCTCCAGCTCCTTAGTGGTCAAATCCTCCAAATCTCCCTCTTGCAAAAGCCCTAAGCTCACTATCCTCCTTCTCTTACTCAAATTAGGGTTTGGAATCGCTTAAGAAGCTTCTGGCCGTCAAGGGGGGGGGGGGGGGTGAGGAGAGGACATAAGGTCCTTTAAATAGGGTGCAAACCCTAAGATTAGGGCTTTTCTCATCCAGACCAGACTCGCCGAGTCGGTCACTAATTCTATAACCCGGATCCCGCTCTGACTCGTCGAGTTCTTCCCTGGACTCGACAATTTGACTCCTTGACTTAGAGGCTTTCCTTTCTTTTCTTGGTCTTTCTGATTCTGGGTGTTACAAGTCGGTTCACGAAAGTTGTCCTGAAACCCTCGTTTGGGAAGTTTCATTTAAAAAAATATTAAATATTACTTTTATGTTCGTATAAATTTTAAAACTACATATACGAACGCCTATAGGTATAAAATTCACATCTATATCCAAATTAATAATTTAATTATGATTAAACCAATTTAATAATTAAAATTTTATCAAAAATCCAAAATACTATATGATATTACTAAACTACCATTCTCAAATTTAAAATTAGGATTAAACCAATTTAATCTTTAAAAGCTAAACGCCTTCAACACCATTTTTTAAAGCTTTCGACGAACATTTATTCAAAATGTGAAACATGTTAATTAATAGACAAAAGTCATAAATGTACATTTTTTAATATAAATATTAACATAAAATAAGTTTAGGAAAAACAAATCTTTTGTGAGGAAAATAATTTGGGAGGGTAATTACCTTTTCGTCTTGTTTATGTTTAGGTAATTTTTTTTTGTACACATGTAAACACATTTAACTTGTTAATTTGTTCACATATTACCATTGTCACCTGCTAAGGTGACAATGGTAATATGTGAACAAATTAACAAGTTAAATGGTTAAATATATATAAAAAAAGAAAACTATCTAATTGTGGACACTCTTTTATACAAATTTCTTAAAAAAATTTATAATTCCTTACAATATTTTTATCATATTTTTTTCTATAGATTTTTCTAATACAATGTTTTAAACTTTGCTTATAATTTCATATAATTTTAATACAAGTGCTTTTAAACAAAGTTTTTTTTATAAACGTTTTAAATTTTTTCTTACAAGTTTTTAACTTTTTTTTTTTTTTTACATTTTCATACAATTTTTTTTGTAACTATCATACGTTTATTTCTAAACTTTCTTTTACAGTGTTTAACGGATTTTATATGACAATTTAATATTTCTTTATAACATTTTAAAATACTTTCATTAAATACTAGTTTAAAACGTTGTATTAAAAAAATTAAAAGTTTATTAACACCGCCCCCTCCCCCCCCCCCCCCCCCCCCCCCCCAAATCCTAGAATACACTGGCGAGTGCCTTTTTTCATAAAATTGTCCACGATATGGAAGTGCATTTCGACATGACGACTCGGCAGAAAGCAGTTTTCCAGTGCTTACGTGCACTACATGCTCAAGATTTTCTTCTAGCTATCCCTATAAATGGGTTTGGCCAATACATGTCTCCCGTGGAGTATCGTACTATTCTCAAATATCGACTCATGATTCCCATTTTCCCAGCTAACGAGATATGTCATGTGTGTCGCAAGGCATGTTTGGACTCTTTTGGGGAGCATGCAGTTCACTGTAAAGAACTCTCGGGGTTCAAATACAGGCACGATATGGTTAGGGATGTCTATATTTAAGCGTGTCGGGGTTTCCGCTAAGAAAGAGACACCTGTTAATTTCTTGACTGACCCGACAGAAGGAAGGTCAACCCTCAGACCGGCTGACATTTTGATTTTTGGATGGGTCGGAGGGAAACACACATGTGTGGATCTTACAGGGGTATCCCCTATCGTGGGCCTGAGGGCTGGGGGTTTCACAGCGGGACATGCTGCTTTAAAAGCAGCCACATGCAAAGTCACCAAACATGAGAGATCGTGCCTGGAAAATCAACACGTGTTCATACCATTTGCATTTGATACATTTGGTTTCCTCGCACCGGATGCGGTAGAGCTTCTTAAAAGAGTACAACGAATCATGCATAGTAATGTTATATTCCCTAGATCTTCGGATGTAGTCTTTAAAAGAATTAATTTTACCATTCAAAAAGGCTTAGCGGCACAGTTTGTTGCCCGTTTATCATCTCACTCATTGTACGATGACAATTAAAAAAAAAACTTCTAATTAAAAAGTGGTAAAACATTAGGATAATTTTAAAACATTTACATTATATAGTTTTTTTTTGGTTTTTTATTTGCTAAGTAATATTTTCTTTTTGTTTTTTTAAAGGTCCTTCATACTTATTGTTACATATTTAATTTATTTAATTTTATTGTTAGATACTATTACTTTAAAAATATTGTATATGCTTAAACACACACACACACACACACACACACACATATATATATATATATATAAGAGGCTATATGAAATATTTCAGAAAACAAAAACATACAGTATTTTTTAATTAAAAAGTAAAGTTTAAAATTGATCAATATTTAATTAATATTTAGGAAATTATGGATATTTTAAAAATAACATTTGAAAAAATAAAACAAACCAATATGAAAAATATAACCGCTATTAAAAGTGGGTAAAATGACTTATGAGGGTAATTAATTTTTCGTTTTGTTCATATTTAGACAAATTTCTTATTTTTGTGCACATTTAAGCATTTAACTTGTTATATTTGCTCAGATATTGTCATTGCCACCAGCTAGCTGGTGGCAATGACAATATCTGAACAAATATAACAAGTTAAATGATCAAATGTGTACAAAATAAAAAAAGTTACATAAATATGAATAAAACGACAAAGATGATTACCCTCGTAAGTTATTATCCCATTGTTTGGATACCCATTTTCTAAGACAAACCCTTTTTTATCCATGCAATGAATTAGCAAACAATAACATCTAATTTTGTTTAATCGACTCATTTCCTATATATTAAAGGATTCTGATGATGCATCATTTTTTTGTTTATTATTTCCACATCATCTATTTGAATTTTCTCATAGATGGTTATACGTGTATAGTTTTTAAAATTAACTATTGTGAATGATAGATTTCAAATAGATGGTTTTATGAATTTTTCCATACATAGCATTTGTGTATTTTTTTTTTAAATAATTTGAATCAATGGATTGATTTCATTTATGCATGAATAATGTTTTGAATTTGCAATTTAGGTTTTATTTTTTTATTTACAAATTTTAGATAACTACCGATAAAAAATAATTAAGAACAAACTTTTTGAAGTTTAAAAAACCAGTTATTTAAATTTTAGTTTATTTTAACAATCTGCAGCTAAAAAAAGTAGTCTTCTTTTTGCATATTGCAGATGTTGATACAACACTTCTTTTATAAATATAGTCTACGGGCTGGAAACCTTTTGACTCATGAAAACATTCAACACCTTGATGATACTGAAACATTATAGGATCAGAAGTAAGATCCAAATCATCTGCACCATACAAACACCCACAACCACACACCAAAATAATGAAATTGAGAATAATTTTGTGAAACATCGTTAGTTTCTAAATGTAGAACATTATAATGATTAATTTTGATATGGATATACAATTTTAATGATATTATCGTATTTGAATATGACTACTCTTCCAACTCACATGCTACATAAGTGTTACATCGCGATTCCTCTTCACTCTTCCTTTCATTCCTTTCATCCCACAACATATGAAAATCATCTATCTCCATACACATTTTGGTACAATTTATATTGCATATGATACGAATGATATACGAGATAAGAGTGCGGGAGGAGAGGGTTGGGGAAACCGCTAAACCCACTAAATCTTGTGGTATCACAAGGGAGAGAATGTTGTCCCGTACCACCCTCCACCCCACAACCATCTTTCATCCCTCCCTCCACTTTTATAAATGTATCATGATTTATTTACTATGCCCATATAATTTGATTTATTTTCAAAATATTATATTTAATTTTTAAACATGTACAATAACAATATAAATTTTATTTGCTAAAAAATATAATTCGGTACCCATAATAATATACATACACTAACGTACTAAGCAGTAACCACACTAAACCTTCAAAACAATGCTAGATTGGTTTAAGCTTTAGCAACTTATCCTTGCCATCTTTCTTCATCCATTCCTCAAACGCTCTTGTTTCATAAGGTATCCTCAAGATCCCATTATTTGAAAACCCGTACTCTTCAGCCGACCTCCATAAGAACTCCAAAAAGTCTGTATGACTGAGAGTAGTTGTATGAATGATGAAACATTTAGTTGTTTCTTCATTTACACCTACTGATATAGGAACATACCCTTTTGGCACTAAACATGAACGTCTTCTCATAATCATCTTGCTTAGCTTACTTCCCTTTATACCCATGGTCCTTCAAGTGATAAAATTATTCGTTTTTGGATACCCAATCCGCTTATATTTATATCCGTTTCAACTTTGTTTCTAGAAGGCTAGGGTACATACGGAATGTGTACTTTGGATTTGTTATATCGTTAATTTTTAATTACAATTAAATAAATTTAACAGATTGCGATATTGAGTAATTGACAAGGCCGGCATACCGTAACATTAACGTTAGGAATTAACAATTAGTATTGCATATTATACATATATCCACGTATATGTGTTTAGATAATTAATTAGTGTTGGAATCAAGATCGTTCCCCAGTTACAAATGCATTATGACAACAATTATATAATTGAAGATTGTAAGATATTTTTTTTGGCAGTAGGCGCCAATTATGATTCCTTTTTGTTTTGTTTGGGAAAAACGTTGTCAACATTAAGACGATGGTACTTAGAAAGTACTATCGATCGTATGAAGTATGAACGGAATTGGCTATACATGTGATGTGAGGTGGTTGTTGGCCTGTGGATGCCGTACCAAATATGTCGTGTTTGATGTGTAGTTTTGATTTAGAAGGATAAGATAAAGGGTGTGATTTTGAACGTTATGATCTTCATATTCAAAATACACGTCTTTAACATGAATTAAATCACGTCAATTCATCCAATTTTAGTTAACTTGTAAATGAATAAAAATGTATTGTAATTTATTGGTGATTAAATTAAGTTATTGTATTATTACTTAACTGAAATTTGATCGATATAATTGGTATTATTTCGAGAATATCAATATATTGCACAATTATACTTATTTTATTTATAGATTCACAAAAAGGAAAATAAGGTAAGTTTTATAGGTTATTTAAGCATCTTAAAGGAAATTGAGTGGAGGTTCATTCAATATCCTTTTGCTTGGACCGCTACTTCGTGGGCCGAAGAATGCTTGGTGGGATGATATAATGTGTTATTTGGAATTCGAAATAAGTCGTTTTGTAGTCTTCAGAAACGTTTTGAAGTCGGTCTTATGGGGCTTTATAGTTATCCAATCGGTTTTTTGGATTAATGCTAGAAAACATAATTTTTGTGGTAATTGCGTAGGTTGGTTGTAAAATTCTAGACTTACAATCTCTTCTTAATAATTTCTAGCGTTTAGCTAGTTTTAATAAAATGTCGCGGCTCTAAAAATAAGAAGTTATGTTTTTGTTGAAGACTATATTTGATAACTTTAACTTTGTTGGCTGATAAATGGATTTCTTTTGCATCAATATATGTGTTATTTACGTCATTACGTGTTTCGTATCGTAACTTTTGATTAGTTCATTTCATCTAAATAAAAACTTCATGATACTATGATAAATCTTGGAATTTGATATGAGAAACATGTCAAAAAGACGGTAGGATAAGATAAGATCATGTTTTATCAAAGGTCATGTGTAAAAACGGCAAATTTTACTTGATCATGGACTTGTGAATCGGTAGGTATGAAGACTGATTTTTTTTTTTTGGCGAACATCTTTCACGATAAAGGGGAAAAAATAAAAACGTAGTTTTGAGGAAGAGATGGCCCCAAGGATTCAACAGAGATGGTGTTTAATTTCTTTATGATTTTGTGAAATGTTCAAAACTCTTGCAATGGGGACATGCACAAAATTTCGATTCCACGGTCGTTGTCATGTAGTTCACCATCAGACTTTTTTAAGGACTGGTTTTTGGAATCTACATTATATTCATCTTTTATATTTTATGATTATTTGTCACTTGTTATCTTTCTTTGTTAGGCCCAAGATATTAGTAATATACTAAGGTGATATAGCTATGGACTAAAGAAGAAAGCGCACGTTCTGTAACAACTATTCGATTTTGTTTATGAAAATTGTTATGTGCCAAAACCAAAGAATATCGTCGATGCGTTAGAAAAACAAGGATCCTATTTCGCTCATGCAATGACTTTGAACAATACCGTTGGTAAAACTAGCAATGAAATAAATTATTGCATGTTAAGAAAAGAGACTAGTTTATTTTTATTGACACCCGATACCAACCATCAAGTCGAGTCTTTGACCTAATAAAGATGGCATAGTAAATGACATATATGCCCTATAAATTTTCTAGGTTAATCATTTAGTCACTTAACTTATTTTGTGGCTTTATAAGGGAACAAATTACATTTTGTCGGGTCGATTAGGTCCTTTTGGGCAAAATGAAGGAGTCATCCGGTTACTCTTTTGCCACATCAGATGTTTGTTGACCAATTATTCCTTAACCTGGTACTATTCATCATCTTTCCCATCTGATATTCCTCAATCATGTTACCTGATACACATTTGTAAACATCAAAATCATGTCGTCATGTCCTAATTACGCCGATAATTATGTGAGGTTAAACAAAGTACACACCAGTAACATTTCTCTCGAATCACTGTCGGTAATTTCTACTTTCTTGTCATTGGGACCTTAGCTTTTACACCATTAGCTCCTTACTCACCTGATTCTTCCTCTTATTATCGTCATTGGTGCTACAATGGTGAAAGAAGGGATCGAAGATTGGCAAAGACAACAACAAGTATGTCCATAAGTTTGAAATTTAGATATTTCATGATTGAATGGTAGATCTTATAGGAAGTTAAACCTAATTTGATTTCGAAATTTCTAATCAATTTTCAGGATCATGAGGTAAATAATCGAAAAATTTAAAGTGCATCGTAGTGGTGGAGTTTTCGAATCGAGCCAATGGAAGAAACTAAGAGTGCGTGATATATTGAAAGTACAAAAAGACGAATTCTTCCCTGCAGATCTTCTATTACTTTCATCTAGCTACAATAACGCAATCTATTAGGTTGAAACGATGAATCTTGATGGCGAAACATAGATTCCAAGCTTCAAAACACAGGTTACATCTATGGCGCCCCTACAACTCCACCGGCCGTCACCCACAAACAAGCCATCGATTGCAGTTTTTCTACTTTTGTTCTTCACCTTCGTCGAGTCAACTAGGCACCGAAGTGCTTCCCGCTTTTTTGATTTTAGTTGCATTCCTCTTAATTCTCGATCGACTGCCTTTGTTTCAAACTCTTCCATTTTAACATAGGGGAAAATGATGAACAGTAAAGAAATGAGCCCAATTTTTTGATATGTGGCACACAAACCGGTTATAACAAGTCAAGAGGATTAAAAAGACAGGTAGCCCACGAGTTTGTTCCCTTATAGAGCCACTTAAAAAGTTAAGTGACTAAAAGAGTTAACCCTAAAAAGTTTATAGGACATATATGTCATTTTCCCTTACTTTAAATAGGCTATCTCGTGGTGTTATTTTATTTGTTTATTTTTCATATCATACTTCAAACTATGTTATGCTTATTTTTCATATTTCATTTTTTTTAAATTAAAAAAAATTATTAATTCTAAAATATTTACTTACTAAATAAAATTAAAACTAAATATAGATAATTAATATTCATCATAAAATTCATTAATAATAAAAAAACATTACATAACAATAATAATAAAAATATCCCAAACAGTTAATTAAAAATCAACACTAAAATCTACAATTTCTAAGAACGTCTCAAGGGGTCACATAAGCAAACGCTATCTTTTGATTTTTAATCAATATTAGTCGTTAGTTGCCTTTAAAATATTCGCTCATTACTCAACTCCTATGTTGATTTAAGAGGCCATTGTAGATGTGGATGAACTTCCACATCTTTCAACATAAATCCCTTTGTTTTGAGTTGAGTTGGTGGTGTGAACGACAAGATTCATAGTGCATTCCTTTCTGAAAATGATCTATAATGTGATTGCAAAAGATGTCTGAAGTTTGTGAGCTACCAGTTTCATTATCCTCTAAAACGTCGATGCAAGCATGCACTAATACGACTTCCTCGTTCGTAGCCATGGTGATGTTGGATGAAGACCAAAAATATTTGGGTCCATTGTATGTGATGATAAGAAACAAAATGTAGATGAAAAATAAGAATGAGCGGATAAAATTATTGTGTAAAAACTGAAAAAGTAAAAAGGTACTTACAGTATAAGAAAATAATAATAAAATGAAGTAAAATAAAATAAAATGTTGATGAAAAGTAAGAAATAGTGGATAAAATTGTTGAAACGATATTTTATTTTATTATTATTTTCTGTTTTGAAACGACAAAATATAATATTTTAATCTAATTTTAAACATCATCTATGTCTTCTACCGAGACTTAAACTCATGATTTCTTACTATTATACCAAAAACCCTTTGACCTGATCCCATTTCTCATCATTTTATCCCATTATTAGTCATTTATATTGATTGTTAGCGTATGTAAAAATGATAATTCTTGACTAGGAACTTGATATAAATGAAGTGACATGGGCCGGATACAAAAGCTTAATTGAGTCGAAACAAAGTTATTTGGGTTGGATATGACCCACTAATCAAAACTTGAACCGGATGACCAACCATAGACTTTCAAATTTCACCAATCGTGTGTGTATATATAAAAGGAACTGATTGGTGCACAATAATTTTTTTCCATACATAATAAGTTGTGTTTAAAGTGTTGTATTGTACAATTCCATACGGTTGTTTACTATTTGGATAAAACCGAATTATCCAATTGGACAATTTGGATTAGACTATTTGGTTCGGATATTCGGATTTTTTGATTGGATTTCACCAAAACCGAATTATTATTTTAGATTTCGGATTGGTTTTGGTTTATAAAATAAGAACCGAATAGTCCAAAATAACCGAATAACAATTTATTATTTATTTATTTTTAATATATCTATAATTATTTATTAATTTGATAAATTATTTTTTTTCAAAAAAGTTCAAAAGGTTTCACCTAATAAAAAAAATTAATATGCATTTTCTCTCAAAAGTGTTTTATCTATTAAATATTAAATTATAATATATCATCTTAGTAGTTCTTAGTAGTTGTTTATAAATTAGAAATTACAACTAAATAATTTGTTTTTGTTTCTTCTATAAAAATTGGATAATATTATAATTATATATCGTTTTAAAATATTATGCCTTTTGAAAACCGAATTATAAAAACCGATCCAACCGAATTGTAATTGGATTGGATCGGATAAGATTTGAATTTAGTTTGGACAATTCGGATCTATATTTTGAAAACTGAAATCAATTTGGATTTACTTAATTGGATCAGATCGAACCGAATCATCCAAACGAACACCCCTACAATTCCATAAAACATAAATTGTTGTGTATGGAGAAAAATTGTTGTATACAACCAAAAAGCACCATTTACGATATGATTTATTTATTAATTTAACAGCTGAAAATACTTATTTACTAAATTTTAATCTTCTGAAACAATAGAGTTTTGTGAATTATAGAAGACCTTGTGTCATTGACTATCTTTAAAGATAAAGAGCGTGTTCGACAAAAATTAGCGGGTAGCTTCTAGCTAGTAGCGTTTTGTTAAACGCAACATTAAGTAGCATTTAGATTTGGAGTGTTTTGTTTAAACTAAATGCTAGAAGCTTGTAGTGTCGAACGAGATTTTCTGTTCAAAATGGAGCGTTTTGTCAAACGCTAGAAGCTAGAAGCTCTCAAATACTCCGTGTCGAACACGCCCAAAGATATGTCATTTTGTGAATTATAGAAGACCTTGTGTCATTGACTATCTTTAAAAATAAAGAGCGTGTTCGACAAAAATTAGCGGGTAGCTTCTAACTAGTAGCGTTTTGTTAAACGCAACATTAAGTAGCATTTAGATTTGGAGTGTTTTGTTTAAACTAAACGCTAGAAACTTGTAGTGTCGAACGAGATTTTCTATTCAAAATGGAGCGTTTTGTCAAACGCTAGAAGCTAGAAGCTCTCAAATACTCCGTGTCGAACACGCCTAAAAATATGCCTAAAAACTCTCTATAGCCTCCCAAAATTTGAAGTTCCAATAATGAATTTCTTATGTATTTATTATAAAAATAGCCATGATTCATCTTTCTTATGTTCGATTTGACGATATAGTGTTGATTAATATTAATGTCTATTTGATAAAATCCGAATAATTTAGTGTTAAATAATTTCAAAGTCTATTTGAAAAAAAACTGAATAATATAATACTTAATAATTTCAATGTCTAAATGTTCAAGAGGCTATGGATAGACCTGGCAATGGGGCGGGTTTGGAACGAATCGACCTTGATCCAAACCCTTTTAACAAATTTCAAAATCCGATCCAAACCCGCTCCGTAACCCGTAGGGTTTTGAATAATCAAACCCATACCCTTATCCACCGAATCAGCAGATATCCAAACTCGCCCCGTAACCCGTAGGTTTTTTTAATAATAAAACACATTTTACTTAAATCATAAAATCTCATTTATTAAATAAAACTAAGTTTTGATTTAGAAAACACATTATGTAGGACTTTCTATTGGAATTAAAATCATTATTTTAGTTACTTCCGATTGGTTTTTGACTGTCGATTGCATTGATAGAGAATAGAAATTACAAACGTTCTTCCGGTTGAATGAATAACCTTATTGATTTATAAATGAAATTGGTGATTACATGATGAAATATAAATGAAATGAAATCATGAATCTTGGGAGAAGAGTAGAAGACCGGAAGTCTAGAAGTTGAGTCCTCGACTCCTATGTAAAAATAATTTAGTCTTTGGCATTTTCTCTTTGGATTTCTGATTGGAATTTAATGTAAACTTTAGGCAATATAAAATATAAATTTATATTTCTAAAATTTATATGAGGCGGGTTATAAACGGAGCGGATCGGTGCTGATCCATATCCGACCCTTTTAATAAAAGGGTTAGCGGGTACGGATCATTAACGGGTAAACGGATCAAAAACTATGCTCCAAACCCATTTAATTGTTAAGGGTTTGGATCGGATCAGGGTCAAAACCCGCTCCATTGTCAGGCCTAGCTGTGGATAAATTGATAGAAATAGGCTAAAAGCCTAAAACCATATCATCAATATGATTTTGTGAAACAACAATAACGTATTTAAGGAAAATTCAATTCTAGGCGATAAAATATATATACACAAATAATAACATGATTTATTAGTCATTTATTGCTAAACAAGAGTTTTTTTTTTTTTGAAACGACAAATAATTTAGATATCTTCTTTGTTTAGGATTAAACATAGAACCTCCTAGTTAATTGTTAGTTTAGAAACCCCAATGTTAGCCAAATGAGCTAACCCCAATTTGTAAACAAGAGCTACTACAATTACTTTGACCATCAAATTGTGATACAAGACAATTTTACTATTTTATGAAAACCGAAAGACGGAATAAGATTATTGGAACTATATGAAGCTTTCTTATATCATTTACAAATTTCATATAGGATAGTTAACTATTAAATCATCCTATTCCTATCATTATCAAAATTGGTGCATCTTTGAGAATTATACTTTTTTACTCTTCCAACATATGAATCGATATTTTAACTTTATGAATCTTCTATTATGGCCTATATATCACAGTAAAAGATAATGAAGGGACTTGTATAATGTCAATAACCATAATAAATTCAAGCGACACTTATTTAAAAGGCCATGTAGTATTTGGCTATTTGCTATAGAAAACATGAAAATCATGTAAAATATAAAATAAAATTATACATCACCTGGTACAAAAAATACATTTTATATAAAATATGAAAATATTTTAAGAGAAAAATGACAAATATATCTATATATCTATTATTTTTTGTTAAAAATAACCAATAAAATCAATATTTACAAAAATGACCATTGAGTTCGCAAATGGCCTTCAACAGAATCAACATACCCTCTACAGACTTCATATATGTTTAAAGAGCCAAATTTCATAATTTTGTTTTCCACTCCGCACAAGCTTCTATACAAACACACTCTCTCTATAGATCCAGTCTGTAGAAGCCAATCCTAGAGAACAAATCTGCATAAATCTGAGTTGGTCTCTGTGAACTTAGTATCTATACCGCTTACGCAGTATATATAGTGTGAACTTAGAGTTTTATTCAATTTACACATTATAATACATTACAGAATTTACGTAGATACGTTCGAACTCAGTGTTTTATTGAATTATCATGGTATCTCTACTGCGAACTAAGTATTTGGATTTTTCTTTTTTACCAGTTGCTCTATATTCAATTTTAAATGTGTATTATACTTCTGTAAGTAATTATGAAGACAAATCTATTTTCTAGATATCATTTTCGAGCTTAAAAGGAGAGAAAATGAAAACAAAACTGAAAAAAAAAATCGATTTAATGACAATTATATTGTTGAGTTCGCAAAGGGTACCCTAGTTGGTAAAGAGTGTATTGTTGACTCATGGAAAATACTATTGATTCATGGAAGATTACCAAAATATCCTTATATTTAAATTAATGTCGAGTCTGCAAATGCCCCTTTACAGACTCTATATATATTTTTAGAAAAATGCTATTTTTGTTATTTTTTAAAAAGATGGATTAAAAATGGTTAAATTTGTCAAATTCTCTTATTTTAAAGGGTTAATGACTTAAAAATGTATTGAATTTTACCCTGTGTAGAAATTTAGTCAATTAAGGATTTTTTTTATACACGTCTTATCATTAAACTTGTTTATAATGTTCAAAATGTACACATTACCAAAATATCCTTATATTTAAATTAATGCCGAGTATGCAAATTCCCCTTTGTGGACTCGATAGTTATTTTTTGAAATAAAAATTTGTTATTTTTTGAAAAACTAGGTTAAAAGTGGTTAAATCTATCAAATTCTCTTATTTTAAAGGGTTAATGGCTTATAAAGGCATTGAACTTTACCCTATGTATAAACTTAGTCACTTAAGGTTTTTCTTTTTATTTTTTCTTATTTTTTTTGTACACATCTTACCATTGAACTTGTTTTAGGTGTTCAAAATGTACCATAATGAACAAATGTTGTAGGTTTATCCGATTTCTAGCGACTTTGACATCTCCGACGATTCTCTAGTCATCTTCTTAGGTGACTCTCCGACTAACAAGAGTTTTATGATGAAAACCCAACAAAAAAGTCGAACATGGTTTTTAGATCAATGTTTTGAACATCAAACCCCAAAAAAATTATGGAAACTCACTTATGATGATTTGAGGTTTTAAACATCAAACCCCAAAAAGCCCCCATAAACAACACATATAGATACAAACAACTCCACACTAGAAAGAGTACATGTTACAAAAACAGCTTCGCGTGTCGTTAGAGAGCATACAAGGTACCAAAGGATGTTTGAATAGGGATGACAAAAATATCCAAACTTGTTGGAAAAAATTGAACCTTAAACTTTTAGGATGGGTTTTGGGACGAGTACATGGTTATGGGACAAGGTATGAGATTTGTTCAAAAGCAATTCCACATGTTTATGATGGTTACAATATTAGGGTTATACCATCTCGATTCCTGATCAAAAATCCATCCCTGGACCATTTATATATTTATCTATCAACATAAATCCTAAGATGATGTGTACAATCTGATGTGTGCATAATTAACTACATATTCAATGCATATTTCTAATACTTTTATCTAGAGGTGGCAATGGGTTGACCTGGGTTGGGTTCGGGTTCAACCCATTTATTAATTGGGTTGGAAATTTCAACCCAACCCAACCTGTTTATTTAAATGGGTTGACATTTCCAACCTAACCCAACCTTTCAGATAAATGGATTGTAATCGGATTGACCCGTTTATGTAATTCTCAAACCAACCTATTAAATAAATTGGTTAAATTTGGGTTGACCCATTTAAAATAAAAAAAAATAATAATAATAAATTAACTAAGGATTACACCACTTAAATTAGTTATAGACTTAAATAAAATTTCAATGTATGACAAAAGCACAATCACAATTCACATATACAAAGAAATTATTCAAATAACATTAAAGATATGTAATTTCTAAGAGATTTTTTAGAGTGACTAGTGTTGTCGATGCCAAGAAAAAAGGTAGAAATTAGGATTCCATTTTTTTAAAACACAAATAATAATACAAACATTGTAATTTATAATCTAATACTTAGATTAATACATGATAATATTTTAATAATTATTAAATTTAATATAAATTAAAGTTAAATGGGTTTGTGGGTTGAAAACGGGTTGATAGTTTTTACCCGACCCAACCTATTTAATTAAATGGGTTAGACAACCCAACCTGCTAATTTTGGGTTGGGTTCGGATTGGGTTGGTGGGTTGGGTCAGTTTTTGCCAACTCTACTTTTATCTACAATTATGATTACTATGGAACAAAGATACTTATTATGTTTAAATTATGTTTTGTAGCGGCAAAAAACTTGCTCGTGACAAGAAGCAAGCATACGAGGAGCTGGAAGTAGGAAACTGGAGCAAAAACAAAAGAAAAAGAAAAGTTGTCTGAAGACCACGTCGTGGTGACATAACCACGACGTGGCAAATGAAAGAATTGCGACCCAAATGTTGACTTGGAAGACACGAGAAAAACATGAGGACCACGTCGTGGTGGCGATCAACCACGACGTGGTGGTCAGATTTCCTCAATTATAAAATCTCAGACATTAGGTTGAATTAAGAGAGATGCATTCGGTTCTCTGAGGTTAATTGCGATTAACAACCTTTAGAAACCCAAAAGAAAGTCGAAATTCAAGTGGATCTCAAGGATCGAAGAAGATTTAGAAGACATTCATCATTGATCTAGTTGGTGTGCTTATTAAACTTATGTCTAGCTTATTTTACTTAGATCTATTGTGTTTTTCTATTACAATGAGAGGTTGAACACCTTTTACTTATGTTTGGTGAAGATGAATTTGATACTTATGAGTTGATTTCAATTATTGGATAATTATATTTGATTTTACTTGTGTTTGATATATATAAACCCTGACATGTTTTAGTTCTGGTTTATATTGCTTATAAATCAAATTTTGTGTGATAATTGATCATATTAATTGCATGAATCTATCCCCTAATTGTTTATGGCCATTATATACTTAGAGCTAATATTTATCACATATTATTTTAAGTAATTAAAGCTAGTAAATTTATTTGTGTTAGAGGGCATAATTAGTATTAATTTGTGCTTGGTTGCTTGAATTGATCATAGGAGAGTAACTCATATCAACCATAGTCTGATTGTGCTATTATCAATTTGGTGTTTAACTTGTGCATGATCATTGCTTTGTCATTCATAAATTGGTAGGCCTAGATATTTGATCATAATAGCTAGATAATTGGTAATCAATATCATCTATCCATAAGAAATCAACCATAGAAGAAAGTGAAATTAGATCTAGGCAAAGTATTCTTTTAATTCTTGAAGTTACTTTGTTTGGGTTGCTTGCTTACTTGGTAGGTGATATTAAGTTGTTCAGATCTTGAAAAATCAATAACCCCCCACCCCCCCAATCATAGTTTATTTAATAGTTTAATTAGAAGTATTTAAATTAATTGATTGAATTTTGTTCCCTATGATCGACCCCCGACTTACCTGAGATATACTATAATCTGACTAGGTACACTGCCTATAAGTACATAGTTAGTAAGAGGTAGTTAGGTTATAAATTTAAAAATAAATAGGTACTTTTGTGCACATCAAAGTTTTTGGCGTTGTTGCTAGGGAACGACTTATTTGGTTACTAGTTAATTGCTTTTAGTTATTCGAGCCTTTTTGTGAGGTAAAAACCACAAGAAGTTACTTTTTGCAGTTAGTTAATTTCATTTTTCTTTTTGAGATGCAACCACATCGTGGTTATCTTAACCACGTCATGGTCTCACTTCAGTTAAATTTTAGTTTATTGATTTTTATTCCTTTTACGCGTTTTTTTTATTTTTGTTTTGTTTCAGTGATTTATGACATGAGGATCTAAAACTCCCATTGTTCCTCCACTAGAAGATCTAGAATCCGCTTTCCACAAGAGAAAGGACAAGAAGGGCGATTTGAGCAATACTTTCAAATATGATAAATTCAAACTTTTTGAGAAGACTCCAAGTAAGAAGGAAGTAGGATACGAGCCAGAAGTCTCTACTGAAGGAAGTTCAGACGATTCAGAGTTAAAGATCGGAGAAGAAGGGATGGCGAACATTACGAGAATGACGTTGGGCAACCACAAGAAGAGGACGCATGAAGAACATGGACTAGGTCTAGTTCCACATGAGATACTAGCCGAAAGAAGTTTCACGCTCAAGGGACACATTATATCCATGCTCAAGGACATACCTTTTTCCAGGAAAGAGTATGAAGATTCTTTCAAGCATATTGATGAAGTCAAAGACATTGCAAATTACTTCCATGTCCCTAACGTGCCAAGAGAATCGTTTTACTGAGGATGCTTCCGGTGACTTTTACCGATGAAGCAAAAGTGTGGTTGAAGTCTCTTGCACCTAGATCCATCACTACATGGGCTACTCTTCGTGACGCTTTCATTGAGAAATTTAGTCCACCTTCGATGATTTCAAAGCTTAAAAAGAAGATCGCTAACTTTAAATAAGACGTGGGAGAGTTCCTATATGAAGCTTGGGAGAGATACAAGGGCTTGATTAGAATTTGCCCTCAACATGATTTGAATGTTCAACAAGAAGTTTCCATCTTCTATGATGGAGTCAATGTAACTACTAGACAACTTCTTGACTCACAAGGGCCAATGATGGGGAAAGAGTCGACGACTATAAAAGAATTAATTGCAGAGTTTCAAAACACTCGCGTGAGCACCACAATCCACGAGATGATGTTACAAGAGGAAAAGGAGATGGAGGGAACGAGAACTTGGCTGCAATCATAGCTACGCTATATTCTATGGATATGTGAATGAAAAAGTTAGATCAATACATTCATGCCATAAGAGTTCGTTGTGATATTTGTAGTCGTCCACATTTGACCATGGATTGTGATTTGTATGAAAATGGGAACAAGAAGGTGCAAATGTTCTACTAAAGTGGTGAAAAATATGATGAAGATTGGAGGAAGCCCAAGAAGGAATGGTTTCCATATGAAGAGTACAAGAAACAAAAGGATGAGAAGTATAGACAACCAGGAAGAGGTTTCTATCAAAAAGAGCAACCGCCACCATAAAAGAAGATGGATTTTGAGTCGGTACTTCACCGATTTATGGAACCATCTGAAAAAAGACATAATACTAATGATTCCATTGTGTGAAATCATCAAGCTTCCATCAAAAACATAGAGACTCAACTGGGGCAATTGACGACACTTGTCGATGAAAGATTACCACCTAAAAATCAAGACTCAAAGTCATAACCTCATGTCATGGAGATCTACATCGAAGAAGAGGCTCATTCTGAGCCAATAATGACCTATGAAGCAGCTATAATACAACCCAAGTCGTATTTGAAAAAAAGAGAAACCTGAGGCAAAAAGAGCAAAAAGTGAAGTGTTCTCTGATGCTTCACCACATCGTGGTCTTGAGCAGAAGAATTTTTTCTCTTCTTAATTCGTTTCAGCCACCTTTTCCATTCCTATCTCGAGCCATCGAACATTCTCTGGAGCCCAACAAAGGAAATTGATGGAACAAGTGCTCTCACTCTCAATTAACGCCTCATTCCTCAAATTAAAGACGAAACTTCCAAAATTTGCAAAAGATGTGGTGAGTAATAGAAAGGATTTGGAAAAGGCCTCAACAATAGTTCTTAATGAGTTGTGTTCAACCGCGATCATCAAGGGATTACCAATCAATATGGGAGATCCATGCCAACTCTCATTGCCTTGTGAATTTGGCAATTCAACTTCCATTAATGCTTTAGTCGATTCGGGGGCAAGCATTAACCTCATGCCATACTTTTTCTATAAAAAACTTGGATTACCAAGCTCCAAGATACAAGGATAACCATTCGAATGGCAGATCACTCGACTACATATCCTCGAGGAATCATTGAAGACTTACTAGTGAAAGTGGGAAATTTTGTTTTTCCGATCGACTTTGTGGTTCTTGACATGAAGGAGTATTAAGAACTTCCAATTATTTAGGAAGACGATTTTTTAGTACCGCAAGAGCACTAGTTGACATCAACGACTCAAAGCTTACACTTCGTGTGGAAGATGATGTTATTACTTTTGAGATGATTCCTAAGGTGAATCTGAAGAGCCAAGAGATGAAGTGTCAAAGATGGATGTTGTGGAAGAAGATTGCAATGAGCTAGTTGCAATTGAGAAGATGATGGAGGAAGAGCATAAGGTTTGGGAGGATCCTATGTTGAGAATGTCAAATGTTCGAAACCAAGAGCCTCGATTCTTATGACATTTGAGGTGATTGCATTTACTACACCTAGGGTTCAAGAGGAAGAAGAAGTTGATGAAATAGATGAGGACTTGTATGAAGAAGTAGAAATAATTGATGAAGAGATGGGTGGAGAATTGAAGGAGCCTACTATGGTCAAGATGGAGGTAGACAAGGAAGGTCCTATGGAAGATGATAAGAAGATGAATAAGGAAAAGAAGCAAGGAAAATGCATAAAGCGCAAATGTGAAGACAATGCCAATAAGAAGAAGAAGGAGAATTCAAAGAAGGCTTACAAGAGAAGGTTTCAAGCTTATAAACGCAAATGGAAGGAGCAAAAGGAGCAAAGGGAGATCTCACTCCCAACCGCAACAATGTAGAGTAGGAAGGAGTCCGACTCATGACTCCTCAACAAAAGAAGCGCTTTTCGAGTAGCAACCCTATTTCTTTTAGAGTTTGCATTTTGTTTATTTTGATTTCTTTTTAGTTTTTAGTTTTAATTTAGCTTTAGTTTTTATTTTTAGTCTAACCAAATGATCAAGTGTTTCCCTAGTGTTCTAATTTTATTTTGTACTAAGTGAAGTGGTAAGGAGCTTAATGGATGAAGAAGGCGTGAACTTTTTGAAGATATAATCAAAGATTATGCTCTTGGATAAGTGTGGGGTTCCCACATAATGATGAAGAAAAAGCATTTGAAGAATTTTTTTATGAAAAAGAAGATTGGGAATGGTCTTACACTTTATGAAGATTCGATGCCTTACTTTTGATTTTAAAAGGTTTTTTGAGAAGCCATCACGACGTGGACATCATCAACACATCGTAGCAAAATTTTATATCGCGACTGCATCTGAGTACACCATAATGTGGCGTCATTAGACCACGTCGTGGTGATCTTATTTTGCTCGACAATTTCGACGACATGGCAGTGGTTCAACACCTTATTTAAAGATTGGTTATTTGATTTATTCTGATCCAACACATTTGCATTCACATGAGAATAGCTCATAAGTATTGTTTCCAACCATATTACGTGAAGGAAAGCCTTACCAAACAAATTTTAGAATTCGATCTCGCCACTACTACCCAAGTGAAGTTTGTTCCAATTCTTCCTATTTAATTTATATGTTCTTTTATTGTTTTAGTATGCAACAGGGACATTGCATCATTTAAGTGTGGGGTAGGGGGTTGAATCTAGGAAACCAAGCATTCTGATTAAAATTGAAAAAATGACTAGAATTTTTAAAAAAATATATTAGAAGAATTTGAAATAATAATTTAAAACTGAACCTAGTTAAAAAATTGTTATGTTGAGATCTAGGTTGCTAGTGTTGTGTGAGACGATCTGATGCGAGTTTTAATGTTTATTTGAGCCAATATATGTTATAATGTATTTGTGGCTTCCCTATCCTAGTGAAATCATGGAACAAAAACACAACATTGCTTAGTTTAGGGGCCGCAATATGTTTAGCATTGTGTACCAAAGATGTATCTAGGAAAGCTTATGTAGTCATTGCACCTTAGACTAATACCTCTAACCAATAAGGGTTGAAATTAAGTTCCCTTACTTAAGCATATGTTTTTAAGATATTTAGTTTTGAGTAAAAAAAGTGAGAAAAAAAAGTTGCAAAAGTTAAAGGAAAAGAATTCTACCAAGTTATGAAGATCAAGAAATATCATGAAGAAAAGCTCAAAATTATCAAAGACTCAAAAATAAGGCAAAAAATTGCCATGTACTTATTATGCTAATCTTTTTTATTTCTAGTTTATTTTCCATATGTATGCTTGGGGGCTTAACCAAAAATACCTTGAGGTTAATAAAGTTTTATGAGTATGGATTCGGAGGGATGCATAAAATAAGTGTTGTTCAAAAGAAGTGGGCAAGTGTTTATGAAGATTGTGAGTATTTAGGATTGGGGAGGTTCTTAGGAAAATATAGACACAAATACATGCATTGCGGTCTTTGAGTAATGGAGAGGCTAAAAATGGATTGTCTTGTGCGACGTTGGTAGCTAAAGTCTTGATATAATGATAACAAAATCAGTTTTGCTTGGGGGCAAGCAAAAGCCAAGCGTGGGGTATTTTGATGTGTGCATAATTAACTACATATTTAATGCATATTTCTAATACTTTTAGCTACAATTATGCTTAATATGGAACAAAAGATACTTATTATATTTAAACTATGTTTTGTAACGACAAAAACTTGCCCATGACAAAAAGGAAGCATACGAGGAGCTGGAAGTAGGAAACTGGAGCAAAAACAAAAGAAGAAGAAAAGTTGTATGAAGACCACGTCGTGGTGACATAACCACGACGTGGCAAATGGAAGAATCGCGACCCATATGATGACTTGGAATACACGGGAAAAACATGAGGACCACGTCGTGGTGGTGATCAACCATGACGTGGTGGTCAGATTTCCTCAATTATAAAATCTTAGACATTAGGTCGAATTCAAAGAGATGCATTCTGTTCTTTGAGGTTAATTGCAATTAATAACCTTTAGAAACTCAAAAGAAATCTTCGGCCCCAGGCGAAGAACGTTTAGGCGAATTTGACCTTCTAGTCCTCTGGGCACGCTCATGTAAAGAAACAACCCTCCACATCCAATATCCACCTCATGGCCATGACCGGGTCCTTGAACCCGTTGAAATATGTGAGCTTCATGTTGTTGAAGTCCCAATACTGCATCATCCCGCTCCCCTGGAGTCCCGTAGCAGCAACAACTGCAGTGGCTTCGACAACAGCAACCTCTGAGACGACAACATATCGCTCCTCAAAAATCTCGATCATGGTGGTCTTAATAGACCCAAATACCCCCGAGATCACCTCCCTAATAGCCATGGTCACCTGGGTGGTGATCATCTCACGAATCTCATCATTAGTCAAACCTAGACTCTCTGGGCCGCCAACTCCTGATCCAAAACCTCTAGTGATCACTATACTGAAACACAAACCAGAATACATCAGTAAAGCCACAGTTCATACTCTTACATCATTACGAGATCACTAAATCTTTGGCATCCGTGACTTCCTTGATATGAATATGAGTCATGTGCTTTTAGTAGTACGGGCCCATACTACCTTCCGCACCTACACGTATTTGTATCAGAAGATCGTCGCGGACCACCCGCCCACAAGTCCCAATAACTAGATACGTATACATCATATACTCTCTCTCTCTAGAGAGAGAAAAAAAGAGTGTGTGTGTGTGTGTGTGGCTAATCATTCCTCGAGTTGGCCTTCTACAACCATACTCACTCATGAAACTTCCACTAACCCTGCAATCGCTCGTGTATGCTAATCATACACAGCAGTGGATTCGATAGATAGTCGGATATTTGATTCTACCCTAAGCACACCACCAGACATGGAACAGGAAATAAGGCTAAATCAAACATTCTCAGGCAATAAAATCTTATTTATGTACAAATATGATGCACGCACTAAGCAACCACAATAATAATGTCAGGTCCATATAACATATCAAGAAATTCTCCTATCCAATCAAGCATCATAAATCCGACAATTCTATCATGAAATTCATGAAGATCCATAGCCTACAAATTAGCATTCAATTCTATCATATCATCGGTATACATAACAAGTATGTGTATCTTAGGGAATACATTCCTTGGCTCCGACTGATTGCACACATCACATCCTCTCTTTTGGCCTTTTATGGTTGATTTTGAAAATATTTTGTTGATCCTTGGTTTGAGTTTGGAATCCCACAAGTGTATCCAATTCTCTTAACCCAGGGATTTGATACCAACTTGTAACGTCCCAAAAATCATGATAAAAAAATTGTTTTCCAAAGATCATTTTTATAAACCAAAAGTCATACAAAACCATATCTCCAAACATAGTCATAAAAATAAGAGTATCCAAAAACATCTCTCAAAATAAATCTCAGGACTATGTGTACAATCACGCCTTCGCCTTGCCTCAATCATTTGATGTACCTGAAAACCATGAAATCATACTATAAGTCAAAGCTTAGTGACTTCCCCTAAAATACCCTACACAACAAAACATATACAAACATGCATGTTGGGTCCAGAGTCATCGGACTGGATTACCCCTAAGCCTACAACATAAGATTGGATTGCCCTCCTGGCCCTCAGTTTATGACTGGATTTCTCCAAATCCCACAACATAAGACTAGATTTCCCTCTCATCTCTTAGCTTGTGACTGGATTTCTCCTGTGTTTGTTGGCTTCTACACAAAGCAATATCGCCTCAACCCAACCGTACTATGTTGACATATACAACAGATAAACATAGAACTAGCAACTACATATAATCATACGAATCTACCAATCTAACATATCATTACCACATCACAACATATTATATACCAAGATACATAACACAACCTAGTGGGTCAGCATTGATGCCTTTGACCCACAAATATAGTGAGGAAAACTCACCGCAAATGCCAAAAGATACTTAAACTGATCACTACTCCAAATATCGACTCTACATGTCACCTATACATCAAACAGGGACCAAGCCTCAATCTACTACTCAAACTACTCTATTTGACCTAAAGTCAAAATTGGTCAAAGTCAACGATCAAAAAGTCAAAAGTTTACATTCAGCCATATTACGCTATGCGTAACAGCTTTACGCCCCACATAGAGCCCAAAGTGGCAAAATCGGGGGAAAATGAGGCAATATGTTGTGTAGCCAGAATTACGCCCCACATAATAAGCTGAGTCCCAACTTAATCATTAAGCTCTTAATACAGAAGGTTAAACCATCAAACATCTAGATCTACATTAGATCAATGTCTGAATGGATACAGTCTCTGGCTTTATCCATTTGCATGCATACTAAGGGCACAAACTCATAGCCTAAGTCCAATAAGTCGCTCAAAGCTTAAAAACTTATGCATGGATGGATGAGAGTGATCAAGCTCTGATTTTATGTCTTAACAACCCTTAAAACGTCCGGAAATGACACTTCAATACTTTGGAGTAGCTCCTACTCATATACACCATGGTTATGGGGACAAAAGCATGAAAGCCTAAAGCAAATGTAGATCTATCATAAAAACTCATCAAGGTGGAGACTTTATACCTCTTAGAGATGGATGAGGGAAAGGAGCCTATAGATCTAATGCTGATTTGAGCTCCTAAGTAACTCCACCACCTTCTTTCTTTAAAATGTACACAAAACAATCTCAAGCTCAAAAAATACACCAAAAGGGAATTAGGATTTCAAAGGGAACGTTAGGGAAGATGGAGGTTGATGATGGAAAGGCTTCAAGGGTATTAGAGCCTTTAAATAGGGCTCAAAACCCTGAAATTAGGGTTTTGGTTTTGGGCCGCTACGCGTTGCGTAGCCTGATCTACACAGGGTGTAGATCATTAAGTCTCATATGATAGATTCCCTCCTACGCACTGCGTAGTAGGCTACCCTACGCCTTGCATAGGAACAAACTTTGCAAATTCAAGGTTTTAAATTAAGAAGAAAATTTACTAATACAAGTACTTATATTATGATTATTATTATTAATATGATTTTAAAATTATATTATAGTAGTATACGTGATGTTATAAATATATTGTTTCTTATATACATACATTACTAGTTACGAAGATTAATCGTAATGTTTTTATTATTTATGTTTTGATGTGGATTGATTTATCTTGAAATTTATATATTTTAAATTATGCCTGTTGATGATGATATATATGTATATTTTATTAGATATCAGACTTGTTGATGTTGTTAGGAATTAGAAGTATTAAAAACTCAATTTAGTTTTTGGATGAGATTGTGATCGTGTTTTTTAACAAAATTTTCAAAAAGTTATATTTAACCTATTACGATCATAAATGGGAAGCCTGATGCATGCGGGTATACCACAAACCTGATGGTTATTTACTAACAGGACACCCGACGAATGGATTACCAATACTCGTACCATTTTCATCCTTAGGTTAGAAGAAATATGATTTGGGATTTAAATGGTGTTGTGTTGCAAAGGACGAGAGGGAGAGGGAGAAGGTGGGGATTTATGTTGTATTATAAAATTATTAAATATTTATTGTACATTAAAGTTTTATAAAAGACAACTGATTAGGATAAATTATTTTTGTAATTTTCATATATATCAAATTCATAATAAAACCTATTTAGCAAAAGTTGTATATACGACTTTAAAACAATAAAAGCCCTAATTAGATATGACAAATTACATAAATTAATTTTGCAATTTTGACGATAAGGTTGGTGGGCATGGTGTCATACTTATCACGGTCTACGTAGGCGTCACGTTACAAATGTCACACTTTACCCAAAAGTTGTCATTTGCTAGGCGTAGGTTGCCACATTTGTAATGCTACTTTTTTTTATTTTAGAAAATAAATAATTCAAACATATCATTTTTTTTAACTTGAATTCCATTAAACATAAAACAAAAGTACAACACACCAAAAAAACATAGAAATTAAAAAAAAAACAAAAAGAAAACAAAAAACAAAAAAAAAAAAACCCCTTAGAAATTAAAAACATCACTAGACAACTAGAAATTCAAAAACATCACACTACTATTGTCTCACAGTTTGCCAAAATTCAACAACCCTGAAATGCAAGGTAAGTCTCAAGAACATTCTCTAGCAAAATATTTTCACTTTCACCATTTCCGACTTCATGCATCACCCTACTTTACGTTAAACCTAGTTGCAAGTGCGATTGCGCTTCTCCATTTGGCGTATAGTTGATCTTTGCTTTGAGGTTAAAGGGCTTGGAGGTTGTGTATGTTGGTGACTTTCCTCCAAAAAGTAGTCACATGGCTGTCATTGTGGGTTGGATCTTCTATTGCGTCAAGCCATGAACGAGCGAGTAAGATTTCTTCTTTAATAGACCAAACACGAGCCATTTTTAGTTATGAAGTGTAGAAAAAGATGGAAATTAAGAGAATAAAATTGAGGAGATTTGAATGGGGTGAAGAGTAAATAAGGATAAGAGTATTTATAGTTGAAGATTTAGGGTTTAAAATATGAAAATTTTGAACACTTATATTTTTGAAATTGATATTTTTTTTTGGGAAAATGGTATTTTTTGAAAATGGAAATTGAATAATAATGAAAAAAATCAAACATATTTCAATCTCTCTCATCGGTGAAACCTAGCCGAGATACCGAAGCCGAGGGATCAACCCCGTGTGGTGTGTGCGCCGAAGATGTTGAGGCCACATTGTCCATACCCACCGGCGCCTAATAATTCTATTAACCTTGTTTCGATTATTTAATGATGGATAAATGCCTTTTGGTTTTAATAATTTCCAACAATATGTTACCGTTTTTTACGACGCTAACTTAAAATTTTCGTATTTAGATCCACCTCTTTCGAATGATCCACTTTTTTTTTCTTTACAGAAAATATCTCCAACCACCGACCCCATTTCAACACAAACTCATTATTATTCCAAGTCCAACATATAATTGTACTATATTATTATTCTTGTTTCTGGAGACTTCTTGCGGCCTTAAACGTCGTATGTATCATGTACATGGAATCCCAGGCTCACTTCCCTACGGAAACATTCCAACGTGCCGTGTTTTTCTCTACAATCACCAATATGTATCGCCTTATAACAATTCCATCAACAATCGTAAGAATCCAATAACCACGCCTGGGGTTAATTGGCTTTCATCTTTTCTCCTGTTTAAGCTAACAATTTGACGCTAACAAAAAAAGAAACAGTTTCTGTAGATTCTTGTAGCTTCATATTGAATCTTGTTGTTTAAGGGTTTGGAGAATGGATGGTAATGGAGAAAAAAAAACATCGATTTTTATCAAGTTTTGGGGTTGAAGAAGGAATGCACGATAACAGAGTTCAAGAACACCTACAAAAAGCTTGCACTGGTCAGAACTTTTAATTCAATCTTTTGTTAAAGAGAAAAAATCGAAAGAGTTTATTGTGTTTAATATATTGGAATGCCCAATTGATTGTCTCAAAAAGGGTTATCTGGAAAATGATATTTTGACCTGTTAAACAACTTAATTGTTCGTTGCAAACTACATGTTTTATACTTCCATGGTGAATCAAGAAACTTGAAAATTTTCTTTACATTGTGTAATTCATCAAAAAATTATTTATGAGATTGAAATTTGGATAAACTTTTTGTTCTTGTGTTCGATGTGGCTATAGAGATGGCATCCTGATCGCTGTTCGGCATTTGGTAATTCAACGTATGTGGAAGAAGCGAAAAAAAAATTCAGGCAATTCGAGAAGCTTATTCTGGTATTTTCTTACATGCAATCTTAATTATTTTGTAATCTGCATCAATTTTTTCCTTTTTTGGGTGTGAATAAAAATCGGATCTTGAAAGTTCTGTTTAATTTTGTCGGGTATTCGTTTGTTTCCTAGTACTTTCGGACGAGAACAAAATATTTATGTATGATGTCGGAATTCATGACAGCGACGATGACACATATGTAAGTTTGTTCTTTCTTTCTTGCAAACGACATTCATCATCTTTAATAACGATCTTTATGGCTATAATTTGTTGATTTGAAGCTGGGAATGGCAGATTTCTTGAGTGAAATGGCAACAATGATGAATCAAAACAAACCCAATGTGAGTTTTTTCTTCAAAAGCATTATAAAAATACAACGATCTTCAAAAAAAAAATTGGTGTACTGTTGTCAGGACAATATGAAGTCGAGTTTTGAGGAGATAAAGGATTTGTTCAAAGAGATGTTTCAAAGTGACATCGAGTCATTTGGTTTGTCTTCTGAAACAAAAAGCTTCACCTCCATTAACAAATGAATCTCCTCTGAGATGTCATCTTCCATTGTTGAAGACTATTCAAATTTCAAAATTTGTGTACAAGGATTTTGCTTAGGGGTTAGTTAGTTAGTTCATGGATCTCTTTAATTGATTGATTATCGATTTAGCTTTATCCAAACTGAATACTAATAATTGGTTTGTGAAATTTTGTGGTATTTCAAGACAGATGAACACCATGGAAGATACAAAGAGAGAAGAAAAGCGAGGCACTAAGCAAGGTCCCAAACACAAAACTTCTCGAAATGGGGTCTCTTAAAACTTGTGAATTTTGCAGTTGTGTATTTTCCTCGTGTCTGGTTTCTATGTATTAGTAAAGGGACTCAATTATTCAATTTAGATTTCTGATCGAAATGTCTCGATTTTCAAAGTCAGTTTGTTGTGAAAGGGTCAAAATCAAGATTAGAATGTGGGTGGCAGTGGCATCCATGAGGATACCAGTTGTCTTAGGTGAATGCTTTGGGTCCCATATAACTTGTTCAACATTAATGGAAATGATTTTTCAGATCCACAACTTTCATGATCATCACGACATGATGATTTTAAATGATATGAGAGAAGCGTGGGTGGGAGAGTAGTAATAGTAGAGGTTAGCCCTTAAGCATTAGGCTAATTGAGGAGGAGTTATATAAGTTTAAGCGTTAATGGTAGTACCATGAAATCGATTAAACTTGATTATTTACTGACTTGGGTATAAGGGTTGTTTTAATGCTTAGAAAACTTGCTAGTTTATGACCCACGTTAAACGCGGAGAATATAAATTAAATACACATCACATTAATAGATGGTATTGTTTTAGGTGAAATGTTAATTAGATTCATTTTGAGTTTCTGAACCAAACTTATTAAATAAAAATATTTAATATTTATATTAGAGCAATTTGGTGTTTTAATACAGTGTTTTTTAACATAAATGATCCACGTGATATTTGTTTTACCACAACATGATGCGACTCATTGATTAAAACATATTGTGTAGTAGCTTTATGAATTGACTTTGTTCGGTATACAAACCCCCATGGAGGCTCATATGACACTTTTCATATTTGTCATGTAAAACCAAAAGCAACAATAAGTTGTTATATGTACCAGCAACGTAAATTTTGTAAAGAAATTTAATAAACATTACAATTAAAGTGAATTGTCATAGCCATAAACATCAAACTCAAACATTGTAATTTGGTCAATTTCTAAAGTATTTTTTCCTTATAAAAATTAAAATATGATTTTTCAGGCTGCACCTAATCAGATATACATATCTTCCGATCAACGAAATTATTACAAAAAAAGCCTTGTTATGAACAAAAATATAATACTAGTTTCATGATTTGTCAAAGGTTAACACTAATAAATAATAATGAACTTTTACAAATCTTTCATTTTGGTCACTGCATCTAACTAACAAATGAATTTCAGTTTAGAGGATTGATTCAAGAAGTGCATCCATGACTTCTTGTAGCTGAATTTAGGGGAATGTTAAGACATATTAAGATATGTGGGAATGGTCTATGAGACTACGGTTGCTTTGTGGAGGACAATACAAATTCAAAATGTTAGCACGTATCTTTCCTCTAGTAGATTGATTATTTTTTTATGACATCTCAACAGAAATATAGTAATAACATGTAATAAGAACATAGTAAATGCATGAAATTAGAGAAAAAGAAAGAGACATAGTAAATAAAGAACCCGAAAAAAAGAAATGGAGAAGAAGACCATTGAAGAAGAACATTATAAATCGTACGACTCAATCCAAAATCGTAAGAATAAAAAATTCAATATATATATATATATATATATATATATATATATATATATATATATATATATATATATATATATTGAATAAGGAAATTATTATCTTCCAAAAAATTGGGATCCTAAGATATCAACTTGGAGATTTTCGACTATTCATCTGGAAAAAAAAAAGATATCAGTTGTATTGATTCAAAATTTCAAATTAATTAACTTGCTTATTTAATGAGTTTTAAAATTCGAACCGTTATCTAAAATTGATTCATTTTACGTGCGATATACTGGGAAATAAATTATGAATAATATTGACTTTAATTTTGACTCACAAATATTTTGCTGATTTAATGGGATTAGATTAGATTTTGTGGGTTAATAACCGAATTATTGATATGCTTATTTAATGCGTTTTCACAAAAAAAAAAAAAAAAAAAAAAAAAAAAAAAAAAAAAAAACTAAACGAGTTTGAATTTTGAAGCCAAAAGCTATAAATAAGGGAGTTAAATTATAAACAATGTTAATTATAAAATCTGATATCTCGTATATAAATAGAATGATATGCTTCAATTGATAACATAATTGCTGAATTTAAAGATTTTATAATTAAATGTAATTGTGTTTGATTTTTATTTGGGGAAGATAATGTCAGCAATTTGATCTAAGGGTGGAAAACATATAAATGAGATACAATCAAAGGTCATGATTGCTTCACTCGTGAACTAAAGGTTCTTTTGTAATAATATTTACATATAAATGAAACTAATATGCTTAAAGTAGATTGATTAATTTTTTTCATCACCTCTCAACAGGAATACAGTAATAACATGTAATAAGAAGAAAGAGTAAATGCAATAAATTAGAGAATGAGAAAGATAACAAAGTAAAGAAAGAACCTAGAAAAAAGAGTTGAAGATGAAAATTGCTAAAGAAGAACACTGTAAATTGTAGGACTTAATCCAAAATCGTAAGAATAACAACTTCAATGTAATCGTATATATAGTGTGTTTTTGAATAATCAAATCATTATCTTCTAAAAAAATGGGATCCTAAGATATCATCTTGGAGATTTCCGGCTATTAATTTAGAAAAAAAGAAAGAAATCAATTATATTGATTCAAATTTACAAATTAATTGACTTGCTTATTTTATGAGTTTTAAAATTCAAATCATTATCTCAAATCGATTCATTTATGTGGGATATTCTGTGACATAAATTATGAATGATAATGACTTTAATTTTGACTCTCAAATATGTTGCAGATTTAATTGGATTAGATTAGATTTTATAGGTTAATAATCAAATTAATGATATGCTTATTTAAAGAGTTATTTAAAAAAAAAAACGATTTAAATTTTGAAGACAAAAGCTATAAATAAAAGAGTTAAATTAGAAACAATATTAATTATAGAAATTGATATCTTCTATATAAATAGAATGATATGTTTTAATTAATAACATAATTGTTGAATTTAAAGATTATATAATTAAATGTAATTGTGTTTGAATTCTATTTGGGAAAGATGATGTCATCAATTTGATCTAATGGTGGAAAACATATGATTGAAATACAATCAATGGCCTTATTGTTTCATTGGCGAATTAAGAGTTCTCTTTTAATAATATTTAAAAATTAACTTTAGTTATATATTTACTTAATGTTAACAAATTATCTTAGTGTGGTAATCTTATATTTGTCTTTTCAAAATTACCTTCCACACATGATTTCCTCCAAATGAAAAGGATATGCTCATTATTTTAGAATCTTTTTTATTACTCATAAGTCGGTCTATTTTTATAGTCCACGTTCAAGATTTTTTGTTTCAAAACAAAAAATAACAATATAAAAAAAACCCTTAAAACAATACATTTAATAAAAAAAAGAATAAAAAACAACATGCTTCATTTATGTCATGTAAGCCATGTAAGTTCCAATTCTATAAGCATATTATTTCATTGCAATGAGTCATACAACTATTAATTTAGTATAATGAATATGTTCGATTTATTTTTATTACAATGCATTAGTTAAGTATCATGTTATTTTTAATTTATTTAACATTTAAAAGTTATTTAATGTGATGTTATACACTTTTAATTTATAATGGTTATTAAATAAATGATCATTTTGTGTACTTATATTTTATAACAAGTATTAAAGAAATGGTAATTTATTATTTTAAATAGGAGGGTAAAATAGTCATTATTCAGATTCAGTAAGTGCATCCGGTAAAAAAAACAATATTTATATTAACAACACTTTATTGGTTCATATATCATTAGTAATTTAGCCCACTTTATAAATTCATGAATTAAGAAAAGAAAAAAAACAACGCCTAAGCGTGTGAGATTTAGGTTTCAGTGTGGTTGGTCTTGCGACACGAACTAAAAAAACTTTGAAGGAAATGAATTATGAAGATGGCAAGAAGGTGTATTTCTTGTTTACCATAATGAAGGTTTTGGACGTGTTGAGTGCTCCTTGGAGATAATGGAAGACGAAACATTTTAGATGATGTGGTGATATAGCAAGTGAAGGTATGATGAGTATATGTGTCGAAGTCATATTCGATAATAGAACAACAATCATGTTTAAGAGAGAAAAAGCTACGGTTCTTTATTAGAAAAGCGTGAGAGCTACAAATAAGGAAAATGGAAATAAATACCTAAAGCACTAAACCCTAAAGTGCTAAGACAAAGGGGTTCATAAACAAATGTTCTAACATAAACATACGAGCTAACACCCCCCTTAAACTCACAATGCCACAACAATAAGTATTGAGAGTTTGTCACACAAAATCTGAAACCTAGATTTCGAGAGAGCCTTCGTAAAAATATCAACAAGCTGCTGTTGGATTAGATGTCTAATCCCATAACTAGTATTGGTATGTACTCGACCCGAGAATAGCATGGTTCATTCGGGTTGCACTTCACCGGAACAATTTGTATGAATAGTCTTTTGAGAATAGTATGATTATGGTTTATTAATATATTATAAGCTATAATATATGAAATCATATTATTTAATTAGTATTGGTCAAGAATTAATTTGGAATTAATTCTTTGATCAAAAGGAGACTAATTAAATATGGACTCTTATATATATATATATATATATATATATATATATATATATATATATATATATATATATAGTTATTTAGGATGGGTTAAGCTTGCATGGATAGTTCATGGAGCTTTTAACCCATTGACCCATTGATCCTAAAGAGGTCATTGGCACTTGAAATTTGCACTAGTGTGTGAGTGAACAATAGTGGGCCGATTTCTAGTGTGATTACTATTCTCTCAAGTTTTCCAAGGTGTTTTGGTGATTTGTGATTCCACTCGAGGCATCCACATTATTGGTGCTAGGCTCTTGAAGCTCCAAGGAATCAACCACAAGAAAAAGGTATGTCATCCCACTAAGTTTTATATTACAAGTACCCCATGTTATGTTAGTTAGGATGAGAACCTTGAAAAAATTATATTTGCATGTATAATAGAGAAAACATAGATCCGAGGTTTCTAAGGTTGCATGTACACCATAGGAGTGTTAGAATGCTCATATCCCTTCAGTGGTATCAGAGCCTAGGCTTGTTTTCATTATACTTGATGCAAAATGCTTTAAAAAGTCGAAAATCTGTTCACTGTTCAGTGGACTCGACGAGTCCAAGTATAAATTCATCCTACTCGTCGAGTAGGTTCTTGCACTCGACGAGTAGGAGGCCCTGTGTGCAGATTTTCAAGTTTTGCTGCTGGAAATGGACTAGAATCATTACCTTAAACTGTTTTGGACTTATAAAACCTGTTTTTGATGTGGTAATGATTATGGTTATCCATTTTCAATGGTTATTATCAAATTTTCAAGTTTTATATATCTTTATATGATTCTTGAAATTGTTGATATGAATGTTCATACTTATGAGTTTTAGTAGATCATAGAAATTATTTTGCAAAGTGTTTGTTAGTGTAATTTTTTATCTAAATGTCAATTAATGGACTCCATAATTTGGCATCAAGTTATGAAATTCCAAAAGTCTTTTCTTAAAAACCATTAAAACTCATAAGTTATAGAAATGAAAAGTTTTTAAATAGTTTCAAAACTTGCCCTCAAGTTTTGTAATTTGTAAAGTCTCACACACACTTTATATATATGTGTATAAGAGCAAGTCAGTCTTGCCGTTAGTAGGCCTCGTTCACGAAGTCGGTCTATAAGGGGGGTATAAGGTTGTTGCCTATAAAATAGCAGCTTAATGGGTGTCCACTCTCACCCACCGCTTCCTTGACTGGTGGAGGGTCATTAGCCGAATGGGTAGGACAAGGACTATAATTCTTATTATAAGTATAATGATAAATATAAAGTAACTTTACCTTTTATCAATCCCCAATCTTAGTTACTTTAGGAAAATATGAAGTTGGTGCTAACCCATGAAATTACACTTTGTACCTTACTAAGTCGTTGGTGGAGCGTGTGTGGGTAATCGTGTTGGATTAGGTGTCTAAGTTCATAACTATTTCTGGGATGTACTTGACCCGGTTGGCATGGTCCATTTGGGTTGCATGGCATTGCAACACTTGGATAGACTAAATGAGAGAAAGGACACCTATGGTTTATTAACATATTATAAGTTCTAATATATTAATAATATTATTTAATTAATTTTGATCAAGAATTAATTTAGAATTAATTTGGTCATCAAAAGGAGACTAATTAAATATATGGGGTTGATTGTACAAATCATCCATTCTTTTATAGTGGGCTAATGATCCATGGTTTATTGAATTGGGCCAAAAACTCATAAGGTGCTCCATGGATAGTCCATGGAGGTTATACACCCTTGGATCATGGAATATGAAAAGCCATTTCAATAAGGGTTTACATGTTGTAACCCTACTTGTGACACAACTATAAAATGACCCATGGGCTACCAAAATTGGCACTATGTGTAGAACAAGAGGGCTAGACAATTTTGAGTGATAGTGTACTTCTCTCAAGTTATTCCAAGAGTTGTGGTGTTGTGTGAAACATTTGAGGCATCACACTTGAGGTGCTAGGCTCACAAGGTTCTCAAGGAACCCAAGCAACAAGAAAGGTATGTTCTTCTACTAGCTTTTATGTTTCAAAGTTCCCCATGCCATGCTAGTTAGGTTAAGAACCTTGGAAAATCAAATTTGCATGTATCTTAGTAAAACATAGATCCAAGGTTTTTAGGGTTGCATGTACACCTTAGGAGTGTTAGAATGCTCAAAACCCTTCAAGTCGGCATACTAACATGGACTAGTAAGAGTGGCAAAGGGTGACTTAATGTTTATCATAGATCAGTGGAGCACGTGTGGGTAACCGACACATCGGTTAGGTGATAAGATTAAGGGTACTAAGATAATTTGCATGGTTATTCACACCTTGTTTATGATCCTCAGCATCCCAGTCACAAACTTGAGAGGGCACAATCGAGATTAAAACATGCCATTGAAAATTTCAATGAATCTCAAAAGATCTAGGAGTTTCAATCCTAATAAACCTAATACCTATTTCATTTTTCATGGTGGAAATTGGTGAATCATCATTCGCCTACCTTCAAATATTTTGTAGCTTGGATTATGACATCCCTCTTCCAAGTTATGAAATATTGTGTTGGGTCCTAGCCTTAATATTTCATATTGGGTGTTCTATTAAGGACTTAAAGCAACTAACTTGAATTTCTCCCATTATAGATGTCTGGTTCAGACAATTATGGTCTTCCTAAATTCCTTGGAACAAGCTTTCCTAATGAAGATGATGTCTCGTGATTGGATCATGGAAATCATACTTCTTTTCCTCCACCTCCTCCAATTATTCTCCCTGACCCACAAGCTCAAAGACTTGAAAAATTCAAGGTCACTCAAGACCTACTTGCAATAAAACATGAAGATAGAAGGCATGTGTGTTCTCACGTCTTGGAGATGAAGTCACATATCGACAGGTTGAGAGTGTTGGGTGTCGAAGTCTCAAGGAAGTTGGTTGTTGACTAGGCTCTTCAATCACTTCCTGAGTCGTATAGTGAGTTCATTAAGGACTACTATGTGAAAGACCACGACATGAGCCTTATTTGTCTTACTTATTTGCTTGTTACTGTTGAATTAGAAATGTTTTGGCACACTGGAAAAGTAAATTTGGGTGGAAGATCTACTTCTCAAGCTTCCATGGACATTGACAATGGTAACATTGGAAGTCCATAAAAATTTTCTCTTCCCAATAGAAAGGGATTGGCCATGGTCAACCTGGTTGACCAAATGGTAGAGATAAAGGCTAAGTCTGTGATAGTCACGTGTAACATTCCCAAAGAGTTTGTATGTTTTTACTGTCAAGAGAAGGGACATTGGAAGCGAAGCTACCCTGACTACCTGAAAGATCTGAAAGAAAGTAGAGACAAAATGTTTGACTATGCTTCAAGATCAATCAAATGGAAGGAAGCTTAAAAAAAGGAGTATGTTGAATCTGATCTCGAAGATGGATTTCAATCGCATGGCTTGAAGATTGGATTTTTGAGCTACTACTTAGGAGTTATGATAGATTACTAGGAAATGTGTAATAGCATAGTGTTCACTTGCAAGTGCATTGTAAGGAAAAGTTTTTTCGCATTTTATCAATAAATAAAATTTTGTTTTGTTTTATTTTATATCTCCTTGCAATGGCATTTATGATAAATTCATGTTTGTATGTTTCTAGCAATACTGGAAATATGAATTTGATTCTTTCATTTGTGGTAGTGTCTAAATTTGCCAAATAAGGAAAGATTATCATCACCCAAGTTTCAATTGGATAGGAACTTGGAATCATGCAAGTTGTATTGTATGATGAATGAGAATCTCCATCTTTGTAAAATTAAGACTAATCATTGTTCACATGTATATGTGAGTCAAGTGAATGGCTAAGGGATTGAGTACACATTCTTGTGCACTAGTCAAGTCCATCACAAAGATCGATAAGACTATTCATCAAGATTTACTAAAATTTAGTAAATATGGTTATACTTACAAGTTTAAATATAATTCTAAAACATTAGAAAAGTTTCAATGTATGACAGAACGAATTAGAACAATCAAATTAGGCAGAAAGATAAAAGTTTCTAAAATCTGAAAAGATGGGAGAGTACTTTAGTATCATGTTTTGTGATCATCTTAATGATTAAAAAAACATATCACAATTGATCCTCTAAGGACATCTTAATGCATTCCTGTGGCTAAGAAGAGGAATCATGAATTCTTGAAATGGTCAAAACAAGAATATGAATCATACTTCGTTCCAAAACAATTCTTAGAGTCATACTCCAAAATTGTAACTTGAGTGACATATTTTAAAGAAGGTTTATAACATTTTTCAAATGTAGAGTAAAATGTTTTCTAATCTTGTACATTTGAAATTGGTAAGTTGTGATGTTTTGGATAAAACAAAGAACAACTAAGTCCAATTGTGTGAAGCGTTTGTCTTGATAATAATATGCATTATCTCCCGAATATTTATTTGTTAAAGAATGGTTCTTTGCAAGAGAGTCTTATATGTCAAGAGGATAGTGTGAGTCTTAAAGATCCTAAAAGGGTTTCAAGAACTAATCAAGAATAAAACTTGTAGTTTATCACTAGCACACGACTTGAGGTTTATAACCTATCGTGCTGACATAACTCTTGTTTCTATGCCCATTCCGGTTAAAGTTGACTATGCATGTGAGTTCTATGAGTTCTCGGTTGCTTGCATAACAACTTGGAAGACATGGTAGGCCATTGTGCTTCCAGATGGCAAGAAATTAAGATTGATCAAGTTCGGTCCATATGAATTTGTCACTAACCTTGCCTTGTGATTATGGTTTTGACAAATTCACATGGATAGGAACACATACACCATAAAATCTAAGTGTCATTAGGTTTCTCTCCGATTCATGAAAATGATGGTGAGGAAACGCTTTCGCTAAATAGATTTTAACTAGATAGAAATTGTGATATTAGCATTCTCAAAGTCGTTAGTGGAGCGTGTGTGGTTAACCGACACACTAACATGGACTTGTGAGAAATGGAAAAGGTCTAAACAATTGAGACTATGATTACGACATCCATTTTCATAGTTCTAAAATTGTTTAGACACACATGTGAGTTGTCTAAGAAAAGGTGTATGATTTTGATAAAGTCTTATCAAAGCATCTCGTATCAAAAATCTGAGCTTTGGTAAGAAAGTCAACAAAGTATTGATTTCTAGAAGTCCAGCTGATTTCTGGATACATGTCAAAGCTAGTGGGAGCATAAGTGTTATGATAACAATTATCGTGTTGCAAGTTAGCAATGTTAATTGTAGAAAACAAAATGGTTTCAATTCGTGAAGTTGCGAGGGTTGAAAAGTTGTTTGCTAAAATTAAGGGAGAGGAAATTATACTTTATTCCAATTCTAAAAGCTTAGATTGTGATCCAATTCTAAAAACTTAGATTGTGAATTTTTAATCAAATTTAGTCATAATTACATTATTTGCGTTCTAAAATTCGATTATGATTACAGCCTCCCTTTTCATAATATGAATTATGAGAAGATGGCAAATAGAAATAGAAATATTATAGAAAAAGACCGGTCTAGTATCATGTCTTTATGTGAGACATCATGAATCGTGTCCCATATGCTTCAGATATAGGATCGATTACATGTGCTGTAATATTCATATGTTCTAAATTTTTCCAAATGCCTAGGGCATTAAGGGGGAAAAAGTACTTGAACTGGATATCACTAAAATGATTAAACAATTGTCGAGGACAATCTGAGGGTTTCCAAAGATTGGTTGCTCATGGAAAATTGGAAGTATAAGTGTTAATTTTGGAAGCACCATATTGACATATTTTGGAAGGAGGCAACTTTTGTTCGTAAGTGATAGTCAAAATGGGAATGTGGAAATGTTTCCATAGGTGGAAGGTATTCATTAAATATGTGTAAGATTATAAAACTTAATGCAAGAAGGATGTTCAAAGGAATGTACTTTGAATTTGAGACTTCGTTTCCATGGAATTGCTCTCCATTGGAATACTTTGTAAATGTATGTTGCCAAGTTTTTGTGACTTTTGTGCATAGTCATTACAAGAGAATCAATGCATATAAGTTTAGAATCTAACAGATTTCAGTAAATGGCAACGAATCTTGTATTCTTACATTTGCGGTAATGATTTGGGATTGTGAAATGAACATCATTGGAATCATGTTCAATTGGTCTATTTCACAAAGTAAGGATCATAAACAAACATAGTGTGCATACTTGGAATATGGCATAACTATTGTTTGGACAAACATAATATACGTGCTTGGTGCATGGCATGACTATTGTTCCGGTTCAAGTATTGAGTTGATTATTTGAAACATTATGCAATGAATAACGTGTAATGAATATGGTGATCAAATAAAAGGTAGTTTATTTATATTCATAAGTTCTGAGACCATATTGGATTCGATTGTTCTTGTATTTCGTTTTGCATGTTTTGACTTCCCGAATAACTAGGTTATTCAAACTCTCCACAGTCAATCATACTTTGTAAGTAGGTATGAATCAAGACTGTCATGAATTGGGCTTGTAGATGTCTAAAGTGTTTAGACATATCAAAAGTTGCTGCAACATTCATGAGTGCTCCTGGAATGAGATTCGAGTATTGGATTAAACCCACGCTCATTTGAATCACTTCATGGATTTTATCACGAGTGATCATGAGATGATAATATCTTATATTCTTCAAACGGAGACGTGTGAGTTGTAGTTGCGCGTCAGTTGCACATTGACACATGTCAACGCAACCAATAACATGGTTGTTATAAAACATATCGTTGTGTGTAATTTGATGAGTAAGTACAAGAAAACATTTGGGTCGAAGTTTATCCATTCCTTTTACCCTTGGATGGATAAAAGCGATATATGTGGGCCCATCGAATGATTTAGTTATGACACCCCTAAGTGCTTGGCCAGGCCTGGACTGATTTGATTTGAATTAGTCAGTCGTCATAAATCGGAAACAGGGAAACAACAAATGGACAAAGATAATGATTATAATCCATGTCTCAGTCCATATGATACCTAGAATGGAGGAATATATGATCCCTTATCTAATAGACACGTCATCTAACTAGGTCAGAGTTCGGCAGCGGCTTTTAAGAGCTACGATTGCTAGTCGGGATCTTGGAGTCATACTTGAATAATAGTTTTAGACGTATCTGAGTGGGAGACTATTGGACTAGATGTCTAAGCCCATAACTATTATTGCTATGTATTCGGCCCGAGAATAGCATGGTCCATTTGGGTTGCACTTCACCGGAACAATTTGTATGGATAGTCTTTTGAGAATAGTATGGTTTATTAATATATTATAAGTTATAATATATGAAATCATATTATTTAATTAGTATTGGTCAAGAATTAATTTGGAATAAATTTTGTGATTAATAGGAGACTAATTAAATATGGACTCTTATATATATATATATATATATATATATATAATGGGCCAATAATTATTTAGGATGGGCTAAGCTTGTATGGATAGTCCATGGAGCTTTTAACCCATGGATCCTATGTAAATGAAAGGTCATGGGTATTAGGGTTTACATGGATGTAACCCTAATCCACTATACTATATAAAGAGGTCCTTGGCACTTGAAATTTGCACTAGTGTGTGAGTGAACAAAAGTGGGCCGATTTCTAGTGTGATTACTATTCTCTCAAGTTTTCCAAGGTGTTTTGGTGATTTGTGATTCCACTCGAGGCATCCACATTATTGGGCTAGGCTCTTGAAGCTCCAAGGAATCAACCACAAGAAAAAGGTATGTCATCCCACTAAGTTTTATATTACAAGTACCCCATGGTATGTTAGTTAGGATGAGAGCCTTGGAAAAATCATATTTGCATGTGTAATAGAGAAAACATAGATCCAAGGTTTCTAGGGTTGCATGTACACCATAGGAGTGTTAAAATGCTCATATCCCTTCAGCTGCAAGGTTGATGGAACAAACAGGAGCGATATGGTCCCGAGCTGTAAGTGATGACTGGTGAAGTGACAATCAATCTCAATGTGCTTTGTCCACTCATGGAAAACAAAATTATTCGCAATTTGTATTGCACTTTTGTTATCACAATGCAGGGTAGTGGACAGAGAAGTGTGAACCCCCCATATATGCAAGAAGCCATCATAACCAGATAATCTCACATGTAGTCATATCCATAGCATGATACTCAGCCTTTGTGGAATATCTAGAGACAACATCATGTTTTTTTTCTTTTCCATGAAACTAGAGACTCTCCAAGAAACACGTATAATCCAATTATGGATTTATGATCATGACGATCGCCATCCCAATCAACATCACTATAGGAACGTAACTCAAGAGAAGACGTCCAGGGAAATAGGAGGGTATGAAACTGAGGGCCACAAAAACATCTCGGAAACGAAGTATAACTCCTCAATGAATAGAAGTATGAGTAGTAACAAACTGATTGACGACAAGAACAACATGAGCTATATCCGGATGAGTAACTGTAAGATAAACCAAACTTCTCACAATAGTCTAGAAAAGTTTCAGATTTGATAAAGGTACACCATCACTATGAGAGTATCATGCATTGGTTTCAAGATGAGTATCTACAGTCTGGTTGTCAGAAAGGCACGTCCGTGTAAATAAGTCAGATATGCATTTAGTCTAAGAAAGAAGATACCCTTTCTTAAATTAATCTACCTCAATACCCAAGAAATAACGCAACAAGCCCAAATCCTTCATAAGAAACCGATGAGCCAGATCATGCTTCAAAGACTCAATACCACCATCATCATCAACAGTAATAATCATGACATATACATAAGGACACTTGCAATCATACATCTAATAAATAAAGTCGAATCATGATTGCTTTGGACAAATCCAAGGGAGGTAACCATTGTGGAAAGTTTCTCAAACCAAGCACGAGGTGTTTGCTTGAGACCATATAAAGCTTTGCAAAGTTGATAAACTTTACTCGGCTGGTGGGGAATGCTTGGGGTAGGAGACATATAAACCTCCTCGTGGAGGTCATCATTTAAAAAAGGCATTCTTGACATCCATTTTAAATATCTTCCACTTGTTGGATTAGGTGTCTAAGCCCATAACTATAATTGGTATGTACTTGAATTGATAGCAGCACAGTCCTTTTGGGTTGCCCTCAAACCTAGCAACCAGACAAGGAAATTATGAAAGGAGAGATATTAATTTATTATAAGATTAATAAATTAATATAAATGAATTTATTAATATGTTAAAAGATTAATATATTAATGAGAAATCATTTTGTTTAATTAATTGTTAGCCAGAAATTAATTAGAATTAATTTTAGGGTTAAAAGAATTGATTATAAGGTGCAGGGACTAGTTTGCAATTATCTAATAGTTGAGTGGAAGGCTCTAGAACCCCCTTGGATAAGGGTGGACGAAATCTTTAGGGGAAACCCTGATAATTTCGTCCATAGGGGCTTGGATAAGGCCCTTGGGTTTGCTTAGGCCCTAAGCAAAGGATAACTAGGGTTTTCCCTAAACCCTAGATCCCTCAGCTATATAAGGAGCCCCCTGGTTCATGTTTTGGTCACTCTTTTCTTTTGAAGAAACCCCAAGGGCCGAAATTTTGCATACTCCCTCTCCCCTGTCTCCTCTACTTTCCTTCTTGCTAGTTTGGGTGTGATTCCATTAGAGGCATTACACTTGTGGTGCTAAGCTTCCAAGAAGATCAAGATCAAGATCAAGGGAATTATCAATTGTTTACTATAACAATTGAAAGGTATGTAATTACTAAACCCTAGGTTGTAAATTTCGATTATAGCCTCTCTCCTCTAGGGTTCTTGTTTTGCATTCAAAGTTATATGTTCAATAGATAAAACATAGATCCAAAGTAGGTTGCATGTGAACTTAGGAATTGTTTTCTAGTTTATTTGTTTTACCTAAAACCCATCACCACTTTCAAACGGATACAATAACAATCATAGTATGGACTGTTGTCATCTTCGCTACCGGGTAAAATGTCTCATCATAGTCAAAATCATACTATTGAGAATACCCTTTTGCCACAAGTATGGCCTTGTATCGCTCAACAGACCCGTCAGACTTTGTTTTTATCTTATACACCAAATGACAACTAATAGTATGTCTACCAGGAGGAAGAGAAACCAAATACCATGTATGAATCTGGTAAAGAGCAGTGAGTTCCTCAACCAAAGCATTTTGCTAAAGAGTAGCTAATACAACCTCTCTATACGATGCAGGTTCAGATAGATGATGAATGTTTGCTATAAATGAGGCAAATGAACCTGAGTATATAGAGTAAGTAAAAGCGGGAAGCTTGGTTGACTTGGTAGGACGAGTAGACCTCCTAAGGGGTGGTGGAGGTGGGTCTGCAATCTAAACAATTGAGGGAGCATGCTCATAAACATGAGGAGTTGAGGTACTATCTGAAGAAGTAGGAGTGTCAAGAACTAGAAAATCAGGCGTCATGGATGAATCTCGAGCCTCTATATATACACATAAAAAGGATTAATATGCGGACGATATGACTTTGTTGCATCATGGGATGTAGCAGGAATCGAGTGTAAATTAATATGTTCCACAAAGGTAACATGTGGGGAAACGTATAACTTATTACTCACAACATCATAGCAACAATATCCATTCTGTCCAACACCATACCCCCCCCCCCCAAAAAAAAAATACACAAATAGCCGATTTCGACTCCACCTTGTTCCGCTCAACATGAGGACGAAGAACAAAAAAGTACATTCAAAAACTCGTACAACAGAGTAGTCTGGTAGGTGACCATATATGTAACGTCCCCATTTTCAACCCAAAATTTTCATTTTCATTTATTAAAATATATAAGAGTATAATTACATTATGTGCAAACATGTTGCGAATATACTTGTGTACAGTCGAACTTTGCCCTTCTAACGAATTAATTAAGTACCTGGAAAATCTTTATATTTAACTGGGTAAGCACGAAGCTTAGTGAGTTCCTCAAATTACCATATACCATAGTATATATACAATGCATACACATAATGGACTTCAACATAAAGTTGGTCTGCCCTTGGCCTTCAGCGCAAAGCTGGTCTGCCCTTTTTGCCTTCAGAATAAAGTTGGTCCACTACCTGACCTTCAACATAAAGTTGGTCCGCCCGAGTCTATTGGCCTTTATCCCGTGGTTGGGCCGCCCTCAACTCTCCATATAATATATCAACACATATAAACAGTACAACATGCAATAATCTAATATTACCGAAAACTAACATAACTAGCCTAATGGCATACTACAGGGCAACTATATCCTAACATATATAGGATATATACTGGAGCACAAAGAAAACTCACCTGGATAATTTACTTAGATGATTAACAACTATCTGGGTGATTTTACTAGCGATCCAACTGGCGGGTAACATGCCTAACTAGTATTAATGTATAATACTATAACTTATTAATCTATATGAAGATTTGTTAATGAAAACTAGATTTTTCACTAATCCCAATGAATACTGAGAGTTCTATCAAATAATGATGGGTCAAGTAGGATATATGACGTGCTCACATTCACGGTCATTTTAAAAATTTTATTCATGCTTATCTGAAAATCAGAGTATTCATTTTAAATAATAATATTGCGGAATTTGTTCCTAGAAAACATGATAACAATATTATCAAAGCATTTCCGAAGAAATGTATTTTATTTATATTAAAACTTTGGGATGTCATCGTCAGTACAGAAACATAAGCATAAACAAACCTTACATTTATTTATACCAGTGATTTACATAACCTTTAATCTCTAAGTGTAATGTAGCTTCGTATCGACACATGTGATACAAATAAACTGAGTGGCTCAGGTTGGGAAACCTGGTGAGTACATAGGGTTTTCAACCGACAATAATAAATTTATTATGTTTCATCATCAAACAACTAACCCAATTACCTATCCCCAATATCCTCTTTATTTCTTAAGGATCTACCCTAAGAATCATCTATCATTCACTCATTCATTCCAAAGGATTTTCCTAAGTAATAAGCACGAAGTCCATCGCTGCCAGGGTTTATATAAAAGGCACTAAGTCCATAGTTGTCAGGGTTTATCTCTTTTATTGACAATATTATTTTAAGAAGTCCACCCACAATACATGTCAATGGGTTTTTAGAGTACATCTGATGAACATATTGTTCACAACACCGGCCTACAGGTTGCGAGTCTGCTAGTGTTCCGCTGCACTGTCTAGAATAGTTTGTGGTTGTTATCTATACTCTGCTAGATGACTGGACCATCGCTTGGGTCGTCACTTCTCATCATCTTTCATCTTTCATCTCTCATCATCTATATCATCTTTCATCTCTCATCATTCATCTCATCTTTCATCTCTCATCTCATCTCATCTTTCATCTCTCATCTCATCTTTCATCTATCCCATCTTTACCCATCATAATTATAGGTATAAAATATGTATACAATTTAATTCGAATAAAACATGTATATTTTGTTCAGCTAGCATAGATATCAAGAATATAGATAATATGCACACATAACACGTAATTTATATTAAATACTTCATATCTATGTGTAAGATGAAAGTAACTACGCACTCACTTGTTAAAATGATGATTTCAAACTCGGGCAGTGCTTCGCTTCTAACAATTCTATTTTCCTTCGACGAAACCTAGTATCATTACCGCTACATTTTAGTATAATATTTATAGCGACTATTTATGAGAGATATTGTTTTATAAGTGTTAGACAATACTTTTCAACCACTATGTACAGACAGGGGCCAAACATGAAACATCGGAGGGCATGACCATTTTGGCATTTAAGCACTTCTGAAATCCAGCAACCCTATTCGGCCCTTCAAACCAGATTCCCCGTACCGCAAGTAGTTAAAAGATATTATAATAACACTTTGTATATTATATTTTAGAAAAAAAACATCATAAATGGTCCTTGTGGGTTTTCCATATCTGAAGTTTAGTGCCCATGGTTTAGAAACATCATAGATGGTCCATGTGCTTTCAAAACTTTTAACGATTGGTCCTTATTGCTAACTCCGTTAAGTTATGTCTGTTAACCGAAGGACATTTTTGTCATTTCACTACCACATGACTATTTATGATGTTTTCACTTATTTTTAAAGAAAATGAAATAATATGCAAATGGTCTCTCTCCCCCCCCCCCTCTATCTCTCTCCCTCTTTCTACCAACCATTTCATCTTTTCCAGTAAACTCACCCACCTCTACACCCAAATCCAGATTTACAAATAAAAAATTGATATGGTGTAAATCAATAAAACCTAGATTTAAAAAAAAAAAGAAAATTAACTAATTAAAAAGACTGCATATATGTTCCATCTTCAAAATCATGTTCATCCACACCCAGTATCCAAACAAACCTTCATCCCCACCCCAAACACCATCCAACGAGAGAGACGGGGGGTTTTAAGAGGGAGGTTGCCCCTCTCCTGCCAATACACAATCCAATATCATATCATGTAGAGTCGATGATTTCATCCCCTATTATTCGCTAATAATAAACAGTCATTGAGGAATGAACTTAGAAACAGAAGATTAACTACCATTTTTTATTAACTTGTAGCTGGATGTCTGGATAATGATGTTCGTGTTGCTTTTTTGGTACTTGTTTCTTGAGGCGGTGATGATATTGTTATGGATCTAACTTTTCTGAGCTTTGGTTTCGTCGTTGGGTGGAACTCGGCCCGTAACTTGGTAGGGAAACACCAATAATGTTGCAGCCATGGCGGTGTTTGATCCCTTTTCTCTGATTCCACATTTACAGATATGAGCCTCTCATTCAAAATAAAAACCCTATTTATACTTGAGAGGTCAGACCTAAAGCCCTAATGGGCCAAGCCCATAGGCCCATGAATGGTGGCAACCAATCATATTCCGCCATGTAACATCTTCTGGAACATTCTTCCATGTCATACAACCCATAAGCATCAACAACACACATGATGGAGCACCATGTGCCATAGTAGAGCATCATGATGTACAAGTGGTGCATCATGAACACTAATGGCCCAACATCCATTATGGTGGTACAACATGGTGTAATCCTTGAGCAGTACCAACTTCTGAGCATCCTTGAATGATCCTGAGCAACATAGAAGACTTCATAGCATACTTGGCTCATCAGGGATACCATGACTCATCAAGGAATCAAAATGGCCCATCTTGCACCATGATGGCACAACAAGCATCAAGAGTGGCGCAAGAACTTCTAGTTTGGAGCAACATCATCACCTTGGCGCAACAATAACATGCATGGCGTAACAAGGCCATGCTTGGCGCAACAACATACTCCATGGCTCAACAAGGCTTCTTCATGGTGCAAGAAGGACTCTCCATGGCGCAAGAGGGATATGTTTGGTACAAGGAGTGCTCTTGGTGCAACAACATCCTTCTTGGCCCAACCCTTCAACAGATAGTGCAACAAGGTCTCCTTGTTGCTCTATATCACTCCCAAGTGCTCCAAACCTCTTCCAGGTGCTCCGAACCCCCTTTTGTATGATCCGTTCCTTTGGCACTTAATCCATTCATTTGTCAGATGATCTATTCTTTTCTCAGATGATCCGTTCCTTTGTCACATGCTCCATGAACCCAAAGTGCTCCATTAAGTTCCAAGTGCTCCAAATGTTTCATGAACATGATCCAAATGCTCCAAATGCTCGGGTCACATTTAATAACCACTTGTTAGGGATTGCTACTAGCCCAACCATAATGGAGTTCCATTTTCTAAAACCAATCGGTGATAAAAAGGATTACCCATTTCCTAGCATATAGTTTCTCTATTAATCGATGTGGGATTAGGTTTGTATCCCAACATAATAGATTTTTTTTAAAACGTCTACAAGAACGTTTTAACAACTACCTAAGACCAACATGTTGACCAAAAGTTAACCTAGTCAAAAGTTAACGGTCAATAGTCAAAGTCAACCTTATAGACCACCACGTTGTGGCAAGACATTGGCCACGCCGTGGTTTAGCTCGAATAGAAACACAATGGATTTACTCACCGCGCCATGGTCCACACTTTGGTCAATCTGGTAGATCCAATTTATTGTTAAGTTCTTAATCCGTTTCCATGGAACATCCATCTTCCTTCTATAGAAGGAAGATGGCGGTTAGAAGTTGGTTGCACAAAAAATGACGCCAAAAGGGGTAGTTACAATGGTTGTTACAAGACATAACCAACTATTAAATCATCACTGCTAGGGACTCTACCACTTGGACCCCGCAAGAGGCATTGCCCCGAACTCTCATATTCACGAGTTTATATTTATCACTCCGAGTGTGCACCCCACATCTCTAGTATCAGACAATAAACCAAGCTTGGTTTGTCTCGATAGTGTGGCAACCCAAATTTACTACCGTTACAAATTCCGTCTTCACTAACGGAATTCGTCATTATATATTATTTTCTGTAATAATTGGAGTCGTCAGTAAGCAAATATCTAGATAGTTATATATGTCATGATATTATTATAAGTAATTATAACTCGTAAATGTTAACCCTGTTTAACTAAATAGAGTTGCATTACTTTTCAACCACTTCACCCGGGTAAAAAGTTTTAACCCCGTTAAACTTTAGCATCGGGTAGCCGTGTATCGGGTGCAATACCCGAGGCATATGAAATGAGTGTAAACAAAAATTTAAACACTCTTTTACCACACATTCACTCTCTCTCACTACTTTCTCTTTCTAGACCCGAACCCGACTCCAAAACCGCGAATTCCGGCTTCCAAACGTAAGGATTTATTCCCTATCTTATTCTAAGCATACTTCATTGTAATTAGAGGCCAAAAATCATAGAAAATAAGGATCAAAAGGGAGTTTATGGCCTAAGAAGCCCCTTAGGTCGTAAACATCTAAAAACTTGCCAAAAGCCTCATTTTTCCTTCCTTTAAGTTTATGTACTAATTAAGGGATATACCTAGGGGAGTTGGGACATTAAAACACAAGAGTTTGAAGCCTAAAAAGGAGTTTACGGCCCAAGCTTATGCTTAGGCCGTAAACACCCAAAAACCCTTGTTAAAAGTCCCAAAAACTCATCTAGGGCGTGTAGTAATTTAGTCTTGACACTAGGAAATGTTTAAGTGAATTAAACAACACCATTTGAGGACAAAAAGAGGAGTTTACGGCCAAGTCTAATCTTGGGCCGTAAACACCCAAATTTTATGTCAAACAAGTCCCAAAAACTTATCTAGGGCATGTAAGGAAATTAGCTAAGACCCTAGGAAGTGTGTTGTACCATTAAACATCTCATTTTGAAGCCAAAAGAAGAGTTTACAGCCAAGGCTATACTTGGGCCGTAAACTCCCCAATTTTTATGCCAAAATGTCCCAAAACTCCATCTAAGGCCTTCTAGAATTTATCTAAGATGAAGGGAAGTGTGTTGTACCATTTAAACATCCATTTTGAGGGATTAAATGGAGTTTATGGCCCAAGCACAAGTCTTGGCCGTAAACTCCCCAAAATGTCACAAAATGAGGTTTTAAACCCTCCATATTAGTACAAGACACTTGCTTGTAAATTAGGGAAGTGAAATAAGGCCTTAAACTTGCATTTTGGAGGACCACATGAGTTTACGGCCAAGCCTAGGGGGCTTACGGCCGTAAACTCCCAAGGAGTGGCCTTTGGGCCATAAACTCCAAGGGAGTGAGCTCATGGACCCTCCCGTAAATCTTTCTTGGCCTTATACCACTCCCGGGAACCCCTTCTAGGCCCTAAAACCCCGAAACGATGCTAGAATGCCCAAATACTATAATGAAAAGCATAAGATGATTAACTTCTTGTAAAATACATATTTCATATGACATTAGGGTCCTAAAAAGGTGCTCAAGTTGTTATTTGGTACCAAACGCTCAACCGACACTTTTACCCGATTTACCCGATTCACCCGATTTACGCGATTTCAGGTGAGTTCATACCCCTTTAATGAACCTTTAAAATGTTTTATATGTTTTATGGGGGGGGATACAAGTCAATTATACACGTTTATGGAAATTCATACAAGTCATTTATTCATGTTACGGAAATTAATCACATGTGATTCACTATCCGTAGTTCAAATCACATGTGATTTACCACTATGCTTTATAAAAAGGATTTTCGTTTTCAAAACCATTTCGGATAAAAGTTCAATTTTTCTAAATATTCCCTTTTGACAAGATTTTTATTAAATAAATTCCTTATAAAATGTAACCACACCAATATATTTATATAAATAAGGCTTGAAGGACTTAGGACCGATAGCTCGCCTTAATTCCTGTTCTTGTTTGCTTGTGGGCTTAGGGTAGTTGGTATCCGTCCGACTGTTGTTGATTTCTTACTTATATATCATATATATTGGTGTTGGATACGAGTATTTTCAATTTCATTAAATGTTTAAACCACTAGATTGACAAGAATCAGACGCACTAAGTTAACTATAATAGGTATAGTTAAGGCCACTATTACTCGCTATAGCTACTACTCTACACACTATAATACACTCTATAATGATACTATATACTAATACGAGAACATACTAAGAGTATACAAAAGACTACTACGCTATAGTACAAGAGAAAACGCTAATCAAGAGATAACACACTAACCCACTACGAGATACTCTATTCGCTACACACTACGCCCAGAGTCTTCTGGCAGGAAGACGACGCTATATGTATAGATCTATATGGGGCAGACGCTATTACATCCCGACTGATAACTTCAGTCCGAGCCGTACAGGCCCAGGGATGCCGTTACTTCACTACACTGTGCATGACCGGGAAGGTCATGGGGACCTCTATTACTCACACTATCGGTAACATACAAGAAATACACTATAACCACACTAAAATACTAGACAACAGTTAAAGTTAATATCCTGAAGTAAATAGGTATCTAATACTAAAGAAAGTCTGCACCACTATTATGGACTTCAGGCATAACCTACTATATTGCATTACTTATGGAAAACCCACTATTATACTGTTACAATGAATGTTTTCTTCAATGATGAAAATTACATGTCTCTTAAAGGTTTTCACTTACAAAGTATTTCTGGAAAATATAGGATTTTCTAGGTTTTTCTACTACTTATGAATGTAAATTACAACTTTTCATACTATCGGTTCTAATGCTTTTTATACAAAAACTCACACTAAACTCTTATGAACTCACCAGCTTTATGCTGATATTCGTTTTCAAAATAACTTGTATCCTCAGGTCAAAGATAGACAGGTATAGGTGCAGCATTTTGGAGAAGGTGGAGCATACAAGATCCATCTCTTATTTTTGATTTACTTTTGGTGATTGTTAAACATTACAAAACACACTTGTAATTAAATTCACTATGTAATGCAATGGTTGTATGTTTCTTGTTTTTACTATTATGCAATTGTGATGATACTGTACATGACGTCCTCCACCCCGAAACGTATTCTGCCATTATCGGTTTTGGGGTGTGACAGATTGGTATCAGAGCATTGTTTATAGTGAATCAAGTATATCAACCTATAAAAGATATACAAACTATAAACACTTCGGGACTAAAACACTCTGACCAAGAATATATACTGTTAAGTATCTAAAAGATCTAACTAAGTATATATATATATATATATATATACACACACACACACATACATCACTATGGAACACAGAAGTCAGTATCATCCTAGAACAAAACGAAAGTATTAAGATTGTTGGGCAACACAATTGGGTTTAGAGACATATAGTCACATTCGGGGTGATGTAGCCTGATCAACTACGTTTTCCTGAGAGTGACTAGCATGTGCCTAAGTTTGGTTGTGATTTTGCAACAAGTCTAAAACTTACCAACACTACCACACTAACGTTACCATAAGAATACTATAGAGGTATTCTGTATCTCTAAAACATACGTATGTGATAACTAAAAGGGGTCGTTACTAGTAGGACAATAGTTGCTAAGTGGATGCTCCACGGTTACATGTGACTAGGGCGTTATAGACTCAGAATATGAAGCCTTTGCTTCATTCCCTGTTCTTGTTTGATTGGGGGTCTGAAGTTAGGGTTGCTTATTCGAAGGACTATCTTGCTTCGGTTACATGTAATCTGTATGCACTACGCAGGTATTGGGTCGACTAATAACGATTCATCCTATAAGTATTTTAGAATAGTACGTCTATTAACCTCTCCTTTCCCCTTTCTCACGTAGATAGCATGGCTGGCTTCCACCATCCCGGTGATCCGTACTTTCCGAACCAGGGCAATGGAGGATGGCTCGAAGAGGAGTCAGACGATGATCATCCGATACCTTTGGATGATCATCATGATGAAGGCTTCTCGGATAGCTCGAGCTCCGAACCAGAAGTTAACAACCAACCTCCTGAAGCCCCGAACCCTAACCCCCGTCCGACATTTCAGGGTCCCACTCCTATGTGGGCCATATCCTTGCATCGATGGAGCGAGGAACAGGGGCAGCCCTTGCCTTACAATGGAGACCGAAGCTTCTACAACCTAAGCGAAGGAGGATCAACTGATCGGGTTCTGCCCATCATGATCCGAAGGATTTCCAGGAATGTTGAGCAAAGTCAAGCTGCTATTGGTCGAGTTGTAGAAGTGGATGCCAACTCGAATCTCAACACTGTTCGCATCCGCCAACTCGAAGAAGCCATGGACAGGACAAGGAGGACCAACGAGGCTCTGCAGCATCAGCTGGCTGCATCCCGAGCCGAAGTCAGGGAACTCCGAGCACGCCAAAGGACTCATGACCGACACCTTCAAGAAGTTATGTGTCAACTAGCGGATCTAAGGATTCGCCCAACAAGTAACCGTCGCCAGTAGAAGACGTCTAGCTACCTCACTCTTTTGCTTAAAGGACTAGCCTTTTTATCTCTATGTTCCGTAGATCTCTTGTCTGTAAACATTCCTAGTTTAAAAGTACTCTAGTTGAACCTCTAAACTGCCAACATCTTCCCTATGGTTTGATGTAAGACCTACTGTTAGGTCAATTTTCATGAACTTGTGTTGCATCATTAATACCAATATATTGGCAGTTGATTTCTCTATTTCTATGACTCTCATACTGATCTTGGATTATGTTGATTTAATCCATGAAACACTCTATTCATATTCGCAATAGACTCTTGCTATTGCTATCATTTCTATGGTTTTCCAGTGAAGTATGCCTCCTCGAAAGCGTCCAAACCGAGAAAGACCAGCAACTCAACCCCCTCCTCCACTACCTCCTCCTCCGCAGTTCGATCTGGTGTTGTTCCAAACGGCTGTGACTGCGGCTGTAACAGCAGCCATGGCCCAAATGAACTCGGGTGATGCGAGCGGTGGGAATTCTAGATTTGGTGAAGTCCACCAACGAGTGCAGGGATGCACTTATAAGGACTTCATGAATTGTAAACCTACTTTCTTCGATGGTACCGGAGGAATTCTGGCATTGTCCCAATGGTTCGAAAGAACCGAAGCTGTATTTGAGATGTGCTCTTGCCCCGAAGAGAGCAAAATCAAGTTCGCTACTGCTACCCTCACTAACAGGGCCTTGTCATGGTGGAACGGCCATGTCAACGCACTCTCCTTGGTCACAGCCAATGCCATGGGCTGGGACACTCTAAAAGATCTCATGAGAGGAGAGTACTGCCCTAGGGGCGAAGTTCAGAAGCTTGAGGAAGAACTCTGGAACCTCAAGATGAAAGGGACTGACATAACGGCTTACACTGCCAGGTTTTGCGACTTGGCGGCTATGTGTCCCAATATGATCCCGTCCGAAAGCAAGAAGATTGAACGGTACATCTGGGGTTTAGTGCCCCGTATCGAGGAAATGTTCTGGCCTCACGCCCCACCACTTTTGACAGTGCCAAGGAATTAGCCCAGAGTCTGATTAACCATGAAGTCTCCTCCACTCCAGCAACAACAACCACAACAACCACCGCACCACCCAAATCATCTGACAGAAAAAGGAAACGATGGGATAAGAAGAAAGGCAAGAAAACTCAAACCACCTCCAAGGACCAACAGATCGTGGCGGTCCATGCTTCTACCACTCCAACTGCTCCAGCCCCGCCAAAAGCTTACAGTGGAAACTTGCCCAAGTGTCCCAAGTGCCCTTTCCACCACAACGGCCCCTGCCGTGAATTGCAGTGTACCAACTGCGGCCGAAAGGGCCATACTGTCCGATTTTGCAAGGCCCCTCCCAAACCTATCACACAGATTCCTGGTGCGGGAGTGACCCCTACTTGTTATGGTCGCGGCGAAGCGGGTCATTTCAAGAGGAACTGTCCGAAGGCTGCAAATGCTGGGGGAACTGGAAGGTTACTCGCTATCGGTCACAATGAAGCGGTAGCGGATCCCACAGTAGTCACGGGTACGTTTCTTCTCAACAACTCTTATGCCTGTGTCTTATTCGATAGTGGTGCAGAAATAAGCTTCATAAATCAAAACTTTAAACAATTACTCAAACAAACCCCTCAACCACTAAAAAAAACATTCGTCGTAGAAATGGCTAACGGGAAGACAGAAAGCTCTAACGAAATCTACATAGGTTGTACCCTCACGTTAGACGATCACCTATTTTCAATCGATCTCGTACCAGTCTCAATCAAAAATTTCGATGTCATTATTGGTATGGACTGGTTGAGTCTTCATCGCGCCGATATCCTATGCTCCGACAAAGCCATTCGCCTGAATCTTCCAAATCACGAAACCCTATTGATCTATGGAGATCAACCGGGTACGAGCCTTCGTATCATCTCCAGTATTCAGGCTCAGAAATATTTGCGTAAAGAATATCGTGCCTTTCTTGCTCACGTTGTCGACACTAACCAGAAATCGAAAGATCCAAAAGACATTCCCGTTGTCTGCGAATTCCCCGATGTCTTCCCAGAAGACCTTCCAGGTCTACCTCCCAAACGTCAGTTTGAGTTCAGAATCGACCTAGTCCCAGGAGCTACTCCCGTAGCTAAGTCGCCCTATCGTTTAGCGCCTGCCGAAATGCAAGAACTATCCGGTCAGCTCAACGAACTACTCAGCAAGGGTTTTATAAGACTGAGTTTCTCACCTTGGGGAGCTCCGGTCTTGTTCGTGAAAAAGAAGGACGGATCGTTTCGGATGTGCATCGATTATAGGGAACTCAATAAACTCACGGTCAAAAATCGCTACCCTCTCCCTCGTATCGATGATCTATTCGACCAACTGCAAGGAGCAAGTTACTTCTCCAAGATTGATCTTAGATCCGGGTATCATCAGTTACGGGTGCTTGAGGAAGATGTTCCGAAGACAACTTTCCGAACCCGCTACGGGCATTTTGAGTTCGTAGTGATGCCCTTTGGACTGACTAACGCCCCCGCAGTATTCATGGACTTGATGAATAGGGTGTGTCGTCCATATCTAGATCAGTTCGTCATCGTCTTTATTGATGATATACTCGTCTACTCTCGGAGTGAGGAAGAGCACGGAGATCATTTACGACGAGTCCTGGAAACGCTGCGATCTGAGAAGTTGTATGCGAAGTTCTCTAAGTGCGAGTTTTGGATATGAAGAGTTGAATTCTTAGGGCACGTGGTCAGTGAAGACGGAATCCACGTGGACCCCTCCAAAATTAAAGCTATTGAGAACTGGTCAACACCGAAGACGCCTACGGAAATTCGTCAATTTCTAGGCCTCGCTGGCTACTACCGCAGATTCATCCAAAATTTCTCTCGGATTGCGAAGCCTCTCACTATGCTAACACAGAAGGGTGTATCATTCGACTGGGAAGAGAAACAGGAGAAGGCATTTCAGACGCTGAAGCGAGCCCTATGCACCGCACCAGTATTATCCCTTCCCGAAGGGACAGAAGATTTCGTTGTATACTGTGATGCATCCAATAAGGGGCTCGGTTGTGTCTTGATGCAACGAGGTAAGGTTATCGCCTATGCCTCGAGGCAACTAAAGACCCATGAAGTAAACTACACTACTCACGACCTCGAGTTAGGAGCGGTCGTCTTCGCACTAAAAATCTGGAGACACTATTTGTATGGGACGAAGAGTGTAGTGTACACTGATCATAAAAGCCTCCAACATATACTGAACCAAAAAGAACTCAACACGAGGCAACGTCGATGGGTCGAGCTACTTAACGATTACGACTGTGAAATTAGATATCACCCGGGGAAAGCCAACGTAGTGGTAGACGCCTTGAGTAGGAAGGAGTATTCTGGTCGAAGGACCAAGTCATTGACGATGACCATACATTCACATCTATCCACGCAGATCAAAGAGGCTCAGTCGGAAGCCTTAAAGCCTGGAAACGTGACGGGAGAATCCCTGCGCGGAATGGATAAAAATTTGGAGGTTAAGGGTGATGGAGCCTACTACTTCATGGACCGAATCTGGACTCCATGCCATGGAGGTTTCAGAGACTTAGTCATGGGGGGAAGCACACAACACTCGCTACTCCGTCCACCCGGGTTCAGATAAGATGTATCTGGATCTCAAAAAGCTATACTGGTGGCCGAACATGAAAGCAGAGATCGCTACCTTTGTGAGTAAGTGCCTTACTTGCGCAAAGGTCAAAGTTGAATATCAAAAGCCATCAGGACTCCTCCAACAACCTGAAATACCGGAATGGAAGTGGGAGCGGATCACAATGGACTTTATAACTAAACTGCCAAAGACTGCGGGTGGATTGGATACCATTTGGGTCATCGTTGACAGGTTGACCAAGTCCGCACACTTCCTGCCCATCAAGGAGACGGACAAGATGGAGAAGCTCACGAGAACATACATAAAAGAAATAGTGCGACTGCATGGCATTCCTATATCTATTATCTCAGACAGAGATAGTAGATTCACCTCTAGATTTTGGTAATCATTGCAAAAGGCACTAGGGACGAGGCTGGACATGAGTACAGCCTACCATCCGCAGACTGACGGACAAAGTGAGAGGACGATACAAACCTTAGAAGATATGTTGCGAGCTTGTGTGATCGACTTCGGGAAATCGGGGGAAACACACTTGCCTCTTGTGGAGTTTTCCTACAACAATAGTTATCATACGAGCATCAAGGCAGCTCCATTCGAAGCCCTCTACGGCCGGAAGTGCAGATCCCCTTTGTGCTGGGCTGAGGTGGGTGACACGCAGTTAGCTAAAGGACGAGTTCCTGACAGCGCCCTCACTGGTCCGGAGATCATCCGAGAGACGACCGAGAAGATAGTACAGATACGTGAACGACTAAAAGCCGCTAGGGATCGGCAGAAAAGCTACGCCGACAAACGAAGAAAACCCTTGGAATTCCAGGTGGGAGACCGAGTCCTTTTGAAGGTCTCGCCCTGGAAAGGCACGATACGCTTCGGAAAGCGTGGAAAGTTAAACCCAAGGTACATAGGTACTTTTGAGATTCTCGCCAGAATCGGCCCTGTAGCTTACAAACTCAACTTACCCCACGAACTAAGCAACATACACCCTACCTTCCACGTCTCAAACTTGAAGAAATGCTTGTCCGACGAGACTCTCGTGATCCCTCTCGACGAAATCGAAGTCAATGAGAGCCTCAACTTCGTAGAAAAGCCTATGGAGATTATGGATCGGGAAGTAAAACGGACGAAACAAAGCCGCATCCCAATTGTGAAAGTTCGGTGGAACGCCAAGCGGGGACCGGAATTCACTTGGGAGCGCGAGGATCAAATGAAACTCAAATATCCTCATCTCTTTGCTTAGTAGTATTGTAATAACTTATCTGTTTGAATTCTAAATTTCGGGACAAAATTCCCCTAACGGGGGGATGATGTGGCAACCCAAATTTACTACCGTTACAAATTCCGTCTTCACTAACGGAATTCGTCATTATATATTATTTTCTGTAATAATTGGAGTCGTCAGTAAGCAAATATCTAGATAGTTATATATGTCATGATATTATTATAAGTAATTATAACTCGTAAATGTTAACCCTGTTTAACTAAATAGAGTTGTATTACTTTTCAACCACTTCACCCGGGTAAAAAGTTTTAACCCCGTTAAACTTTAGCATCGGGTAGCTGTGTATCGGGTGTAATACCCGAGGCATATGAAATGAGTGTAAACAACATTTGAACACTCTTTTACCACACATTCACTCTCTCTCACTACTTTCTCTTTCTAGACCCGAACCCGACTCCAAAACCGCGAATTCCGGCTTCCAAACGTAAGGATTTATTCCCTATCTTATTCTAAGCATACTTCATTGTAATTAGAGGCCAAAAATCATAGAAAATAAGGATCAAAAGGGATTTTACGGCCTAAGAAGCCCCTTAGGCCGTAAACATCTAAAAACTTTCCAAAAGCCTCATTTTTCCTTCCTTTAAGTTTATGTACTAATTAAGGGATATACTGATGGGTTTTGGGCATAAGACATCCTATGTGCTCATACAAACCCTAAAGCTTGGATCTAGGTTTCTCTATTGTACATACTTTGAATCCAAGACTTTGAACCCTAACACTAGCATATGGAAATCAGAATTCACATGTAAATAGGTTTAAGAACATACCTTGATTGTTATATAGCAATAACAATCCAATTCCTCCTTGAATTGACCTTGGAAAGCAAAGAGTCACAAGTGTCACTCCTCTAATGGCTTACAAACACCATAAGCAAGTGGAGAAGGTATAAGGAGAGAGGAGGGAGGTTAGAATTCGTATTTGGGACCTCTTGGGAAGGGATACACGAATTCATGACCTTGGGGTTGTTTATATAGGTGTAGAGATAGGGTTTCAGTCATTATCCTTATCTAGTTGATTATCCATTAAGCAACCAATAAGATAATCCTTGAATCCTTATCATACTCGAATTCTAAAGCTTTCCAACCTTAAATTCGTCCACCATATATATAAGATAATCCTTACCTTATTTTGTAACTATCACATAATTACAAATCAGCCCCTCTAGTTTAATTAATTACATTTGATCACAAAACTAATTCTTAATTAATTATTGACCAATATTAATTAAACAAATATGATTTCTCCTTTAATATATTATTCTTATATTAATAAATCATATTATCCTCTCTCTCTTTATTCATTTCTCCAATCAAGTTGCTTTGGTGAAGGCAACCCAAAAGGACCATGCACCATCGGGTCAAGTACATACCAAAATAGTTATGGACTTAGACACTAATCCAACAGTCTCCCACTTGGATAAGTCTAACAACTATTCTGCGTATGACTTCGGATCCCGATCTGCAATCGTAGCTTTCCAAAGCCGCTGTCAACTCTGATCATATCAAATATGCGTGTCCTTAGATAAGGGATCATATATTCCTCCATTCTAGATATCATATGAGATATGATTTCTAATCATTCTCTTTGTACTACTTCTCGATTTCTGATTTATGGCGACAGACTAATTGAACAAATCAAATTAGCCCTAGCCCGGCCGAGCATTTACGTTTGTCATCACTAAACCATCGAGGGGCCCAAAGATATCGCTTTTATCCTACTTTGGATAAAAGGAACGGATAAACTTTGATACAATGCTTGCTTGTACTCACGCACCGAATCACACACAACAATATGTTTTATAACACCAAGTTATTGGTGCGTTTACATATTATCAATGTGCAACCGATTCGCAAGATACAACTCACACATCTCGGTTTCAAGAATATAAGATGTTATCGTCTCACCAATCACTCGTAATACAATCCATGGAGTGATCAAAGTGAGCGTGGGTTTAATCCAATGCTCAAATCATATTCGTAAGCACTCATGAACGTTGCAGCAAACATTTGCTTATGTCTAATACTTTTCTAGACATTCCACACACCAATTCACGACAGTCTTCATTCATATCTACTTCCAACATATGAACAACCGTGGCCCGTTCGAATAATTCGATTATTCTTAATAAACTCAATTATTCTGGAAGTCAAAACATGCAAATGTGAAACACAAGAATAATACTAATCCCATATGGCCTCAAACCTTTGAGTATAAATAAAACACCTTTTATTTATCACCATATTGATTACTCATTATTTGTCGTTTCGGGTAATCAACTTCTTACTTGAATTCCAACACTTGTCTCATGCTCCTAGCATGTACACAATGTTTACCTATGGTTCTTACTTTGTGAAATAGATCACATTGAACACATTTCCAATCATTCTCATTTCACAACTCCAAATCCTTTTCATAAGTGAAAGAATATCAAATATTTGCCACTTATAGAATATGCTAGATTCTAATCATTTTATGCAATGATCCTTTCGTAATGTCACTGCACTAAAGTCACAAAGACTATTGCCAATGATATTACAAAGTCCTCTATCGGAGATTGTCACAAGACAATTCCATAGACGTGATGTCTCTCACTCAAAGTACTTTCTTTAAACATCCTTTTGCATAGAAGTTTCTAATCTAGTCATAGATTTCTCAATATGCAATTCCCAATATGGATACACTTCCATATGTTTCATACGACAACTCATTCTTTAATAGAATCTTATCTATTCATAATGATGTCGATATGGTCCATCCAATATGGAAACATTTCTATATTTTCCAATACTATACTTCCAACTACTCACAAGTGACCAATCCTCGTCGAACTTGGATTGTCCTTTGATAGTTGTTTAATTATTTTAGTCAAAACCAATTCTAGTCCCTTTTCCCTCTAAATGCGCTCGACATTTGGAAAATTTTAGAATGGTTCAACATTAAAGCATTTGCAATCGATCCTATACCCGAAGCGTATGGGACACGACGCATAATGTTTTATTTGCTATGTTCTCAAAATTCGAATTGTGAAAAGGGATGCCGTAATCATAATCGAAATTTTAAGAACACACTATGTACCTTTGACTAAATTTATTAACATTTCTCAACCTAATCCTTTAGATTTGAAATGAAGCATAATATTCTCTCCCTTAATTATAGCAAAACAACCTTTCAACTCTTACAACTTTGCAAAGTATGACCCTTGTTTTCTATAATTAATTTTGCTAACCTTGCAATACTTTCCTTAATAATCATACAATCATAACATTTATGCTCCCACTATCATGATGATTATTATAAAACATAACACTTATGCTCCCACTAGCTTCGACATGTATTCATAAACATCTTAACTTTCAGAAAAACAATACTTATTGAATTTCTTAAGTTCATGTTTCTAATGCTTAGTGCTTTGATAATCCTTTATCAATGCTTCTTGAACTTATACACATTTGCCTTCGATAGTTCATATGTGTGTCTAAACAATTAAGACTAATTGCCAAACCTCACAATTCAAATTATGGAAAGGGATGCCGTAACCATAATTGAATTCGAGAATGCAATTTTACAATCACTATCTTCTTAAAATCTTTCTTAGTGAAAACATTTCCTCACAATCATTTTCATGAAGGAGGAAATCTTATGACACTTAGATTTTAAACAGTGTAAATGTTCCTATCCATGTGAATTTGTCAAAACCAACGTTTACGACAAATTCAAACTCATATGGATCGAACTTTCTTAATCTTGATTTCTTGCCTCATGGTAGCACAGCTGCCCACCACGTCTTCCAAGTAGTTAAGCAGCTCACCCTTTCCTATCAATGTACCTTTCATTGATTAAGGTGCTTTGCCTTTTATGCGTTCAAAATGAGAACTCATAGAACTCACATGCATAATTAACTCGATTGGATTGGCACAGAATCAAAATAATGTCAACACGATAGGTTGTGAACCTCAACTCGTGTGCTAGTGATGATCGATAAGGTTTATTTGATTTGTTCTTGAAACCTTTCAAGACCATTAAGACTCCCACTGACTCCTTGACATATAAGATTCTCTTGTCATTAACCATTTCTTGACAAACAAATATTCAAGAGTTAGTGTAGTTTTTATCAAAACACTTCATAAATTGGTACTAGTTGGTCTTTGTCTTATTCAAGACATCACAACTTCCCACATTTGATGAATGTTATAAACCTTTAATACTTTTCACTCATTGTCACAATCTTAACTTTAAGACTTGTTATTGGAACGAAGTATGATTGACTTATTGATTTAACCATTTCTTCAATTCTTGATTCCTCTTCTTAGACATACAATTGTACTAAGACTTACTTAGAGGATCAATTGAGGTATGGTTCTTAATCATTAAGACCTATCATAAAGCATAAAATGTACTCTCCCATCTTCTTAGAATGGAGAAACTTTTATCTTTTTGCCTACTTGATTCTTCTTATTCGTTCTGCTATTGATCTAAACCCTTTAATCAATTCCGAATTACACTTAATCTTGTAAGTATAATCATATTTACTAAGCCTTTTTAGTAAATCATGACGAATATCTTTGTTATTCTTATGGTGAACTTGATTAACACACAACTTTGTGTACTTGATCTCCTAGTCCTTCACTTGTCACTTTGTCAATGAATTAATCTAATTTCCAAATACGAAATTTCTCATTCATCGTGCATCCACGTTGCATGATTCCAAGTTTTTGTCCAATTGAAACTTTGGGCGATGAGAAACTCTCCCTATTTGGTAAATTCTTGACATTTCCATAACATAACTAAGAATCATATCCATTCGTTGTAGAAATATTCGAACATCAATTTTCATAACGATTTCATTGTAAGGAAATAAACAAATAAATAAGTCAAACAAAATTTATTTTATTTATAAAAGCAGCGGAAATATTTGTCCTTACAATGCAAAATCCATTGAAAACTATGTACAAAAGAAAATTTCTAACAACTCTATCATAACTTTCTAAGCTCAAAATCTAATCTTCAAGTCCATGCGATCGAGATCCATCTCTTGTGATTAGATTCATCTTGCTCTCTTATCAAGCTTCCTTTCTTTTCACCGACCCTACAAAACACTTAAATGTAATCTTATTACATCATGTATTAAGAATCAATGAATAGGAACTTAATGGAGTTAGATAGTGGATTTTTACCTAAAGCGCAGTCATACCTTTGACTCTCCCATCTCTTAGATCTCTTAGGTAATTAGGGCAACTTCGTCTCCAATGCCCCTTCTCTTGGCAATAAAAGCAAATTGACTCTTTTGGAATAACACATGGAACTACTTCAGACATCGCCTTTCTCTTATGATCAAACTTTTCGATCATTTCATGTCTTTCATTGCCATTGTCTATATCCATAGAGGTCTTGAAGGCAGATTCACCAATCAACTTTGCTTTTCTATTGCGCCAAACCATTGCTGATTCGGCAACAATAAGCATATAGGTGAGATCTATAAGGGTCACGTTGTGGTTCGTCATATAGTACTCTCTTACGAACTCACTATATGAGTTGGGAAGTGACTGAAGAACCCAATCAACAACCATCTCTTCACTAACAACGGAGCCCATCATTCTTAGTCTATCAATGCGCGACTTCATCCCTAGGACGTGTGCACACACCGACTTTCCTTCTTTATGTTTACTTGCCAAAAGGGCTTGAGTGATATTGAACCTTTCAATTTTACAATCTTGTGGGTTAGGAAGAATAATTGGAGGAGGAGGAGGAAGTGAAGCATGATTTCTTGATCCTCGATCGAATCGTGGAATATCATCTTCATGTGGAATGCTTGTTCCACGGGATTTGGGAATACCATAGTTGTCGAACTTTGACATCTACAAAACGGGAGAAAACGAATTCAAGTTAGTTGATTGATTGAGTCCTTGGTAAATCACCCAAATGAAATTCCAAGGCTAGGACCCAACACAATATTCTACAACTCAGGATGCCGTAACCCTAATTGCAGAATATTTGAAGGTAAGTGAATGACGATTCACTAATTTCCACCACGAAAAACGAAAAAAGAATTTAAGTTTTAAATCTATGAAAACTCCTAGATCCTTTGAGATACATTGAACTTTCAATGGCATGTTTAAATCTCGATATGCCCCTCTTGTTTGTGACTGGGATGCCGAGGATCACAAAGCGGGTGTGAATAACCATGCAAACTTACATGGTGCCCTCACATGTTACAGTCACCTATTCGATGTGCCGGTAAACCACACACGCTCCACCGAACTATGACAAGCATTGAGTCACCCTTTGCTACCTTTGCTTAGACCCATTTAGTGTGCCGGTTAACCACACACGCTCCACTAACGTCTTCGCAAGGGCACAAAGTGTAATTTCATGGAATTGCATCAATTCACTTTTGCCTAAGTAACTAAGATTGGGAATTATATGAAAACATTTAGTTACTTTTATACTTCATTATACTTATAATGGAAGGTTTCGTCCTATCCTACCCGTTCGGCTAACGACCCTCCACTGGTCAAGAGTGCGGTGGGTAAGAGTGGATACCCATTCAATCGCCATTTATAGGCAATTTCCTTAAACACCCCTTATAGACCAGCTTCGTGAATGAGGCCTACTAACGGTAAGACTGACTTTTACTCATACATATATATAATGTTAGACTTTTAATGTTATATATAGTATAGGGTGTATTTTACACTTTTAAAATATTAGGTGGTTCAATTTAACAATTATACTTTTAATTCACTTAAATTGTAAACCTAAACTTTTATGGATTTATTAAACCTCCTTTAATCATACACCTTAATTAATTAATAAAACCATAAGGGTGTGATTTGAACTTTTTCAAAACTATACTAGAGTTTTAGAATTTAACATTCCTAATTAAACTTTTAATCAACTTTTAAATTCCAAAACTTGAGGGCAAGTTTTGAAACATTTCAACACATTAGGGTTTAGAATTTAAATATGCATCAAAATTAAACTATTTAATAAAAATTTAAATTCCAAAACTTGAGGGCAAGTTTTTGAAACCTTTTTCAAAACATTAGGGTTTCAACTATTTAAATTTCAAAACAACAAAGCTTTTGGGGTTCAAATTTAAACTATAAAACCTAAAGGGCCATATATGAAACTTTTCACAACAACGAGGATCAAATAACAAATAATTCAAATTAACATTTAATCACATAATTATCCATATTTGATGATTTCTTGCAAAATAATTTATCAATCTTCTTAAAATAATTAATCAATTATCTTATAAGGAAACAATTATCCTATTAATTGATAAATATCCTCAATTAGATTAAAATTATAGTAAAATATATCATATAATCGGATTAATATTAATCTAACATGATAAGGTAATTATCCCAATGCAAAAACAGCAAGAAATCCCGAGATAAGCACTGTCTGACGCACCGACTCGCCGAGTCACCCTCTGGAACTCGCCGAGTAGGGGCAACTCGCCGAGTCCACAGTGGGACTCGCCGAGTCCATCAAGCAGAACACCAAAAATCGAATTTTTTAAACATATCAAGCATCAATACAATAGAAACCAGTCAAGGCTCTGATACCACTGATGGGTTTTGGGCATAAGACATCCTATGTGCTCATACAAACCCTAAAGCTTGGATCTAGGTTTCTCTATTGTACATACTTTGAATCCAAGACTTTGAACCCTAACACTAGCATATGGAAATCAGAATTCACATGTAAATAGGTTTAAGAACATACCTTGATTGTTATATAGCAATAACAATCCAATTCCTCCTTGAATTGACCTTGGAAAGCAAAGAGTCACAAGTGTCACTCCTCTAATGGCTTACAAACACCATAAGCAAGTGGAGAAGGTATAAGGAGAGAGGAGGGAGGTTAGAATTCGTATTTGGGACCTCTTGGGAAGGGATACACGAATTCATGACCTTGGGGTTGTTTATATAGGTGTAGAGATAGGGTTTCAGTCATTATCCTTATCTAGTTGATTATCCATTAAGCAACCAATAAGATAATCCTTGAATCCTTATCATACTCGAATTCTAAAGCTTTCCAACCTTAAATTCGTCCACCATATATATAAGATAATCCTTACCTTATTTTGTAACTATCACATAATTACAAATCAGCCCCTCTAGTTTAATTAATTACATTTGATCACAAAACTAATTCTTAATTAATTATTGACCAATATTAATTAAACAAATATGATTTCTCCTTTAATATATTATTCTTATATTAATAAATCATATTATCCTCTCTCTCTTTATTCATTTCTCCAATCAAGTTGCTTTGGTGAAGGCAACCCAAAAGGACCATGCACCATCGGGTCAAGTACATACCAAAATAGTTATGGACTTAGACACGAATCCAACATATACCTAGGGGAGTTTGGACATTAAAACACAAGAGTTTGAAGCCTAAAAAGGAGTTTACGGCCCAAGCTTATGCTTAGGCCGTAAACACCCAAAAACCCTTGTTAAAAGTCCCAAAAACTCATCTAGGGCGTGTAGTAATTTAGTCTTGACACTAGGAAATGTTTAAGTGCATTAAACAACACCATTTGAGGACAAAAAGAGGAGTTTACGGCCAAGTCTAAGCTTGGGCCGTAAACACCCAAATTTTATGTCAAACAAGTCCCAAAAACTTATCTAGGGCATGTAAGGAAATTAGCTAAGACCCTAGGAAGTGTGTTGTACCATTAAACATCTTATTTTGAAGCCAAAAGCAGAGTTTATGGCCAAGGCTATACTTGGGCCGTAAACTCCCCAATTTTTATGCCAAAATGTCCCAAAACTCCATCTAAGGCCTTCTAGAATTTATCTAAGATGAAGGGAAGTGTGTTGTACCATTTAAACATCCATTTTGAGGGATTAAATGGAGTTTATGGCCCAAGCACAAGTCTTGGCCGTAAACTCCCCAAAATGTCACAAAATGAGGGTTTAAACCCTCCATATTAGTTCAAGACACTTGCTAGTAAATTAGGGAAGTGAAATAAGGCCTTAAACTTGCATTTTGGAGGACCACATGAGTTTACGGCCAAGCCTAGGGGGATCACGGCCGTAAACTCCCAAGGAGTGGCCTTTGGGCCGTAAACTCCAAGGGAGTGAGCTCATGGACCCTCCCGTAAATCTTTCTTGGCCTTATACCACTCCCGGGAACCCCTTCTAGGCCCTAAAACCCCGAAACGATGCTAGAATGCCCAAATACTATAATGAAAAGCATAAGATGATTAACTTCTTGTAAAATACATATTTCATATGACATTAGGGTCCTAAAAAGGTGCTCAAGTCGTTATTTGGTACCAAACGCTCAACCGACACTTTTACCCGATTTACCCGATTCACCCGATTTACGCGATTTCAGGTGAGTTCATACCCCTTTAATGAACCTTTCAAATGTTTTATATGTTTTAGGGGGGGGGATACAAGTCAATTATACACGTTTATGGAAATTCATACAAGTCATTTATTCATGTTACGGAAATTAATCACATGTGATTCACTATCCGTAGTTCAAATCACATGTGATTTACCACTATGCTTTATAAAAAGGATTTTCGTTTTCAAAACCATTTCGGATAAAAGTTCAATTTTTCTAAATATTCCCTTTTGACAAGATTTTTATTAAATAAATTCCTTATAAAATGTAACCACACCAATATATTTATATAAATAAGGCTTGAAGGACTTAGGACCGATAGCTCGCCTTAATTCCTGTTCTTGTTTGATTGTGGGCTTAGGGTAGTTGGTATCCGTCCGACTGTCGTTGATTTCTTACTTATATATCATATATATTGGTGTTGGATACGAGTATTTTCAATTTCATTAAATGTTTAAACCACTAGATTGACAAGAATCATACGTACTAAGTTAACTATAATAGGTATAGTTAAGGCCACTATTACTCGCTATAGCTACTACTCTACACACTATAATACACTCTATAATGATACTATATACTAATACGAGAACATACTAAGAGTATACAAAAGACTACTACGCTATAGTACAAGAGAAAACGCTAATCAAGAGATAACACACTAACCCACTACGAGATACTCTATTCGCTACACACTACGCCCAGAGTCTTCTGGCAGGAAGACGACGCTATATGTATAGATCTATATGGGGCAGACGCTATTACATCCCGACTGATAACTTCAGTCCGAGCCGTACAGGCCCAGGGATGCCGTTACTTCACTACACTGTGCATGACCGGGAAGGTCATGGGGACCTCTATTACTCACACTATCGGTAACATACAAGAAATACACTATAACCACACTAAAATACTAGACAACAGTTAAAGTTAATATCCTGAAGTAAATAGGTATCTAATACTAAAGAAAGTCTGCACCACTATTATGGACTTCAGGCATAACCTACTATATTGCATTACTTATGGAAAACCCACTATTATACTGTTACAATGAATGTTTTCTTCAATGATGAAAATTACATGTCTCTTAAAGGTTTTCACTTACAAAGTATTTCTGGAAAATATAGGATTTTCTAGGTTTTTCTACTACTTATGAATGTAAATTACAACTTTTCATACTATCGGTTCTAATGCTTTTTATACAAAAACTCACACTAAACTCTTATGAACTCACCAGCTTTATGCTGATATTCGTTTTCAAAATAACTTGTATCCTCAGGTCAAAGATAGACAGGTATAGGTGCAGCATTTTGGAGAAGGTGGAGCATACAAGATCCATCTCTTATTTTTGATTTACTTTTGGTGATTGTTAAACATTACAAAACACACTTGTAATTAAATTCACTATGTAATGCAATGGTTGTATGTTTCTTGTTTTTACTATTATGCAATTGTGATGATACTGTACATGACGTCCTCCACCCCGAAACGTATTGCGCCGTTATTGGTTTTGGGGTGTGACAGATAGTAATTATAATTACATTAGATTATATTGATAACACTAAATCACCAACAAATTATGTAATTTTTTTTTTCAAATCTAAGACTTAATGATTTGTATCCAGAACAAATGATTAACTTAAAATCAAGATACGCATAACAGTCATTGGTATATTAGATTTTTAGAATAGTAAAAAAAATATTCCATAAATTGTTTTTCGAATATAAAAGGTCAACCATTTGATGTAGGGATGAGCATAGGCGGGTACCCACCTCATTTGGCGAGAACCGGAACCGGAACCGGAACCGGCGGTTCCTAGAAAGTTAGAACCGGAACCGGAACCGCTCTAGGCAGTTCTTAAATGTTTGGAACTAGTCCCGGAACCGGCGGTTCCGGTTCCGAGAGCGGACAACCCGGTTACATTAATTTTGTTAACTTTTGTCGATAAAACCGCAATTTAGTTCGATTCAAATCAAGTCAATTCGGACCAAAGACGGATAAAACCGGACCAATATATATTCTAAATTGGTCTAAGTAACACACATATTTATATGAGATAATATATATATATATATATATATATATATATATATATATATATATATATATATATATATATATTAACCGGTTCCGGCGGGTACCCAGCGGGTAGCGGTTCCGTAAAAACGAGAACCGGAACCGGAACCGCTTAAGGCAGTTCCAAGGCGGTTCCAGTTCCAAAAACGGGTACCCGGTTCCGATGCTCATCTCTAATTTGATGGGTAAAAACAATATGTCACTCATTTTCTACCAACCCATATTGTTTGGAAGAGGTATAGTAAAAAATTATTTGATGATTTTTTTTTTTTCAAATATAAAAAATCAACCTTTTAATAGGTCACAAAAACAGTATATCACTATTTTTCTCCAACACATATTGTTTCGAATAATTTAGTTATGTTAGGTTGACATATGAACATGTTAGAATTGATATTATAAGATAAGATTTATAAGAATAATTAACTATATTCTCAAACTTGTCATTAAGTTTTTCAGTAAGCACATTTCATTAAAAAAATGCAAGGAAATTGTAGAGTTTGCTATTAAATTAATGGCTTCATTATCTATAAATTTACATTTTAAGCTCTATGATATTATAAGATACATACGATCTCGATATTAATGATGTCTTTATGAAGATTTGACATGTCCCCATTGTAGTGTAATCTGTGACTAACAACCTGATGGCAATGGCTTATCTTTGTAACCTTCATATATATTCCCCACTTGTTTGGGTTAATTTGAAATTAATATTTTTTAAATATAATTTTGCTTTTTTTTTTGTTTATCAATAACTATTGATAAGATCATAGCATCCAAAATTCTGAGAATTTGGTGATGAAATATGGTTGAAAGTTCAGTTTTATAATGGCAAATTGGCAATAAAGTATGTTATAGAGGAATATAGTTTGAGAAAAAATAATTAAAAATAAAACAATTCGTTAGGGGATTATGTCACGTTTAGAGATGTTGTGACTTTTTGTGAATGGAGGGACCATTGTCTATAGACTTGAGTGATTACTATTGTGCTATTTTAGGTACATGTTAATTTCTCGATAAATGCATTTAGATATTTGATAAAAGCAAGTCTAAAATCTAGAGACAATTAAATTAATTTTTTGTTTCTGTTGTCTTTTCACTATTTATTAAACGTCAAAATTCTAATTAAGAAGAAGAACAGTTATTAGAGGCTTGATAGTCGGTTAATTTAAGGAAATATGATTCGTTTTAGATTTTAGGATTTCAACTTTCCATCCGTATATACGACTACGACTATACAGTTAGCAGAGAGAAACACACACAAACACACACTACCATCGATACGTATCTACTCTTCCATTTTTTAAAGATTTTGGAGAGGGAGAACATGAAAGATAATGGGGTTTGAGAGAGAAGTAAAGCAAAGCTCATCTACAGAAGACAGCTATTAAGTTTGTAGGGTTTTCGACTTTTCTTTTTTCATATAAAAACCCCAAAAAAACCAACTAAAGAAGCCCCTTTTCTTGAATACACCCAGAGGAACCGGCAATGTTGCTTCATTTTTGAAACCGAATCGACGATCGCTTGTCAGAATCCAAGATCTTTACATTTACATTGCAGTTACATAAGGTACTTATCGGATTCCTGCTACGCTTCTTGATTTCTCATTTCAAACTTGTTAGGGTTTTTCTATCTATAACTTATCTTTTTTTGGCAATTAACCTCGGATTCACTTGGCATTTTCTTCTTTTTGGTAATCGATGTTCGCGATTTATATACTACACTACTGAAACAACTTTGGTTTATCTCTCCACACATCACCACAAAACTTATCTTCAGTGACAAATGGTGTTTTTTGCTTCAACAACCAATTGATTTGCATTTCGATTCTTCTGTGTAGAATCAGATCTGAGGCAGCTTTTCATTTCAGGTGTATCGCGTTTTTAGTCTGTATTAGGTCAAATGGTTCACATTTAGGTTTGATTAGCAAAGTAGGATCTTTAGTACAAAAATGGCGAACCAACTATGAACAATTCATGTCATCTTTTTGACGTAAGTAATTCACGTTGTTTTTTAGGGATCTTTGAGGCTGCTTACTGATATCTTGTATCCTATGTTAAAAAAAGATGGAATTGGACATGCCTCTTGATTACGCAGCATTCCAACTCTCACCAAAACATTCAAGGTAACTTCAATTTTAATACTTAATAGTACAATTTGTTTTGATGATTTTGTCTAACTGCATTTAATCCTTTCATCCACTTTTTGTGCAGATGTGAATTGATTGTTTCCAGTAATGGAAACACTGAAAAGCTTGCATCGGGTTTAGTGAAGCCATTTTTGACACATTTGAAGGTTGTGGAGGAACAAGTTGGATCCTCAGCTCAATTCATTAAGCTTGAAGTTGATAAACGTAAAAATGTGGACTCATGGTTCACAAAGGGAACACTTGAGAGGTAGTGTCCTTATACAAACTTTAAAGCTTATACGTTTGAAATTTTGATATAATCATATAGTAATTGATAGCTTTTGTCATCAGGTTTGTTCGTTTTGTTAGTACACCTGAAATTGTTGAACTAGTGATCACCTTTGATGCTGAGATGTCTCAACTAGAAGCAGCTCGTAAAATTTATTCACAGGTATGTGGTTTTAATTTTTAAAGTATGTATAATTGTTCATATACATATATAATTAAGGGTGTTCATTTAATTAAAGGTTTCATGTTGATTTTCAGGGATCATCTGATCAGCTATCGAGTAACATAGGTGATGGTAGATCAAGCACAGCAACTAGGGCTGATGCAACAAAGTATAGTTAAATTTTATTAAATGTGCTAATCTTTTTTTGGTTTTGTTGCAATCTGTGTTGACTATTGGTTTCCTTTTTTATAGGAAGGAGCTTTTGAGGGCAATTGATGTAAGGCTGACAGCTGTGAAGCAGGATTTGAATACAGCTTGTGCTCGTGCCACTGCTGCTGGTTTTAACCATGACTCAGTAGCTGACCTCCAGTTGTTTGCAGAGAGATTCGGTGCCACTCGCCTAAAGTGAGAAATCTTTTCTTCCGTTTTTTTTCTTGTTTTTTGTGTCATATAATTGATTATGAAAGATCATGTACTTCTTTTGTAGCATGAAAATGGGAATCGAGTGAAAATCCACTTTAAGACCTAATAAAGAGAGCGAAAAGATTCTATAGTATTTATTGATGAGTTGGAAACTAATTTATGTACATTCATCATATTTACTTCAAAACTTAAAAATAACATATTCCATGAGTGTTGGGAAACCACTTAGAATTGCTCTGATGACAAGCTAGACACATAAAACACTTTTGATTATTTCATAGTTATAGCCTATCCTTTTGTATTTGATACTGAAGAATGTTCAGTATCAATTGAGTTTAGCATCAATAATATTCAGCATTAAATGCACCTTGTTATCGCATTTAATGTTTGCCTATCAATCATGCTAAATCACCATACCACCTTGGTAAGTTTTTTATTTAAAGAAATGAGAAGTGCGATTTTTTTAATCATTACTCCCAAAGATCTATGCTTATATAAAGCATTTCAAACTCTGTCTGAACAATATCATGCTGTCTTTATATATTGTTTTCTAAACATTAAACTGGGATCAACTGCAACCCACAAAAGTGTCTATTTTCTTTTTAGGGTTTGAAGTTTTTGATATAAAAATTTCCTAATTGTTGTGCAGTGAAGCTTGCTGTAAATATATATCACTCTGTGACAGACGTCCTGAGTTGTTCAAAAATTCATCAAAATCCAGCTTTAAAGATCAAGCCATCCGGTGTTCTTACAGCTCAGACATGTCCATAGATGATGAACCACCACCTATCACCACCGACCAATCTCCATCACCTAAACCAGACCAATCTGCTAAACCTGCCAACACTTCTCAGCCACCCAAACTAAAGAAAGAAGAGGCCGCTGCTGGTGGTGTGTCTGAGGAGCCCTTTCCTCAGCCACCTCCCACCCAGCCATCTTCTAGGCGGCTCAGTGTACAAGACCGGATTAATCTTTTTGAAAACAAACAGAAAGAGGTTGTTTCTGGTTCTGGTTCTGGATCTGCTTCTGGTTCCGCCACCGGAAGTGGCGGCAAACCCGCCATTGTTAAGCCTGAGCTTCGTAGGCTTTCATCTGATATTTCAGCTCCTCCACCTTCTGTTTTGAGAAGATGGAGTGGTGCTAGTGATATGAGCATTGATCTAAGTGGAGAGAAGAAGGAATCTACAAACGAGACACCAAATTCTGCTAAAACAGAGGTCCAAAAAGATCAAGTTCAAAATCAAGATCAGCCTCATTTTTCTAAGATGGAGACAAGTTCTGGGTCACAACCTGAAGAATCTGTTTGTTCAAACCAACCGGGCCCCACTTTGGAAAAGACTCAATCTATTTCATCTGTAACCAAATTGGAAGATGATTCATTGGAAATGAAGTTAAAACTTCCTACCAAGATCAAGTCTTTTCATGGTGGTGTGTCAAATCAAGAAGAATTCAAGCCTGCAGTTGTTGAAACTTCACACCGTGAAGCAGATGCAAGATCATTAGAGTCCGATTCAAAACCAGTGAGTTCAAAAGCTCCAATGAAGAACACTGCAATGGAGAAACAACCTGGGCTCCAAAAAACAAAGATTCAAAAGAATGAAAGCAGATATGTTGATGGATATAGTAACGCTAACACACCACCATCTGGTAAGCTTTTGGGATCAGGGTCAACAACAACACCATTAGAAGCTCTTGGTGAACAAACCCAAACACAAACACAAACACATAGGTCAAGACAATTAAAAGGGAATCAAGAACTGAATGATGAGCTTAAAGTGAAAGCAAATGAACTAGAAAAACTTTTTGCAGAGCATAAGCTTCGAGATCAACCTAATTATAATGCACATCAAAGTAAGCCTGTTGTTCCTACTCAGGTTTCTGAACCAACTAGGGTGGTGTTTAAATCTCCTATTCAAGTGGATGATCAGAATCCCAGAGATGGGCTTCAAAGAAGTATTTCTGAGATTGGATTTTCCGACGAATCAAAAGGAAAATTCTATAATAGTTACATGAAGAAAAGAGAGGAAAGGTTAAGGGAACAATGGGGTTCTAATAAATCAGAAAAAGAAGCTAGAATGAAAGCCATGCATGATAGGCTTGAGCATAGTAGTGCTGAAATGAAGGCCAAACTTTCATTCTCTGCAGATAGACAAGACCCTATGTCAAGTGCTCGTAGACGTGCTGAGAGATTAAGGTCATTTAATGCTCGATCAGTTATGAAGCGAGAGAAGGTAATTTATCAAACTTTATTTGAAATATTAACTTTATTAAAACTAATGAAATATGCTTTATTTATGGCAGGGATTAGATTTTGGGCAGCTTGAAGATGATGAAGATATATCTGAATTTTCAGAGCTGAAACTTATGAGTAGTAATGGTGTTTCTAGGAATGTTCAAGGTAAAAAGTCATTACCTGTAAAAAATCCATCTACATCCACACCACGTACCCCATCTGCACCAATTCTTCCAAGATCAAAAGTAGCATCTGCTTCTGGGAGTGGGAGGCGAAGGGTACAATCGGAAAATCCTCTCGCACAATCTGTCCCTAACTTTTTAGACTTGCGAAAAGAAAATACAAAACCATATTCTGTTGCCAGCAAGGCAGCTGCACGAAGAAACCATACTCATACGCATACGCGTAGCAGAAGTACCAATGAGGAGATGCCAGCTGTCAAGGAAGAGAAAACAGTAAGGTCTCAGTCTTTAAGGAAGAAGTCCCCAACTCCTCCTGAGAACATGGAACACAAGTCTTTTCATAGGAGGAATAACAGCATAGGTGGAAGTGGTATCGGAAAGATGAAGGCGTCAATGGTGTCTGAAGTTATTATAAAAAAAGAAGAAGAGTATGAGCCAGAAGTGATGGAAGAAGAAGAAGAAGATGATGATGATGAAGATGAAGATGAAGAGTTTGATACCATGGAAATGGAAGCTCAAGATGCAGTAGAAACAGAGTCGAAAAGCGAGAGTTTGATAAACTCTGAACCTGGAAATGGAAACGAAATTGCCTCACAGACATTTTCACAAACACCTGATGTGCAAGATTCACCTGGTGAAAGCCCGATGTCATGGCATCATCCTTTTTCCTCTGATAATCTAGAGTCTTGGAATCTACATGGTCTTAATTCATCAGAAGCAGAGGTAGCTCGTATGAGGAAGAAATGGGGAAGCACCCAAAAGAATATTCTTGTTTCCAACTCCAACTCCAATTCTTCTTCTGGTGTTCAATCTCGTAAAGACATGGCAAAAGGATTCAAAAGGTTACTGAAATTTGGAAGGAAAAGCCGTGGCACTGACAGCATGGCTGATTGGATTTCTGCTACAACTTCAGAGGGAGATGATGATACAGAAGATGGAAGAGATATTTCCAATCGTTCATCAGATGATCTAAGAAAGTCAAGAATGGGATTGGAGTATTCACATGGTCTCCCTTTTGAAAGTAGCTACAATGAAACCGATTATTTTAGCGATCAAGGTGAGCTCAAAACAAATAATTTTTACATATAAATATCATGTTCTTGATTGATGATAATTAATAATACATATGTTTGCATCATGACAGTTCATACATTGCAGACCTCAATCCCTACACCTCCAGCAAACTTTAGACTGAGGGAGGATCACCTTTCTGGAAGCTCTATCAAAGGTATGATCTAATAATCCAACATTAAAGTTTTTTTTATTTTTTTATTTTTTTTTATTTGAATTATTAAGATTAAAAGGAAGGAATTATTTATGTTGTTGGTTGTTGAACAGCGCCTCGATCTTTCTTCTCTTTGTCATCATTTCGCAGCAAAGGAAGTGACTCAAAGCTGAGATGAGTTGGTATTTGAATCTGGGGAGTGTTTGTGATGGATCTCATGTTGGTTGATTGGTATATATAAAATTAAAAAATAGAGAGAGAATGATTGAAGTTGGCAAACATGATGAGTTATTTTTGGTGGTTGTTGTATATGAAGAGGTAAATAACCTTATTGTCGAATTCCCTAGTCTTTATTAAGCAAGCAAGTATTCCATTTTTTTTTTTTGCCTTGGTTGGTTCATTTCGAATTCCGACATTGGAATGGGTATGTGAATTGATGGATGGATGTTGTTACTTGTAGTAATGTAATTCCTTTCTAGGGTTGTGATTCCATTTGTGCCATTTGATTTTGAGCTATATGTAAATTTGTACTCATTGTACCACAACTTGATCTGTGTTTACCAAAATTCTGATTAGCTGTATTATTAGAAAAATGTGATCATTGATATTTTCATCTGAATGATCTCATTTTTAACAACAAAATACAGCTGTGTTGGTTCTTTTGGTTGACCTACTGGCATGTTGGATGTTGGTCCTAGTTGGGAATTTTGTTTAGATTATGAAACAAGATTTTATTCCCATGTCATTTATCTGTTTTTCAGTTTGGCTTCGTTCTTTCTAGAATTATGTTTCAGTTGGTTTATCTCAATAAAAATGTAATTGTTTTTATTTTAGGATGTTGTAACATTATCCTTTGAAGCAGTCACACAATTAGATTTTTCATTCTGAAAAACTATCTTCCTTCCCTTTTGTGGGAGTTTTTTTCAATCGAACTTGTAAATTCTTGATTGAAGTCTTTTTTTAATAGTTATGACGTGTCATATAGATTTACAACCGATTGATTATTGATAGTAGTCAACTTATGTTAAAAACAATAAAAATTTGTGGGTCTTGTGAATAAGTTTATAACTTGATGAAAAAGCTCTATACTATTATGGATTTATGAATAAGTAACTTGATGAAAACTCCATATTATGTATCCATATTGATGGTCTCAATGGGCATATGACATATGTAGAATACCGTACTATATTTCGATACATGATTCTTATACTTCCGATTGATGAGATATGCTCAATTTTTTGTAAGACATGTTTGGACACCTTTGAGGAATATGCAGTTCATTGTAAAGAACTCTCAAACTTCAAATATCGATATGATGTGGTTATAAATGTTCTCTTTAATGTTTATCATCGTGCTGATATTTTTGTCAAGAAAGAAGCAGTCCTGAACTTTTTGACTGGCTTGTTGGATGAAAGATCTACATTCAGGTAGGCCTGGCAATCGTGTCGTGTTCGGGTTGGCGTGTCGCGGGTTGGCGGGTCAAAATATGCCAACCCAAACACGACCCATTTAAGTATACAGGTCACGGGTTGGCGGGTTTGGAACATAAACCCATATATGACCCACCAACCCATTTATTTATACGGGTTCACAAGTTGACAGGTTCGTGGGTCAGATTTGGGTTCGTGAGTCCGAATTTTAGATATTTAAGTCTTAAACATCAAAATGAAAATTAAAAACATTCATAGAAACATGTTACAGATTTAGCCTTATAGGTTACGACTTATGATCTTAGACTATCCACCAAGAGTCATAATGTCAAAACAGTCAAATGGTCTATGAATAAATGGTATATATTATATAATACTTATTAAATATTAATACTTGATACATAAATACATTTAAAAATAAAATAATTTTTTCATTAAGAATATAAACGGGTTGGCGGGTCAACCCGTTTAATTTTTGAGAAACCCATATATGACCCGTTTAATAAACGGGTTAACGGGTTGGCGGGTTGAAAAACTCAACCCAAACCCATTTATTTCGTGTCGTGTCGCGGGTCGTGTCGCGTGTCGTGTCGAGAATTGTAGGCCGACTGACATGTTCTTTGGATGGATAGGAAGGAAACACGCTTGTGTAGATCTTACTAGGATCTCCCCTTTCGTGGGCTTGAGGAGTGAGGGTTTCATAGCGGGACACACTGCTTTGGAAGCCTCCATGTGCAAAGTGACCGAACACGAGTATGCAAGCCATGAAAATCAACATGTTTTTATACCTTTCACGTTTGATATAGTTGGTTTTCTCACATCAGAGGCAGTGAAGTTCCTTAATCGAGTCCAACATGTCCTACATGGTAATGTTAAATCCTTAGATCTACAGATGTTGTTTTCAAAAGAATTAGTTTTGTCATCCAAAAAGGAGTCAACTACATATCTTGTCCATTTGCCTTACGTCGATATGTATTGACTTATTTTATTTTTTATTTTTTTTTAAAAACACATTCTTTTAATATTATCTTTGAAACATGATAAATAGTAATACTAAAACATGCCGATTTTCAAATTTTAGAACTACTATTTATCATGTAAAGCTAAAAATATTTTAGTACTAAAATTTGAAAATCAACATATTTTAGTACTACTATTTATCATGTAAAATTTTATATCAAACCAATATAAAAATTACCGTATGTAAAACTAAAAATATGTTTTAGTAGAAAACTATTTAGTTTTATCAAAATTTGAATATATATATATATATATATATATATATATATATATATATATATATAATTTTAAGGGTTTTTTTGCAAAATATTTGTAAACTTAAGGGTCTTTTCGCAAAAAAATAATTCATAGTAACCTGGAAACCTGCTATTGCAGGTAACAAGGGCAAAACCAACAAAAAAAAATGACAAGTTTGCGGTATAAACGAACAAAAAATCTGCCGAAGGGTAAAACCGACATTTTCTAGCAAACTTAAAGCTTTTTATGACATTATCCCAAACTTAATCCGGAAACAGTGAATTTCAGACTATTTTCTCTATAAAGAAATATGTACAATTTATAAACTCAATTATATATTACATGATAAATTACATTCGAAATTTTGAATGTAAATAAAAAACAATTTGAACTTTGACTTCTGTCTTGAAGAAATTAATTTATTGGGAGTTAGATTAGCTCCCAAGATAAATTTTAGGAGCAGAGGGGCCAAACGCCAATAATCAATAAATTTATTTGTGGCATTTTCTTTTTGCGTTTCATCTTACAGTCATCTATCTCTTCTTGAAGGACAAGAAATCATCCCCAATTTTCAAATCGTCCTTCCAAAACCCTATAATTTGATTTGATCTGTTTCTACGGAGTTTATTCATTCTTGTAAACCTCGCCACCGATCAATGTACATTAAGGAACTCTAAGCCGGAAAGATTGGTTCATCTATTCGCATGATAAATACTTGACAAAAATTTCAGGTAAATTTCCTTTTCTTTCTTGTACATGTAATTCCTCATTATTTTTCAGACCTGATTATAGTTTTGTTCGATTCGAATGACATTGTAATTACATGATTCAAGTTGGGTATTAATGTGATATTGATTTCGTCATCACCGTTAATTTGTTGTTCTTGGTCGTAATAATTCTCTTCAAATCTTCTATGTATTACTCATTTTGTCTTGGTGTGTGTTAGTTGGGATGGAAAGTTCCTCATTAACAATCGTTGTTGGGAAATTGATCTATTATACATTCAATTAAAAGTGTGTTCATGTTGATGTGTATGCCAACTCTACTCTTACAAGTTACAACCTAAATATGTTGAATATGCAGTTAGTAGTCTGCACATATTTTTCTAAACAAGAAATATGGTACAATGTTAGTTGTATCTTTAGTCTTGAAATTTATATGTTTAGAGCTCTGTAGAGTTTTATGTAGTACCTGTGGGAGAAGGAGAAATTAATGGTAGATTGAATGTTAAAATACAGGTGAGGTGACAGCTTCTGTAAGGGGATAAAATGGTGAAGCTGACAATGATTGCTCGTGTGACAGATGGGCTTCCACTAGCTGAAGGACTTGATGATGGGCGTGATATGCAAGATGCAGAGTTTTACAAACAGCAAGTTAAAGCTTTGTTCAAGAACCTTTCAAGAGGACACAATGAAGCCTCTCGGATGTCTGTTGAAACTGGCCCTTACATTTTCCAGTATCCTTCATTATTATTATTTTTTATTTTTTTTATTTATATTAGTTTTGAAACTTAACCCAAAAATTGTCAGCTATATTATTGAAGGGCGAGTATGTTATTTGACAATGTGTGATCGTTCTTACCCAAAGAAGCTGGCTTTCCAATACCTTGAAGATCTCAAGAATGAATTTGAGCGTAGCTATGCCAATCAAATCGAAACTGCAGCAAGACCTTACGCTTTTATAAAATTTGGTAACTTTTTTTTTTATTTTAAAAATTATAAACTTCATCTTCATATTTCTAAGTCCTGATCCATCTTTTTTTATAAAAAAAAATATGAGTAGATACATTTATACAGAGGACCAAGAAATTGTACCAGGACACCAGAACTCAAAGGAATATTTCAAAGCTGAATGATGAACTTTATGAAGTACACCAGATCATGACACGTAATGTTCAGGAAGTTCTTGGTGTTGGTGAAAAATTGGACCGTAAGTTTTTTTTTTTTTACCAAAACTTATTATTATTATTATTTTTTTATCAGATTGTTGATTTTTTTTTTGCAGAGGTGAGTCAAATGTCGAGCCGATTAACCTCAGAATCTCGGATCTATGCTGAGAAAGCAAGAGATTTAAATCGACAGGTTAGTAATAAATATTACTACCTCCGTCCCAATTTGATAGTCCACTTTTGACTTTTAAAGTCTTTTTTATTCAATTTTGACCTTAAATATTTTTATTTTTGATAGATAATACTTGATGCAAAATATATGATGGATTGTATTTTAAATGTTTTTTCATTTTTATAAGTTTTATCAAGTAATATATAACACAAATAAAAATATTTACGGTCAAAGTTGAAGAAAAAAGACTTAAAAAGTCAAAAGTGGACTATCAATTTGGGACGGAGGGAGTAAATAGTATGCATGGTTTTACTTTAAGATTGTGTTTGTCTTATATAAAATATGGAACTTGCAATTGCAGGCATTGATCAAGAAATATGCTCCTTTTGCAATTGTGGTTGGGGTGGTTATTATACTCTTCTGGGCCAAAAACAAGATATGGTGATGATGACATGGCATCTTTAATCTCAGGAAACATTTTTATTTTAATGTATTCCATTGTTTCAGGGGGCCCAAGTTACTTAATAACTTTGAGTTTAGATTATATGGAGGCTGTTGTGTTTTGGCACCCAAATGTTGTAGGTAAAACTAAAAGAAAATATTTCTCTCATTTTGTTGTGGATTGAGATTCATATTGATGGATTATATATATATATATATATATATATATATATATATATATATATATATATATATATATATATATATACTGAAACTTCTTTTGGTGTTGTGTAATATTAAGGCTTAAGGTCAAAATTTGTCACTTAACTTTTTGGTTTCCGAAATGGTCTTGATGACCGGTTAACAGTTATAGCCCTTAGCTTGCTGAGTTGGAATAGTTATTCCAAGTTAGCAGTACATGTAAGCATCTAGGTGGCTTGGGTTGTATGTGATCAAATTTTTAGGCACCAAACTGAAGAATTGGCGCACCATGTCTCTATCGTCCTCCTGGAGCAGCACTTCCTGGTTAATCTTTCCAAAATCCACCAAGCATTTTGTGGGAATTTATGAGTATGTGATTGTTAAACTAAACTGATGCCCACCAGCTGCTTGTTAAAATGCTCTTGCTTGTTCCTTTTTGTTTTTCTTCAAGTTGGAAAGTGCTTGACACCCAGATCTATAGCTCAAAAGAAAGCTTTTTTCAAAGCACATTACAAGAAAATCGCCACTATTAAAGCTGAAGTGAAAGCAGGGCTACTAAATCAAGAAGTTCTTCCCGTTGGTGGTTCTGAAAAAGACGATCAGGTCAAATAAAATTTCTAATTTAATGATATTTGAATAATTATGCCAACTCAACAGGTTAAAGGCTATCACTGGTCATAGTACCGTTTTGAAAACAAATAACAAGTTAGATGACCAAAGAGCTTCTAGCATAACGTTATAAGATGTTCCATTCTCTCATTGAGTTCGATGGTACAACCGTTTGTGTTTTGTCTGGGATATATATGAGATTAAAAGTAGTTTAGAGGTAGATTATATTTGTCGTTTTAAAAAATAATAATAATAACAAGCTAAATGACATTTTAAAATTTAAACCGAATTAAGGTACCAAAACAAGACAAATCAAAAAGTTAAGTGATTAATTTTGAACTTAGCCCCTAATATGAATCTAAAATGTAGTATACTAATATCCCTCTAAAATATGTTTTGTTAAAAAAAAATAGTATGAGTCAAGTATTGGGAGTTAGTTTTTTTTTTTTAATTATTTTTATTTTTTTTATTTTTCATACTATAATTCGGTTGCCCATTTTTACCCCCATGTATGGCATGTCATCTAAATGAGATATATTAAAGTCCAAAAATACAATTAATTTGGTCAAAATGTCAACACACACTCGCCACCGGTTTGATGAGCCTTTTGCGGAGCTACTCCTCTAGTCTGATAACAAAAAGCATTTTCTTAATATATGTACAAATATCTCATTAATGTCGTAAACGATGAAAGTGTCCAAATTGAGCACGTTTATCACAAAACGACAATGTTTATCCATAAAAACACGTGCAAACCGCGACAGGCACTCTCAGACCTCAGTACATCATTAAATCGAGCCCCCGACGTTTTCTTTGCTCCTACTGCGTCGGCCGATCAATACCAGTTAAGAGGTATGATTTCAACTGTTAGTGGATCTTCGTTTTTAGGGTTTTCGACATCAAAGTTGTTAGTTACTTATTGCACCATATCCCAATTAATAATCCAAAGCTTCTTCAACTTCGATTCATTGTTTTTTTATCATACTTTCTTTAAACAATGATCAATGCTTGAACATGTTAAGCCCTCAATAAACAAACTTATATACCCTAATTCTTGACAGTTGACACATGGCCATGGGTGAGGAGGAACCAGTTAATCTGAATGAATATCAACAACTGGCAAGACAAGCGCTTCCAAAGATGTATTACGACTACTTTACTGGGGGATCAGAGGATCAACACACACTCAGAGAAAATACCGCAGCATTTAAGCGGATCACGTAATAGTTAATATGTTTATCTTCTTTATCATCATCATCTATCTCTGTTTTTTCACAACACTTGATCGATCATCAGTTTTCGGCCAAGAATTCTTGTGGACGTGAGCAAAATAGATATGTCAACCACCATATTAGGTTACAAAACTTCAGCACCCATTATGATTGCCCCAACAGCTATGCATAAATTAGCACATCCTCAAGGTACTTAATTCTCTATACAATCATATAACAGTATTCAAGATTTTCGTTTTATCCATCTTATAATATGTATTCTCCAGGAGAGGTCTTGACAGCAAAAGCAGCAGGAGCTTGTAATGTCATAATGGTATATAATTCCTACACTACTGCTTCTGCATCTCTCAATTAATTGCTTTACTTACTTTTTTTGAATTCTTCTTTTATACTAAGTTTCTGTTTTAGGGGTTATCTTTCATGTCTACGTGCACAATTGAAGAGGTTGCTTCTAGTTGCAATGCTGTTCGATTCTTTCAGTTATATGTATGTATCTCATCTTCATCACTTCTTCACTGTTGCATCCCACACCACATGAACCTTCAAATTTTCCGTCTGAAAATGTTTTCAATCTGTTTTTAGGTTTACAAGAGACGCGAGATATCTGCTTTGATGGTGAAAAGAGCAGAAGCAAATGGATTCAAGGCTATTCTTCTTACTGCTGATACTCCTAAACTTGGTCGTAGGGAAGCAGACATAAAAAACAAGTAAAATTCATCCCAAATTACTATTCTCTTCTTCTTTTTATTTCTATGTAAAAAATTGATCTTGTTGTGTAGAATGATTGCACCCCAGTTGAAGAATTTTGAAGGTCTTGTGTCAACCAAAGTAGAAGATGTAAGTGAAATCACTAATCTTTTTATTCTTCTTTTTTGGGTGTATATATATACCTTATCTTTATATGTGTTGCAGGATGAAGGTTCAAATCTTGAAGCTTTTGCAGCCAGGAGCTTCGACCCTTCTTTTTCTTGGAAGGTTTTGTTTGATTAAAATTAAAACGACACAAAATTCAATCTCTTGTTCGTATAATGAACTTGCAAGCATAAAGATCCATGAGTTTGTAAAATAATATGTTTTTTTGCAGGACATTGCTTGGTTAAGGTCGATTACAAAATTGCCAATTTTGATAAAGGGTGTATTGACCCGTGAAGATGGTATTTAATTAAGGCCATGAGGAGTTTGTTATTAACTTATTATTATTATTTTTTTGAAAATGGTGTTTATGTGTAGATATAGTCTTAGGTTTCTGAATGTTGGATCTTGGCAGCCATTAAAGCTATGGAAGTAGGAGTTGAAGGAATCATAGTCTCGAATCATGGTGCTCGCCAGCTAGATTATGTTCCAGCCACCATTGATGCTTTAGAAGAGGTGATTAATGATTAATTGATTGTTCATATCCAAATGCATTGCAAACATTAACAATTTATAAAAGAAAATCACCGGTTTTTCCTTTTTCGTAGGTGGTTCTTGCAGTTAAAGGACGTATACCAGTGATCTTTGATGGAGGAATAAGGCGAGGAACAGATGTATTCAAGGCTTTAGCTCTTGGTGCACAGGCTGTTATGGTAATTTTTGAATTGATGATGATGATGATGTTGTTGAATGTTGATATGGAATTTTTTGCAGATAGGGCGTCCAGTTGTATATGGGTTAGCAGCAAAGGGGGAGTATGGAGTAAGAAGAGTGATTGAAATGTTGAAAGATGAACTTGAGTTGACCATGGCTCTTTCTGGGTGTCCCACTCTTACTCATATTACCAGGAACCATGTCAGAACAGAGCTTGATCATCGCCATTGTAGACTTTAGTATCAGAATATCAGATGGTTTTAAGAAGTAAGTATTTCAGAATGTTGTATTATTAGATGAATAAAGTTGTAAGCATTCAAGTCCATTAAAAACTTTCCAGTTGTGTGTTCATGTGTAAACATTGTCTTGGGTTATAAACAGTGGTATGGATTCTTATTTCGGTCTTTTTGTATAAATCGCATGAAATTACAACCAGATTGGATCAAACTCTATTTTTGTTTCCATTGCGTATACTTTGTTTTAAATATGGATGACTAGGACAAACAACGATCACAAAGATCAACAAGGATCACTAAGATCAATAAAGGGTCGTTAAGATCAGATGACTGGATCACTCACATCAACTTTACGAATCATGTGCCCATCAACATGTTTGCAAGGTCCATCCATAAGCATGTTAGCTTAATAGTCACCGGGACAAACAAGTCAAACATACAAAATGTTGGGGTATGAAGTCTTGTCCAACGTGGAGGGCTTGATGCTCATGAAAGATGCCCGCGGATGATGCTTAAGGAAGATTTTCATGCGATGATGGAAGATGCTCGCACAGGCTGACTCAGACATATTTGGAGTCCGGGGCTAAAACAAGATAAAGGGCCCCTGAATATACCACAAGCTCATGACCTTTAAATAGCTAAATTTTGTATAAGATTATTGTTGATATGCGAGCGAAGTATTTAAGTTATTTAACGAACTAAACTACATTTTTTATTTAGAAGAAACAAATTTATTTATAAACGAATTAATAAATTAAATTTAAATAAAGTAAATTTCTTTGCTAAGAAATTGTTTAGATGCGAGGTTGTTAACTTTTCACCTAATTTATATATAAATGTGTAACATCCCAAAAATCATAAGTAAAAATTTTGTTTTTAGTTCAACCAAAACCATCAAATATTCATGTCAAATCATCATAAGTATGTCAATGTGGAAATAGTTATCAGAGTACAATCCAAAATCATAAAATACTAGACACGGGTGGGCACGCTGGGATCAAGCCGGATCCTTCCCCATTGAACCGGAAATACCTGAAACATAATCTTAAACCATAAGCACAAAGCTTAGTGAGTTCCCCAAAATACCACATACCATACATACAATGGACCGACCCGACAGATCTGTCAGCAATATGCCATGGGCCCCACCCAACACATTTATCAATCCCTTCTTGGCATCATGCCCCTCCATGTATACATACAAATACATACAATGCATGCAAGAGTCACACAGACAACTAGCATCCGATAAACATAAATCACTGGGCCGACATTGGTGCTTTCGACCCGCAAATACTATGAGAAGATTCACCTTCATCTGCTGATAAACAATCACACACACAAGTTACTGCTACGATGACTCCTCAAACTGAACACTTTCAAACTAACCCTAATTACTATTTAGGGTAATAACCCACAAATAAAGGTCCAAACCATAATCCATCATACTAAGAGTAGAATACCATTTTACCCTTCTCATACTTGGCCCAACCATTATTGCCCAAAACCCAATATGACCCAAGGCCCAAAAATGACCCAAAAGCCCTTCTGGTGAGTACACCAAGCGTACTACCCTATTACGCCCATCGTACTAGACTTAACATATAAGGAAATCGGGGGCTCAATATGTTATGTTGAGCGTACCTAGAGGATACGCCCATCGTACTCCCCTGATGCCCAAAAGTTCATATTAAGCACTTAATACCTAACGTCTAGATGTATAAATCATAGATCTAGCTCTTGAGAATGTCTTAACTGATAAAGTCGTCAACTTAATGCCTTTGCATAGCTCAAAGAGGTCCAAAATCAAACTCTAACTCCCTAACTTCACATTATGAACAACAATTCATGCATGGTTGAATCAAAGCCATCAAGATACGATTTTTATGCTCAAGGGACCTCAGAAACATCAAGAAATGTTAACCCAAACGTATGGAGTAGCTTTTACTCATAAGAATCAACCCAAGGGACCAAAATATGCCAAAACCCTAAGTAAAACTAGATCTAGGCAATGAACCATAAAGGTTGAGACTTTATACCTTCAGAAGGATGATCAAGATGAATAAATTCAGGATCCACAAGCTCCAAGCCAATCAACACTTATTTAATGAGTTTATTCTTATTCAATAAGCACCAAAAACACACCAAATCACTAAAAACCTCAAGGATCTCACAAATGAGGGCTAGGGTTTCGAGGGGACTGCTTTGGGACAGTGGATGCTGGTGATGAGAGAGGCCTTGAGGTCATAAGGTGTTTAAATAGGTTCCAAACCCTAAATTTTATGGTTTTGCATTTTGCATGAGTACGCTAAGCGTACTCATACGTACGCCCATAATAAGTGAAAGAACCCGTGATCTCATTAAATTAGTAACGCCCAACATAACTATCAATTACGCTTAGCGTAACGGCCTTTAATTTAATAAAAAAATATTTAAAACTTGAGAAATTCACCTGGGAACCGGGCGTTACAATTCTCCTCCACTTGAATCAGACTTCGTCCTTGAAATCTGCCGACGCAAATAACTCTGGGTAATTCTCCCTCATGTCTTCCTCAGGCTCCTATGTCCACTCTGAACCCTTCCGGTGCTGCCATTGAACCTTCACTAGACCCACAACTTTGTTTCACAAATTCTTTGTCTTCTTGTCTAGAATCACAATCGGTCTCTCTATGTAATTCAGGTGCTTATCAACCTGGATATCCATCATCAACCAAGCACTTTCACAGCTGAGAGACATGAAAAGTGTTCATTGATTACTGGGAGTCGAAAAAGTTGACGGTGAAGAACTGATATTATTCGTCAAGAAGAATGATGGTTCACACCAGATGTGCATTGATTACCAGGAGTTGAACAAGTTGACGGTGAATAACCGTTATCCTCTTCCACGGATTGATGACCTCTTCGATCAATTACAGGATGCATCTTGGTTCTCCAAGATCGATTTGAGGTCAGGATATCATCAGGTGAGGGTTAGAGAGGAGGATTTGGAGAAGATCGCATTTCAGACTCGTTATGGTCATTACGAATTCATGGTGATGCCATTTGGGATCACTAATGCGCCTACGGTGTATATGGATTTGATGAATCGGGTGCGCTGGCCGATGCTCGATCGATCAATTATTGTGTTCATTGATGATATCTTGGTGTATTCCAAGACTAGGGAGCATCACGACGAGCACCTTCGAGAGCTTCTTGGGGTTTTGAGGAGAGAACGACTATATGCCAAGTTCTCAAAGTGTGATTTTTTGTTACGAGATGCTCAGTTCTTAGGGCACCTCGTTAATCAGGATGAGATTTTGGTCGATCCGGCCAAAATCGAGGCGGTTATGCAGTGGGAGGTCCCAAAATCTCATTCGAAGATCAGGAGCTTCTTGGGTTTAGCAGGGTATTATCATATATTTATCCAGGAATTCTCCAAGATTGTAGTACCCCTCACTCTTCTGAAGAGGAAGGGCGTGGATTTCCTATGGGGGCTTGAGCAGCAGGATGCATTTAAGACACTGAGGCAGAAGTTGTGTAAGGCACCAATGTTGACCCTCCCTAAGGGTGTTGAGGACTTTGTGGTATTTTCGGCAATAAGTGAAAATTGACAAAAGAAGAGAAGATTTTTACTTTTTAGATATGTTTTAGGTTATACATGGAGTTTAATCATGTTATAACTTTTTTATAGTTGAAAGAATCATGAAGCTCTTGAGTTGGAGCTTTTAATTGTTTTGGGTATAATGAAGAAATGATAGTGTAATGTTTGATTTGGATTTATGTGTAATTTTCATTTATGTTTAATCATGTTGTAACTTTTTTATAGTTGAAAGAATCATGAAGCTTTTGAGCTGGAGCTTTTAATTGTTTTGGGTATAATGAAGAAATGATAGTGTAATGTTTGATTTGGATTTATGTGTAATTTTCATTTATGTTTAATCTGGATTTTATACGGTGTTTGTATATTTTATTTATAATTATTCAAGAAGTTGATTTGGTTATTTTATAAACAAAAAGATAAAATTCAACAAAAAATAACACAGAAGGGTAAAATGGTCATTTTTATAATTCAGAAGTGTAATTCAGAGGTTCCAACTAAACAACATTTAAATATTTAGATCTTAAAAATTAAGACCCTATTAGAAATTCAAACATCTTAAAAATTCAGCTCTTAAAAATTTAAATTCTGCCAAACAACCCCTAAATGTTTAATTAGATGTCTTGACACTTACCTTAAGTATTTACCTTATCTCTTGATGACCTAGACACATTATTCCTTACATAGCATCACTTTAAGTCTTGCCCCATACTTGCCTCTCTCTCTCTCTCTCTCTCTCTCTATATATATATATATATATATATATATATATATATATATATATATATATATATATATATATATATATATCAAAGTAGTTTTTATGTATTGTCATTTAAATGTTATATATGATTGATTTATTTATTAACATTTGGGTATTTTCTTATTATGCCTCATAATAATCTATTTTATATTTTCATCAAATAAATACAAGATTGATCCCAAGGTATAGTTTTATGATATTTAACCGCTCGAAAAATACCCTTAACAATTTTCCGTTGTTTTGGTTCGTAATGTATTAAAATTTCGATTTCTTACAACTATTGAATACGAGTTCTTAGATAAAATTTAAATTACTCATCAATCAGAGATGCGTATTCAATACGCATTCAAATGACATTATTTAATAAATTTCACAAACCATTTTTAGTTTGGAATAATAGGTTGTAACAGAATTTATCATTAGTTACTAGTTTTATTTTCATTTATGATAAAAATACTCATATTGCTTAAAAATCAAAATTCATAACTTTGCCAATTTATACAAATTGTTACGATGTGTTTTATATGTTTTTGAAGAAGCAAATTACATGAACTAGGAAGCTAGGAAGTCAGGCTTACATAAAAACGGAATAAAGTGCAAAAAGAAAACTTAACCATAAAAAGAAATCTACCCATTATTGAATAACCAAGTCAAATAACTAAACTGGGAAATAAAGTCAATGGCATAAAAGTAGAATGGATAGAAATGTACGTAATGAACCAACCACGTGACAGGTGTTGTACTTTATTACATCTCATGCAATGTCAAGTGTAAACGATGAAAGTGTTTATACATAAAAACGACAATGTTTATCCATAAAAACACGTGCAATCAGTGTCCGCGACAGGCAGTCTCCGACCTCAGTACATCATTAAATCGAGACCCAGACATTTTTCTTTACTCGTCCTGTGTCGGCCGATCACTACCAGTTAAAAGGTATGATTTCAACTGTCAGTGGATCAAAATTGTTAGTTACTTATTGCACCATGAATGCATATCCCAATTAATAACCCAAAGCTTCCTCAGCTTCGATTCACTGTTTTTTTTATCATACTTTCTATAAACAATGATCATTTTGCTAATTAATGCTTGAACATGTTAAGCACTCAATAAACAAACTTATATACCCTAATTCCTGACAGTTGACACATGGCCATGGGTGAGGAGGAACCAGTTAATCTGAATGAATATCAACAACTGGCAAGACAAGCGCTTCCAAAGATGTATTACGACTACTTTACTGGGGGATCAGAGGATCAACACACACTCAGAGAAAATACCGCAGCATTTAAGCAGATCACGTAATAGTTAATATGTTTATCTTCTTTATCATCATCATCTATCTCTGTTTTTTCACAACACTTGATCGATCATCAGTTTTCGGCCAAGAATTCTTGTGGACGTGAGCAAAATAGATATGTCAACCACCATATTAGGTTACAAAACTTCAGCACCCATTATGATTGCCCCAACAGCTATGCATAAATTAGCACATCCTCAAGGTACTTAATTCTCTATACAATCATATAACAGTATTCAGGATTTTCGTTCTATTGATCTTATAATATGTATTTTTCAGGAGAAGCCTTGACAGCAAGAGCAGCGGGAGCATGTAATGTCATAATGGTATTTAATCACTACACTGCTGCTTCTGCCTCTCTCAATTAATTGCTTTACTTGCTTTTTTTTTTTTTTTTTTTTTTATTTTTTTTTTATTTCTTTTTTTATACTAATTTTCTGTTTTAGGGGTTATCTTTCATGTCTATGTGCACAATTGAGGAGGTTGCTTCTAGTTGCAATGCTGTTCGATTCTTTCAGTTATATGTATGTATCTCATCTTCATGACTTCATTGTTGCATCCCAATTCCCACATGAAGCTTCATTTTTCCTTCTGAAAAAGTTTCCTATTCGTTGCTAGATTTACAAGAGACGCGAGATATCTGCTTTGATGGTGAAAAGAGCGGAAGCAAATGGATTCAAGGCTATTCTTCTTACTGTTGACACTCCTAAACTTGGTCGTAGGGAAGCAGACATAAAAAACAAGTAAAATTCATCCCAAATTACTATTTTTTTTGGGAAATCTGCGAAAAACTCCCAATATTTTAGGTCAGTTTACGATTTAGTCCCAAATTAAATTTTGTTTATAAAAAAGGACAGATTACCGGCTAAAACTTCGGATTAACCCTTCGTGGCCGGTTTCACAGATTTAGCCGGTATCTCGTCTTTTTTCGTTAATTAATCCAAATTTTGGGGCTTTTTCATTAATTAATCAAAATTTTAGGGTTTTTTCATTAATTATTACCAATAAACCAAAATATTTGGACTTTTCTGAAGGTTACATTTAAACTAATATATATTATATGATCTAATTTAATATATACTATTCCATGTCTTATTTCTTATCCTCTTCTAGGCTTACCGTGTGTTTTTATCAGTGTCGTCAAACCCAACAACAAAAATTTCACTCACAAGCCTCGTTAACTCCATCAATTTTCCAAAATTATTCATTTACAACTCTATGATCATCTTTCAATCTCCAAATAAAGAACGGAGAAATCCTTTGTTGATTACGTGGATGTCCCTATTACCTAACCATGACTTAAACCGTGGTTCCAACACTTAGATGTTCCTATTACCTAACCATGACTTGAACTCATACACTAATGGCGTTGTCCATAGTGTTGTTAACAATAGAAGACGAATCTCACATGTTCAACCACTGATACATTGGCTCAAGTCTTACTTGACCCTTGTTTCCTTACAACACTATAGAAGCCCCAACGTAAGATGAATCCCACATGGTTCATCATTTATTGGTTTTTTTTTGTCAAAAAGTAAAGCATTTTGGAAGCCCCAAATAGACTAAAACGTAATAATGACAATTATTGTAATATCACACCAATTGTTATTATGACTTAAACGTAACATCACAACAATTGTCATTATTACATTTTAGTCTATTTGGGGTTTCGAGAATGCATTAGTTTTTGGCAAGACAAAAACCAATAAATGATGAACTTTTTGATAAAGATCGGAACACAATCTTATTGATGGATCCAAGATCTCCTTCTCGTCCCAAGCCTTTTTCTCCTCAATCTTCTTCCAAAAAAAGCACTACAATATGCAATATTAGCCCCTCTTTCTCTCCTACAAGAATATAGCTCAATTAGGGTTTCTTTCAGAGTGTTAAGATGATAAGGGAGGTGGAAAGCCTTAAGGTCCTTTAAATATGACGCAAACCCTGAAAATTAGGGTTTTCACACTCAGCTCCTACTCGTCGAGTAGACTCTATAAATTACGCGACCATTAACACTCTCTACTCGGCGAGTTGGAACCTCCAACTTGTCAAGTTGATCAGACAACAAGAATATAAATTAATTAAATATTATACCTGGGAGTCGGGATGTTACACCTATTATAAGGAAACAAGGGTCAAGTAAGACTTGAGCCAAGGTATCAATGGTTAAACCATGTGGGATTCGTATTTTGTTGTTAACAAAACTATGAACAATGCCATTAGTGTATGGGTTCGAAATAAGGTTCGAGTCATGGTTAGGTAAAAGGAACATCTGAGTGTTGGAACCGTAGCTCGTAGGTATACTAAATTAATATTTTAATAGTTTATGATGAATAGCTTGTTGACATTTTTTTTACAATTAGAGTTAACATTCTTCATGGTTTTCAGTACATAATATTGAGTTGATTTTTTTACCTATGTTGAGTTTTTTAAGCTTAATGGTTCATTCTTCATGGTTTTCAAGCCCTATTGTAAGGAAATAAGGGTCATGTAAGACTTGAACCAAGGTATCAGTGGTTAAACCATGTGGGATTCGTATTTTGTTGTGAACAACACAATGGACAATGCGAATAGTGTATGGGTTCGAAATAGGATTCAAGTCATGGTTAGGTAATAGGAACATCCAAGTGTTGGAACCACGGTTTAAGTCATGGTTAGGTAATAGGGACATCCACGTAATCAACAAGGATTTTCTCCGTTCTTTATTTGGAGATTGAAAGATGATCATAGAGTTATGAATGGATAATTTTGAAAAATTAATGGAGTTAACGAGGCTTGTGAGTGAGATTTTTGTTGTTGGGTTTAACGACACCGATAAAAACACACGGTGAGTCTAGAAGAACATAAGAAAAAGGACATGGAATAGTACATATTAAATTAGATCATATAATGTATATTAGTTTAAATGTAATCTTCAGAAAAGTTCAAATATTTTGGTTTATTGGTAATAAATAATGAAAAAACCTAAAATTTTGATTAATTAATGAAAAAGCCCCAAAATTTGGATTAATTAACGAAAAAAGACGAGATACCGGCTAAATTTGTGAAACCGGCCATAAAGGGTTAATCCGAAGTTTTAGCCGGTAATCTGTCCTTTTTTGTAAACAAAATTTAATTTGGGACTAAATCGTAAACTGGCCTAAAATATTAGGACTTTTTCGCAGATTTCCCTTTTTTTTCTTCTTTTTTTTTTCTATGAAAAAATTTGAGCTTGTTTTGTAGAATGATTGCACCCGGGTTGAAGAATTTTGAAGGTCTTTTGTCAACCAAAGTAGAAGATGCAAGTGAAATCACTAATCTTTTTATTCTTCTTTTTTGGGTATATATATATATATATATATATATATATATATATATATATATATATATATATATATATATATATATATATATATATATATATATATATATATATACCTTATCTTTATATGTGTTGCAGGATGAAGGTTCAAATCTTGAAGTTTTGGCAGCCAGGAGCCTTGACCCTTCTTTTTCTTGGAAGGTTTTGTTTGATTAATGAACTTGGAAGCATAAAGATCTATGAGTTTGTAAGATAATATGTTTTTTTTTTGCAGGACATTGCTTGGTTAAGGTCGATTACAAAATTGCCAATTTTGATAAAAGGTGTATTGACCCGTGAAGATGGTAATTAAGGCCATGAGGAGTTTGTTATTATTATTATTATTATTGAAAATGGTGTTGATGTGTAGATATATTCTTAGGTTTCTGAATGTTGGGTTTTGGCAGCAATTAAAGCTATGGAAGTAGGAGTTGAAGGAATCATAGTCTCGAATCATGGTGCTCGCCAGCTAGATTTTGTTCCAGCCGCCATTGATGCTCTGGAAGAGGTGATTAATGATTAATTGATTGTTCATATCCAAATGCATTGAAAATGTTAACAATTTATAAAAGAAAATCACAGGTTTTTCCTTTTTCGTAGGTGGTCCTTGCAGTTAAAGGACGAATACCAGTGCTGTTTGATGGAGGAATAAGGCGAGGAACAGATGTATTCAAGGCTTTAGCTCTTGGTGCACAGGCTGTTATGGTAATTTTGAATTATAAATTGGAGGGAAATGATTAAATTACTGATGATGATGTTGAATGTTGATATTGAATTATTTGCAGATTGGGCGTCCAGTTATTTATGGGTTAGCAGCAAAGGGGGAGTATGGAGTAAGAAGAGTGATTGAGATGTTGAAGGATGAACTTGAGTTGACAATGGCTCTTTCTGGGTGTCCCACTCTTACTCATATTACCAGGAACCATGTCAGAACAGAGCTTGATCATCGCCATTGTAGACTTTAGTATCAGAATATCAGATGGTTTTAAGAAGTAAGTATTTCACAATGATGTATTATTTGACGAATAAATCTGTAAGCATTCTTGTCCATTAAAAACTCGTCATTGTATGTTCATGTGTAAACATTCCCTTGGGTTATAAATGTTGGTGTGCATTCTTTTTTTTTTTTTTTTTTTTTGTATAGATCACATGAAATTACAACAGGATCCGATCAAACTCTATTTTGTTTCCACTGTATGTATGGATCGCTAGGATCAACAATCACCACAAGGATCAACAAGGCTCACTAAGATCAAATGGTTGGGTCACTAAGATCGACTTTAGGAATCAAGTGCCCATCAACATCCATATGAAACCATGGAGTGGGTTTTCAAGGTCCATCCATATATGCATACTAAATTAGAGGGTGTTTGGGATTGTTTTTAAAATAACTTTTTGATTTTTTTTTTTTTGTCAAGAATTAAAAAAATGGTTTTTCAAAAGTTAAGAAATTGTATCTTTTTGTGGTTTTTGGCCTTTTAAAAAGTAAAATGCATTCAAAAGTCAAAAAATATGGTCTTAGTGAAAATTAAAAACAATTTTTAACTTTTACTCTTAAAAGAATTTTATAAAAAGAACTTTTGAGTTTAAAAAGTAATCCCAAAATAGTCACTAAGACAAGTAAGTGGCGCAGACAAAATGGGATTAAATCCCTATAAAAGCCCGACACACACTCAAGTCAACCTCATTCTAAGTTTAAGTGAACTATGTTTGATAAATACTTATGCTATCCACATACAAACAAGAGTACTAGATGTATATTCAAACCGTTTATTTGTCAAAAACAGCGATAGGGACATGTATTTGGTATTTACTCACCTTTGTGTGATGAAGTATATATATATATATATATATATATATATATATATATATATATATATATATATATATATATATATATATATATATATATATATATATATATATATATAAGCGCTTAATGATCCTTATGTAACATCCCAGGTGGTACTAATAGGAAAAAAAATGGGTTGTGGAGGCTTTATGTTGATTACATGAAGTTGAATAAAAAGTCATCAAATAAGGGTCTATAAGGAGGATGTTTACAAGATTGCATTCATAATGGAAACTATGAGTTTTTGGTAATGCCTTTGGGCTTGACTAATGTCCCAGATTCTTTTCAAGCACGAATGAACCACATATTCAAGTTATTAGTGAGGAAATGTGTATTACCGTCTATAATGGCATCTTTATTGATAGTCAAACCTTGTAAGAACATTTGAATCATTTATAAGACCGGAGGGTGTGGGTGGGAAACTTCCCTCACTTTTTTTGGGCCACAACATATTTTCACTCGTTTTTTTTTCCCTCACCTAAACCCAAGGAATTGATGGGAAGCTTCCCTCACTATTTGTTTTTTTATTTATTTAAATAAAATTAATTGATTTTAATGATAATTGGAATATAAAATTATAGTGTCTATTTTGTAATGTTAGAAAACTATTTTTGTGAAGAGAACTCAGAACTGGGGTGTATTCTGCCATAAGACCAAAACATAGGGGCCAAATATGTCATTTTCGGAAACTTCTTCCTTCTTCGATAAACCTACAAACTCAAAAAAAAAAAAAAAAAAAAACAAAAAACAAAAACAGACAAATTACAGCAAATCACAAGAAGAGAGAGTGCGGCAATCCCTCCCCCCACCTCCTATCCCGCACCACCGGTGCTCCTCCGAGCAGGAATGGCTCCCACGCCTCCTTCCCGCTCCACTTCGTCCGGCCTAAGTTGTATTTGTATGCACCTAACATACTTATTTTGCCAAAAGAGGTAAACATGTTTTTGCTGTTTGATTTTGTATCTGATGACTTGACTAACGGATAACAGTACAAAATGACTATATTACTCTCAAACAACAATTTTTATAATTATTTCTTTATGATTTACCATTCACATTGACGATAATCTACATCTAGAAAAATTAATTAAGCTAGTAATAATCCTAAATGCTCATCTTATGGAACTCTCGTACATAAACATAACATCTTGAATTATCCAAACAAAAAAATAAATAAATAGCAGGTTGAGGCGTATTCCCAAAATAATTCTCCATTATATAAATATAATTAATATATATATACCCATCCATCCCAATTACAGCACAACACTAATTTAACATGAGAACCTAATTAACGTGAGTACTAGAAACACAAAGTTAGCTACTCTTGTTGACAGCCTGCATCTCCATTGGTGAATTAGTGATACTACCAACAGACCCCATTGTCTGTGAGCTCAACTGTGGGCTTGCAGGACAATTACCCTCCTGACCACCTCCACCTCCACCTCCACTCATTGTCATTGGAGGGTGGATCCCACCTGAACTCAGCTGTGGACTCATCGGAGTCCGCTGACTCATCTGCTGTGGACTCGCCTGTTGCTGCTGTCCCACTCCCATCCCTGGTGACCCCACTTGCTGCTGAGGTGGCGAAAGTACCGCCTGTAACGGTGATGTTGACTCTTGCTGCTGCTGCTGCTGTTGCTGAGCTGGCATTTGCTGCATCTGTTGCGTCATTTGTTGTTGCTGTTGCTGTTGCTGTTGCTGTTGTTGAACATTCAACTGTTGTTGTTGCTGTTGCTGCTGTTGTTGATTCATGTACACATTCATCCCTGACATCAGCTTTGGTGGGGCCATAGCGGTTCGTTGCATCGGGTTCATGGTGTTAGCAGCACGGTTCATAGTGGGACCCAGCATCGAGTAGTTACTCGACCCTGGATGGACCTGTCGGTTCCCACCAGGCAATCCAGTGATATTACTATTTTGCCCTCCACCCGCACCCAACAGGTTCCTACTATGTGCCATTCTCAGCTTCGTTGTCATGATGGCAGCCTGAGCGGGCGTTATCATTCCATTCCGAAGTTGCTGACTAATCACATTACTAAAACTTGAAGCCTGACTCATATTAATCGGGTTTTGTCCCATTCCCGAAATTGCCCCTGTCATTGGCGGGGTCCCACCACGACCCATCACATTCCCCATCCCTTGAAGCCCCACCATGTTGTTTCCGCCCGTTCCCGTTCCCATTCCGGTGTTTCCAAGTCCCATCATCAGCTTCCTTTGCTGCATCTGAGGCTGTTGTTGTTGTTGTTGTTGTTGTTGCTGTTGCTGTTGCTGTTGTTGTTGCTGTAGAAGCTGAATTTGGAGTGGTGTTGCTTTGTTAAGCATGTGACCTAACTGTTGCATGTTTGAATTCTGTCCCATTGCGTTTAAATGTGATAATGGATTTGATGCAAGCATCATGGCAGATGATCTTTGTAACTGCTGTTGCATTAGCTGATTCTGTTGTTGTTGGAAAGAGGGTTGTGATTCCGATTGAAGAGGTCTTGATTGTGGCAACATTCCACCTTGAGGAGGGTGCATCCTGCCACCTGTCATGTTCTGTTGTGATTGGTTCATTGACATTGACACGTTATCTGTTGATGCTTTTGCAACTTCATTAACGGAAACTGATTCCGGGATTTGTTGCATTTCACCACCTGCTGCATTATTATTATTATTATTATTATTATTATTATTATTATTAGATTGTTCAACGGATGATCGAACAGTGTTTGTTGGTTTTGGTTGTAAATGATCGGCTTCCACTTGATAACCTTCACGCACTATCTGTATACACACATATAAAATCTTTCATATACAAGAAACCTGAAAAAAAAACAATTTTTAAATTTGTAAATTTTATTTCAAAACACATACCAGCGTGCAGAATTGGGATGCAAGCAAGTCTGCAAAATGCTGTAACATCAAATCAAACAACAAGTCAGAAACATATAACATATAATAACACTATCAAAAAAAGTTTCAAAAATAAAAAAGAAGATGGAAACTAACAGTATTTGGAAGAGTAGGAAGACATTCTTCTGCTCCCAAATAATCACAATCATCCATTTCACCATAATGCATTGCTACACTGCCATCATCACGTTTCTCTGACAAAATCAATCTGGTTCTTGACTTTGGCACTAGTGAATATCCATTTCCTGGAAAGGGAAGGGCAAAACGGTAAATACTAAATACTAAATACAAAAGCAATCAATCAAGATTTTCATATATTAAACTCCAAAAAACAAACCTTGAAGTACACGTTCAGTCTGGAGAAAGTTCAAAACCCTAGTCTTGCAAACATTCATGCTCCCTCCAGCAAGTGATTTAGACAGAGGCATTTTACAGGCTTCATCTTTGGGATTCTCAGTATTGTGATCATTGAATAAGTGATGATTGAGTTGTTGAGTGGGAAAAGCAGTTGACTTTTTGTACTCATCAACCTTATTCTTTTTGTTATTGAGTTGATATCTGAGAGTCAACATTTCAATTTTGGAGAATCGATCACGCATGCTTTTATCAGCTTCCTTTCCAACAAGAGGACTGGAGGCATTAAAGGGCCCACTCACAACACTAGCAGGAGATGCAACCCCACTCATGGCAGGGGTTTTAGGGAGGGAGTTTGACCTCCTGGATGCCATTTGAGCATTAGAGGTCAAAGATCCTGCCACTGTAGGAAGGGAATTAACTGCTGATTTTTCTCTTTGTGAAGCTGCTGTTGGAGGTACACCATACTGGCCACCCAGAGACCCACTTGAAAATTCCCCTGATTTTGATGACAGGGGAGATTGAGGTAAAGTTCCGGAAGAAACACGTGGACTTTGAACGGTTTTTCTTCTTTGGAAATTTTCTTCCTTTCTTGAATTATCAAGTGAATTTCCAAGATTGTTCCATTGAGTTGGTGGGAAACTTGATCTTGCAAACTGTTGAGGAGGCATCTCATACTTGGGTTTATCAGACTCAAGTGGTTCTTGTTTCAGATTGTATCTCATTCCAGGCTGACCCATTGTAAACGGGTCCTGATTGAACCCTCCATCAAACATTGGTTGCGGATACTTTTGGATTCCAGGGTTATTAGGTAACTGAATCCCTCTCCCTTGTTGTTGTTGTTGTTGTTGCATGATTGAATTTTTCCACTGGGATTCTGGAACATTGAATCCATCCATGTGTGATCCGGTTATCTGTTGCTGTTGACTACCATCAAGACCCATGGGATTTGACCTAGCTCTTTTCAAACTAGCCATAGGGGACAGCTGTCCACCATCTTGGTTTTCCCTCTTCCCAGACATATTTGGATTCATATTGTCCCCATATGAATTCATCATCTCCTGCCCAGGAGAAGCTCCTGCTGCACTGAACATAGGATTTCCAGCACCAATTTGATATTTTGATTGATACGACAATGAAGGAGATGCTGATGTCATCATATTGTTTGGACCCATGTTTTGGGTAGTCAGATTCACAAGATCAGATATTTGTCCAGAATTTGAGTTTTCTGGGATTCTGTCCATGCAGACCTTCTTTCCTTGGATTTGGTTGTCAGATCCAGAAACAGCTCCTGCCATCTGTCTCAATCTCTTTCTTCGAAGATCCGGTATATTCAAGTTCAGCTGAAATAAGGTAGGTGAGCCTTCTAGAAGCATTATCAAGACTTTATAATTTATACTTTCATACCACTTACCTTTGCAGAAGTTGGACTTTTACAGAGTCTTTCTAGGTTAGGAGTCGGATCAAGATTCAGCTTTGGTTGTAAGGCTTTTAGTATACGTGCTTCGGCTTCCATTAAATCACCATAAGTCCAAGAACTATCAGAAATTAAAGGAATGTCCTTCACAACATTCTCCAATGACATTTTAAGGCGTAGTTTTCTAGTTAAAGGAGACATGTCTGCAGACGAACCATTAACTCCTGCTTCAAAACCACAATTCCTGTAATCACGCACCTACAGTATAATATAGATTAATATTTGGTATATCACTATATGTCTAAAGCTTTAGTTTTAAGTAATTTATTTGGTTTACTTACCTCACATACAACTGCTCCTTTATAAAACTTGCATGGTATATCATCCAAGAAATCTGCAGGTAACAGGCCACGCTCTATAGCCTTGATATACAAAAAGTAAAAACAAGTGGTTAAAGGAATACTTGTTCATAGATCACTCAATTGAACATATTTGGATACAATCATGGACATTATTAATACTAACCAAGAATAGGCTTTCTGATGTGCGATCATATGGGTGCAAAAATTTTGGATCATCTTGTACAGTGGCTTGATGCCCAATACGGTTCTGTAAGTGTGTGGAAAGACAGAGTTAGCTAGGGTAAACTTGTCTTTTTAAATGAATGTAGAAGGCTGACATGATGTGTAACAAACCTCAGAGGGGTTTCCAATTGAATATCCATCTGGGAAGAGGTTTATGATGAAAGAAATTTCTGCATCTGACAAACATTAAAAGAAAAATGAAAAGTTAGCAATTGCAGGAAACTGAAGAATAGAAGTAAATGTTCATTTAGGAAGATACCTGAAATTTCAGCATCGTCATTGTTATCCTCAGTGACATTAACCTATACATATATCAACATACATTATTGAACATAAATATTTAGCAACATAAACCGATCAAGAGCTTACTGGGTTGGCATATGACCAAGTATAGTAGTTACAGTATGCAAAAAATTAATAAGAGTTAGCTTGATGGAATAAGCTGAACTAATAGCAGTTGACCCTAATCCAGCCTTTCCTCCATTCCATATAAATGGGCTTATATTATGAAGATTTAGATTGTCCCGAAAGAACAAATAAACTGAGTTTTTTAAAAGTCTTAAAAGAACATATTTACAATGTTTCAGGAGTTCCCCAATTCTTCTGCGTTCATTACGAAATCAACTCTGATTCTATACTTTTCCCCCAAAGTTCAAAAATCATCGGTTTTGTTAGAAAATAATTAGTGTTGTCGCTTCGTTACAAAATAATTTCGATTTGGAGAAATTTATACATCAGATTTGATTTAAGATTTCTTAGAATCAATTAGTTTGGGATTGAGAGATTTCAGTTTAACACAACAGAGCTACAAGTCAATTTGCATAGATGAATATGAGATTTAACCTATTTACGAAACAATTAGAAAGCTAAATACTTGAAATTGAACGGAAATTAAGAGTACAACATACCGATGGTTTTGTAGCAGCAATAACTGACAGGTTTTTGGGAATTTCAGGAGGAGCGTCGACGTCGCCAACTGTAGGCGTTTCAGGTTTAGGTTTGGGGCGACAACCTCTCTTCGAAACCTTGAAAGAAACCCTCATCGTCATTCAAAATTGGGGAATGAATTTTACTTCTCAGAGCAGATCGGAGTGGTTCCACAAATGAATCCGATAAACCCCAACAAGGGGTTTGGAATTACATTGGCATTACAACAAGATCGCCATAGACAGAGCTCCGTAAGAAAAACAGTGATTGTTGATTTAATATGAGAAAGAGCGATTTGGGAATTTAACAAAAGAGAGATGCTTGTATTATATATAGCGCGGAGGGTGGGGGGCAATTGACTTGCTTTTGCTTCTTAGCTCCGGCCTCCGAGGGCTCCGTTTGGCGGCACTTTGGTCGCTGCAAATGTCTACTCGAAAGCTCGACTTGTTGAAGATTTCGATTGGATGCGTCTCATAAGGAACGTTTCTATTGGTAATTTCTTTTCTAATTTCGGAAGTTATCTATTATGAGGTTTATAAGTTGGTTTTTTTTTGTCTGAACATTTTTTAGGCCTTTATTTATTTATTTATTTATTTTGTGCTGGATTCTAATTTAGACATTAGAGTGGTAGGTGTGGGCCGGGGTTATTGAGAAAAAGATAAAAAAAAAAAAATAAAAAAAAAAAAAAAGAAGGTGTTATGGAATGTAACGGTGTTAACGGGAAGCAACATGCATACGTATAACATCTAATAACGGGAAAAAAGAGCGGTATTTGCGTGTTATAACGCCTCTTGGGGCGTTGCCCATACCCAACGACTTAGTTTTGTATTCATGTTGTTCATCTTCAAAAACCTTCTAAACAGAAAAAATATTTTTTTCATGAATGCTTTTTTTCTTGTTTTTCTTTTTTAACATCTTCAAATATTAATATTTTTTTATTTGATTGTATTTTTTTAATATTTCTTTATTCCAACTATAGCGAAATACAATAAACATTAAATATATTTGTTAATTCATACCATTTTACGTTTATTATTTTATATTACAACACATTTTAAAAAAAGGACTTAATTATTCTATTGTCATTAAAATACAAAATAATTTAGATACACATGAAATAAACAAAAAAAAACGGTTATGAAAATAAAATTAAAATGTTATATAATAATAGATAAAATTTGATTTAGATTCATTAACTATTTATAATAGACGAATGGTCCCTATGGTTTAGGGTAATTTACGCGTTTGGTCCTTAACTTATTTTTTTAACTCGGAAGGTCCCTACTGTTTGTTTTTGTTACACGCTTGGTCCCTATCTTACCTAGAAAGACTTTATGCCCTTGATTTTTTTACTTTATTTAAATAAACACACCCTTAATCTCACCCTCTCACCTTACCTCACTTACCCCATCATTTTTCCCTCTTTAAATAATAGTCTTTTTAGGTAAGACAGGGACCAAACGCGTAACAAAAATAAACAGTAGGGACCAAACGCGTAACAAAAACAAACCATAGGGACCTTCCAAGTTAAAAAAAATAATTAGGGACCAAGCACGCAAATTACCCCAAACCATAGAGACCATTCATGTAATTTACTCTTAATAATAAAATCACAAAAGACTAAGTTAAAAAAAATGATTTACGACAAAGAGTATGTATGATTCAAATATTGAGTTTTTTTAAATAAATTGAAATTTAAATGAATTTGAATTTGATGGTATCTTTCAGTATTTTAAAACTAGAAGTATTAAAATTTAATATTGAAAAACTATTTTAAGTTCATAAAAATTAGTTTATTTTAGTAGTCTACAGACATTAAAAAACAAAATGTTTTCTTACACATTGCATATGTTTGGCATCATCTACTGCAGAGGTTTGTACATATGGTCCAGATATTGCATGCCTTTTTGCTTATAAAATATGCAACTTAAATGGGTTATGGGAGGGTGTAGACTTATGCCTTTTTTTTTAAATAATTATTGTAATTCAGATTAAAACCATTAAGACTTTGTATGATATGATAAATTGAAAAGTAGTTTGAGTAAATTACACGAATGGTTTTTATGGTTTAAGTAATTTGTACGTTCGGTCCTTAATTTATTTTTTTAACTTGGAAGATCTCTATAGTTTGTTTTTGTTGCGCGCTTGGCCCCTGTCTTACCTAAAAAGACTATTTTTCCCTTGATTTTTTAATTTGTTTAAATAAAATGTGATAGGTAAGGTAAGGTGAGGTGATGTGAAAGTGGGTTTGAGGTTGGGGTGTGTTTATTTAAATAATTAAAAAATCAAGGAAAAAATAGTCTTTTTAGGTAAGATAAGAACCAAGCACGCAACAAAAAACAAACAGTACAGACCTTCAGAATTAAAAAAAATAAGTTAGGGACCAAACATGCAAATTACCCCAAACCATAGGGACCATTCGTGTAATTTACTCAAGTAGTTTTTAGTTTATAAGAAGCTTTTCAATTCATTTAAAACTTAAACTTCCTTTTTGTTTTTCATGGTGGAAATTAGTAAATCGTCATTTACCTACCTTCAAATATTTTACGACTAGATTACGACATCCATCTTCTAGGTTGTAGAGTATTGTGTTGGATCCTAGCCTTGATGTTTCATTTGGGTGTTACATTAAGAATTCTAATCAACTTAACTTGAATTTTCTCCCGTTTTGTAGATGTCTAGTTCTGACAATCATGGTCTTCCCAAATCCCATGGAACAAGCTTTCCAAATGAAGATGATGTTCCACGATATGATCGAGGAACAAGAGATCATGCTTCACTTCCTCCACCTCCTCCAATTGTTCTCCCTAACCCACAAGTTCGAGGGCTTGAAAATTTCAAGCTCACTCAAGCCCTTTTGGAAAGTAAACATGAAGATGGGAAACCTATGTGTGCACACGTCTTAGAGATGAAGTCACACATTGACAGGTTAAAGATGTTGGGTGTCGATATCTCAGAGATGTTGGCTATTGACTGGGTTCTTCAGTCACTTCCTGAATCATATAGTGAGTTCGTTAGAGAGTACTATATGATGGATCACGACGTGACCCTCATTGGTATCACCTATTTGCTTATAGCTGTTGAATCAGCAATGATTTGGTGTGCTGGTCAAGCAAATTTGTCCGGTGAATCAAACTCCCAAACTTCAATGGACATTGAAAATGATGACATTGGAGATCCAGAAAAGGTAAACTCTGAGATAGTTCCTTGTGTCATTCCAAAAGAGTCCATTTGCTTTTATTGCCAAGAGAAGGGGCATTGGAGACGAAGCTACCCAATTTACCTGAGTGATCTAAGAGATGGGAGAGCCAAGACGTATGACTCTATTTCAGGTAAAATCCATTATCTAACTCTTTTAAGTTCCTATTCTAGATTCTGAATACATGATGTGATAAGATTACATTTTGATGTTTTGTAGAATCGAAGAAAAGAGAGGAAGCTTAAAGGAAGAAGTGAGCTGAATCTAATCATGAAGAAATGGATTTCGATCGCATTGCTTGAAGATTGGATTCTTGAGCTACTACTTGGAGTTAGAATAGATTGCTGAGAAATATGTAATAACATAGTTTTTCAATTGAATTGCATTGTAAGGACAATTTTTTTTCCGCAATAAAATGAATTTTTGATTTTATCTTATTTATTTATCCTTGCAATGGTGTGTATGAAAAATTGATGTTTGAAAGTTTCTATTGTTAGCAATAATGGATTTGATTCTTAATTATGTTATTTGTGGAAATGTCGAGAATTTGCCAAATAGGGAGAGTTTCTCATCGCCCAAGTTTCAATTGGACAGAAACTTGGAATCATACAACTTGGTTGTGCGATGAATGAGAAAATTTATAATTGGAAATTCAAGACTAATTCATTGACAAAGAGTCAAGTGAAGGTCTAGGAGATCGAGTTCGCAATGTTGTGTATCAATCAAGTCCACCACAAGAGTGATAAAGATATTAGTCATGATTTACTAAAGTTTAGTAAATATGATTGTACTTATAAGATTAAGTGTAATTCTGAGTTAATTGAAAAGGTTTCAATGAATAGCAGAACAAATAAAGAAGAATCAAGTAGGCAGAAAGATAAAAGTTTCTCTATTCTAAGAAGAAGGGAGAGTACCTTTTATTGTGTTTTATGATAAGTCTTAATGATTAAGAACCATGTCTTAATTGATCCTCTAAGTGAGTCTTAGTACATTTATATGTCTAAGAAGAGGAATCGAGAATTGTGGAAATGGTTAAATCAAGAAGTCAATCATACTTCATTCCAAAATCAAGTCTTAGAGTTATACTCCAAGATTGTGAATTGAGTTACAAATCTTTAGTAGGTTTATAACACTCAACATATGTAGAATTTGGAAAAGTTTTCTTATTCTAGCACATTTGAAATTGGTAAGTTGTGCTGTCTTGGATAAGACAAAGACCAACTAGAACCAATTATGTGAAGTGTTTTGTCTTAATAAGAACTACACTAACTCTTGAATATTTGTTTTGTCTAGGAAAGTTTCTTGACAAGAGAATCATATATGTCAAGAGGTCAGTGGGAGTTTTAATGATCTTGAAAAAGGTTTCAAGAACAAATCAATAATAAACCATGTCGATCATTACTAGCACACGACTTGAGTTTTACAGCCTATCGTGTTGACATTATTTTGTTTCTATGCCATTCCAATTGAGTTAATTATATATGTGGGTTCTATGAGTTCTCATTTGAATGCATAAAGCGCCTTGTTCGATGGAAAGTACATTGATATGTAAGGATAAGTTGCTAAACTACTTGGAAGACATGGTGGGCACTCGTGTTACCATAAGGCTAGAAATCAAAAAAGTTCAATCCATGAGTTTGGATTTGTCGCAAACTTGGTTTTGGCAAATTCACATGGATAGGAACTCATACACTATAAAAATCTAAGTGTCATAAGATTCCCCCCTTCATGAAAATGACCGTGAGGAAATGCTTTCACTAAGAGAGATTTTAAGAAGATAGCAATTGTGAAAAATTGTATTCTCAAATTCGATTATGGTTAGGGCATCCCTTTCCATAGTTTGAATTGTGAGATTTGGCAATTATTGTTTTCTGGAAGTTCAGCTTTTTTCTGAATACATGTCAAAGCTAGTGGGAGCATAAGTGTTATGCTTATATGATAATAATCATCATGATAGTGGGAGCATAAGTGTTATGCTTGTATGATTATTATGGCAAGTATTGCAAGTTAGCAATATTAATTATAGAAAAACAAAGATTCAATTTGCAAAGTTGCATGGGTTGAAAAGATGTTTTGTTATAATTAAGGGAGAGAATATTATACTTCGTTTCAAAATCTAAAGCTTAGATTGAGAAATTTAGTCAAAGGATACATAGTGTGTTCTTAAATTTCGATTATGATTACGGCATCCCTCTTCATAGTTCGAATTGTGAGAATGTGACTGTTGCGCGTGTCAAACCCAACAAATAATGGGGTACGATACACTCCAAAATAATCCCACTATGTTGCACTAGAAAGGTAGTATAAGGCAAGCATGGTCGATCCACAGAGACCCGGGATAATTAGTCTATACCTCTTTGCGCAAGGTACTATGGTCACCAATAGTAAAAAAAGAGGGGGTTTTAGAGTGAAATGACTAAACAAAAACATATTAATAACACACGCGATCAGCTAAATGAGTGAATTAAATTCAGATTTTGTAAGGACTCCAACTTCATGTATGACAACTTAGCAATGTGACTCAAATATGACACAAATTCGTTCAGTTCTATCTAAGTTGGTACTTGAAAGTGCTAATAAGCTCTAACACTTCCCATTCACCACATTAATTAACCAAAACAAGCTCTTTGATTAACCCTAACCTTATTAACCTAATCTAAACAAGCTCTTATAATTAGATTATAAGATTGCATGAAGCTTTATGTGAATGTTCCCAACAACACCCAATACTCCTCATAAGCTCGGGAGTATAAAAGTGTATGAATAAGATTTACACCAAATTCATTCAATAGAGATCAATTTAATGCTTCTTACTTGTTCAATTTCACAAAACAATTACGGATTTTGTAAAAGAGATAACTTGAATGACCTAACCCTAATTCAAATGGCCAATAATAATCACAATTAGAATCAAACATTCGATTGAAGCAAAATCAAATGCATTAGATAGAAATTAAGAACAAACATCATGTCATATGATTAAAGTCACTACCAAGAAGTCAAAACATGAAATTGGAGAAACTAGGGTTCTAAATGCATTAGATAGAAATTAAGAACAAACATCATGTCATATGATTAAAGTCACTACCAAGAAGTCAAAACATGAAATTGGAGAAACTAGGGTTCTAGCCACACATGGCTAGAACAAGATCACAAGAATAAAATATGGAATTAAAGTGCAATGAAAACTTACAAATACTAGAAATAATGTTTCCAAATGATTGCTAATCAAACCCTTGCAAAAACCTTTGAAAATCCTCCTCCAAATGTGCTCTGATATGTTGTGTATGTCTAAAAATGGCCCTTAACCCGTAATATGAAAGATAGGAAAAACTGCCAAAAGTTGGTTTCTGGGTCAAACACGGCCCGTGTTGGACATAGAGTAAAACTGACACAGCCCATGTTCAGCATGGTCAACAGCTCCCATTTTGGTCAACACGGCCCGTGTTGGACATAGAGTAAAACTGACATGGTCCGTGTTCAGCATGGTCAACAACTCCCATTTTGGTCAACACGCCCCGTGTTGAATTTTCAGTGTAAATCCAACACGGCCCGTGTACCCCTCTGACTCCGAATCCAAACTTGATTTTCCAAATTTTTCGTTCTCCACCCGATCATTCTGAAATCTTCACCAATGCTTCCCAACACTTCCCAAAGCGCGTTCCAATCTCCGGTTTACCTAGAAATAACATAAAAGTGTGCAAATAAGGTTGTTCTAGAGACTAACATGAATATGATGAAATGCAAGACAAATGAAGAACAATTATGCTAAATAGATGTATGCAAAGGGACTAAAAGATGTGCAAAAAGGTGCACAAATTGCACCTAACAAATCTCCCCAAGCTTAGACCTTTCTTGTCCTCAAGAAAGAAAAAGAAAAATCTAGACCGGAGAAAATAAAAGAAAAGAAAAGAAACACAAATCAAAATCAAAAACCTTTTGAAACTTAATGCAAAAATCAAAACAATCATGAAAAAGATTCAACCCATTTAACCTCGTTTTTGTAGCATACTTGAGAATGTATCTGTCGTGCCTTGAGTCAATTTGGCATTGGTCTCAAAATATTATATGACAATGGAAATAAGACTTTGGCCACTCCCTAACGCAACTCAACAGAATCAAAGATCACGACACTTGTTCCCTTTCAATAACATCAAGTCAATTCATGGAACACATTATGGTCTTACTCTCGTGAAAATGTATGTGACAAAAATATGCTCAATCATCTTTGTTTTAAAAAATGTAACAATGACCCACTCCAACTATTTGTTGATTAACAACAATCTTTTTCTAAAAAATATTTTCTAAGGATTCCCTCAAATTTACCCAAATTTGTTACAAATTTCAAACCACTTACACTAGTCAAAGTAATTAACAGTCAGTCCCAATGTCATAAGTTCAAGTCCAAGTTCAAGGGAATCTTTTTGCAACCAAACATTTTTTTTTCTAAATATATTATTCAATTAAACTATAAAAATAAATATATACAAACTATCTAATTATGTTTTTCCTACAAATAAAGCTCATGGCTTTCTTTGAAATCCATGTAACGGACTTCTAACCAACACATCCAGACCATATGACCTTAGTGTGCTAGATTTAAAGAGATCCCGCGGGTTTACTCGCCCGAACCTCAAACGCCACAGATTAGCTTTATTTAGATACCTATACATATCTATAATTTTTTTTAATTATTAAGTTCATGACTTTCTATGGAACCTGTGTAGCGAACTTTCAACCCAATTAGTCCCAAACAATTCAGCTTTAGGCGATTAGATGTAGAACACCCCTCAGAGCTTACTTATTCAAGTTCTAAAGGTCACATATTAACTTAATAATTTTTTTATTTTTATTTATTTATTTATTATTTATTTATTTATCTATTATTATTTTTTTTTCTAGACTTATTTCTTTATATTTCCGTCCTTGACTTTTCTATTATGGGGACATCTCACGTTCTATTACCGTGAGGGGCTTCTAAGACATTTTTTGGGGGACTGAGATCAATATGCAAAGATCCGTAAGTATAGTTGGAAACTATGTCCCCAAGCAAGGTATATAAAAGGGAATTAGTAGAAAGGACTTTTTAGAGCGCTGGAAGGTTCGGGACACTGAAATTTTATATTCTTTTATTGTTTTCTTGAGTTTGGCATTTTAGGACCAATTGAGCACTTACTACTTATAAGACCGGTCATGTGTCCCAAAGATTGACTCATACCTGTCGTTATGCTCCGGTGTTGACAACCTTTTCATTTTCTGTTTTGCACGAGTAGCTTCGGGAGGTGTATTCATGTGCAATTAGCTTGCTTTGATATTTTTCAATAAAAAGAACTAGTCTAATCTCAAGGCATACGACTCACTTACCAATTCAACTATTTTTAGAAGATTAGGCTGCCTTGGGTTGGATCAAAACAAACATGGAATAAAAATCTTTTTTTTTTTTGAAAATGCATGAATGAACCTACTGCATGAATGAACCTAGTGTACACCTCTACCCCTCCCCAAGCTTAAAGATAAGCATCGTCCCCGATGCTTGGAGAGGGTGGAACAACCTATCTAATCACCGGAAGGTGGTGGGGGATGGTAGTTGGGTTGGGTAAGAGTCTAAAATAGTCACAAGTGCACACATAGTGAATTTAAAAGCAAAATATGAACGATTAAATATATGGAAAGAAATTACCGAATCGTTCTTGGAGCCTTGCAGTTGGTGGGAACCTCTTCTTCAACCTCCCCAAGTTTGCCTACATGAACTATCAAGCCCAAAAGCACAAAACAAATTGTGAAAATTTCGGACCTAGGGGTTCTTGGAAGAGAGAAATTGTTGTGGGGATGAGTTATGGGTGAATGGGGGTGATAAAAACCCACTTTTAGACTTAAAACATATTTGTTCAACAGCCAACACGGCCCGTGTTCTTTTAGTGTAAAATCACACGACCCGTGTTGGGGGTTTAAAATTCTGCAAATGGTTGAACACGGCCCGTGTTGGGCATAAGGTAAAAAAAAGACACGGGCCGTGTACCCCTCTGACTGTGAAAATGTTTGCCTCGCTTGAACACGACCCGTGTTCAATATAAGGCAAAAATGAACACGGGCCGTGTACGGCTCTGTTTGCCACTTCCTACTTTTTGAACCCAAAAAAATCCCCTCTCATTCAAACGAAATGGTTTTGCATCCCGAGGTCCGTTTGGTGATTTAAAAACATGCTTAAATGCATTTGGAACATTAAAAACCAAAAGCTTCAAAGAAATGGAAATTGTTTTTAAAGAAATGACAGAAATACCCCTGGGTTGCCTCCCAGTTAGCCACCCTTGTTTTAAGTCGTTGGCTCGACTTTGCCCCCGCATATGCTTCGTTCTAAGTATGTGGGCCTCTCCAACACATCAATCTTCTTGCCACCTCTTTCAACGAAACCTTCAACCTTCCTTTGACTTTCTTTTTGCGCATAAACCAAAAAGGACTTAACCCTTTAATATCAGAGATTGTCCACTCAATCCTTTTTTGGTATTTGTTCAACAGGGTTATCAACTCACTCTCTTCCTTCTTCGATATTTATTTGAGTTGATGACCGGTTGAGTGCTCTCCTTCTCGACATGTATTAGCTTTAAAGGATCCGGAGGAGTTTTTGCTCCCGGATCTAGTGCTTGTTCCACCGGTGGAAGGATTTGACTTTGGTGGATGGCTTGGGTTTTATATCATCACTCCTCACATGCTTCTTGTCATCAATAAACTCTAAACTCTCCAACACCTCATTGTCCATATCGAGCTCCTTTGCAAGCTCTTTGGCTTTGTCCCTGTCTAGTTTTCCTTGCAAAACTAACTCTAGAAATTCATTGTTAGACAAACTTAAACCCTTTTTAGTTGAGGGCTCGATCAAATTCACAAAATTGACGGATTGAACCTCGGAAGGAACCTTTTTTGCTTCATGAACATTGAAGTTGATAACTGGACCATCAAATTCCATACTTAAAGTTCCATTGTAGACATCAATTTTTGTTTTGGAAGTTTTAAGAAAAGTTCTACCTAAAAGTATGGAACTAGAACTTGGAGAGTCATCATCTCCCATATCTAAGACATAAAAATCAGTTGAGAAGTTAAATTCATCGACTTGCACTAACACGTCCTCTAGTACACCCTTTGGGTGTACCAAAGACCGGTTGGCAAGTTGAATGATAACTCCTGTTTTTGATAAAGGACCAATTCCCATTGTCTTATAGCTTGAATATGGTAAAAAATTAATTGATGATCCAAGATCAAGCATGACACGTGGTACAAAAAGGTTACCCATTTTACAAGGAACCGTGAAAACACCTGGGTCCTTGCATTTTTTTGGTAGCCGCTTTTGTAACACAGCTAAGACGTTTTCACCAACTTTCACAATTTGATTTCCTTTAAGCTTTTTCTTAGATGTGCAAAGTTCCTTGAGGAACTTAGCATATCTAGGAATCTGTGTAATAGCATCTAAAAGAGGGATATTGATTTCAACCTTTCGAAACATGGCCATGATTTCATCATCTTTCCGCTCTCTTTTGGTGCTTGCCAACCTTGAAGGAAATGGAGCTGGTGTGACTTTCACTTCTGTCTCTATGGGCTTCTTTGACTTGCAAGTACTTTTCCTTTCCTCTTATTTGATAGCTTCTTCCACCTCTATCTCTTTCTCTTCCTCTTCTTCATCCGGCATCTTTGGACCTTCATAGCTTTTCCCACCTCTTAAAGTATTGGCGCAAGCATTGTGTTTCGGGTTCTTCTCCGTTTGAGATGGTAGCTTGCCTTGTGACTCTATCTTACTTACAGATTAAGCAAGTTGTGACACTTGTTTCTCCAAGCTTTTTATGCTTGCCTTGGTTTCTTGTTGGAAGCTTGGAGTGCTTGTGGCAAGGCTTTTCACTATGTCCTCTAAGGACATACTTGATGAACCCGCTTGTTGAGGAGGGTGTTGTGGCTGCCTTGGCTGGTAATTTTGAGGTTGGAAGGGTGGTCTTTGTTGATTTTGAGAAAATGGTGGTCTTTGCTGGTGTTGATGTGATTGATTTGACTGATAGTTTCCTTGTTGGTTTCATCCCCAACCCTGATTATTGTTCCATCTCTGATCACCTCGTGGTTGCTCATAATCCCTCTTGATTTAACCCAGAATAGCCTCCCATGAGTTTTGCTTCTTCATAGTCTTCCTCTTAGAGTTGTGGGCACATATCGGTTGGATGCCCCACTTGAGTGCAAATACCACAAGGGCGGGGTGCGGGCTGCACACCTTTGTCTTTGGCCAACATCATTACTACTTTTGTGAGCTCGGGCAATTGAGCTTCAATATGAGGAGTTTGAACTTCCTTCACACCTCGGGGTGCATTCGTGTACCATTCTTCATCATGGCTTGAATGTTTGGAATCTTCGGCCATGTTCTTGATTAGATTGCGGATTTCGGTTGGAGTCTTATCGGGTAGAGATCCGCCACTAGAAGCATTGAGAAGTCTTCTTTCCATTGGGGTCATGCCTTTAATAAAGTATTGTAGGAGCTGGTACTCGGTAATCTCGTGCTTTGGATAACGGGCACATAGTTTCTTAAATCTTTTCCAATATGTGTGGAAAGCTTCTCTTTTGTGTTGCTTGATCCCGATAATTTCCCTCCGTAGGGCTGAAGATTTCATTTCGGGAAAGTACTTATCCAAGAACAACCATGCAAGGTCTACCCAAGTAATCACCGTCCCTGGTGGGAGATCATAGAGCCAGCCTTTGGCTGCATCTTGCACCGCAAAGGGGAATGACCTAAGCTTGATTTGGTCCTCCATGACATTGTGTGGTTTTATACCCACACATACTACATGGAACTCAGTGAAGAACTTGTGAGGATCTTCATTCTCCAAACCTCTAAAAGTTGGGAGTAAGTGGATAAGCCCGGATTTTAGTTCAAGGTTTGTGGCAGCTGGATACGTGAGACAAAGAGGTTGTTGAGTAACCTCTTGTCTTGACCATTGGCGGAGGGTTTGTTCGGGTGGTGGGTTTGGAGGTGGATTCCCTCCGTGGTTATCTCCCATGGTATGAGTAGTAGTTGATGTTTATGTGGGTGTAGTGTTTGGGATATGATGATTAGGTGAAGAGGGTGGGGTGGTGTTTTTGGGTGAGTTTGGTTGAGATGAAAGTGAGAGGCTTTCTGTTTCTGATGTGGATACACTTGAGAGGGATACGTCCTCCCAAATGTTGATGACCGGGGGAGTAGATGACGAAGAAGTCCCGGAAACCGGTTGCCTCTTACGAAGCTTGGCTTGCCTCCGTATTCTCCTTGCAGTCTTCTCTATCTCTGAATCAAGTGGCAATGGTGTACCTGTACGACGAAAAGATCTTGGCATAAAACAATTAGTAACACCGTGTCCCCGGCAACGGCGCCAATTTTTTGGGCGTGTCAAACCCAACAAATAATGGGGTACGATATACTCCAAAATAATCTCACTATATTGCACTAGAAAGGTAGTACAAGGCAAGCAGGGTCGATCCACAGAGACACGGGATAATTAGTCTATACCTCTTTGCGCAAGGTACTATGGTCACCAATAGTAAAAAAAGAGGGGGTTTTAGAGTGCAATGACTAAACAAACAAATTAAAAACACACGCGATCAGCTAAACGAGTGAATTAAATTCAAATTTTGTAAGGACTCCAACTTCATGTATCACAACTTAGCAATGTGACTCAAAGATGACACAATATTCATTCAGTTCTATCTAAGTTGGTACTTGAAAGTGCTAATAAGCTCTAACACTTCCCATTCACCACATTAATTAACCAAAACAAGCTCTTTGATTAACCCTAACCTTATTAACCTAATCTAAACAAGCTCTTAGAATTATATTATAAGATTGCATGTGATGGGTTTTGAGCATTCTAACACTTCCTAAGTGTACATGCAACCCTAATAAACCTTGGATCTATGTTTGTCTAAGATACATGCAAATAATTATTTTTCCAAGGTTCATATCCTAACTAGCATGGCATGGGGAACATGAATCAAATAAAGCTAGTAGAAACACTTACCTTGTAGTTGTAGTTGATTGTTTGGAGTTTTAGAGCCTAGCACCAATAGTGTGGATGCCTCAAATGGAAATCACAAATCACCACAAACTTGGAACTTTGAGAGAATAGTCACTACTATCTTGAAATCGGCCCTCACCTCAACAAGTGTCAACTAGTGTGATTTCAAGAACCAAAGCCTTCTTTATATAGTGTGGTGGATTAGGGTTACATCCATGTAAACCCTAATACCCATGTCTCTTCATTTCCATGAGATCCATGGGTTAAAGCTCCATGGAGTATCCATGGACTTTTCCATGCAAGCCTAGCCCATTCCAAATAACCCTTAGCCCACACTATATAAATATAGAAGCCCATATTTAATTAGTAATATCTTTGATCTCTAAATTAATCCTAGATTAATTATAGATCAATACTAATTAAATAATATGATCTTATATTAATATATTAGAACTTATAATATATTAATAAATCATAACTTGTACTATTCTCAACAGATTATCCATAAATTGTTCGGGTGAAGTGCAACCCAAATGGACCATGTCGGGTCGGGTCAAGTACATACCAAATATATTTATAGACTTAGACACTATATCCAACAGTCTCCCACTTGGATAAGTCTAATAACTATAGTTGCAAGTATGACTTCAGGAACCGATCAGCAATCGTAGCTCTTTAAACTTTGTTGAACTAGAACGCACCATTTTAGATAAGTGATCATATAATCCTCTGTTCTAGATATCAGCCGGACAAATACATGGAACATGGTCTTACTTATTGCCCAGAATTTGTTTCCCGATTTCCGATTTGTTTGACATAGAACTTAACTGAACACATCAATTTAGTTCTGACCGGGCCTGGTACATAGGTCAAAACAAAATCATCGAGGGGCCCAAATATCAGCTTCTAATCCAAGAAGGAACAGATAAACTTCGACTCATATGTTTGTTCTACCACTCATTGAATTATACACAAAGGCACGTTTTATAACATCGAGTTACCAATGTGTTTTCGTACAATCAATGCATAACCAACTCGTAAGTAACAAATCATATCTCTAGGTTTGAAGACTTATATGATATTACCGTCTCACGATCACTCGAGATAAAATTCCATGAAGTGATTCCAGTGAGCGTGGGTTGAGTCCAATGCTCAGAACTTATCAGCACTCATGATTGTTGTAGCCATGTCCAACACCTTAGACCTCTGCAACCAATCATGACAGTCTTGATTCATACCTACTTCCGACATATGACCGACTGTGGAGGTTTGAATAATATGATATACCAAACATAATTATTCTGGAAGTCAAAACATGCAAAAGAAATATAGTAAACGATCGACAAGAGATAGCAACACTTTACTCATAAATAAAACACCTTTTATTCATCATCTAATGTCAATTACACTTTACAAATTTCATAATTTATCTAACTACTATAACTTATATCATCCTTCAGCCCTATGCTCCGAGCATGCTGGAGATGCTTAACCCTACTCAGTCCCTTCGTGAGGGGATCTGCTGGGTTCTCATCTGATGATACCCTCTTTGCCACGAGGATTCCTTCTTCTATTCGATGTCTAATGAAGTGATATTTTCTGTCAATGTGCCTGGATCTCCCATGATCTCTTGGTTCTTTGGCTACGGCAACCGCACTATTGCTGTCACAGAAAATCTCCATTGGCTCTTTTATAGCTGGTACAACTCCAAGGTCTCCGATGAAGTTCTTTAGCCATATAACCTCCTTTGCTGCCTCGCTTGCTGCTATATACTCTGATTCACAAGTGGAATCAGCCACTGTCTCCTGCTTGGAACTCTTCCAAGTGATTGCTCCTCCGTTTAAGGTAAAGACCCAGCCCGACTGAGAGCGTAAATTATCCCTATCAGTCTGGAAGCTAGCATCACTATACCCTACAACTCTCAAGTCATCACTCCTACCGAGGGTAAGGACCCCGTCCTTAGTCCTCCGCAGGTACTTGAGGATATTCTTTACCGCAGTCCAGTGTGCCTTGCCATGGTTCCCCTAGTACCTGCTAACCATGCTCAAAGCAAAGGCTACATCAGGTCGAGTAGACATCATAGCATACATGATCGATCCTACAGCTGAAGCATAAGGTAGTCGACTCATTTCTGCTATCTCAGCCTCAGTACTAGGGCTTTGTGTCTTACTTAATCTGGCATTACTCTGAATGGGTAACTCACCTTTCTTGGAGTTATGCATGTTGAATCTTTTCAACACTTTGTCCACATAGGTGCTTTGACTAAGTCCAATTAGTCTTTTACTCTTGTTTCTCAAAATCCTTATCCCTAGGATATAGGCAGCTTCACCAAGGTCCTTCATAGCGAAACACTTCCCAAAAAGCTAACTATGCTCCCACTAGTCTTGATATAGACGCAAGATTCATCTTCACTCCTTGAAAAGCCAAATTCCTTGACTTTCTCATCAAAGCAAAGATTCCATCTGCGAGGTGCCTGTTTCAATCCATAAATGGATTTCTCGAGTTTACACACTCTATTGGGGTACTCTGTACTGACAAAACCCTCTGGCTGAACCATGTAAACATCTTCAGCCAACTTTCCATTAAGGAAAGCGGTTTTGACATCCATTTGCCATATTTCATAGTCATGAAATGCAGTAATGGCTAACAGAACCCTAATAGACTTTATCTTGGCCACTGGTGAAAAGGTTTCATCATAATCAACTCCCAAAGTTTGAGAATAACCTTTTGCAACTAGTCGAGCCTTATAAGTGTGTACATTACCATCCACGTCCGTCTTCTTCTTGAAGATCCATTTGCACCCTACAGTCTTACGACCTGGTCCATTCTCAACCAAGTTCCAAACTTGATTGTCATACATGGACTGTATCTCGCTATCCATGGCCTATTTCCATTTAGCAGCCTCAGGGCCTGCCATGGCTTCCGTGTAACTGTTAGGCTCATCCAGACCTACTAGTGTCTCATCACTAATAAGTGTCTCACCTTCCGCAGTAATATGGAAACCATAGTAATGCTCAGGTGCATTCCTAACTCTCGTGGAACGCCTCAGAGGTACAGATTCGTCAATTGGCTCAATAGGAGTTTCCTCCTCAAGTTGAGGGCTAGCATTTGAAGTTCCTTCACCACTTGACTCTTGAATTTCTTCAAGATCAATTTGCCTCCCACTGTCTCCTTGGCTTATAAACTCTCTCTCTCGAAAGACTCCTCTTCTTGCTACAAAGACCACATTATCACTAGGTCTGTAGAAGAGGTAACCAAAGGATCTTTGTGGGTAGCCGATGAAAATACACCTCTCACTTCGGGGTTCTATCTTGTCATGAGTCTTGCACCTCACAAAAGCCTCGCAACCCCAAATCTTGATGTGGTCTAGGTTGGGTACTTTACCAGTCCACATCTCGTGAGGAGTTTTGGCAACATTCTTTGTAGGGACTAGATTAAGAATATGGGCGGCAGTCTCTAAGGCATACCCCCAGAATGAGATTGGTAGCGAAGCTCGACTCATCATGGAACGAACCATATCTAACAAGGTTCGATTACGCCTCTCAGCTACACCATTCAACTGTGGTGTCCTGGGAGGTGTCAATTGTGAGACAATCCCACATTCCCTAAGATAGTCGAGGAACTCTGAACTAAGATACTCACCACCTCGATCGGATCGAAGCATCTTAATGTTCCTGCCCAATTGATTCTCGACTTCCTGTTTAAATTCCTTAAGCCTTTCGAAAGTCTCTGACTTATGCTTGATCAAGTAGACATATCCATATCTACTGTAATCATCAGTAAAAGTCAAATAATAACGATTAGCATCCCTTGTGGCATGTTTGAATGGTCCACACACATCCGTGTGTACAAGGTCCAACAAACCTTCACCCCTCTCACAAGAACCTGTGAAGGGTGACTTTGTCATTTTCCCAAGTAAGCATGATTCACAACTATCATCTGACTTTAGGTCAAATGACTCCAAGACTCCATCCTTTTGGAGTTGGCCTATGCGTTTCTTGCTTATATGTCCAAGACGACAATGCCATAATGATGCTTTATCCAAGTTATTATTATTAACAGAATCAATACACAATACATTATTTCCTAAGTTATCAACCACAGATACTGTTTCATACACGCCATCACAAGGTAATGCTTTAAAATAAAGAACATTATTAAAGAAAGCATTAATCGAACCAACTTCATTATCAAATGAAAAGGTGAAACCTTGTTTATACAATGCATGAAAGGAAATAATATTTCTTGCCATTTCTGGCGAATAACAAAACTTATTCAAATCTAAACTAAACCCACTACTTAGCGATAAAGTATAAACTCCAATCTTGGTGACAGATGAAGCTTTCCTGTTTCCCATGATCAAGTTTATTCTTCCTTGCTCCACATTCTCACTTCTTCTTAGTCCCTGTAAATCAGAACATATATGAATACCACAACCGGTATCAAGGACCCAAGAATTAGAATGGGGTGAGTTATTAGATAAGATAGTGTAAATACCTGCATGGTTGGGTTTAACTTTCCCATCCTTCACATCTTGCTGGTACTTTGGGCAGTTCCGCTTCCAATGTGCCTTTTCATGGCAATAGAAGCATTCAGCCTCTTTTGGGTCAGAAGAAGGAGTGATGAAACCTTTCTTGGTTCCACTTGAAGAAGAGCCATCAAGGGTCCTAACCTTGGTACCCTTCGAAGAACTCTTTCTCTTCTTCCCTCGTCCTTTCCCGATTGCCAAGACAGGGGCGGAGTTGGTAGGAGTAGGAGTAGTAACAACCGCCTTACCCTTAAGACCACTTTCCGCGGTCTTTAAGAGTCCTTGAAGTTTGCTGAGAGTGACCTCTTCCTTGTTCATGTGGTATGTCATGTGGAATTGATCATAACATGAAGGTAAGGAGTGCATATTGCTAGCTCCTCCGGGAAGTTCACATTAAGCTTCAGCAAACGGTCCACAAATCTTTGCATTTTCTGCATGTGGCCTGTGATGGGTTCACCATCCTTCATGCGAGTTGTTATCATGGAGGAGATGATTTCATACCTCTCTTGACGAGCACTTTGATGGTATCTTTCCATCAAGTCTTGGTGCATCTCATAGGGGTAGAAATCTTCATAGGATTTTTGGAGATCCGCGGTCATAGTGGCCATCATGATGCATGCCACTTTGGTGGCATCCCTTTCATGTGCCCTAAACTCAGCGATCTCATGAGGAGTAGCAACTGTCTCATCAATCTACTTAAGCTCCTTATCGAGGACATATTCCTTGTCCTCGTAGCGAGTAATCATTCTGATGTTTCTGATCCATTCATTAAAGGTGGATCCATCAAAAGTGACTTTCCCACACAAGTTCATAAGAGAAAAGGAGCCACTAGGATTAGAGCCAGAAGTAGTGTTGTTTGCAGACATCTAGTAAGAGAAGAAAGAAAGAATTAGTTTAGATATAGAGATAGTCCTTAATAAAACACTCAAATGTAATATTAAGGCTAGGACCCAATCACAATATATTATACTTAGAAGAGGTATGCCGTAATCTAAGTAATAACATATTTGAAAGGTAGGTGAATGACGATTCACCAATTTCCACCAAAGTCGAAATATTAAAATATTTAATTTGGTTCTTAGAAACTCCTAGATTCTTTTGAGATTCAATGAACTTTTCAAAGGCATGTTTCAATCTCGAGTGTGCCCTCCAAGTTTTGTGACTGGGATGCCGAGGATCAGAAAACGAGGTGTGAAGTAACCATGCAAATTACTTGGTACCCTTAATAAATTACCCACTCAATCGATGTGCCGGTTAACCACACACGCTCCATCGATACTATGATAAATATTAAGTCACCCTTTACCTACCTTGTTAAGTCCAAGTTAGTGTGCCGGTTAACCACACACGCTCCACTAACGACTTAGACAAAGTGTAAAGTGTAATTTCATGGATTAGCACCTTATTCACATTTTTCCTAAAGTAACTAAGATTGGGAATTTAATAAAACATTTAGTTACTTTATAATATTCATCATACTTTTAATGAGAATTTATAAGTCCTTGTCTTACCCGTTCGGCTAATGACCCTCCACCAGTCAAGAAAGCGGTGGGTGAGAGTGGACACCCATTAAGTTGCCATTTTATAGGCAACAACCTTATACCCACCTTATAGACCGGCTTCGTGAATGAGGCGTACTAGCGGTATGACGACTTTAATCTTATACATATATATATATATATATATATATATATATATATATATATATATATATATATATATTATTAACTTATAATATTATAAGTATAAGGGTTGAATTTTAACTTTTAAAATTCTAAGGGTTGGAACTAAAGTTTTTAATATGACTTTACTTGTTCCAAAACTTGAGGGCAAGTTTTGTAAACTTTCAAAACTTTTCATTTCTTGTAACTTATGAGTTTAATAGAGTAATAAAAATGAAGAATCTTCATTTTTCTAACACTTGTGTTCTTTTAATGGTTTTTAATTCAAGTGACTTTTGGTTTTCCATAACTTGAGCACAAGTTATGGACTCCATTAAAACACATTATGATCAAGAATTAAACTACCACATAGGTTACAAATAATTCCTATGATCGTCTAAACATCATAAGATCAAGAACATGAATATGAACACTTTCATGAATCAAAAATTACACATAAAACTTTGTAATTTTGATAACAAGTTGTTGTAAATGGATTAGCAAAGACATTACACCATCTAAAACAAGTTTTCAAGTACCAAAACAGTTTAGGGTAATGTTTCTAGTCCATTTCCAGCAACTAAAGTCGAAAATCTGCACTCTGTGGCTTCTACTCGCCGAGTGCATGAACCTACTCGGCGAGTAGGTTGAAGATACACATGAACTCGGCGAGTTCATCAGGCAGACAACAAGTTTTTCGACCTTTTCAACTATTTTGCATCAAGTATCAAACAAACAAGCCTAGGCTTTGATACCACTGATGGGTTTTGAGCATTCTAACACTTCCTAAGTGTACATGCAACCCTAATAAACCTTGGATCTATGTTTGTCTAAGATACATGCAAATAATTATTTTTCCAAGGTTCATATCCTAACTAGCATGGCATGGGGAACATGAATCAAATAAAGCTAGTAGAAACACTTACCTTGTAGTTGTAGTTGATTGTTTGGAGTTTTAGAGCCTAGCACCAATAGTGTGGATGCCTCAAATGGAAATCACAAATCACCACAAACTTGGAACTTTGAGAGAATAGTCACTACTATCTTGAAATCGGCCCTCACCTCAACAAGTGTCAACTAGTGTGATTTCAAGAACCAAAGCCTTCTTTATATAGTGTGGTGGATTAGGGTTACATCCATGTAAACCCTAATACCCATGTCTCTTCATTTCCATGAGATCCATGGGTTAAAGCTCCATGGAGTATCCATGGACTTTTCCATGCAAGCCTAGCCCATTCCAAATAACCCTTAGCCCACACTATATAAATATAGAAGCCCATATTTAATTAGTAATATCTTTGATCTCTAAATTAATCCTAGATTAATTATAGATCAATACTAATTAAATAATATGATCTTATATTAATATATTAGAACTTATAATATATTAATAAATCATAACTTGTACTATTCTCAACAGATTATCCATAAATTGTTCGGGGGAAGTGCAACCCAAATGGACCATGCCGGGTCGGGTCAAGTACATACCAAATATAGTTATGAACTTAGACACTATATCCAACAGCATGAAGCTTTATGTGAATGTTCCCAACAACACCCAATACTCCTCATAAGCTCGGGAGTGTAAAAGTGTATGAATAAGATTTACAGTAAATTCATTCAATAAAGATCAATTTAATGCTTGTTACTTGTTCAATTTCACAAAACAATTATGGGTTTTGTAAAAGAGATAACTTGAATGACCTAACCCTAATTCAAATGGCCAATAAGAATCACAATTAGAATGAAGCAAAATCAAATTCATTAGATAGAAATTAAGAACAAACATCATGTCATATGATTGAAGTCACTACCAAGAAGTCAAAACATGAAATTAGAGAAACTAGGGTTCTAGCCACACATGGCTAGAACAAGATCACAAGAATAAAAGATGAAATTAAAGTGCAATTACAACTTACAAATACTAGAAATAATGTTTCCAAATGATTGCTAATCAAACCCTTGCAAAAACCTTTGAAAATCCTCCTCCAAATGTGCTCTGATATGTTGTGTATGTCTAAAAATCGCCCTTAACCCGTAATATGAAAGATAGGAAAAACTGCAAAAAGTTGGTTTTTGGGTCAAACACGGCCCGTGTTGGACATAGAGTAAAACTGACACGGCCCGTGTTCAACATGGTCAACAACTCCCATTTTGGTCAACACGGCCCGTGTTGAATTTTCAGTGTAAATCCAACACGACCCGTGTACCCCTCTGACTCCGAATCCAAACTTGATTTTTCCAACTTTTCCGTTCTTCGCCCGATCATTCCGAAATCTTCACCAATACTTCCTGACACTACCCAAAGCGCGTTCCAACCTCCGGTTTACCTAAAAAAGACATAAAAGTGTGCAATAAGGTTGTTCTAGAGACTAACATGAATTTGATGAAATGCAAGACAAATGAAGAACAATTATGCTAAATAGATGTATGAAAAGGGACTAAAAATGTGCAAAAAGGTGCACAAATTGCACCTAACAGTGACACATTAAATATTATGGCAAAAGATTGATAAAGTATCATAGCTTTATGTAAGACATTATGCATCGTGTCCCATACGCTTCGGGTATAGGATCGATTGCAAAATGCTATAATATTTTACCATTCTTAAATTTTCCAAATGTCTAGCGCATTAAGAAGGAGAAAGGACTAGAATCGGTTTTAACTAAAATAATTTAACAACTATCAAAGGACGGTCCAAAGTTCGCTGACGATTAGTCCCTTGTGAGTAGTTGGAAGTATGGTATTGGATGAACCATATCGACATTATTATGAATAGATAAGATTCTATTAAGAATGAGTTGTCATATAGAAAATGTGGAAATGTTTCCATATTGGGAGTTGGATATTGAGAGTCTGTGTCTAGATTAGAAACTTTTACGCAAAAAGGATGTTCAAAGGAATGTACTTTGAATGTGAGACTTCGCGTCTATGGAATTGTCTTGTAAAAATTTCTGATAGAGTACTTTGTAATTTCATTGACCAAGTCTTAGTGACTTTTGTGCTATGACTTTACGAAAGGATCGTTGCATAAAATATTAGAATCTAGCATATTCTAGTAGTGGCAAGAACCTTGTGTTCCAACACTAATGATAAGGATTGGGAATTGTGAAATGAGCATCATTGGAAAAGTTTTCAATTGATCTATTTCACAAAGTAAGGACCATAGGAGACATAGTGTGCATGCTTTGTGCATGGGGCAGTTATTGTTGTAATTTGAGTAATAAGTTGATTTTCTGAAAAAGTAAATGATAAATAATGAGTAATCAATATGGTGGTTAAATAGAAGTATTTTATTTACTCTCACAAGTTTGGGGCCATATAGGATTAAGTATTGCTGTTGTGTTTCAGTTTGCATGTTTTGACTTCCAGAATAACTGGGTTATTCGAACCTCTACAGTCGGTCATACATTGGAAATAAGTATGAAGGAAGATTGTCATGAAGAGTCTATAGATTGTCTGAAGAGTTTAGACATAGCACAAGTTTGATGCAGGGTTCATGAATGCTTTGATAAGATTAGAGTATTGGATTAAACCCACGCTCACTTGGATCACTTCATGGATTTATCACGAGTGATTAGTGAGACGATAATATTGTATATTCTTGAAACCAAGACGTGTGAGTTGTTATTTATTGGTCGGTTGCACATTGATAATAAGTAAACGCACTAGTAACTTAGTGTTATAAAACTTATTGTTGTGTATGATTCGATCAGTGAATGCAAGCGAGCATATGAGTCAAATTTTATCCATTCCTTTTACCCAAAGTGGGATAAAAGTGATATGTGTGGGCCCCTCGATGATTTAGAGATGACACCTAAGCGCTTGGCCACGTTGGGACTAAGTTGATGTGTTCAATTGTAGTCTGTTGTCAGTCGTCATAAATTAGAAGTCGGGAAACAATATAGAGAGAATGATTAAAATTCATGTCTTGTGTCTATACGATATCTTGAGAATGGAGGAATATATGATCCTTTATCTAAAGGACACACTATCTTATAAGATCAGAGTTGACAACGGATTTTGAAAGCTACGATTGCTAATCAGGTTCTGAAGTCATACGGAAAATAGTTATTAGACTAATCCAAGTGGGAGACTGTTGGATTAGTGTTTAAGTCCATAACTATTTTGGTATGTACTTGACCCGATTATAAGCATGGTCCTTGTAGGTTGCCTTCACCATAGCAATATGTAGGATGAATTAAGGAGAGAAAGGTTTAATTATGATTTATTAATATATTATGAGAATAATATATTAAAGGAGAAATCATATTGTTTAATTAATATTAGTCAAGAATTAATTAAGAAATAATTTTGTGGCTAAAAGAGATTAATTAAACTTAGGGGACTAGATTTGTAATTATAAGATAATTGCAATTGGGCTATGGATTACCTAAATAATATAGGTTGGACGAATTCTTTGGGAAGCCCATAAGGAATTCGTCCAAGGGATATGTTAAAGGAGTCCATGGGCTACTTAGGGCTTAAGCGGCCAGATTAGGGTTTCCTAGTTGTAAACCCTCATAGCCTACATGTATATAAAGGCCCTCTATGCACCAAAAACGTGAAAACACTTGGATTAGGGTTTCCAGCCATTTTTGGTGGATCCCCTCTCTTCTCTATTCATTCTTGTTGCTTAGTGGTGTTTGTGACTCTCTTAGAGGTGCAACACTTGAGGCACTAAGCTTTCTGAAATTAAGGATTGATTGTTATGGCTATATAACAATCTAAGGTCAGATCTAAACCCTATTTTTATGTTAATATGATTAATTGTATGCTAGATCTAGGGTTTATAGATTTGGATATTCAATTGCGTGTTGATTAGACAAACTATATCCAAAAGCTATTAGGGTTTGCTTGTACACCATAGGAACGATATATTGCTCAAAACCCATCAGAAATCCCTATGTATTCACTAGGTTTCCCAACCTGACCCACTCAGCTTTTCTGGCCGTGAAATTGGGGATGTCACACATAACCTCTCAGTTGGATTACCTTGGCCCACAACCTACTGGTTGCAATGCCCTGGCCCACAACCTCCCATTTGGATTGCCCTGGTCTGTTAACTGACAACACAAAGCAGTAGTCTCAACCCCAACGTAACATGTCGACATATAACAAATATTATACATATTCATCAAACAGATAATTATACAACCAGAAGTCATAGTTAGTCCTATAGAGCTACCAGTCTAATGTATATCAGTAACTATTAGATAATCAAATAGGTATGCCGCATACTCAACATAACATAACTTAGTATCTAATATGATATCATTCCATTGGGTCGGCCTTGGTGCATTCGGCCCACAAGTACAGTGAGGAAAACTCACAACTCAGTCTGAAAAGATCTCCGGCAGAACACAACTCCAAATGACATCTTGATTGATCACCTAAACACAAAATAATGACCAATCTCAAATACTACTCAAATTACCTAAAATACCATTGGGTCAAACTTGGTCAAACCTTGGTCAAATTCAAAATCAATCAAAATTCCCATAGGGGCCCAAATATAAAAGGCCCCAAAGCCTATCAATGGCCTAAAGCCCAACATCGCATCTCATGTCGTGACCAATCTATGGTCACATCGTGAGAATCACTCGTTCTGATTCCAAATACTCGCTCCTAACTCTGACAACTCAGCGAGGGACCGTTTTTTCATGCTCACATCGTTATACCTCATTTCTCACGTCGTGAGAACGGTCTGAAACCCAAACCAATGATTCAATGTTCTTAATATGTCCATCCTTCAAAGTTAACTCTTATAGAAGCTTAAGGGGGACCCTAATGGTCCATAAAATGCTTGCTTTATGGACATGCATGTCTTTACACCATTTTAGGTCAAAGGTATAAATATGGCATCAAGTTCTCATGCAAGCTTCTAATACTCTACCAACTTCCAAATCTGAATGATATAAGACTCAAATGACCAATTAAATCCATAAAGTTGCTAACTTTATGGATCCTCTTCACTCCAACAAGCTATAACATAACGAAATGGGGCCAAAAACCTAGATCTAGCCATGAAATGGAATAAAGCTTGAGTCTTGATACTTACAATGGTCCAAACAAGAGAAGAGCTGATGACAATGATGCTTCCTTTCAACTCCCTTCATAATGGTGCTTCATCTCTTTCTTTCTTTTCCTTCAAACAAGCAAAACACTAAGGATCTCAAAGAGGGTCGAATTTAGGGTTTCCGGAAGGCTTAGAGGGTGAAAGAGGTTGAGGATGTGCAACCCTAGCCTCCCATTCCTTTAAATACTTGCAATATTAGGGTTTTGGGTCATTAGGTCGTCCTCACGTCGTGAGACTAAAAAAAGTGTGGTCGACTGGTCAACTAATACTCACAACGTGACCATCATTTCACATGTTGTGACCCCCCCCCCCTCCAAAAGCTATAAATTCAAGGAATTATGTACCTCAAGTATTTGGATGTTAGATGAAATGTGTCCATGTATTTGATGGGTTTTGGTCATAAGACATCCTATGTGCTCATACAAACCCTAATGCTTGGATCTAGGTTTCTCTATTGTACATGCTTTGAATCCAAGACTATAAACCCTAATTCTAGCATATGGAAATAGATATTAACATATAATTAGGTTTATGATATTACCTTGATTGTTATGTAGTAATAACAATCCCAATTCCTCCTTGAATTGACTTTGGAAGGCTTAGAGTCACAAGTGTCACTCCTCTAATGGCTTACAAACACCAAGAGCAAATGGAAAAAGTATAAAGAGAGAGGAGAGGTGTAAGAATTCGTCTTTAGGACCTCTTGGGAAGGCATGGACGAATTCATGAGCCTTGGGGGGGTCTTTATATAGGAGGCTATTAGGGTTATCTAACAAGGAAACCCTAATTTGGATGCTTAAGCCCTAAGCAACCCATGGACTCCTTTAATTAAGGACTTGGACGATTTCCTTATGGGCTTCCCCATAGAATTTGTCCACTCCTTAATATAAGACAATCCATGGCCCAAATTGCAATTATCTTATAATTACAATTCCAGTCCCTTAAGTTTAATTAATCTCTTTTAGTCACAAAACTAATTACCAATTAATTATTGACTAATATTAATTAAACAATATGATTTCTCCTTTAATATATTATTCTCATAATATATTAATAAATCATATTTAATCCTTTTTCTCCATAATTCATCCTATCAAGTTGCTTTGGTGAAGGCAACCCAAAAGGACCATGCACCATCGGGTCAAGTACATACCAAAATAGTTATGGACTTAGACACTAATCCAACAGTCTCCCACTTGGATAAGTCTAATAACTATTATGCGTATGACTTCAGATCCTGATCTGCAATCGTAGCTTTCCAAAGCCGCTGTCAACTTTGATCCTATCAGATACGCGTGTCCTTTAGATAAGGGATCATATATTCCTCCATTCTAGATATCGTATAAGACATGATTTCAAATCATTCTCTTTGTACTATTTCTCGACTTCTGATTTATGACAACTGACTAATTGAACAAATCAAATTAGCCCTAGCCCGGCTGAGCATTTACGTTTGTCATCACTAAACCATCGAAGGGCCCAAAGATATCGCTTTTATCCTACTTTGGATAAAAGGAACAGATAAACTTTGATACAATGCTTGCTTGCACTCACTCACCGAATTACACACAACAATATGTTTTATAACACCAAGTTACTGGTGCGTTTACATATTATCAATGTGCAACCGATTTGCAAGATACAACTCACACATCTCAGTTTCAAGAATATAAAATGTTATCGTCTCACCAATCACTCGTGATACAATTCATGGAGTGATCCAAGTGAGCGTGGGTTTAATCCAATGCTCAAACTCATATTCATAAGCACTCATGAACGTTGCAGCAAACATTTGCTTATGTCTAATACTCTTTTAGACAATCCACACACCAATTCACGACAGTCTTCATTCATATCTACTTCCAACATATGAACGACTGTGGCCCGTTTGAATAATTCGATTATTCTTAATAAACTCAATTATTCTGGAAGTCAAAACATGCAAATGTGAAACACAAGAATAATACTAATCCCATATGGCCTCAAACCTTTGAGTATAAATAAAACGCCTTTTATTTATCACCATATTGATTACTCATTATTTGTCGTTTCGGTTAATCAACTTCTTACTTGAATTACAACACTTGTCCCATGCTCCTAGCATGCACACAATGTTTACCTATGGTTCTTACTTTGTGAAATAGATCACATTGAACACATTTCCAGTCATTCTCATTTCACACTCCAAATCCTTTTTCCATAAGTTAAAGAATATCAAATTCTTGCTACTTATAGAATATGCCAGATTCTAACATTCTATGCAACTTATACTTTCGTAATGTCACTGCACCAAAGTCACAAAGACTATTTCCAATGATATTACAAAGTCTTCTATCGGAGATTGTTACAAGACAATTCCTTAGATATGATGTCTCTCACTCAAAGTACTTTCCATTGAACATCCTTTTGCATAAAAGTTTCTAATCTTAGACATAGATTTTTCAATATTCAATTCCCAATATGGACACGCTTCCATATTTTCCATATGACAACTCATTCTTAATAGAATCTTATCTATTCATAATAATGTCGATATGGTCCATCCAATATCATACTTCCAACTACTCACAAGCGACCAATCCTCGGCGAACTTTGGATTGTCCTTTGATAGTTGTTTAATTATCTTAGTCAAAACCGATTCTTGTCCTTTTTCCCTCTAAATACACTAGGCATTTGGAAAATTTTAGAATGGTCAAATATTATAGCATTTGCAATCGATCCAATACCCGAAGCGTATGGGACACGATGCAAAATGTCTTACACGAAGATTCGATACTTCATCAATCTTCTGCCATAATGTTTTATTTGCTATGTTCTCAAAATTCGAATTGTGAAGAGGAATGTCGTAATCATAATCGAAATTTTAAGAACACACTATGTTTCTTTGACTAAGTTATTAACATTCCACAACCTAAGCCTTTAGATTTGAAACGAAGCATAATATTCTCTCCCTTAATTATAGCAAAACAACTATTCCATCCTTACAACCTTGCAAAGAATGACTCTTGTTTTCTATAATTAATATTGCCAACTTGCAATACTTTCGTTAATAATCATACAATCATAACATTTATGCTCCCACTATCATGATGATTATTATAAACATAACGCTTATGCTCCCACTAGCTTTGACATGTATTCAGAAACCAGCTTAACTTCCAGAAAAACAATACTTATTGAATCTCTTAAGTTCATGTTTCTAATACTTAATTCTTTGATAATCTTTTATCAAGGCTTCTTAAACTTATACACATTTGCCTTAGATGGCTCATATGTGTGTCTAAACAATTCGGACTAATTGCCAAACCTCACAATTCAAATTATGGAAAGGGATACCGTAACCATAATCGAATTTGAGAATACAATTTTCACAATCACTATCCTTTTTTTAAAATCTTTCTTAGTGAAAGCATTTCCTTACAGTCATTTTCATGAAGGAGGGAATCTTATGACACTTAGATTTTAATGGTGTATACGTTCCTATCCATGTAAATTTGTTAAAACCAAAGTTAACGACAAATTCAAACTCATATGGACCGAACTTTCTTAATCTTGATTTCTTGCCTTATGGTAGTACAGCTGCCCACCATGTCTTCCAAGTAGTTAAGCATCTCATCCTTTCCTATCAATGTACTTTTCATTGATCAAGGTCCTTGCCTTTTATGCATTCAAATGAGAACTCATGGAACTCACATGCATAATTAACTCAATTGGAGTGGCACAGAAACAATATAGTGTCAAAACGATAGTTTGTAAAACTCAACTCGTGTACTAGTGATGATCGATAAGGTCTATTTTGATTTGTTCTTGAAACCTTTCAAGACCATAAGACTCCCACTGACTCCTTGACATATAAGATTCTTTTGTCAATAAACATTTCTTGACAAACAAATATTCCAGAGTTAGTGTAGTTTTTTATCAAAACACTTCATAAATTGGTCCTAGTTGGTCTTTGTCTTATTCAAGACATCACAACTTTCCACATTTGATGAATGTTATAAACCTTCTTAATACTTTTCACTCAATGTCACAATCTTAGCTTTAAGACTTGCTTTGGAACGAAGTATGATTGATTTCTTGATTTAACCATTTCTTCAATTCTTGATTCCTCTAATTAGACATACAATTGCACTAAGACTCACTTAGAGAATCAATTGAGATATGGTTCTTAATCATTAAGACCTATCATAAAACATAAAAGGTACTCTCCCTTCTTCTTAGAATGGAGAAACTTTTATCTTTCTGCCTACTTGATTCTTCTTATTCGTTCTGCTATTGATTTAAACCTTTTTCAATCAATCTAGAATTACACTTAATCTTCTAAGTATAATTACATTTACTAAACCTTTAGTAAATCATGACGAATATCTTTGTCACTCTTATGGTGGACTTGATCACTACACAACTTTGTGTACTCGATTTCCTAGTCCTTCACTTGACACTTTGTCAATGAATTAGTCTAATTTCCAAATATGAAATTTCTCATTCATCATGCAACCAAGTTGCGTGATTCCAAGTTTCTGTCCAATTGAAACTTGGGCGATGAGAAACTCTCCCTATTTGGTAAATTCTCGACTTTCCATAAACATCATAAACAAGAATTATATCCACTTGTTGTAGAAATATGCAAACATCAATTTTCATAACGATTTCATTGCAAGGAAATAAACAAATAAATAAATAAGTCAAACCAAAATTTATTTTATTTATAAATGCAGCGGAAAACATTTGTCCTTACATTGCAAAATCAACTGAAAACTATGTATTCAAAAAGAAAATACCTAACAACTCTATCATAACTATCTAAGCTCAAAATCTAATCTTCAAGTTCATGCAATCTAGATCCATTTCTTTGTGATTAGATTCTTCTTGCTCTCTTACCAAGCTTCCTTTCTTTTCACCGATCCTGCAAAACATTCAAATGCAATCTTATCACATCAGGTATCAATAATCAATGAATAGGAACTTGACGGAGTTAGATAGTGGATTTTACCTGAAGCGCAACCATACTCTTTGACTCTCCCATCTTCTGGACTCTTCAGGCTCTTTGGGCAGAATTGTATCCAACGCCCTTTCTCTTGGCAGCAAACGCAGGTCGGTTCTCCTAGAACGTCCTCAGAAGCATGGTCGGTTGACTTTCCCAACAAATACGCTCCATTGCTTCGCCAAATCATTTCTGATTCAGCAGCAATGAGCATGTAAGTTAGGTCAATGAGGTTATCGTCATGATCCATCATATAATACTTTCTTTTGAACTCATTATACGATTCAGGGAGAGACTGCAAAACCCAATTCACAGCCAACTCATTCGGGAATGACACACCCAACATTATCAACCTATCAATGTGTGATTTCATTCCTAGAACGTGGGCACACACGGGTTTACCATCTTCATGTTTCATTTCCAATAGGGCTTTAGTGATATTGAACCTTTCAATTCTTCGATCTTGTGGGTTAGGGAGAACAATTGGAGGAGGTGGAGGAAGTGAAGCATGATTTCTTGTTCCTCGGTCGAATCGTGGAAAACCATCTTCATGTGGAATGCTTGTTCCACGGGATTTGGGAAGACCATAGTTGTCGAACTTTGACATCTACAAAATGGGAGAAAACGAATTCAAGTTAGTTGATTGATTGAGTCCTTAGTAAATCACCCAAATGAGATACTAAGGCTAGGACCCAACACAATATGCTACAACTCGGGAGAGGGATACCGTAACCCAAATTGCAGGACATTTGAAGGTAAGTGAATGACGATTCACTAATTTCCACCATGAAAAACGAAAAAGAAATTTAAGTTTTAAATCTATGAAAACTCCTAGATCCTATGAGATTCGTTGAACATTTCAATGGCATGTTTAAATCTCGATATGCCCCTCTAGTTTGTGACTGGGATGCCGAGGATCACAAAGCGGGTGTGAATAACCATGCAAACTACATGGTGCCCCCACATGTTACAGTCACCTATTCGATGTACCGGTAAACCACACACGCTCCACCGAACTATGACAAACATTGAGTCACCCTTTTCTACCTTTGCTTAGAACCATTTAGTGTGCCGGTAACCCACACACGCTCCACTAATGTCTTCGCAAGGGCACAAAGTGTAATTTCATGGAACTGCATCAATTCACTTTGCTTAAGTAACTAAGATTGGGAATTCGAAAAACATTTAGTTACTTTTATACTTCACTATACTTATAATGGAAGGTTTCGTCCTATCCTACCCGTTCGGCTAACGACCCTCCACTAGTCAAGAGTGCGGTGGGTAAGAGTGGATACCCATTCAATCGCCATTTTATAGGCAATTTCCTTAAACACCCCTTATAGACCAGCTTTGTGAATGAGGCCTACTAACGGTAAGACTGACTTTTACTGATACATATATATAATGTTAGACTTTTAATGTTATATATAGTATAGGGTGTATTTTACACTTTTAAAATATTAGGTGGTCAAATTTAACAATTATACTTTTAATCCAATTAAATTGCAAACCAAAACTTTATGGATTTATTAAGCCTCTTTTAATTATACACCTTAATTAATTAATAAAACCATAAGGGTGTGATTTGAATCTTTTTCAAAACAATACTAGGGTTTTAGAATTTAACATTCCTAAATTAAACCTTTAATCAACTTTTAAATTCCAAAACTCGAGGGCAAGTTTTGAAACATTTCAAAACATTAGGGTTTAGAATTTAAATATACATCAAAATTAAACTATTAATCAAAATTTAAATTCCAAAACTTGAGGGCAAGTTTTCAAACCTTTTTCAAAACATTAGGGTTTCAACTATTTAAATTTCAAAACAACAAACTTTTGAGGTCAAATTTAAACTATAAAACCTAAAGGGGAAAATGTGAAACATTTCATAACATAAGGATCAAATAAAAAATAATCTAAATTAACATTTAATTACATAATTATCCATATTTGATTTATTTTAATGATTTCTTGCAAAACAATTTATCAATTTAGTCAAAATAATTAAACAATTATCACATAAGGAAACAATTATCTTATTAATTGATAAATATCTTCAATTAGATCAAGAATATAGTCAAATATATCATAAAATCAGATTTATATTGATCTAATATGATAAGGTAACTATCCATAAGCAAAAACAACAAGAAATCCCGAAGTTTGTTCCATCTGACGCTCGAACTCGCCGAGTACCCCCATGGACTCGCCGAGTAGGGGCAACTCGCCGAGTCCATCAAGAAGAACACCAAAAAATCAAAATTTTCAAACATATCAAGCATCAATACAATAGAAACCAACCAGGCTCTGATACCACTGATGGGTTTTGGTTATAAGACATCCTATGTGCTCATACAAACCCTAATGCTTGGATCTAGGTTTCTCTATTGTACATGCTTTGAATCCAAGACTATAAACCCTAATTCTAGCATATGGAAATCAATATTAACATATAATTAGGTTTATGATATTACCTTGATTGTTATGTAGCAATAACAATCCCAATTCCTCCTTGAATTGACTTTGGAAGGCTTAGAGTCACAAGTGTCACTCCTCTAATGGCTTACAAACACCAAGAGCAAATGGAGAAGGTATAAAGAGAGAGGAGAGGTGTAAGAATTCGTCTCTAGGACCTCTTGGGAAGGCATGGACGAATTCATGAGCCTTGGGGGGTCTTTATATAGGAGGCTATTAGGGTTATCTAACAAGGAAACCCTAATTTGGATGCTTAAGCCCTAAGCAACCCATGGACTCCTTTAATTAAGGCCTTGGACGATTTCCTTATGGGTTTCCCCATAGAATTCGTCCACTCCTTAATATAAGACAATCCATGGCCCAAATTGCAATTATCTTATAATTACAATTCCAGTCCCTTAAGTTTAATTAATCTCTTTTAGTCACAAAACTAATTACCAATTAATTATTGACTAATATTAATTAAACAATATGATTTCTCCTTTAATATATTATTCTCATAATATATTAATAAATCATATTTAATCCTTTCTCTCCATAATGCATCCTATCAAGTTGCTTTGGTGAAGGCAACCCAAAAGGACCATGCACCATCGGGTCAAGTACATACCAAAATAGTTATGGACTTAGACACTAATCCAACAATATTGTGTCAAAACCTATGTATTTGACGAAACATTTTTATGTTAAAGGCTATTACTTCCATGACATGTATGCATGTGCATATGTATTGCTTATCTTTGGATTGAGAATTCTAGAAGCATAAAAGTCACACAAGACTTTATGGTTAGAACTTGTGACCAAGAGAAAGATGACTCCCTATTTAGTATCTTATGTCATATAGGTTCAAGAGAGTGTTTTTTGAGTTTAGTAACACATGTATAATATTACTAGGTTTAAACTCGTGAAAACCACGATTGAGAAAGAAAAACATTATTGATAATTCCAAATCGTAATGACTAATCAATAATTTGAAAAAAGTTCATAATTTGCAAAGATGGATGGTTTGTTTTTAAGTTTATAATAAATAATTAAAGTTAATATATACACTAGTATGAATATCATATTGACATTCTGTATGTGTCTATACTTGATAAAATCATGATGGTGTGCAATGCAATAAGAATTTAAATAGAGTAAAACATACAATCAATCATGAAAATGACATTGTTATATGACAAACTAAAAGTGACATTAATGTAACAAAACCTACATAAACACAACATAATATATTACAAATTAAAATGATGAATGAAGCATAATTTACTAAAATTAAATAAAAGATGATATAAAAAAATCTACAAATTGTTTATAAATTTCTAAAAACTTCTTTATACACAACATTGGAAGTTTTGTTCGTAAATCTATGATCCTTATCTAAAATTAACAATTTTTATTATTCTCTACTTGGAACTCTAGATAAAGCAACATATAATTAGTCATGTGTAAAAACATGATCTTTGAAAACAAATCAAGTTTTGATAACGATTGTCTTTTTGACTCTTATTAATTATCATTACAAAACATACATAAACACAACAATCAATCATGAAAATGATATTGTTATTTGACAAATTAAAAGTGACAGTAATGTAAGAAACATACATAAACACAACGTAATAAATTACAAATTAAAATGATGAATGAAGTGTGATTTTACTAAAATTAAATAAAAGATGATATAAAAAATAGAAATCTATAAATTGTTTATAAATTTCTAAAAACTTATTTATACACAATACTGAAAGTTCTGTTTGTAAATCTATAATCCTTATCTAAAAGTGAAAATGTCATATTAGTCATCGAACTCGTCGTGTTTGTTTTAAAATGTCACCCAACTTTTTTTTGTACATTAAGGGAATGAACTCTCGTTTTCTTATTTTAAAATATTCTTATGTGAGCTAATACCGGGTAAGACGGTAAAATTTATGCCTTGACCATTGTTTGACCATCAATTGTGCCTCCATTGAAGTATACTCACCATATCTACCCTTCCTATGGCCACCCTTTTAGTCCAATTCGGGTCACCCAAATTTCATGGCACCCAAGGTTTGATACATTTCTTCTTGTTCTTGGTTTTGATCCAAAGGGGTTTTTGTTCTTTGACTGATACCTAAAGTTAATACCAGAAGTTGCGATCGATATAAGGAGACAAAAGAGCATGGTTTTACACACATAAACACCAAGAACACTTAGTGTTCATCGATGAAAGAATAGAGGAAGATGAAGAACTCGAATCATGTTTTGGCATTGGTAATTTGAACCAAAAAATTAACACCAAATAAAAAGTAATTGGAAAACACGGCCACCATTTTACTCATGGAGCATAAGCATAAAAACTAGAATATGGATCAACAAGAAAAAGAAGAACGTCATCAACATGATGAACAATTTGAACCTAGAAAAACTTAACCCAATTCTTCATGGCTTTGAGAAAATAAAAAACGAAAAAAAATCCCATGATAAAAACTAAACCCAGTTCTTCATGGCTTTCAATTAACTCCAAATACATACTATAATCAAATTGTGAATACAAATCCAACAATTACAGAAAAAAAAAACAAAAACAAAAACGAAAATCCCAAAATCTAGAAGAACAAATTAAATGCAATAGAAGAACCGATTTCCCCAGCCCAAAAACAAGAACTGATTCATATGTAAATTATCAGAAAACGTAATTACCTGAATCGTCTTTTCAAAACCTAGAAAGATCTGAATCGTCGTCGGTCATATACTAATTTAGGGTATGGTTTTGGGTTCTCTCACAGCGAATCTGTCGACTTAGGGCTTGGATTCATGGAAGTTTGACGATGGTGATAGTTTGAGGTTGAGGATGATGATGGTGAAAGGTTGACGAGGTTGTCAGGGTGGTGGTGGGAGATTGATGAACGGTGATTGCATCTGCTTCAGGTTAGATTAGGATTGTTATCCCAACTTTTATTTTGTAACTTGTAATGGAGTACACACATAACTGCAGAGAGGAGGTTGGAAGAGATGAGGCTACAATGAGATTAAAACATGTTATAGTGGGTTAAGTGACTTTTTTAACAGGTTAAAGAGAATTCATTCCCTTAATGTACAAAAAAAGTTTGGTGATCTTTTAAAACAAACACGACAAGTTCGATTGGCTAATATAACATTTGCCTTATCTAAAATTAACAATTTTAATTATTTACTTTGAACTCTAGATAAAGCAACATAGAATTAGTCATGTGTAAAAACATGATCTTTGAAAACAAACCAAACTTTGATAACAACTGTCCTTTTGACTCTTATTACTTGTCATTGTAAAACATACATAAACACAACAATCAATCATGAAAATGACATTGTTATATAGAAAATTAAAAGTGATAGTAATGTAAGAAACATACATAAACACAACATAATAAATTACAAATTAAAATGATGAATGAAGTGTGATTTACTAAAATTAAATAAAAGATTATATAAAAAATAGAAATCTACAAATTGTTTATAAATTTCCACAAACCTCTTTATACACAACATTGGAAGTTTTGTTTGTAAATCTATCAGCCTTATCTAAAATTAACAATTTTAATTATTTTCAACTTTGAACCCTAGATAAAGCAACATACAATTAGTCATTTGTAAAAATATGATCTTTGAAAACAAACCAAGTTTTGATAACGATTGTCTTTGACTCTTATTGATTGTCATTGGAAAACATACACCTAATTGAAATTGTCTTCTTTAGAATTTGAATGGAATTTTTTAGAACTTAAATATGAAGTTATGTATAAAAGATTTACAATATAAAAGATGTAATTATGAAAATTAGTAAATGCTTTGTTATGTAAAATTTTCAACTAATTTATATTGTTAGTAAGGACAAATAACAAACAAAAAAAATTGGTTGAATGATATTTTATATTGATATAAGTCAAATAATTTTTTCAAACTATGTTCTTGAAAATATTTTTAAATAATTGCCTTCTTAATTTTGATTCAATTTTTATATCTTAAATATAAATAATTAATTTATACAAAAATAAGAAGACATTTATTTTGTTCATCTATCTTAAATAATAATAAGATATAATTTATAATATTAAGAACAAATTAAATTATGTCATACCATTCTTTCTATTATGGATTTTTCTTGTCAAAGTATTCATGAAAAAAGTTGGTTTTATGGTTATCAGGTGATCATTAGCCACATGATTTAACAAATGTGCAATCTCATTCAGTTATCCCTTTTAATTGATGAATATAAATACAACAACAATAACACTAAATACAACACCAATAAACACCAAAATTATAAAGTTTATCTACCCCCAGCCTCCCCTGATTCCCGATTTGATTAGTTATAATAGTGATGAACTTGAATAAGTTATTGAGCCATTGTTAAAACTGAAATACAAACTATATATATATATATATATATATATATATATATATATATATATATATATATATATATATATATAAAAGCAAATGCAACAACCTCAAACCATGAGCAACCAAAAACTCATATACCAGTATTACATGGTTTTTAAGAAAACAATAACAAAATCTTACATAGTACACATCTCTCATTCCAAAAAAAAAAATCAGATAATTATTTTTATCAATTTAAATAAAAACAATCATCCTTTTAAAATGGAATATAATTTTCCACTACCCTCATAAATATCATAATTTATAGTAGGCTTTGGAGGTTGAGTTCCACAAATGAGCATAGATCTGGTATGTCAGATTCTCCAGCACCTGAAAGTCACCCAAAAACTATAAACAAAAATAATAATAATGTAACTATCAATTTGTAAGGAGTGTTTGTTAAAAATGAAGAGCAGTAGGTAGGTAGTACCTATGGGTGAACAATGCCAAAAGTCCCAATAGTTTTGCCTTTGAAAAATATATAAGCTTGTCTTCTAGATAGAAACTCATGCCCATGAGTCCGTTCCACAACAATAATTGTTTACCCATACATACATTTCCTAGTCAACATTTCTCAGTCAACAACTATCAAACGAGACCTAAGTCTATACTTACATATGAACGAACAATATGGTAACCCGTATTGTCCCCAACGGATACAAAAGGAGTACTAGTTACTTGTATGATTTTGTCTACCAACCCATGTTCTAATCATTGATTTTTATTTTCTTTTTATCCCTCTGCAGGAAGAAGAAGCAAGTTTGATGAATAACCTACTATCGAATAAGTTGAATAAGCTTGAAATTGATTCCCTGAGATTAAATGACCCAAATAATCTTCAAATCGATTTCAATTAGCTTGGTTGAAGCTGTATATGCAATATGTAACAGGTTAGAAGATGGGTCGAGGTATATATGACGTGGAAAGAATACCCAGTCTATTAGTTTCAACTTTTGATAGGATTGCATTTCTGATTTGCAAAAAGCAATGTTTTGAAAATCGGACCTGATGTTGAACCGACTGTGCCACCGGGTCGATGGTTCAATTGGTTCGACCGAACCAGTCCCAAAAACCAGATGAACCGGATGACGTCATATATATATATATATATATATATATATATATATATATATATATATAATACGATTTAAAATAAAAACAACACATTTTTAAGTTTTGTGTTCTAATAATTTGTATGATTCTTTCTTAAATGTTTGTTATAAAGATAATAGAAAAAATAAAAAGAAAAAAGAAAAAAGTTACCGTAGTATTGAGTGTAGAGAGGAATAAGGAGACTCCATTGTAATTATTTTATGTTTATTTAGTTTGCTCTCACGTCCCACATCGCCAAAAAACTGAAGTGGGGGCTTTTAGAGTTCTATATAAAGGAGCCGAGTACTAAAGATACATAGAAACAAAGAGTGGACGTCTCAAATAAAAATGGACCCTCCCCTTGGTTTTCACTCAGTACAAATTTTATATCAATTTTTCTAAAACCACCAGTTTTTTTGGTTAGGCCACACTGGTTTTTGGTTGAACCGTTGGTTTTTTCCGGTTTGGTTTACAAGCGGTTTTAAGGTTCAACCGGCCGGTCCGGTCCGGTTTTCAAAACATTGGAAAAAAGAAATAATCGTGATTTCAAAAGAGTTTAATAGGAATTCAAATTTGAAATGTTGAATCCCAATAATACGAATAATCAGACAAGGAAAATAGGCAGAAAATCAACACCTGATTTGGATTCAACAGACCGGGGGAGTAGAAGGGTAAAATCGGTTATTCACTTTGTAAATTTAGGTGGGAAAAAAGTTAGGGAGGGGCTGAGGAAATGACACATGGCATAAGATGCACTCTTTTATTAGATAGATAGATAGATAGATAAACTGTAATAGTCTAGTTGTCTCATATTTAATTTGGGTTAAGATCTTTAGTTTCTTTTTATTTATGGATTTGCCTACTTTACCTAATGATCATACTAAGTTTTATGTAGAAGTGTAGGAAAGTTTTTGGATTTTAGACTAAGCGTAGAGACGCAACTGTGGGAGGATATTGGCGGAGATTACAATACTCGTTTCCGTACCCGAACTCCGATCCCCATACCCCATCCCTGTCCCAGCGCTGCCTAATCACCGACAGATTCAAATAAAAAAATCTCCAACGTGTACGGAGAACCCGATGGATACCCATTTAATAAAAAACATTATATATATATATATATATATATATATATATATATATATATATGTGTGTGTGTGTGTGTGTGTGTGTTTATTAAAGGATGTATGGACTCGTACAATTAGGTCATCCGTTATACTTATCATTAACCATTATAGTGGTGGTGTCACATCATCACCACACTTCCTACCACTAACCATGAGATACCTACCACTAAACACACCACTTCACCTCATTTTTTTTTAATTTAAATTTAATTCAAAAATACATTAAAACACAATGAAACATATTTTTTTTAATTAAATTTAATTCAAAAACACAATAAAATATATTTTTTCAAACTAGTTTTTTATTCAGTGAAACAAGATTACATTAATTTAAAACACACAACACAAAATTAAAAAAAAAAACATAAAAATGTAACCACAAACAACTTAAACTAGTTTTTAAACCTTATTTTTAATGACTAAATTTTGGACACTCACTCAATTTTCCTTAAGCTTTGACGTGTTTACACGGTGTGTGTTTCGTGTCTTCATAATGGTGCATGACCACAACAAACGGGTCACCTTCCTGCACGTTGTTTATAATAAAGTTATAAATACCATTAAATTCAAGGCATTTAACCCTCATATTCCGATACTTCAAACATATTTCATCAAGACTATGACTTTAACAACCCATTAACTCATGGAAAACGTTTCCAACTTTTACTCAAAAATTAGGAGACTTTACTGAGTCTTCTGAAGCCGCTACCCATGTTCGTGCTAAGTTTTCTTTTTCATTTTCTGAGCAATTCATTCTTTTAGGAGTCATTTATTTTGAATGAATGCAAAATAGAGTGTGATTATGAGAAAAGAAATGAGAAATTGTGTGAGAGTATATAATAGAAAGTGTGACATTTATAGAAAAGATTTAATTTGTTTGAAAGGTAAAATATATATATATATATATATATATATATATATATATATATATATATATATATATAGTTGTTGCAATCCCACGACCAATCACATTCTCCGTTTCAATTCGTGATACGCACAACGAACGACCACGAAGCACGACCCGCCGGGATGGTGTGCACGGCCGTGGTCGTGGTCCAGCTTAACCACGAACCCGGCGTGCTATCCATACCAGATGGTCTTAATAGAGTTTTGTTTGTTAAACTATTGCTCTGTCGTTAAATTTACTTGGGTTTATCATCAACGGTCATGATTATGGAGGTTAAAAGATATTTTTTGTTTTGAGTATGTGAATCTTATCATGATGAAACTAATGGTGCATATTTTAAATGCCATAAGACTAAGAGAAGTGGTGACACTCTTGGCACCTTGCCACATAAGTATTTTTAATGCCACATTATTTTTCTTTGTTTAACACTTACACTTAACATTTTGTAAGGAGTGGTAACACTCTTAGCACTCAATTTTTTGTATTTTCTTTTTTCTAATTTAATTTAATTACTATATTTTAATAAATATATTTTTTCTATTTATTTTATGTAATTTAATTTAATTACTTTATTTTAATAGACAAATGTTTTTTATTTAATACACAAAAAAAACACACTTTATTATTAAAACATGATTTAATACATAAAAAAAAAACACACTTCATTATTAAAACTCACTTCATAAAAAAAACCACATACTACAGCAACGGGTCTTCCTCCGAATACTGGCCTTCCAATTCGTCTTCTGGTGGCATATTTAGATCAAGATTGTTCATCGTCCAAAGATGATCAGTCAAATGGCGGCGAAGATCGGTATGGATTACTACACTCTGAATTATCCTCAATCTTTGCATCCATTCTTGACCACCATATTCTAGTGGCTGTGTCTCCGGGATGACTTCATTCTCGTCGTACTCACATATCGCGTTTCCTTCATGTTCTAATATCATATTATGCAATATGATACATGTATACATCACCTCTATCATATTAGAAATATCACGAAACATGGATGGTTTTGCAACTATCTGCCAACGCTTTTTAAGTGCTCCAAACGCTCGTTCGATATCTTTTCTTGCTTTTTCTTGAACTCTCTTAAATTTGGCTCTCTAAGGGTCATCCGGACATGGCAAACTTTTAACGAAAACAGAAAGGTCAGGATAGATCCCATCTACAAGATAGTACCCAGATTTGTATTCTGTTCCTCGCAGTACAAATGACGAATTTGGGGTAGTACCGTCATACACCTTGTTGAATATTGGTGAATTATTGATAATATTAACGTTATTAAGCGAACCGGCACTACCAAAAAAGGCATGCCAGATCAACAAATCTTGTGACGCTACAACTTCAAGTACGACCGTGGGATAATGATAATTGCCCTTTGTGTATTGTCCTTGATATGCGTTAGAACACGCATTCCATCTCCAGTGCATGCAATCTAAACTTCCTAACATCCCAGACAAACCATGGACATTTCCATGATGAGCATACAATTGTTGTATGTCACAAGCATTAGGCCGACGCAAATATCGTGGACCATACAAAGACATGACAACTATGCAAAATTCATGAAGACTATCTCGGGCAGTACGTGCAGACATTCTAAAACTCTCGTCTAGTGCATCAGGGGGGTGCCATATGCTAACATACGAAATACATCAGTACATTTTTGAATTTCATCAAAGCCTAATGTACCTCTTGCGTCTGCGCGTTGTTGCATATACTCAGACACTAAAGTCACACCTTCTACAATACGCATAAACAAATCTTTATGCATCCGGAACCGTCTGTGAAAATAATATCCTTCAAAGAGAGCATTCTCGTCAAAATAATCTTGCATGAGACGTTGGTGGGCCGCTTCACGCTGTCTTTGAATATATCTTCTTCGTTTACGTTGATCGTTGCTTGATCCAATGTTGTTAAGACGTTGTTGTAGCATATTACGTATGGAAACGACCGACTGCACTACATTATCAAGAGCATTGTCCGCTGAAGATGACGAAGACAACATTGAAGTGATTCTTTGATTTGAAGACGTGGTGCTTTGCTACTGCCTGGAGTTAATGTCTTTTATATATATATATATATATATATATATATATATATATATATATATATATATATATATATATATATATCAACTGATTCTTTGATTTGAAGACAAAGTGGCATAGATTCATGCATAAATTTCATACATATAAAGACAAAGTGACATAGATTCCATGCATAAATTACATATATATGAAGACAAAATGGCATAGATTCCATGCATAAATTTGTCTACATATATACACGATTCCTTACATAAATTTGTCTACATATATAATTCATTTACCTTTTTGTATACACGATTCCATATATACTTTTTATGTATATGAAGACAAAACTTTATATATAATTCATTTACCTTTACATTTTTATAGACGAAACACACGACTAAAAAAACTACAACTAATCCCAGTTGTATTCTTTAGCAAGATCCCGCTTGGCTTTGTTAATAACCCGACGTTCCTCCTCGGACAATTGATCTCCCATGGGTTTTAATTTTCAGGCAGAATAATTTTTTTTATTTGTATAATCACTCCAAGTCATCAAAGTAAATAGAAACGTTCGTTATGAGTTCATTTTATCTCATATGTTGTGTCATCATCCTCCTCCTTTATGGCAGATTCCAAGTAAACTTTATTTGTGTCTTTTTACATTAATTGTTAAAACATTTGATTTTGTATAAATTTTGACGATATTGTAACAAAAATGAAACTTGTGTTTTGAACATTTTGTTAGGAGCTGGTTTCAGATATTGGCTGGTGAGGAAATATATTATTTCTGAAGATGGAGAAGTTGATGTTCGAGTTGCAGTCACATGTATTATCCTGGTAGGTTATTATATTCATTAATTAAACTCATATTTCCAAAAGTGGTTCATGATTTAATGAATTCTATGTTTTACTTGCTTATATCTGAGGCTTGTGTTATCTTTTTCAGAGCACGAAAGACACCCCTTTGGCAATGGCTGCAGTGGGGTCTTGTTTGGGTGTATACTACATGATCACGAAGATTGTAAGGAAAATGCCATGTAGGATCTATGCAACCCTCAAAGAGCTCAACCTTGGTATGATGGAAAAGGAATGGAATGTATCATTCCATTGGAATAGACGATTCCTGAATGAATTTAATTCCTTCCATTTTCTGGAATTTATGAAGAGGAACAATTTTGTTAGCCCTAAAGTTGCTTATGAAACAGCAACCACTTTGCAGGTACAGTTAGATGAATTTTAATAAATTCAACTATATATATGAGAAACTAATATCATGCTCTTTGATAAAACTATTACAAAAAAAAAAAAAAAAGATTTACTAATTTCCTGTATTTCTTCTTGGAGAATGTATCATTCCATTGGAATTGACGAATCTTGAATGAATGTAATTCCTTCCATTTTATGGAATTTATGAAGAGCAACAATTTTGTTAGCCGTAAAGTTGCTTATGAAACAGCAACTGCTTTGCAGGTATAGTTGGATGAATTTTACTAAATTCATCTACATATATGAGAAACTAATATCTTTCTCTTTGATAAAACTATTACAAAAAAAAAAGTTTGCTAATTTCCTGTATTTCTTCTTGCATTTGCAGATTTGCTCTTGATATTGACCTTGATGCTCTAAAATTTAGAATTCCTATAAGATTAAATGTCTCATCAAAGTATAACAGTCATTTTCGTTTGGATTTTGGTCATTTTACATTGAGGAAAGAGGTATATTTTAATTAATCTTTGGGATATTTTCTGTTCCATCATTGATTTCTGATTCGGTGACCAAAAACTAATCCATTAGTATAATATATAAATGAAAATATAATTTTATTGAAGTATTTTGGTTGCAAACTTTATATATGAATTAAATGTGATTCACATGTAAATCACATGTAATTTACATATGATTCACATGTAAATCACAAGTGAATCACATATGAATTACATGTGATTCACATGTAAATAACATGTAATTCAAATATGATTCACATTTTAATCACATATGATTCACATGTAAATATGAATTACATGTGATTCACGAGTAAATCACATATGAATTACATGTGATTCACATGTAAATAACATGTAATTCACATATGAATTACATGTGATTCACATGTAATTCACATATGATTAATTTGTGATTCACATGTAAATTACAAGTGAATTACCTATAAATTACATGTGATTCACAAGTTAATCACATATGAATTATATGTGATTCACATGTAATTCACATATTAATCACATGTAAATCACAAGTGAATCACATATCAATTACATGTGATTCACATGTAAATCATAAGTGAATTACATATGATTCACATGTAAATCACAAGTGAATCACATATGAATTACGTCTATATGCACACATGCATTTTGTGTAAGTGTTCTTCGTTAATTATTTTTTTAAAATTTTCTTGTGAATTTCACATTTAAATCTTAAAAGATACAATCACATGTGAATCTTACATGATATATACATGTGCGTGTTCTTGCATTAACCAATTTTTTTTTCTTGTAGATTTTGAAGAATTTTTGGAAAATATTGAAGAGGTGAAAAATGATAAATTGAAGAAAATATGGAAATCTTGATATGAAGAAAGATAACACTGTGAATCTTTATAGTTTTTTTTATATTTTATTTTGTATCAAATAAAATACTTGTATTATGTTTATAGATTGATTAATAAAAATGAGATTTTTTATAATTTACTTACGAATATTATAGTATAAAAAAATATGCATATATGCATTTGAAAAAATATACATATATGCACCTAAAAACGTTGATTTTTTTTAAAAAAAAATACAATTTTGAAAAAATTGCTTTTTTTTTTTTTGAAAAAAATGCAGTTATTTTGAAATAAAAATACAGTTTTTTTCTAGAAAAAATGCAGCTTTTAAAAAAAATATAGTTTTTTTTGAAAAAAAAAATGCAGTTTTTTTTTTGAAAAAAAGATGCAGTTTTTTAAAAATTATTTTTTTTCATTTTTTTTTTTTTTTGAAAAATTCATGTTTTTTGAAAAAAAAAATTAAAAAATCTCATTTTTTTAAAAAATCGAAAATTATTTAAAAATAAATAAATCCGAAATTTTGAGTTATTTTGTTAATTTTTAGACATTTATATTAATATATTAAATAACACAAAAAAAATTAAACATTAAATGAGATTGGTAAGATGACGATCATGTCCTTAATAAATTACTTTTGATCCAACGCTCCACTTTTAGTTCTCAGGTTCTCGGGAAACTTTGAGTTTCAACCGATCTCAACCTTATATATATATATATATATATATATATATATATATATATATATATATATATATATATATATTTTAAAATGTTTTCACTATCTATTGTGTGCATGTATGATTGATTCTGCACCTCTCTCTCTCTCTCTCTCTCTCTCTCTCTCTCTCTCTCTATATATATATATATATATATATATATATATATATATATATATATATATATATATATATATATATCCGGTCTTAACGGAGCGGATAGTATCATACCCGTCCCCACCCTGTCCCCGCTTCGAATATGAACCGTAAACTCCATCACCGATCCGCTACCCTTTAAGACCGGAAATACCCGATCCAATCATTGCAGGGATCCGAATCCGTGGGCAAAACTTGCATCCCTAATGCAATCGAAATGTGTTTTACTCTATCTCCCGGATATCCCAATTTGGGATATAAGAAGTGGGATAACATATTTCTTTTTCTTTTTTTTGGATCTTTACTACTATAAAGGCTCTGCGTGCAATGATTTTCAACACCTTTTTTAGTCCATCTATTAAGAGCTTTTTCGTAGTTTTGCATAACTTCCAATATATAAGTGGGCATCACTCGTGGAATTGGTCCACCACGAAAAAAGATTTTATGATATGAGTCAACATCCAAGAATGGGTTAAGGATCGAACAATGACATTCTGTATTTTCACAAAGTTAACAATTTTTGTTATTATTGGAGGAGCTTGCAACTCCTTTTACCTTTTCCAGCCATCTTCATGAATGACTGATAATACATTTTTTAAAGAATAACACTTTGAATAAGATTTCTCAAGTAGAAAGAGGTTATTAAGTGAACAAGTGATGGAGGAGACTTATAAATATATGCCTCAATATTTAGACTATAGATGTCAAAAAAATATTATGGGACCCCTATCTCGTATGGGAATATTTGTTTAAAAAATCGGGGGGCGGGGCAGGGGCTGAGATGGTCAGTCCCGTCCCGAACCACGAATGGGGCCTCCGTTAATATATTATTTACATTAATATATATTAATTATATAAATATAATAAATAATAACAATGATTTTGAGCTTCCAAAATTCTACAAAATAACATGTTTTTAAGTTGATTTTATAATGTTTTTGAGATGTTATAATATTTTTGTTTTTAACATTTAAAATTATGTTATAAATAACTATTTTTACTTAAAAAATAACTTTTTTCAGTCCAAAAATTAGTTTCTTTAGCCTAAAAAAAGATTGTCCAAATGAGGGCGGGGATGGAGGATTTTTGGGAGTGGGATGGGGGCAGGGGACCGCCCTGTTTACCCCCATTGACATTCATATTATAGACCCTAATATTTATATTTCACGAGTACAAATTAATTTCATAGTTATTATTCGTAGGAATACATATTTTGTATAGTTGAGATTACGTGACATTAATGCGTGACATTAATCGTTATATATAGCTAATTTGTGAATATACTGTGATCTAGGTTGTAATATGGTGGAATTTGTGGAAAAGTTGGTTAAGCAATGATTTAAAATGTTGATCATTTTAATTAATAGCTCCAAAATAAGATTACTTATTTGTTCATTTGCTTAACCTTATATGAATGTGGCACACCTACTTCCTTTTGAAATGTCATGTTTCTTTGTCCATTTTATATTTTAGTTTCTTTTTAAAAGTTGGAGCTTTAAATCAACCACATAACTAACGAATTAATGAATGTTGAAACACATATTCAGTATTTTCATCAACATTTGTTGTAACTAATTATTTTATTTTGATGATTTTATGTTATATGCTTGCTCCCAAGATAAACATCCAAACACCCCTCGACATTTTACTTGTGTGGGTCTATCCCAAAATTTTTTCAAAACAATCAACAAAATACATCTATATTTTCAAATCATCAACAAAAGCAGTAGATTTGGTTAACTTCACCTTCTGTATTATATATATATATATATATATATATATATATATATATATATATATATATATATATATATATATATATATATATATATATATATATATATATATATGTTTTCTGAAATTCAAGAGGATAATGCTAAAAAATATAACTTAATCGAGCTCTTAGAGAACATAAAAGGCTTAATAGTTGATAAATGATAACCATGTTCGGACCAAAATTTAGTACAAACAAACATGCATCCCCATCATTAACATTAAACATTACATCATACATATCTGATATCCATCCGTACTCATGGCAATCATATTCATATATATATATAAATAGGACAACATTTTGGGGTAAAAGGGTAAAATAATCAGAAAACAAAACAAAAAAGAAAAAGAAAAAAAAAAAAAAAAAAAAAAAAAGGAAGAAAAACATCATAACCCTTCTAACAAGTAAAAACAACACAAACAACTCTTCATTCAAACCCTCTCAACAACAAACAAGTCACTGATAATACATGAGTTGCTGTGCAGCAGCAACACTCTGAAAACCACCATCATAAATGGCCTGGCTAGCCCCGGCTGCACCCACACTCATCCCCCCTTGTTTAAAATGATGCTGACTAGGATGCATCAGCCCTCCCATTCCCATCTTACTTATCGCCAGCTGTCGCTCATACGCCAACAGGTCAGCCGCTGACAACATCGGTGCTGCGACAGGTGGCGGAAGCGGATTCGAACTCGTTCCAGGTGGCGTCGGCTTGCTTCCCCAAGAACACTAATGCAATTCCCCATTTAACATTTTAATCATTTAAAAGATTAAAAACATAGATATAGATACATTTTAATTATTTAAAGGGTAAAGGCTAACCTTAATTTGTTTGCCATAAAGAATGGATTGGGTGTTTCCCATTTGAATTGCTAAAGCCGCTTCACCATGTGTATTGTATCTCACAAAACCAAATCCTTTATCCGGTTGAATCCTAACTTCCTCAATTATACCAGCACCAAGGGAATGGAAATGCCGATGCAGCTCAAGCTGAGTAACCTATAATTTATTTATTTTTATTTTTTTAAAAAAAACATTATATATAATTCTATTTTTTATTTTGATTTTTGGTTAAGAAAGGAATATATGATTCCTTACTTCTGGAGCAAGGTTGCCAACATAAACAGTTGTATACTGTGGGTTATTTTCAGGGGCCTCGCTATTAACAGGCTCCTTCCCATCCTCTGAAAAAAAAATATTAGAGAAAAAAAAATCAAAAAATTAAATATTTATAATTTTTTTTGGAATATACCTGAAGACCCATTTGTTAGCTCCACTACACTTTTGGAATCTGATCCCTGTTTTTCTTCACTAGTACCAGCACCTTTGGTGGCCCAATTGCAGCGTATTTGTCTACTTCCGAGCCATTTCCCTAAAAAAATAAACATTCTGAATTTATAATTTTATATTTATTCAACATCAGAAAAAAAATAAGTGAACTTTTTAAGAAAAGTCTTACCGGTTAAGTCATTGATAGCACTTTGAGCATCCTGAACAGGAATTAATAATTTTGGTTCAAAATTCATAAAATATTAAAATCCAATATCTGGAAAAGTTTTAGTTTATTGAATATAAACCTGTTGATTCCGGAAGGAAACAAACCCAAAACCTCGTGAACGACCCGTTTTTTGATCCCACATAACCCTCGCATCCCTGTTTATTATAATAATAATAATAATAATATGAGTGTATGTGGTAGATTTATATATAGCGAGTTAAAAGGAGATGTATGTATGTATGTACTCACGAACAACTAGCATAAACAGAGAAGCATGCAAACAACATAGCATCAGTGACTTCAGGGCTCAGATCACCAACAAATATGTTGTAGTGACCTATAAACCAAAAGTAGAAATGCCATGAGATCCAATTATTACTATTATTTTATTATAATAGTAATAGTAATAATAATAATATAAGTACCAGAAGTGTCCTCCCTCTGTCCACTGGCATATGCCCAATTAACTTTAATAGGTTGTCCAAACCTAACAATAACATCAATAAGTGGTTAAGTAAGATATGATATAAACTCCTCATAAGAATTCAGAAACACTTACAAATGTCTTCCATTTAGAGATACGATAGCAAGTGCAGCTGATCTACGATCAAAGTAGTGTATAAACCCATAAGATGACTGCAAATAAAGAAAAAAAAATCAAAATATAAATTGAATGCAGACTTGAGTAGAATGTTTGAAACAGAAATGGGTACCTTCTCTTTTCTAATGAGTTTGCAGCCTTCAACAGGACCAGTGCTTGCAAAAACTTCTTGAAGAAGTGGTTCGGTTACTTGCATATGAATATTCCCCACATACCTGAAATATCTCAAAAATAAAGAAACTACACGTGTTATAAAAACAAAACAAACAAAAATAACTCTCGGAATAGATATCCACTCAATACATGTAAACAAATACACATCCTATTCCTATATACTATATAATTAACGCTTTTTACAAATTACACTAAGCTACAAACTTTAGAATCTGGATGTATTAAGAAAATGTTGTGGATATACCAATTTAACAACACACAGTTGGCTTGGGGGAGTAGATAGATCAAGGTTTTTGTCATGCGAATGAAAAAGGAAAAAAAAAAAAATAGGAACTAGAAAAATCATCTGTAAACCACTCACACACTGCGGCATGTATTTGGATCAAACCCAGGAGGCAGATTTCCACTTGGGATTGGCTCAATCTGCAAAATAAAAAAGTGAAAAAAGGAAAAAAGACTAAAAAAAAATAGCAAGCTAAGAGTAAAAAAGAAAAAGATAAAGAACCCCACTAACTATAGAGTAAATCAGGTCCAAAGAAGAACGGGTGAGAAGGCAAAGTGTATCCACTATCCACTACTAAACTACACACACAGCCACCAAAGGAAAACCAACATGAAACAAATAATTGTCCAAACAAATTCCCTATATAAGCTAAAAAGGTAAAAGAAGAAAACTCATTAAAGAAAATGAGGCTGACTTCCTAAAGTTCACAGCAGTTCCTTACAAACATTCCACTGTTCTTATGTGTTTAAAACAGGGTTTTAATATTTTATGCAGTTATGCACCCATCTCTGGTAACAATTTAGTAAACTATCCACTAAAAAAACGGTATGTTGCCATGACATTTAATGTTTTGAAACCATATGTAAATTGTAAAGTGATGATGGAAGTATGGATTTCCATGAAGAAATGACTATAGCAATGCAATAGATAACCCCCACAAGAGTAATTCTTCAAAAGCAGAAACCTATACAGATGCTTATGACTTAAAAGTCAAGACTTAAATACTTTGCCCTCCAAAACTTTAAATAATCAAAATAAGAACTTTTGGAGAAAAGAGGGTCTCATGAATAAAAAGCATTCACCCAGTCTCCCATGAGAATCAAGACAGGCATGTTTAATTGCCTGAAAACATTGCATGACTAAGAAGCCATTAATCACAAAGGAAAGAGTTTATAGGAAGAAAAGAAAAAGAAAGAACATTAATCAGTCAGAATTCAACATGTAATAGCTCAGTTCAAAGCAAAGAGCTACTAATTGACTTTTGAAAAATCATATAAAAATTTAAAAGTTGAAAATTTTCGAGGATCCTAAACTTTTGACATCCACATAAAAGAATTTAAAGGAGTATTAAAAAGTTAATAATGTTTGTTTTAAATAAGTAACAAAATCCAGCATCAATCTTGTATCTCAAAAGTAATTGGATTAGATATCCAAAAAAAACATTAAAGGAGTTCTGGTTTTGGGAAGGGGAGAGTAAACCGAGCTTGGGAAAGCAAAAAATCCAAATCCATTTGGTTTCACATAGTTAAGGGAACATGGCAACAAAATCGTCAAAATTAAAAAACGACACGATCCAAGTCGTTACATTTCACAAAGAAACAAGCAAAAAAATTTAATTTCCTAGAAATTATCGCAACTAACAAAAAGTTACAGGCACCGTGATCATAATCCGATGATCAATCAACAAAATGAATTCCCTAGCTCAAAAATGGCAACGCTAACATACAAACATGGAAATTCGTGGATATACATTACAGAATCACAATACACGGTGCGTCCGAACCTGTGGAGGTGCTAAGAGGCCAGGATGATAGAGAGATTGTTGTTGAAGGAGAGCTTGCTGCATAAGAGCTTGCTGTTGTTGTTGCTTCAACCTCTGATGTTGATGTTGCATTCTTTTTTATCACGAATATAATCCTTAGAGGTCGATTGAATTGTGTATCGAATTTGGGGGTTAGGGTTTCAATATACTGAATAAAGATCGAAAGAACAAGCGCCCTCGGGGAAATAAAATGACGGGAAAGAGAGAATACCAAAACAAGCAGATAACGTTAACAAAATGACAACAATGGTCCCTCAAGTCTTGTAAACCAGAATATTTACCCATCTCTTAATTGTTCCGCAAATTTTACAACATTTTGGTTTTTATTCAAATGTCAAATGAGGTTTAGCTAGCAAATTTTACAACATTTTGGTTTTGATTCAAATGTCAAATGAGGTTTAGCATGGTGTGGTTCGGTTTTTGACCAAAATTAAACTGAAAATCGAATACATGAATTTTTTGATTTTTAAAATTGTATGGTGCGGTTTTAACCACGGGTTGATTTTTGGTTTCTGATTACAGATAGGTGTCTTTCGGTTTTCGAGTTAGATTTATAAAAGAAGCATATATGGTTCGAGTTTGTTGTTTAAGATTTTTTTCTATAAAAAAATCAATGACTATAACCATTGTTTGGTTATTGTTCTAATGCTTCAAGAAGCCTATTTAACAGGGGAAATAACTTTATAGGTAATAAACTATCACTTTTATACATATTTAGTCACTTTATTTGTTTGTATACAATTCGCCACACTTACCATTTTATGAGGTATTGCAATTTAATGTTTTTTTGTATACATTATTTACCATTAAACTGTGTATCGGTCATCTTTTCCGGCCAACACCATCCACTCCAGCCACCATCATTTACCTCTTACTGCCACCATCCAAGTCTAGCAACAAAAACCACCTTCCATCACCACCATAACCATCCATCTCCATCAGTCACTACCACCACCAAGTAATTAATCTAAAATTCAACTTCAACATATAGCAAAACCTATTTAAACTTCCAATCAATTCAAACTCATATTTTAACAATTAAAATCGCATCTTTGAACGGATATAGTTATTAATGGACTGCGATTCAAGAAGAAATAAGATAAAGATGAATGTGGGGTTAGAGTGGTTTGTCAAAGTAGTGGAAGAAATAGAGTATCTAGGAAAGGTGTGAGTGGCGATAGAGGGATGTCGATGGCAATACAAGATGTGTGGGCGTTTTCATCGAATATAAGAATGATGAAATTATGTGTTTTACAATGTTTTTAAAAAAAATAAACATGTTAAATGATGTTTGCTTTCTTCTTTGGAATTGTGAAAAAAATTATGCAAAATTGATGATGGACGGAAAATGTGACAACCCAAAGTTATTCCGTTACATTACCCCGTTACCGTTAACGGAATATCCCATTTTTAAAAAAGTTCCGTTATCTGGAGGTCGCAAAATAAATAAATGTTTTATTTATTTATATTATATGTCGTTAACGTCGTGATAAAAGAGATAAAGACACTTACTTTACATTTCCATTAAATTGGAAAATTTTAGATTTTTATTATTACGACCACTAAATCAGGTGCGACCAAAAGCCCCGTATAACGGCAGTATTGGGTAGATTTCCACTGAGCTTCAACTCCAACCCCTATATAAGGGAGAGTAAACTCCATTTCCATCTTTTTACTCTCTCTCTAAACTCTCTCTCTACAAATTTTTTCCGAGCCAAAAATCATCCGTTTCGAGCCCCAAACGAGTAGGTAAACTATCCTAACTTGTTGTATAGCCTATCTAGCATGCAAATTCGAGTTTAAATCATAAAATAGGGACATAATCATGAGTTTACGGCCCAAGAACACTCTTGGGCCGTGAACACTGTTAATTGGGGTTTTTAAGCCCCAAAACCTCTCCAAAGTGTCCCTAAGGCTTAGATATGACTTGTAGGCTCATGGAATCGGACTTAGAACACCTTGAACTAGCATTTTGGGGAGTAAACATGAGTTTACTGCCCAAGAACATGCTTGGGCCGTAAACTCCTCTTCATGGGGAGTAAACTCATATTTGTGTGTTAAAAATGCCCTTAAACACACCAATGACATTGGATTAAATTCTAGAAACGACCAACAACAAGCTAGGGACCTTAGATGCAATTAAAACAACTCCATAAGGAGTTTACGGCCGTAAACCCCTCATGGAAGGGTACCTGGGCCGTAAACTCCTACAAAGGGGTTATTTGGTGCCCTAAACTCCTCATTTGACTTGGAAAAGTGCTTAGGATTTTATCATCTACCATTTAAGACTTAAAACATCCAAGGAAGAGGTCCTTGGGAGCTTAAGGCCGTAAACTCCCATGGTTGGGGCCATAAACTCCCATTTGGTCCCTTTAAAAGCCTTAAACCCATTCATACCTTTTGGATTTGGACCTAGCATAATTTCATGATCAAGATAGAGCCTTTAAACACTCTAGAACACTCTCACCATGAGTTTACGGCTGTAAACTCATGGGAGTTGTCCCAGGGCCGTAAACTAAGTGTATAGAGTTTACTCTTGAAGAGTAAACTCCATTCCTAAGCCATTTGAGCCCTTAGGTGTTACCCGGGACACCCCAAACACTTAACCAAGTGTTTTCCGCTCTTTAGGGTGCGTATACTTGTTAAATTAGTATTAAATGTACTAATTGTATGTGAACATATGTTATCATATGTTAATAGGTCACTAAGTGTGTTCAAGTCCTTACTTGACACCGAGCACCCAACCGGCACATTCATCGGATCCACTTACACCAGGTGAGTTCATACCCCTGAATGAACCTTTTAAATGCTTTTACATGTTTTATAGGGGGAATACAAGTTAAACATGCCAGTTATCATATCAATCACATGTGATTGATAACCCGCATGCACAATGATTTACCACACTGTAAACCGTTTTACCGAGTAGGACACTATAAATGGTTTTCTAAAATGTTTTCACTTATTCAAAACTCTTACTTATACTGTTTTATCCAAGTTCATTTTAAACTGATTTATGAAAAGATTTCCAAAGAATTTCTAAAGGTTTTCAAACTCATTTTACCAAGGAATGCCAAGTAGTGATTTTCCTAAGTATAAAGGTTTTTCCAAGGTTTTCATCAAAGTTCTCTTTCTTGTCGTATACTTTTACTTTTACCTGTTAGATACGGTTGCTTCGCTTTTACCTAGTTTAAACTCCTACTCGATAACGTTTCCACTTCATGATACACTTATATTTCACGATATGATTATCCCACACTGTACACTTATACTTCACGATTTGATTATCCCACAGTGTACGCTTATACTTCACGACTCGGTTATTCCATTGTATGCTTATACTTCACAAGTCGGTTATTCCACGCGATACGCTTATACTTCACGATCCGGTTATTCCACACTGTACACTTTTACTTCACGATATGATTTTCACTGTTACACATTCAAGCGTAGTTAGACGTATGTCCGTGCTTGTATAGATATATATAAATAATGATTGAAGGACTTAGGAAGGCTTGTCCGCCCTATTTCCTTTTCTTCGTTGAGATGTGGTTTGGTGGGATCGGATGTCCGTCTGAAGGTCGCTTGATTCATTAGTTATATATTATGTACACAAGCATAGACATATAGCTTTACTTTAGTCAGTTCAGTTATGAGTCTCTACTTCTAAATCAACACTGTATTGGAAACACACTACCCACTATTTGGGATGCATCTTTGTAGCACCTGGTTCCTGGTACGTAAATCTTATTTGAGTATTTCTCTTCTTTTAGCCTTAGACTCGGCGAGTCATAGGTCCGACTCGCCGAGTAGATGCGGGACCCGGGACACGTTTAAGTTGGCGACTCGGCGAGTCCATATCCTGGACTCGACGAGTTACAGCTGTTGGATGAAACCCTAAGTTTTAGGGGTTTGCACCCTATTTAAACAACATATCTGCCCCAAGCCAGCCCCCATTCACCTCCCAGAGCTCCCAGCCCTCGTTCTAAGCTTGTTCATTGAGAGTTTGAAGCCATTGTTGTGTGTTCTTGAAGGTTTTGAGGCAAAAGGGGAAGTAGATCAAGAGGAAAGGAAGGAATCCAGGCATCTTTGTACTCCCTCAGCAGTTCCTTTGAGGTATAATCCGTTTTCCCCCTGTTTCTATGCTCATTACTTCATTTAAGTCATTCTTGAGCCAATCCCCAAGTTTATATGTGCAAATTATTCCGTAATAAGCTGATTGACCCTTAGATCTAGGCATGGTTGAGCTCCAGGAGCTCAGATCTGTTGCCTTTATGGACCCTTATTGCATGAAGACCCTAGATCTACCCTTTTGGGTACATATTGAACCCTAAAATCCATATTGGAGAATATCTACACGTAAAGTTGGAAACTTTACGTGTGATTCGTGTTCTAGGAGTCCAGATCTGTGAATGGCATGGACTGGAATCGAGCAGATCTGTGTATTTAGTGAGTGCATGGCAGCGACTCGGCGAGTCGTTCATGTGACTCGGCGAGTCTGTTCGCGAGTCTCCGAGTTTGTCCCCGTTTCGTAGTGTCGAGTGAGCAGTGAGTCACGGGGTGTGACTCAGTAGGTTAGAAGCTGAACTCATCCATGGAGGAACTCGGCGAGTCAATGCCCTGACTCGGCGAGTTCAAGGCAATCTCCTTAGATCAAGAACAGACTCGGCGAGTTGTTCATACAACTCGGCGAGTCTTAGCATAAGTGTTCATCGGATGAAGATGAACTCGACGAGTTGTTCATACAACTCGGCGAGTAGGATGAAGGACATGAGTATCAGTTTAGAAAGAGAACTCGTCGAGTCGTCGCCTAACTCGACAAGTAGAAACGGGATTCAGGGCAAACGTTTGGGTAGGGACTCGGCGAATTGGAAAGCCAACTCGGCGAGTCGGGTCAACTGAAAGTTGACTCTGACTTTGACTTAGGTCATGATCAGGGGTAAAATGGTCATTTTACCCAAAGGACAGTTAGCAGTGTTTGATTGAGTATGTTGTGGGAATTGCAGCCGGAGGATTTCCGGAGCAGCAGCAGCAGCAGTGGGCAGTCAGTTCCCGATCAGATCAGCAGCTACTTCGAGGTTAGTTACCTTCCAGTAGCGGTGGGTCTACGACTTCAATGTCGGCCCACCAGTAGGAGTCGTATGATAGATGATTGTCTTTGTGATATCATCTAGGTTTGCTACTACCTGATATGTTATGTGCTAGCATGATATGTTATATGAGATAGAAGTAGAGATCGGTCGATAGGACCGAAGGGTAGTTCAGACACCCCAGAAATGTCTGACAGTACGTGATAATATGTTTGCATGCTGGCTTGTTATGGTATATGCAATAGAGATAGTAGGAGGGGACTAGTCCCCGAGGATCAGTTGTTAGGACCGATGGGTAGTCAGCACCCCAGAATGGCTTAACACGGGTAGTCAGCACCCCATAATGGCTTAACACGGGTAGTCAGCACCCCAGAATGGCTTGACACGGGTAGTCGGCACCCCAGAATGGCCGTACCGGGTAGTTAGGCACCCCATAATAGCCTGACAGTATGTATGTTATATGTTTGTATGGTGTGTGGTACGATGGAGGAACTCACTAAGCTTCGTGCTTACGGTTTTCAGTTTTGGTTTCAGGTACCTCCTCAGCTAGGGGAAAGGAGCCGGCGCGGTAGCAGCATATCACACACACACACTCTCTGGTTTCCGCATTTACGAGATTCTTTGGGATTTATACTCTGATATTTTGATTGGTTGTATGATTTGGCTTTTAGACATGGTTTATGTTGTGTTATGGTTTGATCAAACAATGTTTTAATTACTAATGTTCTCTAAAGTAATGTTTTAAAACGAAATTTTTGGACGTGAAAATTGAGTCGTTACAAGTTGGTATCAGAGCCCTGGTTTGAGGGATTCAGACACACCTTCGGGGGTGTCTGAACTCAAATCGAGGGATTAAAGGATTTTCTAAAAGAAAATGTTTTCTAAAAACTGAGAAAAGAGTTTCGAGAAAGAACGAAGTGTGTGATGTGCGCGACCGGCCGAGCTCAAGTAAGTATTCCCCAAAGTACCCATACAAGTTTATGTTATGTTTATCAGCTTTTGTAGAACAGCATGCTAGAATAGGACTAAGGATCTAGGAGTGATGCCTTATGTGCCTGTTTTATGTGTTTCAGTAGTGTGAGAATTGCATGCTAGTATCGAGTAGACAGCAGTAGGGTAGCATGTTTAGGTTATGCCTGTTAGTGCAAGTTTAGCGTTGTGTGCTAGTTCAGTTTCTCTCTATGAGAGCGGAGTTGCTTGAGGTTGTTTCTCTTGTCTGAATGCTGCTTGCTTCGTGCTATGTGGGACTCTGAATAATGGGAATTAGCCACTAGGCGAATACGTCACGTCACATGTGATCAGGATTGAATAATCTTAGAGTACCGGATTTGATCCTACTGCGCAGCTCTTGTTTGAGTCCAACCGTTGTAAGGATGAGTCGGGTACTCGAAGGATTATCTGAGCCTCGTCATGTGTGATGGTATTCGGGTAATGTCTAATTGGCATTACAAGGAGGTCTACAGCAGCTGAGGACTGGATCAAGTAGAGTCGGAGATTTCCCTAGGGCGAGCCTAGGATGAGTATAGTAGTGATCAGCAATAGTGAAAGGGATCTGGTGGAGTCGAGGCAGTCCTTGAAGAAGGTACGGATAGATGTGGAAGGTAGTATGGGCCCGTACTACTGAAAGCAGAGGATTCGTACCCGAACCAAGGAAGGCCAAGACAAGACCAGGGAACTTGTAAGTAGTTGTGATCCCTCAGGAAGTATCAGTATCTTTAATGTTTACTGTGATGTATTGCAGAATGGTGGTACTTCGATCGAGGCCGGTAGATGGCGGTTCAGGAGAGGGGTCAGGTTCGGGATCAGGTTCCGAGCCGGTAGATGAGGGACTACGCGAGTTCATCGCGTCAGAGATTACCAGAGGCATCCTTGAGTCGACCCCCATCCTCTTTGGGTCGATCAAGGAAGGGATCATGGAGTTGATGGAGGATCGCCTTCGGGCATTCAGGAGTGATATGGCATCTAGCCAGTCGGGATCTCGCACACTGTCCTTCAAGGACTTCAGGGGCAGTGGTGCGCCGGATTTCCATGGGGTGAAAGACCCCATTGCTGCCAGGCGATGGATTGCAGACATCGAGTCTGCAAAGTTGACTAGCTTCTGCCCCGAGGGGTCGAAGGTGAGGTATGCAGCAGGGTGTTTACGGGACCGAGCCCGGGATTGGTGGGAGTCAGTGGGTGACTCGTTGGGAGCTTCAGCTATCAAGGCTATGACCTGGTCGGACTTTGTGGCCAGGTTCAAGGCAGAGTTTGCGCCGGCTGTCGAGCTTCAGCAGCTGGCCAGGGAGTTTCTAGACATGAGGCAGACGACGGAGACTGTGGCGGAGATCACCGCCAAGTTCCGGGAGAGGGCTTTGTTGGTGCCCCAGTATGCTGGTGACGAGGATATGAGGAGGACTCGTTATCACGATATGCTACGAGCTAACATCAGGGAGCATGTTAGCTTTTCTGCTTGCCCTACCTTGGACTCTATGATTGCCAGGGCGATGGAGAGGGAGATAGATTTGGAGCACATCCGGAAACGGAAATCAGAGGAGGGACAGACAGGAGGGGCTTCGGGGAAGAAGCCCAAGGGATCAGATGGTAGGCCGAAAGGCCAGTCAGGACCGAGCCACTGCAGGAAATGCGGCAGGCCGCACGAGGGGGCGTGCAGGATGGGATCATCAGGCTGCTACAAGTGCGGCAAGTCTAGGCACATCAACAGGGATTGCACTGCTCCGGCAACAGTTATTCAGACATCAGAGTTGCTGTGTTTCCACTGCAACCAGAGGGGCCACAAGAAGGCCAATTGCCCCCAGTTGACAGTTTCAGCGCCGGTGAAGGCGCCAGCTCCAGCGACCCTGCGGATCACGGATGGCCGGCAGGGCAAGGCAGAGGCTCCAGTGGTGAGGAGCCGAGCATTTCAGCTGACTACCGAGGAGGCACGCGCCGCACCTGATGTGGTGAAGGGTATGATTCTTTCCCTCTATCTTATTCTTATGATGTTATGTTATTGATATGTGCTCTGTATGTATATGTATGCATTAGGATCGTTCCATGTGAACGACCTTCCAGTTTAGGTGTTGTTCGACTCGGGTGCGTCCCGATCATTTGTTTCTCTTGCGCTTAGCAAGAAGTTTCATGAGTCATCGGGCGAGTTAGACTGCCCTTTGGATGTGGAGATTGTTGATGATCGATCGGTGCGAGCATCGATGGTATTTCGAGACTACGTTCTGCGTTTGTTTGAGGAGCGTTACTTGGTAGACTTGGTTCCCATTCCATTGCGTGGGAACAAGGTGATTATTGGCATGGATTGGTTGAGCCCTAATGGTGCGGTGATAGATTGCGCGCAGCAGTTAGTGCGGGTCAGGACCCCAAGCGGGGGGGAGTTAGTGATTCATGGCGAGAGCTCGCAGGGTGGACCCACTGTGTGTTCAGCAGCGAGGGCTAGGCGCTATCTTCAGCAGGGATGCCCAGGATATGTCGCGTATGTGATGGATACCCGGGAGGCGGGTAAGGCGACAGTGAGCGAGGTTCTGGTGGTTCGAGATTTTGCAGATGTTTTCCCGGAGGAGCTACCTGGGATACCTCCAGAACGACAGGTGGAGTTCAGGATTGACCTTGTTCCTGGTGCGGCTCCGATAGCCAAAGCACCGTATCGGTTGGCTCCTCCCGAGATGCAGGAGTTGTCTACGCAGCTGCAGGAGCTGTTAGACAAAGGATTTATTCGTCCGAGCAGTTCGCCTCGGGGAGCCCCGATCCTATTTGTGAAAAAGAAGGATGGGTCGCATCGGTCGTGTATAGATTACCGGGAGCTGAATAAGGTAACGGTGAAGAACCGTTACCCGCTTCCGAGGATTGATGACCTCTTTGATCAGCTTCAGGGAGCATCTTGGTTCTCCAAGATTGATTTGCGTTCGGGTTATCATCAGATGAGAGTCAGGGAGGAGGATACGCAGAAGACCGCGTTTCGGACGCGATATGGCCACTATGAGTTTGTGGTGATGCCGTTTGGGCTCACCAATGCTCCTGCCGCGTTCATGGACCTCATGAACCGCGTATGCAGACCGATGCTGGATCGGTCTGTGATAGTCTTTATCGATGATATCTTGATTTATTCCAAGACTTAGGAGGAGCATGAGGAACATCTGAGGGAGGTGTTGGAGACCCTGAGGAGGGAGAGCTTGTATGCCAAGTTCTCCAAGTGTGAGTTCTGGTTGCGCGAGGTGCAATTTCTTGGACACCTCGTCAACCAGAACGGGATTCTGGTCGATACGGCCAAGTTCGAGGCCGTGATGAGATGGGAGGTTCTGAAGTCTCCATCTGATATTCGGAGTTTCCTGGTATTAGCGGGTTACTATCGGAGATTTATTCAGGATTTCTCCAAGATAGTTGTACCCCTGACGCGGCTGACGAAGAAAGTCGTGGTCTTTCGGTGGGGACCCGAGCAGCAGGCTGCATTTGAGACGCTGAGATAGAGATCGTGCGAGGCGCCGATCTTAGCCCTGCCAGAGGGCGTAGAGGATTTTGAGGTGTACTGCGACGCGTCCATTTCAGGGTTGGGCGCGGTACTGATGCAGAGGGGGCATGTCATTGCCTACGCTTCGAGGCAGCTCAAGCCTCACGAGGCGAACTACCCGACGCATGATTTGGAGTTGGGGCGGTGGTCTTTGCCCTCAAGATTTGGCGGCATTACCTCTACGGGGTTTGATGTACCATCTACATGGACCACAAGAGTTTGAGGTACCTCATGGATCAGCCAAATCTGAACATGAGGCAGCGTCGGTGGTTGGATGTGGTAAAGGATTATGATTGTGAGATCCTTTATCATCCGGGGAAGGCCAACGTGGTGGCCGATGCGCTTAGCCGCAAGGCGGCGCTGATCAGGGATTTGTGCATGAGGATGACCGTAGTGACTCCATTGTTGGAGCAGATTCGGGAGGCCCAACAGGAGGCTATCAAGGAGGAACATCGGAAGAGCGAGCGTGTGGTGGGTCAGGTTTCCTCCTTTGATTATGATAGCCGAGGACTATTGACATTACACCGTAGGGTGTGGGTGCTGTATCACGGAGGTGTGCGCCAGATTTTGATGGAGGAGGCGCACAAGTCCCGATTCTCTATTCATCCCGGGGCGACGAAGATGTATAGGGATCTTCGTCTAGATTATTGGTGGCCCTGCATGAAGCGGGATGTGGCATGGTACGTGGAGCGGTGTTTGACCTGCAGGAAGGTCAAGGCCGAACATCAGAGACCACATGGCAAGATGAAGCCGTTGGATATTCCACTGTGGAAATGGGAAGATATCACGATGGATTTTATCACGAAGCTTCCCAGGACCGCGCGTGGAGTGGACTCGATTTATGTCATCGTGGATAGATTGACCAAGAGTGCTCATTTTATTCCGATTCAGGAGAGCATATCGGCCGAGAAATTGGCCGACATCTATATCAGGGAGATCGTGGCGCGGCACGGGGTGCCGGTGTCGGTGATCTCGGACAGGGATGTGCGTTTTACTTCCAGATTTTGGAAGAGATTTCATGACGAGTTGGGCACTCGTTTGCATTTTAGCACCACCTTTCACCCGCAGACGGATGGTCAGAGCGAGCGGACCATCCAGACTCTGGAGGATATGTTGCGGGCGTGCGTGCTAGACTTCGGTGGTAGCTGGGATACCTATCTTCCTTTGGCCGAGTTCTCCTACAACAACAGCTATCACGCGAGTATCGACCGTCCCCCATTTGAGATGTTGTACGGACGAAGGTGCAGGACCCCGATATGCTGGGGTGAAGTTGGTCAGAGAGTCATGGGGAGCACCGAAGTGGTGCTCAAGACGACCGAGAGGATCCAGCAGGTCCGGAGCAGGCTTCAGACTGCTCAGAGTCGGCAGAAAAGTTACGCCGACAAGCGTCGATCCGACTTGGAGTTCCAAGTCGGGGATATGGTTCTCCTGAAGGTGTCGCCTTGGAAAGGCGTCATTCGATTCAAGAAGCGGGGCAAGTTGGGCCCGAGATTCATCGGATCGTTCAGGGTCGTAGCCCGGGTGGGCAAGGTGGCGTATAGGCTGGATCTGCCAGCCGAGCTCAGCCAGATCCACATCACTTTCCATGTTTCTCAGCTGCGGAAGTGCCTAGTGGACGATTCAGTAGTTGTGCCTTTAGAGGATATTCAGGTTGATGACAGCCTGAATTACATTGAGCACCCAGTCGCAATCCTTGACAGGAAGTCGAAGGATTTGAGGAACAAGAGGGTGGAGCTAGTGAAGGTGCAATGGCAGCACCGCAAGGGTTCGGAGTGGACATGGGAGCCGGTGGACGAGATGATGGAGCATTGCCCCGAGCTGTTTCAGGATCGAGCAGCAGACTTCGAGGACGAAGTCTAAAATAAGTGGGGGAGATTTGTAGCACCTAGTTCCTGGTACGTAAATCTTATTTGAGTATTTCTCTTCTTTTAGCCTTAGACTCGGCGAGTCATAGGTCCGACTCGCCGAGTAGATGCGGGACCCGGGACACGTTTAAGTTGGCGACTCGGCGAGTCACAGCTGTTGGATGAAACCCTAAGTTTCAGGGGTTTGCACCCTATTTAAACAACATATCTGCCCCAAGCCAGCCCCCATTCACCTCCCAGAGCTCCCAGCCCTCGTTCTAAGCTTGTTCATTGAGAGTTTGAAGCCATTGTTGTGTGTTCTTGAAGGTTTTGAGGCAAAAGGGGAAGTAGATCAAGAGGAAAGGAAGGAATCCAGGCATCTTTGTACTCCCTCAGCAGTTCCTTTGAGGTATAATCCGTTTTCCCCCTGTTTCTATGCTCATTACTTCATTTAAGTCATTCTTGAGCCAATCCCCAAGTTTATATGTGCAAATTATTCCGTAATAAGCTGATTGGCCCTTAGATCTAGGCATGGTTGAGCTCCAGGAGCTCAGATCTGTTGCCTTTATGGACCCTTATTGCATGAAGACCCTAGATCTACCCTTTTGGGTACATATTGAACCCTAAAATCCATATTGGAGAATATCTACACGTAAAGTTGGAAACTTTACGTGTGATTCGTGTTCTAGGAGTCCAGATCTGTGAATGGCATGGACTGGAATCGAGCAGATCTGTGTATTTAGTGAGTGCATGGCAGCGACTCGGCGAGTCGTTCATGTGACTCGGCGAGTCTGTTCGCGAGTCTCCGAGTTTGTCCCCGTTTCGTAGTGTCGAGTGAGCAGTGAGTCACGGGGTGTGACTCAGTAGGTTAGAAGCTGAACTCATCCATGGAGGAACTCGGCGAGTCAATGCCCTGACTCGGCGAGTTCAAGGCAATCTCCTTAGATCAAGAACAGACTCGGCGAGTTGTTCATACAACTCGGCGAGTCTTAGCATAAGTGTTCATCGGATGAAGATGAACTCGACGAGTTGTTCATACAACTCGGCGAGTAGGATGAAGGACATGAGTATCGGTTTAGAAAGAGAACTCGTCGAGTCGTCGCCTAACTCGACGAGTAGAAACGGGATTCAGGGCAAACGTTTGGGTAGGGACCCGGCGAGTTGGAAAGCCAACTCGGCGAGTCGGGTCAACTGAAAGTTGACTCTGACTTTGACTTAGGTCATGATCAGGGGTAAAATGGTCATTTTACCCAAAGGACAGTTAGCAGTGTTTGATTGAGTATGTTGTGGGAATTGCAGCCGGAGGATTTCCGGAGCAGCAGCAGCAGCAGTGGGTAGTCAGTTCCCGATCAGATCAGCAGCTACTTCGAGGTTAGTTACCTTCCAGTAGCGGTGGGTCTACGACTTCAATGTCGGCCCACCAGTAGGAGTCGTATGATAGATGATTGTCTTTGTGATATCATCTAGGTTTGCTACTACCTGATATGTTATGTGCTAGCATGATATGTTATATGAGATAGAAGTAGAGATCGGTTGATAGGACCGAAGGGTAGTCCAGACACCCCAGAAATGTTTGACAGTACGTGATAATATGTTTGCATGCTGGCTTGTTATGGTATATGCAATAGAGATAGTAGGAGGGGACTAGTCCCCGAGGATCGGTTGTTAGGACCGATGGGTAGTCAGCACCCCAGAATGGCTTGACACGGGTAGTCAGCACCCCAGAATGGCTTGACACGGGTAGTCAGCACCCCAGAATGGCTTGACACGGGTAGTCGGCACCCCAGAATGGCCGTACCGGGTAGTTAGGCACCCCATAATAGCCTGACAGTATGTATGTTATATGTTTGTATGGTGTGTGGTACGATGGAGGAACTCACTAAGCTTCGTGCTTACGGTTTTCAGTTTTGGTTTCAGGTACCTCCTCAGCTAGGGGAAAGGAGCCGGCGCGGTAGCAGCATATCACACACACACACTCTCTGGTTTCCGCATTTACGAGATTCTTTGGGATTTATACTCTGATATTTTGATTGGTTGTATGATTTGGCTTTTAGACATGGTTTATGTTGTGTTATGGTTTGATCAAACAATGTTTTAATTACTAATGTTCTCTAAAGTAATGTTTTAAAACGAAATTTTTGGACGTGAAAATTGAGTCGTTACAAGTTGGTATCAGAGCCCTGGTTTGAGGGATTCAGACACACCTTCGGGGGTGTCTGAACTCAAATCGAGGGATTAAAGGATTTTCTAAAAGAAAATGTTTTCTAAAAACTGAGAAAAGAGTTTCGAGAAAGAACGAAGTGTGTGATGTGCGCGACCGGCCGAGCTCAAGTAAGTATTCCCCAAAGTACCCATACAAGTTTATGTTATGTTTATCAGCTTTTGTAGAACAGCATGCTAGAATAGGACTAAGGATCTAGGAGTGATGCCTTATGTGCCTGTTTTATGTGTTTCAGTAGTGTGAGAATTGCATGCTAGTATCGAGTAGACAGCAGTAGGGTAGCATGTTTAGGTTATGCCTGTTAGTGCAAGTTTAGCGTTGTGTGCTAGTTCAGTTTCTCTCTATGAGAGCGGAGTTGCTTGAGGTTGTTTCTCTTGTCTGAATGCTGCTTGCTTCGTGCTATGTGGGACTCTGAATAATGGGAATTAGCCACTAGGCGAATACATCACGTCACATGTGATCAGGATTGAATAATCTTAGAGTACCGGATTTGATCCTACTGCGCAGCTCTTGTTTGAGTCCAACCGTTGTAAGGATGAGTCGGGTACTCGAAGGATTATCTGAGCCTCGTCATGTGTGATGGTATTCGGGTAATGTCTAATTGGCATTACAAGGAGGTCTACAGCAGCTGAGGACTGGATCAAGTAGAGTCGGAGATTTCCCTAGGGCGAGCCTAGGATGAGTATAGTAGTGATCAGCAATAGTGAAAGTGATCTGGTGGAGTCGAGGCAGTCCTTGAAGAAGGTACGGATAGATGTGGAAGGTAGTATGGGCCCGTACTACTGAAAGCAGAGGATCCGTACCCGAACCAAGGAAGGCCAAGACAAGACCAGGGAACTTGTAAGTAGTTGTGATCCCTCAGGAAGTATCAGTATCTTTAATGTTTACTGTGATGTATTGCAGAATGGTGGTACTTCGATCGAGGCCGGTAGATGGCGGTTCAGGAGAGGGGTCAGGTTCGGGATCAGGTTCCGAGCCGGTAGATGAGGGACTACGCGAGTTCATCGCGTTAGAGATTACCAGAGGCATCCTTGAGTCGACCCCCATCCTCTTTGGGTCGATCAAGGAAGGGATCATGGAGTTGATGGAGGATCGCCTTCGGGCATTCAGGAGTGATATGGCATCTAGCCAGTCGGGATCTCGCACACTGTCCTTCAAGGACTTCAGGGGCAGTGGTGCGCCGGATTTCCATGGGGTGAAAGACCCCATTGCTGCCAGGCGATGGATTGCAGACATCGAGTCTGCAAAGTTGACTAGCTTCTGCCCCGAGGGGTCGAAGGTGAGGTATGCAGCAGGGTGTTTACGGGACCGAGCCCGGGATTGGTGGGAGTCAGTGGGTGACTCGTTGGGAGCTTCAGCTATCAAGGCTATGACCTGGTCGGACTTTGTGGCCAGGTTCAAGGCAGAGTTTGCGCCGGCTGTCGAGCTTCAGCAGCTGGCCAGGGAGTTTCTAGACATGAGGCAGACGACGGAGACTGTGGCGGAGATCACCGCCAAGTTCCGGGAGAGGGCTTTGTTGGTGCCCCAGTATGCTGGTGACGAGGATATGAGGAGGACTCGTTATCACGATATGCTACGAGCTAACATCAGGGAGCATGTTAGCTTTTCTGCTTGCCCTACCTTGGACTCTATGATTGCCAGGGCGATGGAGAGGGAGATAGATTTGGAGCACATCCGGAAACGGAAATCAGAGGAGGGACAGACAGGAGGGGCTTCGGGGAAGAAGCCCAAGGGATCAGATGGTAGGCCGAAAGGCCAGTCAGGACCGAGCCACTGCAGGAAATGCGGCAGGCCGCACGAGGGGGCGTGCAGGATGGGATCATCAGGCTGCTACAAGTGCGGCAAGTCTAGGCACATCAGCAGGGATTGCACTGCTCCGACAACAGTTATTCAGACATCAGAGTTGCTGTGTTTCCACTGCAACCAGAGGGGCCACAAGAAGGCCAATTGCCCCCAGTTGACAGTTTCAGCGCCGGTGAAGGCGCCAGCTCCAGCGACCCTGCGGATCACGGATGGCCGGCAGGGCAAGGCAGAGGCTCCAGTGGTGAGGAGCCGAGCATTTCAGCTGACTACCGAGGAGGCACGCGCCGCACCTGATGTGGTGAAGGGTATGATTCTTTCCCTCTATCTTATTCTTATGATGTTATGTTATTGATATGTGCTCTGTATGTATATGTATGCATTAGGATCGTTCCATGTGAACGACCTTCCAGTTTAGGTGTTGTTCGACTCGGGTGCGTCCCGATCATTTGTTTCTCTTGCGCTTAGCAAGAAGTTTCATGAGTCATCGGGCGAGTTAGACTGCCCTTTGGATGTGGAGATTGTTGATGATCGATCGGTGCGAGCATCGATGGTATTTCGAGACTACGTTCTGCGTTTGTTTGAGGAGCGTTACTTGGTAGACTTGGTTCCCATTCCATTGCGTGGGAACAAGGTGATTATTGGCATGGATTGGTTGAGCCCTAATGGTGCGGTGATAGATTGCGCGCAGCAGTTAGTGCGGGTCAGGACCCCAAGCGGGGGGGAGTTAGTGATTCATGGCGAGAGGTCGCAGGGTGGACCCACTGTGTGTTCAGCAGCGAGGGCTAGGCGCTATCTTCAGCAGGGATGCCCAGGATATGTCGCGTATGTGATGGATACCCGGGAGGCGGGTAAGGCGACAGTGAGCGAGGTTCTGGTGGTTCGAGATTTTGCAGATGTTTTCCCGGAGGAGCTACCTGGGATACCTCCAGAACGACAGGTGGAGTTCAGGATTGACCTTGTTCCTGGTGCGGCTCCGATAGCCAAAGCACCGTATCGGTTGGCTCCTCCCGAGATGCAGGAGTTGTCTACGCAGCTGCAGGAGCTGTTAGACAAAGGATTTATTCGTCCGAGCAGTTCGCCTCGGGGAGCCCCGATCCTATTTGTGAAAAAGAAGGATGGGTCGCATCGGTCGTGTATAGATTACCGGGAGCTGAATAAGGTAACGGTGAAGAACCGTTACCCGCTTCCGAGGATTGATGACCTCTTTGATCAGCTTCAGGGAGCATCTTGGTTCTCCAAGATTGATTTGCGTTCGGGTTATCATCAGATGAGAGTCAGGGAGGAGGATACGCAGAAGACCGCGTTTCGGACGCGATATGGCCACTATGAGTTTGTGGTGATGCCGTTTGGGCTCAGCAATGCTCCTGCCGCGTTCATGGACCTCATGAACCGCGTATGCAGACCGATGCTGGATCGGTCTGTGATAGTCTTTATCGATGATATCTTGATTTATTCCAAGACTTAGGAGGAGCATGAGGAACATCTGAGGGAGGTGTTGGAGACCCTGAGGAGGGAGAGCTTGTATGCCAAGTTCTCCAAGTGTGAGTTCTGGTTGCGCGAGGTGCAATTTCTTGGACACCTCGTCAACCAGAACGGGATTCTGGTCGATACGGCCAAGTTCGAGGCCGTGATGAGATGGGAGGTTCTGAAGTCTCCATCTGATATTCGGAGTTTCCTGGTATTAGCGGGTTACTATCGGAGATTTATTCAGGATTTCTCCAAGATAGTTGTACCCCTGACGCGGCTGACGAAGAAAGTCGTGGTCTTTCGGTGGGGACCCGAGCAGCAGGCTGCATTTGAGACGCTGAGATAGAGATCGTGCGAGGCGCCGATCTTAGCCCTGCCAGAGGGCGTAGAGGATTTTGAGGTGTACTGCGACGCGTCCATTTCAGGGTTGGGCGCGGTACTGATGCAGAGGGGGCATGTCATTGCCTACGCTTCGAGGCAGCTCAAGCCTCACGAGGCGAACTACCCGACGCATGATTTGGAGTTGGGGCGGTGGTCTTTGCCCTCAAGATTTGGCGGCATTACCTCTACGGGGTTTGATGTACCATCTACATGGACCACAAGAGTTTGAGGTACCTCATGGATCAGCCAAATCTGAACATGAGGCAGCGTCGGTGGTTGGATGTGGTAAAGGATTATGATTGTGAGATCCTTTATCATCCGGGGAAGGCCAACGTGGTGGCCGATGCGCTTAGCCGCAAGGCGGCGCTGATCAGGGATTTGTGCATGAGGATGACCGTAGTGACTCCATTGTTGGAGCAGATTCGGGAGGCCCAACAGGAGGCTATCAAGGAGGAACATCGGAAGAGCGAGCGTGTGGTGGGTCAGGTTTCCTCCTTTGATTATGATAGCCGAGGACTATTGACATTACACCGTAGGGTGTGGGTGCTGTATCACGGAGGTGTGCGCCAGATTTTGATGGAGGAGGCGCACAAGTCCCGATTCTCTATTCATCCCGGGGCGACGAAGATGTATAGGGATCTTCGTCTAGATTATTGGTGGCCCTGCATGAAGCGGGATGTGGCATGGTACGTGGAGCGGTGTTTGACCTGCAGGAAGGTCAAGGCCGAACATCAGAGACCACATGGCAAGATGAAGCCGTTGGATATTCCACTGTGGAAATGGGAAGATATCACGATGGATTTTATCACGAAGCTTCCCAGGACCGCGCGTGGAGTGGACTCGATTTATGTCATCGTGGATAGATTGACCAAGAGTGCTCATTTTATTCCGATTCAGGAGAGCATATCGGCCGAGAAATTGGCCGACATCTATATCAGGGAGATCGTGGCGCGGCACGGGGTGCCGGTGTCGGTGATCTCGGACAGGGATGTGCGTTTTACTTCCAGATTTTGGAAGAGATTTCATGACGAGTTGGGCACTCGTTTGCATTTTAGCACCACCTTTCACCCGCAGACGGATGGTCAGAGCGAGCGGACCATCCAGACTCTGGAGGATATGTTGCGGGCGTGCGTGCTAGACTTCGGTGGTAGCTGGGATACCTATCTTCCTTTGGCCGAGTTCTCCTACAACAACAGCTATCACGCGAGTATCGACCGTCCCCCATTTGAGATGTTGTACGGACGAAGGTGCAGGACCCCGATATGCTGGGGTGAAGTTGGTCAGAGAGTCATGGGGAGCACCGAAGTGGTGCTCAAGACGACCGAGAGGATCCAGCAGGTCCGGAGCAGGCTTCAGACTGCTCAGAGTCGGCAGAAAAGTTACGCCGACAAGCGTCGATCCGACTTGGAGTTCCAAGTCGGGGATATGGTTCTCCTGAAGGTGTCGCCTTGGAAAGGCGTCATTCGATTCAAGAAGCGGGGCAAGTTGGGCCCGAGATTCATCGGATCGTTCAGGGTCGTAGCCCGGGTGGGCAAGGTGGCGTATAGGCTGGATCTGCCAGCCGAGCTCAGCCAGATCCACATCACTTTCCATGTTTCTCAGCTGCGGAAGTGCCTAGTGGACGATTCAGTAGTTGTGCCTTTAGAGGATATTCAGGTTGATGACAGCCTGAATTACATTGAGCACCCAGTCGCAATCCTTGACAGGAAGTCGAAGGATTTGAGGAACAAGAGGGTGGAGCTAGTGAAGGTGCAATGGCAGCACCGCAAGGGTTCGGAGTGGACATGGGAGCCGGTGGACGAGATGATGGAGCATTGCCCCGAGCTGTTTCAGGATCGAGCAGCAGACTTCGAGGACGAAGTCTAAAATAAGTGGGGGAGATTTGTAGCACCTAGTTCCTGGTACGTAAATCTTATTTGAGTATTTCTCTTCTTTTAGCCTTAGACTCGGCGAGTCATAGGTCCGACTCGCCGAGTAGATGCGGGACCCGGGACACGTTTAAGTTGGCGACTCGGCGAGTCACAGCTGTTGGATGAAACCCTAAGTTTCAGGGGTTTGCACCCTATTTAAACAACATATCTGCCCCAAGCCAGCCCCCATTCACCTCCCAGAGCTCCCAGCCCTCGTTCTAAGCTTGTTCATTGAGAGTTTGAAGCCATTGTTGTGTGTTCTTGAAGGTTTTGAGGCAAAAGGGGAAGTAGATCAAGAGGAAAGGAAGGAATCCAGGCATCTTTGTACTCCCTCAGCAGTTCCTTTGAGGTATAATCCGTTTTCCCCCTGTTTCTATGCTCATTACTTCATTTAAGTCATTCTTGAGCCAATCCCCAAGTTTATATGTGCAAATTATTCCGTAATAAGCTGATTGGCCCTTAGATCTAGGCATGGTTGAGCTCCAGGAGCTCAGATCTGTTGCCTTTATGGACCCTTATTGCATGAAGACCCTAGATCTACCCTTTTGGGTACATATTGAACCCTAAAATCCATATTGGAGAATATCTACACGTAAAGTTGGAAACTTTACGTGTGATTCGTGTTCTAGGAGTCCAGATCTGTGAATGGCATGGACTGGAATCGAGCAGATCTGTGTATTTAGTGAGTGCATGGCAGCGACTCGGCGAGTCGTTCATGTGACTCGGCGAGTCTGTTCGCGAGTCTCCGAGTTTGTCCCCGTTTCGTAGTGTCGAGTGAGCAGTGAGTCACGGGGTGTGACTCAGTAGGTTAGAAGCTGAACTCATCCATGGAGGAACTCGGCGAGTCAATGCCCTGACTCGGCGAGTTCAAGGCAATCTCCTTAGATCAAGAACAGACTCGGCGAGTTGTTCATACAACTCGGCGAGTCTTAGCATAAGTGTTCATCGGATGAAGATGAACTCGACGAGTTGTTCATACAACTCGGCGAGTAGGATGAAGGACATGAGTATCGGTTTAGAAAGAGAACTCGTCGAGTCGTCGCCTAACTCGACGAGTAGAAACGGGATTCAGGGCAAACGTTTGGGTAGGGACCCGGCGAGTTGGAAAGCCAACTCGGCGAGTCGGGTCAACTGAAAGTTGACTCTGACTTTGACTTAGGTCATGATCAGGGGTAAAATGGTCATTTTACCCAAAGGACAGTTAGCAGTGTTTGATTGAGTATGTTGTGGGAATTGCAGCCGGAGGATTTCCGGAGCAGCAGCAGCAGCAGTGGGTAGTCAGTTCCCGATCAGATCAGCAGCTACTTCGAGGTTAGTTACCTTCCAGTAGCGGTGGGTCTACGACTTCAATGTCGGCCCACCAGTAGGAGTCGTATGATAGATGATTGTCTTTGTGATATCATCTAGGTTTGCTACTACCTGATATGTTATGTGCTAGCATGATATGTTATATGAGATAGAAGTAGAGATCGGTTGATAGGACCGAAGGGTAGTCCAGACACCCCAGAAATGTTTGACAGTACGTGATAATATGTTTGCATGCTGGCTTGTTATGGTATATGCAATAGAGATAGTAGGAGGGGACTAGTCCCCGAGGATCGGTTGTTAGGACCGATGGGTAGTCAGCACCCCAGAATGGCTTGACACGGGTAGTCAGCACCCCAGAATGGCTTGACACGGGTAGTCAGCACCCCAGAATGGCTTGACACGGGTAGTCGGCACCCCAGAATGGCCGTACCGGGTAGTTAGGCACCCCATAATAGCCTGACAGTATGTATGTTATATGTTTGTATGGTGTGTGGTACGATGGAGGAACTCACTAAGCTTCGTGCTTACGGTTTTCAGTTTTGGTTTCAGGTACCTCCTCAGCTAGGGGAAAGGAGCCGGCGCGGTAGCAGCATATCACACACACACACTCTCTGGTTTCCGCATTTACGAGATTCTCTGGGATTTATACTCTGATATTTTGATTGGTTGTATGATTTGGCTTTTAGACATGGTTTATGTTGTGTTATGGTTTGATCAAACAATGTTTTAATTACTAATGTTCTCTAAAGTAATGTTTTAAAACGAAATTTTTGGACGTGAAAATTGAGTCGTTACAAGTTGGTATCAGAGCCCTGGTTTGAGGGATTCAGACACACCTTCGGGGGTGTCTAAACTCAAATCGAGGGATTAAAGGATTTTCTAAAAGAAAATGTTTTCTAAAAACTGAGAAAAGAGTTTCGAGAAAGAACGAAGTGTGTGATGTGCGCGACCGGCCGAGCTCAAGTAAGTATTCCCCAAAGTACCCATACAAGTTTATGTTATGTTTATCAGCTTTTGTAGAACAGCATGCTAGAATAGGACTAAGGATCTAGGAGTGATGCCTTATGTGCCTGTTTTATGTGTTTCAGTTGTGTGAGAATTGCATGCTAGTATCGAGTAGAAAGCAGTAGGGTAGCATGTTTAGGTTATGCCTGTTAGTGCAAGTTTAGCGTTGTGTGCTAGTTCAGTTTCTCTCTATGAGAGCGGAGTTGCTTGAGGTTGTTTCTCTTGTCTGAATGCTGCTTGCTTCGTGCTATGTGGGACTCTGAATAATGGGAATTAGCCACTAGGCGAATACGTCACGTCACATGTGATCAGGATTGAATAATCTTAGAGTACCGGATTTGATCCTACTGCGCAGCTCTTGTTTGAGTCCAACCGTTGTAAGGATGAGTCGGGTACTCGAAGGATTATCTGAGCCTCGTCATGTGTGATGGTATTCGGGTAATGTCTAATTGGCATTACAAGGAGGTCTACAGCAGCTGAGGACTGGATCAAGTAGAGTCGGAGATTTCCCTAGGGCGAGCCTAGGATGAGTATAGTAGTGATCAGCAATAGTGAAAGGGATCTGGTGGAGTCGAGGCAGTCCTTGAAGAAGGTACGGATAGATGTGGAAGGTAGTATGGGCCCGTACTACTGAAAGCAGAGGATCCGTACCCGAACCAAGGAAGGCCAAGACAAGACCAGGGAACTTGTAAGTAGTTGTGATCCCTCAGGAAGTATCAGTATCTTTAATGTTTACTGTGATGTATTGCAGAATGGTGGTACTTCGATCGAGGCCGGTAGATGGCGGTTCAGGAGAGGGGTCAGGTTCGGGATCAGGTTCCGAGCCGGTAGATGAGGGACTACGCGAGTTCATCGCGTTAGAGATTACCAGAGGCATCCTTGAGTCGACCCCCATCCTCTTTGGGTCGATCAAGGAAGGGATCATGGAGTTGATGGAGGATCGCCTTCGGGCATTCAGGAGTGATATGGCATCTAGCCAGTCGGGATCTCGCACACTGTCCTTCAAGGACTTCAGGGGCAGTGGTGCGCCGGATTTCCATGGGGTGAAAGACCCCATTGCTGCCAGGCGATGGATTGCAGACATCGAGTCTGCAAAGTTGACTAGCTTCTGCCCCGAGGGGTCGAAGGTGAGGTATGCAGCAGGGTGTTTACGGGACCGAGCCCGGGATTGGTGGGAGTCAGTGGGTGACTCGTTGGGAGCTTCAGCTATCAAGGCTATGACCTGGTCGGACTTTGTGGCCAGGTTCAAGGCAGAGTTTGCGCCGGCTGTCGAGCTTCAGCAGCTGGCCAGGGAGTTTCTAGACATGAGGCAGACGACGGAGACTGTGGCGGAGATCACCGCCAAGTTCCGGGAGAGGGCTTTGTTGGTGCCCCAGTATGCTGGTGACGAGGATATGAGGAGGACTCGTTATCACGATATGCTACGAGCTAACATCAGGGAGCATGTTAGCTTTTCTACTTGCCCTACCTTGGACTCTATGATTGCCAGGGCGATGGAGAGGGAGATAGATTTGGAGCACATCCGGAAACGGAAATCAGAGGAGGGACAGACAGGAGGGGCTTCGGGGAAGAAGCCCAAGGGATCAGATGGTAGGCCGAAAGGCCAGTCAGGACCGAGCCACTGCAGGAAATGCGGCAGGCCGCACGAGGGGGCGTGCAGGATGGGATCATCAGGCTGCTACAAGTGCGGCAAGTCTAGGCACATCAGCAGGGATTGCACTGCTCCGGCAACAGTTATTCAGACATCAGAGTTGCTGTGTTTCCACTGCAACCAGAGGGGCCACAAGAAGGCCAATTGCCCCCAGTTGACAGTTTCAGCGCCGGTGAAGGCGCCAGCTCCAGCGACCCTGCGGATCACGGATGGCCGGCAGGGCAAGGCAGAGGCTCCAGTGGTGAGGAGCCGAGCATTTCAGCTGACTACCGAGGAGGCACGCGCCGCACCTGATGTGGTGAAGGGTATGATTCTTTCCCTCTATCTTATTCTTATGATGTTATGTTATTGATATGTGCTCTGTATGTATATGTATGCATTAGGATCGTTCCATGTGAACGACCTTCCAGTTTAGGTGTTGTTCGACTCGGGTGCGTCCCGATCATTTGTTTCTCTTGCGCTTAGCAAGAAGTTTCATGAGTCATCGGGCGAGTTAGACTGCCCTTTGGATGTGGAGATTGTTGATGATCGATCGGTGCGAGCATCGATGGTATTTCGAGACTACGTTCTGCGTTTGTTTGAGGAGCGTTACTTGGTAGACTTGGTTCCCATTCCATTGCGTGGGAACAAGGTGATTATTGGCATGGATTGGTTGAGCCCTAATGGTGCGGTGATAGATTGCGCGCAACAGTTAGTGCGGGTCAGGACCCCAAGCGGGGGGGAGTTAGTGATTCATGGCGAGAGGTCGCAGGGTGGACCCACTGTGTGTTCAGCAGCGAGGGCTAGGCGCTATCTTCAGCAGGGATGCCCAGGATATGTCGCGTATGTGATGGATACCCGGGAGGCGGGTAAGGCGACAGTGAGCGAGGTTCTGGTGGTTCGAGATTTTGCAGATGTTTTCCCGGAGGAGCTACCTGGGATACCTCCAGAACGACAGGTGGAGTTCAGGATTGACCTTGTTCCTGGTGCGGCTCCGATAGCCAAAGCACCGTATCGGTTGGCTCCTCCCGAGATGCAGGAGTTGTCTACGCAGCTGCAGGAGCTGTTAGACAAAGGATTTATTCGTCCGAGCAGTTCGCCTCGGGGAGCCCCGATCCTATTTGTGAAAAAGAAGGATGGGTCGCATCGGTCGTGTATAGATTACCGGGAGCTGAATAAGGTAACGGTGAAGAACCGTTACCCGCTTCCGAGGATTGATGACCTCTTTGATCAGCTTCAGGGAGCATCTTGGTTCTCCAAGATTGATTTGCGTTCGGGTTATCATCAGATGAGAGTCAGGGAGGAGGATACGCAGAAGACCGCGTTTCGGACGCGATATGGCCACTATGAGTTTGTGGTGATGCCGTTTGGGCTCACCAATGCTCCTGCCGCGTTCATGGACCTCATGAACCGCGTATGCAGACCGATGCTGGATCGGTCTGTGATAGTCTTTATCGATGATATCTTGATTTATTCCAAGACTTAGGAGGAGCATGAGGAACATCTGAGGGAGGTGTTGGAGACCCTGAGGAGGGAGAGCTTGTATGCCAAGTTCTCCAAGTGTGAGTTCTGGTTGCGCGAGGTGCAATTTCTTGGACACCTCGTCAACCAGAACGGGATTCTGGTCGATACGGCCAAGTTCGAGGCCGTGATGAGATGGGAGGTTCTGAAGTCTCCATCTGATATTCGGAGTTTCCTGGTATTAGCGGGTTACTATCGGAGATTTATTCAGGATTTCTCCAAGATAGTTGTACCCCTGACGCGGCTGACGAAGAAAGTCGTGGTCTTTCGGTGGGGACCCGAGCAGCAGGCTGCATTTGAGACGCTGAGATAGAGATCGTGCGAGGCGCCGATCTTAGCCCTGCCAGAGGGCGTAGAGGATTTTGAGGTGTACTGCGACGCGTCCATTTCAGGGTTGGGCGCGGTACTGATGCAGAGGGGGCATGTCATTGCCTACGCTTCGAGGCAGCTCAAGCCTCACGAGGCGAACTACCCGACGCATGATTTGGAGTTGGGGCGGTGGTCTTTGCCCTCAAGATTTGGCGGCATTACCTCTACGGGGTTTGATGTACCATCTACATGGACCACAAGAGTTTGAGGTACCTCATGGATCAGCCAAATCTGAACATGAGGCAGCGTCGGTGGTTGGATGTGGTAAAGGATTATGATTGTGAGATCCTTTATCATCCGGGGAAGGCCAACGTGGTGGCCGATGCGCTTAGCCGCAAGGCGGCGCTGATCAGGGATTTGTGCATGAGGATGACCGTAGTGACTCCATTGTTGGAGCAGATTCGGGAGGCCCAACAGGAGGCTATCAAGGAGGAACATCGGACGAGCGAGCGTGTGGTGGGTCAGGTTTCCTCCTTTGATTATGATAGCCGAGGACTATTGACATTACACCGTAGGGTGTGGGTGCTGTATCACGGAGGTGTGCGCCAGATTTTGATGGAGGAGGCGCACAAGTCCCGATTCTCTATTCATCCCGGGGCGACGAAGATGTATAGGGATCTTCGTCTAGATTATTGGTGGCCCTGCATGAAGCGGGATGTGGCATGGTACGTGGAGCGGTGTTTGACCTGCAGGAAGGTCAAGGCCGAACATCAGAGACCACATGGCAAGATGAAGCCGTTGGATATTCCACTGTGGAAATGGGAAGATATCACGATGGATTTTATCACGAAGCTTCCCAGGACCGCGCGTGGAGTGGACTCGATTTATGTCATCGTGGATAGATTGACCAAGAGTGCTCATTTTATTCCGATTCAGGAGAGCATATCGGCCGAGAAATTGGCCGACATCTATATCAGGGAGACCGTGGCGCGGCACGGGGTGCCGGTGTCGGTGATCTCGGACAGGGATGTGCGTTTTACTTCCAGATTTTGGAAGAGATTTCATGACGAGTTGGGCACTCGTTTGCATTTTAGCACCACCTTTCACCCGCAGACGGATGGTCAGAGCGAGCGGACCATCCAGACTCTGGAGGATATGTTGCGGGCGTGCGTGCTAGACTTCGGTGGTAGCTGGGATACCTATCTTCCTTTGGCCGAGTTCTCCTACAACAACAGCTATCACGCGAGTATCGACCGTCCCCCATTTGAGATGTTGTACGGACGAAGGTGCAGGACCCCGATATGCTGGGGTGAAGTTGGTCAGAGAGTCATGGGGAGCACCGAAGTGGTGCTCAAGACGACCGAGAGGATCCAGCAGGTCCGGAGCAGGCTTCAGACTGCTCAGAGTCGGCAGAAAAGTTACGCCGACAAGCGTCGATCCGACTTGGAGTTCCAAGTCGGGGATATGGTTCTCCTGAAGGTGTCGCCTTGGAAAGGCGTCATTCGATTCAAGAAGCGGGGCAAGTTGGGCCCGAGATTCATCGGATCGTTCAGGGTCGTAGCCCGGGTGGGCAAGGTGGCGTATAGGCTGGATCTGCCAGCCGAGCTCAGCCAGATCCACATCACTTTCCATGTTTCTCAGCTGCGGAAGTGCCTAGTGGACGATTCAGTAGTTGTGCCTTTAGAGGATATTCAGGTTGATGACAGCCTGAATTACATTGAGCACCCAGTCGCAATCCTTGACAGGAAGTCGAAGGATTTGAGGAACAAGAGGGTGGAGCTAGTGAAGGTGCAATGGCAGCACCGCAAGGGTTCGGAGTGGACATGGGAGCCGGTGGACGAGATGATGGAGCATTGCCCCGAGCTGTTTCAGGATCGAGCAGCAGACTTCGAGGACGAAGTCTAAAATAAGTGGGGGAGATTTGTAGCACCTGGTTCCTGGTACGTAAATCTTATTTGAGTATTTCTCTTCTTTTAGCCTTAGACTCGGCGAGTCATAGGTCCGACTCGCCGAGTAGATGCGGGACCCGGGACACGTTTAAGTTGGCGACTCGGCGAGTCCATATCCTGGACTCGGCGAGTCACAGCTGTTGGATGAAACCCTAAGTTTCAGGGGTTTGCACCCTATTTAAACAACATATCTGCCCCAAGCCAGCCCCCATTCACCTCCCAGAGCTCCCAGCCCTCGTTCTAAGCTTGTTCATTGAGAGTTTGAAGCCATTGTTGTGTGTTCTTGAAGGTTTTGAGGCAAAAGGGGAAGTAGATCAAGAGGAAAGGAAGGAATCCAGGCATCTTTGTACTCCCTCAGCAGTTCCTTTGAGGTATAATCCGTTTTCCCCCTGTTTCTATGCTCATTACTTCATTTAAGTCATTCTTGAGCCAATCCCCAAGTTTATATGTGCAAATTATTCCGTAATAAGCTGATTGGCCCTTAGATCTAGGCATGGTTGAGCTCCAGGAGCTCAGATCTGTTGCCTTTATGGACCCTTATTGCATGAAGACCCTAGATCTACCCTTTTGGGTACATATTGAACCCTAAAATCCATATTGGAGAATATCTACACGTAAAGTTGGAAACTTTACGTGTGATTCGTGTTCTAGGAGTCCAGATCTGTGAATGGCATGGACTGGAATCGAGCAGATCTGTGTATTTAGTGAGTGCATGGCAGCGACTCGGCGAGTCGTTCATGTGACTCGGCGAGTCTGTTCGCGAGTCTCCGAGTTTGTCCCCGTTTCGTAGTGTCGAGTGAGCAGTGAGTCACGGGGTGTGACTCAGTAGGTCAGAAGCTGAACTCATCCATGGAGGAACTCGGCGAGTCAATGCCCTGACTCGGCGAGTTCAAGGCAATCTCCTTAGATCAAGAACAGACTCGGCGAGTTGTTCATACAACTCGGCGAGTCTTAGCATAAGTGTTCATCGGATGAAGATGAACTCGACGAGTTGTTCATACAACTCGGCGAGTAGGATGAAGGACATGAGTATCGGTTTAGAAAGAGAACTCGTCGAGTCGTCGCCTAACTCGACGAGTAGAAACGGGATTCAGGGCAAACGTTTGGGTAGGGACCCGGCGAGTTGGAAAGCCAACTCGGCGAGTCGGGTCAACTGAAAGTTGACTCTGACTTTGACTTAGGTCATGATCAGGGGTAAAATGGTCATTTTACCCAAAGGACAGTTAGCAGTGTTTGATTGAGTATGTTGTGGGAATTGCAGCCGGAGGATTTCCGGAGCAGCAGCAGCAGCAGTGGGTAGTCAGTTCCCGATCAGATCAGCAGCTACTTCGAGGTTAGTTACCTTCCAGTAGCGGTGGGTCTACGGCTTCAATGTCGGCCCACCAGTAGGAGTCGTATGATAGATGATTGTCTTTGTGATATCATCTAGGTTTGCTACTACCTGATATGTTATGTATTAGCATGATATGTTATATGAGATAGAAGTAGAGATCGGTTGATAGGACCGAAGGGTAGTCCAGACACCCCAGAAATGTCTGACAGTACGTGATAATATGTTTGCATGCTGGCTTGTTATGGTATATGCAATAGAGATAGTAGGAGGGGACTAGTCCCCGAGGATCGGTTGTTAGGACCGATGGGTAGTCAGCACCCCAGAATGGCTTGACACGGGTAGTCAGCACCCCAGAATGGCTTGACACGGGTAGTCAGCACCCCAGAATGGCTTGACACGGGTAGTCGGCACCCCAGAATGGCCGTACCGGGTAGTTAGGCACCCCATAATAGCCTGACAGTATGTATGTTATATGTTTGTATGGTGTGTGGTACGATGGAGGAACTCACTAAGCTTCGTGCTTACGGTTTTCAGTTTTGGTTTCAGGTACCTCCTCAGCTAGGGGAAAGGAGCCGGCGCGGTAGCAGCATATCACACACACACACTCTCTGGTTTCCGCATTTACGAGATTCTCTGGGATTTATACTCTGATATTTTGATTGGTTGTATGATTTGGCTTTTAGACATGGTTTATGTTGTGTTATGGTTTGATCAAACAATGTTTTAATTACTAATGTTCTCTAAAGTAATGTTTTAAAACGAAATTTTTGGACGTGAAAATTGAGTCGTTACAAGTTGGTATCAGAGCCCTGGTTTGAGGGATTCAGACACACCTTCGGGGGTGTCTAAACTCAAATCGAGGGATTAAAGGATTTTCTAAAAGAAAATGTTTTCTAAAAACTGAGAAAAGAGTTTCGAGAAAGAACGAAGTGTGTGATGTGCGCGACCGGCCGAGCTCAAGTAAGTATTCCCCAAAGTACCCATACAAGTTTATGTTATGTTTATCAGCTTTTGTAGAACAGCATGCTAGAATAGGACTAAGGATCTAGGAGTGATGCCTTATGTGCCTGTTTTATGTGTTTCAGTTGTGTGAGAATTGCATGCTAGTATCGAGTAGAAAGCAGTAGGGTAGCATGTTTAGGTTATGCCTGTTAGTGCAAGTTTAGCGTTGTGTGCTAGTTCAGTTTCTCTCTATGAGAGCGGAGTTGCTTGAGGTTGTTTCTCTTGTCTGAATGCTGCTTGCTTCGTGCTATGTGGGACTCTGAATAATGGGAATTAGCCACTAGGCGAATACGTCACGTCACATGTGATCAGGATTGAATAATCTTAGAGTACCGGATTTGATCCTACTGCGCAGCTCTTGTTTGAGTCCAACCGTTGTAAGGATGAGTCGGGTACTCGAAGGATTATCTGAGCCTCGTCATGTGTGATGGTATTCGGGTAATGTCTAATTGGCATTACAAGGAGGTCTACAGCAGCTGAGGACTGGATCAAGTAGAGTCGGAGATTTCCCTAGGGCGAGCCTAGGATGAGTATAGTAGTGATCAGCAATAGTGAAAGGGATCTGGTGGAGTCGAGGCAGTCCTTGAAGAAGGTACGGATAGATGTGGAAGGTAGTATGGGCCCGTACTACTGAAAGCAGAGGATCCGTACCCGAACCAAGGAAGGCCAAGACAAGACCAGGGAACTTGTAAGTAGTTGTGATCCCTCAGGAAGTATCAGTATCTTTAATGTTTACTGTGATGTATTGCAGAATGGTGGTACTTCGATCGAGGCCGGTAGATGGCGGTTCAGGAGAGGGGTCAGGTTCGGGATCAGGTTCCGAGCCGGTAGATGAGGGACTACGCGAGTTCATCGCGTCAGAGATTACCAGAGGCATCCTTGAGTCGACCCCCATCCTCTTTGGGTCGATCAAGGAAGGGATCATGGAGTTGATGGAGGATCGCCTTCGGGCATTCAGGAGTGATATGGCATCTAGCCAGTCGGGATCTCGCACACTGTCCTTCAAGGACTTCAGGGGCAGTGGTGCGCCGGATTTCCATGGGGTGAAAGACCCCATTGCTGCCAGGCGATGGATTGCAGACATCGAGTCTGCAAAGTTGACTAGCTTCTGCCCCGAGGGGTCGAAGGTGAGGTATGCAGCAGGGTGTTTACGGGACCGAGCCCGGGATTGGTGGGAGTCAGTGGGTGACTCGTTGGGAGCTTCAGCTATCAAGGCTATGACCTGGTCGGACTTTGTGGCCAGGTTCAAGGCAGAGTTTGCGCCGGCTGTCGAGCTTCAGCAGCTGGCCAGGGAGTTTCTAGACATGAGGCAGACGACGGAGACTGTGGCGGAGATCACCGCCAAGTTCCGGGAGAGGGCTTTGTTGGTGCCCCAGTATGCTGGTGACGAGGATATGAGGAGGACTCGTTATCACGATATGCTACGAGCTAACATCAGGGAGCATGTTAGCTTTTCTGCTTGCCCTACCTTGGACTCTATGATTGCCAGGGCGATGGAGAGGGAGATAGATTTGGAGCACATCCGGAAACGGAAATCAGAGGAGGGACAGACAGGAGGGGCTTCGGGGAAGAAGCCCAAGGGATCAGATGGTAGGCCGAAAGGCCAGTCAGGACCGAGCCACTGCAGGAAATGCGGCAGGCCGCACGAGGGGGCGTGCAGGATGGGATCATCAGGCTGCTACAAGTGCGGCAAGTCTAGGCACATCAGCAGGGATTGCACTGCTCCGACAACAGTTATTCAGACATCAGAGTTGCTGTGTTTCCACTGCAACCAGAGGGGCCACAAGAAGGCCAATTGCCCCCAGTTGACAGTTTCAGCGCCGGTGAAGGCGCCAGCTCCAGCGACCCTGCGGATCACGGATGGCCGGCAGGGCAAGGCAGAGGCTCCAGTGGTGAGGAGCCGAGCATTTCAGCTGACTACCGAGGAGGCACGCGCCGCACCTGATGTGGTGAAGGGTATGATTCTTTCCCTCTATCTTATTCTTATGATGTTATGTTATTGATATGTGCTCTGTATGTATATGTATGCATTAGGATCGTTCCATGTGAACGACCTTCCAGTTTAGGTGTTGTTCGACTCGGGTGCGTCCCGATCATTTGTTTCTCTTGCGCTTAGCAAGAAGTTTCATGAGTCATCGGGCGAGTTAGACTGCCCTTTGGATGTGGAGATTGTTGATGATCGATCGGTGCGAGCATCGATGGTATTTCGAGACTACGTTCTGCGTTTGTTTGAGGAGCGTTACTTGGTAGACTTGGTTCCCATTCCATTGCGTGGGAACAAGGTGATTATTGGCATGGATTGGTTGAGCCCTAATGGTGCGGTGATAGATTGCGCGCAGCAGTTAGTGCGGGTCAGGACCCCAAGCGGGGGGGAGTTAGTGATTCATGGCGAGAGGTCGCAGGGTGGACCCACTGTGTGTTCAGCAGCGAGGGCTAGGCGCTATCTTCAGCAGGGATGCCCAGGATATGTCGCGTATGTGATGGATACCCGGGAGGCGGGTAAGGCGACAGTGAGCGAGGTTCTGGTGGTTCGAGATTTTGCAGATGTTTTCCCGGAGGAGCTACCTGGGATACCTCCAGAACGACAGGTGGAGTTCAGGATTGACCTTGTTCCTGGTGCGGCTCCGATAGCCAAAGCACCGTATCGGTTGGCTCCTCCCGAGATGCAGGAGTTGTCTACGCAGCTGCAGGAGCTGTTAGACAAAGGATTTATTCGTCCGAGCAGTTCGCCTCGGGGAGCCCCGATCCTATTTGTGAAAAAGAAGGATGGGTCGCATCGGTCGTGTATAGATTACCGGGAGCTGAATAAGGTAACGGTGAAGAACCGTTACCCGCTTCCGAGGATTGATGACCTCTTTGATCAGCTTCAGGGAGCATCTTGGTTCTCCAAGATTGATTTGCGTTCGGGTTATCATCAGATGAGAGTCAGGGAGGAGGATACGCAGAAGACCGCGTTTCGGACGCGATATGGCCACTATGAGTTTGTGGTGATGCCGTTTGGGCTCACCAATGCTCCTGCCGCGTTCATGGACCTCATGAACCGCGTATGCAGACCGATGCTGGATCGGTCTGTGATAGTCTTTATCGATGATATCTTGATTTATTCCAAGACTCAGGAGGAGCATGAGGAACATCTGAGGGAGGTGTTGGAGACCCTGAGGAGGGAGAGCTTGTATGCCAAGTTCTCCAAGTGTGAGTTCTGGTTGCGCGAGGTGCAATTTCTTGGACACCTCGTCAACCAGAACGGGATTCTGGTCGATACGGCCAAGTTCGAGGCCGTGATGAGATGGGAGGTTCTGAAGTCTCCATCTGATATTCGGAGTTTCCTGGTATTAGCGGGTTACTATCGGAGATTTATTCAGGATTTCTCCAAGATAGTTGTACCCCTGACGCGGCTGACGAAGAAAGTCGTGGTCTTTCGGTGGGGACCCGAGCAGCAGGCTGCATTTGAGACGCTGAGATAGAGATCGTGCGAGGCGCCGATCTTAGCCCTGCCAGAGGGCGTAGAGGATTTTGAGGTGTACTGCGACGCGTCCATTTCAGGGTTGGGCGCGGTACTGATGCAGAGGGGGCATGTCATTGCCTACGCTTCGAGGCAGCTCAAGCCTCACGAGGCGAACTACCCGACGCATGATTTGGAGTTGGGGCGGTGGTCTTTGCCCTCAAGATTTGGCGGCATTACCTCTACGGGGTTTGATGTACCATCTACATGGACCACAAGAGTTTGAGGTACCTCATGGATCAGCCAAATCTGAACATGAGGCAGCGTCGGTGGTTGGATGTGGTAAAGGATTATGATTGTGAGATCCTTTATCATCCGGGGAAGGCCAACGTGGTGGCCGATGCGCTTAGCCGCAAGGCGGCGCTGATCAGGGATTTGTGCATGAGGATGACCGTAGTGACTCCATTGTTGGAGCAGATTCGGGAGGCCCAACAGGAGGCTATCAAGGAGGAACATCGGAAGAGCGAGCGTGTGGTGGGTCAGGTTTCCTCCTTTGATTATGATAGCCGAGGACTATTGACATTACACCGTAGGGTGTGGGTGCTGTATCACGGAGGTGTGCGCCAGATTTTGATGGAGGAGGCGCACAAGTCCCGATTCTCTATTCATCCCGGGGCGACGAAGATGTATAGGGATCTTCGTCTAGATTATTGGTGGCCCTGCATGAAGCGGGATGTGGCATGGTACGTGGAGCGGTGTTTGACCTGCAGGAAGGTCAAGGCCGAACATCAGAGACCACATGGCAAGATGAAGCCGTTGGATATTCCACTGTGGAAATGGGAAGATATCACGATGGATTTTATCACGAAGCTTCCCAGGACCGCGCGTGGAGTGGACTCGATTTATGTCATCGTGGATAGATTGACCAAGAGTGCTCATTTTATTCCGATTCAGGAGAGCATATCGGCCGAGAAATTGGCCGACATCTATATCAGGGAGATCGTGGCGCGGCACGGGGTGCCGGTGTCGGTGATCTCGGACAGGGATGTGCGTTTTACTTCCAGATTTTGGAAGAGATTTCATGACGAGTTGGGCACTCGTTTGCATTTTAGCACCACCTTTCACCCGCAGACGGATGGTCAGAGCGAGCGGACCATCCAGACTCTGGAGGATATGTTGCGGGCGTGCGTGCTAGACTTCGGTGGTAGCTGGGATACCTATCTTCCTTTGGCCGAGTTCTCCTACAACAACAGCTATCACGCGAGTATCGACCGTCCCCCATTTGAGATGTTGTACGGACGAAGGTGCAGGACCCCGATATGCTGGGGTGAAGTTGGTCAGAGAGTCATGGGGAGCACCGAAGTGGTGCTCAAGACGACCGAGAGGATCCAGCAGGTCCGGAGCAGGCTTCAGACTGCTCAGAGTCGGCAGAAAAGTTACGCCGACAAGCGTCGATCCGACTTGGAGTTCCAAGTCGGGGATATGGTTCTCCTGAAGGTGTCGCCTTGGAAAGGCGTCATTCGATTCAAGAAGCGGGGCAAGTTGGGCCCGAGATTCATCGGATCGTTCAGGGTCGTAGCCCGGGTGGGCAAGGTGGCGTATAGGCTGGATCTGCCAGCCGAGCTCAGCCAGATCCACATCACTTTCCATGTTTCTCAGCTGCGGAAGTGCCTAGTGGACGATTCAGTAGTTGTGCCTTTAGAGGATATTCAGGTTGATGACAGCCTGAATTACATTGAGCACCCAGTCGCAATCCTTGACAGGAAGTCGAAGGATTTGAGGAACAAGAGGGTGGAGCTAGTGAAGGTGCAATGGCAGCACCGCAAGGGTTCGGAGTGGACATGGGAGCCGGTGGACGAGATGATGGAGCATTACCCCGAGCTGTTTCAGGATCGAGCAGCAGACTTCGAGGACGAAGTCTAAAATAAGTGGGGGAGATTTGTAGCACCTGGTTCCTGGTACGTAAATCTTATTTGAGTATTTCTCTTCTTTTAGCCTTAGACTCGGCGAGTCATAGGTCCGACTCGCCGAGTAGATGCGGGACCCGGGACACGTTTAAGTTGGCGACTCGGCGAGTCCATATCCTGGACTCGGCGAGTCACAGCTGTTGGATGAAACCCTAAGTTTCAGGGGTTTGCACCCTATTTAAACAACATATCTGCGCCAAGCCAGCCCCCATTCACCTCCCAGAGCTCCCAGCCCTCGTTCTAAGCTTGTTCATTGAGAGTTTGAAGCCATTGTTGTGTGTTCTTGAAGGTTTTGAGGCAAAAGGGGAAGTAGATCAAGAGGAAAGGAAGGAATCCAGGCATCTTTGTACTCCCTCAGCAGTTCCTTTGAGGTATAATCCGTTTTCCCCCTGTTTCTATGCTCATTACTTCATTTAAGTCATTCTTGAGCCAATCCCCAAGTTTATATGTGCAAATTATTCCGTAATAAGCTGATTGGCCCTTAGATCTAGGCATGGTTGAGCTCCAGGAGCTCAGATCTGTTGCCTTTATGGACCCTTATTGCATGAAGACCCTAGATCTACCCTTTTGGGTACATATTGAACCCTAAAATCCATATTGGAGAATATCTACACGTAAAGTTGGAAACTTTACGTGTGATTCGTGTTCTAGGAGTCCAGATCTGTGAATGCCATGGACTGGAATCGAGCAGATCTGTGTATTTAGTGAGTGCATGGCAGCGACTCGGCGAGTCGTTCATGTGACTCGGCGAGTCTGTTCGCGAGTCTCCGAGTTTGTCCCCGTTTCGTAGTGTCGAGTGAGCAGTGAGTCACGGGGTGTGACTCAGTAGGTCAGAAGCTGAACTCATCCATGGAGGAACTCGGCGAGTCAATGCCCTGACTCGGCGAGTTCAAGGCAATCTCCTTAGATCAAGAACAGACTCGGCGAGTTGTTCATACAACTCGGCGAGTCTTAGCATAAGTGTTCATCGGATGAAGATGAACTCGACGAGTTGTTCATACAACTCGGCGAGTAGGATGAAGGACATGAGTATCAGTTTAGAAAGAGAACTCGTCGAGTCGTCGCCTAACTCGACGAGTAGAAACGGGATTCAGGGCAAACGTTTGGGTAGGGACCCGGCGAGTTGGAAAGCCAACTCGGCGAGTCGGGTCAACTGAAAGTTGACTCTGACTTTGACTTAGGTCATGATCAGGGGTAAAATGGTCATTTTACCCAAAGGACAGTTAGCAGTGTTTGATTGAGTATGTTGTGGGAATTGCAGCCGGAGGATTTCCGGAGCAGCAGCAGCAGCAGTGGGTAGTCAGTTCCCGATCAGATCAGCAGCTACTTCGAGGTTAGTTACCTTCCAGTAGCGGTGGGTCTACGGCTTCAATGTCGGCCCACCAGTAGGAGTCGTATGATAGATGATTGTCTTTGTGATATCATCTAGGTTTGCTACTACCTGATATGTTATGTGCTAGCATGATATGTTATATGAGATAGAAGTAGAGATCGGTTGATAGGACCGAAGGGTAGTCCAGACACCCCAGAAATGTCTGACAGTACGTGATAATATGTTTGCATGCTGGCTTGTTATGGTATATGCAATAGAGATAGTAGGAGGGGACTAGTCCCCGAGGATCGGTTGTTAGGACCGATGGGTAGTCAGCACCCCAGAATGGCTTGACACGGGTAGTCAGCACCCCAGAATGGCTTGACACGGGTAGTCAGCACCCCAGAATGGCTTGACACGGGTAGTCGGCACCCCAGAATGGCCGTACCGGGTAGTTAGGCACCCCATAATAGCCTGACAGTATGTATGTTATATGTTTGTATGGTGTGTGGTACGATGGAGGAACTCACTAAGCTTCGTGCTTACGGTTTTCAGTTTTGGTTTCAGGTACCTCCTCAGCTAGGGGAAAGGAGCCGGCGCGGTAGCAGCATATCACACACACACACTCTCTGGTTTCCACATTTACGAGATTCTCTGGGATTTATACTCTGATATTTTGATTGGTTGTATGATTTGGCTTTTAGACATGGTTTATGTTGTGTTATGGTTTGATCAAACAATGTTTTAATTACTAATGTTCTCTAAAGTAATGTTTTAAAACGAAATTTTTGGACGTGAAAATTGAGTCGTTACAAGTTGGTATCAGAGCCCTGGTTTGAGGGATTCAGACACACCTTCGGGGGTGTCTAAACTCAAATCGAGGGATTAAAGGATTTTCTAAAAGAAAATGTTTTCTAAAAACTGAGAAAAGAGTTTCGAGAAAGAACGAAGTGTGTGATGTGCGCGACCGGCCGAGCTCAAGTAAGTATTCCCCAAAGTACCCATACAAGTTTATGTTATGTTTATCAGCTTTTGTAGAACAGCATGCTAGAATAGGACTAAGGATCTAGGAGTGATGCCTTATGTGCCTGTTTTATGTGTTTCAGTTGTGTGAGAATTGCATGCTAGTATCGAGTAGAAAGCAGTAGGGTAGCATGTTTAGGTTATGCCTGTTAGTGCAAGTTTAGCGTTGTGTGCTAGTTCAGTTTCTCTCTATGAGAGCGGAGTTGCTTGAGGTTGTTTCTCTTGTCTGAATGCTGCTTGCTTCGTGCTATGTGGGACTCTGAATAATGGGAATTAGCCACTAGGCGAATACGTCACGTCACATGTGATCAGGATTGAATAATCTTAGAGTACCGGATTTGATCCTACTGCGCAGCTCTTGTTTGAGTCCAACCGTTGTAAGGATGAGTCGGGTACTCGAAGGATTATCTGAGCCTCGTCATGTGTGATGGTATTCGGGTAATGTCTAATTGGCATTACAAGGAGGTCTACAGCAGCTGAGGACTGGATCAAGTAGAGTCGGAGATTTCCCTAGGGCGAGCCTAGGATGAGTATAGTAGTGATCAGCAATAGTGAAAGGGATCTGGTGGAGTCGAGGCAGTCCTTGAAGAAGGTACGGATAGATGTGGAAGGTAGTATGGGCCCGTACTACTGAAAGCAGAGGATCCGTACCCGAACCAAGGAAGGCCAAGACAAGACCAGGGAACTTGTAAGTAGTTGTGATCCCTCAGGAAGTATCAGTATCTTTAATGTTTACTGTGATGTATTGCAGAATGGTGGTACTTCGATCGAGGCCGGTAGATGGCGGTTCAGGAGAGGGGTCAGGTTCGGGATCAGGTTCCGAGCCGGTAGATGAGGGACTACGCGAGTTCATCGCGTCAGAGATTACCAGAGGCATCCTTGAGTCGACCCCCATCCTCTTTGGGTCGATCAAGGAAGGGATCATGGAGTTGATGGAGGATCGCCTTCGGGCATTCAGGAGTGATATGGCATCTAGCCAGTCGGGATCTCGCACACTGTCCTTCAAGGACTTCAGGGGCAGTGGTGCGCCGGATTTCCATGGGGTGAAAGACCCCATTGCTGCCAGGCGATGGATTGCAGACATCGAGTCTGCAAAGTTGACTAGCTTCTGCCCCGAGGGGTCGAAGGTGAGGTATGCAGCAGGGTGTTTACGGGACCGAGCCCGGGATTGGTGGGAGTCAGTGGGTGACTCGTTGGGAGCTTCAGCTATCAAGGCTATGACCTGGTCGGACTTTGTGGCCAGGTTCAAGGCAGAGTTTGCGCCGGCTGTCGAGCTTCAGCAGCTGGCCAGGGAGTTTCTAGACATGAGGCAGACGACGGAGACTGTGGCGGAGATCACCGCCAAGTTCCGGGAGAGGGCTTTGTTGGTGCCCCAGTATGCTGGTGACGAGGATATGAGGAGGACTCGTTATCACGATATGCTACGAGCTAACATCAGGGAGCATGTTAGCTTTTCTGCTTGCCCTACCTTGGACTCTATGATTGCCAGGGCGATGGAGAGGGAGATAGATTTGGAGCACATCCGGAAACGGAAATCAGAGGAGGGACAGACAGGAGGGGCTTCGGGGAAGAAGCCCAAGGGATCAGATGGTAGGCCGAAAGGCCAGTCAGGACCGAGCCACTGCAGGAAATGCGGCAGGCCGCACGAGGGGGCGTGCAGGATGGGATCATCAGGCTGCTACAAGTGCGGCAAGTCTAGGCACATCAGCAGGGATTGCACTGCTCCGACAACAGTTATTCAGACATCAGAGTTGCTGTGTTTCCACTGCAACCAGAGGGGCCACAAGAAGGCCAATTGCCCCCAGTTGACAGTTTCAGCGCCGGTGAAGGCGCCAGCTCCAGCGACCCTGCGGATCACGGATGGCCGGCAGGGCAAGGCAGAGGCTCCAGTGGTGAGGAGCCGAGCATTTCAGCTGACTACCGAGGAGGCACGCGCCGCACCTGATGTGGTGAAGGGTATGATTCTTTCCCTCTATCTTATTCTTATGATGTTATGTTATTGATATGTGCTCTGTATGTATATGTATGCATTAGGATCGTTCCATGTGAACGACCTTCCAGTTTAGGTGTTGTTCGACTCGGGTGCGTCCCGATCATTTGTTTCTCTTGCGCTTAGCAAGAAGTTTCATGAGTCATCGGGCGAGTTAGACTGCCCTTTGGATGTGGAGATTGTTGATGATCGATCGGTGCGAGCATCGATGGTATTTCGAGACTACGTTCTGCGTTTGTTTGAGGAGCGTTACTTGGTAGACTTGGTTCCCATTCCATTGCGTGGGAACAAGGTGATTATTGGCATGGATTGGTTGAGCCCTAATGGTGCGGTGATAGATTGCGCGCAGCAGTTAGTGCGGGTCAGGACCCCAAGCGGGGGGGAGTTAGTGATTCATGGCGAGAGGTCGCAGGGTGGACCCACTGTGTGTTCAGCAGCGAGGGCTAGGCGCTATCTTCAGCAGGGATGCCCAGGATATGTCGCGTATGTGATGGATACCCGGGAGGCGGGTAAGGCGACAGTGAGCGAGGTTCTGGTGGTTCGAGATTTTGCAGATGTTTTCCCGGAGGAGCTACCTGGGATACCTCCAGAACGACAGGTGGAGTTCAGGATTGACCTTGTTCCTGGTGCGGCTCCGATAGCCAAAGCACCGTATCGGTTGGCTCCTCCCGAGATGCAGGAGTTGTCTACGCAGCTGCAGGAGCTGTTAGACAAAGGATTTATTCGTCCAAGCAGTTCGCCTCGGGGAGCCCCGATCCTATTTGTGAAAAAGAAGGATGGGTCGCATCGGTCGTGTATAGATTACCGGGAGCTGAATAAGGTAACGGTGAAGAACCGTTACCCGCTTCCGAGGATTGATGACCTCTTTGATCAGCTTCAGGGAGCATCTTGGTTCTCCAAGATTGATTTGCGTTCGGGTTATCATCAGATGAGAGTCAGGGAGGAGGATACGCAGAAGACCGCGTTTCGGACGCGATATGGCCACTATGAGTTTGTGGTGATGCCGTTTGGGCTCACCAATGCTCCTGCCGCGTTCATGGACCTCATGAACCGCGTATGCAGACCGATGCTGGATCGGTCTGTGATAGTCTTTATCGATGATATCTTGATTTATTCCAAGACTTAGGAGGAGCATGAGGAACATCTGAGGGAGGTGTTGGAGACCCTGAGGAGGGAGAGCTTGTATGCCAAGTTCTCCAAGTGTGAGTTCTGGTTGCGCGAGGTGCAATTTCTTGGACACCTCGTCAACCAGAACGGGATTCTGGTCGATACGGCCAAGTTCGAGGCCGTGATGAGATGGGAGGTTCTGAAGTCTCCATCTGATATTCGGAGTTTCCTGGTATTAGCGGGTTACTATCGGAGATTTATTCAGGATTTCTCCAAGATAGTTGTACCCCTGACGCGGCTGACGAAGAAAGTCGTGGTCTTTCGGTGGGGACCCGAGCAGCAGGCTGCATTTGAGACGCTGAGATAGAGATCGTGCGAGGCGCCGATCTTAGCCCTGCCAGAGGGCGTAGAGGATTTTGAGGTGTACTGCGACGCGTCCATTTCAGGGTTGGGCGCGGTACTGATGCAGAGGGGGCATGTCATTGCCTACGCTTCGAGGCAGCTCAAGCCTCACGAGGCGAACTACCCGACGCATGATTTGGAGTTGGGGCGGTGGTCTTTGCCCTCAAGATTTGGCGGCATTACCTCTACGGGGTTTGATGTACCATCTACATGGACCACAAGAGTTTGAGGTACCTCATGGATCAGCCAAATCTGAACATGAGGCAGCGTCGGTGGTTGGATGTGGTAAAGGATTATGATTGTGAGATCCTTTATCATCCGGGGAAGGCCAACGTGGTGGCCGATGCGCTTAGCCGCAAGGCGGCGCTGATCAGGGATTTGTGCATGAGGATGACCGTAGTGACTCCATTGTTGGAGCAGATTCGGGAGGCCCAACAGGAGGCTATCAAGGAGGAACATCGGACGAGCGAGCGTGTGGTGGGTCAGGTTTCCTCCTTTGATTATGATAGCCGAGGACTATTGACATTACACCGTAGGGTGTGGGTGCTGTATCACGGAGGTGTGCGCCAGATTTTGATGGAGGAGGCGCACAAGTCCCGATTCTCTATTCATCCCGGGGCGACGAAGATGTATAGGGATCTTCGTCTAGATTATTGGTGGCCCTGCATGAAGCGGGATGTGGCATGGTACGTGGAGCGGTGTTTGACCTGCAGGAAGGTCAAGGCCGAACATCAGAGACCACATGGCAAGATGAAGCCGTTGGATATTCCACTGTGGAAATGGGAAGATATCACGATGGATTTTATCACGAAGCTTCCCAGGACCGCGCGTGGAGTGGACTCGATTTATGTCATCGTGGATAGATTGACCAAGAGTGCTCATTTTATTCCGATTCAGGAGAGCATATCGGCTGAGAAATTGGCCGACATCTATATCAGGGAGACCGTGGCGCGGCACGGGGTGCCGGTGTCGGTGATCTCGGACAGGGATGTGCGTTTTACTTCCAGATTTTGGAAGAGATTTCATGACGAGTTGGGCACTCGTTTGCATTTTAGCACCACCTTTCACCCGCAGACGGATGGTCAGAGCGAGCGGACCATCCAGACTCTGGAGGATATGTTGCGGGCGTGCGTGCTAGACTTCGGTGGTAGCTGGGATACCTATCTTCCTTTGGCCGAGTTCTCCTACAACAACAGCTATCACGCGAGTATCGACCGTCCCCCATTTGAGATGTTGTACGGACGAAGGTGCAGGACCCCGATATGCTGGGGTGAAGTTGGTCAGAGAGTCATGGGGAGCACCGAAGTGGTGCTCAAGACGACCGAGAGGATCCAGCAGGTCCGGAGCAGGCTTCAGACTGCTCAGAGTCGGCAGAAAAGTTACGCCGACAAGCGTCGATCCGACTTGGAGTTCCAAGTCGGGGATATGGTTCTCCTGAAGGTGTCGCCTTGGAAAGGCGTCATTCGATTCAAGAAGCGGGGCAAGTTGGGCCCGAGATTCATCGGATCGTTCAGGGTCGTAGCCCGGGTGGGCAAGGTGGCGTATAGGCTGGATCTGCCAGCCGAGCTCAGCCAGATCCACATCACTTTCCATGTTTCTCAGCTGCGGAAGTGCCTAGTGGACGATTCAGTAGTTGTGCCTTTAGAGGATATTCAGGTTGATGACAGCCTGAATTACATTGAGCACCCAGTCGCAATCCTTGACAGGAAGTCGAAGGATTTGAGGAACAAGAGGGTGGAGCTAGTGAAGGTGCAATGGCAGCACCGCAAGGGTTCGGAGTGGACATGGGAGCCGGTGGACGAGATGATGGAGCATTGCCCCGAGCTGTTTCAGGATCGAGCAGCAGACTTCGAGGACGAAGTCTAAAATAAGTGGGGGAGATTTGTAGCACCTGGTTCCTGGTACGTAAATCTTATTTGAGTATTTCTCTTCTTTTAGCCTTAGACTCGGCGAGTCATAGGTCCGACTCGCCGAGTAGATGCGGGACCCGGGACACGTTTAAGTTGGCGACTCGGCGAGTCCATATCCTGGACTCGGCGAGTCACAGCTGTTGGATGAAACCCTAAGTTTCAGGGGTTTGCACCCTATTTAAACAACATATCTGCCCCAAGCCAGCCCCCATTCACCTCCCAGAGCTCCCAGCCCTCGTTCTAAGCTTGTTCATTGAGAGTTTGAAGCCATTGTTGTGTGTTCTTGAAGGTTTTGAGGCAAAAGGGGAAGTAGATCAAGAGGAAAGGAAGGAATCCAGGCATCTTTGTACTCCCTCAACAGTTCCTTTGAGGTATAATCCGTTTTCCCCCTGTTTCTATGCTCATTACTTCATTTAAGTCATTCTTGAGCCAATCCCCAAGTTTATATGTGCAAATTATTCCGTAATAAGCTGATTGGCCCTTAGATCTAGGCATGGTTGAGCTCCAGGAGCTCAGATCTGTTGCCTTTATGGACCCTTATTGCATGAAGACCCTAGATCTACCCTTTTGGGTACATATTGAACCCTAAAATCCATATTGGAGAATATCTACACGTAAAGTTGGAAACTTTACGTGTGATTCGTGTTCTAGGAGTCCAGATCTGTGAATGGCATGGACTGGAATCGAGCAGATCTGTGTATTTAGTGAGTGCATGGCAGCGACTCGGCGAGTCGTTCATGTGACTCGGCGAGTCTGTTCGCGAGTCTCCGAGTTTGTCCCCGTTTCGTAGTGTCGAGTGAGCAGTGAGTCACGGGGTGTGACTCAGTAGGTCAGAAGCTGAACTCATCCATGGAGGAACTCGGCGAGTCAATGCCCTGACTCGGCGAGTTCAAGGCAATCTCCTTAGATCAAGAACAGACTCGGCGAGTTGTTCATACAACTCGGCGAGTCTTAGCATAAGTGTTCATCGGATGAAGATGAACTCGACGAGTTGTTCATACAACTCGGCGAGTAGGATGAAGGACATGAGTATCGGTTTAGAAAGAGAACTCGTCGAGTCGTCGCCTAACTCGACGAGTAGAAACGGGATTCAGGGCAAACGTTTGGGTAGGGACCCGGCGAGTTGGAAAGCCAACTCGGCGAGTCGGGTCAACTGAAAGTTGACTCTGACTTTGACTTAGGTCATGATCAGGGGTAAAATGGTCATTTTACCCAAAGGACAGTTAGCAGTGTTTGATTGAGTATGTTGTGGGAATTGCAGCCGGAGGATTTCCGGAGCAGCAGCAGCAGCAGTGGGTAGTCAGTTCCCGATCAGATCAGCAGCTACTTCGAGGTTAGTTACCTTCCAGTAGCGGTGGGTCTACGGCTTCAATGTCGGCCCACCAGTAGGAGTCGTATGATAGATGATTGTCTTTGTGATATCATCTAGGTTTGCTACTACCTGATATGTTATGTATTAGCATGATATGTTATATGAGATAGAAGTAGAGATCGGTTGATAGGACCGAAGGGTAGTCCAGACACCCCAGAAATGTCTGACAGTACGTGATAATATGTTTGCATGCTGGCTTGTTATGGTATATGCAATAGAGATAGTAGGAGGGGACTAGTCCCCGAGGATCGGTTGTTAGGACCGATGGGTAGTCAGCACCCCAGAATGGCTTGACACGGGTAGTCAGCACCCCAGAATGGCTTGACACGGGTAGTCAGCACCCCAGAATGGCTTGACACGGGTAGTCGGCACCCCAGAATGGCCGTACCGGGTAGTTAGGCACCCCATAATAGCCTGACAGTATGTATGTTATATGTTTGTATGGTGTGTGGTACGATGGAGGAACTCACTAAGCTTCGTGCTTACGGTTTTCAGTTTTGGTTTCAGGTACCTCCTCAGCTAGGGGAAAGGAGCCGGCGCGGTAGCAGCATATCACACACACACACTCTCTGGTTTCCGCATTTACGAGATTCTCTGGGATTTATACTCTGATATTTTGATTGGTTGTATGATTTGGCTTTTAGACATGGTTTATGTTGTGTTATGGTTTGATCAAACAATGTTTTAATTACTAATGTTCTCTAAAGTAATGTTTTAAAACGAAATTTTTGGACGTGAAAATTGAGTCGTTACAAGTTGGTATCAGAGCCCTGGTTTGAGGGATTCAGACACACCTTCGGGGGTGTCTAAACTCAAATCGAGGGATTAAAGGATTTTCTAAAAGAAAATGTTTTCTAAAAACTGAGAAAAGAGTTTCGAGAAAGAACGAAGTGTGTGATGTGCGCGACCGGCCGAGCTCAAGTAAGTATTCCCCAAAGTACCCATACAAGTTTATGTTATGTTTATCAGCTTTTGTAGAACAGCATGCTAGAATAGGACTAAGGATCTAGGAGTGATGCCTTATGTGCCTGTTTTATGTGTTTCAGTTGTGTGAGAATTGCATGCTAGTATCGAGTAGAAAGCAGTAGGGTAGCATGTTTAGGTTATGCCTGTTAGTGCAAGTTTAGCGTTGTGTGCTAGTTCAGTTTCTCTCTATGAGAGCGGAGTTGCTTGAGGTTGTTTCTCTTGTCTGAATGCTGCTTGCTTCGTGCTATGTGGGACTCTGAATAATGGGAATTAGCCACTAGGCGAATACGTCACGTCACATGTGATCAGGATTGAATAATCTTAGAGTACCGGATTTGATCCTACTGCGCAGCTCTTGTTTGAGTCCAACCGTTGTAAGGATGAGTCGGGTACTCGAAGGATTATCTGAGCCTCGTCATGTGTGATGGTATTCGGGTAATGTCTAATTGGCATTACAAGGAGGTCTACAGCAGCTGAGGACTGGATCAAGTAGAGTCGGAGATTTCCCTAGGGCGAGCCTAGGATGAGTATAGTAGTGATCAGCAATAGTGAAAGGGATCTGGTGGAGTCGAGGCAGTCCTTGAAGAAGGTACGGATAGATGTGGAAGGTAGTATGGGCCCGTACTACTGAAAGCAGAGGATCCGTACCCGAACCAAGGAAGGCCAAGACAAGACCAGGGAACTTGTAAGTAGTTGTGATCCCTCAGGAAGTATCAGTATCTTTAATGTTTACTGTGATGTATTGCAGAATGGTGGTACTTCGATCGAGGCCGGTAGATGGCGGTTCAGGAGAGGGGTCAGGTTCGGGATCAGGTTCCGAGCCGGTAGATGAGGGACTACGCGAGTTCATCGCGTCAGAGATTACCAGAGGCATCCTTGAGTCGACCCCCATCCTCTTTGGGTCGATCAAGGAAGGGATCATGGAGTTGATGGAGGATCGCCTTCGGGCATTCAGGAGTGATATGGCATCTAGCCAGTCGGGATCTCGCACACTGTCCTTCAAGGACTTCAGGGGCAGTGGTGCGCCGGATTTCCATGGGGTGAAAGACCCCATTGCTGCCAGGCGATGGATTGCAGACATCGAGTCTGCAAAGTTGACTAGCTTCTGCCCCGAGGGGTCGAAGGTGAGGTATGCAGCAGGGTGTTTACGGGACCGAGCCCGGGATTGGTGGGAGTCAGTGGGTGACTCGTTGGGAGCTTCAGCTATCAAGGCTATGACCTGGTCGGACTTTGTGGCCAGGTTCAAGGCAGAGTTTGCGCCGGCTGTCGAGCTTCAGCAGCTGGCCAGGGAGTTTCTAGACATGAGGCAGACGACGGAGACTGTGGCGGAGATCACCGCCAAGTTCCGGGAGAGGGCTTTGTTGGTGCCCCAGTATGCTGGTGACGAGGATATGAGGAGGACTCGTTATCACGATATGCTACGAGCTAACATCAGGGAGCATGTTAGCTTTTCTGCTTGCCCTACCTTGGACTCTATGATTGCCAGGGCGATGGAGAGGGAGATAGATTTGGAGCACATCCGGAAACGGAAATCAGAGGAGGGACAGACAGGAGGGGCTTCGGGGAAGAAGCCCAAGGGATCAGATGGTAGGCCGAAAGGCCAGTCAGGACCGAGCCACTGCAGGAAATGCGGCAGGCCGCACGAGGGGGCGTGCAGGATGGGATCATCAGGCTGCTACAAGTGCGGCAAGTCTAGGCACATCAGCAGGGATTGCACTGCTCCGGCAACAGTTATTCAGACATCAGAGTTGCTGTGTTTCCACTGCAACCAGAGGGGCCACAAGAAGGCCAATTGCCCCCAGTTGACAGTTTCAGCGCCGGTGAAGGCGCCAGCTCCAGCGACCCTGCGGATCACGGATGGCCGGCAGGGCAAGGCAGAGGCTCCAGTGGTGAGGAGCCGAGCATTTCAGCTGACTACCGAGGAGGCACGCGCCGCACCTGATGTGGTGAAGGGTATGATTCTTTCCCTCTATCTTATTCTTATGATGTTATGTTATTGATATGTGCTCTGTATGTATATGTATGCATTAGGATCGTTCCATGTGAACGACCTTCCAGTTTAGGTGTTGTTCGACTCGGGTGCGTCCCGATCATTTGTTTCTCTTGCGCTTAGCAAGAAGTTTCATGAGTCATCGGGCGAGTTAGACTGCCCTTTGGATGTGGAGATTGTTGATGATCGATCGGTGCGAGCATCGATGGTATTTCGAGACTACGTTCTGCGTTTGTTTGAGGAGCGTTACTTGGTAGACTTGGTTCCCATTCCATTGCGTGGGAACAAGGTGATTATTGGCATGGATTGGTTGAGCCCTAATGGTGCGGTGATAGATTGCGCGCAGCAGTTAGTGCGGGTCAGGACCCCAAGCGGGGGGGAGTTAGTGATTCATGGCGAGAGGTCGCAGGGTGGACCCACTGTGTGTTCAGCAGCGAGGGCTAGGCGCTATCTTCAGCAGGGATGCCCAGGATATGTCGCGTATGTGATGGATACCCGGGAGGCGGGTAAGGCGACAGTGAGCGAGGTTCTGGTGGTTCGAGATTTTGCAGATGTTTTCCCGGAGGAGCTACCTGGGATACCTCCAGAACGACAGGTGGAGTTCAGGATTGACCTTGTTCCTGGTGCGGCTCCGATAGCCAAAGCACCGTATCGGTTGGCTCCTCCCGAGATGCAGGAGTTGTCTACGCAGCTGCAGGTTCTGTTAGACAAAGGATTTATTCGTCCGAGCAGTTCGCCTCGGGGAGCCCCGATCCTATTTGTGAAAAAGAAGGATGGGTCGCATCGGTCGTGTATAGATTACCGGGAGCTGAATAAGGTAACGGTGAAGAACCGTTACCCGCTTCCGAGGATTGATGACCTCTTTGATCAGCTTCAGGGAGCATCTTGGTTCTCCAAGATTGATTTGCGTTCGGGTTATCATCAGATGAGAGTCAGGGAGGAGGATACGCAGAAGACCGCGTTTCGGACGCGATATGGCCACTATGAGTTTGTGGTGATGCCGTTTGGGCTCACCAATGCTCCTGCCGCGTTCATGGACCTCATGAACCGCGTATGCAGACCGATGCTGGATCGGTCTGTGATAGTCTTTATCGATGATATCTTGATTTATTCCAAGACTCAGGAGGAGCATGAGGAACATCTGAGGGAGGTGTTGGAGACCCTGAGGAGGGAGAGCTTGTATGCCAAGTTCTCCAAGTGTGAGTTCTGGTTGCGCGAGGTGCAATTTCTTGGACACCTCGTCAACCAGAACGGGATTCTGGTCGATACGGCCAAGTTCGAGGCCGTGATGAGATGGGAGGTTCTGAAGTCTCCATCTGATATTCGGAGTTTCCTGGTATTAGTGGGTTACTATCGGAGATTTATTCAGGATTTCTCCAAGATAGTTGTACCCCTGACGCGGCTGACGAAGAAAGTCGTGGTCTTTCGGTGGGGACCCGAGCAGCAGGCTGCATTTGAGACGCTGAGATAGAGATCGTGCGAGGCGCCGATCTTAGCCCTGCCAGAGGGCGTAGAGGATTTTGAGGTGTACTGCGACGCGTCCATTTCAGGGTTGGGCGCGGTACTGATGCAGAGGGGGCATGTCATTGCCTACGCTTCGAGGCAGCTCAAGCCTCACGAGGCGAACTACCCGACGCATGATTTGGAGTTGGGGCGGTGGTCTTTGCCCTCAAGATTTGGCGGCATTACCTCTACGGGGTTTGATGTACCATCTACATGGACCACAAGAGTTTGAGGTACCTCATGGATCAGCCAAATCTGAACATGAGGCAGCGTCGGTGGTTGGATGTGGTAAAGGATTATGATTGTGAGATCCTTTATCATCCGGGGAAGGCCAACGTGGTGGCCGATGCGCTTAGCCGCAAGGCGGCGCTGATCAGGGATTTGTGCATGAGGATGACCGTAGTGACTCCATTGTTGGAGCAGATTCGGGAGGCCCAACAGGAGGCTATCAAGGAGGAACATCGGAAGAGCGAGCGTGTGGTGGGTCAGGTTTCCTCCTTTGATTATGATAGCCGAGGACTATTGACATTACACCGTAGGGTGTGGGTGCTGTATCACGGAGGTGTGCGCCAGATTTTGATGGAGGAGGCGCACAAGTCCCGATTCTCTATTCATCCCGGGGCGACGAAGATGTATAGGGATCTTCGTCTAGATTATTGGTGGCCCTGCATGAAGCGGGATGTGGCATGGTACGTGGAGCGGTGTTTGACCTGCAGGAAGGTCAAGGCCGAACATCAGAGACCACATGGCAAGATGAAGCCGTTGGATATTCCACTGTGGAAATGGGAAGATATCACGATGGATTTTATCACGAAGCTTCCCAGGACCGCGCGTGGAGTGGACTCGATTTATGTCATCGTGGATAGATTGACCAAGAGTGCTCATTTTATTCCGATTCAGGAGAGCATATCGGCCGAGAAATTGGCCGACATCTATATCAGGGAGATCGTGGCGCGGCACGGGGTGCCGGTGTCGGTGATCTCGGACAGGGATGTGCGTTTTACTTCCAGATTTTGGAAGAGATTTCATGACGAGTTGGGCACTCGTTTGCATTTTAGCACCACCTTTCACCCGCAGACGGATGGTCAGAGCGAGCGGACCATCCAGACTCTGGAGGATATGTTGCGGGCGTGCGTGCTAGACTTCGGTGGTAGCTGGGATACCTATCTTCCTTTGGCCGAGTTCTCCTACAACAACAGCTATCACGCGAGTATCGACCGTCCCCCATTTGAGATGTTGTACGGACGAAGGTGCAGGACCCCGATATGCTGGGGTGAAGTTGGTCAGAGAGTCATGGGGAGCACCGAAGTGGTGCTCAAGACGACCGAGAGGATCCAGCAGGTCCGGAGCAGGCTTCAGACTGCTCAGAGTCGGCAGAAAAGTTACGCCGACAAGCGTCGATCCGACTTGGAGTTCCAAGTCGGGGATATGGTTCTCCTGAAGGTGTCGCCTTGGAAAGGCGTCATTCGATTCAAGAAGCGGGGCAAGTTGGGCCCGAGATTCATCGGATCGTTCAGGGTCGTAGCCCGGGTGGGCAAGGTGGCGTATAGGCTGGATCTGCCAGCCGAGCTCAGCCAGATCCACATCACTTTCCATGTTTCTCAGCTGCGGAAGTGCCTAGTGGACGATTCAGTAGTTGTGCCTTTAGAGGATATTCAGGTTGATGACAGCCTGAATTACATTGAGCACCCAGTCGCAATCCTTGACAGGAAGTCGAAGGATTTGAGGAACAAGAGGGTGGAGCTAGTGAAGGTGCAATGGCAGCACCGCAAGGGTTCGGAGTGGACATGGGAGCCGGTGGACGAGATGATGGAGCATTACCCCGAGCTGTTTCAGGATCGAGCAGCAGACTTCGAGGACGAAGTCTAAAATAAGTGGGGGAGATTTGTAGCACCTGGTTCCTGGTACGTAAATCTTATTTGAGTATTTCTCTTCTTTTAGCCTTAGACTCGGCGAGTCATAGGTCCGACTCGCCGAGTAGATGCGGGACCCGGGACACGTTTAAGTTGGCGACTCGGCGAGTCCATATCCTGGACTCGGCGAGTCACAGCTGTTGGATGAAACCCTAAGTTTCAGGGGTTTGCACCCTATTTAAACAACATATCTGCGCCAAGCCAGCCCCCATTCACCTCCCAGAGCTCCCAGCCCTCGTTCTAAGCTTGTTCATTGAGAGTTTGAAGCCATTGTTGTGTGTTCTTGAAGGTTTTGAGGCAAAAGGGGAAGTAGATCAAGAGGAAAGGAAGGAATCCAGGCATCTTTGTACTCCCTCAGCAGTTCCTTTGAGGTATAATCCGTTTTCCCCCTGTTTCTATGCTCATTACTTCATTTAAGTCATTCTTGAGCCAATCCCCAAGTTTATATGTGCAAATTATTCCGTAATAAGCTGATTGGCCCTTAGATCTAGGCATGGTTGAGCTCCAGGAGCTCAGATCTGTTGCCTTTATGGACCCTTATTGCATGAAGACCCTAGATCTACCCTTTTGGGTACATATTGAACCCTAAAATCCATATTGGAGAATATCTACACGTAAAGTTGGAAACTTTACGTGTGATTCGTGTTCTAGGAGTCCAGATCTGTGAATGGCATGGACTGGAATCGAGCAGATCTGTGTATTTAGTGAGTGCATGGCAGCGACTCGGCGAGTCGTTCATGTGACTCGGCGAGTCTGTTCGCGAGTCTCCGAGTTTGTCCCCGTTTCGTAGTGTCGAGTGAGCAGTGAGTCACGGGGTGTGACTCAGTAGGTCAGAAGCTGAACTCATCCATGGAGGAACTCGGCGAGTCAATGCCCTGACTCGGCGAGTTCAAGGCAATCTCCTTAGATCAAGAACAGACTCGGCGAGTTGTTCATACAACTCGGCGAGTCTTAGCATAAGTGTTCATCGGATGAAGATGAACTCGACGAGTTGTTCATACAACTCGGCGAGTAGGATGAAGGACATGAGTATCAGTTTAGAAAGAGAACTCGTCGAGTCGTCGCCTAACTCGACGAGTAGAAACGGGATTCAGGGCAAACGTTTGGGTAGGGACCCGGCGAGTTGGAAAGCCAACTCGGCGAGTCGGGTCAACTGAAAGTTGACTCTGACTTTGACTTAGGTCATGATCAGGGGTAAAATGGTCATTTTACCCAAAGGACAGTTAGCAGTGTTTGATTGAGTATGTTGTGGGAATTGCAGCCGGAGGATTTCCGGAGCAGCAGCAGCAGCAGTGGGTAGTCAGTTCCCGATCAGATCAGCAGCTACTTCGAGGTTAGTTACCTTCCAGTAGCGGTGGGTCTACGGCTTCAATGTCGGCCCACCAGTAGGAGTCGTATGATAGATGATTGTCTTTGTGATATCATCTAGGTTTGCTACTACCTGATATGTTATGTGCTAGCATGATATGTTATATGAGATAGAAGTAGAGATCGGTTGATAGGACCGAAGGGTAGTCCAGACACCCCAGAAATGTCTGACAGTACGTGATAATATGTTTGCATGCTGGCTTGTTATGGTATATGCAATAGAGATAGTAGGAGGGGACTAGTCCCCGAGGATCGGTTGTTAGGACCGATGGGTAGTCAGCACCCCAGAATGGCTTGACACGGGTAGTCAGCACCCCAGAATGGCTTGACACGGGTAGTCAGCACCCCAGAATGGCTTGACACGGGTAGTCGGCACCCCAGAATGGCCGTACCGGGTAGTTAGGCACCCCATAATAGCCTGACAGTATGTATGTTATATGTTTGTATGGTGTGTGGTACGATGGAGGAACTCACTAAGCTTCGTGCTTACGGTTTTCAGTTTTGGTTTCAGGTACCTCCTCAGCTAGGGGAAAGGAGCCGGCGCGGTAGCAGCATATCACACACACACACTCTCTGGTTTCCGCATTTACGAGATTCTCTGGGATTTATACTCTGATATTTTGATTGGTTGTATGATTTGGCTTTTAGACATGGTTTATGTTGTGTTATGGTTTGATCAAACAATGTTTTAATTACTAATGTTCTCTAAAGTAATGTTTTAAAACGAAATTTTTGGACGTGAAAATTGAGTCGTTACAAGTTGGTATCAGAGCCCTGGTTTGAGGGATTCAGACACACCTTCGGGGGTGTCTAAACTCAAATCGAGGGATTAAAGGATTTTCTAAAAGAAAATGTTTTCTAAAAACTGAGAAAAGAGTTTCGAGAAAGAACGAAGTGTGTGATGTGCGCGACCGGCCGAGCTCAAGTAAGTATTCCCCAAAGTACCCATACAAGTTTATGTTATGTTTATCAGCTTTTGTAGAACAGCATGCTAGAATAGGACTAAGGATCTAGGAGTGATGCCTTATGTGCCTGTTTTATGTGTTTCAGTTGTGTGAGAATTGCATGCTAGTATCGAGTAGAAAGCAGTAGGGTAGCATGTTTAGGTTATGCCTGTTAGTGCAAGTTTAGCGTTGTGTGCTAGTTCAGTTTCTCTCTATGAGAGCGGAGTTGCTTGAGGTTGTTTCTCTTGTCTGAATGCTGCTTGCTTCGTGCTATGTGGGACTCTGAATAATGGGAATTAGCCACTAGGCGAATACGTCACGTCACATGTGATCAGGATTGAATAATCTTAGAGTACCGGATTTGATCCTACTGCGCAGCTCTTGTTTGAGTCCAACCGTTGTAAGGATGAGTCGGGTACTCGAAGGATTATCTGAGCCTCGTCATGTGTGATGGTATTCGGGTAATGTCTAATTGGCATTACAAGGAGGTCTACAGCAGCTGAGGACTGGATCAAGTAGAGTCGGAGATTTCCCTAGGGCGAGCCTAGGATGAGTATAGTAGTGATCAGCAATAGTGAAAGGGATCTGGTGGAGTCGAGGCAGTCCTTGAAGAAGGTACGGATAGATGTGGAAGGTAGTATGGGCCCGTACTACTGAAAGCAGAGGATTCGTACCCGAACCAAGGAAGGCCAAGACAAGACCAGGGAACTTGTAAGTAGTTGTGATCCCTCAGGAAGTATCAGTATCTTTAATGTTTACTGTGATGTATTGCAGAATGGTGGTACTTCGATCGAGGCCGGTAGATGGCGGTTCAGGAGAGGGGTCAGGTTCGGGATCAGGTTCCGAGCCGGTAGATGAGGGACTACGCGAGTTCATCGCGTCAGAGATTACCAGAGGCATCCTTGAGTCGACCCCCATCCTCTTTGGGTCGATCAAGGAAGGGATCATGGAGTTGATGGAGGATCGCCTTCGGGCATTCAGGAGTGATATGGCATCTAGCCAGTCGGGATCTCGCACACTGTCCTTCAAGGACTTCAGGGGCAGTGGTGCGCCGGATTTCCATGGGGTGAAAGACCCCATTGCTGCCAGGCGATGGATTGCAGACATCGAGTCTGCAAAGTTGACTAGCTTCTGCCCCGAGGGGTCGAAGGTGAGGTATGCAGCAGGGTGTTTACGGGACCGAGCCCGGGATTGGTGGGAGTCAGTGGGTGACTCGTTGGGAGCTTCAGCTATCAAGGCTATGACCTGGTCGGACTTTGTGGCCAGGTTCAAGGCAGAGTTTGCGCCGGCTGTCGAGCTTCAGCAGCTGGCCAGGGAGTTTCTAGACATGAGGCAGACGACGGAGACTGTGGCGGAGATCACCGCCAAGTTCCGGGAGAGGGCTTTGTTGGTGCCCCAGTATGCTGGTGACGAGGATATGAGGAGGACTCGTTATCACGATATGCTACGAGCTAACATCAGGGAGCATGTTAGCTTTTCTGCTTGCCCTACCTTGGACTCTATGATTGCCAGGGCGATGGAGAGGGAGATAGATTTGGAGCACATCCGGAAACGGAAATCAGAGGAGGGACAGACAGGAGGGGCTTCGGGGAAGAAGCCCAAGGGATCAGATGGTAGGCCGAAAGGCCAGTCAGGACCGAGCCACTGCAGGAAATGCGGCAGGCCGCACGAGGGGGCGTGCAGGATGGGATCATCAGGCTGCTACAAGTGCGGCAAGTCTAGGCACATCAGCAGGGATTGCACTGCTCCGGCAACAGTTATTCAGACATCAGAGTTGCTGTGTTTCCACTGCAACCAGAGGGGCCACAAGAAGGCCAATTGCCCCCAGTTGACAGTTTCAGCGCCGGTGAAGGTGCCAGCTCCAGCGACCCTGCGGATCACGGATGGTCGGCAGGGCAAGGCAGAGGCTCCAGTGGTGAGGAGCCGAGCATTTCAGCTGACTACCGAGGAGGCACGCGCCGCACCTGATGTGGTGAAGGGTATGATTCTTTCCCTCTATCTTATTCTTATGATGTTATGTTATTGATATGTGCTCTGTATGTATATGTATGCATTAGGATCGTTCCATGTGAACGACCTTCCAGTTTAGGTGTTGTTCGACTCGGGTGCGTCCCGATCATTTGTTTCTCTTGCGCTTAGCAAGAAGTTTCATGAGTCATCGGGCGAGTTAGACTGCCCTTTGGATGTGGAGATTGTTGATGATCGATCGGTGCGAGCATCGATGGTATTTTGAGACTACGTTCTGCGTTTGTTTGAGGAGCGTTACTTGGTAGACTTGGTTCCCATTCCATTGCGTGGGAACAAGGTGATTATTGGCATGGATTGGTTGAGCCCTAATGGTGCGGTGATAGATTGCGCGCAGCAGTTAGTGCGGGTCAGGACCCCAAGCGGGGGGGAGTTAGTGATTCATGGCGAGAGGTCGCAGGGTGGACCCACTGTGTGTTCAGCAGCGAGGGCTAGGCGCTATCTTCAGCAGGGATGCGCAGGATATGTCGCGTATGTGATGGATACCCGGGAGGCGGGTAAGGAGACAGTGAGCGAGGTTCTGGTGGTTCGAGATTTTGCAGATGTTTTCCCGGAGGAGCTACCTGGGATACCTCCGGAACGACAGGTGGAGTTCAGGATTGACCTTGTTCCTGGTGCGGCTCCGATAGCCAAAGCACCTTATCGGTTGGCTCCTCCTGAGATGCTGGAGTTGTCTACGCAGCTGCAGGAGCTGTTAGACAAAGGATTTATTCGTCCGAGCCGTTCGCCTCGGGGAGCCCCGATCCTATTTGTGAAAAAGAAGGATGGGTCGCATCGGACGTGTATAGATTACCGGGAGCTGAATAAGGTAACGGTGAAGAACCGTTACCCGCTTCTGAGGATTGATGACCTCTTTGATCAGCTTCAGGGAGCATCTTGGTTCTCCAAGATTGATTTGCGTTCGGGTTATCATCAGATGAGATTCAGGGAGGAGGATACGCAGAAGACCTCGTTTCGGACGCGATATGGCCACTATGAGTTTGTGGTGATGCCATTTGGGCTCACCAATGCTCCTGCCGCGTTCATGGACCTCATGAACCGCGTATGCAGACCGATGCTGGATCGGTCTGTGATAGTCTTTATCGATGATATCTTGATTTATTCCAAGACTCAGGAGGAGCATGAGGAACATCTGAGGGAGGTGTTGGAGACCCTGAGGAGGGAGAGCTTGTATGCCAAGTTCTCCAAGTGTGAGTTCTGGTTGCGCGAGGTGCAATTTCTTGGACACCTCGTCAACCAGAACGGGATTCTGGTCGATACGGCCAAGTTCGAGGCCGTGATGAGATGGGAGGTTCTGAAGTCTCCATCTGATATTCGGAGTTTCCTGGTATTAGCGGGTTACTATCGGAGATTTATTCAGGATTTCTCCAAGATAGTTGTACCCCTGACGCGGCTGACGAAGAAAGTCGTGGTCTTTCGGTGGGGACCCGAGCAGCAGGCTGCATTTGAGACGCTGAGATAGAGATCGTGCGAGGCGCCGATCTTAGCCCTGCCAGAGGGCGTAGAGGATTTTGAGGTGTACTGCGACGCGTCCATTTCAGGGTTGGGCGCGGTACTGATGCAGAGGGGGCATGTCATTGCCTACGCTTCGAGGCAGCTCAAGCCTCACGAGGCGAACTACCCGACGCATGATTTGGAGTTGGGGCGGTGGTCTTTGCCCTCAAGATTTGGCGGCATTACCTCTACGGGGTTTGATGTACCATCTACATGGACCACAAGAGTTTGAGGTACCTCATGGATCAGCCAAATCTGAACATGAGGCAGCGTCGGTGGTTGGATGTGGTAAAGGATTATGATTGTGAGATCCTTTATCATCCGGGGAAGGCCAACGTGGTGGCCGATGCGCTTAGCCGCAAGGCGGCGCTGATCAGGGATTTGTGCATGAGGATGACCGTAGTGACTCCATTGTTGGAGCAGATTCGGGAGGCCCAACAGGAGGCTATCAAGGAGGAACATCGGAAGAGCGAGCGTGTGGTGGGTCAGGTTTCCTCCTTTGATTATGATAGCCGAGGACTATTGACATTACACCGTAGGGTGTGGGTGCTGTATCACGGAGGTGTGCGCCAGATTTTGATGGAGGAGGCGCACAAGTCCTGATTCTCTATTCATCCCGGGGCGACGAAGATGTATAGGGATCTTCGTCTAGATTATTGGTGGCCCTGCATGAAGCGGGATGTGGCATGGTACGTGGAGCGGTGTTTGACCTGCAGGAAGGTCAAGGCCGAACATCAGAGACCACATGGCAAGATGAAGCCGTTGGATATTCCACTGTGGAAATGGGAAGATATCACGATGGATTTTATCACGAAGCTTCCCAGGACCGCGCGTGGAGTGGACTCGATTTATGTCATCGTGGATAGATTGACCAAGAGTGCTCATTTTATTCCGATTCAGGAGAGCATATCGGCCGAGAAATTGGCCGACATCTATATCAGGGAGATCGTGGCGCGGCACGGGGTGCCGGTGTCGGTGATCTCGGACAGGGATGTGCGTTTTACTTCCAGATTTTGGAAGAGATTTCATGACGAGTTGGGCACTCGTTTGCATTTTAGCACCACCTTTCACCCGCAGACGGATGGTCAGAGCGAGCGGACCATCCAGACTCTGGAGGATATGTTGCGGGCGTGCGTGCTAGACTTTGGTGGTAGCTGGGATACCTATCTTCCTTTGGCCGAGTTCTCCTACAACAACAGCTATCACGCGAGTATCGACCGTCCCCCATTTGAGATGTTGTACGGACGAAGGTGCAGGACCCCGATATGCTGGGGTGAAGTTGGTCAGAGAGTCATGGGGAGCACCGAAGTGGTGCTCAAGACGACCGAGAGGATCCAGCAGGTCCGGAGCAGGCTTCAGACTGCTCAGAGTCGGCAGAAAAGTTACGCCGACAAGCGTCGATCCGACTTGGAGTTCCAAGTCGGGGATATGGTTCTCCTGAAGGTGTCGCCTTGGAAAGGCGTCATTCGATTCAAGAAGCGGGGCAAGTTGGGCCCGAGATTCATCGGATCGTTCAGGGTCGTAGCCCGGGTGGGCAAGGTGGCGTATAGGCTGGATCTGCCAGCCGAGCTCAGCCAGATCCACATCACTTTCCATGTTTCTCAGCTGCGGAAGTGCCTAGTGGACGATTCAGTAGTTGTGCCTTTAGAGGATATTCAGGTTGATGACAGCCTGAATTACATTGAGCACCCAGTCGCAATCCTTGACAGGAAGTCGAAGGATTTGAGGAACAAGAGGGTGGAGCTAGTGAAGGTGCAATGGCAGCACCGCAAGGGTTCGGAGTGGACATGGGAGCCGGTGGACGAGATGATGGAGCATTGCCCCGAGCTGTTTCAGGATCGAGCAGCAGACTTCGAGGACGAAGTCTAAAATAAGTGGGGGAGATTTGTAGCACCTAGTTCCTGGTACATAAATCTTATTTGAGTATTTCTCTTCTTTTAGCCTTAGACTCGGCGAGTCATAGGTCCGACTCGCCGAGTAGATGCGGGACCTGGGACACGTTTAAGTTGGCGACTCGGCGAGTCCATATCCTGGACTCGGCGAGTCACAGCTGTTGGATGAAACCCTAAGTTTCAGGGGTTTGCACCCTATTTAAACAACATATCTGCCCCAAGCCAGCCCCCATTCACCTCCCAGAGCTCCCAGCCCTCGTTCTAAGCTTGTTCATTGAGAGTTTGAAGCCATTGTTGTGTGTTCTTGAAGGTTTTGAGGCAAAAGGGGAAGTAGATCAAGAGGAAGGGAAGGAATCCAGGCATCTTTATACTCCTTCAGCAGTTCCTTTGAGGTATAATCCGTTTTCCCCCTGTTTCTATGCTCATTACTTCATTTAATTCATTCTTGAGCCAATCCCCAAGTTTATATGTGCAAATTATTCCGTAATAAGCTGATTGGCCCTTAGATCTAGGCATGGTTGAGCTCCAGGAGCTCAGATCTGTTGCCTTTATGGACCCTTATTGCATGAAGACCCTAGATCTACCCTTTTGGGTACATATTGAACCCTAAAATCCATATTGGAGAATATCTACACGTAAAGTTGGAAACTTTACGTGTGATTCGTGTTTTAGGAGTCCAGATCTGTGAATGGAATGGACTGGAATCGAGCAGATCTGTGTATTTAGTGAGTGCATGGCAGCGACTCGGCGAGTCGTTCATGTGACTCGGCGAGTCTGTTCGCGAGTCTCCGAGTTTGTCCCCGTTTCGTAGTGTCGAGTGAGCAGTGAGTCACGGGGTGTGACTCAGTAGGTCAGAAGCTGAACTCATCCATGGAGGAACTCGGCGAGTCAATGCCCTGACTCGGCGAGTTCAAGGCAATCTCCTTAGATCAAGAACAGACTCGGCGAGTTGTTCATACAACTCGGCGAGTCTTAGCATAAGTGTTCATCGGATGAAGATGAACTCGACGAGTTGTTCATACAACTCGGCGAGTAGGATGAAGGACATGAGTATCAGTTTAGAAGGAGAACTCGTCGAGTCGTCGCCTAACTCGACGAGTAGAAACGGGATTCAGGGCAAACGTTTGGGTAGGGACTCGGCGAGTTGGAAAGCCAACTCGGCGAGTCGGGTCAACTGAAAGTTGACTCTGACTTTGACTTAGGTCATGATCAGGGGTAAAATGGTCATTTTACCCAAAGGACAGTTAGCAGTGTTTGATTGAGTATGTTGTGGGAATTGCAGCCGGAGGATTTCCGGAGCAGCAGCAGCAACAGTGGGCAGTCAGTTTCCTCGATCAGATCAGCAGCTACTTCGAGGTTAGTTACCTTCCAGTAGCGGTGGGTCTACGGCTTCAATGCCGGCCCACCAGTAGGAGTCGTATGATAGATGATTGTCTTTGTGATATCATCTAGGTTTGCTACTACCTGATATGTTATGTGCTAGCATGATATGTTATATGAGATAGAAGTAGAGATCGGTTGATAGGACCGAAGGGTAGTCCAGACACCCCAGAAATGTCTGACAGTACGTGATAATATGTTTGCATGCTGGCTTGTTATGGTATATGCAATAGAGATAGTAGGAGGGGACTAGTCCCCGAGGATCGGTTGTTAGGACCGATGGGTAGTCAGCACCCCAGAATGGCTTGACACGGGTAGTCAGCACCCCATAATGGCTTGACACGGGTAGTCGGCACCCCAGAATGGCCGTACCGGGTAGTTAGGCACCCCAGAATAGCCTGGCAGTATGTATGTTATATGTTTGTATGGTGTGTGGTACGATGGAGGAACTCACTAAGCTTCGTGCTTACGGTTTTCAGTTTTGGTTTCAGGTACCTCCTCAGCTAGGGGAAAGGAGCCGGCGCGGTAGCAGCATGTCACACACACACACTCTCTGGTTTCCGCATTTACGATATTCTCTGGGATTTATACTCTGATATTTTGATTGGTTGTATGATTTGGCTTTTAGACATGGTTTATGTTGTGTTATGGTTTGATCAAACAATGTTTTAATTACTAATGTTCTCTAAAGTAATGTTTTAAAACGAAATTTTTGGACGTGAAAATTGGGTCGTTACAATCTTGGGGACATGGCCTTCTCCGTCGTCTAGTTGGTAACCAGAGTCTCCTGTAGGGAGAGTGGACATTATGTGTATAGATCTATACAGGATTGACACCCCCGCACCCTGACTGCTAGCTACAGTCCACGGCCTACCAAGCCAAGGGGTGACAAATGTCATAATCTCTAGACGCTTGTAGGGCGTCAAGTACTCTAGTGTCGGTTAGTATGGTTACGAGTATCCCAGGTTACCTTATAATTCATGGCCTTAAGGTAATGGTTTTCACCAACAATTTACACTGTATGCTGGAACCCACTTTCGGAGTCACACTGTTTTAGACCTTGCTAGACGTATCGTTCATTTGATACTGTTTGGGGTCTGTAGTCACTGTATTCACTGTTTTAGACCTTGATAGACGTATCATTCAGTTGATACTGTCTGGGGTCTGTGTTCACTATTTTAGACCTTACTAGCTGTACCTTTCATTTGGTACCATTTGGGGTCTGTGTTTCTTCCGGCTAGACTGAGCCAGGCGTGTCGTTTGTTCGATACTCTCCTGGAGTCTATGAATCCTTTTGCCTTAGTCAGCAGTCCTCACTGCTGAGGCATATGCTATTTTCCCTGATTTCTCTTGCTTTCTTTAATAATCAAATTTTGTATTTTGATAATGATAGCGATTAAGGGAAAAAGTACTTTTTACCACATAATTCCGTCCAGTCTTGGTAGAAGACTGCTTTTATTAAAGAAAATATAGGATTTTCTGGAAAAGACACTAATGTAATAGATACACTGAAACTACCACTTTTATTAAAGTTATTTGAATAAAATGCCACTAAATGCTTATGAACTCACCACCATTTGTAAAAATGCTGATACTCGCTTTTCAAATAACTTGTATTCTCAGGTTAGCATTAGACGGGTACATCCCAGGAGCTGTTGATGAAGATAGCTTAGTACCACGTTGTATTTATTCTATTACTTGTACCACCTTGTTGTATTGTAAAGTAAACCATGTAAAACTATTACTATTAATGCAATGTTTTGTTGTACTTTGATTACTATAATGCATGTGTTGTGATACTTGACATGACGTCATCCACCCCAGAACGTTTCCGCCGTTCCGGTTTTGGGGTGTGACAGAAAAGATGAAAATGATTAAATATATACAAAACTTAGTTAAACAATAAATCGTGTATGAAAATGTAGGTTTAATGGTGTTTTTGAACATCAAATATGAATTTAATTGTCTTTTTTGAACATGAAAAACAGTTATACAAGATTTATTGAACAAGTATAATTTTAAGACAAAATTGCAAGAATGGTCCCTGTGGTATGTCCAAAATTGCTACTTTGGGCCAAACAGGTTTGGGCTAGCAACAATAGTCCAAAAGTTTTCATTTTGCTGCGGTTTTGGTCCAAAACAGTCTAAAAAATTAAAAAATGACGGATTTGCCCTTTTCCATTTGTTTTTTGCTTTTCTTTTTGTTATTTAATTATTTGATAAATAAAAAAATAAAAAATAAATCAAATAAAATAAAATCTCTCTCTCTCTCTCATCACCATCTTCGATCAGTGGCACCGTTCCACATACATTAAACACAAATGTTGGTGACTTTTGCACCACCTCGCTCCTTCTCCAATACGTCGACCACCACCGGTGGTAATCAACACAACATCGCCGGAAAAATCGAGCATTGAGAATGGAGATGAAGCTCAAATAAGAAGGAAACAGAGGGTATCAACAGAACGAGGAAGGGAAAAAAAAGAAGCGGTGACAAAGATTGACTTCCAGCATCGATGTAAGGTGTTACCCAGATCTGTTCGTCGTGAGATTTTCTTCTGAAACCCTAAACGACGTCTAAAACCCTAGAAACTAGAAGGGTGGCGGTTGAAACCCTAATTTGTGAAGATCCTCGAATCACCTCTCTGTAACAGCAACTTATGAAGAATCAGAATAGATCAGGTAGCGGAGGAATAATGTTTGGAGGAGGCGCTTACGAACGATGTGATGGTAGGTGAAGGGATAGGTGTTTGCTGATGCTACACGACAGAAAGGGAGGAAGAGAGGGGCTGCATAGGTGGTGGTCGACAGCTTTCTTTCTTTGCCAATGAACTGAACGGTAGTATCAAATTAGAAATCAGACCCCTCCCCCTTCGATTCTCAGAATCCATTTGACAAACACAGTCACCTAAAGTGGTACCTTCTTTCTCCTTCTTCTATACTCGATGATAGCTCTCATTTTTCTACTTTCTGAATCGATGGCAACCCCTTATTTTATCTCTTTTTTTTAGATTTCTAGTTGTTAGGGATGGTGGTAATGGAGGGATAAGGGAGGTCTTGGGTGATTGAAGGTGACATTGGGTGGTGTAGGGTTATGAGTGTGTTTGTGTATGGTTTTATGAGTGTATTTCTTTTGTTTTTGTGTATGGTTTTTGTTTTTAGGATGCTTTTTAGATGGATAAGAAGTGGTAGAAATAATTTAGGTGGAGATGGAGCTGACATACGGCGGTGGTGCCAAGCTGTTGTGGTGGCAAACGGTGGTCGATCGGTGGCAATATTAGAAGATGTTCTTGAGTTCATTAAGATGTTCTTGAGTGTTCTTAACATTATGAAGATGTTCTTGATAGATAAACCCAAATGGAGAGAGAGAGAGAGAGAGAGAGAGAGAGAGAGAGAGATAGATATTTTATTTTATTTTTTATTTTTTTAGTTATCAAATAATTAAATAACAAAAAGAAAAGCAAAAAACAAATAGAAAAGGGCAAATCCGTCATTTTTAGAACTTTTAGACTGTTTTGGACCAAAACCGCAGCAAAATGAAAACTTTTGGACTATTGCTGCTAGTCCAAACATGTTTGGCCTAAAGTAGCAATTTTAGACATACCACAGGGACCATTCTTGCAATTTTGTCTAATTTTAATGATAAATCGTTTACAAAAAAATTTAAATGTATACAAAATTGCTAGTTCATAGCCCTATAAAAGACATTTCTCAGTTCACGACTATTAAATATAGGAACTCGTGAGGCATAGCCTCATTTTTGCAGCGTATGATTAGTCGGTGCGCAAAAGTGAAACATCATAAAATCACGGTAAAATTTTTCATTTTTAAATTAAGAAAAATCATTGTTTTCAAACAAAACCAAAATCAAAACCAAGTATCAACTGCAAATATCCCAAGATCATTGTATCATAGAATCTTCCAAAAACATGTCATCAAAGTGTGTGTACGATCACGCCTTTGCTTTCTCTCGATCGTTTGAAGTACCTAAAACCATAACAATCAAAATGTAAGCACGAATCTTACTGAGTTCCCCCAAAATACCACCACACAAACATATAACAGTATGCATATTGGGTCCATAGCTAATAGATTGGATTAGCCCTGAGCCCACAACATGAGTCTGGCTTACCTTCCGGCCCACATATCATGTATAACTTGCTCCCAAGCCCACAAAATAAGTCTGGCTTGCCTTATTGGCCTACAACTTATGTTTGGCTTGCTCCCGAGCCCACAACAAAAGTTTTGTTTGCCTTACTGGCCTATAGCTTATGTATGGCTAGCTCCCAGGTTTGTTGGCTTCCGCACAGAGCAATATTGCCTCAACCCAACAAATAGATAATCATATAAGCAATCAGACAAACAGCCAGATCTACAAATCACTGCTGCATAACAACATCCTATATACCAGGACACAAATCTAAGATATCACTACAACATAGCAACATCCTCTATACTAGGATACATAACGTAGTAGGCGGCATTGGTGCCTTTGACCCACAAGTATAGTGAGGAAAACTCACCTGAATTGAAGAAATCTAAAACACTGCGATACGATCCTTTTTTCTGCATTGCTTACACTTGTGGATCCACTAACACCAGACCAGATAAAATCTTAGCCAATAGTCCAAAATCCTCAAGTTTGACCCAAAGTCAAACTTTGTCAAAAAGTCAACGGTCAATGGAAGTCAACAAAATTCAAAGTCCAAGGCAGCTGAGTACGCCTAACATACGTGATTCAGGGCTAGTACGCGCAACATACTCTCATGTACGCCCAACGTACATACGTCTAAGACAATTCCTTCCTTTAGTGCTTAATCCTTTAAGACCTTTTGTCTAGAGCTCAAATCTATACTTAAAACATCGATTTAAGCAATAAAGTATCCACCTTTATGACTTTCCATGGCTAGAAAATGTCTAAAAGCTAAAACCCTAACTTATTTATCTATTAATACATATTAACTCTTGCATGGAAGGGATATAAGGACCAAAATTACATTTTTATGCTTCCTAATAGCTCCATAATAGATAAAGTTTCTAACTTTATCCATTAGAATGGTCCAAACAACCAAGATCTAGTCTTTTAAGTTTCAAAGGGACCAAAAGTGCATTTTTCTTACTTAATCCATTAAGTCCAAGTTTCCAGCCTTTAGATTTGAATCAAAATAATGTTTAGATGGATAAAGTTTCCAACTTTATCCATAACAAGGTCACAAACTTTCAGGATCTAAACTTTATGCACTAAAGTGACCAAAAGCTCATAACATGCAAAACTAGTTGGATGTAACAAATGCATCATCAATATTCAAGCTTTATACCTCCAGAAGAAAGATCAAGGTGAACAAAGTTTGGATATACAAGCTCCAAAGCAACCAACACTTCTCCAATGAGCTACTTCTTCTCCAAGATGCACTAAGAACACTCCAAAGCACTTAAAAAAACTCAAGGATCTCACAAATAGGGTTCGGGTTTTAATATTAGGGTTAGAGAGGATGGAGGTTGAAAGAAATAAGGGTTTTAGGAAGTTAAGGAGCTTAAATAGGGCTCAAACCCCCAAAATTAGGGTTTGGATTCTGATTAGGTACGCCTAGCATACCAGGTTGATCCTCCATGATCAACCATTGTCTAGTACGCCCAACATACTCGGCTTAACCCAAAACCATCATACCTTCAAACTATTATAACTTCTTCGTTCCAACTCCATTTTCGACGATCTTTATATCCACGGAAAAGTATTGAAGAGCCCCATAATATTATCTAGATATCTTGGGCTAAAAACTTCTCGAACAAAAATCTATATTTCTTGCAAGAACCCAACCTATGACTTTTCCTTTTCTACACTCGTCCTAATATGCAGTTCAAGGGTTAAATCTCTTAACCATCATTACCTCCTTCCACAATGACTAAACTTTACCTCCTAAGGCCCATAGCCTTTACACAATCAGCTTCTGACCCACAACCCTGAAATAAGAAATGACAGGAAACAAGATGTTACAGAAAGCTGGCCCGAAACCCTCGTTATGGAAGTTCCCATTCCAAAAAATAAAAATATATAGGAATTTGTTTCCATTATTTTTACATCTAAACACTTAAGTAAGTAGGTAAAATTCGACAATTAGTATGATTTTTATCGTTTTTTTGTATCAAGGAAACTATATTTCTTTGTTGAAGGAAAGATATGTGTATGTTTTTCCAATTTGCTTGTTGGCAATAAAGTTTAAAACGTCTTGACATCTATTTACTCACCAATGTGGGACTAGTTCTATTTGATGGGTTTTATGCATAAGAACAATCCTATGTGCTCATACAAACCCTAATGCTTGGATCTAGGTTTCTCTATTGTACATGCAATGAATCCAAGACTTGAAACCCTAGATCTACCATGTATAATTCGAAATTAACATTATAATAACAGATCTAAGTGTTTACCTCTTTCAATTTGCTTGGAATCCTTTGAATCTTCTTGATCTCGAGCTTAGAGTCACAATAGTAACTCCTCTAATGGTTCACAAACACCATAAGCAAGAAGGCTATTAAGAGAGAGGAGGAAGAACACTAAAAATTGGCCCTAGGGTTTTCCTTAGGAGCAAGTATCCGAAAATTGCATCCAAGGGCCTCTATTTATAGTGTAGGCTGCTAGGGTTTCAGTCTAAACCCTAATGGACAACTTAGCCACCAAGCAGCCCAAGGAACCTTCTGGAATAAGGCCCTTGGACGAAAATATGATGATCCTTCATCATAATTTCGTTCCCCCTTAGTCCATTAGGTTTCCTAGTCCAAAAATCAACTATCACACATTTGGCAATTTATGCCCCTTTATTTAATTAATTTCTTTTAGTCACCAAATTAATTCCTAATTAATTTATGACTAATACTAATTAAATAAATATGATTTCTCCTTTAATATATTATTCTTATAATATATTAATAAACCATAATATCCTCTCACTTTCTTAAATAACATTGTCAAGTTGCTTTGGTGAAGGCAACTCAAAAGGACCATGCACAACCGGGTCAAGTACATACCAAATATAGTTACGGACTTAGACACTAATCCAACAGTCTCCCACTTGGATAAGTCTAGTAACTATATCTCACATATGACTTCAGAATCCGATTATCAATCGTAGCTCTTACACAGCGCTGTCAACTCTGATCAGTAACTCGTCCTTCAGATAAGGGATCTTATAATCCTCTGTTCTAGATATCATGCTCACAATACTTATTATCCAGCATTTGTTCCTCGATCTCTGATTTGTTCGACATAGAAATTAGTTGAACACATCAACTTCATTCTGAAACCAAATCATCGAGTGGCCAGATATCGCTTTTACCCTCTTAGGATAAAAGGAACAGAAAAACTTTGACTTATATGCTTTTATCATTCACTGGCTAAGTCACACACAATAATGCGTTTTATAACATCAAGTTACTGAGGCATTTTCGCATTATCAATGTATAATCAACCAGCAAATAATAACCATATCTCTAGGTTTAAAGATTATATGATATTATCATCTTGCGATCACTTGTAAGGAGTGATACCAGCAAGCGCAGGTTTATTCCAATACTCAAATCATATTTATAAGCACTCATGAACTTTGCAGCAAACCTTTGCTATGTCTAAAACCTTTTAGACAATCCACAAACAAGTTCATGACAGTCTTCATTCATACCTACTTCCAAAATACGAACGACTGTGGACTGTTTGAATAATCTTATTATTCAGGAAGTCAAAACATGCAAAATTGAAACAATAGATAAATAACCAACACAATATAGTAGCTTTACTCATAAATAACACAACTTTATTTATTCATCAAATGTTAAGTACAAATTATCTATTACACGTTTCTTATCTATCTAATCTAAACTTATATCGTCCTTCAGCCCAATGCTCCTAGCGTGCTGCAAGTGTTTGACCCTACTCAGTCCCTTCGTAAGGGGATCTGCTGGGTTTTCTTCTGACGATACCCTCTTCACAACGAGGAGTCCCTCTTATACCCGATGTCTAATAAAGTGGTATTTTCTGTCGATATGTCAAGATCTACCATGATCTCTTGGTTCATTTGTTAAGGAAACCACTCCTTCATTATCACAGAAAATTTCCATTGGCTCCTTTATGGATGGAATAACTCCAAGGTCTCCAATGAAGTTGTTCAACCATATAGCCTCCTTTGACGCTTCTCTCGCTGCAATGTACTCTAACTCGCACGTTGAATCAGCTACAGTCTCCTGCTTGGAACTTTTCCAAGTCACTGCTCCTCCATTTAGGGTAAAGACCTAGCCCGACTGCGATCGGTAATTATCCCAATCCGTCTGAAAACTAGCGTCACTGTACCCTCGTACCCTTAAGTCATCACTCCCACCAAGGACTAGATACCATTCCTTGGTCCTTCGTAGGTACTTAAGAATATTCTTAATTGCAATCCAATGAGCTCTACCAGGGTTCCCTTGATATCTGTTGACCATGCTCAAAGCGAAGTTCACATCAGGGCGAGTACATGTCATAACGTACATGATAGAGCCTACTGCGGAAGCGTAAGGTACTCGGCTCATATCAGCTATCTCTACCTCTGTACTCGGGCTCCGAGTCTTACTCATCTTGGTATTGCCTTGGATTGGCAACTCCCCTTTCTTTGAATTTTCCATACTAAAACGCTTTAGTACCTTATCCAAGTGTGTATCCTTATCCCCAGAATATAAGCAGCCTCTCCGACGTCCTTCATGGCGAAACACCTCCCAAGCCAGGACTTGACCTCCTGCAAGGTTGGGACGTTGTTTCCTATGAGCAGTATTTCATCGACATACAATACGAGGAAGCTTACTATACTCCCATTGGCTTTGACATATACACATGACTCATCTTTGCTTCGTAGAAAACCAAACTCTTTGACCTTCTCATCAAAACAAAGATTCCACCTGCGAGACGCTTGTTTCAATCCATAAATGGATTTCTCAAGCTTGCACACTCTATTTGGATGCTTCGCATCAACAAAACCCTTTGGCTGATTCATGTACACATCCTCAGCCAACTTTCCATTAAGGAAAGCGGTTTTCACGTCCATCTGCCAGATTTCATAATCATGAAACGCAACTATTGCAAGCATTACCCTAATAGAATTTATTTTAGCAACTAGTGAGAAGGTCTCATCATAGTCAACTCCAAGAGTTTCATTAAAGCCCTTCGCAACCAATCGTGCTTTATAAGTGTGCACTTTCCCATCCATGTCCGTCTTCTTCTTGAAGATCCACTTGCACCCGACTGTCTTACGACCCGGTACATTATCAACCAAATTCCAAACTTGGTTGTCGTACATGGACTGAATCTCGCTGTCCATCGCCTCTTTCCATTTAGCGGACTCCGAGCCTACCATGGCTTCCTTGTAGCTGCTAGGTTCGTCCAAATTTATCAGTGTTTCATCACTAATAAACGTATCCCCTTTCAGTAGTAATATGAAAACCATAAAACTAGGGTTGAACACTAACCCTACTAGAACGTCTAAGAGGTAAGGACCCGTCAACGGACTCAACAGGAGTTTCCTCCTTGGGTTGAGTGCCAGTGTTAGAGGTTCCTTCATCGCTTTGCTCTTGCATCTCTTCAAGATCAATTTGCCTCCCACTGTCCTCTTGGCTTATCAATTCCCTTTCTCGGAAAACTCCTCTTCTAGCAACGAAAATATTGTCACTCGGTCTATAGAAAAGATAGCCAAAAGACTTCTGTGGATAGCCGATGAAATAACACTTCTCACTACAAGGTTCGAGCTTGTCGTGAGTCTTTCGTCTTATGAAAGCCTCGCAACCCAAACCTTGATATGTTCCAATGAGGGAGCTTTCCCTGTCCACATCTCGTGAGGTGTTTTGGCAACCTTCTTGGTGGGAACTAAGTTAAGGATATGGGCGGCAGTCTCTAAGGCATACCCCCAGAAAGCTATTGGTAACGAAGCCCGACTCATCATAGAACGAACCATGTCTAACAAGGTCCGATTACGTCTCTCAGCCACACCATTCAATTGTGGCGTTCTCGGAGGCGTCAATTGCGAAACAATTTCGCATTCTTTTAGATAGTCATGAAATTCAAGACTTAGGTACTCTCCTCCTCGGTCTGACCGAAGCATCTTGATTTTCCTACCCAGCTGATTCTCCACTTCATTCTTAAACTCTTTGAACTTTTCAAAGGTTTCTGAATTTTGCTTGATTAAGTAGATATATCCATATCTGCTATAATCATCCGTAAAAGTCACATAGAAGCGGCAAGCATCCCTTGTGGTGGATCTAAAGGGCCCACACACATCGGTGTGTATGAGATCCAATAGACCCTCACCCCTTACATAAGTGCCAGTGAAGGGTGACTTGGTCATCTTCCCAAGTAAACAAGACACACACACGTCATCGTCCCTAAGGTCGAATGACTTCAACACTCCATCCTTTTTGAGTTGGGCTATGCGTTTCTTGTTGACATGGCCAAGGTGACAATACCACAAGCATTCCTTATCTATACTAGTAGACGAATCAATATTCAACACATCATTTCCTAAATTATGAACAACCGTCACAAATTCATAAATCCCATTACAAGGTAATGCATTGAAATAAAAGACACCATTCAAATAAAAATTAATAAAACCATTACTATTATCAAATGAGTATCTAAAACCTTGTCTAAACAATCCATGAAATGAAATGATGTTTCTTGCCATATCTGGCAAATAGCAACAATTATTTAAATCTAATCCTAACCCATTACTCAACACTAAAGAATAAACTTTGACTATGGTCACAGGTGACAATCTTTTGTTTCCCATAATCAAGTTCATATTTCCATGTTCCACTTCCCTACTTCTTCTTAGGACCTGTAAATCAGAACAAATGTGGAAACCACACCCTGTATCAAGAACCCATGAAGTAGCAAATGATGAGTTGTTAGATTTAATAGAATACATACCTACAAAGGTGGGCTTTATCTTCCCATACTTTATGTCTTGCAGATACTTGGCACAACTTCGTTTCCAGTGGCCCTTTTCATGGAAGTAGTAACACTCTGCTTCTTTGGGGTCAGAAGAGGGTTTGGCTAAACCATCTTTGGTTCCACTGGAGGAGGAACCATCATGGGGCTTACCCTTGTGGTGGCTCTTACTTGGAGTCTTCATCTTCTTACCCTTTCCTTGACCAATTGCCAACATAGGAGCAGCCACAGTAAATGATGATGCAACAGATTTGTCCTTAAGATTGCTTTCAGCAGTCCTTATGAGCCCTTGGAGTTTGCTCAAGGTGACCTGTTCTTTGTTCATATGGTAGGTCATCCTAAATTGGTTGTAACACGAGGGCAAGGAGTGAATAATGATGTCGATAGCCAAATCTTCCCCAAAGTTAACATTTAACTTGCGAAGACGATCAACATACCTCTGCATTTTCTGCAAATGCAAGGTTAGGAAATCTCCACTCCCCATCTTAGCGGTGATCATGTTGGTAATGATCTCATAACGCTCTTGCCTTGCGCTTTGGTGGTACCTCTCCAGCAAATCTTGATGCATTTCATATGGATACATGTCCTCATAGGACTTTTGGTGTTCAAGATTCATGGTGGCCAGCATAATGCAATGAAATTTCGTTGCATCACGCTCGTGGGCCTCAAAGACGACCATTTCTTCGAGAGTAGCGACTTATGGATTGATCTTTTCAAGCTTCTCGTCGAGGACATATTCTTTTTCCTCGTAACGAGCAATCATGCGAATGTATCTCATTAATTCGTTGAAATTTGATCCAAACATCACCTTTTGACATAGGCTCATTAGCGAGAATGAACCAGGAGCAGTGTTGTTTGTGTTTATGTTTGCGTTAGACATCTAAAAATAGAAAGGAATAAAGCTTGATTAGTAATGAATCCCCAGTTAAACACCCAAATGAGAAATTAGGGCTAGGATCCAACAACATTATTTACAACTTAGAAAGGGATGTCGTACTCTAAAAGTAAATAATTTGAAGGTAGTGAATGACGATTCACTAATTCTCACCATGAAAAACGAAAAAGAGATTAAGTTTTATATTTATTTGAAAACTCCTAGATCTTTGAGATTCATTGGACTTTTCAATGGCATGTTTAAATCTCGATATGCACTTCAAATTTGCGATTGGGACGCCGAGGATCGCAAACAAGTTGTGAATAACCATGCGAATCAACATGGTGCACTCAATGTCTCTATCACCTAATCAATGTGTCGGTAAGCCACACAAGCTCCATTGATCTATGACAAACATCGAGCCACCCTTTGCCACCAATGTCAATCCCAAATTAGTGTGCCGGTTAACTACACACACTCCACTAACGTTTGACAAAGGTACAAAGTGCAATTCCATGGAATAGCATCATTTTTCACATTTTACCCTAAAGTAACTAATATCGGGAATTTGTAAAACATGTTAGTTACTTTATAATACTCATTATACTTATAATGAGGTATTAAGTTCCCTATCCTATTCGTTCGGCTAACGACCCTCCACCAGTCAAGCAAGCGGTGGTGTGAGTGTACACCCATTAAGCGCCATTTTATAGGCAACAATCTTATACTCACCTTATAGACCGACTTCGTGAATGAGGCCTACTAGCGATAAGACTAGCTTTCATTCTTATACATACATACATATATATATATATATATATATATATATATATATATATATATATATATATATATATATTAATCTTATAATAGATAAAGTATAAGGTTGATTTTTTAAACTTGTAAAAATCTAAGGGTTGAAATTTAAAACTTTTCAATAATTAAACTTTTAATCAAAGAATTTAAATTTCAAAACTTGAGGACAAGTTTCGAGCTTTTCAAAACACAAGGGATCAAATAACAAATAATATAAATCAAACAATTAATTTAGTGATTATCTATATTTGACCTAATTCAATTTCTTGCCAGATAAGTTACCAAATTAATTCAAATAATCAATTTTAATCATATAAGAAATTTATTATATAATCAATTGGTAATTATCTTGTGTTTTGAAAAGGATAATCTTTTAATAACAATAAAATTCGTATTTTATAAGTTTAAAACATATATGGAAATTATCCTTTAGCAAAACAACAAGAAAATCCGAAAATCCCACTGTCAGACGCTCCGACTCGCCGAGTCACTCACTGGACTCGCCGAGTCAGTTCGAACAGAGGACCAGAAAACGATTTTTAGGAAATAAACAGTCATAGCATCACATATAACAGAAACCAATCAAGGCTCTGATACCACTGATGGGTTTTATGCATAAGAACAATCTTATGTTCTCATACAAACCCTAATGTTTGGATCCAAGTTTCTCTATTGTACATGCAATGAATCCAAGACTTGCAACCCTAGATCTACCATGTATAATTCGAAATTAACATTATAATAAAAGATCTAAGTGTTTACCTCTTTCAATTTGCTTGGAATCCTTTGAATCTTCTTGATCTTGAGCTTAGAGTCACAATTGTAACTCCTCTAATGGTTCACAAACACCACAAGCAAGAAGGATATTAAGAGATAGGAGGAAGAACACTAAAAATCGGCCCTAGGGTTTTCCTTAGAAGCAAGTATCCGAAAATTGCATCTAAGGGCCTCTATTTATAGTGTAGGCTGCTAGGGTTTCAGTCTAAACGCTAATGGACAACTTAGCCACCAAGCAGCCCAAGGAACCTTCTGGAATAAGGCCCTTGGACGAAAATATGATGATCCTTCATCATAATTTCGTCCCCCCTTAGTCCATTAGGTTTCCTAGTCCAAAAATCAACTATCACACATTTGACAGTTTATTCTCATTTATTTAATTAATATCTTTTAGTCACCAAATTAATTCCTAATTAATTTATGACTAATACTAATTAAATAAATATGATTTCTCCTTTAATATATTATTCTTATAATATATTAATATTCTTATAATATATTAATAAACCATAATATCCTCTCACTTTCTTAAATAACCTCGTCAAGTTGCTTTGGTGAAGGCAACCCAAAAGGACCATGCACAACCGGGTCAAGTACATACCAAATATAGTTACGGACTTAGACACTAATCCAATACTATTATCATAAATAAGATCCAGAATACAAACAAGAACATTTTGGATGTGTTTGACATAAAGTGTTTGAGAGTTTTTAACTTCTAGCGTTTGACAAAACACTCCGTTTTAAACAGAAAGTCTCGTTTGACACTACAAGTTTCTAGGTATTAGTTTAGACAAAACGCTCAAAATCTAAATGCTAATTCACGTGGTGTTTAACAAAATGCTACAAAATACAAATGCTAATTCACGTGGTGTTTAACAAAACACTACAATATACAAATTACCTGTTACCCGTTACAAGCTACTCATTATTAATTAGTTTTGTAGAACACACTCGTATATAAAATCAAAATGTAGGTTGTTTGGTAGGATGCTTGTATTTATAGATAAAATTTAGACAAAATTAGTGCAACATGTGGGTGATTACTTTGGCACGGCGGAATTAATTAGGTAGGAACACCCATCTTTGAGCTATCTAAAATTTAAGGGTCCTACTAATTGGACCCCATATTTTATTTTAGGGGACCCCCTCATTAATGATTTTTTAGGTATAAATTTCTATGTATTTATAATATCAATAGCTTGTATGATTATTAAAAACTATTTTTTTTTGGAAACTCGAACCTATCATATAATTACTATCAAATTTTTATTTATTATATATTTTATTCATTTATAATCAAATAATAATACAACGTGTCAACGTTTTCTATATATTTTAATATTTTCTATATTTTAATATCTTTATAAATCAAGAAATAAAAATAAAATGATATTACATATTTAAATGAAAACTAAATATTATTAATAGAAAATGTAGTGACGGTACATATATCTACATCGACCATTGTTTTATGTATGTAGACAAGCATACACAAATTTGAAATGAAAATCTATACACACACTAAAAAATCTCATTCTTTCCACCACTAGAAGCTGACGGGAAGTTAAAGAGAGAATGAAGAAAAGAAAGGTGGTGAGTTGGCAGTTGGGGTTGTCCGACATTTAAAAAAATAAATATATTTTTATTTTAATACTTTTTTTTATAAAATGACATTTTTTTCTATATACAAATCTAGTTTTGTTTAAAGTAAAATATAAAATAATCATGAGTGTTTAATATTATATAATGGTAATTAATAAAAAAATAATTATTTTGTAATGATTAGTTTATTTTAGAAAAAGTGTTAGAATAATTATTAAGAGATATTTTAAGAATATAAAAAAGTTTCAAATAGTTGGACCCAAATTTTAAATACTTTTATAACAAAATAACATTTATTATAGATTTTTTTAGTAGTCTTATTAGTAAATATTAAGAAGCTACAAAATATATCTAGAATTAATATAGTAATTATAATGTTTATAATTTGAATATTATCCTATCAAATGCTATCATCTATCATTATAAAATTGAAAGCTACAAATTTGCAAATTGTCAAACCTTTCATGTAAGATATCGATTAAAATATATTCAATTAAAGCTACAAAAAGATTTTTGGAAATTTTACAGTAAAAAAATAAAAAAGCAAACCTCCACCTAAAGGAAACATAAAACTGAAATGAGGTGGAAGGAATATGATTATCCATTGATAAACAATTAATAAGATTTCTTTTGATCTTAAAATATGGCTACAAATTGAGGTCAAATTTCCGATTTGAAGATGCAGCCGCCGCTGCCGTCGACGACGGATTGTGTAATTGGTAAGGCGCTCTTCCGGTAGCTCTGTCTTTTCTCTTCTCCAGGAACTTGTGAAGTGATACTCGTCTCGCAATTGGCAACTCTGATCCGTTTTCTTGTAATCCTTGAAGAACATGTTCTGATCCGAAAGAATCTGAAGTTGAGGCCAATTGAAGACGATTATGGCTTTGATTATTATGAGAAGCAGAAACACTAGTGGCTGCTAACATCAGATCTCTCGCTTTATCAGCCGAAACACAATCAAATACCAACACTTGTCCCTTATAGAAAATCGTCATTTGCTCTGTTCTTGACTCGATCGGTTTAGTGGAACCAGTTTTGTTTAAGAAGGTATCCAAACTAATATATTGAGGAAGATGACTCATTGGTTCCTCCGTTTTTGTGGATTTCTCAATCGGACTTTCCATTTTGCTTAACAAATCAACAGTCATCATCGCCGTCGCCTCGGAAGATCTTTCTGGTTTTCCTGTAACAAAATCAGGGGAAACTTTTAGATTATCCAAATTCTGATAGAAGTCATACGAACAATAGGGATTATGATTTAAGATCCATACCTATGACGTCAAAATTTCCATTGATTCCAAGATCGGTTAGATTGCCTTTCTCTTTCAGAAACAGACTCAGTCGATTACAAGTCTTGGCAAAACTAGACTTCTCCACCGGAAGCCTGCCGTTGCCGGAAAAGTAGTTTTTAGCTGTTGACATATTTAATTAAATCAGATTTTTGTGGAATAATTATATGGTGGAAGAATGATTTGAATGAAAAACAGATGAGGGTTTTGCTGTTTTATATGAGATGGGGTATGTAAGAGTGAATGCGTAGGTATGATTACAAATGGTGTGATGGAGACATTTGTATACATGAATAAGCACGTGTTAATTGCGTTCATTAAGAAAACTAAAAAAAAAGTGTGGAAGAATGGAGAAAAACCGGGGGAACCAAACACAAGTGTCACTCAGTCGGCGGTGGAGTTGACAGCTCAGTCGGCCAATTCAAAGTTTGCGCCGTTTCTGGTGTTTAAGGTGATGATTTATTTTTGATCAAACGTTTCTTTCAAGTGACACGTTTTTGTTTGAATATAATAATAAGAGTAAATTACAGAAATGGTCATTATGTTTTAGTTAGATTCATAGTTTTGTTCATTAAGTTTAAAAAATGATAAATTGTACTCCGGTATATGAATATTACAGTTTTGATCCTTGCCTAGAAGACTAATTTACCCTTCTTTTTTCTATTTAATTTGTTCTTTAATAGAGTTTGTATAGGTTTCTTATAAAATTATTTTTATTTTTTAAATTAATTATCTTTTATATATATATATATATAAAATTTATTCTTAGCGTTATTTATTTATCTTTGTTTTTGTGGTTTAAAAATTCTTTTAATATTTTTGACGTCTTTTCGAATATACAATTTGATATTATTTTACGTTTTGTTTGTTCACATTATATAACGTTTTTTTTAATGTTTTGCTCGAATAAACTAATTAAAATAGAACCCCGGATAACTATTTAACATCAAATATAATTATTTAATGTTGTTTTTTTATGTGTTTTTTGTTTACATTATTCGTATATGTAGTTTACTTTTTTTATTCAGTTTTAATAGGTTTTATTGTTATTTAATGGGAACTATATATATATATATATATATATATATATATATATATATATATATATATATATATATATATATATATGTGAGCGTTCAATCGAAAATATTTTCTTATCGTGAGAACATTTGAGAACAAATTTGGACCACATAATTTTTTTAATTAAAATTATAAAATAATATTCATATAAATCAAAAAATAGTTACAAATAATCAAAAAATCAACCAACACTACTCACCACCCAACCAACACCACTCGCCACCACCACCCTTCACTAACCACCACCACCACCCATCACTACCCACCATCACCGACCACCACCACCACCACCCACCTCCACCACCCATCACCACCGCCTGCCACCACCACCACCACCAACTACCTACCACCCATCAGCACCACCCGCCACCACCACCACCACCTATCACTACCCACCACCACCACCCACCACTATCACCACCTAACCACCACTACCCGTTGCCACCACCCATCACTACCCACCACCACCACCCACCACCATCACCACCTAACCACCACTACCCGCTGCCACCACCCATCTCCACTACCCATCACCATCGCCTGCCACCACCACCAACAACCACTACCTACCACCCATCACCACCACCCATAACTACCCATCACCACCAACCACTACCCACCACCCATCACTAACCACCACCCACCACCACCCTCCACCACCCACCACCCACCACCAACCACTACCCACCACCCATCACTACCCACTATCCACCCACCACCACTACCACCACCCGCCACCACCACCTATCACTACCCACCACCCACCACCCATCACTACCCACCACCCACCACTACCACCACCCATCACAACCACTACCACCACCATCACCACCCACCATCATCACCACCCACCACCACCAACCACACCTACCCACCACCCATCACTATCACCACCGCTTGCAACCACCCACCCACCCACCCACCACCCATCACTATCATCACCACTTGCAACCACCCACCCACCACCACCACCCATCACCACACACCACCATCACCTATCACCACCACCCCACCTCTACCACCCGCCGCCCACACCCCCACCCCTACCTACAAAGATTTGTTATTGTGTTTTTGATTCGTTAGTTTTTCTCGTGTGTATAATCACATATGATTATATGTATCGAGTCACACGTGATTATATGTATCGAATCATATATGATTTATATGTTATTAAATACATATAATAAAATGTGAATAAATACACATGAAAAACCAGTGAATCGAGAATGCAAAAATGAATATTATCCACGTAAATCATATTTGATTAAATACATATAATTACATGTTATTATATGTATTTAATAAAATATTATTTACATGGGCCGTATTTATTTTCGTGTTTTCGATTTAATAATTGGCATCGTGTATTAAATCACATGTGATTATATGTATTTAATCACATATGATTTACATGGACAATATTTGTTTTCACGTGTTGATTTAATAGTTGTTCATGTGTATTTAATCACATGTGATTATTTTTATTTAATCACATATGATTCGTATGGAAAATATTTATTCTTGCGTCAATTCAAAAATTGTTTTAATATATTTAATCACATGTGATTATAGGTATTTAATCACATATGATTTATGTGGACAAGACTCATTATTTCTTTCTCAATTCAAAAGTTGTACTTATGTACTTAATCACATGTGATTATATGTATCAAATTGCATATGATTTTTATTGATAATATTCATGATTCAATATTTTTTCTTATGTCTTTAATCATATGTGATTTTATGTATTAATCACATATGATTAATGTGGAAAAAGAAAAACTATTTAATCAAAAACGCAAAAATGAATCTTGTATACAGAAATCATATGTGACTAAATGTACAAGAACAACTATGGAACAAGATTGTGAAATTGAATATTGTCCATATAAATCATATCTAATTAGATACATGTAATCTCATGTAATTAAGCACACAAAAACAACAGCTGAATCGAGAACGCGAAAAAAAAACATTTTTCACATAAATTCTATGTGATTAGATACATATAGTCACATGTGATTATATGCATTTAGTCACATATGATATATGTGGACAATATTTATCTTTGTGTTCTCGATACAATAGTTGTTCTTGTGTATATAATCATATGTGATTATATGTATCTAATCACATATGATTTATATAGACATCATTATTTTTTGTCCGTATAAATCATATGTGACTAGATACATATAATCACATATGATTATATGTATCTATCACATATGAATACAATGGACAAAGAACAATTATTGAATCGAGAATGTGACATTGAATCTCATCCACATAAATCATATATGATTGGATACATATAATCACATGTGACTATATTTATTTAATCACATATGATTCGTATGGAAACTATGTATTCTTGCGTCGATTCAATAATTGTTCTGATATATTTAATAACATGTGATTATATATATATATATATATATATATATATATATATATATATATATATAAAATCACATATGATTTATGTGGACAAGATTCGTTATTTCTTTCTCAATTCAATAGTTGTACTCTTGTACTTAATTACATGTCATTATATGTATCAAATCGCATATGATTTTTGTTGATAATATTCAAGATTCAATATTTTTTCTTATGTATTTAATCTTATGTGATTTTATGTATTAATCACATATGATTAATGTGGAAAAAGAAAAACTATTTAATCAAAAATGCGAAAATGAATATTGTATACATAAATCATATGTGACTAAATGTACAAGAACAACTATTGAACAAGATGTGAAAATGAATATTGTCCATATAAATCATATATAATTAGATACAGATAATCTCATGTAATTAAGCACACAAGAATAACAACTTAATCGAGAACGCGAAAATAAATATTATTCACATAAATTATATGTGATTATATATATACACACACACACACACACACACACTAGCCGTTTACCCGCGCCAAGCGACAGGTGCGAATAGGTTTTTTTTAGAATTTATTTTGTAGAGACAATAAATTTTTTGCGCAAATAGTTATTGGTACCACTATATATGAATTAAAATATAATAGGAAATTGGTCGAGACAGCTATATAGGAACATGTTCAGACAAAATGTCAAATGATAATTTTAAACATTAAATAGCCTATTTTCTTTTATAGACAACGTTTAATATATAGCTTATGTCCTCATTAGAAAAATTTTGTATTTAAAGAATGTGTTTGATTTGAAGATCCGGAGTTTTATTCTATGTAACACAATGGTAAAAAAGCATGCTATGTATATGTATGTATGTAATAAATGGTTTTAATTTTTTTTCTTCTCACCTTTTTAGGTGCTTACAACCGTTAGACACCACCAATAAATTTTATTAAAATAATTATTTTAATGATATAAAATAAAAATAAAAAATGTTTATTAACTTAATTAAATTAACAATTTTTGATCAGTTGATTTTTTTTAACTTATTTAAAAATTATTACTTATTTCAAATGTAAACAATTTTTGATAAGTTGATTTTTTTAACTTATTGAAAATTTATTTTAGTATAACTTATTTCAATGTATTTATAATATGTGAAATGGATTTTATCTTTTTACTCTTATATGCAAAAGATGTAGATTAAACCAATTTTATTACTTAACAATACGACGTTAAACCAATTATCTTCCCCTGTTAATTTCAAAATCAAAGATTTCTTTTGGAATCTTGCTAACCACTCTAACATCAATGTAGAGCTTAAATAAACATATACAAAAGAAAATCAAGTTTCCTAACATAAAAGCACTAACTTCAATTTTGAGGTAATTGATAAATAAAAGATGTGCTGAAAATCACACAAGGTGGATGAATAATGTCCATCATAAGGTTGTACAATATAAGAGAATTTGTGCTTCATAACTTGGAAACCTTTTGATATTCTATATACAATCCATATTAATTGTTGCATTCCTAGAGATAAAATCAACACTGAAAATTAAAAATAAATAGTTAGTTACAATAAAATTAGAGATATTCATGTTTATAGATTCCTATTTCTTGACTGTCTAAAGAATGCACTTAGTAAAGTTGAGGTAAAGCTTTAGGGAACTTAAATAAGCCTATAATATGAATTATAAAATGAACTTCTTAAACCATTTTTTGCCATTGTAGTCTTCACATAAATAAATTCAAAGTTTTTGTAAATATAAATGCAAATATATCTAATTAGTTAAACTATATTAGATATATACACACAAAAACTCACACATAGCAACAACAACACATATAATCTCCACACATAGCTAAAATATATCCAAGTAGTTACTTCATTCTTGTGGGTTTCTAAAATAGCAATTTACTTGATTGGGTTACCAAAAAAACCTTCAACTATTGGTATAATCTGAGATGTCCCTGTAAAGGGTAGTTAGGTAGGGGCGACACCAAGGAAGATTTTGCATTCGCCCATAACAGGTGAAGTTAGGGACAGGGGTAAAAACGTCCAAAATAGGGGGAAACCAACAAACTTAGGTGAATAGTGTTCCAAAACTAACCAAAACATTAAATTTTCTACTTTAACCTTTTTTTAACACGCAGTAGATGCAGTGAGCAGTGAAACGTTGTTGTAAATTACCCACATATATAGCAAGGGTAAATTGGTCAATCTTGCTCCTTAACGACCAGACCATGAAAACAGAAATTGGATTGTGAATCCTTGCACCTTTTAAAGGGTTGGATCTGTTCCAATGCTCATGGTAGTACCCAAAAGGGGGAAAATAAAAAATTTAAACTTTAGGTCAAGATTTTTTTTCAAAATTTGGTGATTTTCCAGATTAGAAGCATACTGCAAATATTATAAAATCTTTCACAAAAATTCAGTTACTCGTTATATAATTATATTTATCTAATTAAAAAGTATTCCCAAATATACTGAAAAATAAAAACACAAGGGAGTGATGATGTCATTACCTTACCAGAACCTTTGTAAATCATAAGGGCAAAATAGGTACATGGTCTTGCATTCTAATTTGTTCCTTTAATTGATCTCTTTCACCTGTCATTTCCACAACACAAAGAAAGATTTAAATCAACATAATGATTGTATCATATCCAGGACAAAATATAGAAAATTAAAACATATTTTCAACATTTCATCTATAAAAGAATACATTGATAAAACTATAATATGAACTAGAACGCTATACAGGACCACTGAAACTTTAGATAAAATCCCAATATTCAATGATTTCACAACCCTCTGTTTCACTTGAAAAAAAAACTAATTATAATAAAAAAATTCAATAATAAAAATAATAACATTAGAACGGGTAATGAAAGAAAATTATTTATACGTAATCAATAATAAGATCCCATTCAATAACCAATCAATAGAGCAACCTGAAGAGGCGAAAGAGTAAGAACCTTAAGGTGGCAGTCGATTTCTCCTACTTAAAAAATAAGAGAAAAAACACCCATATATTTGGTTGTGACAATGTAATTTAATAATGAAACTCAACCAACTTACCATCGGCCATCAAGATCATACACACACACACAAAAAAAAAACAGATACACACAATTGGCTCCAACAACTCCGACATGGTCTCGCTCAAAAGGCCCAAGAGTCACTTCTCCATAGGTTTTAAATTGGTTTTACATACCTGAACATGAAATAGAAATAAATGATCTAAGAACCTTAATCACAAAAGATCCAAAAAATCACCAAAACAAGAAATACAAATAGATCTAGGAAGATTAAAACCCAAAAACCCAAAGAGATGATGGTAAATGCTTTTTGCACATTTATAAGATTAAAAAAAATTATAAAAAAACCACCAAAAACTTATGGAATTGATTAAATTGATGGAGTCCATCTTGTTATATTGAATCGACTTCAACAAAACCCAAGATGGATTTTCTCAAAATCAAATCCTAAATATTTTTTTGTAACACCCCAAAAATACGAGCCAAAAATTTCATTTTTAAAACATATACTTAGCAAAACATTAGGAATAAAACATTCACCGAACATGTCCTTTCATAAAAGATATCGCGTGTCTGGAAAAACATTTTATAAAACATAATAATGTCAGAGAACAAATTCCCAGGAAGATCTCATAGTGCGGAATACAAAGCATGTATGTGATGTGCCGCTACCGCGCCAGCTCCTTCCCCTTCGAAGAAGAGGTACCTGAAACCAAAACTGAAAACTGTAAGCACGAAGCTTAGTGAGTTCCCCCACTGTACCACATACCATATAATCACATAACATACATATATTGCCGGGCATATCTGGGTGCCCGACCTACCCCTTCGGTCCTCTCGACCGGATACTGCCTAGCATATCTGGGTGCTGGCCTCCCCTTCGGTCCTTACGACCGGATACTGCCTAGCATATCTGGGTGCTGGCCTCCCCTTCGGTCCTTACGACCGGATTCTGCCTAGCATATCTGGGTGCTGGCCTCCCCTTCGGTCCTTACGACCAGATACTGGGGACTATTTCACCCCCTATTGCTACCACATAACACATATCACATAGCATCATATCATACTAGCATATAAACATAACACAGGTAGTAGCAACCCTAGATGAATATCACATAGACAATCATCTATCATACAACTCCTATTGGTAGGCCGACATTGTGGCCGTATACCCACCGCTACTGGAAGGTAACTCACCTCAAAGTAGCTGCTGATCTGCGTGGGAACTGATTGTCCTCTGCTGCTGCTGCCCTGGAAATCCTCCGGCTATAATTCCCACAAAATACTCAGTCAAATACTGCTAACCGACCTCAGGGTAAAATGACCATTTACCCCAAACCAAACCAAGAGTCAAATTCAAAGTCAACTTTCAGTTGACTCAACTCGCCGAGTCCCTATCCATTCGATTCACCATAATCCCGTCTCTACTCGTCGAGTTAGGCATTGACTCGATGAGTTTTCCTTCCAACCAAAGTCCAATAGTCCTTCATCCTACTCGCCGAGTTGTATGAACAACTCGTCGAGTTCATCTTCATCCGAAGAACATTCTATGCTGAGACTCGCCGTGTCTGTTCTTGAGGCAAGAAGATTGCCTTGAACTCGCCGAGTCAGGGCATTGACTCGCCGAGTTCCTTCATGGGTGAGTCTGGCTTCTGACTCACTGAGTCACACCCCATGACTCACTACTCCACTCCGCAACACGAAAAGGGGGAAGACTCTGGGACTCGCGACTCGACTCGCCGAGTCCGATGAACGACTCGCCGAGTCTTTCACATGCAAATACTATATACTCGATTTTGCTCGAATCCAGCTCATGCCATACATAGATCTGGGTTTCTAGGGCTTGATTAACACATAAAGTTTCCAACTTTACGTGTAAATAAACACCAATGAAGGTTTTAGGGCTCAAAATGCACTAAAAGAGTAGATCTAGGGCTTTCATGCAATATGTGTGACATCCCCATTTTCACGGCCAGAAAAGACCGATTTTGTTTATGCTTTATAAAAATCAGAGTACTTCATTTTATAAAAATGTTGCGGAATTTGTTCCCAGAAAAACATGGTAAATACGTTATTAAAACATTTTCGAAGAAACGTATTTATTTCATTTTAAAATGTTTGGGATGTCATCGTTAATACCGAAACATAAGCATAAACAGAACTTACAATGATTTACACTAGTGATCTACATCTCTTTTAAATCTCTCAGTGTAATGTCACTTCACTTCGTCACCTGTGATATACATAAACTGAGTGGGTCAGGTTGGGAAACCTGGTGAGTACATAGGGTTTTCAACCCACAATAATATAATTATTATGTTCAAACAATCAAACAATCAACCCAATTACCCATCCCCATTATCTTCTTTTAGTCTTCCCTAAAGATATTGTCTCAAGGGTCATCTCCTATATCATATTTACTTCTCATCTCCTTACATCGTATTTCCTTATATGATTGTTCCTACGAACTTTATCTAAGGATCATCGCCTACATTGCATAGACAATACTAATCCGGGGATTACTCCCTCAATATGTGTCTAGCAAGTGTTAGGGTATCATCGCATGATTACGTAGTCACAACATCACCTGGACTTGTAAATCATGATAAGGGTTGGTCTATCATCGCATGAATACGTAGCCGCAACATCGCCTGGACTCGTACATCATAATAAGGGTTAGACTATCATCGCATGAATACGTAGTTGCAACATCGCCTGAACTCGTAATTCATCACCTACAGGTTACTAGCCTGCTGGTGTTTCCACGGGGTTGTCTATAATAGTCCGTGGTCGCCATCTATAGTCTGGTAGATGACTACATCTCCACATTGTCGGACGAAGTTGTAGTATCCTACATCACCGATTCATAATCACCTATCTATCATCACCTTCCTATCATCACCTATCTCTCATTATTTTATTTCATCACTCACCAACTATTTCATCTACCCATGTTTTATCCCAACATATTTGTAGATATAAAATAAATATACAGTTTAAATCATTTAAAACATGTATAAATCATTCATCCAGCATAGACAACAAGTATTCAAACAATATGCACACATAGCACGTAATTTATATAAAAATACTTCATATCTATGTGTAAGATGAAAGGGACCATGCACTCACCTGAGTAGGTGGTGACTCAGCACTCGGACAGCGCTTCGATACTCTCAAAACGATATTCCTTCGATAAAACCTAGTATCGATACCACTAGGGTTTAGTTTAACGATAACCGCGACAAATTAATTAGTCCGAGTATTATTAAGCGTTAATAATACTCGATATAACTCATAATAATAGCTCAAATAATTATTTTAAGGACCTAATAACATTCCTATAATTATTTGAAAGCTATATTAAAAATTGCGTAAGCGTAGCACACTTACAGCGAATTTTATCGAAAACCGAAACTTAATTGGAGCAGCGTTCCCGAGCCGAAAGGCTCTTTTCTCGGAACTCCGGGAGCCTCGGGGCTTCCTTCGGGTGCTAGGGGGTTTACCTAGGCTTTAGGGGGCTTAAGGAGGCTTAGAGAGAGAAACTAGAGAGAGAAAGTGAGTTTGGGAGGTGTGAAGAGAAGGCTAGACCCGGCACCTCTATTTATAGTGCAAAATCTGATGGACTCGTCGAGTCTGAGTCATGACTCGCCGAGTTGGTCCATGTGGTGGCCTTCTGGTGGTGCCACGTGTCCAATTCTGGTGGTGCCACGTCACCCCCTATCGCGTATCGGCCTCCGAACTTAGAAAAATCATAACTTTCGCATACGAGCTCCGTTTTCGACGTTCTTTATATCCACGCGTAGGTAAAATCAAGATCTACAACTTTCATTTAGACTCCATCGGCTAATTCTCGACCGATCTCAAATTTAACTGTAGGAGGCGTTTAGACTGTTAAATGACCGCGAAGAATTCGTAACTCCTTCATACGAACTCCGTTTTCGTCCATCTTTTTACCGTTGAGTTCCTATTAATGAGATCTTCAACTCTCATTTAGGTCGCGTAAGCCAAAAACCGCTCGAACTAAAATTCGAGTTTCGGGCCGTGCACTGCTAAGCCGAATCTTAGAAAAATCATAACTTCCTCATACGAAGTCAGATTTGGGCGTTCTTTTTACCGACGCTCTTAGTTTAACATATTCTACAACTTTTGTTTAGATTGCTAAGGCTAAATCTCGCTCTATCGTAAATTCACTATTTACGCTTCCCGGTGTCGTGTCGGTTTTGCCGTAAAACTTCGACGGGCCATAACTTCTTCGTTATAACTCAGATTTCGGCGTTCTTTATATGTACGGAAACCTCGTGACATATACTACAACTTGGTTAAGATTATTTATTCTAAATAATCTTTTGTCGAAAAGTCGTTTTCGACCCTTATTGCCTCTAAATTGACTAGCCCGGATCTACGGGCGTTACAATATGGCTCCATAAAGGCAGTAGATCCGAGCTCCTGGAGCTCAATCATGCCTAGATCTAAAGGTTAATCGACTTATTACAGATCCTAAATCATACCCAAGCTTGGAAATGGCTCAAAGAGGACTTTAATGGAGCTATAAGGGACTACAAGCATGAAAACAGAGGGAAACTGAGTTATACCTCAAGGGAATTACTTGAAATAACACCAAGATGTTTGGCCTCCTTCTTCTATTCTTGATCTACTCTTCTCTTCTCTCAAAATCTTCAAGAAACACACCAAAACACTTCAATATCACGAGGAACAAGGGTTGGACGATATAGGGAGCTTTGAGGGTGAAGGGGGCGAGGTTGGGGCGCATAAGGTTGGTTTAAATAGGGTGCAAACCCTTGAAATTTAGGGTTTCATTAGACAGCGGAGACTCACCGAGTCCAGAATATGGACTCGCCGAGTCGCCAACTTAAACGTGTTCCAAATCCCGTCTCTACTCGACGAGTCGGGCCTACAACTCGCCGAGTCCAAGGCTGAAAATGCAAAACACTTAGATAAATCTTACATACCAGGAACCATAGGCTACATTTTTACACAACAATTTGAACAAATAATGTTGATTTTTGTTACTTTACAAACCCTACAAAATTGATCATTGTGGGAAACTTCGATGGTGTTGAAGGTTCTCTTTTTCAATCAGCTTTCTGGATCAAGAGACAAAGAGTGGTATAAAAATTGAAAGATGGATGAAAAGAAAAGAAAACAATAATGGATGGTAAATGGTTACCGGTTTAATGAATGGCGATATCCCCCTTCTTTTTCCGTTCGATATCGCTTTTTCAATAACCTGCATCTAAAGACAGTACATTATGAAGAACATACATACTCATACACAGATACAAACACACAACCACATATTAGAGTGAATAATTTGGGGATGGAGAAAGAAGAGCAGTCCCGTAAGTTTGAAGCGGGTAGTGATAATATAACACATGTTTGAATGATTCAAGCGGGAGAAAGCGAGGTTTGACCGATTCAAGTGGCTGAGTAATACTAATTCAAACTTCAAAGGCATCTGTTCATCAATTCTTATCTTGACTTTTTCTGTTGTTGACCAAAATCATATTCAAGATTTTTTAATGCATGAATTTATTGTACAAATATCATTATGGCCTTGTACCTCTTAATTTTCAGCCTTTGACCAAATATGTATATTAAGGTATAATATATATATATATATATATATATATATATATATATATATATATATATATAATCACATGTGATTATATGCATTTAATCACATATGATATATGTGGACAATATTTATCTTTGTGTTCTCGATTCAATAGTTGTTTTTGTGTATATAATCATATGTGATTATGTGTATCTAATCATATATGATTTATATAGACATCATTATTTTTTGTCCGTATAATCATATGTGACTAGATACATATAATCACATATGATTATATGTGTTTAATCACATATGATTACAATGGACAAAGAACAATTATTGAATCGAAAATGTGACAATGAATCTCAACCACATAAATCATATATGATTGGATACATATAATCACATGTGATTATATGTATTTAATCATATATGATTTATGTAAACAATAATTATTTTTGCGGTTTCGACTGAATAATTGCTTTTGTGTAATTAATCACATATGATTATATGTATCTAATCACATATGATTTGAGGTGGACAAGATTTATTTTTTCCTTCTCGATTCAATAGTTGTGCTCATTTACTTAATCACATACGATTATACATATAATCACACGTGATAAAATACACGAGAACTACTATTGAATCGATAAATCAAAAATGAATTATGTCGATATAAATCATATGTGATTAGATTCATATAATCACATGTTATTATATGTATTTAATCACATATGATTAATTTGGATAAAGATTTGTTTTCACGTTCTTGGTTCAATATTTTTTATCGTGTATATAATTACATGTGATTGTATGTATCTAATCACATATGATTTAAATAGACAATATTTGTTTTTTCCAAATAAAATTGTATGTGATTATAAACATATAATCACATCTGATTAAATGTATTTAATTACATATGATTAAAGTGGAAGAAAACGATTATTGAATCGAGAACGCGAAAAGAATCTTAGCCACATAAATCATATGTGATTAGATACACATAATCACATGTTATTAGGGTATCTATGAACAATAACATAAAGCAAGTATTGCCTACATAATAGGAGAGTTAGTACTCACCTCCTTGATCTTGAAAATTAGCTAGCATGAGCAAGATGGATCCTTTCCTTTCCAAGAACCTACACAAAAATTATAACATTATATAGCTTGTGTTTGTTGTATTAATCTTATAAAACTTATGTACATATTTCTTTATTTTCTCTTTGATTGTAGTCCTCTGTTTGGGATATGTTTTCTTACCTTTCAACCCGTTTTTAAATTTTTATAGAATTATACTGGTAAAGTTCCCCATTTTGTCTTTTCAAAAATATAAAGATCTCATTCTAATGATTTTCGGCTTATTTTATACTAAATTTACAAGTTGGTAACTTTTAGCTATCATTTTTTGGACCACTCAACACTCTTGGAATAAACTGTATCAATCCACTAATAATTACATCAGTTCTTTATATGTTGGAAACTATACACCCATATCTAACTATAGGCTTTGGAATTTTGGCATTTGGAGTTCTGATGATTTTATTATGATTTTTTGAAGACAGTGCATGAAATCTGTGACAACATGGACCAGCCTAAGAAGATTGCCAATTTTACCCCTCAAGGAGTTGGAATTTCGAAATGTGATTCAAAGTTTGAAGAAATTAGACACACTAAGATTTCCAGAAAACTAAGTCTCATGATTTTTAGATGTTCGTATTGACTTGCACGGATTTTAGAAGTTGGAGGACAAATTTGGGAAAATTCATCATAATATCTTCTAAATCATTTTTGGTGTTCTATTAAGGAATTAATGGTTAAGCCTTAAGTTTATCACTTTTAACATGATTTTTGGTTACTTATTAGGCGATAGAGATATGAAATTCAATTTAACCTATGGGCCTTAATGTTTGGATTAATGAGGGTTCAAAGTTAATGATTTTCAAATAAAATGTCACTTTCATACTTATTAGGGATAAGTTGCCAACTTAACCCATTAAGCTCTTTAACTCACCTCTTTAGAGTCCTACACAGAGACAATTAAACAAAGATATCAAAATATGTTTGGGGAAACTATGCAAGAATATAAAATCCAGTTTATAATCTCAACAACCAAACATTCAAGTTGTTGAATATGTTTGGGGAAATGAAGTCCAATAAAAAATAGAGGCAAATTAAACAGAGACATCAAAATGATGTTGTTTCAGCAAAAAAAACCATCAACAAGCACCTACAGACTGCAGCAATAAATACATCACTTTATTCTTGATTTATTTGTGGAGGTTTTTTCATTGAGGCATTTCATCGAACACTTAGTGTTCAAAAAATCTATAAGCTATCACAATGTCTATGAGATTATATGTAACAAGATAGAAGTTAATTACCACAAATGAAAGAGTAATGAAGCAACAATAACAACAAGAATCACTAATCATCCAACAAGTATGTATTTGACGTCATTCAGAACTCATAAGAACAAATATGTGTAAGGAATAGAGGATAATTACCAAATATATTCGATGCCTGCTCCAAAATAAGGAACCAAAAGATAATCGAGATTTGAAACCCTCATTGCAGGATGTGTGCTAATAATCTGATCATCAGGGACTTTGTTTGTTGCCCTAGGACAATGAGCCAACTGTTGACCATATGTGTGAGGAAATGATTGACTGATAGTGAAGAGAATGGAGTTGTAAAATAGAAACATGAAGGCAGGGAGGAAGCTTCGACTGATAAAGCAGAAGGAAACGGTGTTGGCGGGGGGGGGGGGGGGGGGGGATCGGAGTGGAGTGTCAGTTGTTTTGTGAGTGAAAAGCAAATCACAGAGAATCTTTATGTTAAATTTCACTAAAACTTAAATGACGTCTTCGTATTTTTTAAAATTGTTCTCAAATGTTCTCATTTGAACATACCTCTCTCTCTCTCTCTCTCTCTCTCTCTATATATATATATATATATATATATATATATATATATTCTCTGTGCTTTAAATTTTTTTATTTAGCCAATATATACTTAATGGGTATTAACAAACGGTAGATTTTATTTAAAATTATTCTTTTAGCAAATAGTTGTTATTTCAATAGTTGTTATGACAGTATAATAGTTGTTTATCCTAATATTTAAGATTTTTCGTTTAAAAAGTAACAATAAAACATCTTAAAGTTAAATAAAAAAAGGTAAAACATATAAACAAACGATATAAACAAAAAACATATAAAAAAACAATATGAAATAATTATATTTGATGTCCGATAGTTATCCAAGGTTCTATTTTAATTTGTTTATTCGAGTAAAACATTAAAAAAAACGTTATATACTATGCACAAACAAAACGTAAAAATATATATATTGAATTGTATATTTAAATAAGACGACAAAAATATTAAATTTTTTTAAAAAAACAAAAAATAAATAAATAAAAAGGCTTAGATTAAATTATATATATATATATATATATATATATATATATATATATATGTATATATATAAATATATATAATTTAGATAACTAATTTAAAAAAATAAACATAATTTTATAAGAAATCTATACAAATTCTACTAAAATAAAGAACAAATGAAAATGTTATAATAATAATAATAATAATAATAATAATAATAATAAATTGTTAAAATAAAATGAAAAAAGAAAAAGAAAGGGTAACCTAGTCTTTTTATATGAAGCAAGGGCCAAAACTACAATATTCATAAACCACAGAGATGCAACTTATCAATTTTTAAACTTAGGTACCAAAACTATGAATCTAACAAAGTACATGGACCATTTCTATAAGTTACTCTAATAATAATATATTGTTTACTAATTTACAATTATATATTTTTCATACACACACACACACACACACACACACACACATATATATATATATATATATATATATATATATATATATATATATTAAACTTTTTAAACAACCACAAAACCATTATTTATTACAACTTGTTTTGAAAATAAGTTTCACATCAGAGAAATCCCAAAATCGTAAAAACAAAACACGAGGATGTGCACGATCACGCCTTTGCCTTCCCGTGATCCACTAAACTACCTGAAACATAATCCAAATTGTAAGCCCAAAGCTTAGTGAGTCCCCCCAAAATACCAATACATAACAAATAGCACAATTATAATAACAACATACTTTAGGCCCAATCAACCATCTGGTTGGAATAACCCAGACCCCTCAACCATTGAGTTGGAATACCAATATACTACAGGTTCAACCATCCTCGGGATGGAATAACGCAAGCCCTCAACCATTTGGTTGGAATGCCAACATACTATGTGTCCAATCATCCTCGGGATGGAATAACCTAGGCCCTCAACCATCGGGTTGGAATGCCTCGGCCTGTTGGCTTACGCACAAAGCAGTGAAGCCTCAGCTACCAACAAATCATGTGCATATATAACAGATAATCATATAATAGTCTACATCCAGTCAATAGATTACAGATCACTAAGCATAGCAACATCCTATCTACTAGGATACCGATCTAACTGATCATAACAATACAATAGCGTGCATAACAAGATATCAATCTAATGAGCTGACATTGGTGCCTTCGACCCGCAAGTATAGTGATGACAACTCACTTCACTAGTAGTGCAGAACTAATAAGGCCTGACTCCAAATCTCAGCTCCTGAATCAAAGCCTACAACCATCATGACCAAACCCATCAAAATCCCAAAATACCCTCAAAAGTCCAACTTGGTCAACCATAAAGTTTGTTCAAGTGTGTTTCTCAAGTTTTTCTCTCAACAACCTCGGTGCCACAAATGTGGAGAGGAAGGGCAATATGCCTAGGACTACAAACTGAACATGCACGACTGTTTCAATTGCAACCAACTAGGTCACTTTAAGGCTAAATGTATTCGTTTGAAGGCAACAAGTGCAATAGATGCTCCAACACATGTGACATTGAGGATAATTGATAGGCATCTAAGCAGAGCTGATGCTCCAAGGGCCAAGGGGCGAGCCTTTCAGCTCACAGCAGAAGAAGCCAAAGAGGCGATGGGTGTCATAACTGGTACGTTCTTAGTCAAATCCATACCTGCCTTAGTGCTATTCGATTCTGGAGCAAGTCAGTGATTCGTATCACTTAAGTTTAGCAAGAACCTCAATAATGCCATATGAGATTTAGAACATCCTCTAACAGTAGAAATAGATGATGATCGAACATTTAAAACATCAAAGGTTTACCGTAGTTGTACTTTGATAATCGGCGATAGTAGTTTCCTAATAAATCTCATTCCCATTCATATGCAACAGATAAGCGTAATAGTAGGTATGGATTGGCTAAACCAGTTTGAGGCCCTGATCAACTGTAGGCATAAGACAGTAAGGGTTCAGACTCCAAGTGGGGGAGAACTTACTATCCATGGCGAAGATTCCAAAAGTAGTTCAACGTTTTGTTCCACTGCAAGGGCCATAAAGTACCTAGAACATGGTTGTGAGGGATTCTTGGCCTATGTAATTGACACTCGGTAAGAGAAGAAGGAAGCTATTTTAGAAGTGTTGTAGTTTGTGAATTCCTTGATGTGTTTCCCTAGGACCTTCCTGGCGTGCCCCAGAGAGACAAGTAGAATTTAGGATCAACTTAGTTCGACTTAGTTCCTAGTACGACACTTGTGGCCAATGCACCCTATTACCTTGCACCCCCATAAATACATGAGTTGTCTAATCAGTTTCAAGGGTTGATGGATAAAGTGTTTATTCGACCGAGTAGTTCATCTTAGGGAGCACCAATTTTGTTTGTTAAAAAGAAATATGGGTCACATAGAATGTGCATAGACTACATGGAACTTACCAAACCCACAGTGAAGAATCGTTATCCACCACCGCAGAATAACGACTTATGTGATCAACTCCAAGGAACATCATGTTTTCAAAGGTTTATGTACAATCAAGATACCATTAGATGTGAGTGAGAAAGGAAGATATACCAAAGACGACCTTCAGAACTCGATATAACCATTATGAATTGATGGTGATGCCTTTTAGGCTCACTAATGTACCCTCCACATTCATGGATTTAGTGATCTGGATGTGTAGGCCCATGCTCAATCAATAAGTAATCGTGTTTATCGACTATATCTAGGTCTTTTGAAAGACTCAAGAGCAGCACAAGGAGTTTTTGGGAAAAACCCTTTGAATGATTTGATGAACATAATGCTGAAAATAAGAACGAACACAATTATGAAGATATGTCGAATGATCAAACATTTTATTCATGAGCATGAGGAATACATTACACTATAAGAACATATTAATGTAAATCTACTCTACCTAAGAAACCTCATTATGTTTGGTGGCTACATTTTGCCTCACTTTTAACCCTAATAATGAATAATACATGACAATATATAGGGAATAAAACAAGTCTTGTGCCTTTAACCTACACTACATCAAGGGGGCCTATTGTCATAATCCACAGAGTACTTTGAACCCTATATTCTCCCCCTCAAAGTATGGAATGGATGACAAAGCTTCAACTTCCAAAAAAGCATCTAGCAAATAAGAAAGGATCTCGTGATGAGGAATATCAAAAGCGATCCACGAATCTTGATTCTTCAATAATCTTCAAAAGCGGGTTTTAGGATATATAAACCAAGCACTGAAGTAATGTTTTTAAACTTGATTTTCTAATGTAATCCCAAAGATCTTCAAGAAAGCCAAACCCGCCATAAAAATCCATTTCAGAATTAAGAAACAAAATTACTTCTTGTCTTTGAAGAACCCCCCTCCAAGTAACAATGATCTTCAAATATGCTAATGATATAAGCCACCAAAAATATCATATAACAAACCAAATTCAAGATTCATAACGTCACTTGATCGAGAAATCACTAAAAGTCGGAGATACATCAAAGCTTTAGAAGAGTTCCTCTAGAACTTCTCTGTAAAAGCTACTTCTCTGTAAAAGCTTTAGAAGCCTTCTTCTTGAACTTTTCTGTAAAAGCTACATTCATGTCGACACCAACCACAAGCTTCATCAAAAATCTTTAATTTTGAAAAGTCACAAATCCAATTTCGAATAACCATATCAAATTCTCCCTCTTTTTATAATAAAAAACGTGATTATAAAACCATCAAATGGTCATGAGAATGATCTTGAATGGATAAACAAATACTGTCACACCCCCAAACCAGAATGGCGGAAACATTCGGGGGTGGATGACTTCACGTAGTATCACAACCATTGAATATTGTAAAGAAAGTAACACAACCATCACATATATAATGAAAACGTATGTTGTTGCGTTATACATAATAGCAAAAGAATATTACAAGGAGATGATAAATGTTCAATAATAAAACATCTTTAGTGTTTCCTTCTCCAAAAGCTGGTGGTTACCTGTATTACTGATTCCCTGAGAAATACAAGTGGTTTCGAAAAAGTGTCAACAATTAAGTTGGTGAGTTCATAAGTGTTTTGCATTGAAAAGTATGTCCTTTTTGATAGTAAATCGATGAACGAGGTTTTCAGAAAATCCTATATTTTCTATAAATGATTTGAAAGTTTCCCGTGTTGGTGTGCATTAGTGTTTTCCATGCTTGAATAATAGTGATAAAGTTTGTATTAACAATAAAATGGAAAACTGAAATGCATGTATGAGTCTCGTAAATCTAACTTGTTTTTATACTTTTATGTGAGTTTTATAACCATGCTATTGACAATGATGGCCTGTAACAACGTTCTTCAGGCGTTGGAACTGTTATGACATTTGTCACCCCAGGCCTGCCGGCCTAGCTGTAGCTAACAGCTTAGGTGCGGGATTGTCAATCCCGTATAGATCTATACACAAGTATCACGCTCCCCCTACAAGGGATTATGGTATATAATACAGGACTTAATAATGCATACTCGAACGTACGTGAAGCTGTCTCACATTACTAGGTATAAACAGATTTACGATGATAAAAGACTTTACTTCTTTTGAAAGTATTTCATTTGTCAAGATGTATACGTAAAGTGTATGAATAACTTGTTAGCTATGTTCGTTATAGCTTCTCAAAAGTATGTTTTCATTTAGTAAGAATAACTTGGTGATATAATAGCCTTCTAAGCATAAAGATGTTTATAAAAATGATACTTCGACTCATAATGTACTTGTATCCCCCCTAAAACATGAAAAGAATTGAAAAGTAGGGGTATGAACTCACTCGTTAAGTTTGAAGAGAGAGGCTAGGTTTGAGCAGAACTTCGATCGCGGATGGTTGCGTCGTCGGGCTCTTCGGGGGTCTCTGCAGCGTAAATCTTTCGTCGGGGGCTCGAGTGCGGAAACCAAGGTAAGAAAAGGGTCTCTGGAGCTGGGAGAATGGCTGAGAAATGGTGAAGGTGTGCCTAAACTCGAAGCTTATGCCTTCCATTTATAGGGCTGGAAAACCCCGTACGCGGCGCGTACTTCCGGAGTACGCGGGGCGTAAAGTGGCGTCATGGCTTACGACTCGGGTCTAGCTAGCGTAGCTTGGGCGGGTCGATGGGACTCGACTCTGGGTCTAGTACGCGGGGCGTACTCCCAGAGTACGCGGGGCGTAATCCCTGCTTCCGACTTCTAAATTCCGTAACTTTCGCGTACGAGCTCCGTTTTTCGCGTTCTTTATATCCACGCGTAGGTGAGATTATGCTCTACAACTTTCCTTTAGACTCCGTCGGCTAGTTTTGACTTTATTTTTAATGATATATTTTTAATAGGTCGGGCCTCCTAAAGTTCGTTAAAAATTCATAGGTTCTTTATTCGACGTCAGTTTTTGTTTGTCTTTTTATTGTTTTATTACCACTGAGGAGATCTTCAACTTCCGTTTAGGTGGCGATAGCTAAATAACACTCGATCTTCAATCTGAGTCTTTAACCCTCTACTATGGTTACGAAACTTTGAAAATTCGTAACTTCTTCATACGAGGTCCAATTTGGGCGATCTTTTTATGTACGCTCACCTTTCAACGAGATCTACGACTTTGGTTTAGATACTTAAGGCTAAAATGTATTTTATTGAGATTCTACTTTTTATGTCAAATAATGTTTTAACGTCGTGTCGTAAATATACGAGTGGTTATAATTTCTTCAATAAAACCCGGTTTTGAGCGTTCTTTATGTTTTTGGAAATCTTGGCATGATATCTAATATTTGATGTATCCCAACTTAGATACTTGAACACTTTATTTTCGAGGTTAATTTCGTTGCCTTTTAGCTTTCGAGTGTTTACAATGCTTTTTGGGAAAAAATAGGGTTGTCACATCATCCCCCTGTTAAGGGAATTTCGTCCCGAAATTTAATCTAAGATAGAGTTTACAGTTTTAGGAAAGAGATGCGGGTACTTTTGTTTCATCTGATCCTCGCGTTCCCAGGTGTATTCAGGTCCTCGCTTGGCGTTCCAGCGGACCTTTACAATGGGTATGCGGTTTTGTTTAGTCCTTTTGATTTCCCGATCCATGATCACTACTGGTTCCTCCACAAATTGAAGGTTTTCATTTATTGCAATTTCGTCTAGAGGGACGACAAGGGTCTCGTCGGATAAGCACTTCTTCAGATTCGATACGTGAAAGGTAGGGTGTACGTTGTGGAGCTCCTGAGGTAGTCTAAGTTTGTAGGCCACTGGACCGATCCTGGCAATGATCTCGAATGGTCCGATGTATCTAGGGTTCAGTTTCCCACGTTTTCCGAAGCGTATTAAACCTTTCCAAGGTGAGACTTTGAGTAGGACACGGTCTCCAACTTGGAATTCCAAGGGTTTGCGTCTCTTATCTGCGTAACTCTTTTGTCTATCTCTTGATGCTTTTAGACGTTCTCGGATTTGAACAATCTTCTCCGTAGTCTCCCTTATGATTTCTGGTCCAGTGAGCGTGTCGTCAGTTGCTTGTCCTTTTGCTAGTTGCGTGTCCCCCACTTCGGCCCAGCACAAAGGTGACCTGCATTTGCGTCCATAGAGGGCTTCGAACGGGGCAACCTTGATACTGGTGTGGTAGCTATTGTTGTACGAGAACTCGACCAATGGTAGATGTGTGTCCCATGCTTTGCCAAAACCGATTACGCAAGCTCTCAGCATGTCTTCTAGGGTTTGTATAGTTCTCTCGCTCTGGCCGTCGGTTTGTGGGTGATAAGCGGTACTCATGTCTAGTCTTGTCCCCAAAGCTTTTTGTAGCGACTGCCAGAACCTTGAGGTGAATCTACTATCTCGGTCCGAGATAATGGATATGGGCACACCATGCAGTCGTACAATTTCTCTGAGGTATTTCCTTGTTAACTTCTCCAATTTATCCGTCTCTTTGATCGGTAGGAAATGTGCTGACTTAGTTAACCTGTCGACAATTACCCAAATGGTGTCGAGTCCGCTTGTTGTCTTGGGTAACTTTGTTATGAAATCCATGGTTATCCGCTCCCACTTCCATTCGGGTATTTCTGGTTGTTGTAATAAACCCAAGGGCTTCTGATATTCCACCTTGACTTTGGCACATGTCAGGCATTTGCTTACGTAGGTAGCAATTTCGGCTTTCATGTTTTGCCACCAGTACAACTTCTTGAGATCGAGATACATCTTATCGAAGTCGGGATGTATGGAGTATCGTGTTTTATGGGCTTCGTCCATAACGATTTCTCTGAATCCACCAAACTTCGGTATCCAAATTCGATCCATGAAATAACGAATTCCGTTGTTCTTGGTCTCAAGGTTCTTATCCATTCCCCTTAGGGCCTCTCCTGTCACATTTTCGGATTTCAAGGCTTCTATTTGGGCTTCCTTGATTTGCGTGAACAGGTGTGAATGGATTGTCATAGTTAGGGATTTCACTCGGCGACCTGAGTACTCCTTCCGACTGAGTGCATCAGTCACTACATTAGCCTTTCCGGGGTGATATCGAATTTCGCATTCATAATCACTAAGTAGTTCTACCCATCGCCTCTGTCTCATGTTGAGTTCCTTCTGGTTGAGGATATGTTGGAGGCTTTTATGATCAGTGAAGATGGTACATTTTGTGCCGTAGAGATAGTGTCTCCATATCTTCAGAGCGAAGACGACTGCTCCTAGCTCAAGATCATGCGTTGTGTAGTTCACTTCGTGCGTCTTTAGTTGTCTTGAGGCGTAGGCGATGACCTTCCCTCTTTGCATTAAGACACACCCAAGTCCTTGGTTTGAAGCATCACAATAGACCACGAAGTCCTCCGTTCCTTCTGGCAAGGTTAGGATGGGCGCACTACATAAGGCTCGCTTTAGTGTCTGAAATGCGCTGTCTTGTTTTTCTCCCCAGTCGAAGGTCGCATTTTTCTGGGTTAGGGTGGTAAGTGGCTTGGCAGTCCTTGAAAAGTTCGGTATGAACCTTCGGTAATACCCGGCGAGTCCCAAAAATTGCCGGATTTCTGTAGGGGTTCTTGGAGTAGTCCAACTATATATTGCCTTTATCTTGGAGGGGTCCACGTGTATTCCTTCTTTGCTTACAACATGTCCTAGGAAATCCACTTCCCGAATCCAAAATTCACATTTGGAGAATTTTGCGTAAAGTTTCTCTGCGCTTAATGTTTCCAGTACTTGGCGGAGATGTTTGCTGTGTTCTTCCTGGCTTCTTGAATAGATGAGTATATCATCTATGAATACGATCACGAATTTATCCAGGAAGGGACGACATACTCGGTTCATTAAGTCCATGAACACTGCTGGAGCATTCGTCAATCCGAAGGGCATTACTACAAATTCGTAGTGACCATAACGTGTTCGGAAAGCCGTTTTGGGGATGTCTCCTTCCAGTACTCGCAGTTGATGATAACCAGATCTTAGATCGATCTTTGAGAAGTAGCTTGCTCCCTGAAGTTGGTCGAATAGATCGTCTATGCGCGGTAAGGGATATCGGTTCTTGATCGTGAGTTTGTTTAGCTCCCAATAATTGATGCACATGCGAAAGGATCCGTCCTTCTTCTTCACAAATAGGACTGGCGCTCCCCATGGTGAGAAGCTTGGTCTGATGAATCCCTTGCTCAGCAGCTCATTTAATTGACTGGATAGTTCCTGCATCTCGGCTGGGGCTAAACGGTACGGCGACTTTGCTACAGGGGTAGCCCCGGGGATTAAGTCGATTCTGAACTCGACTTGACGTTCCGGTGGGATTCCTGGAAGATCTTCTGGGAAAATATCTGGGAAGTTGCAGACTTCCGGAATATCTTTAATGTTTTTCGATTCTCGTTTCTTGTCTACTACGTGGGCTAGAAAGGCATGATATTCCTTACGAAGATATTTTTGTGCTTTAATACAGGAAATGATTTGTAAACTTGAACTAGGTTTGTCGCCATAAATGACAAGAGATTCACCGTTTGGCAGATTTAGGCGAACAACCCTTTCATGGCAAAGGATATCGGCATGGTGAAGGCTCAACCAGTCCATACCGATGATGACATCGAAACTTCTTATGGAAATGGGCATAAGATCGACTCGAAACAAGCGCTCGTTTAAACTTAGTGTGCACCCTACGTACAAATCGTTTGCGTGTTCTGTTTTACCGTTTGCCATTTCTACAGTGAATATTTTATTGAGTGGTTGGGGTTTTTGATTAAGTAGGTGTTTGAATTTATGACTCACAAAACTTCTCTCCGCACCGCAGTCAAAAAGTATGCATGCATAAGTGTTGTTGAGTAGAAACGTACCCGTAACCACCGTGGGGTCCGCTATTGCTTCTCTCTGTCCTACTGCCAGCACTCTCCCCACACCGCCAATATTTCTTTCCTTGGGACAATCCCTCCTGAAGTGTCCAGTCTCTCCGCACCCATAACATGCCCGGCTTACTCCAGTGCCAGAAACTTGAGTGATTGGTCGTGCCGGTGCTTTACAGAAACGGGCGGTGTGCCCTTTCCTGTCACAGTTCTTGCAGTACATCTCGCGACAAATACCATGGTGATGGTAGTTGCACTTGCTGCACTTGGGCAGAATCCCCGCATATGGTTTTATTGGCGCAGGGGTAGCAGGAGTTGTGGTGGGGGTAGTAGCAGCATGAACCGCGACCATTTGCTTCTTTGAAGGTTCTTGCGAAGTTTGTCCCTTCCTTTTGTTCCAAAGTTTCTTCTTGTTGTTGTTGTTGGCATTGATTTCATTGTTGCTGTTCCCTTTGGTTGGTTCAGCCACAATAGCCGCGACTCCTTGACAGACACCATGATCAACAAGAGATTGCGCTAGTTCCTTGGCGCTGGCGAAAGTCAAGGGTCTGGAAGCTAGCACACTTCCTCGAAGTTGGGGTGATAGTCCCCAGATGTATCTTTCGACCTTCTGGCTCTCCAGGGTTAACATTCCTGGGCAAAGTGTTATTAAGTCACTGAACCTGTTGGTGTAACCTGCTATATCCGAACCTATCATCGAGAGGTTCCACAGTTCCCGTTCAAGCTTCTGAATCTCGCCTCTTGGGCAATATTCTCGAAGGAGCATTCTTTTCAGGTTTTCCCAACCCATGGAGTTTGCCACCACCAGGGTTAGTGTTTGGACGTGGCCGTTCCACCATGTCAGGGCGCGTTCGGAGAAAGTAAAAGCGGCAAACTTTACTTTGCTTTCTTCAGGACATGCACAGATTTCGAATACAACTTCTGTTTTCTCTATCCATTGAGATAGAGCCAATACTCCCCCAGTCCCGTAAAAGGGAATAGGTTTTCCGTTGGTGAAGTCTTTGTAAGTGCATACCCCTGAACGGCCTTGACCTTGGCCATTTGTAAAACTGTTTGTTCCTCCCCCCGACCCGTTGTTGCTCATTTGTGCCATTGCTGCAGTTACAGCAGCAGTTATAGCAGTCTGGAACATAACGGTGTCCATAATTGGAGGAGGTGGTGGAGGTGGTGTTGAAGTTGAGTTTCTGCGTGTTGATCTACGAGGAGGCATGTTCTGGTAGAGAAAAAAATAAGAATGAATGCTATAAGTTTCTAATGTTTTGACAACCGTGTGTTAGTTGCATCTTGTAATTTGTTTTGACTTTAGTTTATGGTTTCAAGGTAGGCATAGAAATTTAAAACTCGAAATTTCTGAGAGGTATATAATAAGAAATACTTCATATTTATACATATAGGTCACACCTGAGGTGTGTTACATTGCATATCTTGTTCGGGAAACTTTGATCCTCCTAGAGATCTCCGATTACGGATACAACAGGGAAAACAAGGGAAATAGAGGAAAAACTTTTATCCGAAATCCTAATCTATAACAAAATTGTTGGGCATCGAACAAGCTCTACTTGCGGCGTTTGGAGCTAGACTCGGCATCCGACCGTTTGACTCCCATCAGTCGCTTCTCAAGATCTGCTTGTTGTTCCTTCATTTCTCTTATTTCTGCCAGAGCCGTTATCATTTGATTCTGAAGCGTCCCCGTGTAGATTTGGGTATTCTCATGTAGTCCTTCCAAACGGCGGATGTCAGCGGCGTTACCTTGGGTAGCAGCATTGACCTCGCGAACTCTGGTTGCTTGCCTGTCCGTCTCGTAATTCTGGGTAGCTATAGCGTTCACAAGAACAGGAAGTGCTCGATCTGCTGAGCTTCCCCCACTGACATTGTAAAAATCTCGGCACATGCCAAAAGGAGGGCGTACACCTTGTTGGCGGCTCCAGTAGTAGAGGTGACTTCCCCACATGGGAATGGGTCCCGGTTGATATGGTCTGATTTCGGGAGGATGAGGGATGGGAGGGTCGTACACTTCTGGCTCGGAGTCTGTCCCGCTAGAAATCTCCTCGATCTCTTCGTCGACTTCGAATTCCTCTCCGACTTCGACTTCGAATTCTCCCTCGATAACCCCTTCGGGTTCTTCCTCGACCTCTTCTTCGATTTCCTCTGGGTCTTCCTCCGGGTCTTCTTCTATCCAACCGCCGTTGCCTTGGTTTGGGTAGTAGGGATCTCCTGGTAAATGGAATCCGGCCATTTGTCTGTACTAGGATAGATGTATGAGAACTTTATAAGAAAAGAAAATTCTATTTAACGACTTACTATTTTTAACTATAATTTGTACAACTATTTTTAATAATACTCCTGTAATATTTCAATTTGGCGAACTAAATTAATTTGTATTTGGTAAGTTCTTGGCTTGTTGTCCACTATGACCATTCCTCGACGTACATTGGTCAAGTCCAGGAAAAATATAGTTGATCAGGCTATATTTATTCTCGACCTGATTACATACCCCGAGGCTCAATCGTAGTGTCGTAACTTGCCTTAATACTTTTTAGTAAAACTTGTTATGATACGAGATTAATGCATGCTTTTAAAAATGTATATCTTTAAAAGAAAGTATTTTGTTCATGAAAATGTTTCTTCAGAGGGTTTTTGGTCCCCTTTGTATTTATAGTTTGTATATCGTATGTGGTTCGATATACTTAGTTCACTATAAACAATGCTCTGATACCAATCTGTCACACCCCCAAACCAGAATGGCGGAAACATTCGGGGGTGGATGACTTCACGTAGTATCACAACCATTGAATATTGTAAAGAAAGTAACACAACCATCACATATATAATGAAAACGTATGTTGTTGCGTTATACATAATAGCAAAAGAATATTACAAGGAGATGATAAATGTTCAATAATAAAACATCTTTAGTGTTTCCTTCTCCAAAAGCTGGTGGTTACCTGTATTACTGATTCCCTGAGAAATACAAGTGGTTTCGAAAAAGTGTCAACAATTAAGTTGGTGAGTTCATAAGTGTTTTGCATTGAAAAGTATGTCCTTTTTGATAGTAAATCGATGAACGAGGTTTTCAGAAAATCCTATATTTTCTATAAATGATTTGAAAGTTTCCCGTGTTGGTGTGCATTAGTGTTTTCCATGCTTGAATAATAGTGATAAAGTTTGTATTAACAATAAAATGGAAAACTGAAATGCATGTATGAGTCTCGTAAATCTAACTTGTTTTTATACTTTTATGTGAGTTTTATAACCATGCTATTGACAATGATGGCCTGTAACAACGTTCTTCAGGCGTTGGAACTGTTATGACATTTGTCACCCCAGGCCTGCCGGCCTAGCTGTAGCTAACAACTTAGGTGCGGGATTGTCAATCCCGTATAGATCTATACACAAGTATCACGCTCCCCCTACAAGGGATTATGGTATATAATACAGGACTTAATAATGCATACTCGAACGTACGTGAAGCTGTCTCACATTACTAGGTATAAACAGATTTACGATGATAAAAGACTTTACTTCTTTTGAAAGTATTTCATTTGTCAAGATGTATACGTAAAGTGTATGAATAACTTGTTAGCTATGTTCGTTATAGCTTCTCAAAAGTATGTTTTCATTTAGTAAGAATAACTTGGTGATATAATAGCCTTCTAAGCATAAAGATGTTTATAAAAATGATACTTCGACTCATAATGTACTTGTATCCCCCCTAAAACATGAAAAGAATTGAAAAGTAGGGGTATGAACTCACTCGTTAAGTTTGAAGAGAGAGGCTAGGTTTGAGCAGAACTTCGATCGCGGATGGTTGCGTCGTCGGGCTCTTCGGGGGTCTCTGCAGCGTAAATCTTTCGTCGGGGGCTCGAGTGCGGAAACCAAGGTAAGAAAAGGGTCTCTGGAGCTGGGAGAATGGCTGAGAAATGGTGAAGGTGTGCCTAAACTCGAAGCTTATGCCTTCCATTTATAGGGCTGGAAAACCCCGTACGCGGCGCGTACTTCCGGAGTACGCGGGGCGTAAAGTGGCGTCATGGCTTACGACTCGGGTCTAGCTAGCGTAGCTTGGGCGGGTCGATGGGACTCGACTCTGGGTCTAGTACGCGGGGCGTACTCCCAGAGTACGCGGGGCGTAATCCCTGCTTCCGACTTCTAAATTCCGTAACTTTCGCGTACGAGCTCCGTTTTTCGCGTTCTTTATATCCACGCGTAGGTGAGATTATGCTCTACAACTTTCCTTTAGACTCCGTCGGCTAGTTTTGAATTTATTTTTAATGATATATTTTTAATAGGCCGGGCCTCCTAAAGTTCGTTAAAAATTCATAGGTTCTTTATTCGACGTCAGTTTTTGTTTGTCTTTTTATTGTTTTATTACCACTGAGGAGATCTTCAACTTCCGTTTAGGTGGCGATAGCTAAATAACACTCGATCTTCAATCTGAGTCTTTAACCCTCTACTACGGTTACGAAACTTTGAAAATTCGTAACTTCTTCATACGAGGTCCAATTTGGGCGATCTTTTTATGTACGCTCACCTTTCAACGAGATCTACGACTTTGGTTTAGATACTTAAGGCTAAAATGTATTTTATTGAGATTCTACTTTTTATGTCAAATAATGTTTTAACGTCATGTCGTAAATATACGAGTGGTTATAATTTCTTCAATAAAACCCGGTTTTGAGCGTTCTTTATGTTTTTGGAAATCTTGGCATGATATCTAATATTTGATGTATCCTAACTTAGATACTTGAACACTTTATTTTCGAGGTTAATTTCGTTGCTTTTTAGCTTTCGAGTGTTTACAATGCTTTTTGGGAAAAATAGGGTTGTCACATCATCCCCCTGTTAAGGGAATTTCGTCCCGAAATTTAATCTAAGATAGAGTTTACAGTTTTAGGAAAGAGATGCGGGTACTTTTGTTTCATCTGATCCTCGCATTCCCAGGTGTATTCAGGTCCCCGCTTGGCGTTCCAGCGGACCTTTACAATGGGTATGCGGTTTTGTTTAGTCCTTTTGATTTCCCGATCCATGATCACTACTGGTTCCTCCACAAATTGAAGGTTTTCATTTATTGCAATTTCGTCTAGAGGGACGACAAGGGTCTCGTCGGATAAGCACTTCTTCAGATTCGATACGTGAAAGGTAGGGTGTACGTTGTGGAGCTCCTGAGGTAGTCTAAGTTTGTAGGCCACTGGACCGATCCTGGCAATGATCTCGAATGGTCCGATGTATCTAGGGTTCAGTTTCCCACGTTTTCCGAAGCGTATTAAACCTTTCCAAGGTGAGACTTTGAGTAGGACACGGTCTCCAACTTGGAATTCCAAGGGTTTGCGTCTCTTATCTGCGTAACTCTTTTGTCTATCTCTTGATGCTTTTAGACGTTCTCGGATTTGAACAATCTTCTCCGTAGTCTCCCTTATGATTTCTGGTCCAGTGAGCGTGTCGTCAGTTGCTTGTCCTTTTGCTAGTTGCGTGTCCCCCACTTCGGCCCAGCACAAAGGTGACCTGCATTTGCGTCCATAGAGGGCTTCGAACGGGGCAGCCTTGATACTGGTGTGGTAGCTATTGTTGTACGAGAACTCGACCAATGGTAGATGTGTGTCCCATGCTTTGCCAAAACCGATTACGCAAGCTCTCAGCATGTCTTCTAGGGTTTGTATAGTTCTCTCGCTCTGGCCGTCGGTTTGTGGGTGATAAGCGGTACTCATGTCTAGTCTTGTCCCCAAAGCTTTTTGTAGCGACTGCCAGAACCTTGAGGTGAATCTACTATCTCGGTCCGAGATAATGGATATGGGCACACCATGCAGTCGTACAATTTCTCTGAGGTATTTCCTTGTTAACTTCTCCAATTTATCCGTCTCTTTGATCGGTAGGAAATGTGCTGACTTAGTTAACCTGTCGACAATTACCCAAATGGTGTCGAGTCCGCTTGTTGTCTTGGGTAACTTTGTTATGAAATCCATGGTTATCCGCTCCCACTTCCATTCGGGTATTTCTGGTTGTTGTAATAAACCCAAGGGCTTCTGATATTCCACCTTGACTTTGGCACATGTCAGGCATTTGCTTACGTAGGTAGCAATTTCGGCTTTCATGTTTTGCCACCAGTACAACTTCTTGAGATCGAGATACATCTTATCGAAGTCGGGATGTATGGAGTATCGTGTTTTATGGGCTTCGTCCATAACGATTTCTCTGAATCCACCAAACTTCGGTATCCAAATTCGATCCATGAAATAACGAATTCCGTTGTTCTTGGTCTCAAGGTTCTTATCCATTCCCCTTAGGGCCTCTCCTGTCACATTTTCGGATTTCAAGGCTTCTATTTGGGCTTCCTTGATTTGCGTGAACAGGTGTGAATGGATTGTCATAGTTAGGGATTTCACTCGGCGACCTGAGTACTCCTTCCGACTGAGTGCATCAGTCACTACATTAGCCTTTCCGGGGTGATATCGAATTTCGCATTCATAATCACTAAGTAGTTCTACCCATCGCCTCTGTCTCATGTTGAGTTCCTTCTGGTTGAGGATATGTTGGAGGCTTTTATGATCAGTGAAGATGGTACATTTTGTGCCGTAGAGATAGTGTCTCCATATCTTCAGAGCGAAGACGACTGCTCCTAGCTCAAGATCATGCGTTGTGTAGTTCACTTCGTGCGTCTTTAGTTGTCTTGAGGCGTAGGCGATGACCTTCCCTCTTTGCATTAAGACACACCCAAGTCCTTGGTTTGAAGCATCACAATAGACCACGAAGTCCTCCGTTCCTTCTGGCAAGGTTAGGATGGGCGCACTACATAAGGCTCGCTTTAGTGTCTGAAATGCGCTGTCTTGTTTTTCTCCCCAGTCGAAGGTCGCATTTTTCTGGGTTAGGGTGGTAAGTGGCTTGGCAGTCCTTGAAAAGTTCGGTATGAACCTTCGGTAATACCCGGCGAGTCCCAAAAATTGCCGGATTTCTGTAGGGGTTCTTGGAGTAGTCCAACTATATATTGCCTTTATCTTGGAGGGGTCCACGTGTATTCCTTCTTTGCTTACAACATGTCCTAGGAAATCCACTTCCCGAATCCAAAATTCACATTTGGAGAATTTTGCGTAAAGTTTCTCTGCGCTTAATGTTTCCAGTACTTGGCGGAGATGTTTGCTGTGTTCTTCCTGGCTTCTTGAATAGATGAGTATATCATCTATGAATACGATCACGAATTTATCCAGGAAGGGACGACATACTCGGTTCATTAAGTCCATGAACACTGCTGGAGCATTCGTCAATCCGAAGGGCATTACTACAAATTCGTAGTGACCATAACGTGTTCGGAAAGCCGTTTTGGGGATGTCTCCTTCCAGTACTCGCAGTTGATGATAACCAGATCTTAGATCGATCTTTGAGAAGTAGCTTGCTCCCTGAAGTTGGTCGAATAGATCGTCTATGCGCGGTAAGGGATATCGGTTCTTGATCGTGAGTTTGTTTAGCTCCCAATAATTGATGCACATGCGAAAGGATCCGTCCTTCTTCTTCACAAATAGGACTGGCGCTCCCCATGGTGAGAAGCTTGGTCTGATGAATCCCTTGCTCAGCAGCTCATTTAATTGACTGGATAGTTCCTGCATCTCGGCTGGGGCTAAACGGTACGGCGACTTTGCTACAGGGGTAGCCCCGGGGATTAAGTCGATTCTGAACTCGACTTGACGTTCCGGTGGGATTCCTGGAAGATCTTCTGGGAAAATATCTGGGAAGTTGCAGACTTCCGGAATATCTTTAATGTTTTTCGATTCTCGTTTCTTGTCTACTACGTGGGCTAGAAAGGCATGATATTCCTTACGAAGATATTTTTGTGCTTTAATACAGGAAATGATTTGTAAACTTGAACTAGGTTTGTCGCCATAAATGACAAGAGATTCACCGTTTGGCAGATTTAGGCGAACAACCCTTTCATGGCAAAGGATATCGGCATGGTGAAGGCTCAACCAGTCCATACCGATGATGACATCGAAACTTCTTATGGAAATGGGCATAAGATCGACTCGAAACAAGCGCTCGTTTAAACTTAGTGTGCACCCTACGTACAAATCGTTTGCGTGTTCTGTTTTACCGTTTGCCATTTCTACAGTGAATATTTTATTGAGTGGTTGGGGTTTTTGATTAAGTAGGTGTTTGAATTTATGACTCACAAAACTTCTCTCCGCACCGCAGTCAAAAAGTATGCATGCATAAGTGTTGTTGAGTAGAAACGTACCCGTAACCACCGTGGGGTCCGCTATTGCTTCTCTCTGTCCTACTGCCAGCACTCTCCCCACACCGCCAATATTTCTTTCCTTGGGACAATCCCTCCTGAAGTGTCCAGTCTCTCCGCACCCATAACATGCCCGGCTTACTCCAGTGCCAGAAACTTGAGTGATTGGTCGTGCCGGTGCTTTACAGAAACGGGCGGTGTGCCCTTTCCTGTCACAGTTCTTGCAGTACATCTCGCGACAAATACCATGGTGATGGTAGTTGCACTTGCTGCACTTGGGCAGAATCCCCGCATATGGTTTTATTGGCGCAGGGGTAGCAGGAGTTGTGGTGGGGGTAGTAGCAGCATGAACCGCGACCATTTGCTTCTTTGAAGGTTCTTGCGAAGTTTGTCCCTTCCTTTTGTTCCAAAGTTTCTTCTTGTTGTTGTTGTTGGCATTGATTTCATTGTTGCTGTTCCCTTTGGTTGGTTCAGCCACAATAGCCGCGACTCCTTGACAGACACCATGATCAACAAGAGATTGCGCTAGTTCCTTGGCGCTGGCGAAAGTCAAGGGTCTGGAAGCTAGCACACTTCCTCGAAGTTGGGGTGATAGTCCCCAGATGTATCTTTCGACCTTCTGGCTCTCCAGGGTTAACATTCCTGGGCAAAGTGTTATTAAGTCACTGAACCTGTTGGTGTAACCTGCTATATCCGAACCTATCATCGAGAGGTTCCACAGTTCCCGTTCAAGCTTCTGAATCTCGCCTCTTGGGCAATATTCTCGAAGGAGCATTCTTTTCAGGTTTTCCCAACCCATGGAGTTTGCCACCACCAGGGTTAGTGTTTGGACGTGGCCGTTCCACCATGTCAGGGCGCGTTCGGAGAAAGTAAAAGCGGCAAACTTTACTTTGCTTTCTTCAGGACATGCACAGATTTCGAATACAACTTCTGTTTTCTCTATCCATTGAGATAGAGCCAATACTCCCCCAGTCCCGTAAAAGGGAATAGGTTTTCCGTTGGTGAAGTCTTTGTAAGTGCATACCCCTGAACGGCCTTGACCTTGGCCATTTGTAAAACTGTTTGTTCCTCCCCCCGACCCGTTGTTGCTCATTTGTGCCATTGCTGCAGTTACAGCAGCAGTTATAGCAGTCTGGAACATAACGGTGTCCATAATTGGAGGAGGTGGTGGAGGTGGTGTTGAAGTTGAGTTTCTGCGTGTTGATCTACGAGGAGGCATGTTCTGGTAGAGAAAAAAATAAGAATGAATGCTATAAGTTTCTAATGTTTTGACAACCGTGTGTTAGTTGCATCTTGTAATTTGTTTTGACTTTAGTTTATGGTTTCAAGGTAGGCATAGAAATTTAAAACTCGAAATTTCTGAGAGGTATATAATAAGAAATACTTCATATTTATACATATAGGTCACACCTGAGGTGTGTTACATTGCATATCTTGTTCGGGAAACTTTGATCCTCCTAGAGATCTCCGATTACGGATACAACAGGGAAAACAAGGGAAATAGAGGAAAAACTTTTATCCGAAATCCTAATCTATAACAAAATTGTTGGGCATCGAACAAGCTCTACTTGCGGCGTTTGGAGCTAGACTCGGCATCCGACCGTTTGACTCCCATCAGTCGCTTCTCAAGATCTGCTTGTTGTTCCTTCATTTCTCTTATTTCTGCCAGAGCCGTTATCATTTGATTCTGAAGCGTCCCCGTGTAGATTTGGGTATTCTCATGTAGTCCTTCCAAACGGCGGATGTCAGCGGCGTTACCTTGGGTAGCAGCATTGACCTCGCGAACTCTGGTTGCTTGCCTGTCCGTCTCGTAATTCTGGGTAGCTATAGCGTTCACAAGAACAGGAAGTGCTCGATCTGCTGAGCTTCCCCCACTGACATTGTAAAAATCTCGGCACATGCCAAAAGGAGGGCGTACACCTTGTTGGCGGCTCCAGTAGTAGAGGTGACTTCCCCACATGGGAATGGGTCCCGGTTGATATGGTCTGATTTCGGGAGGATGAGGGATGGGAGGGTCGTACACTTCTGGCTCGGAGTCTGTCCCGCTAGAAATCTCCTCGATCTCTTCGTCGACTTCGAATTCCTCTCCGACTTCGACTTCGAATTCTCCCTCGATAACCCCTTCGGGTTCTTCCTCGACCTCTTCTTCGATTTCCTCTGGGTCTTCCTCCGGGTCTTCTTCTATCCAACCGCCGTTGCCTTGGTTTGGGTAGTAGGGATCTCCTGGTAAATGGAATCCGGCCATTTGTCTGTACTAGGATAGATGTATGAGAACTTTATAAGAAAAGAAAATTCTATTTAACGACTTACTATTTTTAACTATAATTTGTACAACTATTTTTAATAATACTCCTGTAATATTTCAATTTGGCGAACTAAATTAATTTGTATTTGGTAAGTTCTTGGCTTGTTGTCCACTATGACCATTCCTCGACGTACATTGGTCAAGTCCAGGAAAAATATAGTTGATCAGGCTATATTTATTCTCGACCTGATTACATACCCCGAGGCTCAATCGTAGTGTCGTAACTTGCCTTAATACTTTTTAGTAAAACTTGTTATGATACGAGATTAATGCATGCTTTTAAAAATGTATATCTTTAAAAGAAAGTATTTTGTTCATGAAAATGTTTCTTCAGAGGGTTTTTGGTCCCCTTTGTATTTATAGTTTGTATATCGTATGTGGTTCGATATACTTAGTTCACTATAAACAATGCTCTGATACCAATCTGTCACACCCCCAAACCAGAATGGCGGAAACATTCGGGGGTGGATGACTTCACGTAGTATCACAACCATTGAATATTGTAAAGAAAGTAACACAACCATCACATATATAATGAAAACGTATGTTGTTGCGTTATACATAATAGCAAAAGAATATTACAAGGAGATGATAAATGTTCAATAATAAAACATCTTTAGTGTTTCCTTCTCCAAAAGCTGGTGGTTACCTGTATTACTGATTCCCTGAGAAATACAAGTGGTTTCGAAAAAGTGTCAACAATTAAGTTGGTGAGTTCATAAGTGTTTTGCATTGAAAAGTATGTCCTTTTTGATAGTAAATCGATGAACGAGGTTTTCAGAAAATCCAATATTTTCTATAAATGATTTGAAAGTTTCCCGTGTTGGTGTGCATTAGTGTTTTCCATGCTTGAATAATAGTGATAAAGTTTGTATTAACAATAAAATGGAAAACTGAAATGCATGTATGAGTCTCGTAAATCTAACTTGTTTTTATACTTTTATGTGAGTTTTATAACCATGCTATTGACAATGATGGCCTGTAACAACGTTCTTCAGGCGTTGGAACTGTTATGACATTTGTCACCCCAGGCCTGCCGGCCTAGCTGTAGCTAACAGCTTAGGTGCGGGATTGTCAATCCCGTATAGATCTATACACAAGTATCACGCTCCCCCTACAAGGGATTATGGTATATAATACAGGACTTAATAATGCATACTCGAACGTACGTGAAGCTGTCTCACATTACTAGGTATAAACAGATTTACGATGATAAAAGACTTTACTTCTTTTGAAAGTATTTCATTTGTCAAGATGTATACGTAAAGTGTATGAATAACTTGTTAGCTATGTTCGTTATAGCTTCTCAAAAGTATGTTTTCATTTAGTAAGAATAACTTGGTGATATAATAGCCTTCTAAGCATAAAGATGTTTATAAAAATGATACTTCGACTCATAATGTACTTGTATCCCCCCTAAAACATGAAAAGAATTGAAAAGTAGGGGTATGAACTCACTCGTTAAGTTTGAAGAGAGAGGCTAGGTTTGAGCAGAACTTCGATCGCGGATGGTTGCGTCGTCGGGCTCTTCGGGGGTCTCTGCAGCGTAAATCTTTCGTCGGGGGCTCGAGTGCGGAAACCAAGGTAAGAAAAGGGTCTCTGGAGCTGGGAGAATGGCTGAGAAATGGTGAAGGTGTGCCTAAACTCGAAGCTTATGCCTTCCATTTATAGGGCTGGAAAACCCTGTACGCGGCGCGTACTTCCGGAGTACGCGGGACGTAAAGTGGCGTCATGGCTTACGACTCGGGTCTAGCTAGCGTAGCTTGGGCGGGTCGATGGGACTCGACTCTGGGTCTAGTACGCGGGGCGTACTCCCAGAGTACGCGGGGCGTAATCCCTGCTTCCGACTTCTAAATTCCGTAACTTTCGCGTACGAGCTCCGTTTTTCGTGTTCTTTATATCCACGCGTAGGTGAGATTATGCTCTACAACTTTCCTTTAGACTTCGTCGGCTAGTTTTGACTTTATTTTTAATGATATATTTTTAATAGGCCGGGCCTCCTAAAGTTCGTTAAAAATTCATAGGTTCTTTATTCGACGTCAGTTTTTGTTTGTCTTTTTATTGTTTTATTACCACTGAGGAGATCTTCAACTTCCGTTTAGGTGGCGATAGCTAAATAACACTCGATCTTCAATCTGAGTCTTTAACCCTCTACTACGGTTACGAAACTTTGAAAATTCGTAACTTCTTCATACGAGGTCCAATTTGGGCGATCTTTTTATGTACGCTCACCTTTCAACGAGATCTACGACTTTGGTTTAGATACTTAAGGCTAAAATGTATTTTATTGAGATTCTACTTTTTATGTCAAATAATGTTTTAACGTCGTGTCGTAAATATACGAGTGGTTATAATTTCTTCAATAAAACCCGGTTTTGAGCGTTCTTTATGTTTTTGGAAATCTTGGCATGATATCTAATATTTGATGTATCCCAACTTAGATACTTGAACACTTTATTTTCGAGGTTAATTTCGTTGCTTTTTAGCTTTCGAGTGTTTACAATGCTTTTTGGGAAAAATAGGGTTGTCACATCTATGCTCCCCCGCGACAAAATGAAATAAACATTGAAGTTTCAAATCTGAAATAGTCGAAAAAAATTGACGTTATCGCGAAAAACGACCTTTCCGAACTGCCAAGACTTGTTGGAATCCATAATTTTCTATCCATGAAAGAATATGCTCATTATAAATCCAAATTTGTTCACTAGCCCTTAATTTTGCAAACAATTCCGAATAATGGGTAGAAACTGTCATTTGCTGAAGTCAGGGGACTAAATAATAATTCAGCAACATTATCCCTTTGATTTGTAACAAATTTGTAGTTTTGAACCAAAACTGCCAAGTTGCGAAAGTAACATGGACCACTAATGTAATTTAAGTCATCTTCCCCATTTAGTATCTGATAAACGAACCTCATAACTCATAATTGTGAACTCCGAGTCCAACTTTGATCAATCATTCATTCCGAGCACAGAGTTGCGAATGCCAATCATCACACTCCGATTCCGAATCTGGTCTCAATTCCAACTGCGAGCCCGTTTGTTCCGAATCGAACAATCGCAGTGCCGATTGCGAATCAATGTCAACACCGAATCCAAGCATCAAACAAAGATTCCAAACTCCAAACAACCCTTCGGTTCCAAGCACAGGTTCGCTTTCTGACGTTTGTGGGAGTTACGAATCCGAGCCCAGGTTTTCAACTCCATTTCCGAGACCGTTCGCAGGTGAGTCCGTTCGTAACAATTTTGACTTTCAGGTTTGACCATCAAATGGCGAACATATCCTCAAATCATTCCAGTTGAGTTCCAATCCCGAATATGAATTCAATTTCATTTGTTTCGATTGTTTTTAGCTTCGATTGCAAGACCCATTGAATTCCGATTGCAAAATTTTGATTCTTATATGTGAACAACAATTGCGAACGGAAACATAAAATCATTCCGATCCCGAGACCTGCTTATGAAGTCCGAATTATGTTCTAGTTCCGAATGCTTCCAAAATAATTGCTGATTGTGATTCACACAAAATTCGTTCCGATTATATTCGCAAGTGAAATCATACATTCCAATTTTGACTTTTTATGGTTTGACAAATCAGATCGAAATCCAATTATGTTCATCGTTCAACATCAGTACCTCACAAGACATCGAAATTTGCATTCAATTAACACCAAATCGATTCCCATAGATTGATTTCATTCAGAGATCATCAAAAAATTTCGAGTTCAACAAGAATGAAATGAAATCAAATCAACTGTGAGAAAATCGATGAAAAATATAATCTGGGATTAAAACCAACAAAAATAGATTGATATACACATGTCGACAAACAATCACATCAGACAATCGTCGATTGTTAGTTTTGACAAACTAAGAAAGATCGAACTTGATAAACCAAACCCATAAGAAAGTGACACAAACAGGAACTCTTGATATTATATAAGGGCTAAAAGGATAGATTATGAACATTAAAGGATCGAATTAATGGCCCAATACAAATGAATCTGATCTATCGACAATACATTGAATTTGGATTATACTAATGATAAGATCCAATCAAAAAACATTTACAAGATACAATTCGGATTAAAAAAATTACCCAGATGAACAGAGAGATACACCATAAGTCCTCATGAATGGAGGCTTGAACAAAATTTTGATTCCAAACTGCCAAAACATTAAAAATCTTCAATAACTTGTGTACAAAAACATCAAATTAAGAACCAATATTTCAAAAATCAATAGATCTTTAAATACCGGTTCTGATACCACTTGTTGGGACAAAACCCTAAGAACGATTTGATGAACATAATGTGGAACATAAGAACGACCACAGTTATGAAGATATGTCGAATGATCAAACGATTTATTCATGAAAATGAGGAACAAATTACATTATAAGAACACATTAGTGTAAATCTACTCTTCATAAGAACCTCACTATGTTTAGCGGCTACATTTTGCGTCACTCTTAACTCTAATAATGAATAACACATGACAAAATATAAATAAAACAAGTCTTGGGCCTTTAACCTACACTTCATCAAGGGGGGGCATTGTAATAATCCATGGAGTACTTTGAACGCTACATGAGTACATAAGAGAAGTACTCAAGGTTCTAAGAAAAGAGATGTTGTATGCGAAGTTCTCCAAGTAACAATTCTATTTGCGAGAGGTCTAGTTCTGGTTGCGAGAGGTCCAGTTTCTTGGACACCTTGTCAACCAGCATGATATTTTAATAGACCCAACCAAGATTGAGGAAGTAATGTGATGGACGGTCCTGACTACTCCTTCAAAAATACAAAGTTTTGTAGGATTGGCAGAATACTACAAAAGATTTCTCTAAGATTGCGGTACCAATGATCCATTTAACAAATAAGGGAGTTACTTTTCGTTGCGGTCCTGAGCAATAATAGGGGTTTGAAACATTAAGGAAAAAGTTATGTGAAACTCCAGCATTAACCGTTCCAGAAGGTGTTGATGACATGATAGTTAACGACGACACATCAATCATGGCTTTTGAGACGTTCTCATGTAGCGAGGTAGAGTAATCACATATTCCTTAAGATAGTTAAAGCCTCATGATGATAACTAGCCAACACATGATTTGGAGTTAGGAGTAGCGGTCTTTGCTGTGACATCCCCATTTTCACAGCTAGAAAAGACCGATTTTGTTTATGCTTTATAAAAATCAGAGTACCTCTTTTCATAAAAATGTTGCGGAATTTGTTCCCAGAAAAACATGATAAATACGTTATTAAAACATTTTCGAAGAAACGTATTTTATTCATTTTAAAACATTTGGGATGTCATTGTCAATACAGAAACATAAGCATAAGCAGAACTTACATTTATTTACACTAGTGATCTACATCTCTTTAATCTCTCAGTGTAATGTGACTTCATATCAACACCTATGATATAAACTGGAGTGGGTCAGGTTGGGAAACCTGGTGAGTACATAGGGTTTTCAACCCACAATAATATAATTATTATGTTTAAACAATCAAACAATCAACCCAATTACCCATCCCCATTATCTTCTTTACTCTTAAGGATTTAACCTAAGAGTCATCTATCCTGCATTCGTTTATTCCGAAGTCCCTTACTTCCAGGGTTATAGGACTGGCACTAAATCCATAGTTGCCGATGTTCGTTCGTAAAGCACTAATTCCATAGCTGCTATATCCTACTCATCGGGTACTAAATCCATAGCTACCAGTGTTCAATAGGTACTAAGTCCATAGCTACCAATTCCTAACAGGTACTAAATCCATAGCTACCAGCGTCTAACAGGTACTAAGTCCATAGCTACCGGTGTTTGTCCCATAGGCACTAAGTCTATAGCTGCCAATGTATACTCACATCATCTTATATCTCTTATCGTTCATCTACCCATCTCATACCCAATATATTCGTATATATAAAATACATATACAGTTTAAGTCCTTTAAAACATGTATAAAACGTTCATCCAGCATAGACAACAAGTATTCAAATAATATGCACACATAGCACGTAGTTTATATAAAATACTTCATATCTATGTGTAAGGTGAAAGGGACTATGCACTCACCTGAAAGGTGATGACTCAGCACTCGGGCAACGCTTCGATACTCTCAAAACGATTTTCTTCGATAAAACCTAGTACCAATACCACTAGGGTTTAGTCTAACGATAACCGCGACAAATTAATTAGTCTGACTATTATTATTATTATTATATAAGTGTTAATAACACTCAATATAACTCATAATAATAGCCCAAATAATTATTTTAAGGACCTAATAACATTCCTATAATTATTTGAAAGCTATATTAAAAATTGCGTAAGCGTAGCACACTTACAACGAATTTTATCGAAAACCGGAACTTAATTGGAGCAGCGTTTCAAAACCGAAAGGCTCTTTTTCTCGGGACTCCGGGAGCCTCGGGGCTTCCCTCGGGAGCTAAGGGGTTTAACTAGGGTTTAGGGGGTTTAGATGAGCTAGAGAGAGAAACTAGTGAGAGGAAGATATGAGAAATGTGTGTGAAATCCGGAGCACTTCGCACCTCTATTTATAGTGCCAGGCTTCGGTCATTACGCTGGGCGTAGGGAGGCTACGTGGGGCGTAGTCCTCGGATAAGAATGCCAGCTTCGCATCAGCTGGCTCGCACCCCTTCTCGGACCCGGACAAGATCAAGTATGCTGGGCGTACCCAGCTTCAGACGCGGGGCATAAGCGAGACTTCGTGGTGATCATCGGATGCGAGGCGTGATCAGCAAGCAACGGTCAGGATTTTGCCACGTCATCAATAGAGCAACAGGCTTCGCAAATTTGACTACAAACTTTAAAAATTCGTAACTTTCGCATACGAGCTCCGTTTTCGACGTTCTTTATATCCACACAAAGGCAGGAACGTACTCCACAACTTTCGTTTAGACTCCGTCGGCTAATTTTGGCTCGATTTTAAATTTTATATTATTAACGGGCCGGGACAGGATTGGTTCGTTAAATCCTCATAACTTCTTCATCCAACATCCGTTTTCGGCCATCTTTTTCTCGTGACACTACTCTTAACGAGATCTTCGATTCTCGTTCAGGTCGTGTCGGCTAAAAACTGCTCGATCTAATATTCGAATTTCGGGTTGTACACTGCTAGCTCGAAACTTCAAAAAATCATAACTTCTTCATACGAAGTCAGATTTGGGCGTTCTTTTTATGGATGTTCTTAGTTTGGCATATTCTACGACTTTCGTTTAGATCACTAAGGCTAAATCTCGCTCTATCGAAAATTTACTATTTACGCTTCCCGGTGCCGTGCCGGTTCTGTCGCGAAACTTCGACGGGTCATAACTTTTTCGTTATAACTCGGATTTCGGCGTTCTTTATATGTACGGAAACCTTGTGACATATTCTACAAATTGGTTAAGATTATTTATTCTAAATAATCTTTTTTCGAAAAGTCGTTTTCGACCCCTATTGCCTCTAATTTGACTAGCCCGGATTTGCGGGCGTTACAATTTGTGAAAGTGGGTTAGATCTGATCCCACATCGGCTTGGAAGGAGAACTAAACACTTCTTATAAGGGGTGTGGATACCTTCCTTGTTAGAACGCGTTTTAAAGCCGTGAGGGCAGTAGATCCCATAAGAACTCTGTAGTTAAGCGTGCTCGGGCGGGAGTAGTACCAGGATGGGTGACCCCCTGGGAAGTCCTCGTGCCGAGTGGCCCAAAGCGGGCAATATTGTGATACGTGCCAGAGGGGGATGTTACATTTGCTCTCAAAATTTGGAGGCATTACTTGTATGGAGTGCAATGCACCATCTACACAGACCACAAAAGCTTGAGATACCTAATGGATTAGCCCAACTTGAACATGAGACATCGTCGATGGTTGGATGTGGTGAAAGACTACGAATGCAAAATCCTTTATCACCCAGGTAAGGCCAACGTAGTAGCTGATGCATTAAGTTAAAAGACGACTATTACACTGTAATGCTTGTTTCAGATACAATTTATTTTTATAACATTTGTGGTTTTGGACTGGGACTCAACGAGCTTGGAAGCTCCAACTTGTCGAGTATGGATCATTATGGACTCGAGGTGAAGGGTCTGCTCGACGAGTTGGAAGGCCCCAACTCGAAGAGTAGACGCTGGAAAGGAAAGCCCTAATTTTCTGGGTTTTGCACCCTATATAAAGAACTTATGGCTCATTGTGGCCTCCCTCATCTTTACAGTCCAGAGGAACCCAAGTTCGAGCCTTATACCTTTTTGTGTGTGTGTGTGAGAAGGTAGTAGATCCAGGATTTCATCCAGTTCTGCAACTACATTGTGGTATAAAGTTGAAACCTTGGCCTTTTATTTATTAGATCTTCTTCTATGAAAGTTTATGGCCATTATTAGCCTAGTTTGGGACTATTCTTGGACTTGGGCATGGTTTGATGCTATGACTCCAGATCTGGACACCCCATGGCCTCTTTGGACGTAAAGTTGCAATTTTTATTGAGTCATGGTCTTCCCTTATGCCCAAATCTCTTAATAAGCCATATTGGAGTATTTTATCCCCCTTAATGCCATGCATGGATGTAAAGTTAGAAACTTTACGTGATTAAACCACCTTAGAACCTCAAATTTGCAATAGGAAACGTTGAAGCAAAGAGTTAGAGGCTTTTTGGGTCAAGACCATCTTCAAAGGAGTTAGGTTTTGGGTCTAAAGCTTATTGGACGATCTCTGGGGGTAAAGTTGGAAACTTTACCCTCCTAGACGTCTCTATGGTTTTGGGATCTAAAGCTTGGAACCTTTGGGTTTAAGAAAAAGGGCTTAATGCATTAAGTGGGTTGACAGACTAGGGAACTCGACGAGTTGGCTCGAGGTTTTCCCGATCTTCTGGATACTGTTCAAACTTGACGAGTTGATAAGATAACTCGACGAGGTGACTAGGGTTTTCCAAATCCTCTGAGAATTGAAGGAACTTGATGAGTTTCTAGATGCACTCAATGAGTTGGGGTCAACATGGACTATTGACCTTGACCGTGGTTGATCAAGTTTGACTTTGAGGGTATTTTTGGTATTTTGGATTTTGACAACGTTAGTCTCATGATGGTTTTAGGTAGTTGAGTTGGAGCTGTGAGTTGGCACTTATCTTATCAGCTCAACATTTCTTAAGAGGTGAGTCTCCTCACCATACCAATGGGTCGAAGGCACCAAGGCCGGCCCATTATGTGATAATGTGGTAAGCTAGTGATTATATGGTATGTGGTATGCTAGTTGTCTTTATGATACTTGCATGGAAGACCCCGTGGGGGGCCCGTGACACTTGGATATCAGATCATGTGGGGGAGCCCATGGAATTTTAGGTAAAGACCATGGGGGAGCCCATGACACTTAGATATCAGACCATATGGGGGAGCCCATGACATTCCAGGTAAAAGCCATGGGGGGAGCCCATGACACATAGGTGTAAGACCTTAGGGGGAGCCCACGACATGCTTATATGGTTATATGCATGGCTTATGGGATTGTTATGGATTATATGATTATGTGGATTATATGAGGTATGCTTCGGGGAACTCACTAAGCACTAACTTATAGTTTGTTGGTTGTTTCAGGTACTTTAGGATCTAGGGACAAGGGCCTAGCTTGATGGCACGCCATGCACTCTCTGGCAATTTGTTTAGGGACACTCTAATTTTATGAATAATTTTTCTGATGTTTTGGATTTGAAAACAGTCGTGATTGAAATTTTATAACTTATGGAAATGGAATTTTCTATTTAAAAATGAAAATTTTTATTGAGATTTTGGGTTGTTACATACGCCAATTAAGGGAATATGCTTAAGGATAACGATAATCACCCCAGTACTAGAAATGATCAAGCAAGCTCAGAGTGAAACAATCATGGAAGAGAACCAAAAAAGTGAGAGGATTATGGGGCAAATATCATCTTTTGACATAAAAAATCATGGATTGATAACCCTGCACGACAAAGTATGGGTCCTATATGCTGGTAGAACCCGACAAATATTGACGGATGAGGCGCACAAGTCTAGGTTCTCGGTCTATCGATGGGCTACAAAGATGTATAGGGATCTCAGACACAATTTGTAACATCTTGTTTTGAGGTACTTTCACTTTTGACCCTTATATTGATATTTATTACATTTTGGTCCTTAAAATGTAAGATTTGTGGCTATGAGGGACTACTATTACCATTTTTGGAATTGTGGTGCGGATCCATGTATGTTGGACGTACGTTTTCGTACACTGGGCGTATGGGGTGAAGTCCCAAACCCTAATATTTAGGGTTTGGACCCTCTTTATTCTTCATTAACTCTCAAACCTGGTTCCTTTCATCAGCCTCCATCCTCTCAAAATGTTTTTGCAAACCCTAATCTACTTTGTGATCATTTTGAGCTTGTGTGTGTTTTGTGCCTTTGAAGAAAAAAGAAGGAAGTAGAGACCATCTTGGAGGAGTGAAGCACCTTAGATCCATAATCACATCATCATTTAACATCACTTGGAGGTATAAAGTTATGAACTTGCTAAAGTTATACTTAGATCTTGTTTTGGGCTTGATATTATGTTATTATGGTCCCATATGCTTGGTATTATAAATATAGGTTACTCCAATCCATTTGAGTTGTACTTTCAGAGGTTTCTCGAAAATCCAAACTCTTTGACTTTTTCATCGAAACAATGATTCCATCTGCGAGACGCTTGTTTCAATCCATAAATGGATTTTCTTAAGCTTGCACACTCTATTGGGGTATTTGGCATCTAAAAATCCTTCTGTCTAACACATGTAAACATATCAGTCAGCTTCCCGTTAAGGAAAGCGGTTTTGACATCCATCTGCCAAATTTCATAATCATGAAACGCAACAATGGCCAACATAACCCTAATAGACTTGATCTTGGCCACTGGTGAAAATTTCTCATCATAGTCAACCCCAAGGGTCTGAGTATAGCCCTTCGCAACCAATCGTGCCTTGAATGTATGCATTTTCCCATCCATCTCGGTCTTATTCTTGGAGATCCACTTGCACCCGACTGTCTTGTAACCTGGTACATTGTCAACCAAGTTCCAAACTTGATTGTCGTACATGGACTGAATCTCGTTGTCCATAGCCTCCTTCCACTTTGCAGACTCTGGGTCCGCCATGGTTTCCTTGTAGTTGCTAGGTTCATCCAAATTTATTAATGTACTATCATTGATAAACATATCACCTTCAGCAGTTATATGGAAACCATACAACATAGGTGGAACACTAACTCTACTGGAACGTATTAGAGGTAAGGACTCGTCAACTAGTTCAGCAGGAATCTCTTCCTCAAGTTGAGTGCTAGTTTTAGAGGTTCCTTCATCTCTTGATTCTTGAAGCTCTTCAAGATTAATTTTCCTCCCATTGTCCTCTTGGCATATAAGTTCTCTCTCGTGGAAAACCCCTCTCCTTGCTACGAAGACCACGTTGTCACTAGGTTTGTAGAAAAGATATCCAAAATATTTATGTGGGTAGCCGGCGAAAATACACAACTCACTGTGAGGTTCAAGTTTGTCATGAATCTCTCGTCTTACGAAAGCCTCGTGACCCTAAACCTTTATATGTGCTAACGAGGGAACCTTCCTTATCCACATCTTGTGAGGTGTTTTGGCAACCTTCTTAGTTGGGACTAGATTAAGGATATGGGTGGCAGTCTCTAAGGCATACCCCAAAAAATGAGATAGGTAACGAAGCCCGACTCATCATGGAACGTACCATGTCCAACAAGGTTCTATTGCGCCTCTAAGCCACACCATTGAGCTGCGATGTCCTAGGCGGCGTCAATTGTGAAGCAATTCCACATTCCTTAAGATAGTCGTGGAACTCGATAGTAAGATACTTACCACCCCTATCGGATCTGAGCATCTTTATCTTCCTGCCCAATTGATTCTCCACTTCTTGTTTAAACTCTTCAAACTTTTCAAAGTTTTCCGACTTGTGCTTGATTAAGTATATATACCTATATATGCTATAACTATTGGTAATTGTAACATAGAAGCAATTAGCATCCCTTGGATCTGAAGGGCCTACACACATCGGTGTGTATGAGATCCAACAACCCCTCACCTCTTTCATAAGTGCCGATGAAAGTTGATTTAGTCATCTTTCCAAGTAAACAAGATCCGGACGTGTCATCTGACTTTAGGTCAAATGACTCCAAGACTCCATCCTGTTGGAGTTGGGCTATGCACTTCTTGTTGATATGTCCAAGACGACAATGACACAAGCATGCCTTGTCTAAACCATTAGACGAATTGATATGCAACACATTACTTCCTTAGTTGTCTACAACCATCACAATTTCATATACACCATTACAAGGCAATGCTTCAAAATATAAAGTACCATTATAGAAAGCATCAATAGAACCAATTTCATTATTAAATGAAAATCTAAAACCTTGTTTGTACAAACCATGAAACGAAATAATATTCCTCGTCATCTCTGACGACTAGCAACAATCATTCAACTCTAAACCTAACCCACTACTAAGCACTAAAGAGTAAATCCCAATCTTAGTGATAGGCGACGATTTCCTATTCCCCATTATCAAGTTCATCTTCCCATGCTCCACATCCCTACTTCTTCTTAGCCCCTGGAAATCAAAACAAATGTGAAAACCACATTCTATATCAAGGACCAAAGAACTTGCATGTGAAGAGTTATTAGATTGAATAGTATAAATACCTGTGAAGGAGGTCTTTATCTTCCCATCCTTGATGTCCTGCAAATATTTTGGGCAACTTCTTTTCTAATGCCCCTTCTCGTGACAGTAGAAGCACGTTGCTTCTTTAGAATCGGATGAGGGAGTGGAAGAACCGACTTTACCTTTGGATCCATTTGAGGAGGATCCATCATGGGACTTTACCTTGTGGATCTTTGAGGGAGCTTTCCTCTTCTTCCTTTTTCCATTTCCTATAGCGAGGATGGGGGCAGCAGCATTAGGAGTGGACTCGACAACTTTTCCTTTCAGTCCACTTTCAACAGTTCTCAATAGACCTTGAAGTTTGCTCAAGGTGACTTCCTCTTTGTTCATATGATAAGTCATCTTGAACTGATCATAACAAGGAGGAAAAGACTGGAGAATGATATCAATCGCCAACTCTTCGTCAAAGTTGATTCAACTTGAGCAGACGATCCACATACCTTTGCATACTTTGCAAGTGGCTTGTGATGGACTCTCCATCTTTCAACTTGGTCGTTATCAATGAGGCGACAATCTCGAACCTTTCTTGATGTGCACTTTGATGGTACTTTTTTTTTATCAAATCTTGGCAGATCTCGTAAGGCCAATAGTCCTCGTAGAACCGCTGGATCTCAGGAGTCATAGTGGCTACCATTATACACGACACCTTTGTTGCGTCTTTTTCGTGAGCCCTATACTCAGCTATTTCTTCAGCAGAAGCTTTGGTTTCATCTATTTATTTGAGCTTTTTGTCGAGGACGTATTATTTCTCCTTGTATCGAAGGGCCATGCGAATGTTGCGGATCCAACATTGAAATTGGACCCATCAAAGGTGATCCTCCCACAAACGTTCATAAGAGAAAAAGAGCTTGAGGAGTTCGAGCAAGAAGAGTTGTTTGAACCAGCCATCTGAAAAAGAAAAGAAACAAAGTTTAGATTAGACAAGCAATCCTTAATATAACACCTAAATGAAATATTAAAGCTAGGACCCAACACTATAATTCACAATTCGGAATAGGGATGTCGTAATCTAATTGCAAATTATATGAAGGTAGGTAAAGGACGATTTACCAATTCCACCACGAAAAAGGAAATGAAAAATTAGGTTTTAATTGAAATGAAATTCCTAGATTCTTTTGAGATTCATTGAACTTTTCAATGGTATGTTTAATCTCGATTATACCCTTCAAGTTTGTGACTGGGATACCAAGGATCACAAACAAGATGTGAATAACCATGCAAATTAGCTTGGCACTCTCGAGTCATTTACCACCTAATCAATGTGCCGGTTAACCACACACACTCCATTGATCTATGATAATTCTCGAGCTACGCTTCGCCACCCTTGTTAGTCCAAGTTAGTGTGCCGGTTAACCACACACGCTCCACTAACGACTTTGACAAGGTGCAGAGTGCAATTTCATGGAATAACATCATTTTCACATTTATACTAAAGTAAGTAAGATTGGGAATTTATAAAAACATTTAGTTACTTTATAACTTTCATTATACTTATTAATGAGAAATTAATGTCCTGTCCTACCCGTTCGGCTAACGACCCTCCACCAATCAAGGAAGCAGTGGGTGAGAGTGGACACCCATTCAACTACCATTTTATAGGCAGTTTCCTTATACCCCCTTAGAGATCGGCTTCGTGAATGAGGCATACTAACGGTAAGACCGACTTATCTTATACATATATATGTGCGTATTAAGATTTTAATATTATAATAGTATAAGGGTTGTATTTTAAACAATTAAAACACTAGGGTTTTAGAATTTAGTATTTCAAAATTAAAACTTTTAATCAAATTTTAAGTTCCAAAAATTAAGGGCAAGTTTTGAAACTTTTCCAAACTTCTAGATCAAATTTTAAATAATTTAAACTAATCATATAATTTTAAACATTGTCTCAAAATTTGATCATAATCTTCCAATTAGATAAGGATAATTAATACCATAACAGAAACTTCGAATTTTAATTAGTAAGACAACTTATGGTAATTATCTAAATCTAATTTAGGCCAAAAAATGAAAAACTGCCAACTAACTGGTCTCCACGTCGTGTCATGCCATAACATGTCGTGGAGGACCAACACGTTGTGTTCCACTATGAACACGTCGTGTTCATAAGGCAGAAACAAAAATTGATTTTCCTTTTGTTTTGAACAATTCACAAATGCATCAAATATAACATAAAAACACCCTAAGATCTGATAGTACTGATGGGTTTTGAGCATTACAACATTCCTATGGTGCACATGTAACCCTAATTGCTTTGGATCTGGGTTTTTTCTCAAGTTATACATGCAATTCAATTATCCAAAGCAAGATCCCTAATCTAGCATACAATTTTTGGATTTAGTGAATAAACATAAGTTAGAAGAATACCTTTCTTGTAAACTAGTAATAACAAGTAATCCTTTCCTTTATCTTGACCTTCAAGAGCTTAGTGCCTCAATTGCTGCACCTCTAATGGAGTCACAAACACCACTAGAAATTGGATGAACAAGATAGAGAGATGGAGGCTAGGATTTTTGGTTAGGGTTCTCTTAGAAGCGTAGGGAGGCCGAAATCTGAAAGCCATGGGGTCTATTTATAATTATGGCTGCGAGGGTTTTAGGTGAAACCCTAATTTGAATGCTTAATCCTTAAGCAGCCCATGGACTCCTTCTAGAATACTCCTTGGACGAATTCTATATGGGTTTCCCATAGAATTCATCCAACCTTATTCCAAGGTGACCCATCAGCCTAATTGTAATTATCAGTGATTAGCAATATCATTCCCCGTTCGTTTAATCAGTGTCTTTTAATCACTAAATTAATTCCAGATTAATTTCTGATCAATACTAATTAAATAATATGATTTCTCAATTAATATATTGTTATTATAATATATTAATAAATCATTTATCAACCTCTTTCTCATAATTCATCCTATCAAGTTGCTATGGTGAAGGCAACCCAAAAAGACCATGCTACTATCGGGTCAAATACATACCAATTGTAGTTATGGGCTTAGACACATAATCCAACAGCAATATAGTACCTTTTAGCCAAAGCAATCATCATAAACATGTATAATGCTTAAATCTGACTTCGTACGAAGAAGTTTTACTTCTTCGAAGTTCTGCGATTAAACCAACTCATCTCTACGTACTGTAAAAGTGAATTTTAGATATGTTACTTATTAGCCTAAGCAATCTAAAAGAAAGTCATATAAATCATAAAAATGAGAGCATGCATATAGAAAACATCTAAATGTGACTTCGTATGAGGAAGTTATGATTTTTAGAAGTTTCAGTATAGCAGTGCGCGACTCAGAAACCGAAATCAATATCGGTCCATTGTTAGCCGAAATAATCTAAACGAGAGATGAAGATCTCGTATATACAATTATGTCAATATAAGACAGTCGAGAACAGATGTCATATAAAAGAGATATGAATTTTAAACGGAGTATAGTAGTCTAAGCATTCAAAAAATAATAAATTAAAAATAAAGTGAGAATTACCCGACAGATTCTAAACGTAAGTTGTAGAACTCGTCGATAACTACGCGTGGATATAAAGAACATAACAAATGGTGCTTGTATGAAGTAGTTATGAGATTTTTAAGATCAACATTTTGCATTGCGTGTAGTGCGCGACGCACACAACTTCTAGAGGGCGAAACGTGGCACCCTCCAGTAGCACCCAAGTGCGTGGTGCGCCTCCCCAGAAAACCCCCTATAAATAGCTCTCATTTGTTCCTTCTTTCTCCACACCAAATCCTTCCAACTCTCTCTCTCTCTCTCTCTCTCTCTCTCTCTCTCTCTCCCCAGAATCAAACTTCTAAGGTATTCTTAGGGTTCTGAAGAATCTAACTAGCAAGCTATTATGACAAAGGAGAACCCAACTAATAGGAGTGCTCGGTATCGAAGCCCTTCTAGCACAAATCCTGGTTTTCACTAGAAACTCTCTGTAAGTTAGGCTACACTTACTACGCTTTAAGTGTAACTTATATTTATATTCATAGTCATTATTATGAATGTGAAAATAAAATTTATTAGTAAATATAGTTATAGTATTGGTTGATATACTTATAGGATAAGTTTCTAGAATGGTTTCATTGGCTTGGTTGTTGAATTTCAGAAAAGCTATTTGCTGAAATGGTCCTGCCTCCAAACTATCCTGTTTGGATTATCCTTATTTGATAGAACTCTCAGTATTCATTGGGACTAGTAAAGGATCTAGCTTTTCATTACCAGATTCCCATAGTAATTAATAAACTACATTATTAAAGGTAACTCCTCATTGGCGTGTTGCACACCTGTTGAATTGTCCTGTTAACTGTTAATCATATGAGAAATTATCTAGATGAGTTTTCTCACTATATTATGTGCTCTAGTATATATATATATATATATATATATATATATATATATCCTCTTTATGTTACGATATAGTTTCCCTATAGTATGCCACTAGACTAGCTCTTTTAGTTTTCGGTAGTATTGGATTATTACCTGTTGTAAGATGTCATAAACGAAAACCCATACCTTAAAATGGGATTAGGAAAATAAAAATCGTGATGGAACTCGAAATAAAGTCCTTTATGAAATATTTGGGTGTAGTCACTCTGTTTTTTATGCAAAAACGCATAAATATCATAAATATAAAACTAAAGAGTCAAGAGCTAAAAACTAAACACAAAGTATACATTACTTGGGGAGATTAATATTCTTCACAAACCCACATGGTGTTGAGAGAATTTGTGCCCGCACGACAGAAAGTTGAATACATTTGCAAAATCATAATGGTTTCATATAAACAACAAGTATAAGTTTTTGACTTGTTGCAAAATCAAGCCCTTTTGAATAATCAAAAGTGAATTAAAAAACAAAGTGACCCAAGAGTACAATCACACAAGTAAGAAAGATAAACCGACCTTTTGTTGGTAACCATCACTAATACGTGTGAACTCTTACCATTTTATTTTATGATATGCATATTTAAAACTTTCTTTCTTCAAATAGCATTTCGACTCCATGACTACACTTCAACTTTTCTAATGGTTCAAACATCCTCCCCTTACGATAGAAACCAAAATAGCAGCAACCATATTAGGTGAACAATTATAACCTTTTACATCCATTTACGTCTGTAACATACACGCTCAATTATCATGTTTTGTAGTTAAAAAAAATAATAAAAAAAATATTATGAAATATTATATGATATTGAGCGTTGAGTTCTAACAGATAATTTTTAATAGAAATGAAGTAAAACTATGTTTAGAATCACTCGGAAAATATTGGAAGTCTTATGAGATTCCAATCAAATGTCAAATATTGAAATTTAACATAAATAAAAAATATGAAATAAGTAAAATTTTATTATTGAAAGTTGTAAAGAATCTCATTAGAAACATTTAGGCGAAAACCTCATCGAAATCCGAGTTATAACGAAGAAGTTATGACCAATCGAAGATTCACAACAAAACCGACAAACACTATTTAGCGTAAAAAGTGAGTTTTCGATAAACTACTTTTTAGCTTTAGTGATCTAATCGTAAGTCATAGTATTCGTTAAACCGAGAATTTTCATAAAAAGAACGTCCAAATCTGACTTTGTATGAGGAAGTTATGATTTTTTAAGTTTCGGAATAACACTACACAGCTAAAAACTCGAAATAAAGATCGAGTGAGTTTTAGCAGACACAACCTAAACGAGAATTGAAGGTATCATCAATAGTTGTACAACGGTAAAAAGACAGACGAAAACGGACGTCGAATGAAGAAGTTATGAATTTTAAACGAATTTTCCTTGTGACAACCCGAAATTTCTATTCTATACAACATTTCAATTCAATAGAAGTCAGATCAGTTTCTGTTAACTTTCAAGCTTTTTGGAATAAGTTTGAGTCTTTTTAAGTTAGTACTTCGGGAGATACTAGGAGAGAGTATACTCTAGGGTTAATTTTGCAACAATAATGTTCCAAAAACTCCAAGAGTTTGGAGTTTACGGCCCAAATGGTATTTGGACCGTAAAACCTAGTGACTATATATATGGCACTTAGCCATTTTCACACTTTTTCACCATTTCAAGCTAGAACTCAAATCCTCTCAAGTAGCATCTGACTTTTCCTCGTTGATCTTCAACTTGTAAGTGTTTCTAGCCTTATGAAGTTGATATATTACTTAATCTAGTGATTTAACACACTTCCATCCGTGAAATCATTCCAAAAGGTTAGATCTTCAAGTTTCACCAAGAACACCAAGAACACACACTAGTGTTCTTGGACTTTTAGCACCTTTTCAAACCTATATCTTGTAAGTACTTCTATCCTAGAGTATCTTAAGGCTTGTTACACTTCCGTATATCAAGGAATCACCCAAGAAACACCAAGATCAAGGTGTTTACGGTCCAAGATGTTCTTGAACCGTAAACCCTAAAAAGGGTGCCAAAGTGTGCCCTAGTCCCTTCTAAGTCTTGGAAACTAGCATAGATCCTTTCCTTGATGATCTTAGCACTTGAAAACATCAAAAGACCATAAACCATATGGGTTTACGGTCGTAAACCTAAAGGAAAATGGTCTAAGGACCGTAAACTCCATTTAGGAGTGAAATGGTGCCCTAATAACTTCCATAGGCTTATACTTCAAGTAGAAATGCTTCTAAGGACTTGTAGAGCTTCAAAACAACACATGGTCAAAGAAGCAAGAGTTTACGACCGTAAACTCATGAGTTTACGACCGTAAACTCAATGGGTTATGGTCATAAAACCATAAACTCAAATAAGGGGTTCCCTTGAACCCTAAACTCAATAGCAATGTCCTACAACACTTAGATGCAACCCTTAGGACTTATAACACTTATACAAGGTGTTTAACATGTCTTAGGATGTCTTAACCTTGTTAATTAGTTGCTTAAAGACTAACTGGATACACATATGTGTTATTATATGTTGTCACACCCCCAAAACAGAATGGTGGAATCGTTCGAGGGCGGATGACTTCATGTAGTATCGAAACAGTTGAATACATAGTAAAGAAAGTAACACAACCATCATATATATAATTTGAAAGTTTACATTGTAGAAAAGTACTTGTTTCAAAAGAAATTACAATATGATGTCAAAATGAAATTAAACTAACGCCGCAGCGTCCCTTCTTCAAAAGCAGTAGTTTACCTGTATTACTGAATCCCTGAGAAATACAAGTAGTTTTGAAAGAGTAGGTCAGCATTTAAGCTGGTGAGTTCATAAGTATTTAGTGACAATGTTTGTATGAAATACAATGAAAATGGATTGTACATGTTTAAATGTTCCTAGAAAATCCCATATTTTCTACTATAGTAGATGGTAGTTTAATTGTTCCAAAACTGCAATGCAATAGTGCTTTTCATGCCTAAGATAGTAGGTTTGTGTATAAATCGCTAAAGTATTTGAAAAACCCCGTAAATCAATGTGTTTTTAATACTCCATGTGAGTCTTATAACCATGCTATTTGACCAGGATGCCTATAACAACGTTCTTTAGGCGTTGGAAAGTCATGACATTTGTCACCCCAGGCCTGTCGGCCTAGCTGTAGCTAACAGCTTAGGTGTGAGATTGTCAATCCCGTATAGATCTATATACAAGTATCACGCTCAGCCTACAAGGGATTATGGTATATAATACAGGACTTAAAATGCATACTCGAAAGTACGTGAAATGTCTCACAAAACTTAGTATAAAACAGATTTACGTATGAAAATGTCCATTTGTTCTTGTATATGAAAGTATTTCCTTGATATAGTATTCGTTAGTATGTAAATGTTCATGATTTTCTCGTAAACTATATCTATTATAGTTTCTCAAAATGTGTGTTTCGTTTGTATAGTAAACCCTAGTGTAATGCTCACTTGTTATGAAAAGTATAACTTCTGTAGTGCCATAAATGATCACATATACTTAAAGTATAAACATAGTGTTTATTTTGTATATATATAACAACATATTTCATTTCAAAAGACAAGATATTATCGTGATATATTTTGCGTACGAAAGTTTCCATATAGTAGTTATGAATCACATATGATTCACTTGATAAAAAGTGTATAATGAAACTTTTATGTAACACACGATAATAACCATATGTTTACTTGTATCCCCCCCTTAAAAGCGTATAAAAGCATTTATAAAACATTTAAAAGTGTAGATTATAGGGGTATGAACTCACTTGGTTGATTGAAGATAATGAGATGAAAATTGAGCAGAACTTCGGCTTGTGAAAGTCGATTTTCTCGGGATTCTTGGGAATCTCGGGAATGCAAAACCTTCCTTCGGGACTTGTACGTGAACACCGGGGCTTCAGGAGGGTCTCGGCGGCTTAGAAGCAGAGTTTCAGCACAAGAGAAGAGAGAATTGAGCACTAGAACTCGAAACCATCAGTTTCTATTTATAGGCTGAGTTTTGGGGTCTCACGTTGTGAGTTTTGGGTGTCTCACGTCGTGAGGCTTAGCCTGATCCTCTTCGATGATTGGACGTGGCTGACACGCTGGAACACATCAGTCAGAAACTCACCTCGTGAGGCACCTGACAGCTTCGTTTTTCGTGCCTTAAACTTGTAAAGTCCGTATCTTCCGCGTACGAGCTCCGATTTCGATGTTCTATATATGTAAGCGTAGGTGTGAAAAGGCTCTACAACTCTCGTTTAGACTCCGTCGGCTAGTTTTGACTTTATTTTTATTATATTATTTTTAACGGGCCGGGACACAAAAAGTCCGTTAAAAATCCATAACTTCTTCATCCGATGTCCGTTTTCGTCAGAATTTTCACCGTTGCGCTACTATTGTTGAGACCTTCGATTCTCATTTAGGTTGTTTCGGCCAAAAGCCTCTCGATCTCAATTTCGAGTTTTTAGCTGTCTACTACTATATCCAGATCTTGGAAAAATCATAACTTCCTCATACGAAGTCAGATTTGGACGTTCTTTTTACGTACGTTTACGGTTTAACGATATCTACAACTTTCATTTAGATACTTAAAGCTAAAAACTATTGTATTGTAACTTCGCGTTTTTTGTTTAATCGGTGTTGCTGGTTTTTTGTTGGAAATCTTAGAATGGTCATAACTTCTTCGTTATAACTCGGATTTTAGCGTTCTTAGTGTTTCTGTAAACCTTGACACAATGTCTAGCATAGTAGGTAACCCAATAGAGACTTTTGTACATTTTATTTTCGAAGTTAATTTCATTATTTCAAAAGTGGTTACAATACTTGACTTTTTAGGTCATTACATAGAGTCGAAATATCGGGTTATCACATATGTTAACTAGGATCTTTGAGGGTGTGCAAGTCTTCACTTGACACCTAGCAATCCTATTTCATCAGTTCATCCATACCACTCACTACAGGTGAGTTCATACCCCTTATTTAACCTTTTAAACGTTTTTAAATACTTTTATGGGGGGGGGGGGGGATACAAGTTGAACAATTATAGTTATTATATCAATCATATGTGATTAATAACTACCAAAGAAGTGGTTTTCTTACTTTTCAAACTGTGTTATCAAACTGTTTTGCTTCAAACTATTTTACAAACTCTTTTGCTTGTCAAATACTTTTACTTAAACTCTTTTTATACTTTTATACTGTCAAATGCATGCCTATGTATGTATAGTTATATAATTAATGTTTAAAGGACTTAGGAAGACTAGCTCGCTTTATCTCCTTTTCCTCGTTGGGATGTGGCTTTAGGGCATCGTTTATTCGTCCGAAGGTCGTCTAAATATTAGTTATATATTATGTATACATATATAGACATAAAAGTTCTATCAGTCAATTCAATACCCTTGGGTAGCAAGGGTATACATTCATGTTCATACGTACAAGTCATATTACTAGTAAACTACGATAGGCGTAGTTTAGGAAGTTACTAATACTATTACTAGAACAATGAATCATACAAAGCGTCAGTTCATTCATGAGTCAATACAACTAGTACACATAGTACATTTCAATACTTGCTAGATAGAGAAAGAACACACAATACAACTAGTACATGCAGAACATTACAATATATACAGGCTAGACAGAGAAAGAACACACAATACAGCTAGCACATACATTACGTATACATTCATGCAGTTATGTGAGCCACTAAACGGGGCATGGCACTACCTGCCATGACCGTTTTTGTAACTAGAATCTCCTTAATTGGGGAGCGTATGAGTTTGCATATAGATCTATACTAGATTGACTATCCTACACCTTGCTGCTCGCTACAGTGGGACTTGCAAGTCTATGAGTGCCAAATGTCATTTCTTACGACGTCTTACATCGTCGTTTTTCTATTGAGTGGGTAATATGATACATGCCGAATACATGGTACTTTAAATTACAATTGGTTTAAGGTAGTTAGTACAACAGTAGTTACTAAATATGACACTACAGTACTATAATATTTTTCTCATTACATTCACTTCGTGAACATTCACACGATGCACGATAATGTAAAAAACTATATTTTTGATAAATGATATTCAAAATTGGGAAAATACACACTCTTACAAGAGACACACACATAGACACTAGATGTCTTGGTAGAAGACTACTTTTAGTAGGAAACATAGGGTTTTCTAGGAGAGTTCAAAACATCTTACAAAACATCTTACAACACATCTTACAAATACTTTCATACAAATACAGACACTAATATACTTATGATCTCACCAGCTTTAAAGTTGATCCTCTCTTTCAAAATAACTTGTATTCTCAGGTTACTAGTAGACAGGTACCGGTGCCAGGTTTTGAGAAGATGGAGCTCGTTCAAGACTCATCTTTTATTTTGATATATATATTTTTGGTGTCTATATAACTTGACAGAACTCACTTGTATGAAATTATATTATTAATGAAATGGATGATGTTGTTGCTTGTTTACTACTATTAATTGTTGTGATACTGTACATGACGTCCTCCACCCCAGAACATTTCCGTCGTTCATGGTTTTGGGGTGTGACAGATTGGTATCAGAGCATTGTTTATAGTGAATTGAGTATATCAACCCATAAAAGATATGCAGAATATAAATACAATGGGATTAAAATACTCTGACCAAGAGTTTATACTTTAAATAATAAAATATTTAATTAAGTATACGTGCCTGCATTCATACTAAAATCAGTGTCACTAGGACAGTACGAAAGTATTACGATTGTTGGGCAGCACAAGTAGACTTAGAGACATATAGTCAAAACTGGGAATATATAGCCTGATCAACTATATTATCCGAGGGTTAACTAGCATGTGCCTAAGTGTGGTTGTGAGGTTGCAACAAGTCTAAAAACTTACCTACAATACCACAACGAGAACAATAGAACCTAAACCTAAAATACTATAGGAGTATTTTGTGTTACTATAAGCTACTTATGTGCTAGATTCTTATACCTCTCTTCTCGCGTAGATACAATGTCTGGATTCCATCTTCCCAGAGACCCGTACTACCCCAACCACGGCAATGCAGGATGGCTGGAAGAGGAACCAGAAGATGATCACCCAATCCCTTTGGATGATCATGAAGCTGAAGGCTTTTCTGATGGTTCTGACTCAGAGCTAGAAGTCAACAACCTACACCCAGCTGTTCAAAACCCGAACCCTCGTCCATCATTTCAAGGACCCACACCCCTGTGGGCCACAAACCTGAATAGATGGAGTCAGGAACAAGGGCAACCTATTCCCTACAACGGAGACAAAAGCTTCTACAACCTCACCGAGGGAGGTTCAGCTGACAGAGTCCTACCCATCATAGTTCGTAGGATTTCTCGGAACACAGAGCAGGGTCGAGCAGCTATCGGCCGAGTCATGGAGATTGATGCCAACTCTGGCGTTAAGACAGTCTGCATTTACCAGCTAGACTCCGCTCATGAAAGGACTCTGGTCCACAATGCAGCTCTTCAGAGGGAACTCACTGAAACCCAAGCTGAAGTCAGGGAACTTCGAGCTCAACAAGCAAGATCTGATAGGCGCGTGATGGAAATATAACGTCTTCTTTCGGAGTCAAGAAATCACTCTGGTAGTTCTCGTCGCCGATAGATTCTCATCAACTTCTCTCTTTTGGATATAACCTAGTTATGTAAAACTCTGGTCTAATTCCCTATCTTTGTAAATCTTAGGCCTGTTAGGTCTTGGTTAGGTTGTAGCCCTGTCAAAATTTTCCCATTTTGGTTGATCTAAGGCCTCCTTCTGTTGGCCATTTTTCCCGAACTTGTTACATCTATAATTCCAGTAATATTAACAGGTACCTAGTTTCATGGGAATTATTATCCAAATGTTATCATCTATTAGTTATAGATCTACATTCAATCGTACTGTTGGGCTATGAAGAGTTAGTCCATGAATCATTCTCATCAAGTTTTCCTATCGATTTCTTATCAATATCTTCATCTTTGTAAACTTATAGTTCAAAGATGCCTCCACGTAAATCACCAAGACGCAATCCTCCCGCACCAACACCACCTACTCCTCAGTTTGACACGACCACTCTAAATGCTGCTGTAGCTGCAGCTGTGGCTACAGCCATGGCTCAATATCATACATCCGGTTCCATTGGAGGAGGAACCCCTGTCCTATCTACTCATGGTGAAATCCTTGTGCGCTTGAAAGAGTGCTCCTACAAGGACTTCATCAACAGCAAGCCATTGTCCTTCAAAGGGACTGGCGGAGTCATTGCCCTCTCGCAATGGTTCGAGAAAACCGAATCGGTTTTCGAAATCTGCTCCTGTCCAGAGGAGAGCAAGGTCAAGTTTGCTGCATGCACCTTTTAAACAAAAGCCCTAACATGGTGGAATAGCCATGTTAAGTCACTATCTCTCATAGTGGCTAATGCTATGGGATGGGAAACTTTGAAAGACCTCATGATTGAGGAGTACTGCCCGATGGGTGAGATCCAGAATCTGGAGGAAGAATGTAACAACGTAAATTTTCAAACAAATTTCTCATTTCAAAATAAAGTATTTTCATTCAAACAAGGCATAAAAATTCCAAGTGTCATGTCAAAATACAAATCATATGAATCCCAAGATCACAAAACATCTATCAGTGTGTACAGATCACGCCGGCGCCTTCCCACGGTCCTCGCTAGTACCTGAAACACATACATAACAACTGTAAGCATAAATGCTTAGTGAGTTCCCCAAAATACAACTTACGCACATACGCCTTTCCAGGCCCTGACCTTCCGGTCCCTGTGTCTCAGGGGACTTCCGTCCCTGCTGGGTAAACCTTCCGGTCCTACCCACGCCAACCTTACGGTCCACAACACAACGCCTTCCGGCCCATAACATAATCGTCTTCCGGCCCATAACATATTGCCTTCCGGCCCACATAAACATACATAGCACGCATAACAATTAACTTATCACATTTAGCACATATATCACATATCATATCCGACCTTCCGGTCACACAGTCAAACCCTTCCGGGTACGGTATAGTGAGAAGACTCACCTCGTGAATATTGAAGGCTAGCAAATCCCGAAGTCACTCGTGCTCGATCCGCCGAGCTACAATCTCCCTATAACATCATACATATCTTATTAACACTTTTATCTTCTAAGTTTGACTATCCCTAAGAAGTCAACCATAGGTCAACCCTGGTCAACGGTCAACGGTCAACGGTCAACTTGACCGGACTCGGCAAGTGCTAGGGCGACTCGGCGAGTCTAGACGTCCTCACCAATTCTTTAATATTCCCTTTCTACTCGTCGAGTATCCCCCTTGACTCGACGAGTTCCTCCTGGAAGAATCGCGGGGCCACCCCGACTCAACTCGCCGAGTTTGAAGAACAACTCGGCGAGTCCCAGTTAATCTTCAAGCTACTCGCCGAGTCTGTTCATCGGACTCGGCGAGTCCATGCCATGCAACCGCTCAAACTGCTTTCTAAGGTCAGATCTGCTCCGACCATTCATAGGTCTGGCCTTCCTAGACTGATTCACCACGTAAAGTCCTCATTTCGGTGCTCATAATACACCCCATGACTCATAATTTACGTTTTGACCTAAGGCATAAGGATTCCAATCCAAAACCTCCATTGATTCCCGAAATACTCAGGCATGGGACATTCTGGACTTCCAAGGGTCCCAATATAGGGTTCCAATCGCTTGGGGGACTAAGGAAACACTCAATCTAGCCACAAAAGGGTTCAATAAACCCTAAATCCATATACACATCAACATAGAAGAATGCAACTCGAAAATAATACCTGAACAACGTTGCTCTGTGTCCCCAATCCTCAGAATGTGGCTCCTCTTGCTGTTCCCTTAACCAAGCCTCCTCCTCCTTGCAAAATAACACTTCCAAGATCAATAATGGTCTTCTACCTTGCTCCAGATGCTCACAATCGAATTAGGGTTTCACTCACAGGACTAGGGTGAACAATGACGGCCATAAGGCCCCTTATATATGTCCCAAACCTGGACGGTTAGGGTTTCGCTAAACAGCGCGGACTCGCCGAGTCTATGCCCCGACTCGTCGAGTCCAGTCGCGAACCCGCGACCAGATCCGCGATCCTACTCGGCGAGTCTGAGCTCCAACTCGCCGAGTCCCCTCTTAAAACACCCAAAATCATAAATATAACAATACCTGGAATTCCGGGCTGTTACAAAGAACTGTGGAGCCTAACCATGAAGGGCTCCAACGTAGTTGCCTACACCGCCAGGTTCTGTGAACTGGTGGCCCTCTATCCCAACATGGTTCATACCAAGGGAAAGAAGATCGAAAGATACATATGGGGGCTGGTGCCTCCATTCCAGGGAAATGTGTTGGCTTTAAACCCCACTACATTTGATAGTGACAAGCGATTGGCACAACGGCTCATAGATCATGGGGTTCGTACCCCGACCGCAACAACAACCCTGGCCATCTCAGAACCTTCCAAAACCGCTGACCCAAACGGAAGTTTTGGGAGGACAAAAAGAAGACGAGGGCTGACAAGAAGCAGCAGGTCATGGCAATTCAAGCTGCGATAGCACCTGCCGTTGCTGCTCCGATAAAGCAGTACGCTGGAAGTTTGCCCAAGTGCAACAAATGCAACTTCCACCACGTTGGTGCCTGCGGAGAAATGCAGTGTTTGAACTGCAATGGGAAGGGGCACACTGATCGTTTCTGTAAGGATCCGGCGAAGCCAATCAACCAAGTCCCCGGTGTTGGAGTGGGCCAAACTTGCTACGGATGTGGCGAGGTAGGCCACTTCAAAAGGAATTGCCCGAAGGCAGGGTTTGCTGGTGGAGTGGCAAGAGTTCTGGCCATAGGCCATGAGGAAGCGGTTGCCGACCCCACTGTGGTCACGGGTATGTTTCTCCTTGATAGCTCTTATGCATGCATTCTATTTGATAGTGGAGCGGAGAGGAGTTTCGTGAACCAAAAATTTGCTCATTTACTTAAGCAAAAATCACGAGCACTTAAAGAACCGTTCACTGTAGAAATGGCTAATGGCAAGACAAAGAGCACTAGCAGTATATTCATAGGGTGTACCCTAACTTTAGATAGCCATTCATTTTCGATTGATCTCATGCCAGTCTTAATTAGAAGTTTTGATATCATTATCGGCATGGATTGGTTGAGTCTTCATCATGCCGACATCATGTGTTACGAAAAGGCTGTTCGCCTTAATCTGTCGTCTGGCGAAACCCTAGTGGTTTATGGCGACAAACCCGGCACGAACCTTCGTATCATCTCGAGCATTCAAGCTCAGAAATTCTTGCGAAAGGAATGTCGAGTATTCCTTGCTCATGTGGTCGATGTGAGCCAAGAAACGAAGGACATTCAGAACATTCCAGTAGTACGTGACTTTCCCGACATCTTTCCAGAAGAACTTCCAGGATTACCTCTGCAACGTCAAGTCAAGTTCAGAATCGACTTAGTACCAGGGGCTACTCTCGTAGCCAAATCGCCCTATCGTCTAGCACCTGCAGAGATGCAAGAACTGTCCTGTCAACTTAACGAACTGCTCAGCAAGGGCTTTATAAGACAAAGCTTCTCACCCTGGGGAGCTCCAGTCTTGTTCGTCAAGAAGAAAGACAGATCGTTTCGTATGTGCATCGACTACAGGGAGCTCAACAAACTGACCATCAAAAATCGTTATCCGTTGCCTCGTATCGACGATTTATTTAACCAACTTAAAGGGGCGAACTTCTATTCAAAAATCGACTTGAGATCCGGATATCACCAACTACGAGTGCTAGGGGAGGATGTTCCGAAGACAGCTATTTCAACTTCCCCAAAGCCCCAGGATCATACCCAACACCCAAAAAACGTTTTGAAGTGCCCGAAGACCCGAAAAATTTATCTTTTCGGTTTTGAAGCTCAACCCTCGTAAGGCCCGATTTTCAATAAAGCTCCCGATTTTCATCGAAGAAACTTATTTATTTGAATGAAGTGCTGCCCAAATTGCTATTTTAACCTTCGGTTATTTCACAGTGAGTTCAATATATAGGAACAATTGTATGTTATGTGTTGTATATGCTATGTGCTTTTCCATGTTATTTTCCTGTGTTATTATTTCGTGCTATTTTGATAGCAAAGCTGTACCTTTGGCCATGTGATTAGTGAAAGGACTTAGATTCACAGTGGATTGGTATGTAGCCTTTGGCCGTGTAGAGCATGTCTCGTAAGAGAATGACTTCTACCACTATGGCATTGGCAAAAGGTTAGATAGGGTTAAAAGCCTGAAATCTACCAAAATGTTAATCAGAAATTGTATGTCTTTTGTGCCAATTGGGCCGAAGCTTTATTGATGTATATCAAGCATTGAAATTGTTATGTCTCATTGATTGTATATCTTTGAATTGAATCATCGATTGATATGGAAAGTTTGTCACATGATTCACATATGCCTTTGTTCTTCCTTGTTCCTCTTTGCTTCTGCCATATAAATGTCAAATATTGTAAAGTTTAGAAAGGGGTTCTTTCAATCATGGTATCAGAGCACTAGTTTAAGTGAACTAAATACCACGGACTGGTATTTAGACTTAAACCGTTGGAAGTTCAATATATGAACGAATTCATAGTAAGTATATGGATACAAACCATAGGAAAGACTTAAGTGGGGTATTGGGTAGTGATAAACCCTAGTATTCTAAAATATTACGTTACTTCAAAATTTTCAGAGAATTAGTTTAAGTAAACTAGTAATTTTGAGAATTTCTAGACTTAAACATGGATTGCTAAGTGATGATGATATGATATGTATATGGTATACTTTAGGTTGAATACCTAATGGATACAAGCACTAGAATATTAAGAGGAGATATGCCTTTTATTCTATTATGTGCTAAATGATAAATAAATATAACATGCCTTAGGTTGCTTACCTATATTGCTATTACTTGAGGAAGTTTAAGGTCTGTTGCCGAACTTGGTTTAGAAAAGAAAATTTTATGTTCAGAATTCTAAGAAATTCCGTATTAGAATTGGTATGAAACTTTCGAAGTGATAAAAAGATTTATGATAGTTGATGTCGATAACTTCATAAATAAACGATCGAAGAATATCGTAAAATAATACCTATCAAGTAATATCGTAAATATTGTATTAATACCTATAGAGTGGTATTGTACATTCAAAGTATGTTTGATGATATAATAACATCTTTGGAAGAATGATGTGCGTTTGAAACACGTTTGGGCAAGATGAATATTTTGGTGTAATCCAAGAAGTTGTTCCACCGTTGACCAAATCAAAGCAGTGATTACTTATAGAGTTAGAGGAGCTGAAAATGGTGATAAATATTTCGACAGTATCAAAATTAATGTTGTACAAGATTTAGAAGAATTAAATGAAGATCAAAGGAAAGGCTAATGAAGTTTTCAGACTCAATAGACCAAGACCTTGCCTAACATTATGATGTAGTATATAGTTTGAGTAGTATGGTAAGAGTTGACATGTAATCTTATACAAGATGATCAAACTTAGTATTTAATAACACCAAGTGACAATTGACTTCTATCACATCCTTATGAAAGTTCCATAGTGTGTTATGCCGACTTTAACATACATGATTAGGATGGTTGTGAAAGGCTGAATGACTTACTAGTCAGAGTAAGGTAGAGTATATAGTTGAAGAAGATATACACTCATAGTATTGTATGGGAAGAGATATTGCTGTTAAGAATGACAGAGAACCAAGTCGAAGCTAGTAGAATATGCTGAGATGCAGTTAAAATGCAGACTTCCTAGGATAGATTCCTAAGAAGTAGACTTAATAGATACACCCGTAAGAAGAAAATTTTCGCATATAAAGGAATGACAATGTTATGAAAGGATAATGAAATGAACAAATGTGCATGGGACTTACATAAGTTAGAAGATGATGTAGGTAGTTAGAAACCGTTTGTCTTCACACTGCTAGAGTAAATTTTGGTGTAATATGTCTTGTAAAGTAGACACTACCCGAGAAAGAATTTATATGAAGAATTGGAAGTAAAATTTCTATCGAACTATGAAAAAGTATTAGAATATGCTAGATCGAGCATATACGTGAGAAGAATCCTAGAAGGCGAGTATAGGTAATCCAAGATATGTTTGATAGAAACGCGAAATCCCTAGTTGAGTCTAGGAGAAATTGTTGTATGTACTTGTTTGAACACATTCCTGTGTGGTAAGTTGCTTTGTGATTTTGAATGGTGACTTGGAAAACTGCGAGACAATACTTGGGATGAGTATGAGTAGGTGTGAATAGTAGTAGAGGCCTATACTACTGGAAGCACATGTAACGCCCGCAGATCCGGGCTAGTCAATTTAGAGACAATAAACATCAAAAATGAGTTTTTGATGGAAGATTATTTAGAAGGATTAATCTTAATCAAGTTGTAGTATATGTTACAAGGGTTCAATACATATAAAGAACGCCGAAATCCGAGTTATAACAAAGAAGTTATGACCCGTCGAAGTTTTTCGGCAAAACCGACACGACACCGGGAGATGTAAATAGTGAATTTACGATAGAGGACTTTTTAGCCTTAGTAATCTAAAGAAAATTCGTAGAATATGTTAAAATGAGAGCGTCCATAAAAAGAACGCCCAAATCTGACATCGTATGAGGAAGTTATGATTTTTCTAAGATTTAGCATAACAATGCACAACCTGGAAATTCGAATTTTAGATCGGTCGATTTTCAGCGAAAATAATCTAAATTAGAAATGAAGATATCGTTAATAGGAGTTAAACGATAAAAAGACAGTACAAAAACAGAGCTCATATGCGAAAGATATGGACGAAGCTTGGTCCCTAGTCTTCGAGCGCGATAAATTCGATACAGTTTTGTAAATCTGATATAGAATGAGAATTAGCTGACGGCGTCTAAATGAAAGTTGTAGTACTCGTAAATACCAACGCGTGGATATAAAGAACGTCAAAAATGGAGTTCGTATGAATGAGTTACAAATTATAATAACATATTTACGTATTAAAATAAAGTATATATCATACATACGTACACACACACACACACACACACATATATATATATATATATATATATATATATATATATACAAATGTATATATCATTAGAAAGGAATTGACGATGCGGTTATTATAAGACTAGTGTTGAGTACTTTCGACATTAGTTTAGTACAAATATTGTTAAATCTATTTACAATAGTATTATGAAGGGATGTTTAGTCGTTTATATAACTATAAGGTCATTAAGTAATTATGGAGGGTAGTTTTTGTAAATTCAATTACTATAAATAAGAGGTTTGGGCTCTCATATTTCTTGCACCATTCTCTTGATTCAAGAGTCTTTTTCTTCTTATCCCCCGAACATTTTGGTCCCTCGTGATTCGACTTCTCTTTCTATAGTTTTATTATAGTAAGGTGAGCGTTGAAGCGCTGCACGAATCTTTCTTAAAAAGATTCAGCGACGAAGTTCTGCCCCTGCAGAGCCCGACTCCTAGCTAAACCCCCTTGTAAGTAAGTTATGCTTACCCTATTTTAAATATAGTTTATATTTAAAATTAGTATTGTTATTATGAACTTATAATATATATTTGAGCTATTATTATGACATATATAAGTGTCATTATAATATCTTTTTAACTACTCGCGGTACGGGGAATCTGGTTTAAAGGGCTGCATAGGGTTGTTGGATTTCAAAAGTGCTATATGCCAAAATGGTCCTGCCCTCTGATGTTTTATGTCTGACCCTTGTCTATACATAGTGGTTGGAAAGTATTGTTTAAACGCTTATATAATAATAATAATAATAATAATAATAATAATAATAATAATAATAATAATAATAATAATAAGACTAATAATTAGTCACAGTAAATATTAGACTAAAATCTAGTGGTAATAATACTAGGTTTCGTCGAAGGAAATTATTTTAAAGTAAACGAAGCGATTTCCGAGTACCGAGTCACCACCTTATCAAGTGAGTGCATGGTCCCTTTCGTCTTACACATAGATATGAAGTATTTTATATAAATTACGAGCTATGTGTGCATATTATTTGAATACCTGCTGTCTATGCTGGATGAATGATTTTATACATGTTTTAAATGATTTAAAATATATATTTATTTTATATCTATAAATATGTTGGGATAAAACATGGGTAGATGCAATAGTTGGTATGTGATGAAATAAAATGATGAGAGATAGGTGATGATAGGAAGGTGATGATAATTAGGTGATAGATAGGTGATGATGAATCGGTGATGTAGGATGAAAGATACTATAACCTTCTCTGGCAATTTGGAGATGTAGTCGTATACCAGAGTATAGATGGCGACCACAGACAATTATAAACAACCCCGTGGAAACACAAGCAGGCTCACAACCTGTAGGTGATGAATTACGATTTCAGGCGATGTTGTAACTACATATTCATGTGATGATACTCTAACCCTTACTATGAATTACGAGTTCATGCGATGTTGTAACTACGTATTCATGCGATGATACTCCAACCCTTACTAGGTGCGTATCGATGGAGTAATCCCCGAACCATTATTGTCTGTGTGATGTAGGAGATGATCCTTAGGAAAAGTCCTTAGGAACGGACATATAAGGAAATGAGATGCAAAGAGATGAGAGGTAAATACGATATAGGAGATGAACCTTAAGGTAATACTTTAGGGAATATCAAATGAAGAAAATGAGGATGGGTAATCGGGTTAATTGTTTGGCATGTATTATGTGAAGAAACAAGTTAATTATATTATTGTGGGTTGAAAACCCTATGTACTCACCAGGTTTCCCAACCTGACCCACTCAGTTTATTTGTATCACAGGTAATGATATGAAGTTACATTACACTGAGAGATTAAGGAGATGTAAATCACTAGTGATAATGAATGTAACTTCTGTTTATGCTTATGTTTCTGTATTGACAATGACATCCCAATGTTTTAAAATAAATAAAAAAATACATTTATTCGAAAATGCTTTGATAACGTATTTATCATGTTTTTCTGGGAGCAAATTCCGCAACATTTTTATAAAAAGGGTACTCTGATTTTTATAAAGCATAAACATAATAGTCTTTTCTGGCCGTGAAAATGGGGATGTCACAGCACAGGGCTCACACTTGGATCAGGGAAAGTCACAAGGGTACCAAGAAGTTAGTAATTGATTCTGTTTTATTCATGTATGTTGTTACCATCGTTTCGGTAATGACTCGGAAAATGATTGTTTTTCCGACCCTAGTGGTCATATCAAACAGAGTCCGAAAAAGACGAGTAGGTTACATGGTTCAGAAAACCAAGATTGATGTAACATCCAACTTAATCTAGGAGATTGAAATGAAAGATAATCGAAGCGACCAATAGAAGTATCACGATCACCGTTATAGTAAAGAATTTTGTAGCCAGAAGTGCTACATTCTAGAATGTGATTATATTACATTAGAACATGAAGGAAGGTTACTTACGTAATAGTATTTGACTATTAGAGATGAGAGTTTGGTTCATTGTGTGTCTTTTGCGTTATGCAACCAAATGTCATTAGAATATGACAATTCGGGTTGTTATTATAATAAAAGTAAGACCTTATCCTGGATTTAGTCTATAAATCAAATTTAAGAAGGAGCAGGAGTCTGCAATGAGAATTGAGTTTTAACTCAAAGATTAGGACCGAAGGCCTAATAGAGAATGAAGAGCGAGTGCAGATTTAAAGACCACCATCAATTAAGAGGTTTGGAGAGTTTGACAATCGTTTAGTTAAAGGTCGTACATTTCAGATTACCATAGAGGAGGCACACGAGAACCCGAATGTTGTGACTGGTTCATTTCTCGTCAACTCTAGACTTTCTCATATATTATTTGATTCTGGTGCCTCAGATTCTGTTGTGTCTCATGAATTCGCGTATTCCTTTCAAATTGCTTGTTTTACATTCGCCAAATCATATCATGTAGATACCGAGGGAATTGTATCATTACTTGCTAATAAAGTCTATAGAGATTGTGTCATAGAAATTGAAGGTTATAGTTTTCTTGCTAACTTGATTTCTATCTCCTTGCCCAATTTTGATATTATTCTCGGCATGGATTGATTATTAAAGAACCACGTAGAACTCTTGTGTTACGAAAAGAAAATACGAATTCCTATTGATGAAGAAAATTCTATTTTATGTCATTAGTAAACAAAGACTTAAAATCTTAAAAATGATATATTTCCTAAAAACTCGTAAACTTACATCGAATGAGTATTCTACTTATCTAGCCTATACAGTTGATACCTCGAAAGAGGAGAAGAAAACTGTAAATGATATTCCTGAATATCCTGACGCTTTCCCCTTTGATTTGCCTAGAATATCCCGGATAGATCCAATAGAGAAATATGCACAAGTATACTTGGATTAAACTGTTGCAAGACATGGTTTGCCGCTAAAGATTAATTCCAATCGTGATAGTAGCTTCACTTCTCATTCTCGGACAAGTATGCAATGTGAATTGGGATCTCGTGTTACTCTTAGAACAACTTATCATCCCCAGACAGATGAAGCACTATATGTGCGTAAATGTCATACTCCATTATGTCGGCATGATGTAGGACAGAAAGTCCTTAGCGACCCTGAAATGATTCAAGACACCACTGATAAAATTCAAATTGTACAAGAAAGAATGAAAGCAGCCCAGGATTGACAAAAGTCCTATGTAGTAAAGAGAAGACGACCTATAGAACTACAGGTGGATGAATTTGTAATGTTGAAGGTATTCCCATGGAAAGGCATTAAGCGATTTGGGAAGAAAGAAAAATTAAGTCCTATAATTTTTGGACTTTTCAAAATTTCTAGAGAATTGGTATACAAACATAACGCTTGAAAATTGTCGGAAGATTCGACAAGTATTCATGATGTGTTTCATGTAAGTTATCTGTGTAAATGTTTAAGCATATATGATGAAACGGTTCTGTTATCCGAGGTTAAACTGGATAATAAGTTAACATATGTATAAGAGCCTGAAGAATCGTAAACGAAAGAGCGACTAATCTATGTAATAAAGAAATAGAGTTCATGCTTTTCAAGTGGAAACACCATCGAGGCCCAAATTATACTTGGGAAAATAAGAATGAGATAAGAGCAAAATATCCCCCATTTGTTTTAATCGCTGTAATTTCGGGGACGAAATCCTCAAAAGGAGGAGGTATTTGTAACATACACGTTCAGTTATCGTGTTTTGTAGTTTTAAAAAAAAATTAATAATAAATAATATTATGAATATTATATGATATTAAGCGTTGAGTTCGAACAGATAGTTTTTACTAGAAATGAAGTAAAACTATCTTTAGAATCACTCGGAAAATATTGGAAGTCTTATGAGATTCCAATCAAATGTCAAATATTGAAATTTAATGAAAATATAAACTTTAAAATAAGTAAAATTTTATTATAGAAAACTGTAAAGAATCTCGTTAGAAACATTTAGGCAAAAACCTCATCGAAATCCAGGTTATAACGAAGAAGTTATGAACAATCGAAGATCCGCGACAAAACCGGCAAACACTATTTAGCGTAAAAAAATGAGTTTTCGATGAACTACTTTTGAGCTTTAGTGATCTAAACAAAAGTCGTAGTATTCGTTAAACTGAGAATTTTCATACAAAGAACGTCCAAATCTGACTTCGTATGAGGAAGTTATGATTTTTCTAAGTTTCGGAATAACAGTAGACAGCTAAAAACTCGAAATAAAGATCGAGTGATTTTTAGCCGACACAACCTAAACCAGAATCGAAGGTCTCGTCAATAGTAGTACAACGGTAAAAAGATAGACAAAAACGGACGTCAGATGAAGAAGTTATGAATTTTAACGGATTTTCCAGTCCCGGTTTGTTAAAAATAATAATATTAAAAATAAATCCAAATTTAGCCGACCGAGTCTAAATGAAAGTTGTAGATTATAATCTCGCCTACACATGCATATAAAAAACGTCGAAGATGGTGCTCGTATGCGAAAGTTGTGGATTTTTGAAGATAGGGACACAAAACCCAAGAAATCTCGCTTGGATAAGGTCAAAATTCGGACACGTCACCCGGATCCTCGCATCTTGCCCCGTGTCTGACCCGCGTGTCGCTACCCCTCGCATCTGATGGCGCGGCCTAGTCCGAGACTGATGCGTGTCTGACGCATGTTACGTCCGAGCTCCGATGCCTGGCACCCTCGCATGCGAGCCACGTGCCCCCTCCTCGGTCCGAAGTTCACCCTATAAATAGGAGGGTGCGAACCCTCCCGGCTAATGTTAGAAATTCTCATATTTTTCACCCCGAAACCTTTATTTTTGCTTTTCCAACTTCCCTAAAGCCTCGGGATCATACCCAATATCCGAAAAACGTTCCGAAGTGCCCGAAGACCCCGAAAAATTTATCTTTTCGGTTTTGAAGCTCAACCCTCGCAAGGCCCGGTTTTTTAAAAAGCTCCCGGCTTTCATCGAAGAAACTTATTTATTAGAACGAAGTGTTGCCCAAATTAGTATTTTAACCTCCGGTTATTTCACGGTGAGTTCAATATATAAGAATAATTGTATGTTATATGTTATATATGCTATGTGCGTTTCCATGTTATTTTCCCATGTTATTATTTCGTGTTATTTTGATAGCAAAGCTGTACCTTTGGCCATGTGATTAGTGAAAGGACTTAGTTTCACACTGGTATTGGTATGTAGCCTTTGGCCGTGTAGAGCATGTCTCATAAGAGAATGACTTCTACCACTATGACATTGGCAAAATGTTAGATAGGGTTAAAAGCCTGAAATCTACCAAAATGTTAATCAGAAATTATATGTCTTTTGTGCCAATTGGGCCGAAGCTTTATTGATGTATATCAAACATTCAAATTGTTATGTCTCATTGATTGTATATCAATCATCGATTGATATGGAAAGTTTGTCACATGATTCACATATGGCTTTGTACTTCCTTGTTCATCTTTGCTTCTGCCATATATATATATATATATATATATATATATATATATATATATATATATATATATATATATATATATATGACATAACGTTATATTGTATCTATTATTGAACTCACTAAGCGTCACCGCTTACCCTCTCAGTGTTTAAATTATTGCAGGTGATAAACATCCAGTATAGACATATACAGTTAGAAGATTTAGAATAGTTAATAATATTACTTTTGTATTTAGTGATCGTGTATGTATAAAATTATAATATCTTGGGTAGTTATGTAATATACTAAAACTTAGTCGGTTTGTATCCAGTCTTTTATAATCAAATTATCAATGTAAAATATTATTTATGAATATTCATGTAGTATGTTTTGAAGTAACTTGGAGTAATAATGTCTTTAGTATGAAAGTTTGGGTCTTTCAACGTCATAAGAAACACTTGGAACACATATACGGTAGTAGCAACTAAAGTAACATATTGAGATTCACGTGTCTCTAAGTTTCTTGTTTTCCAAGATTAATTTTTCTCTAAGTATTAGTATTATTATCAAATGAGGATACTTATTATTTCCTTTTTATAAACCTTATGTTCGACTATATATAGCCACATCTCTGTAATCGTTTTTGATTATTAAGAAAGAAACAAATTCACAACCAAATTTTATATGGTTTCAGAGCAAAATCTGGGAATCATATCCTAGTTTGCTTTTAAACAATGGCTGGATATATTCCAGAAAGCTCGAAGAAGGAAAACACCACCATCGATATTATGACACCATACTTCCTCACTGCTGCCTATCATCCCGGGCAAAACTTCATTGGTGAAAGCTTGTTACGTGATGGAAACTAGTGATTGGCAAAGCGAGATGACAAACGCTTTATTTGGCAAAAATAAATTCGGGTTCGTTGATGGTTCATGCCAATGCCGGCGGAAGATGCAACTGACCTAATGAATTAGAAACGTTGCAACGCCATGGTACGAGGATGGCTCGTTAGTTCTACGGAAAAAGAAATCAAAAACAACGTAAAATATGTGATAAAGGCTCATGATATATGGGTCGACCTTGAAGAAAGGTTTGGGAAAGAAAACGCTCCTAGAGATTACGAACTCAAACACACCGTCACTGCCATCCGTCAAGAAGGAATGACGGTATCGGCGTACTACACCAAACTACGAAGAGCTTGGGACAAAATTCAAGCAATCAGTCAACTTCCCACGTGTAAATGAAGTGGTTGTACCTGCGACATCTCCAAAGAAATTTCAAAGCTACGTGAATAGGAGCATCTCTATGATTTCTTAATGGGCTTAATGAAGAATATAATACCGTTAAAACTCAAATCCTAACTACCGAACCTTTACCCACACTAGGAATCGCATTCCACCCTGTAAGACAAGACGAACAACAACGAGTAATTAGTCTTGCAAGACATACCTCGAATGAAGTAGCTGCCTTTCAAACGATGGGGATAAATGAAAGAAGCAGCCTCCAACAAAATATAATGCTAAAAAACGAGATGACTGCGTTAAGAAAAATGACGACAAATGGTGCAATCATTATCAAAAGTTGGACACACCATTGAAGGTTGTTTCGAATTAGTAGGATGTCGAGATTGGTGGAATGTTCAAACTACAAACATCAAAACTCAACCTAGAGAGCCAAAATCACAACCATGTGCTGCAAACATTACTAAAACTGAAGAACAAAACATCACAAAGGACGAATACAATGAACTCATGCCAATGCTCCGAATGATGAAAGCTCACGCACACACACCCGATGCAAACATGGCTGGTAAGACTTTTGGTACTCCAAACTTAAATTTGGTAGATATGTCTAAAAACTCATGGGTAATAGACTCATGGGCCAGTGAACATATAAATGCACATAAAAGTTGGTTGAAAAATATTAAAATTAATAAAGATGTTGCTACTGTTACCATTCCGAATGTTGAAAACATTCCCGTAGAAGGAATTGGTGACGTTCAACTTTCGGATGGTTTAAAACTAAATCACGTCCTTAACATTCCCTACTTCAAATGCAATTTAATGTCTGTTAGTCGTCTCACACGAGATCTACAATGTTCAATAACTTTTCTTCCAGAATTGTTTCATACATGACTTGCATTCGAAGAATGATTGGCACGGGTAAGGAATGTGATGGCTTGTATTACTTAGAGCGTTCAAAAGAAATAAAATGGCAATGGCGGTTTTGAGTAAGCAAGCTGCATGGAACAGAAGATTAGGACATGCTTCGAAAGAAGTTTTTAAGAAAATTCAACAAATAGATATAGATAATAGTAGTCATTTTTACGATTCTTATATTAAGGCCAAACAAAATAAATTACATTTTCCTATTAGTTTTTCTAAAATAATTGAATGTTTTGAGCTGATTCATCTTGATATATGGGGTCGTTACTAATATGATATGCTAAATGGGGATTATTATTTCTTATCTATTGTTGATGATCATAGTAGAGCTGTGTGGGTTTATTTAATGAAAAACAAATCTGAAGCCTCTTATTCCCTCACGTTATTTTACAACATGGCCAAAACCCAACTCAAAAAAACATCAAAAGGATACGAAAAGAATAATGGTTCAGAATTCAAATCATGAAACATGTTGGATTTTTACAAAGAAAACGAAATATTATTGGAAACATCGTGTCCTTATACTCCTCAACAAAATGAAGTTGTTGAGAGAAAACATCGACACTTACTTGACATAGCACGGGCTCTCCGTTTTCAAGCATCTCTACCAATAGAATTTTGGGGTGATTGTGTATTAACAACATCATACATCATCAACAAACTACCAACCAAAGTATTAGAAGAAAAAACTCCACACAAAAGCTTACTTGGAACGACACAATCGTATAAACGTTTAAATGTTTTTGGTTGCCTTGCTTATGCCTATGATTTCTTAGGAAAACAACATAAATTCGGCGAAAGAGGGAGGCCTTGCTTGTTCTTAGGATACCTAATGGGACAAAAGGATACAAACTTTATGACCTTAAGAGTGAAAAGATTTGCATAAGCAGAAATGTTACTTTTGTTGAAGATGTATTTCCCTTTGGAAACAACTACGAGATGAATAAATATACTGAAAAAAAACATGGATTTTGCTGAATCTTTACAACAAATTCAACTAGAGATCGACAACAACGTTTATTCAAAAGACAAAGATTCTCATGAAGCTATCATTTATTATGACTCACACACCGAGTTACATTCTAATCAACCAAGAAACGAAGAAACATCAAGAGACAAAGAAATTCCAAGACATGAAGAAATGCCATGGCATGAAGAAACACAACTTCCACCGGTGAGACAAAGCTTCCGGCCTAAAGCTACAACAAAACATTTAGAAGAATTTCCCATGGAATTACCACCTTCCTTAGAGCATTCGAAAACCACATCCACAACACATCCTTTCTCCAACTTCGTTTCATATGAAAAGTTCTCTAAGTCACATAGAGCTTTTCTAGCTTCCATTACTTCTCATGATGAACCCAAGAATTTTGCTCAAGCGGATTTAAATCTAAAATGGAGAGAGGCTATGAGTAAAGAAATACAAGCACTTACAGAAAAAGGACTATGGATCTTAACCGATCTTCTTCCCGGAAAGAAGGCAACTGAATCAAAATGGGTCTACAAAATAAAATACAACCCAGATGGGTAAATTGAATGATATAAAGCTCTTTTAGTTGCAAAAGGTTTCACGTAAATTGAAGGAATTGATTTTCATGAGACATTTGCACCGGTTGCCAAACTTGTTACTGTTAGATGTGCTATTGTTGTAGCATCCACGAAAAATTGGGAAGTACACTAATTGGATGTCAATAATGCTTTATTACATAGAGATCTTGATGAAGAGGTGTACACGAAGGATCCACAAGGTTTCAACAAAAGGCGTGAAAATCAAGTTTGCAAGTTACAAAAATCAGTTTATGGATTACGACAAGCATCTAGAAATTGGTAACAAAAATTCACTAAAGCTTTTATAAGTAATGGATTTCGACAATCAAATGTTAATCACTCTATGTTCATATTTCGAAAGGGTGATATACATATTTTGGCTCTCATATATGTTGATGATGTGCTTCTAATGGGAAATGACCGTGAGAAAATAAAAGATGTCAAGCTACATTTACACTCTCCTTTCAGTATAAAAGATCTAGGGGTTCTCAAATACTTTATTGGTATTGAAATAGCTCAGTCATAAAAAGGTTTTTTCATAAGTTAGAAAAAGTATACTTTGGATATACTGAAAGACAGTGGCACTCAAAGATATCGACCTAGTAATTTTCCTATGGAACAAAATTTATGCTTACATAAAAATGATGATGGTTCTGATGTTGATACAACGTTTGGTGCGGCACTTGCTCTATGTAAATGTAACTCGTCCTGATATCAACTTTTCTATTAATCAACTCAGTCAGTTTTTGAGTCATCCAAAAAGGTCAAATTGATGGATGCAACTTTTGAGTTTTATGGTATCTTAAAGCTACTCCGGGACAAGAATTGTTTTTACCAGATTCAGGAGATCTTAGTTTAATTGCTTATTTTGATGCCAGTTGGTTAAGTTGTCCATCCACCAGAAGATCATGTACATATTATTTTATTAGCTTAGGTGGGGCTCCCATATCTTGGCGTACTAAGAAGTAGAGTGTAGTTGCGAGGTCTTCTGCTAAAGCGGAATACAGGGCGATGGCTAGTATTGTTTGTGAAGTTTTATGGCTTCCATGGCTTTTAAAAGATCTAGATGCAGTACAACTAAGTGCAACTCCTTTATCATGTGATAACGAAGTAGATAAGCATATAGTAGTCAATCCAGTCTACCATGAAAGAACAAAACACATCAAAATGGACTGTTATTTTGTTGGGAACGTGTAAATAATGGTGATGTAGTACCCTGTCCTATTTGAACTAAGTTCCAGACTGCAGATATATTTATAAAGGCAATGGGAGCTAAACGTTTTACATTTTTGCGTGACAAATTTGGTGTTTGTGATCTTCACATTCCAACTTGAGAGAGAGTATTGAGATTCTTGTGTCTCTAAGTTCCTTGTCTTCCAATATTACTTTTTCTCTAAGTATTAGTATTATTATCAAATTAGGATACTTATTATTTCCTCTTTATAAACCTTATGTTCGGCTATATATAGCCACATATTTGTAGTTGTTTTTAATTATTAAGAAATAAACAAATACTCAACCAAATTTTATATAACATAACAAAAAATTCCAAAAACCAAACATATTTTATTCAATTCCTTGTGAAATAAACCAAACATTCATCAAACACTTCAGGGGCGGAGCTAGAATTTTAGATTAACGGGGGCTAAGACGTGCATCATAATATATATATATATATATATATATATATATATATATATATATATATATATATATATATAAACCATTTGAATGAGATATCTGTTTATACTTTACGTGAATTTATAGTCATATCATAAAAAAATTGTAATAAAGAAAGTAATAATACATACTGCAATGTTACTTGTTTAGTTATATGTTTGATGTTTTTTGAAAAAGTTAAATAATAAATAATGAATAATGTATAACAAAACATTAATATCCACTAACATTAATTACAGTTAAATGCATACCAAAGGAGATGAAGTATAATTGACTGTGGGCTTTAACTATAATACACTAATACCAATCGAGTTAGGGGGGCAAAACACCCAATAGCCCCCCTGTTGGCTCCGCCCCTGAAACACTTGACGTGCATCAAAACTCACAGAAAATACCAAATATTGAAATACACACTTACATGTTACGAAAAGCATTTTACCCTAACATCATTAGACAAGATTATCAGAAGGTCCAATGCCATCTATTATAGAATGCAATTATAAGTGACCAGAACTCCATTAGGTGTCTTCGAATTTGAATTTGAATCATTATATCAAAAGGAAAATAACAAAGCTTATCATAAAAATTGAACATGTAAATAAATATCACATTTAAATGATTTAAAATGAATGAAAATGTTATAAGCTTTTACCTTGAATAATATATGGGTGAAGATGCGGTGCATTTTAAAGAGATATGATGAATACCTATCCAATCAAATGGTGTCGGGACAAAAGCACATCGAATCGCTAACATCTACACCAAAATTTTTGTTGCTTGATCAACTCTTCATCTTCGTTGTTATGATGCCCTTAACTTTTTGTCTGTGGCGTGGAAAGATAATAAATTTAAAAGAATAAATAAGAAGGGTGTTGAGAATTAAATAAAATATATGATTTGCTTCCATTTTCAAGCAATTTTGCTGATTGTTAATCGATGATTTGTCACTGATTTTAAGGGTGTGATTGCTATCAAGTTGAGTGAATCCAATTTTGCTGATCAATACATGTTTAAGTGGGAAAATAAAAAAATTGGGCTAGCTAAGAAGATGACAAGTGTCGTAAAAACTATTCTTTTATTAAAATAGAGATGTTTGAAAAAACTCATATTACGTTTTATCATGAAAGAAAATACATTATCTTTTACCTATCAATGTTTATCTAAATTTTCAATAAAAGATTATTAATAAAATAATAAGTGAATTAAGACGATAACTGATGTTATAAGATGTTATAAGAGGTCAAAAGTATAAGGTATTAGGGTTCATGTGAATAGCTAACTACATGTATTTTTAATTATGCAAAACAATATACAGAGGAGGCTTATATAGTCGTGATATACAATTGTCTAGGAGCTAATTTAGGATCTAAATTTGGTACATATTTGATGAGGGATTTACAATTGTCATACTAAAGATAATGGTAAATTAAATCTTTTAGATTTAATTATCCTTGGGTCGTAATACTCCCTCGCAAGATGGAGGATCCGTCGGAGACTCCAATCTTGGAACGTAGACGAACAAACAGGCTCTGACTGAGGGGTTTGGTGAGAACTGATCGTTAGAGTTGATATGCAGAACTTTTAAAGAGCCAAAAACAACTTTCTCACATACAAAATGATAGTCCAAAGCTATATGTTTCATGCGTGAATGATAAACCGGGTTAGCACATAGATAGGTGGCTCCTGTATTATCACAAAAAAGTGTAAGAGGAGAGGATTGCTGAACACCAAGTTCGTGAGTAAGTTCTGAACCCAAGAAACCTCGGTGGCTACATTTGCTAAGGCTTTGTATTTTGCCTCAGTGGAGGAACGAGAAACAGACTTCTGACGTGCTGATTTCCAAGAAATAATGTTAGATCCTAGATAATGAATGTAAGCAGTGGTAGAACGACCTCCATTCAAGGTATCTCCCCAATCAGAGTCAGAGAATGCTTTTAGGTCAAGAGAGGAGCCTCGTTTAAGATATAACCCATGATGGATTGTACCTTTTAGATAACATAACACCCATTTTAGCGCCTGCCAATGATTTTCTGAAGGAGAGTGCATAAATTGAGCTAACCGGTTAACAACGAAGGAGACATCTGGTCTTGTAAAGGCCAAGTATTGGAAGGAACCGACCAATTTGTGATATGGATTTGGATCAACGCTTGGTGACCAATCCATGGGGTGAAGAACCTGAGAAGAGTTTAGAGGAGTAGCCAAGTCTTTAGTACCATCCATATGAAATTGTGTTAAAAGATTTTGAATATGACGGTTTTGGGATAGGAAGAGGCCATTAGTATTGGGAATAACTTCAATTCCAAGAAAATGATGTAGGGGTCCCAAGTCTTTGATGGAAAACCGATTTGATAAGGTGCTAATAAAGTGAGTGATGAAATTGTTATCTTTACCTGTGAGAACGATATCATCAACATATACCATGAAAAAGCAGAAGATTTTATCATGATTGTAGATAAAGAGAGGGGCATCAGCTTGTGATTTGTGAAAACCACAAGTAAGAAGGAAAGATGTTAATTCTATGTACCATGCCCGTGGTGCTTGTTTCAAACCATAGAGGGATTTTCGTAGTTTGCAGATATGATTGGGAAATTTAGGATAAATGAAGCCCCGTGGTTGAGTCATGAAGACTTCTTCATGAAGTGTCCCATGAAGAAATGAATTGTTGACATCAAGTTGACGTAGGGTCCAATTGTGTGAAAGAGCTAGAGATAGAATGATACGAATAGTTACAGGTTTCGTAACGGGGCTAAAAGTCTCAAAGTAATCTCTGTCATGTTGTTGTAGAAAGCCTTTGGCAACCAAGCGGGCTTTATATTTCGATATGGTGCCATCCAGATTGTGTTTCACCCGAAAGACCCACTTACACCCGATTGGATTTTGTTTGCCACGTGGAACTAACACCCAAGTTACATTTTGCATAAGATCATTAAACTCCTGGTCCATTGCTTGCCGCCACTTGGGATCTTTGAGTGCTTGGGTATGTGTATGAGGTTCAATGGTATCAGGAATGGGATGAAGGGGTTGTGGTGTTAATGAAGGATTTATTAAAGTATTTAGGATTTTTCTTTTTGTTATGGACAGACTGAGGAGAGTGATCTGGTGTCATTGGTGAATCAACAAGAGGTGAGACAAGTGATTCATTAGGAGAGACATCAGAAAGGGAAAATGATGGTGGTGATGAGGCTGGAGTGGAAATTGGTCTGGTGTTGTGTCTGGAGTAGGTGAGACGACAGGTGGCAGGAGATGCAGGGTGTGTTGAAGAATGGATAAGAGGAGAGGAGTTGTTGGCCAAATGAGAGGCTATGTTTGTAGAATGGGAATTTTATAGAGGATGAATGTCTATCGAAGGAGACAAAGGAGGAAGGAGTATGGTGGAATTGTGATCAGTCTTGGTTGAATATGAAAGGGGAGGAGGCTTCGGTGGAAGGGAGGACATAAGAAAGTCATCAGGTGTGGGTAAGGGTCTATTGGAGGTTGAGAGTGAGGGGAACTGAGTGTCAACAAACTGAACGTGGAGTGAGTGATACAATTGCTGGGTAGTGGGATCATAACACTTGTAGGCTGATTTTGAGGTATAATATCCACGGAAGAGGCAAGGAATGGATCTATGTTGGAGTTTAGAGGTGGTATAAGGTTTCAACCATGGATAACACAAACAACCAAAAGTTTTAAGTTTGTTGTAGTTTGGAGATTGACCAAATAGATGTTCATAAAGAGTATGGTTATTGAGAATAGGTGTGGGAAGCCTATTGATTAGGTATACTGCCGTTTCAAAGGCGTGAGACCAAAAGTTTAAGGGAAGTTTAGCACAATGAAGAAAAGCTAAGCCCGTTTTAACTATGTGTCTGTGGTGTCGTTTAGCTATACCATTATACTCAGGTGTATGAGGAGGAGTGGTGTAGTGAGAAATACCATGTGTTTTTAAGAAGGATGAGAGGCATATGTATTCGCCACCATTATCAGTAAAGATTGCTACAATGGGTGTTTTAAAAAACTTCTCAACCAAGAGTTTGAACTGAGGAAATATGATGGCTATATCAGATTTCTTTTTCATTGGATAGAACCACACATATTTGGAGAAATAGTCCACGAAAATGACATAATGGGTGAGACGGTCAATGGAGTTTTGGACAGGTCCCCACACATCAGAGTATATCGATTGTAATTATTTTGTAATGATAAATGAGTTGGCGCCAAAAGGTAATTTATGACTTTTATTAACTGAACAGGATGAACAATGCATATCAGAAAGTTTAGAGCTAAGGCCTAATTTTGAAAGGATTCCCTTGAGAACTCTGGTAGAAGGGTGGCCGAAGGTGTGATGCCAGTGGAGTGGTGAAGCTTTGATGGTGAGGTTGAGTTGTAGATTGGATGGTAGTGTGGCATGATAGACATCTTCATGGTTCTCCCCCCGCATGAGATGCGCCCCCATGCAAAGATCCTTCACAACAAAATAAGAGGGAAAAATTTCAACAGAAACCCGATTAGATTTGCATAGTTTGGCCACAGAAATGAGATTCTTTTTTAGTTAGGAAACACATAATACATTGGGTAGTTTTAAAGTTTTAAGTGGTGTGTTAATGCATTTAGAACCAACATGTGAAATTTGTAGACTGTTACCATTACTAAGAACAACTTCGTCTGGTCCACCATAGTCCGAGATATTTTGGAGAGTAGAACGATCACCTGTGACATGGTTAGAGGCACCACTATCAAATAGCCAGGGTGATGAGATAGTAGGTGAACCGAACACAGTGACATTAGCGACAAGATTAGGTGGCTGCGAATTGTTGATAATGATATTGTTTTCTCTTAGGAATCGAGATAGCTTTCGACAATCACGAGTCATGTGACCTGGGATGTTACAGAATTGACAAAAAAAATTGTTTTTGTTTGGGCGACTACCTCCAGATCCTAGTGAAGACCATTAGTTACGTTTGGTTGGGCTGCGTTGCTGATTGGAAAATCGATTGTTGGGGCCACGTTGGGATATGTTTGATTGTCGCGAAGTGTAAACGATAGTGGTTATCACCGGGTCAGAGGAGGCAGTGTGTTCCTTAAGGGCTCGCTCACAGTCACTTAGTTTGTTAAACAATTCAGAGTAGGAGAGTGGTGTTTCACATACTTTGATAGCAGCTACAATGGTTCCATATTCATCACCAAGTTGTGACAAAATGTACACCAATAGGTCTTCTTCTGTGATAGGACTTTGGGCGAGTGCCAAGTCATCAACAATGACGCACATATCTTGAAGGTATTCAACGATTGAACGATTGCCTTTTGGGTTTTTGACAAGCTTAGACTTGAGAGAGATGACACGAGATCTAGAGGCACTAGCAAAACTAGCATTGAGTCGTTCCCATGCTTCCCGTGAGGTAGTAGATGATGAAATTAGGGGTTGGATGGAATCATAACAGCAACCAAGAATAGCACTGATGATTGTTTGATCCTGGCGGTACCAGGAGATGTATTTTGGGTTTGGTTTAGGACCATCTTTTCTTCAAGAAATCGCTTTGGAGGATTTTGATTGCCAGTGATAAATTGGTCAAGTTCAAGCCCAATTAGGGCAGATTCAACTTGACGACGCCATACTGGGAAGTTGTTGGCGTTCAACTTAATTGGGAAGTGTGTTACAACATTAAATTGTATTGTTTTTTATCCCATTGAAATAGCTGGGAAAGAAGAAGAAGTAAAAGATAGGATCGACTCTTTAGAGCAATTGAAGCTCTGATACCATATAAGGTATTAGGGTTCCTGTGAACAGCTGACTGTATGTATTTTTTATTATGCAGAACAATATATAGAGGAGACTTATATAGTCATGATATACAATTGTCTAGGAGCTAATTTAGGATCTAAATTTGGTACATATTTGATGAGGGATTTTCGGTTGTCATACTAAAGATAATGGTAAATTAAATCTTTTAGATTTAATTATCCTTGGGTCGTAATAAAAAGTATACAATGAAGTATAAATGTTATCAACCATATCATTAATTGTCACGTCTCTTAAATTAAATCGATTAATAAGTTTTACCAAAATTTTGGACAAAACTGATTAGTAGTAGACTTATATGGTACCCGGAGGGTTTCAGGCCGTTGCTCTGATTCGGATCGTTAGTGTAATTTTTTTTCTATTAGGTACAATGTCTTGAAATATGAGTGACACAACTATTTAGATTTGTTCGGATTACTTTTGGTGCCACCACTATTCAAACTTTTTGTGTCCGTCACCGAAACCGATTGATAAAAAATAAAATGTTTCTAATAATTCTTAAAAGGAAAACAATGTAAGTGTTTATTTCGTAAATAAATGCATAATAGATTGTGTTTTTCTTTATTTTGCATTAGAAATTAACCAAAAGTATCCGGTTGTTAAGTGTATTTAACCATTTTATGAAAAATAGATACTCATATTTTTACTAAAAGGATTAGAATTTTTTGTTTTGGATTATTGAAGGACGATGTTTATTACATTCTTCATATAATTTATTTTTTTATTTGTGAATAATTGTCCTTTTAATATTAGTGAGTATGATTTTAGTTCGTAGGTTTTTATTATTTTATTTTAAATCAACTAATGTTGTAAGTATGTATTCAATATTAAAATATGCTGTCTGGATTACATATACCAAATTAAACTTTATTATTATTATTATTATTATTATTATTATTATTATTATTATTATTATTATTATTATTATTTTGCTTTTTAGCGAATGGTGTTTTAGATTTGGAATCCTTTTTCACTTGCAAGTTGCACGTTTTAGTTAAATTTTACATTTTTCTTACAAAGATATGTCTTGCAATACATGATTTACATTATTTTAAACACATACAATTTATTTCACTAACTAAACATCAATTCGATTTGTCAACGTATTCATTATTAATTATCTTTTTGTAGGTTCTTTAAAGTTTCGTATATATTTTTTAAACGTTGCATGTCTATGTTGATCTATTTGCATGACTTAGTTTATTGTTGTTTTTCTTGCAAAAAGAAAAACAAGCTTGTATGTTTATCTATTTGCTTGATCTAGTATTTAATCTGTTATCACGTGTTTTTTGCATTTCCATGTTTTAATTCATTTATCCTTTTCTTTCTTGCAAAATAACAAAAAGTTTTGCAAGCCTCCACATTTTTGTCTTTGGTGTGTTTAACAGACTTGTATAGCCTTTTTCTTTTGATACTGGTGCTTTATTCGTGCCTTATCTACTATAAAAAGAATCCTATATTAGTTGGTGGAATTTACCTACAATTAATTAATTAATTAAAATGTATATATATTTTTAGTATATATAATAAATATTTTGGATCGTTTCAAGAAAAGTAACACGCAACATCACTCGCGAGGAACAACATTTACATTCGGAAATGGATAATTTTAAGTAGAAAATGTTTTCTTTTTCTGAAAAAATCCAAAAATATAAGAACTGTTATGTTATTAAGATATAAACATAATTATATTTCGTTTAGCAAAAGGGTTAATTAATTATTTAAGATTACTTGCTTGTATACAAAACATAACACCCAAATATTTCAAAAAACATCATTTTACAGAAACTTTGATTTCCTAAAAAAAATGCTTTCAAAAGTGCAGTGAAGTTCCAACAATAATAATTATATTCTAAGTTACATGAAGATAACTAAATTAGAAGACGGAAATCACCTCTTTCTCGAGTGCACATTGGACCGCCAACTTTGGCTAAAATTGGCGGTTTGGATTGATAAACCAATTCCTACATTTTCTTCGATTTTGGAGTTAATGTAATGGATCGATGGTCTTCATTTAGATCGTTTTCATAGGGTGATTATGAAATTGATTTGTGTTACTTTGATTTGGGTGTTGTTGAAGTATCAGAATGCGTTATCTTCGGTTCCATAAAGTATAGGAAACAGTACATATTTGATTCTATTATTTCTATTTCGTTTAATTGGTTTTGTAATATGAATAGTAAGGCTAGAAAGAATTGGAATTAGTGGATGAATTAATTGTCTTTTGTTGCTAGTTTCTTTTGCTAGCTTTTTTTTATACATTTAGCGACATATCTATCAAAAACCTCAACATAGACACATGTAATATTTATCGCTCGATCGCTCCCATTCCATTTAGAACTAAATCTATACACCTATACACTTATATATGCTTCAAGAAAGAAAAAAAAAAAAAAACAAGTTCGCTCCCATGACGAGTTATAAGTTGCAATGTGAATTGGAGGCATGAATTTATTGACGTAACATGACTAGTGACAACATACTTTCAAGGATCGTCACCAGTACAGAAGAGCTTATTTAGTGCGAATAGTTTTTTTTTTTTTTTTTTTTTTTGTTTTTTTTGTTTTTTTTGTTTTTTGTTTTTTTTTTTGAGGCGGTTGTATGTGAAAAACGCCTCATTAAATGCCTGCAGTATTAAAAGATACGAAAACCGCATTAAAAGAGCAATAAAAAAAAAAAAATCCTCCGATAGATTTATTAATGCGGTTCACCGAAAGATAGCATTACAAATGATTTTTTGATGCTATTTGCTGTAAACGCGCACTATTAAATTAAGATTTTATGGGGCGGTTTATTTAAACCGCATCAATAAATTTCGATTTTTCTGGTGCGATATTCTAAAAACCACATCAATTAAGATTTTTTGGGGCAGTTTATATAAACCGCATCAACAATTTCGATTTTTTGGTGCGATATTCTAAAAACCGCATCAATTAAAAGCTAGTTATTATCAAGTATATCGTACGAGGGTTTCTCTTTACACATGTGAACGTTCTTCTTCTTCACCATAGATTCCCTCTGTAAGTGACAAAAACTCAAAATAGCCTCATTAAATTGTCTAGTTATTTTCATTAAAGGTAAACTAAATTTTATTGTTCTTTTGATTTTATATTACCTGCTTATTTATTAAATGATTGTTTAATTGTTATTTTTAAATTGATTTTTATAGATTATTAAAATGTTAAAATTTACATAACCTGTTTGTTGAAAATCGAAATATTACATTCTTTGTTTGTTTATTTTAATTTTCAGATGAATCATGATTATTGGATGTACAAAGCTTCACGTTTTCTTGGCGATATGGGTCATCGTGGATCGATTGACCAAGAGTGCTCATTTCTTGGCGATACAGGAGAGTTCTTCGACCGAGAGGTTGACCAACATATATGTGCGCAAGATCGTTGCTCGCCACGAGATTCCGGTCTCCATTGTTGGGGTGAGGTTGGACACCGAGTGATGGGGCAGATGGAGGTAGTCCTGCAAACTACCGAGAAGATCGGCATTGAACTCGACGAGTTGGATGAACAACTCGGCGAGTCCGATGAAGATTGTCGTAAACTCTACGAGTTGGATGAACAACAAGAAGAGAAAAGAATGATAGCAGATGAGAGCTATTTTCAAAATAAAGAAGACCTATTAGTTAGACTTTTGGGACGAGAGCACGGGGGGAGATCACGGACAATATCCAATTTCATTGGCCAGACCCAGGTTTACGGTGGTTTGTTTAAAAATGTGGAAAATAGTAGAAGCACGAGACAACATGTTGACATGATCCCAACATTCCATGAATCTAGTGGTGCGTCTGGTGCACGGTTGACAGAATACCCACCTATTGATGTAATATATTTATAGTTTACACATAATATATATAAATATATATATATATATATATATATATATATATATATATATATATATATATAATAAGTTATGTTTTTTATATTATATTTACAAAAAATGTTGTATGATTCACAGGTTAGGACAAAATGTGAGTTGCTAGTGAATGTGGCTGATACCCAATTGAAAGTAGCTAATGGTATTGCATGACCAACATCTGAAACGGTCATACATTCACAACCAATAAGTACAGGTTGTGTGAAAGTACAGGTTGATGAAATTGTCGAAATATATGAGAACTTGCCTGTGAATGCCGTCACACGAACGGAAGAAGTTGAATATGTTAAACATCTTCTGCATACCATCGTTCAGTGGCCGAGATACACAATAAAGGTATATTTATATTTAAACATAAATACATATTTTATTATATGTTTATTTAAATATTACAAAATATTGTAGCTTGTGAACAAGATACTTAGCAAATCAAATAGTGGCACGGGAATGGAGTCGAATCACGCCTACCACAGATACATGTTGATGACATCATGACAACTTCAGTTTATCGTCCACAAATAGTCAACCGGTTAACTCTTATTTTTTTGTTAATTTAGTTTTATTTTGATAATATTATAACAATTTGTTTGTCATTTTAGTTTGAGGAAAACCACATTGCTTATCAACATGAAATTAATGAACATTTTCAAGGTGGTTTAGTTGATATGGTTTGTCTTAAAAACTTGTTTTATGCTCATTTTTAGATTTATTATGTTTTGTTTTAGATGTTTTATGTGTGTATATAATCATATCTAAGTACTAACGTTTTTTGTTTGTCTGTAGATGTTATCTATGAATCCACCACAAGTTGATTTAAACGCACCCGGACCCGTAGCCAGACCTGGACCCGAACCCGAACCCAAATTTGAATCCGAATCCGAATCCGAAACCGAACCCAAACCTGAATCCCATGCACTTGATGGACCTGAGTTGTTAACATCCTTGCGCAAATTACAAAAACAAAGACCTCAAGTTCAATCTGTTGGTTTTCAAGTAGTAGAGTTTTTTGGGGATACAAATGTCGTTAATATTTTTTCACCCAAAGGGATGTATCGCCGTAGGGTTCAAATTAGCATCCAATATATCGAGACGTTGCAACTACTTTGAGAGATTTGCTTGATCAAAGCGTTATTCATTGGTTTGCGATGTAAGTTATTGTTATATTTTTTAATATGGTATAATAAGTTTTTAGATATAATTAATTTTTACTAACATTGTGTGTGTGTGTGTCTATATATATATATATATATATATATATATATATATATATATATATATATATATATATATATATATATATATATATAGGCTTCGTTTTAGGTCGCCCGATTCCGAATGTGTTTTTTTTAATCCGCTTTGCATTGCACGCTTAGATACTAAAACAGACCTATCGCCCGTCACTAAACATAACGAAGAAGTATTTTCGTATCATAAAGGCAAACGATATTTTCGTGCTCCATATTTATAGGGGTAATTTTTTTTCTTTCCATAACACGTTCACATATATACACACTACACTTATATAAATAGTAATACACACTACACATATATGCTTACTTGTTAAATAATTATTATTTTTGCAGTCTGCATTGGTTGCTTTTTATCCTATGTTCTAAAAGCAAATGCGGTTATATTCTTGATTCTTTACATTATGAAAAGAACCAAGAAAAGAAAAAGGACGATTGCCACTTTGCTTCTTTCATTGATAATGTTTTCCCGGGACGTGTTAATATGTGGGAAACGGTAAAGATATGTTTTCTATTTGTTTTTATCAATGTATTTCAAGTGATTTGAAATAGTTATTGTCAATTAAATGCAGTGCTACAAACAAAAAAGTGGATGAGAATGTGGATTTATAGTAATAAAACATATGAAGATGTTTGTTGAGACCATTCAACATGATTTTGAAAATAAAGTAAGTATTTTGTATAGATTTAAAATATCAATATTTTGTGTGTATGTGTCTATATATATATATTGTTTGTTTGTTGCAGTTATGGAAAAAGAAGAGTTTTTCTTCGCCCGTTAAACTTGAAGATATGGTCTTAGAAATAGTACCTCAATTAATTAAGATGGTGAATGATAGTCGGAAAGAACTTTGTAAGAATTATAATGTTTTGTGTTTTATTATAACTAACATGTAAATTAGAAATTGTTGGTTTTATATAGGGAAAACTGCAATAAAGTCCCTACATATTGCCCTCATAATCGATTTAGTCCTTATATATTTTTTTATTCAATTAAGTCCCAAATACCGGTAATCGTATTCAATTTAACCATTTGATCGGGTCAACATGTCATCCAACTTTCAAAAATTACACTTTTGGCCCAGATTTCAAAATTTATTACAAATTTGGTCAAAAATTTACACTTTTGGCCCATATTTTAAATTTTGTTACAAATGTGATACAAACTTTACCCTTTTTGCCCAAATTTTAGAATTTTATTCTGAATTTATCCTAACTTTAGTTTTTTTACAACTTTTTTTTTTCTCAAAGAATTGTTTCTAATATGTTTTTTCTATATAAAATCATATTTATACAAAAAAACGTATTTTCACTTAAAAATCTTATATTTTCTATATAAAAACTTTTTTTAGAAAGTTTTTATATGAAATATCTAGTTATAAAAATAAATATTTATTAAGTATATAAATATATACAAATTCGTTGTTATAAAAACAATCTAAACTAAAACGTATTTTACAAAAAAAATGTATACGAACACCCATTTTATCTATATTTTTTTTTATAAAATCGTGTTTGTTTATATTTTTTTTTATAAAAACTTGTTTGAATAATTTTTTATATAATACGTGTTTATATATGTTAGGTGCATTTTGTGCACCTTTTTGCACACCTTTTAGCCCTTTTTTATGTATGTCCTTAGCATAATTTCGTTGTTTTTTTATTGCATTTTAGCATATTTAGGTTAGTTTCTTGAACAACCTTATTTGCACTCTTTCATGTCCTTTACAGGTGAACCGGAGCTTGGAACGCGCTTTGGGAAGTGCCGGGAAGCATTAGTGAAGATTTCGGGATGATCGGGCGAAGAACGAAAAAGTTGGAAAAATCAAGTTTAGAATTGGAGTCAGAGAGGAACACGGGGCGTGTCAGTTTAGTGCAAATCAACACGGGGCGTGTTGCTGAACAGGACCCGTGTCAGTTTAGTGCAAATCAACACGGGGCGTGTTGCTGAACACGACCCGTGTCATTTTAGCCTATTTTAACACGGGCCGTGTTCGACCCAAAAACCAACTTTTGACAGTTTTTTCCTATCTTTCATATTACGGGTTGAGGGTCATTTTTACACACACACAACATATCAGAGCACCATTGGAGAGGAGAATTTGAAGGTTTTTACAAGGGTTTGTCCGTCAATCATTTGGAAACATTAATTCTTGTTTTTGTAAGTTGTAATTACACTTAATTTCATCTTTTAGACTTGTGATCTTGTTCTAGCCATGTGTGGCTAGAACCCTAGTTTCTCCAATTTCATGTTTTGACTTCTTGGCAGTGACTTCAATCATATGACATGATGTTTGTTCTTAATTTCTATCTAATGAATTTGATTTTGCTTCAATCGAATGTTTGATTCTAATTGTGATTATTATTGGCCATTTGAATTAGGGTTAGGTTATTCAAGTTATCTCTTTTACAAAATCTGTAATTGTTTTGTGAAATTGAACAAGTAACAAGCATTAAATTGATCTCTATTGAATGAATTTAGTGTAAATCTTATTCATACACTTTTACACTCTCAAGCTTATGAGGAGTATTGGGTGTTGTTGAGAACATTCACATAAAGCTTCATGCAATCTTATAAACTAATTCTAAGAGCTTGTTTAGATTAAGTTAGTAAGGTTAGGGTTAATCAAAGAGCTTGTTTTGGTTAATTAATGTGGTGAATGGGAAGTGTTAGAGCTTGTTAACACTTTCGAGTACCAACTTAGATAGAATTAAACAAATATCATGTTATCTTGGAATCACATTGCTAAGTTGTTATTCATGACGTTGGAGTCCTTACCTTTTCTGGATTTCATTCACTCTTTTAGTTGATTACTTGTGTTTTTAAGTGTTTGTTTTAATTATTTTATCCTATACCCCACTCTTTACTGTTGGTGACCATAGTACCTTACGCAAAGAGGTATAGACTAATTATCCCGTGTCTCTGTGGATCGACCCTGCTTGCCTTGTACTATTTTTTAATGCAATATAGTGGGATTCTTTTGGAGTATATCGTACCCCATTATTTGTTTGGTCTGACACGCCTAACAATATACATTTTATAAAATGTATACAAACACAATTTTATAAAAAAATATAGATACACACGTATTTGTGTGCATATATATATATATATATATATATATATATATATATATATATATATATATATATATATATATATATAAAGGTGATTGGTGTTTGTATATATATATATATATTTTTGTAAAATACGTTTTTTGTATACATTTTTTATAAAAACGGATATGTATATATTTATATAGTTAACAAATATATATTTTTATAACTAGATACTTCATATACAAAAGAGTTTTAAAAAAAAGTTTTTTATACAGAAAATATAAGATTTTTATGTGAAAATACATTTTTTTTTTGTATAAATATGATTTTATAAAGAAAAAACATATTAGAAACAATTTTTTGAGAAAAAAAGTAGTAAAAAAACTAAAGTTATGATGAATTCATAATAAAATTCTAAAATTTAGGCAAAAATTGTAAAGTTTGGACCAAATTTGTAACAAAGTTTAAAATCTAGGCCAAAAGTATAAAATTTGGACCAAATTTGTAATAAATTTTGAAATATGGGCCAAAAATGTAATTTTTAAAAGTCGGATGACCTGTTGACTGGGTCAAAGGGTTAAATTGAGTACGATTACCGGTATTTGAGACTTAATTGAATAAAAAATAAATATAAGAACTAAATCGATTATGAGGCCAATATGTAGGGACTTTATTGTACTTTTTCTTTTTATATATAATTAAGTTTTGTTTAATACTATGTTTTTGTTTATTGATGATTTTAAAATGATATATTATCTTTTATAGTGTGGTTTTGTTTTGGTGCTGTATTTTATTTATAATGGTTTTATACTTTTTGACCTTATTATTTAATAGGACGGTTTTTTATTTTTTGGTGCTAATATTTAATAGAGCGGTTCCTGATTTGCTGGTGCGATTGTTTAACAGGGTGGATTTTATTTTTTGGTGCTAATATTTATTAGAGCGGTTCTTGATTTTTTTAATGCGATTTGCGACTTTAGTTTTCATATTTTTTAAGGCGGTATTTATTTTTTAGTGCTAATATTTAATAGAATGATTCCTATTTTTTAATGCGATTTGAGACTTTAATTTTCATATTTTATAAGGCGGTTTCCGCCTTTTTCTAATGCGGTTTAAAAACCGCATCAACAAATAGTGCTATTTTTTGATGCTATATTTTTTAGTGCGGTTAGGAAACCGCATCAACAAATTATATTAACCGCATTATCAAATCTTTTCTGTACTAGTGCGTGATGCAAATGTGTGAGACACGACACATTTTGAAAGTACGTTGCTATGTTTCTTTTGTGACGAATCTTTAATGACAGATATTGTGACGAAAAGTGCTATATTATGAAAAAACTGGGATCTAAATGGGGATAAGCAATATGACCCAGTTCATCTTAAAAAGTCGGGGTATATATTATAATTAAGTAACCCGGTTCCTAGCATAACAACCGAGACTTTTTGTTGTATAGGTATATGACCCGGTTTTGAAAAAGCAACCGAGTTCTATTAGTATTACTAAGAGACAATGCATGTGTTCTAGAATACTATATGACCTATTTAAAAAAAAAAAAGGTTATTTGACTTTTTTTTTTTGTAAATAAAAACTCCATATAAACAATGGCCATATCACCCCTATCTTGCTACCGAAATGCTCATTTATATTCCAATTAGTCAAGTTAATGCTCATATCTTGTTTCTTTTTTATATCAATTTTTTTCTCACCTAGAACACAAGTAATCACTCATGTGATGATTATATTGCATATTGTATTATTATTTGTATAGGCATCAGGTTTTTTTTTGAACAATTGATGTATAGACATGAGTTTACTTTCATGTATATATTACTTTTGCCCAATGATGTAGAATTACATGAAAACATAGTCAAGTTCAATAAATTACGTCAAATTAAGGCTATATATTAAAAAGAATTGAACTTAGTTCACAAAAGATGTCCCCCGATGCATTTTGATGGTTATAAATACAACACCAATTCTGCATCAGTTACCCTCAATCCCTCCATTGGTATTGTTGTAGTTGAAACACCAAAACCATAAACAAACATCATAAACCCCACCTGTCTGTTACAGTTAGTTATTTATCATGTGCAAACTTACAACAATTCTTATTCATATGTACATCGTTTGTGTTTTTTGTTGAATGCAGAAAAAAATAGAATTGTAACAGTTGTAATGGTATTGCTTTTGAGTTTTGGATTTAGAAAAAATAATAATTGTAAAAGATCCTCTTGCATATTACAAACATGGATATATATTCAAACAAGATTCACATGCTGCATATTAGAACCCGGTTGCATACAAAAGAACCAGGCTAAATAATGGTATAAAAAGGCATGTCTTCTCCTTATATGCCCCGATTTTCAATTCGAAACTGTGTTATTTTAAATCTGAAAGGTCCCAGTTTTTTAATCTGAAAGTTACTATCCATGTGAATTTGCCAAAACCAAGGTTTGCGACAAATCTAAACTCATATGGACTGAACTTTCTTAATCTTGATTTCTTGCCTTATGGTAACATGAGTGCCCACCATGTCTTCCAAGTAGTTTAGTAACTTGTCCTTACATATCAATGTACTTTCCATTGACTAAGGCTCTAGTATGCATTCAAATGAGAACTCATAGAACTCACATACACAATTAACTCAATTGGAATGGCACAAAAACAAAATAATGTCAGCACGATAGGTTGCAAACCTCAAGTCGTGTGCTAGTGATGATCGATAAGGTTTATTCTTGATTTGTTCTTGAAACCCTTCAAGACCATTAAGACTCCCACTGACTCCTTGATATATAAGATTCTCTTGTCAAGAAACATTTCTTGACAAAACAAATATTCAAGAGTTAGTGTAGTTCTTATCAAGACAAAACACTTCACAAATTGGTCCTAGTTGTTCTTTGTCTTATCCAAGACATCACAACTTACCAATTTCTAATGTGCAAGAATAAGAAAACTTTTCCAAATTCCACATTTGATGAGTGTTATAAACCTACTTAAGACTTGTCACTCAATGTCACAATCTTGGAGTATGACTCTAAGACTTGATATTGGAACGAAGTATGATTGACTTTTTGATTTAACCATTTCTACAATTCTCGATTCCTCTTCTTAGACATGCAAATGCACTAAGACTCACTTAGAGGATCAATTGAGATATGGTTCTTAATCATTAAGACTTCATCATAAAACACAATAAAAGGTACTCTCCCTTCTTCTTAGAATGGAGAAACTTTTATCTTTCTGCCTTCTTGATTCTTCTTATTCGTTCTGTTATTGATTGAAACTATTTCAGTTAACTCAGAATTATACTCAATCTTATAAGTATAACCATATTTAGTAAACTTTAGTAAATCATGATGAATATCTTTGTCACTCTTGTGGTAGACTTGATCAATGTACGACCTAGTGTACTCGATCTCCTAGTCCTTCAATTGACACTTTGTCAAAGAATTAGTCTAAGTTTCCCAAATGTGAAAGTTTTTCATTCATTATACAATACACATTGCATGATTCCAAGTTTCTGTCCAATTGAAACTTGGGCGATGAGAAACTCTCCCTATTTGGTAAACTTTTTGATATGTCCACAAATAACATAATTAAGAATCAAATCCATTATTGCTAATAATAGAAACATTCAAACATCAATTTTTCATACATGCCATTGCAAGGATAAATAAATAAGATAAAATCAAAATTCATTTTATTGCGGAAAAAATTTGTCCTTGCAATTCAATTGAAAAACTATGTTATTACATATTTCTTAACAATCTATTCTAACTCCAAGTAGTAGCTCAAGAATCCATTCTTCAAGTAATGCGATCGCAATCCATTTCTTCATGATTAGATTCAGCTCACTTCTTTTCTCAAGCTTCCTCTCTTTTCTTCGATCCTACAAGACATCAAAATGTAATCTTATCACATCATATATTAAGAATCTAGAATAGGAACTCAAAAGAGTTAGATAATGGATTTTACCTGAAGTAGAGCCATACGTCTTGACTCTCTCATCTCTTAGATCTTTCAGGTAGTTAGGGCAGCTTCGTCTCCAATGCCCCTTCTCTTGGCAATAAAAGCAAATGGACTCCTATGGCACAACACATCGGACAATCACAGACTTAGTTCTTTCTGGACTTCCAATGTTGCCAGTGTCCATTGAAGTTTGGGAGTTTGATTCACTAGACAAATTTGCTTGACCAACACGCCAAATCATTGTTGATTCAGCAGCTATAAGCAAATAGGTGAGATCAATTAGGGTCACGTCGTGATCCATCATATAGTACTCTCTAACGAACTCACTGTATGATTCAGGAAGTGACTGAAGAACCCAGTCAGCAGCCAACTCGCTTGAAATCTCGACACCCAACATGCTTAACCTATCAATGTGTGACTTCATCTCTAATACGTGTGCACACACAGGTTTCCCATCTTCGTGTTTACTTGCCAAAAGGGCTTGAGTGAGCTTGAACTTTTCAAGCCTTTGAACTTGTGGGTCAGGGAGAACGATTGGAGGAGGTGGAGGAAGTGAAGCATGACTCTCATTTCCTTGATCGTATCTCGGAACGTCATCTTCATTTGGAAAGCTTGTTCCAAAGGATTTGGGAAGACCATTGTAAGATTCAGACATCTACAAAACGGGAGAAAATTCAAGTTATGTTGATTAGAATTCTTGATGTAACACCCAAATGAAACATCAAGCTAGGATCCAACACAATATTCTACAACCTAGAAAAGGGATGCCGTAATCTAGTTGCAAAATATTTGAAGGTAGGTAAATGACGATTTACCAATTTCCACCATGAAAAGCGAAAAGGAATATTAAGTTTTAAATGAATTGAAACTCCTAGATCTTTGAGATTCATTGAACTTTTCAATGGCATGTTTAATCTCGATTATGCCCTACTATTTGTGACTGGGATGCCGAGGATCACAAACAAGGTGTGAATAACCATACGAATCACGTGGTGCACCCAATGCTACTATCACCTAATCAATGTGTCGGTTAGCCACACACGCTCCATTGATCTATGACAAACATCGAGTCACCCTTCGTTACCAATGTCATTCCCAAATTAGTGTGCCGGTTAACCACACACGCTCCACTAACGTTTGACAGGGGTACGAAGTGTAAATCTATGGATTAGCATACAATTTCACATTTTTCCTAAAGTAACTATGATTTGGGAATTTGAAAAAGCATTTAGTTACTTTGTACTTCATTATACTTATAATGGAAGGTTTCTGTCCTATCCTACCCGTTCGGCTAACGACCCTCCACTAGTCAAGAGTGCGGTGGGTAAGAGTGGATACCCATTTAATCGCCATTTTACAGGCAATTTCCTTAAACACCCCTTATAGACCAGCTTCGTGAATGAGGCCTACTAACGGTAAGACTGACTGTTTACTCATATATAATACTAGACTTTTAATGTTATATATAGTATAGGGTGTATTTTACACTTTTAAAATACTAGGTGGTTTAATTTAGTGAATTATACTTTTAATTTAATTAAATGTAAACCAAAACTTTATGGATTTATTAAATCACTTTTAATTATACATGTTAATTAATTAACAAAACCATAAGGGTGAGATTTGAACTTTTCAAATTACTAGGGTTTTAGAATTTAACATTTCAAAATTAAACTTTTAATCAACTTTTAAATCCCAAAACTTGAGGCCAAGTTTTGAGACTTTTCAAAACATTAGGGATCAAATAACAAATAATTCAAATTAAACAATTAATTTCATAATTATCTATATTTGACCTAATCTTATTTTAGTCACTAGATAATTACCAAATAATTTGAAATAATCCATATTTATCATATAAACAACCAATATTTAAAAAATTTGAAGTTATCTTCATAAAACAAATTAAGCATCAAGTCCAAGTCAAAACAGCAGCCAAAACCCGAAAATCCCTCTGTATGACCCCTGGACTCGCCGAGTCAGGGACTAGACTCGCCAAGTCAGACAGACTCGCCGAGTTCATCCACTGACTCGCCGAGTCAGATTGGGCAGAGGCCAAAAAACTCGCTTTTCATCAAATAAAGCAGTTAAGCATCACATACAACTAAAACCAATCAAGTCTCTGATACCACTGATGGGTTTTATCCATAAGAACAATCCTATGTGCTCATACAAACCCTAATGCTTGGATCTAGGTTTCTCTATTGTACATACTATGAATCCAAGACTAATAAACTTAGATCTAACATATTATAAACTGAATTAGGGTTTAGAGAATTACCTTTTGATTGTTATATAGCAATAACAATCAATTCCTTGCTTGGATTGGCTTCAAAAGCTTAGTGCCTCAAGTGCTGCACCTCTAATGGAGTCACAAACACCTTATGCAACTTGGATGAAGAGGAGAAGAAAGGAGGCTGCCCAAAAACGACTAGAAACCCTAGAGAATCAGTTGTACCACGTTTTTGGAGCCTAAGGGGTCCTTTATATACTTGTGTGGGCTGCTAGGGTTTCAGTCAAAACCCTAGTGGACAACTTAAACTCTAAGCAGCCCATGGAACTTTCTGGATAAGGCCATGGACGAAAATATGATGGGCTTCCATCATAATTTCGTTCACCCCTTATTCCTTTAGCATTCCTTAGCCCAATAACTCAATTATCCAATAATTGCAGTCTAGTCCCCTAAGTTTAATTAATCTCTTTTAGCTACAAAATTAATTCATAATTAATTATTGACTAATATTAATTAAACAATATGATTTCTCCTTTAATATATTATTCTCATAATATATTAATAAATCATATTTAAACCTTTCTCTCCTTAAATCATCCTACATATTGCTATGGTGAAGGCAACCCAAAAGGACCATGCTCATAATCGGGTCAAGTACATACCAAAATAGTTATGGACTTAGACACTAATCCAACAATAAAAACAGGAAGATGTGCACGATCATGCCTTCACTTTCCCACAATCATCTAAAGCACCTGAAACAATAAGACAAAACTTAGTGAGTTCCCAAAATTACCATCACACCACACAACAAAAAATAGCATGCAAATATGAGCATTCAGCCTGACTGGACCACCTTACACGACCTATTTAAAATGTTGTTGTTTTTTTAAAGTAAAACCAAGCTGTTTTGTAGAACTTAATGCTATTTTTCAGTAAATTCAAGCTGTTTTCAAATTTCTAAAGTTGTTTTACATTAAATTGAAGTTGTTTTTGACTAAAAAAAGTTGTTTTTCACAAAACAATGTTGTTTTGCATAATTTATTGTTGTTTTTTCAGCAAAACGAAGTTGTTTAAAAAAAAACTACTAAAACAAAGTTAATTTTTTTTTGCCAAAATCGATCAAGAAAAACTCCAAAAAAAATCGTTTTTTATCTATCAAAATCTAACAATAACAAAAACTACTAAACCGAGTAATAGAAAAGCACAAAAAGTATATTTTTCCTTTATTCGTTTTGTACAAATGAATTTGTTTTAAGATTGTAGGAATAATATTATGGTAATATACGAAAACAAACAAGAAAACAGAAAAAACTGAGACATATGTTTAGCACATTGTCTTTAAAATAAATTCGCATGCCACCAGGTGTTTGTTTCTCAGGATAAAACAGTTTGAAGTGGCTCTTCAAGACCACCCAAACTCTCATTATGCCTAGATTTTACCTTCGATATAACAACAAAATGAAGAAGACAAAAATGAAAAAAAAAAAAAAAAGAAAGAGATTTTCATTGCATTCTTAGTGTGTCTCAAATGGTTGAGGAATTGTTGTATTTACACTACAAACCATAACCAACAAACAATTAAATTGTCATTAAAATACAATTTGTAACCGAAATTATATTTAATATCGTTCTTAATTACGAGTTGTAACCGAAAATTGAATATCAATTTTTGATTATATTCCATTCAACCCCTCAACTTTTGTGATTAGTTTCAATTCACCAATTATTTTTCCAACAAGTGCAATTAGTTAATTAAGCAGGTTAGGATTATAAATTTCAAACTAGGTAGTATATAAATTGCACATCAAGTTTTTGGCGCCGTTTACGGGCAACGATTATTTCAGTTGTTAATTTAATTGATTCAGGTTAATCGATCCGTGGTAAAAACTGCAAAAAGTTAATGCGTTAGTAAGCTGTTATTATTCATCCTTAACCTGATTAAATTTGGATACCCCGAACCTATAATCGTTAATCTTGCGAGAGCCAGAAAGATATGTATAGATCCATACGGGGTTTGACACCCCCACCTGCGATTGCTAGTTACAATTCTGATAAGATAACTTTCTTTATTATACAAAGAACTATTCAATGTCCGATGAAGAATCGTGTGGGGAAATTATTAGTCTACAACGTTGATTATAAGGGTTCATGGTAATAAATTCCAACAACCTTAGAGATCCGACTGTATAGAGGGAAGCCTTCGAGTAGTTAATAAAATAATTTAGGATTAATAAGATATCCTAAGATATAAAGATAATAAGATGGGATCGATAAAATATCCTATAAAGATAATAAGATAGGATTTGTAAAATATCCTATAAAGATAATAAGATAGGATACGTAAAATATCTTATAAAGATAGTAAGATAGGATTGGTAAAATATTCTATAAAGATAGTAAGATAGGATTGGTAAAATATCCAATAAAGATAGTAAGATAGGAATGTAAAAATATCTTATAAAGATAGTAAGTAAGGATATCCTAAAAAGAATATAGAACATTGAAATTCAAAGTATTCGGAAGACTTATAAGTTACAAGATATAAGAAATTTTGGAAAAGATAATATAGTAAAATATAGGAAATAAGGAATATAAGTAAGGATCAACGCAAGAAAGGACAATCAACTTGAAGATATATATAGGTTTCATGTATTCCTTGTAATACACATCATTGATTTAGAAAAAGGTAGTTATGGTTTGTGCTTTGTGATTTGGGTAATCTATGTAACCACCTTCACCACTCGATGTTTCTGCCAACAGTCAGGGGAAGTGTGATAGAATGGTATCAGAGCTACTTGATATAGAGAATTAGTACTTCTTTAGAAATTACAACTATAGATTAGGATGTATAATCCGATAAGGTTTTTCCTAAAACCGATAAATAAAAGTATTACTATTAATTACCCTACTGATAGACTACTTACGGGAGATGTGACTAGTTTGAATTGTCACTTGGGTTGCTGGATTTCAGAACGGCTATATGCTAAAATAATCCTGCCCTCTAACACTTCTCATCTGGCTAATCCTTATTTGATAGTTTAGAAGTACAAAACAATAATAATAACCAATACTAAATAAGCATATAAATCAAGAACACAATATATATATATATATATATATATATATATATATATATATATATATATATATATATAATACATCAACTGAATTTGGGCTCGATAATGATAAAGTAGAAACCATACATACATATACAATACAAATCAAAAGCATAAACATACATAAGTGTATCAAAAGATATCCCACAAAATAAGTAGAAATAAGTATCAAAATAAAAACCAAATGCATCAACCCTCCCACTTACTTGTCACTGCTCTTATACTCACCATCCTTGTCCTCTGTGATCTCCTTGCTATCATCATCGGTATCTCCAAGATGTGTACCTGAAGTGCCACCAGCATCATGACCAGTACCCCTCGGCTGAGCATGAGGTGGAACAACGTGATCTGCCTGAGGAAAATGTGGATGGTCCTTCCCAAGGTGCTTCCTGGCCCCAACAATTGAGGCCATAATTTAGTGATGTTTCTGCTATACAACATCCAAACACTTCATCAGATCACGTAGAGTCGGCTCCGACTGATCAGACTTGACATGCCTAGGTCTCTAACGCCTCTCAAAGGCAGGCTCATGGATATGTCCTGCTCCACCCCTCAAAGTCAGAATGAATGCATGAATTGATCATATCATAGGTAAAATTCGGGTAATCGAATGGATTTATGTCTTCAATTACGAATGAGATGTCCTTGTGGCATAGGATTTATTGGACAAGGAACCCACTCTAACAAGTAGTTCCCCTTAAGAGTATTGAATATTTTCATAAGAAAGAGGCATGGGAGTGTAATGAATGCTCGATAGTAAGAAGATGCATCACTTGGCCATATATTGGAACGTTAGAACTTCCATAGATTGCAGCAAGAGTTGGCTATTTATTGCCGAAGATTGGCAATTGTAGATTAGTTTCAGAAACGGGTATGTACGTTTTCTTCGTATTATGTTGTGATCAAATATCTTCGCAAGCATATAGAAATAAATGAGTATCTGAGGATAGTCTCTTTGAGTATAAGTATGGAGTGGTACAATTAGGATTCATTAGTGCTCCACTAGAATGTGTGAGGATTATGAATTAAGTTTGTTTGACTAATGGTGGGGTGGTTGGTGTAAGTGATTATCTTGGATTACTGAGGTTTTGTCCTGAGATGATAGGGGTTCAATTATCAAGAGCAACACATATTTGATTCTCCATATGTGATCATGCATTGTGTAAAGTTTGATAATGGTAGGACATGTCAGGTTTTTGCATAAGGATAGTTATTACAGCTCTGGTCGACGGTTGTGTGGAGAGTCTCCCTGCATGTTCTTGTCTGATAAAGCCTTGGGAATTTGAGACACCGTCTAACACCTGATGAATATTTTTCCATGTTCCTGAGGTCCGAGTTACATTCTGGATAGAATGGCTTTATGTTAGCAATTATGCAGTTACAATTGATATAAGACTATAGTTAGAACACATCTATCTCATGAAGAGGAATGGTTAAATGTTAGCAAATGCAGGCAGGACCCAGTTGGTCTTTCATATTTCATGCTAGCAAGATGGGTTTCTCATTTGAAAAACATCAGGAGATAGGATAGCAAGAATTGTGTTGTACCAAGAGCTTTACATAAACTAGCTAGATGGTGTCACAACATATCATGAACATACAAGTAGGTAACCTTGGATCTATGTTTTACTAAGATACATGCAAATTTGATTTTTCCAAGGTTCTTAACCTAACTAGAATGGCATGTGGAACTTAAAACATAAAAGCTCGTAGAAGAACATACCTTTCTTGTTGCTTGGACTCCTTAAGAACTTTGTGAGCCTAGCACCCCAAATTTGATGCCTCAAGTGTTTCACACAACACCACAACTCTTGGAATAACTTTGAGAGAAAGACTCTCCCTTATCGCGCGAAAGACTCTCCCTTGTCGTGAGTCTCGCGCCTCACGAAAGCCTCGCAACCCCAAATCTTGATGTGTTCCAAATTGGGAACTTTCCCAGTCCACATCTCGTGAGGTGTTTTGGCAACCTTTTTGGTAGGGACTAGATTAAGAATATGGGCGACAGCCTCTAAGGCATACCCCCAAAATGAGATTGGTAGCGAAGCTCGACTCATCATCGAACGGACCATGTCCAACAAGGTTCGATTACTCCTCTCAGCCACACCATTAAGTTGTGGTGTTCTGGGAGGTGTCAATTGTGAGACAATCCCACATTCCTTAAGATAGTCAAGGAACTCTGTACTAAGATACTCACCACCTCGATCGGATCGAATCATCTTAATGTTCTTGCCTAGCTGATTCTCCACTTCATGTTTAAAATCCTTGAATTTTTCAAAGGTTTCTGACTTATGCTTGATTAAGTAGACATATCCATATCTACTATAATGAATAGTAAAAGTCACATAGAATCGGTAAGCATCCCTTGTGGCGGTTCTGAAGGGTCCCACACATCTGTGTGTACAAGATCTAACAAACCTTCACCCCTAGCACATGTACCAGTGAAGGGTGATTTTGTCATTTTTCCAAGTAAACAAGATTCACAACTATCATCCGACTTTAGGTCAAATGACTCCAAGACTCCATCCTTTTGGAGTTGGCATATGTGTTTCTTGCTCATATGTCTAAGACGACAATTCCATAATGATGCTTTATCCAAGTTAGTGGAAGAATCGATACACAACACATTATTTCCTAGGTTATCAACAACCGACATAGTTTCATATACACCATCACAAGGTAATGCTTTAAAATAAAGAACATTATTAAAGAAAACATTAATACCACCACATTCATTATCAAATGAAAAAGTAAATCCTTGTTTTTACAAACCATGAAAGGAAATAATATTTCTCGCCATTTCAGACGAGTAACAACATTTATTCAAATCTAATGTTAACCCACTACTTAGCCACAAAGAATAAACTCCAATCTTGGTGACAGGTGAAGCTTTCCTATTCCCCATGATTAAGTTTATCTTCCCATGCTCCACACTCTCATTTCTTCTTAGTCCCTGCAAATCAGAACATATGTGAATACCACAATATGTATCAAGGACCCAAGAATTAGAATAGGGTGAGTTATTAGACAATATAGTGTAATACCTACATGGTTGGGTTTTACTTTCCCATCCTTAACATCTTGCAAGTACTTTGGGCAGTTTCGCTTCCTATGCGCCTTTTCATGGCAATAGAAGCATTTAGACTCTTTAGGGTTGGCAGAAGGAGTGACAAAACCACTTTTGGTTCTACTTGAAGAGGAGCCATCAAGAGACTTTCCCTTGATACCCTTCGAAGGGCTCTTCCTCTTCTTCCCTTTACCTTGCCCGATAGCCATAACAGGGGTGGCGGTAGGAGTAGGAGTGGTAACAACCGATTTATCTTTAAGACTGGTTTCAGCGGTCTTCAAAAGTCCTTGAAGTTTGCTGAGTGTGACCCCGTCCTTGTTCATGTGATAAGTCATTCGGAATTACCCATAACAAGAAGGTAAGGAGTGCAAAATAATGTAAATTGCCAAATCCTCCGGAAAGTTCACATTCAACTTCAGCAGACAGTCCACAAACATTTGCATTTTCTGCATGTGGCCCGTGATCGGTTCATGATCCTTCATCCGAGTTGTTATCATGGAGGAGATTATTTCATATCACTCTTGATGAGCACTCTGATTGTATCTGTCCATCAAATCATGGTGCATCTTAAAAGGATAAAAGTCCTCATAGGAATTTTGATGCTTGGTTGTCATCGTGGCCAACATGATACATGCCACTTTGGTAGCATCACTCTCATGTGCCCTAAAGTCAGCGATCTCCCCGGGAGTAGCAGTAGACTCATCAAGATCCTTCAGCTACTTGTCGAGGACATATTCCTTGTCCTTATAGCGAGTGACCATCCATATGTTCCTAGTCCAATCATTGAAATTAGTCCCATCAAAGATGACTCTCCCACAAAGGTTCATGAGAGAGAAGGAGCCTATAGTGTTTGAGCCAGAAGCAACATTGTTGGAAGACATCCAAATGTGATATTAAGGCTAGGACCCAACACAATATTTTATAACTTAGAAGAGGGATGTCGTAATCCAAGCTATAAAATATTATAAGGTAGGTGAATGACGATTCACCAATTTCCACCATGAAAAACGAAATGTATTATTATTAGGTTTTAATTGGTTTTGAAACTCCTAGATTCTTTTGAGATTCATTGAACTTTTCAATGACATGTTTCAATCTCGATTGTGCCCTTCAAGTTTTGTGACTAGGATACCGGGGATCACAAAACAAGGTGTGAATAACCATGCAAATTACTTGGTACTCTCAATGCTTATCACCTAATCGATGTGCCAGTTAACCACACGCGCTTCACCAATCTATGATAAACCTTAAGCCACCCTTTGCCAACCATGTTAAATCCAAGTTAATGTGCCGGTTAACCACACACACTCCACTAACGACTTAAGAAAGGTGCAAAGTGTAATTTCATGGGTTAGCACCAAATTCACATTTTCCTAAAGTAACTAAGATTGGGAATTTGTAAAACATTTAGTTACTTTATAATCATTATACTTTTAATGAGGATTAAAGTCATTGTCCTACCCGTTCGGCTAATGACCCTCCACCAATGAAGGAAGCGATGGGTGAGAGTGGACAACCATTAAGCTACCATTTTATAGGCAACAACCTTATACCCCCTTATAGACTGACTTCGTGAACGAGGCCTACTAATGGTAAAACGACTTGTTCTTATATATATATATATATATATATATATATATATATATATATTATTAACTTATAATATTATAAAGTATAAGGGTTGAATTTTAAAATTTAAAATTCTAGGGGTTGGAACTAAAGTTTTTAAAGTGACTTTACATGTTCCAAAACTTGAGGGCAAGTTTTGTAACTATTCAAAACTTTTTCAACTTCATAACTTATGAGTTAATGGTTTATTAAAATGAAGACTCTTCATTTTATGTAACCTACGTGTTCTTTAATGGACTTTAAAAGAAAGACTTTTGGTAATCCATAACTCGAGAACAATTTATGGATTACATTAAAAACATTTAGATCAAGAATTAAATTAAAAAACCATTTGCAAATAATTCCTATGATCTACCAAACTCATAAGTGTGTGAACATTCATATCAACAACTTCAAGAATCATATAAACACATATAAAACTTTGAAATTTTGATAATAACCGTTGTAAATGGATTAACATAATCATTACCACATCAAAAACAAGTTTTATAAGTCCAAAACAATTTAGGGTAACGATTCTAGTCCATTTCCAGCAGCAAAACTCGAAAAACTGCACTCTAGGCCTCCTACTCGTTGAGTGCATGAACCTACTCGATGTGTAGGATGAATATATGATTGGACTCGTCGATTCCCCTGATGGACTCGGCGAGTTCACTCAGCAAAATGCAGAAAATATGAGTTTCTTCAACAATTTGCATCAAGTATCAAGAAAACAAGCCTAGGCTCTGATACCACTGAAGGGTTTTGAGCATTCTAACAGTCTTAAGGTGTACATGCAACCATAGAAACCTTCGATCTATGTTTTACTAAGATACATGCAAATTTGATTTTTCCAAGGTTCTTAAACTAACTAGCATGGCATTGGGAACTTGAAACATAAAAGCTAGTAGAAGAACATACCTTTCTTGTTGCTTGGATTCCTTAAGAACTTTGTGAGCCTAGCACCCCAAATATGATGCCTCAAGTGTTTCACACAACACCACAACTCTTGGAATAACTTTGAGAGTAGTACAAACATACTCAAAATCGGCTAGCATTCTAGTTCTTCACTTAGTTCCAATTTTGGTAGCCCATGGGGTCCTATTATAGTTGTGTCACAAGTAGGGTTACACCATGTAAACCCTAATTGACATGGCTTTTCATTTCCTCCATGATCCATGGGTTTTAACCTCCATGGACTATCCATGGAGCACCCTATGGGTTTTAGCCTAATTCAGTAAACCATGGATCATTAGCCCACTATATAAGAATGGATGATTTACATAATCAACCCCATATATTTAATTATTCTATTTTTGATCACCAAATTAATTCTTGATCAATACTAATTAAATAATATAATTAATATATTAGAACTTATAATATAATAATAAGCCATAAGTGTCCTTTTCTCATTTTGTCTATCCAAGTTTCATGATGCCATGCAACCCAAATGGACCATGCCAACCAGGTCAAGTACATACCAAAAATAGTTATAAACTTAGACACATAATCCAACAATAATAACAAGATGGAAGTTAAGATTGTACGTCAAAAGTTTCTAATTGAGTTCGACCATCAGTAATGTAATACTAGTTGTGAAAATTATGAGCCATGAGGCTCATGACTGTGCCTGTTGATGATCTGTTGGTAAAGACACACACCAATTTACGAATAATATTTTAGATATGACAAAAGGTTATTGTTCGCTTATTGTTATACTTTTGGGATAAGTGGTATAGTGATGAATTGTCATGAACTCAAGTATGCATTAGAAGCCCTTTTAGACATGACATCCAGATTTGGAAATTTGTTGGGTTGCCTGGTTGAAATGTTTTTAGATATTTCTTCACCTTAAGAACTGGTATTCCTTTCGGGTGTTACATCCCAATTTTCAAAACTAAAAATTTTGTTTTTAATTATGTTACTTATAAAACCGTTTACTAAAAAACATCACCAACATCATAAAAACCCATGAATCATAACCACATGTCTCAAAAATCACATCATCAATAGTAATAATATCAGAGTACAATCCCATGGATCTCAAAATGCGGAAATCATGTGTGTGTGATGCGCCGCTACCGTGCCAGCTCCTTCTCTTTCGAAAAAGAGGTACCTGAAACAAAAACTGAAAATTGTAAACACAAAGCTTAGTGAGTTCCCCTATCATACCGCATACCATACTATAAACATACTGTCAGGGTCCGACCTACCTTGCTAGGCATACCGGGGTGCCTAACCTACCCCTGTCGGACATACCGGGGTGTCTGACATACCCTTCCGGTTTATCTTAACCAGTTACAGGGACTATTTCACCCATACTACTACTACATAATAACATAACATAATCATACTATCTAGCATAGTTGGGTACTGTACTACCCTTTTGGCCCTATCAACCGGTAACCGGGGACTATTCCCCTTACTACCACTATCACATAACATCATATTATACTAGCATGTGAGACACATAAGATAGTGGTAAACCCAAGTATTTATCACAAAGATAACTACTCGACAAACAATCCTTACTAGTGGGCTGACATTGTGGCGGTAGACCCACTTCTACTGGAAGGTAACTCACCTTAATGTCGTGAAGTAACTGAATTGTCCTTGGCGTTGGAACCAACTCCTCTCAAACTCCTACACATAACAATCTTCCTTAATTACTATTTCATACCCTTAACCCTTCCAAGGGTTACTCAGGTCAAAGCCACGGTCAAGGTCAACATCTTGGTCAAAGTCAACGTCTGGTTGACTCGACTTGCCGAGTTGACCCAACAACTCACCGAGTCCCCAAATTCTCAAAAAACTAAAACGCCGACCCTACTCATCGATCCTTGAACGCACTCGTCGAGTTCTCCTTCATACCAAGTCGGGAGATTCTTCAACTGACTCGCCGAGTTCATCCTTGAACTTGCCGAGTCCTCCTTCATGCAAGAAGACACATTTAGCCCTGGACTCCCCGAGTTCCTTATAAAATCGTCGAGCTTGTCTTCATGTCGTTGGGACTTGCCTTGAACTCGCCGATTTCTGTGATTTCCAGGTCCAGATTCACATCTAACTTGTTGAGTCCTCTTCTAGACTCAGCCAGTTTGATCAAAGCAAAAAAGGTTGGGGAACCATACCCCGACTCGTCGAGTCCCATGAACGACTCGCCAAGTCCCCCAAAGTCCATGTCCATACAGTTGATCTCAGTCAGGTTTAACACATCCAAATCATAGATCTAGCCTCCTAGGGTCCATAATACATGTAAAGTTACAAACTTGACGTTCATGTATGGAGTATTTGGCACAAATGGCTCTAAAATGGAGTCTACAAGGTGCATGTGGCTCTTATGGCAATAAAGTTGGAACCTTTATGCCATAGGAACTCTCAATGGTTCCATATCTGAAGTCTTACCTCTTTATAGCCACAAAATCCAGAATATAGCACTTCTAAGACTTAGAAAAGGTAGAAATGAACCATAACTAGACATCTGAGAGATAGATGGTCAAGGTTTCAGCTTTATTCCTCAAATATGCTAAATGTACCAAAACCTCTAGATCTTCTTGCTTCCTCTTAATCTCTCAAGCTTCCTTCTCCCTCTTAAACTTCAAATACACACAAAAGGCTCCAAAAAGCTCAAGAACACTCAATAAATGATTAGGGTCTCGAGTTAGGGCTTTTCTGGACTGGGAGGGGAGGCTGGGTTGGGACAACATAAGGTGCTTAAATAGGGTGCAAACCCTAAATATTAGGGTTTCATCCAGACAGTCCTACTCGCCGATTCGGGATCTCCGACTCATCAAGTAGGTTACTTAAACCCCGCGTCTAGGAGTCTAGTCTACTCGACGAGTTGGGCCTCCAACTCGTCGAGTCCAAGTGTAAAAACATATAATCAATTAAATTTAAATTTGTACCGGGAACCGGGTGTTACAACTCTCCCCCACTTATTTCAGACTTCGTCCTCGAAGTCGGCTGCTACATCCGGAAAAGCTCGTGGTGGTGCTCTCTTATCTCGTCCTCCGGTTCCCAAGTCCATTTTGAGCTCATGCGGTGCTTCCATTGCACCTTCACCAGCTCGACCCTCTTGTTCCTCAAATTCTTCGACTTCCTATCGAGAATAGCCACTGGTCGCTTAAATATAATCTAGACTGTCATCCACCTGAATGTCCTCTAGTGGTACCACCGCCGAGTCATCTACCAGACACTTCCATAGCTGGGATACGTGAAAGGTGCTATGAATCTGACTAAGTTCGGCTGGCAGGTCCAGCCTATATGCCACCTTGCCCACCCGGGCTACAACCCTGAAAGGACCAATGTATCTAGAGCCCAATTTGCCCCGCTTCCTGAACTGAATGACATCTTTCCATGGTGACACCTTCATGAGGACCATAACTCTGACCTGGAACTCTAGGTCCAAACGACGCTTGTTGACATAACTCTTATACCGACTCTGAGCAGTCTGAAGCCTGCTCCGGACCTGCTGGATCCTCTCTGTCGTCTTGAGTACCACTTTGGTACTCCCCATGACCTTCTGTCCAACCTCACCCCAACATTTCGGGGTCTTGCACTTCCTCCCATACAACATCTCAAAGGGAGGACGATCGATACTCGCGTGGTAGCTGTTTTTGTAGGAGAACTCAGCCAATCGAAGATAGGTATCCCAACTACCACTGAAGTCTAATACGCATGCCCGCAACATATCTTCCAATGTCTGGATGGTCCACTCGCTCTGACCATCCGTCTGTGGGTGAAAAGCAGTACTGAAATGCAAACGGGTACCCAACTCGTCATGAAACTTCTTCAAGAACCTGGAAGTAAACCGCATGTCTCTGTCTGAAATCATGGAGAATGGCACTCTGTGCCGAGCTACTACCTCTCAGATATAGATATCGGCCAGCTTCTCGGCCTAGATGCTCTCCTGGATCGGTATTCAATGGGCACTCTTGGTCAACCGATCAGCGATGACCCATATGGAATCCACTCCCCTCGCAGTCCTGGAAAGCTTGGTGATGAAATCCATGGTAATATCTTCCCATTTCCACATGGGGATGTCCAACGGCTGCGTCTTGCCGTGAGGCCTCTGGTGCTCGACCATGACCTTCTTGCAGGTCAGGCATCTCTCGACGTACCATGCTCCATCCCTCTTCATGCAGGGCCACCAGTAATCAGGACAAAGATCTCTATACATCTTCGTCACCTCGAGATGAATAGAAAACTTGGACTTGTGTGCCTCCTCCATCAGCACCTGGTGCACACCTCCATGATACAGAACCCACACTCTACGGTGTAGTGTCAGTAACCTATGGCTATCATAATCGAAGGAGGAAACCTGCCCCAAAATACGCTCACTCTTCTGATGTTCCTCCTTCATAGCCTCCTGTTGGGCCACTCGGATCTGCTCCAATAGTGAATTCACTACTGTCATCCTCAAGCATATATCTCTAATCGGGGATGCCTTGTGACTAAGTGTATCAGCCACAACGTTGGCCTTCCCCGGGTGGTAGAGGATCTCACAATCGTAATCATTTACGATGTCTAGCCACCGACACTGCCTCATGTTTAGATTCGGCTGATCCATGAGGTACCTCAAACTATTATGGTCCGTGAAAATGGTACATCGGACCCCATAGAGGTAGTGTCACCAAATCTTGAGGGTGAAGACAACCGCCCCCAACTCCGAATCGTGTGTCGAGGTAGTTCACCTTACGAGGCTTCAACTGCTTCGAAGCGTAGGTGATGACATGCCCCCTCTGCATTACTACCATGCCCAACCCTGAGATGGACGCATCGTAGTACACCATAAAATCCTCCATTCCCTATGGCAGGGCAAGGATCGGTGCCTCGCATACTCTATGCCTTAATGTCTCAAACGCTGCCTACTGCTCAGGCCCCCAACAAAATACAACGACTTTCTTCGTCAGTCGGGTCAAGGGTATGACTATCTTGGAGAAATCCTAAATGAATCTTCAGTAATAGCCCACCAATCCCAGGAAACTCCGAACCTCAGATGGAGACTTCAAAACCTCCGATCTCATCATGGCCTCCACCTTGGCCGGGTCGACCAAAATATTGCTCTGGTTGACAAGGTGCCCAAGAAATAGCACCTCGCATAACCAGAACTTACACTTAGAGAAATTGGCATACAAGCTCTCCCTTCTCAGGGTATCCAACACCTCCTGCAAGTGCTCCTCATCCTGCTCCTGCATCTTGGAGTAAACCAAGATGTCATCGATGAAAACTATCACAGATAGAGGTGGCAAAAATTGACACGACACGAACCCGACACGAAATAAACGGGTTTGGGTAAGATATTTCAACCCGTTTAAATGAACGGGTTGACACGACACGACACGAAAATTAAATGGGTAAGGTTAGGGTTCAGAATTTCAACTCGAATATGACTCGAAAATGACCCGTTTATTTATATGCACATTTTTTGAAGTATTTAAATAATCTAGAAAGATACAAAACCAAAACCATAAGCAAAAGAAAACCTTCGAATTGAATTGTTTTGTAATGTTGAAATGACTTAGCTGTCTAGATCAAGACTTCATTTCAGTTTTTCCATTGTCTCCCAAACTACCCAGTCTCTTTCACCACTCTCACATCCTCATGACCTTGTCATCCGCCTCCCCAACTCCCACTCTTTTAGTTTTGTCATCTGAACTTGCTATGACTTCATCTATTCTACCTCCAAACTATTATTTTTTCCTTTCCGCCTACCCAACTCCTACTCTTTCAACATGCTCTTTCTTTTAACCTCACATGACACGACATATTTCAAGGTATAGCCCTAACCTAAAACCCGACATGAACTCGACACAAAAATAAACGGGTTGACACGACACGACACGTTAATTAAATGGGTCGGGTTAGGGTCGTGCACTTTCAACCCGTTTAGTGTTTCAACACGATATGAACCCGACACAACACGACATGATTGCCACCTCTAATCACATACCGATCCAACATTGGTCTGCATATGCGGTTCATGAGGTCCATGAACGCGGAAGGAGCATTGGTAAGCCTGAAGGGCATCACCACGAACTCGTAGTAGCTATAGCGAGTCTGAAACATTGTCTTTTGTACATCCTCGTCTCTAACCCTCATCTGATGGTAGCCTGAATGCAAATATCTTGGAAAACCAAGATGCCCCCTGAAGCTGGTCGAAGAGATCATCAATCATCGGGAATGGGTAACGGTTCTTCACTGTTACCTTGTTCAGCTCCTGGTAGTCTATACACATCTAATGCGACCCGTCCTTCTTCTTCACAAACAGGATCGGGGCTCCCCAAGGTGAATTACTTGGTCTAATGAATACCTTGTCTAATAGCTCCTGCAGCTGTGTAGACAACTCCTGCATCTCGGGAGGAGCCAACCGATACGGTGCCTTGGCTATAGGAGCCGCATCAGGGACCAGGTCGATCCTAAACTCTACCTGCCTCTTCGAAGGTACCCATGCAAATCTTTTGGGAATACATCCGGGTACTCTTGCACCACTAGCACATCACTCGCGGTCGCCTTACCCTCCTCTCGGGTATCCATGACATAGGCGACATATCCGGCGCAACCTTGCTTAAGATAACGCCTAGCCCTCACTGCTGAGCATAGAGCTGGTCCACGTTGTGGCCTCTCGCCCTGAATCACCAGCTCTCCCCTACTTGGGGTCGTGACGTGTACCAACTGCTGAGCGTAGTTAATCACAGCCCCATTAGGGCTCAGCAAGTCCATCCCGATGATGACCTTGTTCCCATGCAATGGTATGAGAACCAAGTCTACCAAGTAGCACTCCTCGAATAGCCTCAAGACACAATCTCTGAAAACCTCTTATGCTCGAAGCGATCGGTCGTTAGCAATCTCGACCTCTAGAAGGCAATCCAACATGCCCGAAGACTAAGGGAACCTCTTGCTAAGTGCAAGAGAGACAAATGATGGGGTAGCACCCGAATCGAACAACACCTGAACTGGAATACCGTTCACATGGAGCAATCCTAAACAAAACACGTAACATAACACATAAATGTCATAAGCAATATATAATAAAAGTTAGGGAGAAGAAAGCATACCCGTCACCACATCGGGTGCAGTGCGTGCCTCCTCGGTAGTCAACTGGAAGGCTCGAATCCTCACCACTGGAGTCTATGACTTGCCCTGCCGGCCATCAGTAATCCACAAGGTCGCTAGAGCCGGCGCCCACCAGTGGCGCTGCTGCTGCTGCTGTCAATCTCGGGCAATTGGCCTTTTTATGGCCTCGCTGGTTGTAGTGAAAACACAACAACTCTGATGATGAAATGATGGGGTTAGGGGTTGTACAATCCTTACTGAAGTGCCCCGTCTTGCTACACTTATAGTAGTCCGATGACTCTAATCTACAAGCCCCCTCATGTGGCTTGTCGCATTTCCCGCAGCAGCTCTGGCCCTGATGGCCCTTCGACTTAGAGTTGAGCCCCTTGGGTTTCTTCCCCGAAACCCCAGTACCCTGCTCAGTCTTTTCCTTCCTCTTCTTGAGGTGCTCTATATCGATCTCCCTCTCCCTCGACCTGGCAATCATAGACTCCAGGGTCGAGCATGTTGAGTAACTGACACGCTCCCGAATATCAGCTCTCTACATGTCATGATAACGACTCTTCTGCATCACCTCATCCCTTGCATACTGAGGCACCAATATGGCCCTCTCCCGAAACTTGGCGGTAATCTCTGCCACCGTCTCAGTAGTTTGTCTCATATCAAGAAACTGCCTGGCTAGCTGCTGAAGCTCCACAACCGGCATGAACTCAACCCTAAACCTGGTCACAAAGTCCGACCAGGTCATATCCTCAATGGATGAGGCTCTTAACGAATCACTGGCCGCTTCCCACCAATCTCAAGCTAGGTCTCTTAAACACCCTGCAACATATTGAACCTTTGACCCCTCAGGTTAGAAGCTAGTCAACTGGGCAGACTCCATGTCTGCAAGCCATCTACCGGCAATGATGGGGTCCTTCACCCTGTGGAAGTCTGGCGCACCACAACCCCTGAAGTCCTTGAAGGATAGTGTGCGCGATCCTGACTGGCTGGATGCCATGTCACTCCTAAACTATGACATCCCCATTTTCACGGCCAGAAAAGACTGATTTTGTTTATGATTGCTTAAGAATAAGAGTAACATTTTAAAGAAAAGTGTTGTGGAATTTGTTCCCAAAAGAAAATATGATAAAGATTTATCAAATCATTTCCGAAGAAATATATTTCATTAAAACCTCGGCATATCATGTTTGATACAGATCAAAAGCATAAATAGTACAATATAAGCCTTACAACATTTAGTCATATCTACAAGCCTATAATCCGTAATCCCTCATCCAAACATCACATATATACTCGAGTGCCACTACCTGTAATACAAGAAACTGAGTAGGTCAGGCTTGGGAGCCTGGTGAGCACATAAGGTTTTCAACCCACAATAAACAAGTTTATTAGTTTCATCAACCAACAACAACCCGATTACCCGTTCCCATTATCCTCACTTTATGTCCCTAAAACACCTATCATAAGGGACCTAGCCTAAGGATCATCATCGGGATGGACACTCCTGTTAAGGGGGTTCCTCAGCAATATATGTCCTTAAGGCAACCATGAGGGGATGGAGTACACCGGTGAACACATCGTTCACAAACATCTACAGGTTGCGAGCCTGCTAGCGTTCCACTGGACTGTCTAGAAAAGTCTTTGGTCGTCATCTATAGTCCGCTAGATGACTGGAAACATCATCAACATCGACATCGAGGCCTCTCATCATTTATTTCATCACACACCAACCATTACATCTACCCATGTTTAACCCTACACATTTTGTAGATATAAAATACATATACAGTTTAAATCATTTAAAACATGTATAAAAACGTTCATCCAGCATAGACAACAAGTATTCAGACAATATGCACACATAGTGTTGGGTGCATTTTGTGCACCCTTTTTGCACAACTTTTAGTCCTTTTTATTTATGTTTTTAGCATAATTGTTCTTTACTTTTATTGCATTTCATCATATCTAGGTTAACTTCGTGAACAACCTTATTTTCACCATTTTCATGCCCTTTTCAGGTGAACCGGAGGTTGGAGCGCGCTTTGGGAAGTGTCGGGAAGCATTGGCGAAGATTTCAGGATGATCGGGCGAAGAACGAAAAAGTTGGAAAAACCAATTTTGGAATTAGAGTCAGAGAGGTACACGGGGCGTGTTGAATTTACACTGAAAAGTGGGCATGGGGCGTGTTTGACCAAAATGAGAGCTGTTGACCATGCTGAACACGGGGCGTGTCAGTTTAGTGCAAATCAACACGTGGCGTGTTGCTGAACACGACCCGTGTCAGTTTAGTGCAAATCAACACGAGGCGTGTTGTTGAACACGACCCATGTCAGTTTAGCCTATTTTAACACGGGCCGTGTTCAACCCAAAAACCAACTTTTGGCAGTTTTTCCTATCTTTCTTATTACGGGTTAAGAGCCATTTTTACACACACACAACATATCAGAGCACCATTGGAGAGGAGAATTTGAAGGTTTTTTGCAAGGGTTTGTCCGGTAATCATTTGGAAACATTAATTCTTGTTTTTGTAAGTTGTAATTACACTTAATTTCATCTTTTAGACTTGTGATCTTATTCTAGCCATGTGTGGCTAGAACCCTAACTTCTCCAATTTCATGTTTTGACTTCTTGGTAGTGACTTCAATCATATGACATGATGTTTGTTCTTAATTTCTATCTAATGAATTTGATTTTGCTTCAATCGAATGTTTGATTCTAGTTGTGATTCTTATTGGCCATTTGAATTAGGGTTAGGTCATTCAAGTTATCTCTTTTACAAAATCCATAATTGTTTTGTGAAATTGAACAAGTAACAAGCATTAAATTGATCTCTATTGAATGAATTTAGTGTAAATCTTATTCATACACTTTTACACTCCCGAGCTTATGAGGAGTATTGGGTGTTGTTGGGAACATTCACATAAAGCTTCATGCAATCTTATAATCTAATTCTAAGAGCTTGTTTAGATTAGGTTAATAAGGTTAGGGTTAATCAAAGAGCTTGTTTTGGTTAATTAATGTGGTGAATGGGAAGTGTTAGAGCTTATTAGCACTTTCAAGTACCAACTTAGATAGAATTGAACGAATATTGTGTCATCTTTGAGTCACATTGCTAAATTGCCATACATGGAGTTGGAGTCCTTACCTTTTCTGGATTTAATTCACTCTTTCAGTTGATTACTTGTGTTTTTAAGTGTTTGTTTTAATTATTTTATCATAAACCCCCCTCTTTACTGTTGGTGGCCATAGTACCTTGCGCAAAGAGGTATAAACTAATTATCCTGTGTCTCTGTGGATCGACCCTGCTTGCCTTGTACTACCTTTTAGTACAATATAGTGGGATTTTTTTGGAGTATATCATACCCCATTATTTGTTGGGTTTGACACGCCTAACAAATTGGCGCCGTTGCCGAGGACACGGTGTTACTAATTGTTTATGCCTAGATTTTTGTGAGCAGGTACATCTCTAAAAAAACAGAAAAAAAGTGTCGCTCAGAAATGAATACTCCTTACATAGAAGACCAACTTTCTGAGCTAGCTCAGTTAGTTATGATGATTGGAAATGACCAAAGTACGCAACCCATATCTGTTCCTTGCAATTTTTGCACTAAAAATGGACATTATTCCGATATGTGTCCATATCTACAAGGAGAATGGGAAGAAGTGCAAGAAATGGGAAGCTACTACTGGCCAAACCAATGGAGTTATGATCAACCTCAACATGATCAATGGTGGGAAAACAACCAAGCTTGGGGAAACAACTAATGGCAAAACCCATACCAAGCTTGGGGAAATGACCAATACCAACTAACTCCACGGTTCCAACAACTATATTCTCCACCTCCCCAACAACCTGAAATGTCGAGCATGTCCTTGGAAGACATTGTCAAAAGCATTGCCACTACTACCCAGATCTTCCAAGAAACAACCAAAGCTAGCCTCAAAAGCTTAGAGCAACAAATTTCACAGCTTACTCAATATGTGAGTATATTGGAAACTCGGGGAAAACTACCATCACAGACGGAGGAGGACCCAATGCATACTGTTTCTTCCATCACTTTGAATGATGGGGAAAATGTTGATGACCCAAGATTGGAATTGGAAGATGGGGAAGAGGAGAAAGAAGTAGAAGTGGAGAAGGTTGTCAAGGAAGAAGTAGATATTAAGAATGTTGATATGGAAGTTGTAGAGGAGGTGTTGGAGGTTGACAAAAAAGAGGTTGAGCCACCCACTACCAATGAGAAACTCCTTTCACTGGTAGACCAACCAAAAGAGCTAAAAACGATAAATTTGCTTGACCTTTCAAATGATATGTACCCCGAGAAGATCGACACCTAACCGGTCATCAAATCAACCACCTTATCAAAGAAGGAAGATTTGACCACCTTACTAGATAAGTACAAGACAGGTATTGGCTGGATGATTAGTGTCATTAAGGGTCTAAGTCCAACATGGTTCCGACGCAAAAAGAAAGTCAAGTACAAGATAAGTGTTCCATTGATGGGGATGGCGAAAAGTTTAGTGAGTTGGAGAGCCCCCACATACTTAGATTTATGCATATTCAGGGGTCATGTCGAACTAACGACTTTAAAAAAGGGCGGCTAACTGGGAGGCAACCCGGGGGTATTTTTGTCTTTTCTTTTAAAACTTTCTAGTCTTTGGTAAATTTCAAAATTTTAATGTCCTAAATGGTTTTAAACTTGTTTTTGCCTAGAAAATGACTCTTGGGCTCCAAAAATATTTCACGGATAGCTTGGGTAGGTTGAAGAGGAGGTTCTCACCACCAACTGCAAGGCTCCAAGAACGATTCGGTAAATTCTTTCCATATGTTTAATCGTTCATATTTTGTTTTAAAATTCAATATGTGTGCACTTGTGACTGTTTTACACTCTTACCCAACCCAACTACCATCCCCCACCACCTTCCGGTGATTAGATAGGTTGTTCCGCCCTCTCCAAGCATCGGGGACAATGCTTATCTTTAAGCTTGGGGAGGGGTAGAGTTGTATATTAGGTTCATTCATATTCATGCATGCATTTTCTTATTTTCAAAATTTTTATTTTATTATTTTTTATTTCTTCTTTTTATTTTCTTATTTTCATTTTCTTTGCATTCTGCATTTGTATATTAAAAAAAAAATTAAAGTGTACGAGATGATGACACTCTTTACATACAATTGCTCCATGAAGTGGGAAAACGAAAAAAATCAAAATGAAAAAAAAAAATACCGAAGCAGCCGGATAGTTACCGGAAGTGTAGAATCAGCTGTCATAACTAGGGGACCCAAACACCGTAATTCGAGACCATAGCCTTAGATAATAAAAAGAATTTATATTGAAACGTTTTTTGGGCGGTAATAACAGCTTTAGGATGATTTGTTTTTGAATGTTTAAAAAGAATCTTTATCGGCAACTCTGAACCCACAGAACACGGACCTATTTGTTGACACGCGTTACCCCCGCGGTAACAGAGAGCTTAAGTATCAAATCCACACGGTCAAGAAAGAAGGAAGGGTACAACTGTTATATCTAGTACCCAAATCAGAATTTCAAATGCGAAAACGAAGAAATCTAAAGAAATTCCAAAAATGAAGATTGAAGAATCCAAATTCAAAACGAAGTACAAATCAAAGTTCAATCAAATCAAAAGTCAATTCAAGTCAAATTTGGCGAATGAAGAACTGTGTGATATGATACTTGTGGCTCTCGAAAAAGTGAAAGCATAGGAGTTGGGCCCCTTCGGGTGGGCTCACTGTTTCAGCGAAAGCTGATTCGCCGTGACGGGTTCTTAAGGATGCGTCAATTCTGATTCTTGGCCATCTAGTCTTAAGGACATGAGATCCGGACTATGTTATTTTCGCCCATAAAGCTTAGTAAGGTGTAAAGATTAAATAAAACTTCGGCTGGATTATTGGGTTACACCGTTTCGGGTCTTCCTCACACTGAGAGTCTGTGATATGTGGAAGGAAACAGGATGGTTGCCAAGGTATCAGTGATCGAAGCCTTATTGATGTAAAGTCTGATCGTTCCTTTATTTAGTTACAAAAGTACATATTTTGTGTTTGTTCTTAATCTTCTTTTTCTTTTGCTTCATTTTGTTTCTCAAGTGCATTTTGTATATACCTTAAATTTTCATGGCATTACATTGCATGCATTTATTCTTAGCCTTTAGGATCCTTCACACCCTTTTCGTTCTAAGTTTCTTTTGTCATCCAGAAATCATCCCGTTTCGTCTATTTCTTGTTCTTTCTTGAGGACAAGAAATGTCTAAGCTTGGGGAGATCTGTTGGGTGCATTTTGTGCACCCTTTTTGCACAACTTTTAATCCTTTTTATTTATGTTTTTAGCATAATTGTTCTTTACTTTTATTGCATTTCATCATATCTAGGTTAACTTCGTGAACAACCTTCTTTGCACCATTTTCATGCCCTTTTCAGGTGAACCGGGGGTTGGAGCGCGCTTTGGGAAGTGTCGGGAAGCATTGACGAAGATTTCAGGATGATCGGGCGAAGAACGAAAAAGTTGGAAAAATCAAGTTTGGAATTAGAGTCAGAGAGGTACACGGGGCGTGTTGAATTTACACTGAAAAGTGGGCATGGGGCGTGTTTGACCAAAATGAGAGTTGTTGACCATGCTGAACACGGGGCGTGTCAGTATAGTGCAAATCAACACGGGGCATGTTGCTGAACACGGCCCGTGTCAGTTTAGCCTATTTTAACACGGGCCGTGTTCGACCCAAAAACCAACTTTTGGCAGTTTTTCCTATCTTTCATATTACGGGTTAAGAGCCATTTTTACACACACACAACATATCAGAGCACCATTGGAGAGGAGAATTCGAAGGTTTTTTTGCAAGGGTTTGTCCGTTAATCATTTGGAAACATTAATTCTTGTTTTTGTAAGTTGTAATTACACTTAATTTCATCTTTTAGACTTGTGATCTTGTTCTAGCCATGTGTGGCTAGAACCCTAGCTTCTCCAATTTCATGTTTTGACTTCTTGGTAGTGACTTCAATCATATGACATGATGTTTGTTCTTAATTTCTATCTAATGAATTTGATTTTGCTTCAATCGAATGTTTGATTCTAGTTGTGATTCTTATTGGCCATTTGAATTAGGGTTAGGTATTCAAGTTATCTCTTTTACAAAATCCGTAATTGTTTTGTGAAATTAAACAAGTAACAAGTATTAAATTGATCTCTATTGAATGAATTTAGTGTAAATCTTATTCATACACTTTTACACTCCCGAGCTTATGAGGAGTATTGGGTGTTGTTGGGAACATTCACATAAAGCTTCATGCAATCTTATAATCTAATTCTAAGAGCTTGTTTAGATTAGGTTAATAAGGTTAGGGTTAATCAAAGAGCTTGTTTTGGTTAATTAATGTGGTGAATGGGAAGTGTTAGAGCTTATTAGCACTTTCAAGTACCAACTTAGATAGAATTGAACGAATATTGTGTCACCTTTGAGTCACATTGCTAAATTGCCATACATGGAGTTGGAGTCCTTACCTTTTCTGGATTTAATTCACTCTTTCAGTTGATTACTTGTGTTTTTAAGTGTTTGTTTTAATTATTTTATCCTAAACTCCCCTCTTTACTGTTGGTGGCCATAGTACCTTGCGCAAAGAGGTATAAACTAATTATCCCGTGTCTCTGTGGATCGACTCTGCTTGCCTTGTACTACCTTTTAGTACAATATAGTGGGATTTTTTTGGAGTATATCATACCCCATTATTTGTTGGGTTTGACACGCCTAACACATAGCATGTAATTTATAAAAAATATTTCATATCTATGTGTAAGATGAAAGTAACTATGCACTCACTTGTTAAAGTGATGACTCGAAATTTGAGCAGCGCTTCGCTTCTTAACAATATGATTTCCTTCGACGAAACCTAGTATTATTACCATTATATTTTAATCTAATATTTATTGTGACTAATTATTAGTCTAGATTCGTCATTAACTCAGATTCTACTTCATGATCTATCAAGTAAGGATCAGCTAGCTAGGCAGGACAGTTAGGAGGCAGGACTATTTCGACATATAACTTTTCTGAAATCCAACAACCAAACCCAACGTGACCATTCTAGACACCTCTCCCGTATGTAGTTCAATAAGTATACCGACTTTGAATCAATGCTAAATCTTATTTATAGGCTCATAATAACGATATTATATTTATATATAAGCTATATTTAAAGTAGGGAAGGCATATCTCACTTACAACGGGTTTTACTAAAAACCGGGATCCGCTGGAGTAGAGCTTCTAAGTTGAAAAACTCTTTTTCTCGGAGCCGTCGGGAGCTCCGGGGCTTCCTTCCTGTGCTAGGGAGGTACCCTAGGCTTTGGGGGGGGGGGGGGTGTTAGAGAGTGTATAGAGAGAGAAAGAGATGGGAATTGGTGTGAGAAATGAGGCTGCCCCGCACCTCTATTTATAGGCTGGAAATCTGATCAACTCGTCGAGTTGGGTGCCACATGTCACCATCTGGTGGCAACACTTGGGGAGAAAGCAATGGCTTAGATCGTGCCACGTCACCCCCTTCGCAGCAGCACACTCCCAACTTCTAAACCCCATAACTTTCGCATACAAGCAGTGCTGGTCCAAACATATATGGGGCCCTGGGCGAAAAAATGCCCCCTCAAATACAAATATAATAAAGATTAAAAAAAATATCATTACTCTTCAACATAGATGTTTTCAATTAGAAATAAAAAGCAAACTAAATTGTTTATATTTTGAGCTAATTTGAGTTTCAACCAACTTTAGGCCCTAAAAATCATTTAGGTAATAAATTTTTTTACATATATAAACTACATAGCCTATAAATTTTGGGCCCTTAGAGTCGTGGGCCCTAGGCGGTCACCCGGGTTGCCCACCGTCTAGACCGGCCCTACATACGAGCTCCGTTTTTGACATTCTTTATATCCACACGTAGGTATTGACAAGATCTACAACTCTCCTTTTGACATCGTCGGCTAATTCTCGGTCGATTTTGAATTTAACAGTATGAGAAGATTACACTGTTAAATGACCGTGTAGAATTCATAACTTCTACATACGGACTCTGTTTTTGTCTATCTTTTTATCGTTGAGCTCTTATTAATGATATATTCAATTCTCATTTAGGTTGCATTGGCCAACAATCGATCGATCTAAAATTTGAATTTCAGGATGTACATTGTTATGTCAAATCTTAGAAAAATTATAACTTCCTCATACGAAGTCAGATTTGGGCGTTCTTTTTTATGTATCTTCTCAGTTTAACGTATACTACAATTTTCATTTAGATATCTAAGGTTAAAGTAGTTTATCAAAAAAATATCTTTTTACGATTCTCGGTGCCGTGCAAGTTTTGCCGTAAAACTTCGACAAGTCATAACATTTTCGTTATAACTCGGATTTTGGTGTTCTTTATATATCCAGAATCCTTGGTTCAACCACTACAACTTTATGTATGGATATTCGGTTTATTTAACACTTTATTTTCGACACTTATTTTTATTATATCTTTATAAACAAATATATAAGCACATAAAATCACATAATTCACATAATATTCAAGTAATTCATATTTATTACTTCAAAATAGGTTTTAATGGTTGAACTTGACTATTACATCATTATACTAATGCGTAGCCCATAAACATGGGCATTACATAAACGCTCTGAGGCGATCCTCCATCAGCTTCATAATCCCTTCCTTGATCGACCCGAAAATCACCGGGGTCGACTCAAGGATGCCTCTAGTGATCTCAGAAGAAATGAAATCATGTAGTCCCTCATCAACTGGCTCGACACATGATCCTGAACCTGATCCTGAACCGGATCCTGATCCTGAACCTCCTCCTCCGTGTCGCATAATCATCACCATTCTGAAACAAAACATACCATTATCAGGGTCATACAAAATCTCGATAGGTCTCACACACTCTACAAGTTCCTTGGTTCATCTCGACCCTCCTTGACTCGAGTACGGATCCTCTGCTTTCAGTAGTACGGGCCCATACTACCTTCCACATCTATCCGTACTTTCCTCATGGATTGCTTTGACTTCACTAAGTTACTTCTATTACCATTGCTTGTTGCACTACTCTCATCCTAGGCTTACCCTAGGGTCTCTCTCTCCATCCCACTCTCCGCCATCAACTGCATAAGAAGTCCCTACCATCTCTCCCTAACCAACTTATGAATACATTACATATTACTAAGACCAGATAATTCTTCGAATGAGAGGTCATGCCCCGCAAAGGTTGGACTCAAACAAGAGCGGCGAAATAGGGCTAGACCTAACCTTCTGAAATTATTTCGTCCTCATAATATGTTACTTAACATATTCGTCTACTAGTTAATTAAAGATAACTAGGACTCCTAAAAAGCACAAATCAAGAAGCATTCGGGCATTGAGTACCCCAAACTAGCATATCCTATCCAGGCTATCATATCAATGACTACTCAGTACTAAAATGCAGCTCAATAAGCACATACAACAGGCATATTAGACATCCTCCTAGATCCTTAGCCCTATTCTATCATGTAATTCCCATGTACATACAACATGCATAAAAGGCATCCTTCCTAGATCCTTAGCCCTAATCTAGCATGCAGCTCTCATAATCATATCATATCATGACATAAATTGTATGGGTATCTTGGGGAAAACTTACTTGAGCTCGGCCGATCGCACGCATCACACACCTTGTTCTTTTCAAATTTCTTTTCTCCTTTTAATTTCTGTTCAAACTCCTTTTATAAAAATGATTTTACCTCCAAATTTTTTTTACCAAGTCCTTAGTTTGAGGTCAGACACACCCGAGAGTATGCCCTAATCCCTCAAACCAAGGCTCTGATAACAACGTGTAACATCCCAATTTTCAAGACCAAAAAATTTTGTTTTTAATTATGTTACTTATAAAACCGTTTACTGAAAAACATCATCAACATCATAAAAACCCATGAATTATAACCAAATGTCTCAAAAATCACATCATCAATAGTAATAATATCATGGTACAATCCTATGGATCTCAAAATGCGGAAATCATGTGTGTGTGATGCACCGCTACCGTGTCGGCTCCTTCCCCTTCGAAGAAGAGGTACCTGAAACCAAAACTGAAAACCATAAGCACAAAGCTTAGTGAGTTCCCCCATCATACCACATACCATACTATAAACATACTTTCAGACATATCTGGGTGCCTGACCTACCTTGCTAGGCATATGGGGGTGCCTAACCTACCCCTGTCAGACAAAGCGGGGTTTCCGACCTACACCTCCGGATTATCTTAACCGGTTACGGGGACTATTTCACCCCCTACTACTACCTTATAATAACATAACATAATCATAATGTCTAGCATAGTTGGGTACTGTAACAACCCGAAGTTGTTCATCGCCGAAAACCCGTTCTGCCCGAATAACTCGTCGGAAATCGAAATGTCCCGTTATCATTTTTTGGGCTTAGTTATCTAAAATTTTATATTTATTTTCGTTCAATGAGGGTCCAAATCATTTAGGAACTCATGAATTTAGCCCAAAACAATTATTTCATAAGTTTTAGAAATATCCTCGTCGGGTGATGAAAACTCAATCGGGTGCGACCCAAAGCATCGTTTAAAGCCGGTATCGAGTAGAATTCCTCCGTGTCCAAGTTTTAGGGACTATATAAACATGTTTAAGCACTCATTTGAAGCTTTTTCCTTCTCTCTCTACTCTCTCTCTAACCTCTCTCCTAAATCCAAGAATTAAGTGTCCAAAACTCAAATTTAAGGCTTCAAATCCTTAAGGTACCTTCCCAGCCTTAATCTATAGCATGTTTAGCTTCCAAATTAGACACTTAATCATAAAATTGGACATCATATGTGAGTTTACGGCCCAGGAGGTTGCCTAGGCCGTAAACACCATTTTGAAGGGTTTTAAGCCCTTAAACTCCTTCTTAAACTCATTTGGACTTTAGATATGGCTAAGGGACTTCAAGATATGGACTTAGAACACCTAAAACTATAATTTTGTGGACTTTGAAGGAGTTTACGGCCAAGGCATAAGCTTGGACCGTAAACTCATGAAAATGGTGTTTTTCATGTCTTTAAACCCTTCCAAATCACCCCTACAGCTTAGATATGAATTATAGGACCTTGATTCTTACATTTGGACACTTGAAACATTAATTTTGAGGGACTTAGATGAGTTTACGGCCAAGGAGAGTTCTTGGGCCGTAAACTCCACAAAAACTAGGCTTAAATCCAATTCTAAGGTGTTAGAAAGCCATCCAACACCACCAAAAGCCTTGGAATAAATCAAGGGACCAACCAAAAATACTTTGAGGGCCTAAAACACATATTTTATGGGGTTTCTAATAGTTTACGGCCAAGACCTATTCTTGGGCCGTAAACTCCAAAATTTTTGGTGTTAGAATGCAAACTACACACCCCTAAGGCCCTTAGATGAATTTTAGAAGTCCTTTCATGCATGTTCTAGGCCTTGAAACACTTTGGAACACCACACACAAGAGTTTACGGCCATGAAGGGGGTTTCATGGGCCGTAAACTCCATAAAATCCCCCATAATCCCTTACAAACTCATGTTAGACCTTGGATTAATTTTACCAATCACATGTGATTTGTTCTAGCACCATTTAGCACCATTTCCTTGAGTAATTAGGAGTTTACGGCCAGGAGCCTATGCTAGGCCGTAAACTCCCATAAAATTGATCATTTTGGTGATTTTAATCCATTCCATGCATTTAGATCAAAGCCTAAAATCATTTCCCATGTTCATATAAGCCATTTAAGCCATTTAAACACCCAAAACCACACCCACATGAGTTTACGGCCGTAAACTCATGTATGTGTGTGTTTTGTGGTTGTAAACTCATGTAAAGGTTTACTCATGGGGAGTAAACTCAAGTCCCAAGTCCCTAGTGTCATTTCTCATCCTTAAACGCCACCCGGGTCCCTCCAAACACTCGTATCGGAGTGTTTTCGCGACTTGAAGCAAGTGTCCCTATCAAATAAATAAACTAAGTCCTAATTAGGTACAAATGTGTATCTTTACATTATAATTAGGAACCTCGCGTATTTACAAGCCCCGGATCGACTCTTAGCATCAAACCGTCTCATATCTCGTCCGGTGAGTTCATACCCCTACGCCTTTTTCACTGTTTTTAACTGTTTTCAGGGGGGGATACAAGCAAACCAAAACTGTTTTCAAATCATAATATCTATGTATTTCAAACAATATCTGGCAAACTTATAAACTCTTTTACTCCTTATGTATTATGTTGAGCATAAGGAATGATTTGTCAATTACAACTAAATGGATTTTAGTTAAGAAAATAACCAATCTAATCAAATTATTATGGGAATAATTTGGGGTTCTATGTTTCTCTTTATATCACTTACTGATCTCTGTACTAAGTTATTAGATAAACTATGTCTGATTCAGTTTATCTCCGTATCATTCGAATGTTTTGCCAGATAGTCTCATTGTATGTAACTATTTTTACTGTATCATGTCTTAAAGCCTTTGTATGTCTGTTATCGTATGTGAATCCTGTGAATAGTTTAATACTAGTTTGTGAGATAGTCACTACCCTTCATGGATGATCAAGTAAATCCTCTCCGGAAGTGTAACCAGAGTCTCCTGGAGGGAGAGCGAAGAGTTTGTGAATAGATCTATTCGGGACTGACAATCCCACACCTTAACTGCTAGCTACAGTTAGGCGGGCACGCCTGGGGTGACAAATTCTGTATATCATACGACGTCTGACTAACGTCAAGGAGGTCTCGTTGTCGTATCAGTATGGTTACCCGACTCACAATACGTATTAATATAAACTTATTCACAGCTAGGATCTGTTTAGAATCTATATCTTGTTCGGGATGGTAATCCCATGGTCTTGTAATCTATATCTCGTTCGGGATAGTAATCCCATGGTTTTATGTCTATACCTCGTTCGGGATGATAATCCCATGATCTTGTGTCTATATTTCGTTCGGGATGGCAATCCCATGGTTTTGAAACTAAATTTTATACGGGATGTTAATCCCATGATTTTATCAATCTATCATACATCTAGTTTCGGGATAGTGATCCCATGGTCTATCGAACTATCTTATATCTACTTTCGGGATAGTAATCCCATGGTTTTTATCGAATTATCTTATAACTGGTTCGGGATGTAGTCCCAAGGTTTTCAAAATGCTTTCTATTTACAGTTCATCTAAATTATAGTTTTATTTATTAAACTATACTATGTGTTATTCTATCAATCTTGCATTTAGGAAAATATGGGATTTTCCTGGGGTTAACTTATATCTATAACAGAACTGTAATGAAAGATATCTTAACTACTTTACATAAGAAAATATGGGATTTTCTTGGATATCAAATCTTTTCAGAAAACTAAAGGAAATCGATACATTTTCACAAAACAAAACCGCTTATGAACTCACCAGCTTTATGCTGATTTTCAAACTGCTTGTATTCTCAGGTCCAAGTTAGACAGGTACCCGGCGATATCTTTTGGTGAAGATGGAGTGCTCCGAAGACTCGTCTCTTTTGTTCATATGATATATGTATAACTTGTACAATTTACTTTTGAACTAAATGTAAACTTTCATATATATATGTAATGTAATGGTTGTTTACTGTGATTACTATGTACATTGGATTTGATACAAAACATGGAGTCAACCCCGGGAACGTTTCCGCCTTTGGTTTTCGGGGTGTGACAGATTGGTATCAGAGCCCTTGTTTATAGTGAACAGAGTATACCAAACCTTACATGGTATAAGACTATAAACACTAAGGGGCCTAAGTGCTCTGAACTAAAAGTATCCTACAAGATATAAGTATTTTCAAAAGTATTTAAGTATGCCGAGCCATCGAAATCCGTAACTACAAGTAGAACAAAACATAAGTAAATGGGTGTTGTACACTGCGGTTAAACCTGGGCAGTTATGTAGTCGTGTCTAGGGTCAATATAGCCTGGCCAACTATATTCATTCGAGACACGGCCAACATGTGCTTGGGAGTGACTGTGGCATGCGGCATACCTAAAACTTACCCAATATACCAAACAACAAATCGTCGCTGCAGTGAACCATGAAATACTATGGGAGTATTTCTCGAGCCGATCCTTTGTAGAAATTCTCGTATACGCGTTATTCCTTGATCATTCCCCTAGCAATAAAATGTTCTATCTTGATAACTTCTTTCTGCTTTATCGCTTTGTATGATGCTATTTATGCCTTGATGAGATATCTCCTGTCCCATATCTCTTGATTCCATTCAGAGGACTTATGATCCTCTCTTTCCTGATCTTGTTAGATCACGATGCCTCCAAGAAAGAGACCCAGCTCAACGAACAACAATAATCCTCCTCTTCAACTTGATCTTGCATCACTTCAGACAGTTCTGACTGCTGCAATGGTAGCAGCCATGTCGCAAATGAACTCTAGAAATTCAGGAGGAGATCCCCAACACCAAAACCCAGAAGATAGCCAGGGGCACCAAAAAGGGGGTTCCTATAAGGACTTCATGAACGCAAAACCGACATTCTTCAATGGCACAGGGGGTGTCATTGCTTTAACCCGATGGTTCGAGAGAATCGAATCAATCTTTGAAATATGTGGCTGTTCGGAGTCTGATAGAGTCAAGTTTGCCGCCTGTACCTTCCTAGACAAAGCCCTGACTTGGTGGAATAGCCGAGTCAAATCCTTAACTTTACCTGTGGCCAATGCTATGGGTTGGGAAGCTATGAAGGAGCTTCTTCTCGCAGAGTATTGCCCTCGGGGCGAACTTCAGAAGCTAGAACATGAACTTTGGAACCTTAAGATGAAGGGTTCCGACATAGCTGCTTATACCTCAAGATTCGATGATCTGGCATTACTTTGTCCGGGAATGGTTACCCCGGAAAGTAAAAAGATAGAGAGATTCATCTGGGGGTTGACCCAGCCAACAAAGGGGAATGTCTTGGCTGCGAAGCCAGACACGTATGACAGTGCTAAGTGCCTTGCGAAAATCCTGATAGATCACGAAGACAACTCTGATGAAGAAGCTACTACCCCCGAGCCAGTCACTAGTGGAGGCGGAAGTAAAAGGAAATCCTGGAACAAGCGTAAGGCCCAGAGTACGCAAGGGTCTTCTAAGAAACAGCAAACGGTAGCAGTCCATGCTGCTACTGCCCCTGTTGTTGTTTCAGCTGTAGGTTCCACAGCCCAAACTCCCGCCAGTGGATACACTGGTACCCTTCCTTGGTGTGGTAAGTGTAACTACCACCACCGCATTCCTGGTCCATGTCGCGAAAGGATCTGCGACAACTGTGGTAATAAGGGCCATCTTGCGCGAACCTGTAGAAAACCAGCCAAGCCAACAAACCAGTCGTCCGGAGCGGGAATTAGTCAGGCCTGCTACAATTGTGGTGAAGCTGGGCACTTCAAAAGGAATTGTCCCAAGACAGCTACAACCACAAATCCCTCTGATGCCACAGGTATATCTCTCTTTGATAATTCTTATGCTTGCAACTCTTTTCAATTTTGGGTACGAAAAGGGAAACCTGTTATCTAACTATTCGAACGTATTCTAAACTCAATCCTTCATATGTAAACGAGACATGTACCGTCGAGACGACTAACTAGTGAGATAGAGAACACTAACTTCGTATCTATAGATTGACTCCTCGGTCCGGAGGACTATTCTATTCCATTCAATTTATAAAGGGGGAAACTTTCCATAAAAACACTTTGGTGCCATACTTAACCAGAAATGATCGAGTTTTCATTCGCGTTGTTATCTTTACTTTCGAAAGGGCCGCTCGTTAGATCTTTTTCTCGACCCGGTTCTCGTGATCTTCGGCATCAAACCTTTCGAGATCTTCGTAGAGATCGATTCAGCAACCTTCAGGTTTCGGATACCCTTAGAGCTTGGTAATATCTATCTAGACCATCACGTCTCAAATCCTTAGAAGCGTTTGCCCAATGAAACCCTAGTGATTCCTTTGAGGAAACCGAAATCATTCAGGGTTGGAACTTCCACGAGAAAGCAGATTGATAACGTAGATTGAGAAAGAGTCAAGGTACGAAACAAGGACACGTTCCGATAATGAGAATTCATTAGAACGCCCAATAGAAACCCTAGTGATTCCACTTGAGGAAGTGAAGATCCGAGGCAACAAATCCATTCGTATCTCATTCCAATCCATGATCAGTATCTTATTCCTTGAATTTCGGGACGAAATTCCCTCTAACGGGGGGATAATGTAACAACCCGAAGTTGTTCATCGCCGAAAACCCGTTCTGCCCGAATAACTCGTCGGAAATCGAAATGTCCCGTTATCATTTTTTGGGCTTAGTTATCTAAAATTTTATATTTATTTTCGTTCAATGAGGGTCCAAATCATTTAGGAACTCATGAATTTAGCCCAAAACAATTATTTCATAAGTTTTAGAAATATCCTCGTCGGGTGATGAAAACTCAATCGGGTGCGACCCAAAGCATCGTTTAAAGCTGGTATCGAGTAGAATTCCTCCGTGTCCAAGTTTTAGGGACTATATAAACATGTTTAAGCACTCATTTGAAGCTTTTTCCTTCTCTCTCTACTCTCTCTCTAACCTCTCTCCTAAATCCAAGAATTAAGTGTCCAAAACTCAAATTTAAGGCTTCAAATCCTTAAGGTACCTTCCTAGCCTTAATCTATAGCATGTTTAGCTTCCAAATTAGACACTTAATCATAAAATTGGACATCATATGTGAGTTTACGGCCCAGGAGGTTGCCTAGGCCGTAAACACCATTTTGAAGGGTTTTAAGCCCTTAAACTCCTTCTTAAACTCATTTGGACTTTAGATATGGCTAAGGGACTTCAAGATATGGACTTAGAACACCTAAAACTATAATTTTGTGGACTTTGAAGGAGTTTACGGCCAAGGCATAAGCTTGGGCCGTAAACTCATGAAAATGGTGTTTTTCATGTCTTTAAACCCTTCCAAATCACCCCTACAGCTTAGATATGAATTATAGGACCTTGATTCTTACATTTGGACACTTGAAACATTAATTTTGAGGGACTTAGATGAGTTTACGGCCAATGAGAGTTCTTGGGCCGTAAACTCCACAAAAACTAGGCTTAAATCCAATTCTAAGGTGTTAGAAAGCCATCCAACACCACCAAAAGCCTTGGAATAAATCAAGGGACCAACCAAAAATACTTTGAGGGCCTAAAACACATATTTTATGGGGTTTCTAAGAGTTTACGGCCAAGACCTATTCTTGGGCCGTAAACTCCAAAATTTTTGGTGTTAGAATGCAAACTACACACCCCTAAGGCCCTTAGATGAATTTTAGAAGTCCTTTCATGCATGTTCTAGGCCTTGAAACACTTTGGAACACCACACACAAGAGTTTACGGCCATGAAGGGGGTTTCATGGGCCGTAAACTCCATAAAATCCCCCATAATCCCTTACAAACTCATGTTAGACCTTGGATTAATTTTACCAATCACATGTGATTTGTTCTAGCACCATTTAGCACCATTTCCTTGAGTAATTAGGAGTTTACGGCCAGGAGCCTATGCTAGGCCGTAAACTCCCATAAAATTGATCATTTTGGTGATTTTAATCCATTCCATGCATTTAGATCAAAGCCTAAAATCATTTCCCATGTTCATATAAGCCATTTAAGCCATTTAAACACCCAAAACCACACCCACATGAGTTTACGGCCGTAAACTCATGTATGTGTGTGTTTTGTGGTTGTAAACTCATGTAAAGGTTTACTCATGGGGAGTAAACTCAAGTCCCAAGTCCCTAGTGTCATTTCTCATCCTTAAACGCCACCCGGGTCCCTCCAAACACTCGTATCGGAGTGTTTTCGCGACTTGAAGCAAGTGTCCCTATCAAATAAATAAACTAAGTCCTAATTAGGTACAAATGTGTATCTTTACATTATAATTAGGAACCTCGCGTATTTACAAGCCCCGGATCGACTCTTAGCATCAAACCGTCTCATATCTCGTCCGGTGAGTTCATACCCCTACGCCTTTTTCACTGTTTTTAACTGTTTTCAGGGGGGGATACAAGCAAACCAAAACTGTTTTCAAATCATAATATCTATGTATTTCAAACAATATCTGGCAAACTTATAAACTCTTTTACTCCTTATGTATTATGTTGAGCATAAGGAATGATTTGTCAATTACAACTAAATGGATTTTAGTTAAGAAAATAACCAATCTAATCAAATTATTATGGGAATAATTTGGGGTTCTATGTTTCTCTTTATATCACTTACTGATCTCTGTACTAAGTTATTAGATAAACTATGTCTGATTCAGTTTATCTCCGTATCATTCGAATGTTTTGCCAGATAGTCTCATTGTATGTAACTATTTTTACTGTATCATGTCTTAAAGCCTTTGTATGTCTGTTATCGTATGTGAATCCTGTGAATAGTTTAATACTAGTTTGTGAGATAGTCACTACCCTTCATGGATGATCAAGTAAATCCTCTCCGGAAGTGTAACCAGAGTCTCCTGGAGGGAGAGCGAAGAGTTTGTGAATAGATCTATTCGGGACTGACAATCCCACACCTTAACTGCTAGCTACAGTTAGGCGGGCACGCCTGGGGTGACAAATTCTGTATATCATACGACGTCTGACTAACGTCAAGGAGGTCTCGTTGTCGTATCAGTATGGTTACCCGACTCACAATACGTATTAATATAAACTTATTCACAGCTAGGATCTGTTTAGAATCTATATCTTGTTCGGGATGGTAATCCCATGGTCTTGTAATCTATATCTCGTTCGGGATAGTAATCCCATGGTTTTATGTCTATACCTCGTTCGGGATGATAATCCCATGATCTTGTGTCTATATTTCGTTCGGGATGGCAATCCCATGGTTTTGAAACTAAATTTTATACGGGATGTTAATCCCATGATTTTATCAATCTATCATACATCTAGTTTCGGGATAGTGATCCCATGGTCTATCGAACTATCTTATATCTACTTTCGGGATAGTAATCCCATGGTTTTTATCGAATTATCTTATAACTGGTTCGGGATGTAGTCCCAAGGTTTTCAAAATGCTTTCTATTTACAGTTCATCTAAATTATAGTTTTATTTATTAAACTATACTATGTGTTATTCTATCAATCTTGCATTTAGGAAAATATGGGATTTTCCTGGGGTTAACTTATATCTATAACAGAACTGTAATGAAAGATATCTTAACTACTTTACATAAGAAAATATGGGATTTTCTTGGATATCAAATCTTTTCAGAAAACTAAAGGAAATCGATACATTTTCACAAAACAAAACCGCTTATGAACTCACCAGCTTTATGCTGATTTTCAAACTGCTTGTATTCTCAGGTCCAAGTTAGACAGGTACCCGGCGATATCTTTTGGTGAAGATGGAGTGCTCCGAAGACTCGTCTCTTTTGTTCATATGATATATGTATAACTTGTACAATTTACTTTTGAACTAAATGTAAACTTTCATATATATATGTAATGTAATGGTTGTTTACTGTGATTACTATGTACATTGGATTTGATACACAACATGGAGTCAACCCCGGGAACGTTTCTGCCTTTGGTTTTCGGGGTGTGACAGGTACTGTACTACCCCTTCGACCCTATCAACCGGTAACCGGGGACTATTCCCCTTACTACCACTATCACATAACATCATATTATACTAGCATGAGAAACACGTCAGATAGTGGCAAAACCAAGTAAATATCACAAAGAAAACTACTCGACAAACAATCCCTACTTATGGGCCAGCATTGTGGCCGTAGACCCACTTTTACTGGAAGGTAACTCATCTCAATGTCGTGTAGTAACTGAACTGTCCTCGGTGCTGGAACCGACTCCTCTGAAGCTCCTACACATAACAACCTTCCTTAATTACCATTTCATACCCTTAACCCTTCCAAGGGTTACTCAGGCCAAAGCCACAGTCAAGGTCAACATCTTGGTCAAAGTTAACTCTGGGTCAAAGTCAACGTATGGTTGACTCGACTCGTCGAGTTGACCCAACAACTCGCCGAGTCCCCAAATTCTCAAAGCACTAAAACATTGACCTTACTCGTCGAGCCTTTCACGCACTCGTCGAGTTCTCCTTCATACCGAGTCGGGACTTTCTTCAACTGACTCGCCGAGTTCATCCTTGAACTCGCTGAGTCCTCCTTCATGCAAGAAGACACATTTAGCCCTGGACTCGCCGAGTTCCTTATGAACTCGTCGAGTTCGTGTTCATGCAGTTGGGACTTGCCTTGAACTCGCTGAGTTCTGTGATTTCCATGTCCAGATTCACATATAACTTGTTAAGTCCTCTTCTAGACTCAACCAGTTCGATCAAAGCAGAAAAGGGTTGGAGAACCATACCCCGACTCGTCAAGTCCCATGAACGACTCGCCGAGTTCCCCAAAGTCCATGTCCATACAGTTGATTTCAGTCGGGTTTAACACATCCAAAACATAGATCTAGCCTCCTAGGATCCATACTACACGTAAAGTTACAAACTTGACGTTCATGCATGGGGTATTTGGCACAAATGGCTCTAAAATGGAGTCTACAAGGTGCATGGAGCTCTTATGGCAATAAAGTTGGCACCTTTATGCCACAGGAACCCTTAATGGTTCCAAATATGAAGTCATACCCCTTTATAACCACAAAATCCTGAATATGGCACTTCTAAGGCTTAGAAAAGGTAGAAATGAACCCTAACTAGAGATCTAAGAGATAGATGGTCAAGGTTTCAGCTTTATACCTCAAATGTGCTAGAAATGTGCCAAAACCTCTGGATCCTCTTGCTTCCTCTTGATCTCTCAAGCTTCCTCTTGATCTCTCGAACTTCAAATACACACAAAAGGCACTAAAAAGCTCAAGAACACTCAATAAACGATGGAGTTAGGGCTTTTTCTGGACTGGGAGGGACGATGGAGGCTGGGTTAGGACAAGATAAGGTTCTTAAATAAGGTTCAAACCCTAAATATTAGGGTTACATCCAAACAGTCTTACTCACTGAGTCGGGCTCTTTGACTCGTTGAGTAGGTTACTTAAACCCCGTGTCCAAGAGTCTAGTCTACTCAATGAATTGGGCCTCCAACTCGCCGAGTCCCAGTGTAAAAACATATAATCAATTAGATTTAAATACGTACTGGGAGCCGGATGTTACATCGGGGGACATATTATTTGATGGGTGTATCTAGATACCTTTTATTTTATTCATTAAAAGAGTTGCGCAAGAGTCGTATTCTACAACATAGTTGAAGCGTATTTCGAGGAAGAAATCCAGTTTAAATGGGAGAGAATTGTAACACCCATTTCCGTTTAAGAATTTTGAAATAGTGTTTATAATTAATATCTAGTAATCATATAAATAAAAGAGGGAAAAATAAGTTTTAAAATGTTAGTTTATGTGAGCTGATAATTCCAAAGAGAGTAAAATAAAAGTAAATGAATAAGAACGAAATATATATTAAATAATAATAATAATAATAATAATAATAATAATAATAATTTGATTATATAATTCTAGAGGCTAGTGGGTAATTTTCAGAAATCGAGTTTGTAAGACAAATTAGGTTTGGGGATGTATTTTGTAAGCATGGGGATTTCTGAGGACCAAAGTTGCCAAGTTCCAAATTTCGAGTCTTCTTCCTCCTGAAACCCGACGCAACTACTGTGATTTTTTTCCCACTTTGAAACCTATTGATCTCGATCATTCTGAAAGAAACTCGATCCCTAACCTAAAATACCCTTATTCCTGATCATAAGAAGCAAACCATACCTCCTCTTTTTGGATGCCTTTGTTTTATGAAATAGAGGAAGAGAGAAAGAAGTAGTGGAAGACAAGAATAATGAGAGAAGAAGCCGAGAAGGAGGGTGGCCGGAGGGAGATGCAACGGAGCAGCTACTGTAATTTACTTTGGCTACCGGTGAAGGAAAGAGGAGAGACGGTGGTCTTTGGTGGCTGCAGACATCGGAGCAGAGATAGACGAGGAAAAGGCGGGAAGCGAGATCGATCCTCCTTGTATTAAGCGGCGATTCTGGTGAAGACTAAGTACACTATTCAAGCAGATCTTAAATGAGATTGCTCACTAAACAGAGAGGAAGTTGTGGTAAAGAAATGGAAGAAATGGGTTGTTTGACCCGACTGTCTTCTCCATCTGGATTCCGGCTATGAGATCTCTTTCGTTCTGTGAGCAAGATCTAGATCCGTTTTAGATTACCACTTATAAGAGGAATTTTTATTTAAAGCTGCTTAAGGAAGATAATGAGCCATTTTATGGTTGAATCTCAGTGATTTGACAAGTTCGTTAATAAGGATTCTTGTTGACATATAACCTTAGGTAACTCATAAATATATTTTTGGTGTTTTGAACTGAGCATCATATGTAGCTTAGTCTAGATAATGGTTAATCATTAGATGAACCGATTATCCTATGATATGATTTTGAAAACAATACCTAGGGGTGTTTGGCTTAGTTTTTCAGAGCCAAAAGATGTTTGGTAAACTAAACTAGTTTTAGAAGCTACTTTTGAAGTTTTTACATAAGGAAAATGAACTTTATGGAAAAGTCAGGAAATCCTGATTTTTTGTAACTTTTCTAAAAAAAACTTTTAGGGTTTGAAAAGCTAAGTCAAACACCCTCCTAGCTTCTACGTTTTAATGTGAAAAGATAATTTTATGATTTATTAATGGTTTTTAATAAAACCTTTTGATACAACATACACTTTGATTTTAAAAAATTTCGAGCTTGATTTTTGGGATGTTATAGACACATCACAATTAGCTTATAAGCTAATTTATTTTTAATTTCTCATGTTTGATAAACTAAAAAGTAGCTTATAAGCCAATTTTTTAAAAATTTACATAGATTAGCTTTTCATGAGTTTTTTTTAACAATATTTCAAATATACCCTTAATTAATTATAGAAAATCCATTATCTTAAATGACTTTTCATGTCATTTTATGTATTTCAACTAGTTTATAAGCTAATTTTATAAAACATCATTTTTTATTAATTAGTTTTTCAACTATAGGCATCAGTTAGAAGATAGTTTTTCAACTAAGAACTAGTTCTTTTTTTACTTAGGATACCAAACATAGTTTTAATTTAGGGAAATGACACATTAACCCTACTATGTATTGCATATTTGTCCATTTAGTCCTATAAGTTGTTTTCGTGCATTTTAAAGGAACAAAGTTACTAATGACCTGTCTTTTTAAGTCCTCTACCTTTAGTAGTCAGTTTTTTGTTCTAGTTACTCATTTTGCCATTTCAAAGTAAAAATCAGATTGTAAAAGTCAAAATCACGAGTATGTTCCAGACAAATCATCATCGCAATTACCAGACTTGGCCCAAATCATCATTGCCACCAAACATTGAACACCAGTACACCACCGCTACTGCAACGATACATCAACCTCCATGTTCCACCTAAGCATCCATTAGATGAAGCCCATTAGATGAAGCCCCGAAGAACTGGTGCAAATATGAAAGCTTCTTCATCGTCTACAAAACCAAATCAGATTTGATTTAAATGTTATACGTTGTGAGATTAGACTTGCTTGGAAATAAAAGATGAACCTAAATCCCTTTCTTGGAGTACAATCTTCATGATGGAGACATGATTTCTTTGGAGCGAGTCGGCTTTGAAACCATCACTTCTTTTGATTTCTAGTTTGAATTCTCCAAATCCCCTTTCTTTAGTTTTATGTTCATCTCATCTCTTATGCTAGTTTGGTGTATTTACTAATGCACATATGGTTATTACCTGCGACTTTTTGAGCAAATTTAGGTGTTGTTCCGATATATTATTTTGTGCTTAGGAGGGTCTTATAGTATTTAAAAATTCCATCTTCAAACATGTAACCTAAGTATGAAATTTTAAATTTTTTTTTCACTTGATGAAGCAAAAAAAGTAAACAAAATATGTACTTATGCTTGTGTTTGTCTGGAATTCTATTCCAATAATGTTCAGTGATGTCCTCGAATCAATTCCAAAATCAAAATTTGCTCTCAAACATGTTCGCTGTCGATGATGGAGAGGAGTATGTTTGACGGACAAAGGATAAAAGCAAGCTGGCAGATGGGTGTTAAATGAAGCAATAAGAAAGAAGATAATGAGATGAAGGAGAAGAATGTGAAATGGAGCAGTAAGTAAGTAAGTAAGTAAGTAAGTAAGTAAGAAGAAGAAGAAGAAGAAGAAGAAGAAGAAGAAGAAGATGATGATGATGATGATGATGATGATGACGACGACGACGATGATGATGAGAGAGAGAGAGAGTATGTGTGTGTGTTGAGAGAGAGAGAGAGAGAGGTAACCAGAGGGGCTGAGTCTTAATCCTATTTATGAGGAATTCACCGAGTGACCCCTTCATTTCTTACAAAATGACCTATTCAACCCGATAAAATCAACTTTGTTCTTTTAAAATACACACAAATAATTTAAGAGAACGAATAAACAAATAATTTAAAAGAGACGCAAATAAGGGGCTACGACACAACTTGTTTTGCTCATTTAGCCGCTACGTCTATGTAAATATTGTTTTAAATTTCCGTTAAAAATAATAAGTAAATACATAGCAGGGCTAATAATGTATCATTTCCCACATTTAATTTTAGATGACTTGTCAAAATGCGTGACAAATATCTTTTCATCTATTAGAACCATTTTTGATGTTCCAAGCAGTTTCCTAAGTGACTTCAAGCCATGTACGTACAATGTTGTCCATATGTGTGCTGAGGGCAGACCTTACCTTTTGTATAACTATGCTAGAGTTTAGGACCCCTAATTCCAAAGGGCCCCATTTAACCCAAAATCTTTCAGCAAATCTCAATTATAAATATATCAAAAGATAAATAATTGGTGGCGCTAACTATGACATATTCAAATTGAATTTGTGAGAGTCCACGATTGTCTAGTAACACATCCATAATTTTCGAACATTGAATTTAAGATATGCAATTATGCATCATACATATGCAATAAACTTGATTTAACTAATTTTTGTTAATACATTTTCCAGGAAAAGGGATTGCATGAAATAAACGTGACTCGTCCCATGTGGAGAAAGTGGCGGGCTAAAAATATCACAACGTACAGCTAATAATATATAATAATAAAACAATAATAAACAAACATTATCATTATATATATTATAATCATTTATCCAATTAATAAAATCTTTATCAATGTTTTATATGTTATAAACGAGTTTTAAGGCTGAGCGTTGGGGCGGGAGTTTAAGCAATAATGTTTATGATATAATATAATTTTTTTGAAGTTTAAATTTAATCCACTTGTAATGTCTTATCTTTAATAACAACATACTTTGCATTTTTAACTAATAATCTTATGGGTAAAAATAAACTACATTGCCCAAACTGGTAGTGGGGATTGGTAAAATATAACCGCAACACATAAAGATAAAATCTTCTATCTTCTATCTTCTATTTACTAAAATAAATAAAGGTTTTTTTGCCACATGTCCTCTTCTCCTTTATTTGGACACATGACATTTTCTAATATTTTTAAATTTTCTATTTTCCACTTGTTATTTTATTGTATTATTCATTTTATTAAATTAAAATTCCACATTTAATATGTAAGGTATTTATTAAAAAGGGTTTATATATGTAATGTATCCAATACATTAAAGCCTCATTAATTTTAATAATTCAAAAGATTTCTCATTTTTCTTATAAATTCAAAATTTTCAAATTGTTAAAATTTTATATTTATTTTTTTTAAATAAACTCATGTAATACATGGGTCTCACACCTAGTTCTTAATAAAAGACTCATAAAACCGCCATGTGTCCCGATTATAAACCACTACCTTGCCACGTGTCGATCCTCCAGCATTTTACTCATTCATTTTCCCGCCCAATTGGTAATTTATGTATTCGACCAATTATACCCTATAAATCAGCTTTTCAGTTATGGTATTTTGATCTTATATCCAAAAATACTTGCAATCAAGACCACAAACAATTACAAAAAATTCAAACACATCGATCATAGTATCCTATATATCAACATTTCAATTTTTAAACACATTTAATATAATATATCCCTTAAAATCTGCAATTATTTTTTGAATTTATTCATCTTATCTTATACCAAATATGAATCTAACATAAAAGGAATGCAACCCTGGATTGTGTTTGAATTCCACCACAATTAATGAGTTTTGTTGACTAAAATCTCCTTTTTTTATTTTGGTTATAAAACCCGAACACCAAATAAAGATTTTTATGTTTGGAATTTCAAATTCCTTTGGCTTCTTTGTCTTTTTATTCCAATCAAGCCTGGGGAAAACACATCTATTCGTTCATTCACAAGAGTTTAATCTATCAGGTAAATAGATTAAAAACTACTTTAAATTCTTTCTTTTTGTGTTCTTCTCTTTCTGTGTATGTGTGTGTGTTTTCATATTATGTTGTTCGTTTTACAGTGTGTGATTTTTGTACGTTTTACTATGTGTGGTTTTTTGATCTTCTCTTTCTATGTGCTTAATATATCTCCTCATAACTTATTATATTTGTTATTAATTGTTTATATTTGTGTGTGTTGCTTTTATTTCGAAAAAAATGAAAATTCTCTTTTATAACATCTTAATATTAAACATATCTAATTTACAGCAATGTACTTTAACAGTCAGCTCTTACGTGTTTTACTGCGTGTGTATTTATGCTCAACATCAAACTCTTTTAGCATCCAACTTTCATTTTCTGCCATTTTTGGACATTTTAAACATTTTTTTAACATCAGACACTTCATATCCTTATTTTTTCAACATTTATGATTTTTTTTTCAAATTTCAGCTATAATGATATAATTTTCTAGTGGCATCAAAAGACTCTTTAAAGCATCTTGCTTTGCCATGCACTATTGAAAATTATGACCATTTAACCTTTTTTCTGTTACCATTTTGCCTAATGCTGCCACTATTGAATATAGTTATTGTCTTATTAACATATTATAGCATCATACTTTTCTTTTGTAACAGTTTTATACCGTAATTTATATTTTTCATTTATTTTACTTTAATAGTGGATGATTTGGTGCAATTAAAATAATAAAGGACAAAAATGGCAAATTGGCCAATTCATGTTCATTACCAAAACTCCACCATTCAATACAACTACATACTGTACTTTTCTGTTGTACAACTGTTTTAACATAATGTTTAATATTTTTTCATTTTTTACTTAAAGGGCAAAAAGGGCAAAAAGGGCAAAGTATTCTTTTAAATGTCTAATGACCATATCAATCAAAGTACTTTCCATAAACTATGTTGATAATCACCATCTAAGTTGCACGGAAACAGATACGGAATGGAAACGGGAAACAACAAAACTCAAAAATTCAAGATATGGCAATATAAAAATATAAAAAAAACATATATATATATATATATATATATATATATATATATATATATATAGGCTTAGGTTATTTTATTAAAACTAATTATTGTGTTATTATATACATAAATGTGGCCAATCATTTTACTTATTTTAAGAAAATGATTAATACATATGATTGAATTAAAAATAATTGAAAAATACCATCCAATTTAACTAGAAGGGTATTTTCGTCAATTAATACAAATTTAATAAAGGAAATTTACATATTTTAAGGGATCATAGATTCTATTAATTTTAAAAATCCGATTTTTACTAATTATAAAGATTTTAATTCGGACATTCTGACAGAATATATTTAAGTATGTTCAAAAGTAATAAATTTCTAGAATAACAAACTTTCTTGATCATGACTTTAAAAATTTCTTGTAGAATAACAAATTCTTGAACTAGCAATTGAAGAATTAAAACAAAAATTACATTAATTCTTATAGAATACATGTAACAATTGTTAAGAATTATATTTATTGTTAAAGAATAAAACTAAAAAAATTTCAAATCGGGAAAAAAACATCAAAATCTAAAAAATACATTAATTCATTCTAAAAGAATAATGTTGCTAAAGAACACTTTTAATTTTGTTGTCCGTTCTTCAAGCATCAACTTCTGTGAAAACAAATCCAATTGTAGTTTAGAATCCAATAACGCATTAGCAAATGATAAATAAAAAACTATATTCCTTTGGAAAAATAAGCGGACTTGTTAACTGCACCAAAACCAATAATTGTAGAACATGTATAATCAATGAGAAAAAATCCATATTTCGTTCCAACAGAATTACAAATCGTGTTTCCATTCCGATAGAATTTGAATTCGTGATTCTATTCCGATAGAATTAGCTTACCACATAAACCGTTGATCCTTTTGGCCATTTCCTTTACATCTTTTTCAGCTTTCTTGATGCTTGTGGAATATGGTCCCAATCCCTGATAAGTCTTCATCAATTCAGTTGCGATAAACAGAACATTTCAACCAACTCAAACGTTTCTCTATAATGCCCATGAACTCTAGTAAAATGCAAGATAAAGATCAAACTATCCTAAGTTCCTAACAACTAAAGGCATTTAAAAATCAATTTTAAATCAAATTGTATTAAATTGCAGCAATTCATCAGCTTTAATAACTTCTTCTCCACTGAAATCGACGCATCAGATGGGAGACTTGCCTTCTTACCCTTTTGAGCCTACCAGACGAGATACTTCCTAAAGTTAGATGATTCCTGTCATTCTCAATTATTTATGCCTTTTTAGGAGTCAAACACCTTCCTTTTTCTACCCTAAAAACCATGAAGAATTAGAGAGAGAGAGAGTGGGTTGATTGTGTGTGTTTTGATGCGACTAGAATCGAGAGAGGGAGAGAAGCTGAGAGTGAGAACGAGGAACAGTCCATGGATTCTCATACAAGCGATGTTGATCAAGAAGTGGTATCGCAAGAGAGAATAAGAAAACGGGTTTCAGGTTGATGTTCAAGGAATTCCCGATTTATGTGTGTGTGAAAAAGATTTCCAGCAACCCCAAATTGATATAATAAGAACCCTAATCGAAAATCATACATGGATCGTGAAAAGGGGATAAATCGTTTCCTGGCCACCCATAAAGTCTATTCGGATCTGCGTGACACCATGTTAGAGCTCGCTAACGATTTGTTTCATCTACCTATGGAAACGAATGTGAAAAACACTTCTGATCTCCTTGGTTTTGGATACGGGAAGTAAGTCTGGTTTGACTGTTTTACCCTCTTTGTTGAAGATGAAGAGGTTTTCCTCATCGATTATTTTTGAATGATCAGTGAGGGTTTCCGAACACGATCTGAAAGCATCAATACTATGTAGGATGCTAGGGCTTTATCGGGTGGGAGATTGATGAAGACACGCTTATTTATTTAGATTAAAAATCAATATCATGATTATAGGGATTATTTTTGGAAGTTACTAAAAAATTACTAAATTACCCTTATTTTTTTATTTAATTTCTATGGCCCACATTGATGCATACAATAACACAATAATTACTTTAAACATCTGAACCTATCTCTCTCTCTCTCTCTCTCTCTCTATATATATATATATATATATATATATATATATATATATATATATAAGAAATTCCAAAATATATTAAAGAAATTTCAAAATATGTAAAGTGTAATATGAATTTTTTCTTGTTCTTGTCATCTTGATCGACGACACAGGAGGCAATGGCGCAAGGCAGTATATGTCGTTCACCAAGGAGGCACTCAGGCAGCGATGGGTTTATCCGTTTAGGCTTTGTAATTGACTAATTGTAGGGCAATATCAATTATAATAGAACTACAGCCCATTACTCCATTAGCGGACATAAAAAGCCCATGAAAAAAAAATTGGAAACGTTTATGAAACTTACCAGAAATGTTTCTGGGTTTGCCGATTGATGAGTTATAAAAACTCTTAGATCGATTAGATCTTCGTGACAGGTAAGTAAAGAACTTAAAAAGCAAGGAAATAAAACACTAGTATGGATCACAATGAGTCGAATGATTAGATTACTCAATCCTCAACAGAGCTCGACTAAGAACTTCCGCTGTAGAGGACTTCTAGGGTTACAAAATAAGAACGATGAATATGCTGAACAATACTTCTCTAATCGTTTCTAATCATCTTTTTCTAGGATGCATGCAAGCATCTATTTATAATAAACCCTACAAAACTCATGGATGGACAGGCCCATACCGGAGATAAACATGGACTAGCTAACGAGCCCAATAGACGCAACACAATACTCGACCTAACAATCTCCACCTTTGCGTCAATTTGGAGCGAGACTATCGTTTCTTCTTGCTTGGACCAGCAGCGGGAACCTTCTTTGTTGTATCAAACAATCGTGAGATAAGTGCAAGGATAGTCTGTCTGAAGCGAATGTACCACTGAATCATGTCATCAAAGTACTTTATATCATCCGCTGTGTTCTGCTTGAAACGATGGATGATCCCTAAGACGTGTTCCAAACAAGCAGTGGTGTAGAGATGTTTGTCTGCCAAGGCGAAAAGACATTTCTGTCCTTCGTTTCTGGTAAACATGACAGAGTTTCTCTTTGGGTCAATCTTCCCCATCTGCATCATGTTGAGATCACTGGCAGAGCCAACAGGAGATATGGTAGGCTTTTTCTTGAATACGCTTGCTATCTCCTGATCCATCAGGGCAACTTCCATGACATAGCATACAAGCATCCTCTTAAAGTGGTCGATGATCGGACCATATTCAGCTTCGTTTGTAAGAAGGATGTTATGCAGGATAATCCAGTCATAGGGTTAAGGTTGGGAAGATCTGCAAGTGAGATGGCATGTTCGGTCTTGGCAGATCCCCGTAGTATCTTGAACCGAACATTGGTGAAGTTGCCTTCCCTGTACGGCTTCAGGACCCGAACATTGACGATTTTCTGAGCGCTCCATGTTTGGTACTGTGGTTGAGCGGCCCTCAGATAGAAATCAACTAAGTCCCTATCAATTTTTGGATGAGGATGAGGGAACTCAACAATGTTGTCAAAGGCATGAAAGATAAACGCCTTTCGGGTCAGTGGCATATCGAACTGAGAGTCGATAGTGTTAGAATGATCTAAAGAGATCACGGGTTCTAGCCACAAGACACTGGGTGTTTCGATGGCTTCTTTAATCAGTTTCTCTAGAGTCCAGGGAGGGAAAAGAGTTTTCCTGCTCTCGAGAAGGTCATGGGCTTCTTTTTATCTCTTTTCGGCTTCTTTAGCCTCTCTAGCCACACGAGCGCTGATGTCAGCCTCTTTATCTCGACCCTGTCGCTTCAAAAGGTCGGCAATTGTCTCCTTATCATCATCGTCACTCTCCTCAGCAATTTTCTTGCCTTTGTCTTTCACATCGGAACCTGAGGTTTGGCCTACTGGAGGAGGTTCGGTTGTGTGAGTTGCTGTTGAAGCAGGAGGTGGTTGAGACACTTGTTCTTTTTCTCCCCCTTGTTTCGGAATGGACATGAAATCAAGGAGCCCTTCAATTTTGCTCAGTAGAGAGAGGGCGGGAGCAAGCTTCTCTGTAAGGTCACGCCTCACAGAATAATTGGGGATCGGGTCATGTGCTTCAAGGATGTTTGAGATAGCTGAGTGGACATCCGAAACACACGATTTAACCATCTCTCTTTCAGATCGAAGGGACTCAATCTCTTGTTGAGAGTTGGAGAGTTGAATACTCTTGACCTTCAGAGCGGTAGTCTTCCTTGCGAGAGCATCCATGAGGGAGTTCTCAGCAGCTAAGTCTTCTTGAAGCTTGGCAAGGCGCTCCTCAATGGTTGTTCTGAAAGCTGAGTTGTCGTCAAAAATAGTTTGACGAAGTGAAGCGAACGACTTCAGCTCCGATGCGACGGATGTAGCCAGCTGGTTGACAATGGGTTCCAGCGTTGTCTTGGTGGCTTCAGCACTTTCCTGTAAAGATTGCAACAAGGAAGAAGCATCAGTGAATAGTTTATCGACTTTTTCGATCGCTGCCTCACAAGCTTTGGTTGAGGCGTCAATGGCTGCACTGGCGGAATCAAGGGAAACTTGATGAGCTTTGGAAAAAGCATCAACAATTTTCTGAATTGCAGCTTCCGAGATGGAGGACTGAGATGTAGAAGATGAGGCGATGAGCAAATCGATTTTATCATGTAGCTCCTTGAGATGCCTCTTGGTGACAGGAGCATCGTCATCATCGTCACTCTGAACTTGAAACGGACTGTAATAGACCGAATCGAAGGCCATGTCCTCCCCGCCAAGGAGTGGTTCTTCACTCTCTGATGCATGAGCAGGAGAAGATGGTGGTGGTGAAACTTGAGGCTCGGTAGTAGTAGTGGGTTCGGGTTGGGTGGTATGTTCGGTTGTTGGTGTGGGTTCGGGTGCTGAGGTGGATTTGGGTGCGTCGGTATGAGCCCCCATATTAGATACGTTGGATCTTACTTCGGCAGTGGTGGTGGTTGCTTCGGTAAAGATGGGTGGTGGTACTGGGATGGAGGTGGATGGTATTTCAGTGGTGGAGGTTATGGGGGAATGGAAATAGGAATTGTAACTGGTAGAAAAGAAATTGGAGAAGTGGAAATATGAATCTCTGGTGTAGGCGAACGTGGTGGAGTGTTACCACGTTGAGATCCATCAGAATCAGAACCCTCTTCCTCAGATTCGCTTGAGGACGAAGCGATGATCAGCTTTCGCTTTGGTTGGGTTTTTCGCTTCTTCATAGGAGGGGATTGGGCGGCTTTGGTGGTTTTCCTCTTCTTGGGAGATGGGCCTTTTGCTCCCTTTGCAACCTGCTTGCCCTTATCAGCCTTCTTTCCTCTGGGGGCAGGCTTGTCAGCATCATGAATCGACTTGAGCATCTCTGGAGTAAGGTCTCTCGGACCAGAACGTCGGAACTCCTTGTACGTTTTAATGATCCGGCTGTCGGCAGGAACATCACCATACATTGTTTCAGGGATAGAACCGTTGAAGGGAAATTTTGATGCGTCAGAGACAATGATCTTCGTGGTATGGAAGGTACCAATCGAAGAAATTGGAGAACCAGCAACAATGGGAATGTGGTACTTGTCGATCACCCATTTAGTGACAAGTGTCCAGAAACGAGCATATGAAATCTCTGAATGTCGAGAAGTGGAAGAAAGACTCTGAATGAGTTGTTGCCAAAGGACCGACCATAGTCCATATTGATACCGTTGTAGATCCCATACATGATTGATAGGAACAGACGACTTGCCCCGTCTGATCCAGCACTCCTTTCAGACAAGCCCTTGAAAAGCACGGTAAACATCCCATTCCACTGAGGGGGCAGGCACGATTTCTTGAACTTCGTGATTGTGGTCAACACCTCAGTATACCCCATGTTGTAGAACATGTTGAAAAGATGACCCATTGGAATTGTTTTAGGGTTAACCCTCGACGAATCAGGGTCAAACCCTAACAGTGTGCAGAACCTCTGCTTGGATATCGATGCCTTGTGCTCGAACACATCAAAGAAAATCCGGTCGACGACCTTGTCGTAGTGAGCTATGGCAAAAAATTGGGACAGAAACTCCATGGGAACTGCTTCAGCCCTGGTAAGAGCAGGAGCGATTGGCGAGTACTTCAGGCATTCGATAATTGGGAACATGAAAGTGTCGTATTCCTGAGGAGTAAGATTAATGATCAAACTCTGCTGGGGTCGAATTGGCAAGATGTGAAAAGTTGCGTGAACTGATGAAGAATCCGCCATTGTTGTGATGAAGATGGGAGAGATGATGAACAGTAGAGTGTTGGAGGGTTTTTCTTGCTCTCTGGAAATATGGGTGCAGTAAAGAGGTAAATAAAGGGTTACGTTACCTTTTATACTGTGGGTAAAGGAGAGAGAAGAATCTTTCCCAAATCTTCGAATGAAAAACGAAGAGTTTTTTGGAGGCGATTGACGCGTGACAGTTGGTGTTGCCGATGATTACGCATGAGAGAGAGTGTCAGTCCCTATTAACACGCCTTCCCATCAAGCGCCATTTTCTGATAAAACGTTTCTAATTCGCACGCCTGTCTTCTTGCGCCGTTTGAAATCAAATCGATTGGACTCCCGCCTGATTCAACATTTTGTCATCTTATCCTTTTACAGTTAACGGCATCTTTAGAATAAAATAGCCCACGTGGATCAGTATTAACCACAACCCTTTTATAATAGCCAATCCAATTAAAATGCCTTGTGATTAATGAAACCATAATTTTTGAAAATCAAAAAGATTTTCGTGCTTAGTGTTTAAAAGAAAAAGAAATAAAGCAACACATTTGAGGGATTATGTGATGTCAGTAATGACACGAACCAATGGATCCCGGGCACGAATCTCTTCCTTCAAAGTCAAGAGAGACTTTAAAGTGTTTGTGTGGTTTCCCATTGAATAATGATCAGACACTTATTAAGAAGTGTTGAAAGGCTTCTTTTACTTAGGCTTATGTGGGTGGCTTTCGCTTCAATTCAGAATTCCTGATCTTGATATAAGACAGAAATCGAACGAAGTACTTGTGAGACCAGTGTAGTCTGTTGAACAAGTAGGTTTGAGATAATTTAAGTGGCAAGGTAAAATAGGTTATGTAAAATCTCAAAAAAAAAAAAAACTGGATTCCAAGGGAAGAAATGTTATGTGATTTAACAAGTTCATAGGAATCACTCAAAATAAAAATAGAGATTTCACATTGTATCCCATTGATAAGACCGTCAATTCATTAGTGAAAGCTAGAGCAAGTTTATTGTTCACCGTCAATGCATAGAAGGTATTGAATTGTGGGTTTCACTCAGCACGTGGTGACACGAAGCTAAGATCATGAACACAGAAATTGTGCAACCATAAACCTCAGTGGTAATGTCTGAGAGTCTCAAGGGTTACGTTTTTGAAGCGAATAAGATGGAGAAAAGTAATGTAGATGGTGTAAAGAAACCAAAGTACCTCTGCTGTAAAAAAAATAATAAGGACCAAGCAGAAAACTCTTATCTCATGGGAGAAGAGAGTTAGGTAGCTCATGATTAGAATAAATATGAGAGCCTAATTGGGAAGACAAGGTTTGTTTGTACCAAGTCATTAAGGCTGTTATTCAGAATCAGGTGAGGCTTTGGACACATACAATAACATGCTTCTAGGGACACTTAACTAGTGAAAAGATTTCCCCACAAATAGACATACAAAAAGATAAGAGCCAAAATCAAAATAAAATAAAGAAAAAAAATTATTTTTGGAGTTTTTGATAAAAAAAATAAGACATAAAAAAAATACAAAAAAAAAATGTTGGAACCGAACCCGAGCGTTCGGTCTAATTCGGTTGAGAAAAAAAAATGGAACCGAGCCCGAGCGTTCGGTATATTTCGGGTGAGAAGAATTTTTGAACCGAACACGAACTTTCGGTCTATTTCGGTTGCCAAAAAAAATAAGTTTGAAAAAGAAAAGGACTTTGACAATAAGATAAATGAATTTGAGAAAATAATACAAAAGATTTACAACCAAAGAAACTTCCTTTGAGAGATAAGCGAAGATCAGATGATACAGCCGAACCCGAGCGTTCCGTTCATTTCGGTACACCAGAACAAGACCCGAACCCGAGCGTTCGGTTCATTTCGACATACAAGAGACACGAACCCGAACGTTCGGTCTATTTCGCTTCTAAGTTATGATCTTGAGAAGTAATCTTTGCTAACGGATTACCCACTGACTTTGGCCCAATGGTCAAAATGGCAACTACCTTGAAAACAGCTGTTAGGGCAGCTAAGAACGTAGAGGCCCAGATAAGAGAAAAGGGTCTAGAAAAAGATAAGGCAGGAGAGAAGCGGAAGTTTGAAGGATCTTCAAGGTCCAACAAGGAGAGCAAATTCTCAAAGCCTGGAGGAGGAGGTGAAGCAAGATGGTGTGATAAATGCAAGAAGAAACACTTTGGAAAATGCGGCGAAGAGGTGACATGTTTCAAGTGTGGAAAGTCTGGGCATTACGCCAATGAGTGTACATCCAACAAGAGGTTGTGTTATGAATGTAAAGAAGGGGGCATCTTTCAAAGAATTGCCCAAAGAAGAATGAAGCAACAAGGCCAAACATGCCACCAAGGCCAAGGGCATTTCACATGATCCTCGACGAAGCAGAAAACCACGCGAGGAATCAAGGATGAAGACTTCATATCTGAAGATCAAGTTATGGAGTAGCCATAGTATCATATGATGTAGCCTATTAGAGGCATAGTCTAGGGTGAACTTGAACACCTATGTAATAGTTTCAAGAAATAATAAAACCTTTGTTTTGTTATCTGATGTGTTAAACTGTTATGTGATTTTCTTGTATGGTGACTTGGAAAACTGCGAGACAATACTTGGGACGAGTATGAGTAGGTGTGAAAGGTAGTAGATGCATATACTACCGGAAGCACAGGACTCACGCTTGGATCAGGGAAAGTCACAAGGTTACCAAGAAGCTAGTAATTGATTTCGTTTTATTCAAGTATGTCGTCACCATTGTTTCGGTAATGACTAAGAAAAATTGTTGTTATCCTGACCCTAATGGTCATATTGAATTGAGTCCGACTACGATAAGTATGTTACGTTGTTCATAGAACCAAGTTTGATGTAACATCTGACTTAAGCCGGAAGATTGAAATAAAAGATAATTAAAAGCGATCGGTTGAAGTATCACGACAGTTGCTTGTAGCTAGAAATACTACCTTGTAAGATGAGATTATAACATGAAGGAAAGTATAGTCTGTTCTGGACAACTATAATAGACCTGAGTCTAAGCAACATACGATGAGAGGTCATTAGAATATGACACATCGTTCCATCGTAGTAATAAAGGAACTTATCTTAAGTTCATATCCAATGAGGATCAAGATTGTGACTTAAAGGTCATAATTTGGAGTCTAATGTGAGATAGGGAGCAAGTGCAAGATCGAGCACCGCCTGCAGTCAGGAAGTCTTAGAGTTAGATACTCATTTGGAGAAACATTAAAGTTACGGTTATTAATTAGGATGAAGAGATAACTTATGGAGTCATCATATGAGCGTTGTTTCGTTGATGATTCTGGGACGTAATCATCCTAAGGGGGAGATAATTGTAACGCCCGTAGATCCGGGCTAGTCAATTTAGAGGCAATAAGGGTCGAAAACGACTTTTCGACAAAAGATTATTTAGAATAAATAATCTTAACCAAGTTTTAGAGTATGTCACAAGGTTTCCGTACATATAAAGAACGCCGAAATCCGAGTTATAACGAAGAAGTTATGGCCCGTCGAAGTTTTACGGCAAAACCGGCACGGCACCGGGAAGCGTAAATAGTGAATTTATGATAGAGCGAGATTTAGCCTTAGCAATCTAAACGAAAGTTGTAGAATATGTTAAACTAAGAGCGTCGATAAAAAAGAACGCCCAAATCTGACTTCGTATGAGGAAGTTATGATTTTTCTAAGATTCGGCTTAGCAGTGCACGGCCCGAAACTCGAATTTTAGTTCGAGCGGTTTTTGGCTTACGCGACCTAAATGAGAGTTGAAGATCTCATTAATAGGAACTCAACGGTAAAAAGACAGACGAAAACGGAGTTCATATGAAGGAGTTACGAATTCTTCGCGATCATTTAACAGTCTAAACGCCTCCTACTGTTAAATTTGAGATCGGTCAAGAATTAGCCGACGGAGTCTAAATGAAAGTTGTAGATCTTGATTTTACCTACGTGTGGATATAAAGAACGTCAAAAACGGAGCTCGTATGCAAGAGTTATGATTTTTCTAAGTTCGAAGGCTGATACGTGATAGGGGGTGACGTGGCACCATCAGAAGGCCACCACATGGACCAAATCGGCGAGTAGGTCCCCCCTACTCGGCGAGTAGACCAATCAGCACCCCTATAAATAGAGGTGTCGGGCATTCCAACTTCCTCACCCCTCAACACTCTTCTTTCTCTCTCTAACCTCCCTTAAGCCCCTAAAAGCCTAGGTAAACCCCCTAGCACCCGAAGGAAGCCCCGAGGCTCCCGGAGTCCCGAGAAAAAGAGCCTTTCGGCTCTGGAACGCTGCTCCAGCGAAGCCCGGCTTTGCGAAAAACCCGCTGTAAGTGAGCTGTACCTACCCTATCTTTAGTATAGCTTATGTTTTAATATAGTAACATTATTAGGAACTTATAATGAGTATTTGGGCTATTATTATGAGTTATATGGAGTGTTATTTAACGCTTATATAATAATAATAATAATAATAGCTAGAGTATTAGTTTGTCGCGGTTATCGTTAGACTAAACCCTAGTGGTATTGATATTAGGTTTTCTCGAAGGAAATTGTTTTGAGAGTATCGAAGCGCTGTTCGAGTGCTGAGTCACCACCTACTCAGGTGAGTGCATAGTCCCTTTCATCTTACACATAGATATGAAGTATTTTAATATAAATTACGTGTTGTGTGTGCATATTGTCCGAATACTTGCTGTCTATGCTGGGTGAAAGATTTTTATACATGTTTTAAATGATTTAAACTGTATATGTATTTTATATCTACAAAATGTGTTGGGTAAAACATGGGTAGATGAAATAGTTGTTTTGTGATAACACGATGGGAGACATCAATGTTGTCAGTGATCCAGTCATCTAGTGGAGTATAGATGATGACCATGGGCGATACTAGACGGTCCGGTGGAACGCTAGTAAGCTCGTAACCTGTAGGTGTTTTTTGAACTAGGTGCTCATTAGGTATTTTGAACTGAGTGTGTTCACTACGTATCTTTGAACTGAGTGTGTTCACTAGGTATTTTGAACTAAGTGTGTTCACTAGTTACTTTTGAACTAAGTGTTTACCAGATGTTTTGGACTACGTGTTCATCAGTTGTAATCTATAAGCTTTGGTTATGATGGACTTCGTGCCGATTCCTTAGGATAATCCTTAGGAATGAATGAACGAGAAATAGCTGATTCTTAGGGTAGATCCTTAAGAGTAAAGAAGATAATGGGGATGGGTAATTGGGTTTAATTGCTTGATTGTTTAAACATAATAATTATATTATTGTGGGTTGAAAACCCTATGTACTCACCAGGTTTCCCAACCTGACCCACTCAATTTATTTATATCACAGGTGTTGATATGAAGTCACATTACATTGAGAGATTAAAGACATGTAGATCACTAGTGTAAATAAATGTAAGTTTATGCTTATGTTTCTGTATTGACAATGACATCCCAAATGTTTTAAAATGAATAAAATACGTTTCTTCGAAAATGTTTTAATAACGTATTTATCGTGTTTTTCTGGGAACAAATTCCGCAACATTTTTATGAAAAGAAGTACTCTGACTTTTATAAAGCATAAACAAAACCGGTCTTTTCTGACCGTGAAAATGGGGATGTCACAGTTGGTATCAGAGCATTAGTTTAAGCGAACTAGGAATTTGTAGGAAATTTCTAGACTTAAACTTAGAATGCTAAGTGATGATTGTGAGGAGTGTGTCAAATAGATTTAGGTAATACACCTGAATAGACACAAGCACTAGCTTATTTTAGGAAATGATGCCTAAATCGATTTTATGTGCTAAATGATTTGTTATGCTATAGTTTGATCGGATCTATGGTCTGTTGCCGACCGGATCTGGAAACCTTATGTGTTTAGGATTCTAAACGTACGCCTACGATATTAGAACTAGCATGTAAACGTTTCGGAGTGATAAGGATGATTTAAACGTCAATCCTAAGTAAAGGTCTAGATTCACCTTATTCGGTGTATAGATCAAGATGGCAAGGACCCGTAGCAGAAACGTGAATGCAAATGAGAATAGGAACCAACCCCCAATGGTTCAGCAAATACCTGTTGTAGAAGAAGTTACACCTAAGCCAGTCACCATGGCTGGAGTTCAAGCCATGATTCGGGCTATGTTAGCTGAACAAAGGGAAGAAATGAGGCAGATGTTGAATAGGGACGAAGCTACTATGCCCATTGAGCAACCCGAACCAATTCCCGAGCAATCAGAGGAAGGGAACTACAGCCGCCAAGTGAGTCAAGTGGAGACTCAAGGTGAACGAAAGGATGGCCCGGAGAGGAGAAACGACAAGGATGGGCGAATGTACAAGAATTTCTTGGGTGCGAAACCACCAAGTCTCTTAGGAAGCCCAAAGCCTGTTGAGATTATGGATTGGATCTCCGAGATGGAGATGGTGTTTGAGAGCTGCGACTGTAGCGAGAAACAGAAGACCGTCTTCGCTGTAAGACAACTGAAAACTGGAGTCTTGAGCTGGTGGAAGCTATTGGCAGATACGATGCCATGAGGAGAAGCCCTAAGGATGTCATGGGAAGAGTTTTTGGAACAGTTGAAAATGCAGTACTACGCAGAGATAGATCTGATAGACTTGAACAACGAGTTTCAGAACCTGAAGAAAGGGAAGATGAGTGTTGATGAGTACGCCACCGCATTCACCGAGAGGATGAAGCTATTTCCCTACTTGGTTCCTACTGAACTCTCTAAGATTGATAGGTTTGCTAACGGATTACCCACTGACTTTGGCCCAATGGTCAAAATGGCAACTACCTTGAAAACAGCTTTTAGGGCAGCTAAGAACGTAGAGGCCCAGATAAGAGAAAAGGGTCTAGAAAAAGATAAGGCAGGAGAGAAGCGGAAGTTTGAAGGATCTTCAAGGTCCAACAAGGAGAGAAAATTCTCAAAGCCTGGAGGAGGAGGTGAAGCAAGATGGTGTGATAAATGCAAGAAGAAACACTTTGGAAAATGCGGCGAAGAGGTGACATGTTTCAAGTGTGGAAAGTCTGGGCATTACGCCAATGAGTGTACATCCAACAAGAGGTTGTGTTATGAATGTAAAGAAGGGGGCATCTTTCAAAGAATTGCCCAAAGAAGAATGAAGCAACAAGGCCAAACATGCCACCAAGGCCAAGGGCATTTCACATGATCCTCGACGAAGCAGAAAACCACGCGAGGAATCAAGGATGAAGACTTCATATCTGAAGATCAAGTTATGGAGTAGCCATAGTATCATATGATGTAGCCTATTAGAGGCATAGTCTAGGGTGAACTTGAACACCTATGTAATAGTTTCAAGAAATAATAAAACCTTTGTTTTGTTATCTGATGTGTTAAACTGTTATGTGATTTTCTTGTATGGTGACTTGGAAAACTGCGAGACAATACTTGGGACGAGTATGAGTAGGTGTGAAAGGTAGTAGATGCATATACTACCGGAAGCACAGGACTCACGCTTGGATCAGGGAAAGTCACAAGGTTACCAAGAAGCTAGTAATTGATTTCGTTTTATTCAAGTATGTCGTCACCATTGTTTCGGTAATGACTAAGAAAAATTGTTGTTATCCTGACCCTAATGGTCATATTGAATTGAGTCCGACTACGATAAGTATGTTACGTTGTTCATAGAACCAAGTTTGATGTAACATCTGACTTAAGCCGGAAGATTGAAATAAAAGATAATTAAAAGCGATCGGTTGAAGTATCACGACAGTTGCTTGTAGCTAGAAATACTACCTTGTAAGATGAGATTATAACATGAAGGAAAGTATAGTCTGTTCTGGACAACTATAATAGACCCGAGTCTAAGCAACATACGATGAGAGGTCATTAGAATATGACACATCGTTCCATCGTAGTAATAAAGGAACTTATCTTAAGTTCATATCCAATGAGGATCAAGATTGTGACTTAAAGGTCATAATTTGGAGTCTAATGTGAGATAGGGAGCAAGTGCAAGATCGAGCACCGCCTGCAGTCAGGAAGTCTTAGAGTTAGATACTCATTTGGAGAAACATTAAAGTTACGGTTATTAATTAGGATGAAGAGATAACTTATGGAGTCATCATATGAGCGTTGTTTCGTTGATGATTCCGGGACGTAATCATCCTAAGGGGGAGATAATTGTAACGCCCGTAGATCCGGGCTAGTCAATTTAGAGGCAATAAGGGTCGAAAACGACTTTTCGACAAAAGATTATTTAGAATAAATAATCTTAACCAAGTTTTAGAGTATGTCACAAGGTTTCCGTACATATAAAGAACGCCGAAATCCGAGTTATAACGAAGAAGTTATGGCCCGTCGAAGTTTTACGGCAAAACCGGCACGGCACCGGGAAGCGTAAATAGTGAATTTATGATAGAGCGAGATTTAGCCTTAGCAATCTAAACGAAAGTTGTAGAATATGTTAAACTAAGAGCGTCGATAAAAAAGAACGCCCAAATCTGACTTCGTATGAGGAAGTTATGATTTTTCTAAGATTCGGCTTAGCAGTGCACGGCCCGAAACTCGAATTTTAGTTCGAGCGGTTTTTGGCTTACGCGACCTAAATGAGAGTTGAAGATCTCATTAATAGGAACTCAACGGTAAAAAGACAGACGAAAATGGAGTTCGTATGAAGGAGTTACGAATTCTTCGCGGTCATTTAACAGTCTAAACGCCTCCTACTGTTAAATTTGAGATCGGTCGAGAATTAGCCGACGGAGTCTAAATGAAAGTTGTAGATCTTGATTTTACCTACGCGTGGATATAAAGAACGTCGAAAACGGAGCTCGTATGCAAGAGTTATGATTTTTCTAAGTTCGAAGGCTGATACGTGATAGGGGGTGACGTGGCACCACCAGAATTGGACACGTGGCACCACCAGAAGGCCACCACATGGACCAACTCGGCGAGTAGGTCCCCCCTACTCGGCGAGTAGACCAGTCAGCACCCCTATAAATAGAGGTGTCGGGCATTCCAACTTCCTCACCCCTCAACACTCTTCTTTCTCTCTCTAACCTCCCTTAAGCCCCTAAAAGCCTAGGTAAACCCCCTAGCACCCGAAGGAAGCCACGAGGCTCCCGGAGTCCCGAGAAAAAGAGCCTTTCGGCTCTGGAACGCTGCTCCAGCGAAGCCCGGTTTTGCGAAAAACCCGCTGTAAGTGAGCTGTACCTACCCTATCTTTAGTATAGCTTATGTTTTAATATAGTAACATTATTAGGAACTTATAATGAGTATTTGGGCTATTATTATGAGTTATATGGAGTGTTATTTAACGCTTATATAATAATAATAATAATAGCTAGAGTATTAGTTTGTCGCGGTTATCGTTAGACTAAACCCTAGTGGTATTGATATTAGGTTTTCTCGAAGGAAATTGTTTTGAGAGTATCGAAGCGCTGTTCGAGTGCTGAGTCACCACCTACTCAGGTGAGTGCATAGTCCCTTTCATCTTACACATAGATATGAAGTATTTTAATATAAATTACGTGTTGTGTGTGCTAGGATTCGTGAATTCAGCTGAGTAGGTGGTTACAAAATTTAGTCTCCATCAGCTTTGTGAATTCAGCTGTTAAGCTAGGATTCGTTGAGCCAAAGATGATATCATTGACATAGATTTGAACAATCATAAGGTGGTTACCTTCCTTCTTACGAAAGAAGGTTGGGTCAACCGAACCTTGTTTGAATTTGGACATCTTTAAAAACTTGGTTAGCGTTTCATACCATGCCCTAGGTGCTTGTTTCAGACCATAAACCGCTTTGTCCAGAATGTAGCAGTGATTGGGGTAATTTTCATTAACAAAGCCTGGAGGTTGTTCCACGTACACGGTTTCTTCGAGTTCTCCATTCAGAAATGCGCACTTTACGTCCATTTGGTAGATCTCAAAGTTTTTGTGTGCAGCATAGGCAAGAAATATTCGAACAGATTCCAGCCTAGCTACAGGAGCAAAAGTTTCTTCATAATCAATTCCTTCATCCTGGCAGTATCCTTTCACCACTAGACGAGCTTTATTTCTTATCACATTGCCTTCCTTGTCCATTTTATTTCTGAATACCCATTTGAGACCAACAACTAAGGCGTCTTTAGGAGTGGGAATGAGTCGCCAAACCTTATTTCTTTCGAACTCGTTGAGTTCATCTTGCATAGCTTGAACCCAGTCAGAGTGATCAAGAGCAGTATTTACTGTCTTCGGTTCAACTTTTGAGACGAAAGAGTTAAACATGCAGAACTCTACTTTTGAGAATAGAGATGCTTGCTTTGCCTTCAGTTGAGATCGGGTCAGGACCTTTTCGGAGACATTACCCACTACCTGTGAAACGGGATGATCTCTGGTCCATTTGACAAGAGGAGGGTAATTTGGATCATAGGATGGATCCAATTCAGCATTCACCATTTCTTCTAGTTCAGACTGGCTATCATCGTCGTAAAACATGTCGTCATTCTCCCCCTCGACAGATGAGCTTTCAGGTGTAGCTGGACTTTTTGGTGCTACAGGACTTTCGGGTGGTGTTGGGCTTCCATATGCGGTTGAGCTTTCGGGTGCAATTGAGTTTTCGGGTGGAACCGAGCTTTCGGGCGGAACTGAGCTTTCGGGTGGAACTGGAATGGAATTCTCTCCCTCAATTTGTGAGCTCGGTTGTTTTGAAGAAGGTGGATTCTCCCCCTCAACTGAAGCACCATGCTTTGGAGGTTCGTTTGGAACATGTCCTCCTTCACCCATTTGTTTGGCGGCATCTTCGACGATTTGCTTCAGATGGTCGACTTTGTTGTCTGCTGCCTTGGCTTCCGATAGAGTAGCTTTCTCCGGTTCATCGAACAATTCCACAAACTGCTCAAATAAATTAGCTATAGAGGCCGTGACTTAGCCTGTTTGAGAGAAAATCTCCCCAATTATTTCTGCAGAGGCCTTCAGCTTCTTGACGTAGCTATCTGATGGGTTTTGAGCATTCTAACACTTCCTAAGTGTACATGCAACCCTAATAAACCTTGGATCTATGTTTGTCTAAGATACATGCAAATAATTATTTTTCCAAGGTTCATATCCTAACTAGCATGGCATGGGGAACTTGAGTCAAATAAAGCTAGTAGAAACACTTACCTTGTAGCTGTAGTTGATTCCTTGGAGTTTTAGAGCCTAGCACCAATAGTGTGGATGCCTCAAATGGAAATCACAAATCACCACAAACTTGGAACTTTGAGAGAATAGTCACTACTATCTTGAAATTGGCCCTCACCTCAACAAGTGTCAACTAGTATGATTTCAAGAACCAAAGCCTCCTTTATATAGTGTGATGGATTAGGGTTACATCCATGTAAACCCTAATACCCATGTCTCTTCATTTCCATGATATCCATGGGTTAAAGCTCCATGGAGTATCCATGGACTTTCCCATGCAAGCCTAGCCCATTCCAAATAAGCATTAGCCCACACTATATAAATATAGAAGCCCATATTTAATTAGTAATATCTTTGATCTCTAAATTAATCCTAGATTAATTATAGATCAATACTAATTAAATAATATGATCTTATATTAATATATTAGAACTTATAATATATTAAAAAATCATAACCTGTACTATTCTCAAATATTATCCATAAATTGTTCGGGTGAAGTGCAACCCAAATGGACCATGCCGGGTCGGGTCAAGTACATACCAAATATAGTTATGGACTTAGACACTATATCCAACAGTCTCCCACTTGGATAAGTCTAATAACTATAGTTGCAAGTATAACTTCAGGAACCGATCAGCAATCGTAGCTCTTTAAACTCTGTTTAACTAGAATGCGCCATTTAGATAAGTGATCATATAATCCTCTGTTCTAGATATCACCCGGACAAATACATGGAACAATGTCTTGCTTATTGTCCAGCAGTTTGTTTCCCGATTTCCGATTTGTTTGACAAAGAACTTAATTGAACACATCAACTTAGTTCTGACCGGGCCCGGTACATAGGTCAAAACACAATCATCGAGGGTCCCAGATATCAGCTTCTAATCCAAGAAGGAACAGATAAACTTCGACTCATATGTTTGTTCTACCACTCATTGAATTATACACAAAGGCACGTTTTATAACATCGAGTTACCAATGTGTTTTCGTACAATCAATGCATAATCAACTCGTAAGTAACAAATCATATCTCTAGGCTTGAAGACTTATATGATATTACCGTCTCAAGATCACTCGAGATAAAATTCCATGAAGTGATTCCAGTGAGCGTGGGTTGAGTCCAATGCTCAGAACTTATGAGCACTCATGATTGTTGTAGCCATGTCCAACTCCTTAGACCTCTGCAACCAATCATGACAGTCATGATTCATACCTACTTCCGACATATGACCGACTGTGGAGGTTTGAATAATATGATCTACCAAACATAATTATTCTGGAAGTCAAAACATGCAAAAGAAATATAGTAAATGATTGACAAGAGATAGCAACACTTTACTCATAAATAAAAAACACTTTTATTCATCATCTAATGTCAATTACACTTTACAAATTTTATAATTTATCTAACTACTAAAACTCATATCATCCTTCAGCCCTATGCTCCGAGCATGCTGGAGATGCTTAACCCTACTCAGTCCCTTCGTGAGGGGATCTGTTGGGTTCTCATCCGATGATACCCTCTTAGCCACGAGAATTCCTTCTTCTATTCGATGTCTAATGAAGTGATATTTTATGTCAATGTGTCTCGATCTCCCATGATCTCTTGGTTCCTTGGCTAAGGTAACCGCACTATTACTGTCACAGAAAATCTCCATTGGCTCTTTTATAGCTGGTACAACTCCAAGGTCTCCGATGAAGTTCTTTAGCCATATAGCCTCCTTTGCTGCCTCGCTTGCTGCTATATACTCTGATTCACAAGTGGAATCAGCCACTGTCTCCTGCTTGGAACTCTTCCAAGTGATTGCTCCTCCGTTTAAGGTAAAGACCCAGCCCGACTGAGAGCGGAAATTATCCCTATCAGTCTGGAAGCTAGCATCACTATACCCTACGACTCTCAAGTCATCACTCCCACTAAAGGTAAGGACCCAGTCCTTAGTCCTTCGTAGGTACTTGAGGATATTCTTTACCGTAGTCCAGTGTTCCTTGCCAGGGTTCCCCTGATACCTGCTAACCATGCTCAAAGCAAAGGCTACATCAGGTCGAGTACACGTCATAGCATACATGATCGATCCTACAGCTGAAGCATAAGGAAGTCGACTCATTTCTGCTATCTCAGCCTCAGTACTAGGGCTTTGTGTCTTACTCAATCTGGCGTTACTCTGAATGGGTAACTCACCTTTCTTGGAGTTATGCATGTTGAATCTTTTCAACACTTTGTCCAAGTAGGTACTTTGACTAAGTCCAATTAGTCTTTTACTACGGTCTCTCAAAATCCTTATCCCTAGAATATAGGCAGCTTCTCCTAGGTCCTTCATAGAGAAACACTTCCCAAGCCAGGACTTAACTTCCTGCAAATTTGGGATGTCATTTCCTATGAGTAATATGTCATCCACATACAATACCAAGAAGCTGACTATACTCCCACTAGCCTTGACATAAACACAAGATTCATCTTCACTCCTAGAAAAGCCAAATTCCCTGACCTTTTCATCAAAGCAAAGATTCCATCTGCGAGGTGCTTGCTTCAATCCATAAATGGATTTCTCAAGCTTACACACTCTATTAGGGTACTCGTTGCTGACAAAACCCTCTGGCTGACTCATGTAAACATCTTCAGCCAACTTTCCATTAAGGAAAGCGGTTTTGACATCCATTTGCCATATTTCGTAGTCATGAAATGCAGCTATGGCTAACAGAACCCGAATAGACTTAATCTTGGCTACTGGAGAAAAGGTCTCATCATAGTCCACTCCAGTAATTTGAGAGAAGCCCTTTGCAACCAGTCTAGCCTTATAAGTGTGTACTTTACCATCCATGTCCGTCTTCTTCTTGAAGACCCATTTGCACCCTATAGTCTTACGACCTGGTACATTCTCAACCAAGTTCCAAACTTGATTGTCATACATGGATTGTATCTCGCTATCCATAGCCTCTTTCCATTTCGCAGACTCGGGGCCTGCCATGGCTTCCGCGTAACTGTTAGCTTCATCCAGACCTACTAGTGTCTCATCACTAATAAGTGTCTCACCTTCCGCAGTAATATGAAAACCATAGTAGTGCTCAGGTGCATTCCTAACTCTCGTGGAACGTCTCAGAGGTACAGAATCATCAATTAGCTCAACAGGAGTTTCCTCCTCAAGTTGAGGGATAGGGTTTGAAGTTCCTTCACCACTTGACTCTTGAAGTTCTTCAAGGTTAATTTGCCTCCCACTGTCTCCTTGGCTTATAAATTCTCTCTCACAAAAGACTCCTTTTCTTGCTACAAAAACCACATTATCACTAGGCCTGTAAAAGAGGTAACCAAAGGATCTTTGTGGGTAGCCGATGAAAATACACCTCTCGCTTCGGGGTTCTAGCTTATCATGAGACTCGCGCCTCACAAAAGCTTCGCAACCCCAAATCTTGATGTGGTCTAGTTTGGGTACTTTACCAGTCCACATCTCGTGAGGAGTTTTGGCAACTTTCTTTGTAGGGACTAGATTAAGGATATGGGCGGCAGTCTCTAAGGCATACCCCCAAAATGAGATTGGTAGCGAAGCTCGACTCATCATGGAACGAACCATATCCAACAAGGTTCGATTACGCCTCTCAGCTACACCATTCAACTGTGGTGTCCTGGGAGGTGTCAATTGTGAGACTATCCCACATTCCCTTAGATAGTCGAGGAACTCTGAACTAAGATACTCACCACCACGATCGGATTGAAGCATCTTAATGTTCCTGCCTAATTGATTCTCGACTTCCTGTTTAAATTCCTTAAACCTTTCGAAAGTCTCTGACTTATGCTTGATTAAATAGACATATCCATATCTACTGTAATCATCAGTAAAAGTCAAATAATAACGATTAGCATCCCTTGTGGCATGTTTGAATGGTCCACACACATCCGTGTGTACTAGGTCCAACAAACCTTCACCCCTCTCACAAGAACCTGTGAAGGGTGACTTTGTCATTTTTCCAAGTAAGCACGATTCGCAACTATCATCTGACTTTAGGTCAAATGATTCCAAGACTCCATCCTTTTGGAGTTGGCCTATGCGCTTCTTGCTTATATGTCCAAGTCGACAATGCCATAATGATGCTTTATCCAAGTTATTATTATTAATAGAATCAATACACATCACATTATTTCCTAAGTTATCAACCACAGATACTGTTTCATACACGCCATCACAAGGTAATGCTTTAAAATAAAGATCATTATTAAAGAAAGCATCAATAGAACCAACTTCATTATTAAATGAAAAGGTAAAACCTTGTTTATACAATGCATGAAAGGAAATAATATTTCTTGCCATTTCTGGCGAATAACAACATTTATTCAAATCTAAACTAAACCCACTACTTAGCGAAAAAGTATAAACTCCAATCTTGGTGACAGGTGTAACTTTCCTATTCCCCATGATTAAGTTTATTCTTCCTTGCTCCACATTCTCACTTCTTCTTAGTCCCTGCAAGTCACAACAAATATGAATACCACAACCGGTATCAAGGACCCAAGATTTAGAATGGGGTGAGTTATTAGAAATGATAGTGTAAATACCTGCATGGTTGGGTTTAACTTTCCCATCCTTTACATCTAGCTGGTACTTTGGGCAGTTCCGCTTCCAATGTGCCTTTTCATGGCAATAGAAGCATTCAGCCTCTTTTGGGTCAGAAGAAGGAGTGATGAAACCTTTCTTGGTTCCACTTGAAGAAGAGCCATCAAGGTTCCTAACCTTGGTACCCTTCGAAGAACTCTTTCTCTTCTTCCCTCGTCCTTTCCCGATTGCCAAGACAGGGGCGGAGTTTGTAGGAGTAGGAGTAGTAACAACCGCCTTACCCTTAAGACCACTTTCCGCGGTCTTTAAGAGTCCTTGAAGTTTGCTGAGTGAGACCTCTTCCTTGTTCATGTGGTATGTCATGCGGAATTGATCATAACATGAAGGTAAGGAGTGAAAAATGATATCTATTGCAAGCTCCTCGGCGAAGTTCACATTAAGCTTCAGCAAACGGTCCACAAATCTTTGCATTTTCTGCATGTGGCCCGTGATGGGTTCACCATCCTTCATGCGAGTTGTTATCATGGAGGAGATGATTTCATACCTCTCTTGACGAGCACTTTGATGGTATCTTTCCATCAGGTCTTGGTGCATCTCATAGGGGTAGAAATCTTCATAAGATTTTTGGAGATCCGCGGTCATTGTGGCCATCATGATGCATGCCACTTTGGTGGCATCTCTTTCATGTGCCCTAAACTCAGCGATCTCTTGAGGAGTAGAAACTGACTCATCAATCTCCTTAAGTTCCTTATCAAGGACATATTCCTTGTCCTCGTAGCGAGTAATCATTCTGATGTTTCTGATCCATTCATTAAAGTTGGATCCATCAAAAGTGACTTTCCCACATAAGTTCATAAGGGTAAAGGAGCCATTGGGATTAGAGCCAGAAGCAGTAGTGTTTGCAGACATCTGAAAAAGAAGAAAGAAGGTTTTAGTTTAGATATAGAGATAGTCCTTAATAAAACACCCAAATGTAGTATTAAGGTTAGGATCCAATCACAATATATTATAACTTAGAAGAGGTATGCCGTAGTCCAAGTAATAACATATTTGAAAGGTAGGTGAATGACGATTCACCAATTTCCACCAAAAAAAGAAATATTAAATATTAAGTTTTTGATTTGGTACTTAGAAATTCCTAGATTCTTTTGTGATTCAATGAACTTTTCAAAGGCATGTTTCAATCTCGAGTGTGCCCTCCAAGTTTTGTGATTGGGATGCCGAGGATCACAAAACGAGGTGTGAAGTAACCATGCAAATTACTTGGTACCCTTAATAAATTACCCCTCAATCGATGTGCCGGTTAACCACACACGCTCCATCGATACTATGATAAATATTAAGTCACCCTTTACCTACCTTGTTAAGTCCAAGTTAGTGTGTCGGTTAACCACACACGCTCCACTAACGACTTAGACAAAGTGTAAAGTGTAATTTCATGGATTAGCACCTTATTCACATTTTTCCTAAAGTAACTAAGATTGGGAATTTAATAAAACATTTAGTTACTTTATAATATTCATCATACTTTTAATGAGAATTTATAAGTCCTTGTCTTACCCGTTCGGCTAACGACCCTCCACCGGTCAAGCAAGCGGTGGGTGAGAGTGGACACCCATTAAGTTGCCATTTTATAGGCAACAACCTTATACCCACCTTATAGACCGGCTTCGTGAATGAGGCGTACTAGCGGTAAGACGACTTTGTTCTTATACATATATAATTATTAAATCATAATAATATAAATATAAGGGTTGAATTTTAACTTTTAAAATTCTAAGGGTTGGAACTAAAGTTTTTAATATGACTTTACTTGTTCCAAAACTTGAGGGCAAGTTTTGTAAACTTTCAAAACTTTTCATTTCTTGTAACTTATGAGTTTAATAGAGTAATAAAATGAAGACTCTTCATTTTTCTAACTCTTGTGTTCTTTTAATGGTTTTTTTTTAATTCAAGTGTGACTCTTGGTTTTCCATAACTTGAGGACAAGTTATGGACTCCATTAAAACACATTATGATCAAAAATTAAACTACCACATAGGTTACAAATAATTCCTATGATCATCTAAACATCATGAGATCAAGAACATGAATATGAACACTTTCATGAATCAAAATTACACATAAGACTTTGTAATTTTGATAACAAGTTGTTGTAAATGGATTAGCAAAGACATTACACCATCTAAAACAAGTTTTCAAGTACCGAAACAATTTAGGGTAATGTTTCTAGTCCATTTCCAGCAACTAAAGTCGAAAATCTGCACTCTGTGGCTCCTACTCGCCGAGTGCATGAACTTACTCGGCGAGTAGGTTGAAGATACACATGAACTCGGCGAGTCCCCCCATGGACTCGGCGAGTTCATCAGGCAGACAACAAGTTTTTCGACCTTTTCAACTATTTTGCATCAAGTATCAAACAAACAAGCCTAGGCTCTGATACCACTGATGGGTTTTGAGCATTGTAACACTTCCTAAGTGTACATGCAACCCTAATAAACCTTGGATCTATGTTTGTCTAAGATACATGCAAATAATTATTTTTCCAAGGTTCATATCCTAACTAGCATGGCATGGGGAACTTGAATCAAATAAAGCTAGTAGAAACACTTACCTTGTAGTTGTAGTTGATTCCTTGGAGTTTTAGAGCCTAACACCAATAGTGTGGATGCCTCAAATGGAAATCACAAATCACCACAAACTTGGAACTTTGAGAGAATAGTCACTACTATCTTGAAATCGGCCCTCACCTCAACAAGTGTCAACTAGTATGATTTCAAGAACCAAAGCCTCCTTTATATAGTATGATGGATTAGGGTTACATCCATGTAAACCCTAATACCCATGTCTCTTCATTTCCATGAGATCCATGGGTTAAAGCTCCATGGAGTATCCATGGACTTTCCCATGCAAGCCTAGCCCATTCCAAATAAGCCTTAGCCCACACTATATAAATATAGAAGCCCATATTTAATTAGTAATATCTTTGATCTCTAAATTAATCCTAGATTAATTATAGATCAATACTAATTAAATAATATGATCTTATATTAATATATTAGAACTTATAATATATTAATAAATCATAACCTGTACTATTCTCAAATATTATCTATAAATTGTTCGGGTGAAGTGCAACCCAAATGGATCATGCCGGGTCGGGTCAAGTACATACCAAATATAGTTATGGACTTAGACACTATATCCAACACTATCATCGAAAGTCACATGATACAATTCTTCAATCTTCCTGGAACGCTTATTTAAAACCCGGTATGCTTTTGAAGTGAGTGAATATCCCAGAAAAATTCCTTCATCAGCTTTAACATCAAACTTGTTACGATGGTCTTTGGAGTTGAAGATGAAGCATCGTGAGCCGAATACATGGAAGAATTTAACGTTCGGCTTCCTATTGTTGATGATCTCATAAGGAGTAAGAGTGAATCGCTTATTGAGATAGGACATGTTCTGTGTAAAACATGTTGCAGTAATAGCATCAGCCCAGAAATATAAAGGTAGAGAAGCGAAACTTAGCATGGTTCGGGCTGCCTCACACAAAGATCGGTTTCGTCTTTCGACAATTCCGTTTTGTTGAGGGTGTATGGTGCTGAGAAGTTGTGACTGGTTCCTTTTTCTGCCAAAAAGTCTTCAAATTCTTTATTCTTGAACTCCAGTCCATTGTCGCTCCTGATGTTGCGAACAACTTTCCTCAGTTGCACTTCAACCTGCTTAATAAACATCTTTAGCTTGAGAGTGGCCTCAGATTTGTGCTTCAGAAAGAACACCCATGTAAAACGTGAAAAGTTATCAACGATAACAAGAATATACTTGCTACCACCAATGCTTTCGATAGATGATGGACCATACAAGTCAATGTGAAGTAATTCAAGTGGTTCAACAACTTTAGTGTTTATAATGGATGGGTGACTTTGACGACTCTGCTTCCCCATTTCACACGCAGCACACAAATGTTCTCGATCAAACTTGAGCAATGGAAGACCTCGAACATGCCCTCCGGTGACAAGCTTTTTGATATCCTTGAAGTTAAGATGGGAGAGCCTTCGGTGCCACAACCAGCTTTCGTCAGAATGTGCTTTGGATAACAGACAGATAGCTGGATTTCCTTTGATAGGTTTGAGATTGAGAGGAAACATTTCGCCTTTACGCTCTGATTTGAGAATTACCCTTTTTGTTTTCTTCTCTATTATTTCCGAACCCTCATCGTCAAATGAAACTTTAAGACCGGTACCTCCAACAAGTTGAGATACACTGATGAGGTTATGCTGAAGCCCTTCAACGTACGCAACCTTTCTAATTATGAAATCACCATTGGTTATCATACCACAACCTTTTATTGTTCCATATGAGTTGTTCCCGAATTTGACATTCCCACCATTCTGAAGAGATCGAAACTCCCTTAGCTCCTCCTTCCTCCTTGTCATGTGACGTGAGTAGCCACTGTCAATGTACCATTCTTCGTCGAACTGCTCGTCACTAATAACCTGCAAAATTTAAGCAGATTTAGGAACCCAAAGTTTCTTGGGTCCACGTGAGCCTTTCACAGGAACAGGAATAGTAAGAGAAATGTCAACAAGATATGTTCTTTTTATTAAAGTTGTTTCATCTTTCTTCTTAATAGTGAATACTTTAATTTTGTTAGGATTTGTTACATTCGGTTTGGATTCGGGTTTTGGCGTTTGGACCTTGGACTGCTGCTGATCATTCTTGACTGAGGAAACCTTCAATTTTCCTTTCAAATCTGTTGAAGATTTTGGATTTTGAGTTTGAACAGAATTGGGTTTAGAATGAGGTTGAGAGGAATTAGAACGAGAGAATTTGGACTGAGAAGTTTTCTTGACTTGAGGTTCCAAGTGACCCTTTTGTTTTTGGTCATTAGTGGGACCGAACCTTGAACCTTGGTAGCTTTTGCTCTCAGAACCGAACCTATGCTTTCGGTTGCTGGTGTTCTCTGAACCGAACATGTCCCTTCGGCTATTATTCCTTTCCGAACCGAATCTATCCTTTCGGTTGTTGTTACTCTCTTGCGGCTTGACAACACTTTTCTCTGACTTTGAATTTTTGTCATGATAAGAGAAATGGGCATTTTGAGATCGCCAAAATTGTCTTCGTTCTGAGAGATTCTTTTTGTATCTTAGATTCCTTTGCTGCTTTTGATCCTTCACTTGCTTCGGCTGTTTGTGGATGTTAGACTTTTGCTTTAGCTTCATGTCAGCCGGTTCACTTTTAACAGATGATGTTTCGCTTGTAGAAGCGACTTCTACTACATGAACTTCTTTTGTACCACTAGTGCTTGGCACGTCGAAGTTGTCAGGCTTGTTCAGTGGCTCTGGAACATATATGCCTTTAGTTTTCCAGGACATTCGCTCTGACATACCAACAGTTTCGTCACCGTTATCTATAGGAGCAGACCAGAAAAACTCATCACATCCATCTGCATTATCTTCATTTACTATGGCAGTGAGTTCGGCTGTTTGATGTTCGGTTACTCCTGTGACCTTATATACTTGATTTGGTGTTGTTCTCACCTTTTGGTGCACTACAGCCTTTTCTTCAAGAATCGGGGACTTATTTTGGGACAAACGAGCAAACTCCACTGAATTTTCAGAAATAAGATTTTTGTGGTTTTCGGGTTCGCTCTTGACAAACTCAGAACAGTCGACTTCATCCTCTACAGAAATTACGCTCATATCATCATCCTTATTAAGTTCAGATGCGTTTTCAACATCAATTTTGTTTTCTGAACTTAAATTGGCATTCAACGAGTCAAATTTTTGTATGGTTTCGGTCCTTAGTTTTAGCTTATCGCTTTCATCTAAAAGGTTTTTCAGCATGTCCTTATGGTCCTTGGACTTTATGAAAGATTCAATTTTGTCCAGTCCATACATATAAGTCGGATTTACATCATCAGACGAAACTACACTTTTGCAATTATATGCCTCAGCATCGATTTCATGCTCCTTAAACTCAAGGAAGGGCAAAATCATACGATGAATTTTCTGCCCTATTTCACAATTCAGATGAAGTTGAGTGATGTTAGCATAAAGTTGTTTAGCAATTAAACAAAAAACATTTCTCTGTTTCAAAAGTTTTAAATTGTCTCTTTGTAAATAAATGTTTTCGTCCTTAGATTTAATCAGCTCTGACTCCTTCAGCTCTATCCACATCCTCCGTTCCTCACTCTTGGATGACACTCTGCTTATTTGGTCAGTTAGGTTAGAATTGGTGACCCGTGTTTGAGTTAAACAGCTATCTAGATTTGAGATTCTTGAATTTAAGCTATTTAATTCTTTTTCATATGATTTCTGTGGGACTTTGAATGAAACAAAAAGAGATTGTACCTTCTTGATCAATTCATCAAGCTCATTGATCTGCACACATAGAGGTTTTGCTGTGAAGCATAAGTCCTCTCATTCCTTGGTGTCCTCTTTTCCGCCATCAGTATTGTATCCCCTCATGTGAGATACATTGGTCATCATCAAACATTTCCCACTGCTTTCGTCACCTCTTGCCACATACGCCTTTCCATGCGAAGGCCTTCTCACTTCATCATCCTCAGAGTCGGTAGACCATACTTGCACACCACCGAACTCGTCATCCGCTGCCGAACCCTGTACAATAAGAGCATTCATAGAAGGGTTAGTAGCAGTTTTCTTCCTCTTGATCTCATCCAACTTTTTCATCAACGCAGCTTCTTCGTCTTTCTCCTCATCCTTCTCTGCCATTTTCTTCAAAACACAATCTTTGGCATAATGGTTCTTTCCTCCACAGTAGTAGCAGTTCACACCAGAATCTCCTTCAACCTTCGCCTCCTTCTTTGATTCTTCTGTCTTCGGTTCCTCTCTGACCTTTTCAGAACTATAGCTTCCCTGCCAATTTCAGTTCTTATTGGTAGGGAACCTTTTCTTGATAAACCTCTTTGGATTAGACACCATCATTGCATAATCTTCAGAAGTAAGATCATAATCTTCTAGGTTTAGATCTTCATCATCAACCGTATTTTTGCCTTTAGACAGGAGGGCCAAGGATCCCAAACTTGAAACCACATTCTTCTCTTGCATGACAATCTTTTCTTGGGATTTCAAAATTCCCACCAGCTTTGCCAGCGAATAAGACTTGAACTGCTCATGAGCTTTGACTGTAGACACAACCGCTCTCCACTCGGGTCTTAGGCCATTCAAAAAGGTGACCTTATGTTCAATCAGCTTCCTTTCTATATCATGTTTGATCATCTTGCTAAGAAGATGATTGAAGCGATCGAATGTCTGAGTAACAGTTTCATCAGAATTCTGCTTAAATTCACCGAACTCAGACAACAGCAACGTCAAAATGGAGTGCTCCAAATCTTCATCTGTGGAATAAAGCTCACGCAATCTATCCCAGATTTCTTTAGCGGTACTGCATGAACTCACTAACCTGAATGTATCAGATTGAAGAGCGAATCTGATTAGTCTCAGTGCTTTAATGTTGCACTGAAGCTTTTCCTTTTCGTCTTGAGCAACGTCCTTTACATCCTTTAATAGATCATTGTACTCTTTCTGAGTTTTAATGATTTTAGATGTTCCTGAGTGAGCAAATGGTCCAGACACGATTACTTCCCAAATAAGATATCCATTGTCTTCAGATCCGATGACATAATCTTCAAAATGATGCGCCCAAACTTCGTAATCTTGGGTGTAAAGAATAGGAATCTTTGTCGTTGATCCAATGTTGTTTGAGATATTGATGGGATTAGATTGTGACTCGTCCATGCTTGATCGTTTAACCTGTTTGAAAGATCAGACTTGTAATATGTAATATTAGGGCAAAACAAATAAATGCTGAGTTACGTCGATTATGGAATGACGGCTCAATAAATAATAGTTAATGTGGAATAACCCTAATCGTAAACTCTTTCACAGAAAAGAGTGTATCGATTACACAGCTTCCTGCTCTGATACCAATTGATGAGTTATAAAAACTCTTAGATCGATTAGATCTTCGTGATAGGTAAGTAAAGAACGTAAAAAGCAAGGAAATAAAACACTAGTATGGATCAAAATGAGTCGAATGATTAGATTACTCAATCCTCAACAGAGCTCGACTAAGAACTTCTGCTGTAGAGGACTTCTAGGGTTACAAAATAAGAACGATGAATATGCTGAACAATACTTCTCTAATCGTTTCTAATCATCTTTTTTCTAGGATGCATGCAAGCATCTATTTATAATAAACCCTACGAAACTCACGGATGGACAGGCCCATACCGGAGATAAACATGGACTAGCTAACGAGCCCAATAGACGCAACACAATACTGGACCTAACACCGATACTTGCCGGAAACGTTTCCCGACGTTTCCCCCACGTTTCAGATACGGGAGCGGCTCCATGTTAGGCGTTTCCATGAATCATAGATCACCATTATTGCTAGAATTCGGAATAATAATAAAAATAATAAAAATATATAAAATAGTCACCATTCTCACCGGATATCCATTGCATTGAACTTGAAAATGGTAGCATTGCTATTAGCCTTTCGTTTGGTAGTGATTCCCCTACTGTTAAAACATCTAACTAAATTTAGTTACAAATTTTGTTGTCTTCATATATTGCATGGATGTACACATCCTTACCTCAACCACCCAAGTTTTTTATGCCCTGTTTTGTCCGCCACCCCATGTTTATGCAACCATTCATGTCATGGATTAAGAAAACCAGTCAACAATAGATAAATAAAAAGTCAAGAATGAGAAATAAAATAAAAAATCCATCATATTTAAAAAATGTATGATAAATTCAATAAATATACAAACAAAAACAATCAACTTCACTTACCACAAGTTGTGTCATCGTGTTATCTTGCTGAACAAGTTGCCTCCGAATAGGTCACGGTTTTTTGTAAACCATCGTCATCTTCTAAATACTCATCTCAATCAGATCTTGGTTTTATTAATCTTTCATTTGCGTTGTTTGTCTTGCTTAGAGATCAGCGGGATTTCTAGGAGATGGAAACGACTAACACATTACCCCCAAATCTGAAGGTATCGATCCCAATACGAACTACTCCACAATTACGTAGGTAACACCTTCAATTTTAAAATATTTACGTTTATAAATCATAATTTATTTCCATTACCTGATTTTGTAATGAAGAAATATGAATAACAGATGAAAGTATATGTTGAATTTTACCATCGTATTTGGAATAACACTTCCAATTTCACAACCTTTGTCTCGATTTGCAATCGACGCCGGCAAAAGGTTTTTAACCTAATGTGTTTGAACTAGAGTCCCATGATTTATCTGATTCTGATAACTGATTTTGCCATAGGCTTTTACTAGTATGCGCACTCTCCATAGACATTTGGGGGTATCTTCTTAGTGCAATAAATTGGGTTCTTTTATGCTAACGTACGTGTCTTGAAGTTGTTACTGTACGGTTAGTGATAATGTCTTATGTATTTCACTATAATTTAAAATGTCATTTAAATTTATTAATATTTGTTAACAATTATAAGTGAATATAATTCATATATCATTACACAATATCAAGATTTTTAATCACTTTTTTTTCCTAAACAACTGGTCCTAAATATCATCAAAACATATTAAATATTGATTATAATCATACTTTATAAAATTAAGTTATAAACTTAAAGACAAATAACATAAATATGTAAATTATTAATTGACATGATTTAGAATTATTATTTATTTATTATTTGATTATTATTTAATTTGTCAATTGATGTTTATTCGAATCACATGAAATAACTATCATCTGTAACCTGTACTTTGAAATTAATAATTTTATTTTTAACTTTATTTTTTATTTTTCGATGTTGAATAATTAAGTTATAATTTAATTAAAATTATTTTAAATTTCTCATCCGTGTTGTCTATGGTTATAACCTAGTGTCGTAATAGAAAAAATGAAAGTGATGTTAAATGAAATAACTACATAAAACTCCAATCCAAGCACATAGAATAACAACATACTTTCAAGCATACCATGTCTAAGATGTCTTTCTAATAACAATATCATTTTAGAACTTACTAACGCACATAGCCACAGTCATATGTACCCAATTTTCTGATTACACTACCATATAAAACCTATTAACCCACTTGTACTTTAGGCCAAAACTCGAGTCCAAACACAAAAAATTATATAGCATACATGTGTTTTTGAAGCTCTATAGACTATAGTCTTTCCTACACACTCCAATGCCTTTGTTTCTAGTTGTTTGTTCGGCATCTAGATCACTGAGACTTTACTGCATAATTAAAGAAGCAACAACCTTGTCTGAAGTCAGCCATACAATTCAATCCTCCATGCATTTATATTGTGGCATATAGCATAAATCAGTAAAAACATATAGATACATGTAGAGATAATTAAAGGAAGCATTCTCCACTTCACAGCGTATGGTTTCTCCTTTCTTACAATATAAATGCATCAAAAGCAACGTTAATTAAATAACAACCATTTTGTTTTGATTTATATTGAAACTAATCAACATTAATTAAAGAAGCCCAGTAGAAAAAATATTTTGTCCAAATGACAATTGACAGTTAATTATTTGAAGAACTAAACAAAATGAAACCTTATAATAACAAATAATGGAAGCATGTAGCTATATTTAACGTACAATGTGTAATAAGAAGAAACAAGTGGCCTACTTACTTCAATTATGTTTATTCCTTTCATGAATTACTTGAAGCATTTTTATTATTAGGTTTGGCGTAATTCTTAGTGGAACTCTTTCACTGTAATAAAAAAAAAAAGAGTAAATTACTGAAATCATCCCTGGCCACCATGTCAGTCACCTTCTCGACTGCGTGTGCAACCGGTACTGATTTGCGATCTTTACATTCTCTTGCATAGTGCCCAATCTCTCCGCAGACGTGGCAAGGACCGGCCCTTTTTGGCTTTGAGTTAGGATTCTGATGACCCGGTTTCTTGAAGCTTTGTTTCTTGGGTCCAAAGTTCTTCTTGTTCTGTCCCCCAGATTTGCCTTTGTGGCTAGAACTCCCAGCTGACACTTGATGCACACTTTGTCCAACTTTACCTTTCTTGTCCCTGATGCGAGTTTCCTCCTCAATGCGGAGGTGTTTCATCAGATCATCCAAGGAGTAGTCCTCAGACTTGTGCATCATTCTCTTAGAGAAATCTTTCCACGAGGGTGGCAGTTTTGCGATGATCGCACCAACCTGAAAGAGTTCTGAAAGAGAGATGGTGAGTGCGTTCAACTTTTTGACCATGACTTGGAGTTCATGCACTTGCTCCATAATCGATTTGTCATCAACCATTTGAAACTCAAGGTACTTGGACACAAGGTACTTGTTAGTACCTTCCTCATGTGCCTTGTACTTAAGTTCCAACGCATTCCATAGCTCTTTTGGATCTTTGACCGGCGAGTAAAGATCATAGAGACGATCATATAGGGAATTCTTGATGTGACCCACACACAATTCCTTGGATTCTCTATGCAGAATCCTTTGCTTTTCCAGTTCTGCAATGACCGCTGGGTCCACAGATTCCCCCTCCTTGGGAATTGGATTTTTAGGAATTAGTGCCAGTTTTGGGTCCAACACAAAGGAGAGCTTCAAGACATGAAGCATGAACTTGACCTTTTCGGCCCAACGGGTGTAGTTCTGACCATCGAATTGGTCAAGTTTGGCAAACTCTTGGTTCATGAAGTGGAGGCTAGCAGTAGTGTCCATTAGTCTGTTGATTGATCACAAATAAAAACCTTTAAGATTGTTGTATATCAAACTAAAAGACACGCAAGGAAACCGACAAATAATATTGTGAATTATATGTCGATTAGTTGCGAATAATAAATTCAATTATTATTATTAAATTTACCAAGTTTCGTCCAGAAACCAGATCTATTCTTCTCGACTAGATCTGATTATAAGAAAGGTAGAAGAAGACTGACATGTTATTGGACGAATTAAACACAAGACAGAAAAGTAAAACCGACCTGTTGATAGCTGACTTGATCTTGAAGCAACTGCACGGATCAGATTCCTGTCCTTAAAGGTTTTTACTTCGCTTGTATAGGCTGTAAGCAACAGAGTAAAACCCCAGGATTTAATGCAGCTAGATCGATATTCCAACAGCACTAGAAATCGACAAACACAAAGCGACTACTCGAAAACTAGAAGAAAAAACGCAGAGAGATGGAGAGAGCTTTGAGAATTCGTGTGTGTTCTGAATGGCTCCTAGGGGGCTATATTTATAGGTATCGAAACCCTAGAAGGCATAAAACGGGCCCCCACAGGCCGGCCCCAGAAACCCTAGGGCGACGACTTGCTCTCTAAGCAAGCCATTTCCTGATCCTTCTAGAATGCCCCGATGACTTATCCTTCACGAAGTCAACGTCGGTCAACCATTTGACCGGGTTGGTCAAACCGGCTTGACCCGAACTCACCAAAAACAAAAGCTCCTCAGCTCCCAGCGACCGATGCGTCGTGCGAAGTGCAAAGTGCGCCTAAATCGCGCCATTTCGCGCACTCGCGGCGTCGGCTAGTGCTAGGCTAGGCTAGGCGCGTGCGTGGGCTTGGCCCAATCCTTTGATCCACTAAAGCCTTTGAAGGCTTACCAAAGGAATAGGCTTATAAACCCTCAAAAGTTTCTTCTCTCCACCAATGTGGGATACAAAGGAAATTGCCAACTTGCAATTCCTTTATATATAAATTTCCAACAATCCCCCACCAAGTTGGTAAGTTTCCTTTCACTCAGACAGATGATGTCACTCAGGTGTCACGAAGATTAAACCCTAGTTTAATGAGAACAAACAAGAAGAGACCGATTCAATGGTATCCTTATAGGTTTAAACCATGAACCTCAATGACCTCTCCGGTTTACCCCCACACACCACAAGTCATATTTGTGTTCTCCCTGAGCGCTATTATGGCCATGCGCTATAAATCCTTTTCATGACCCTTTAAAAGATAAACCACTAATCTTCACTTGAGGCGACACCACCTCTAGATCATATAGGCATAGTTTTACAATATCTTTGTTGCTTAGATGTCTCCAAAACTACGTTAAGAGTCGTAACTCAACCTCGTTCTCGGCAACGACGCACTATCCTACCTCACATGGATCTATCATGAATGATAGTACCTTCTATCGTTAGTGATTTTGTTGTTACCCTTTAAACTTGAAAATTAGGAGCACTAATGTCAAGTTGGGTTTCCATCACTAAACAATTCTATTGTGGTTTTAGACCCATGACTCTCGTGGTAGATGTAACCATATCTCTCGTCAGAGGTTTGGTAAACGGATCTGCCAAGTTCCTACTTGTCTTGACATAGACAACCTTGATGGTACCACTTTCAATTAGTTGTCTCACAAAATTGTGACGCAGACCTACATGTCTTGACTTCCCATTATATACCGCATTATATACTTTAGACAGTGTGGCCTCACTATCACAGTACATGGGTATTGAAGGCATCGGAATATCCCACAAACGTATATCCATAAGTAGATCTCGAATCCACTCTGCCTCTTTGCCTGCTGCTGCTAAGGCAATTAGCTCAGCTTCCATCGTTGAATGAGCTATGCATGTCTGTTTCTTGCTCGCCCAAGAAATAGCACCACCAGCTAGAGTATAAATCCAACCACTTGTGGATTTTGAATCACTGGTGTGATCAATCCAGCTGGCATCAGAATAACCTTCAAGTATTCCATTAAATGACGAATATGTCAATTCAAAAGTACTTGTCCTTTTCAGGTATCCTAGTACTCTACCCACTGCTTTCCAGTGCTCCGTCCCTGGATTAACTGTATACTGACTCAACTTGCTTACAGCGAATGCGATGTCAGGTCGAGTGCAGTGAGTAGCATACATCATGCTCCCAACTGCACTAGCATATTCTAGTTGGGCCACAGCTCGACCAGAATTCACCTTAAGTTTCACACTTGAATCAAAAGGAGTGTTAAATTCCTTAATGTTCAAATGTTGAAACTTTGTCAGAATTTTCTCTATGTAATGAGATTGACTCAGACAAATCTGACCAGCTGTCCTCTTCACCTTGATACCAAGAATAGTATCTACTTCTCCAAGATCTTTCATCTTAAAGTTCGAGGATAGGTATTTCTTCGTCTCAAGAATACCTTCTAGGTGAGTGCCAATGATCAACATATCATCAACATAAAGACATATAACTACTATGTAATCAAATGTATGTTTAGAATAAATACATCTGTCAGCACTATTGTGCTGAAAACCAAAGGCAGTCACAGTGGTGTCAAATCTCTCATGCCACTGTTTAGGAGCTTGTTTCAACCCGTACAAAGACTTAACAAGTCTACATACTTTGTTTTCTTGTCCAGGTATTACGAAACCTTCAGGTTGCTCCAGGTAAATCTCCTCTTTGAGATAACCATTCAGAAAGGCTGTCTTCACATCCATTTGATGAATGTACAATCCCTTCAAAGCTGATATTGCTATGAGAGTTCTAATTGAACTAATTCTAGCAACTGGGGCATAGGTATCAAAATAATCGATCCCTTCTCGCTGCCTATAGCCCTTTGCAACCAACCTTGCTTTATAAGCAGATATGGATCCATCAGGATGATATTTCTTCTTGAATATCCATTTGGATCCTATGGGTCTTCTCCCCTTGGGTAGATCAGCTAACTCCCAAGTTCCATTACCCATAATTGAATCCATTTCGTCATTGATTGCTTCCTTCCACAGAGGAGCATCCCGAGACGTCATGGCTTCAGTAAAGGTCTTAGGATCATCATCCAAATTAATTGAAAGGATGACCTCTCTCGTCACTTTCTTTTGTGTTCCTTCGACCAAAAATAGAAATCATCTCCAAAGGTTTTCTTAATTCTATCCCTAGTACTTCTCCTTGGTTCCTCCACAATGGGAGGAGGTGGGAGTATTTCTCGAGAGGTACTTGTAGGTGTTGTATGACTAGAGTTTTCTTCATCCTTAGAAAACTTGTCCTCAAAGAATTCCACATCTCTGGATTCAACAACAACACCAGAATCAATATCTAGTAATCGGTAAGCCTTGCTATTTTGAGCATATCCAATAAATATACTCTTATTAGCTCGTGCTCCCAATTTGGTTCGCTTAGGATCGGGAGTCCGATAATAAGCAACACACCCCCACACTTTCAAATAGTCTAGGTTAGGCTTTCTACCTTTCCACAACTCATAAGGGCTTGTAGGAATCACACGACTAGTGATCCTGTTATGAACATAACAAGCAGTTAGTAGTGCTTCCCCCCACAGATTGTTTGGTTGACCCGATTGGTTCAACATACAGTTGACCATCTCACAAAGAGTTCGGTTCTTTCTTTCAGCTAAACCATTCTGTTGATGGGTGTATGGTGATGTTCTCTCATGTTTGATTCCATTCTCTTCGCAGAATGTGTCAAACTCTTGGTTGAAATATTCTCCGCCTCTGTCCGAGCGAAGAATTTTGATGTGTCTTTCAAGTTGATTTTCGACCTCAGCCTTATATCGTTTAAATGCATCAAAAGCTTCATCTTTTGATCTCAGCAAATAAACATGTAGATATCTACTGAAGTCATCACAAAATGTGATGAAATACCTTTTTCCTCCTCGAGTAAGGATTCCATTTAACTCACATATATCAGAATGAATCAACTCAAGTAAAGATGTATTTCTCTTAACTGATGGAAATGGTTTCTTAGTGAACTTTGATTTTACACATGTTTCACATTTTTCAAAATCTTTTGTGTCATATTTTAACATACCTTTAGATTGCATTTTTTCAATGTTTTTAACATTAGTGTGAGCTAAACGTTTATGCCATAAAGAAATTGAACAAACAATATAACCAGAAAAGTTCACTTCATTCACATTAGCAACCAATCCATCAATTACATCATTACCAACACCCGACACACTAGCAACACTAGAAACACCACACTCAACACTAGGAACACTCACATTACCTTCATCACTAAGACACAAGTGATACATTCCCGAAGTATTGTTCGCCCTCCCAACATGTCTTCTGCCTTTAGTGATCACAATTTTGCCTCTCTCAAGCACCATCTTGAACCCACCCTTGTCAAACTTGTCCGTAGAAACCAAACCCTTCGAGATGGTAGGAACATGAAGAACATCTCGAAGAGTCACCCATTCACCACGTGTGAACTTCAACCGAACATCACCCTTTCCTAGAACTTCAGCTCTGTAGCCGTCAGCACAGACGACAACCGTCCCTTGTGGCATGGGGTGGTAGGTGCTAAAGCTTTCTCGATGCCCACAAACATGCATAATGGCTCCAGTGTCCATGAACCAACCTCGAGCACAGATTGCTCGAGTAAGAGAGGAGATCATGAAAATCTCTCCAAGGTTCACACTGGCCACCATGTCAGTCACCTTCTCGACTGCGTGTGCAACCGGTACTGATTTGCGATCTTTGCATTCTCTTGCATAGTGCCCAATCTCTCCGCAGACGTGGCAAGGACCGGCCCTTTTTGGCTTTGAGTTAGGATTCTGATGACCCGGTTTCTTGAAGCTTTGTTTCTTGGGTCCAAAGTTCTTCTTGTTCTGTCCCCCAGATTTGCCTTTGTGGCTAGAACTCCCAGCTGACACTTGATGCACACTTTGTCCAACTTTACCTTTCTTGTCCCTGATGCGAGTTTCCTCCTCAATGCGGAGGTGTTTCATCAGATCATCCAAGGAGTAGTCCTCAGACTTGTGCATCATTCTTTTAGAGAAATCTTTCCACGAGGGTGGCAGTTTTGCGATGATCGCACCAACCTGAAGAGTTCTGGAAGAGAGATGGTGAGTGCGTTCAACTTGTTGACCATGACTTGGAGTTCATGCACTTGCTCCATAATCGATTTGTCATCAACCATTTGAAACTCAAGGTACTTGGACACAAGGTACTTGTTAGTACCTTCCTCATGTGCCTTGTACTTAAGTTCCAACGCATTCCATAGCTCTTTTGGATCTTTGACCGGCGAGTAAAGATCATAGAGACGATCAGATAGGGAATTCTTGATGTGACCCACACACAATTCCTTGGATTCTCTATGCAGAATCCTTTGCTTTTCCAGTTCTGCAATGACCGCTGGGTCCACAGATTCCCCCTCCTTGGGAATTGGATTTTCAGGAATTAGTGCCAGTTTTGGGTCCAACACAAAGGAGAGCTTCAAGACATGAAGCATGAACTTGACCTTTTCGGCCCAACGGGTGTAGTTCTGACCATCGAATTGGTCAAGTTTGGCAAACTCTTGGTTCATGAAGTGGAGGCTAGCAGTAGTGTCCATTAGTCTGTTGATTGATCACAAATAAAAACCTTTAAGATTGTTGTATATCAAACTAAAAGACACGCAAGGAAACCGACAAATAATATTGTGAATTATATGTCAATTAGTTGCGAATAATAAATTCAATTATTATTATTAAATTTACCAAGTTTCGTCCAGAAACTATATCTATTCTTCTCGACTAGATCTGATTATAAGAAAGGTAGAAGAAGACTGACATGTTATTGGACGAATTAAACACAAGACAGAAAAGTAAAACCGACCTGTTGATAGCTGAATTGATCTTGAAGCAACTGCACGGATCAGATTCCTGTCCTTAAAGGTTTTTACTTCGCTTGTATAGGCTGTAAGCAACAGACTAAAACCCCAGGATTTAATGCAGCTAGATCGATATTCCAACAGCACTAGAAATCGACAAACATAAAGCGACTACTCGGAAACTAGAAGAAAAAACGCAGAGAGATGGAGAGAGCTTTGAGAATTCGTGTGTGTTCTGAATGGCTCCTAGGGGGCTATATTTATAGGTATTGAAACCCTAGAAGGCATAAAACGGGCCCCCACAGGCCAGCCCCAGAAACCCTAGGGCGACGACTTGCTCTCTAAGCAAGCCATTTCCTGATCCGGGCTAGTCAAATTAGAAGCAGTAGGGATCAAAAACGACTTTTCGACAAAAAGATTATTTAGAATAAATAATCTTAACCAAGTTGTAGAGTATGTCACAAGGTTTCCGTACATATAAAGAATGCCGAAATCCGAGTTATAACGAAGAAGTTATGGCCCGTCGAAGTTTTACGGCAAAACCGGCACGGCACCGGGGAGCGTAAATAGTGAATTTATGATAGAGCAAGATTTAGCCTTAGAAATCTAAACAAAATTTGTAGAATATGTTAAACTAAGAGCGCCGATAAAAAGAACGCCCAAATCTGACTTTGTATGAGGAAGTTATGATTTTTCTAAGATTCCGCTTAGAAGTGCACGGCCCGAAACTCGAATTTTAGTTCGAGCGGTTTTTGGCTTATGCGACCTAAATGAGAGTTGAAGATCTCATTAATAGGAACTCAACGGTAAAAAGATGGACGAAAACGGAGTTCGTATGAAGGAGTTACGAATTCTTCGCGGTCATTTAACAGTCTAAACGCCTCCTACTGTTAAATTTGAGATCGGTCGAGAATTAGCCGACGGAGTCTAAATGAAAGTTGTAGATATTGATTTTACCTACGCGTGGATATAAAGAACGTCGAAAACGGAGCTCGTATGCGAGAGTTATGATTGTTCTAAGTTTGAAGGCTGATACGCGATAGGGGGTGACGTGGTACCACCAGAATTGGACACGTGTCACCACCAGAAGGCCACCACATGGACCAACTCGGCGAGTAGGTCCCCCCTACTCAGCAAGTAGACCAGTCAGCACCCCTATAAATAGAGGTTTCGGGTTCCCTCATTCTTCACACCTTCCTAAACTATTCTTTCTCTCTCTAGACTCTCTCTCTAGCCCCCTAACCCCCCTAAAAGCCTAGGTAAACCCCCTAGCACCCGAAGGAAGCCCCGAGGCTCCCAGAGTCCCGAGAAAAGAGCCTTTCGGCTCGGGAACGCTGCTCCAGCGAAGCCCGGTTTTCGAGAAAACCCGCTGTAAGTGAGCTACGCCTAACCTATCTTTAGTATAGCTTATGTTTTAATATAGGCTAAGAATGTGTGGTTTCGCTCTACTTCCTTTTCCTTGTTTGGATGTGGATATCGAGTAGTACCACATATTCGAAGGCCTATCGGATCTAAGCTATATATGATTTGTATACCCTGTGTAATCGTAGCAGGACTTGATATGGATCATTCAGTGAAATGTTAATAATCTCTTAGGACTCTTTAGACATTTCCATTCTCGCACGAACCCTGTAGAAAACCCTATCCACTTCAGTACTCGGTAGAAGAGTTGATTCAGACCCAGAAGAGGTTCATTGAGAAGATTTCCAGTTTGGAAATAAATGAACCAGGTCGAGACTATTGAATTCACCAAGTGCCTATATCTTCTTAGGGACATCGGTGAGAAATTCGCCTAAACTTCCGAGATTTCCAGTCATCCATCATGAAGAGATGACACCCAGAGTCGGATTCAGAAGTAAGGCGGAGTAGAAATTCAATATGTCTTCGCGAGGAGAGAACCCTAGGTAACTACCCAAAGGAAACCAACGCCGATCCCAGTCAAAGCTACGAGGTAGACAGAGGGAGCCAGTACATGGAACTCGAGAAGTGTCTTTTCCTCGTGTTCGTCACGCTAATACACCCATAAAATAATATAATTTAGTGAGTTAGTGGTCACACTACTCATGCTATGTGTTAGGTAATTCGCCTTTCCCGTTGCCAGTAACACGTTTAGAGCGGATCCCAACACCTCTATTGAGAGTGTTTGGCCATAAGTCTTCATGAGCCTTCTCTTCCCGCGGTTTTCGTTCCAAACTGTTCTCAAATCTTTCCAGGCCGGAGAGTGAAACCTTTCCGAGTATAAAGGTAACTTAGTAGGAACGACTCGCATCTTATGGCTTTTCCGATACTCATACTCCTACCTTGCATACCAGGACTACATCATAGGGATGTAGGTCGACACTCAGGCAACCAATACCCGAAGCACGGGAAAATTTAGGCCTAACATAGTAAGGATAGATACGTCTAAGGGTTAACCATCGTCTCTCATCAGCTTTTTTTCCTTTCCGTGTAGGAAAACCATGCCTCCGAGGAAGCTTAACCCATCCGTCGGCAAGAAACCGACTCTCCTATTCGATGAAGCTACGTTCCAAGTTGCGGTCTCGGCAGCCGTAGCAGCTGTCATGGCTCAACTGAATGCTAACAACGCCAATGTTAGCAAGAGCCCTATCAGAAATTCCGATCCAAGTAATAGACAGCGGCAACCAACGCCTGCATACCCAGACACCCAAGAACCTCAACTAAATCCACTGAAGAGAAAGATCAAGATCGAGAAGGGAAGTGCGTCGACTCAAGGACCTTCCGAAGGGCAACGAGCTGAGACAGTCAATATCCCTGCCAACCCTTCCATCCCTACACCTAGGAGACCATACCTAGGAAACCTTCCCCACTATAGCAAGTGTAGCTACCATCATCATGGTGTATGCCAGGAACTCTATTGTGCTAGGTGCCACAGGATGGGGCATACTGATCGCGTCTGCAAAACCCCGGTTGAGTTTATTACATCAACCACCAATGTGGCGGCCAATCCAGTTTGCCGTCTATGTGGTGAGATTGGACACTTCAAGAAGGACTGCCCAACCGAAGGAAAAGACAAGGACACAGGAGGAGTCTAACTATAATGCTTAGGGAGAAGCATCAAGGAAACCGGTAGATTTTGGGTACGTCTCTCGATCTCAGATAACTAACCAAGAACATAAAAAGGCTAATTCTAAATGTAATTATTCCCCGTTAAGGCGAAAGTCGTAGCACTGTTATAAAATTTAAAATTTCATCAGGTAAAACTATAATGGCTAAACATATACGTTACGGCCATGTATAATTGAGATGGATAGACCTAGAGTGAGTGAAGGCCGCCTCATTTCATGTTCCTCGTTTGGTTGTGGATTTAAGGCGGAGTCGCTCAGTCAACAGTCGTCCCCACCTTAATTATACATGACTAGTATATGTGAGACAATTATAGAAATGCCTCGTGAAAATCCATTCATGAAAAGGTACTCTACTCAGAAACACTTAGGACTCTCTATAGTTCCGCGTCAACTCTATCGGTCCAAGTATCCGCGGCAGTGATACACCGGACGAAACCCGAGACGCCTAGAACTTGTGTGCATGTTCGGCAGATGACCCTATCGATCCTCATTCTATGTCATGTCGATGTATGCCAACTTCGACGCCTCTATCGATCATGGTTTGACTTCGTGCAACCATGTGTAAATCCTTAATGTTGTGTAAAAAGAACTTTCTCCGTAGCCATTCGGCAAATAAAGGTTCTTCCGAATCTAAACAAAATAAGAATAATAAAAACTAATGCGATCCGTCAGTCGTCACTCTTATCTCAAACCTTCCGAAGTACCCAGGAAAGGGTACCGCGCGCTGTTAACCAACCCTCTTTAGACAGATAGAGACCGAAGCGAAAGACACTGCAGGTATTCCAGAAGACGATAACCACCCGAAGCATACTCTGTAGGTTCCCCAGAAAGACCCTTCATCCTATCCCATGGAACGAGAGCTAGAGTCAAGAGAACCCTTGCGGGTTGAGCTACTATAATGACCATAGATCCGAAGTTTGTTGTCATCCTGGTTAAGCCAACATAGTAGCTAAACACTCTCGGTTGGTGAAGAAATCTGAGTCGTAAGAGTCAAGGACATTGACTACTACCATCCATTCACGCTTAATCCCCCGAATTAAGCATCTCAGCGGATATCCTGGAAATCCAAAAGTTGCGATGATTTTAAACTCTGAAAAGAGTGGATGAGGAGATTAAAGTTCCGAGTAATGGAACCCTATACTCACTAGATTTGACCTAGACCGAGAAAAACTCAGAACCTTCGGGAGAGTAGTTGTTGAAGATGTTCGCACTACTCAGGCACTTCGTCCACCCCGTTACAGACGAATAGTACCTAGGATCCTCCGCCCCCTCGCATGGAGGAAGACACCGCCGCCTTGTAGGCGATAGACTGCATTCTCCGAAGCGAACACTAGAATACCGAGGACCACAGGATAACCTCCGCAGCCAAGAATACTTGATCAAAGTGCAAAAGTAGTTGCGTTAAGCCTTATAACCCAGATCCTGAAGAGATTATAGACTTGACACCAGTTTAGGTGTTAGTCGATGGGTTACACAAGAGCACGCACTTTCCGCACTAAAATAAGCCAACGCCTTAGATAGTAGGGCATATCTTAGAGATTCGTTGGACTACTAGGTGTTCCACGAATACTATCTTGCCCAGAAATAGTAGAACCACCTCCCGAGATAGTCCAACACTCCTCTAGTGAAACCCAATCTCCCCGACCCTGAGGGTTTCCGTTAGGAATATCTCAAGATTCATTAGTGCAGGTTCATTTTGCACAAGATTGAGATAGCTACTCTACAACAAAAAGATACCGTAGACACACAACCCATCCGATGATCTAGAAAGTCTCTAAAAACCAAATGATAGGAAACGCGAAATCAAGGACCACCCGAGCTTCCTAGGAACCAACCTGAAGGACTACACTTCCAGTATGAGAGAGAATGTTAGGAACTTCGGAATGGCGATCACGCCAGTGATGATCTTGCCATAGAAGTACACTATGTTCTAAGTACTGAAAAGCTCTACCCTTCCAAGAGCTTAGGACCATCCGAGATTCCTTTTAGAAATCGGTCCAACCACTCGTCAGACCACTACTACTTTCGGAAATCCCACAAGTTCCTAGACTTGATCAGTGCGTGCCCGACGCCACTCTTTATATCCCACTCATCTTGATAGAAACCATTGAGAACCCTAACTTCGTAGACATACCTGTAGGAAATCGCTAACTGCACGAGACGGAATCCGCATCCCGTAGGTGAAGGTTTGTTGGAATGACAAACACAGGCCAGAGTTCACTTGGGAGTGCGAGGACAAACCGAATACGGAGTACTCTCCTGCCTCTACTTGGTCATTCATACCTACTTCCTAGCCTAAACCTGAATTTCAGGATGAAATTCCCTCTAATGGGGGGATGATGTGACAACCCAAAGTTTATTCCGTTATATTACCCCGTTTCCGTTAACGGAATATTCCATTTTATAAAAGTTCTGTTAATTTGAGGTCGGCAAATAAATAAATGTTTTGTTTATTTATTTATACCTTATGTCGTTATCGTCGTGATAGAATAAATAAAGACAAGTAACTTACATTTCCATTTGATTGGAAAAAGTTAATTTTTATTACAACCATTTAACCCGGGTAAAAAGTTTAAACCTCGTTAAACCCTAGTATCGGGTAGTCGTATACCGGGTGCAACACTTAGGTCATATATATAGGGAGTTGAACACTCCATAGAACCCTTTTACCACCCTAAACCCATATCCTCTCTCTACTCTCTCTCATCAAGCTTGATTTCGCCTCAAATTCGCGAGTTTCCGCCTCCAAAATGTAAGATCTTCTACCCTAACTTGTTCTAAACATCATTGGTTGAGGCTTTAACCCAAAAATCGAACATATAGGTTGTTAAAGAGGAGTTTACGGCCTAAGAACCTCCTTAGGCCGTAAACCCCTAAAATGAGGCCAAAATGTCCCAAATTTGTCCCATTGAGCTTAGAAACTATTTGGGGATTTAACCTAGGAGTGTTTAATCCATAAAACAACAATTTTTGGGGCATAAAAGAGGGTTTACAGCCCAAGCACATTCTTAGGCCGTAAACACCCTCTAAACTTGTAAAATCAAGTCCAAAACACTCCAAAACCACCCTTAGACTTAGGATATGAATTAGGGACTTGCTATTTCGGGTTTGGAGCAATTAAACACAAAGATTTGAGGGATAAAATGGAGTTTACGGCCCAAGCATATGCTTAGACCGTAAACTCCCCCAAACCATGTCAAATGAGAGTTTAAGTCCCCTAAATGACCTTATACCTTCACTAGAATTTACTAGAAATGAGCCAAGGACTTTAAAATCAAAGATTGGAGGGTGTATGAGAGTTCACGGCCTAAGCCATGGTGCTTACGGCCGTAAACTCCCAAGGAGTGGTCATTTGGACCGTAAACTCCAAGGGAGTGCACTCTTGGAACCCTAATCACCCCTAAAGCCTTGTATACTACCTTAAAACCATTTCTAGAACCACAATAAGGCTTGAAACCATTCAAAAACACTCCTCCCATGAGTTTACGGTCGTAAACTCATGGGTGATGTGGCCTCCCAACCGTGAACTTACATAAAGTGAGTTTTAGGAGAGTAAACTCCTTATCCGAGCCATACACACCCTTAAATGTTACCCGGGACACCCCTAGCACTTAATTAAAGTGTTTTCCGCACTTTAGGATGCGTATACTTGTTAAATTAGTATTATATGTACTAATTGTATGTAAACATATGTTATCATATGTTAATAGGTCACTAAGTGTGTTCAAGTCTTTACTTGACACCGAGCACCCAACCGACACCTTCGTTCGATCCACTTACAACAGGTGAGTTCATACCCCCGAATTAACCTTTTAAATGTTTTTACATGTTTTAGTGGGGGGATACAAGTTAAACATGCCAGTTATCATATCAATCACATGTGATTGATAACCCGCATGAACAAGGATTTATTACACTGTCAACTGTTTTACCAAGTATGATATTGTAAATGGTTTTCTAAAATGTCTTTACTTGTTCACATCTTTACTTATATTGTTTTATCAAAGTTATGATCAAAACGTGTTTATGAAAGGTTTTCAAAGGATTTTCTAAAGGTTTTCAAACTAATTTTACAAAAGAATGTCAAGTCATGATTTTCTTACGTATAAAGGTTTTCCAAAGTTTTCATCAAATATTTCTTCCATGTTTTTATACTCCTACTTGGTTAAGATACTCCTGCTTCACTTCTACTTAGTTTAAACTCCTACTTGATAACACTTTCACTTCGTGATACGCTTATACTTGTTAACGTTCCTACTTCACTTATACTTGTTAAACGCTTCTACTTTGTTAATACTACTACTTCGTAGACGCTTATACCTTAGTAGCACTTCATCTTTGTTAACGCTCCTACTTCACGATACGCTTATACTTCACGATACGCTTATACTTCACGATACGCTTCTACTTCATGATAAGCTCCTACTTGTTAACACTTATACTTTGAGAAACACTTTTACTTCGTTAAACACTTAAACTTCGTTAAAGGCTTCTACTTAGTTAAATGTATGCCTGTGCTTGTATAGATATATATAAGTAATGTTTAAAGGACTTAGGAAGGCTTGTTTGCCCTATTTCCTTTTCTTTGTTGAGATGCGGTCTGGTGGGATCGGATGTCCGTTCGAAGGTTGTTTGATCATTAGTTATATATTATGTATACAAGCATAGACATATAGGTTTACATTAGTCAGTTCAGTTGTGAGTCTCTATCATTAGTCTAGTATTTTACATCAGATCTCACTACACGAGATACATCTTCAGTACACGGCCTTCTCCTTTGTTAAGTTGGTAACCAGAGTCTCTTGTAGGGAGAGCGGACATTGTGTGTATAGATCTATACGGGATTGACACCCCCGCACCCTGACTGCTAGCTACAGTCCACGGCCTACCAAGCCAAGGGGTGACAAATGTCACACTTACATAGACGCTTGCAGAGTGTCTAGTTCTCTAGTGTCTATCAGTATGGTTATGAGTATCTCGGGGTTACCTTATAATTCATGGTCTTAAGGTAACGGGTTTTTAACACTGTATTCATTGTTTTAGACCGTGCTAGCTGTATCTTTCATTTGATACTGCCTAGCGTCTGTATTCACTGGTTTAGACCATGCTAGCTGTATCTTTCATTTGATACTGTCTAGGGTCTGTATTCATTGTTTTAGACCGTGCTAGTTGTATCTTTCATTTGATACTGCCTAGGGTCCGTATTCACTGTTTTAGACCGTGCTAGTTGTATCTTTCATTTGATACTGTCTACGGTCTGTATTCACTGTTTTAGACCTTACTTGCTGTATCTTTCATTTGATACCGTCTGGGGTCTGTGTCTCCTTTTGTTAGACTGAGCCAGGTGTGTCGTTAAGTCGATACTCTCCTGGAGTCTATGATTCCTTTTGCCTTAGTCATCAGTCTTCACTGCTGAGGCATATGATTTATCCCTGATATTCTCCTACTTTCTTTAAAATCAATACCATATTTTGATTATGATAGTGTTTAGGGAAAAACTACTTTTATAACATAACTCTGTCCAGTCTTGGTAGAAGACTGCTTTTAATAAAGAAAATATAGCATTTTCTGGAAAGGACTCTAATACACTGTTGATTCCAAACTACTACTTCTAATTAAGTTATTTGAATAAAATGACACTGAATACTTAGGAACTCACCAGCATTTGTAAAAATGCTAATACTCGCTTTTCAAATAACTTGTATTCTCAGGTCAGCATTAGACAGATACATTCCAGGAGCTTCTGTTGAAGACGGTTTTGTGTCAAGCTGCATCTATACTAGTTTCTGTATTACTTTGATGATTCTATACAATGTAAACTATGTAAAACTATTACTATTAATGCAATGGTTGTTATACTTTGATTACTATACTGCATATGTTGTGATACTTGACATGACGTCATCCACCCTAGAACGTTTCCGCCGTTCCAGTTTTGGGGTGTGACAATCTAACAAATGAATGAGCAAGGTTCAGACTTTATACCTTCTGAAGATTGCAAATGGTGAACCAAACTCGAATCCTTCAGTCTCCTCTTGATCCTCCTATGCTCTTCCTTCTTACTTGAGGTCAAAACTCACAAGAATCACTCAAAGGCCTTGGATTTCCTCCAAAAACGGCTAGGGTTTGCTATGAGAAGTGTTTGGGAGCATAAAGAGGGAAAGGAGGCTGCATAAGGTCGTTTAAATAGGGTGCAAACCCCTGGATTAGGGTTTTTGTCCAAACAGCGGCTACTCGCCGAGTCCGAGACCCGACTCGCCGAGTCCGCAGCTTAAACTTCGCGCCTCATCCCGCTTCTACTCGGCGAGTCAGTCCTTCGACTCGCCGAGTCCCAGGCTAAAAATGCAAAAATAAATGAAGATTTAATAACATAATACATACCAAGAGTCAGGTGCTACAAATCTCCCCCACTTATTTTAGACTTCGTCCTCGAAGTCTACCACTCGATCCTGAAACAGCTTGGGGTAGTGCTCCAACGGCTCCCAAGTCCACTCCGACCTCTTCCGGTGCTGCCATTGCACCTTCACGAGTTCTACTCTTTTGTTCCTCAGATCCTTCGACTTCCGGTCAAGGATTGCTACAAGCCGCTCGATGTATTCAGGCTGCCATCAACCTGAATGTACTCCAAGGGTACCACCTCCGTATCGTCCACTAGGCACTTCCGCAGCTGAGAGACGTGGAAAGTGTTGTGGATCTGACTGAGTTCGACTGGCAGATCCAGCCGGTACGCCACCTTGCCCACCCGGGCTACAACCCTGAAGGGTCTAATGTACCTAGGGCCCAACTTGTCCCACTTCTTGAATCGAATGACGCCCTTCCATGGCGACACCTTCAGGGGAACCATATCCCCGACCTGGAATTCCATGCCTGATCGGCGTTTGTCAGCATAACTTTTCTGCAGACTCTGAGCAGTCTGAAGCCTGCTCCGGACTTGCTGAATCTTTTCTGTCGTCTTGAGCACTACTTCGGTGCTCTCCATTACCCTCTGACCAACCTCGCCCCAACATATCGGGGTCCTGCACCTCCTCCCACACAACATCTTGAAGGGAGGACGGTCGATACTCGCAAGATAGTTGTTATTATACGAGAACTCCACCAACGGGAGGTAGGTATCCCAACTACCTCCGAAATCTAAAACACATGCCCGCAGCATATCCTCCAGAGTCTGGATGGTCCGCTCGCTCTGGCCATCCGTCTGCGGGTGAAAAGCGGTGCTAAAATGCAGACGAGTACCCAGCTCGTCATGAAACTTCTTCCAAAACCTGCAAGTAAACCGCACATCTCTGTCTGAAATCACCGAAACTGGCACTCCGTGCCGCGCCACCACCTCCCTGATATAGATATTGTTGGAATAGTGTCTAAGGCTGCAACTATATTAGGCAAGTATTTGACCCGGTTGTGCATGGTCCTTTTGGGTTGCCTTCACCATAGCAACTTGATAGGATGATTTATTAAGAGAGAGTAAATATTATTAATATATTATGAGAATAATATAAAGAATAATATATTGTTATTTGATTAATATAATTCATAGAATTAATTGGAATTAATTTGGTGACTTAAAGAGATTAATTAAATAAAGGGGTATAAACTGTCAATTGTTTGATAGTTAAGCTTTAGACTATAAATCCTTATAGATATATAGTGGACGGATTCTAGAAGCTAGGATAGCTTCAAAATCGTCCATTGCTTATCTAAGGAAAGGATTTGGATAGACTTAAGAGAAGATTATCCAATTGGGGTTTAGGTTGTAACACTTAAGGAGTCTACAAGTATAAATAGACCCCATGGCTAAGGGAAATCGGCACCTCACCTAAAGTAAGAGAACCCTGGCCAATTTCCTCCCCTCTCCTCTCTCTAAATCATCTTTCTTGCTATTGGTGTTTGTAAGCCATTAGAGGAGTGACAATTGTGACTCTAGAAGCTCCAAGACAACAAGATCAACAAGGAATTCAAAGGTATGGTTCTAGATTTGTTTCAATGTTGTTATTTAACCTAATTAGCCATTAGAAGTCTTGGATTCAAAGCATGTTTAATTAGAAAGCCAAGATCCAAGCATTAGGGTTTTGCATGCGCACATAGGAAAGTTCTTATGGCTAAAACCCATCAGTGGTATCAGAGCCTAGCTTGGTTTTCATTAAATTGTTGCTTGATTAACTGAAACAAACCTGCAAAATTCGATTTTTTGGTTTCTGAGTCATGGACTCGGCGAATTCCAAAGTGGACTCGGCGAGTAGGCCTGACTCAGCGAGTCCCTTTGTGCACTCGGCGAGTCCAGGCATCAGGAATGACCAGATTCGGGTTTTTTCATAATTATCTTATGGAAACTTACCTTAATCATATTAGATCAACCCTAATCCGATTTTTTGTTATATATGACTATAATCTTGATCAAATTAAAGATATTTATCAACTAATAAAATATTTAATTTCCTTATATGATAATTAATTAATTATTTTGATTATTTTGGTAATTATCTTTCAAAGAAATCTTGAATAAAATCAAATATAGATAATTAGGATATTAATTGTTAATTGGAATTATTTGTTATTTGATCCTCCATGTTTTAAATGTTTAAAACTTGTCCTCAAGTTTTGAAATTTATATTTTGTGATTAAAAGTTTTAATTTAGACAACTTAAATTTCAAACCCTAGATTTTAAAAGGTTTAAAATACAACCCTATACTAATATGATATTACTAGAATAATATATATATATATATATATATATATATATATATATATATATATATATATATGTATAACTAAATGCTAGTCTTACCGTTAGTAGGCCTCATTCACGAAGCCGATCTATAAGGTGGGTATAAGGTTGCGGCCTATAAAATGGCGCTTAATGGGTGTACACTCACACCCACCGTTTGCTTGATTGGTGGAGGGTCGTTAGCCGAACGGGTAGGATAGGGCAACCTCATCCTCTCATTAAAAGTATAATAAGTAATACAAAGTAACTACACATATTTTAAAAATTTCCCAATCTTAGTTACTTTAGGAAAAGTGAATTGATGCAATCCCATGAAATTACACTTTGCACCCTTGCTAAGATGTTAGTGGAGCGTGTGTGGTTTACCGGCACACTAATTGGTTCTAAGCAAAGGTGGAAAAGGGTGATTCATTGTTTATCATAGTTCGACGGAGCGTGTGTGGTTTACCGGCACATCGAATAGGTGATCGTTACAATGAAGGCACCATGTGAATTTGCATGGTAATTCACACCCGCTTTGTGATCCTCGGTATCCCAGTCACAAACAAGAGGGGCATATCGAGATTTAAACATGCCATTGAATAGTTTCAATGAATCTCATCTGAACCTAGGAATTCTCAATACACTTAGGACTAACAGTTTAGGTTTTTGTGATGGAGAATTAGTGAATCGTCATTCGCTTACCTTCAATTTATTTGCATGTTAGATTACGGCATCCCTTTTCTAGTATGTAAATGTTATTGTTGGATCCTAGCCCTAATTTTATTATTGGGTGATAATTAGGGATTCTTATTCTAATCTATCTTTGTCCTTTCTATTTGTAAATGTCGAACGCAAACAACGCTGTTGCTAGTTCTTTCACGTTGATGAGCCTTTGCCAAAAGGTCACCTTCGATGGAACGAACTTTAGCGAATGGATAAGATACATTCGCACCATTGCTCGCTATGAGGATAAGGAGTATGTCCTCGATGAGAAGCTTGAGAAGATCAACCCCGAAATCGCTACTCCGGCTGAAATCACCGCTTTTGAAACTCATGAGCAAGATGCAACGAAGGTACATTGCATCATGATTGCCACCATGAACTCCGAATTCCAAAAGTCCTATGAGTACATGTACCCGTACGAGATGCATCAAGACCTATTGGAGAGATACCACCAAAACGCGAGACAAGAGCGTTATGAGATTTTCACCAACATGATTTCCGCTAAGATGGGTCGTGGAGAATCTCTTACCGTGCACCTGCAAAAGATGCAAAGGTATGTCGAACGCCTTCACAAGTTAAATGTTGACTTTGGGGAAGACTTGGCGATCGACATGGTGCTTCACTCTTTGCCTCCGATGTACAACCAATTTAGGATGACCTACCACATGAACAAAGAAGAGGTCACCCTAAGCAAACTCCAAGGTCTTTTGAGGGTTGCTGAGAGCAACTTCAAAGACAAGTCTGTTGCACCTACTCCCAATCCGTCTGCTGCTCCTGTCTTGGCTATTGGTCAAGGAAAGGGAAAGAAGAGGAAAGCTTCATCGAAGAACTATCGCAAGGTTAAAGCCCGAGATGGTGCCTCTTCTAGTGGGACCAAAGTTGATCCCGCTAAGCCCTGCCCTAACCCGAAGGAGGCAGAGTGCCACCACTGCCACAAGATAGGACATTGGAAGAGAAGCTGCCCAGAGTACCTGCAAGCAATCAAGGAAGGAAAGATCAAGCCATCTTTCGCAGGTATATACACAATTTAATCTAACGATTCTAATCATGCTATTTCTTGGGTTCTTGATACCGGTTGTGGTTACCACATTTGTTCTAATGTGCAGGGACTAAGAAGAAGTAGGGATGTGGAGCAAGGAAGAATCAATCTAATCATGGGGAACAGAAGATCGTCGCCTGTGACCAAGATTGGAGTGTATTCTTTAGTGCTTAGGAATAATTTGTGTTTAGATTTGAACAATTGTTGCTATTCGCCAGAAATGGCTAGAAACATCATTTCATTTCATGGTTTATATAGACAAGGTTTTAGATTTTCTTTTAATAATGAGAATGGTTCTATTTTGGATTATCTAAATGGTGTTTTTTACTTTGAAGCTATACCATGTAATGGAATTTATGAAACTGTTATGATTGTTGATAACTTAGGAAATGATGTTTTGAACATAGATTCTTCCACTAGTATGGATAAAGCATCCTTGTGGCATTATCGTCTTGGACATGTCAACAAGAAACGCATAGCCCAACTCCAAAAGGATGGAGTGTTGGAGTCATTCGACCTTAGGGAAGATGACACGTGCGAGTCTTGTTTACTTGGAAAGATGACTAAGTCACCCTTCACGAGTACATGTGAAAGGGGTGAGGGTCTATTGGACCTAATACATACCGATGTATGTGGACCGTTTAGATCAACCACGAAGGATGGGAACCGCTTCTACGTGACTTTCACCGATGATTATAGTAGATATGGGTATATCTATTTAATCAAGCAAAAGTCATAAACCTTTGAAAAGTTCAAAGAGTTTAAGAATGAAGTGGAGAATCAATTGGGCAGGAAAATCAAGATGCTTCGATCCGATCGAGGAGGAGAGTACCTAAGTCTTGAATTCCATGATTATCTCAAGGAGTGTGGAATAGTTTCGCAATTGATGCCTCCTAGGACACTGCAATTGAATGGTGTGGCAGAAAGGCGTAATCGAACCTTATTGGATATGGTTCGCTCTATGATGAGTCGTGCTTCACTACCTATCTCTTTCTGGGGGTATGCCTTAGAGACTGCCACCCATATCCTTAACCGAGTCCCTACCAAGAAGGTTGCCAAAACACCTCACGAGATGTGGACAGGGAAAGCTCCCTCGTTGGCACATATCAAGGTTTGGGGTTGCGAGGCTTTCGTAAGACGAGATACTCACGACAAGCTCGAACCTCGAAATGAGCGATGTATTTTCATCGGCTACCCGCAGACATCCTTTGGATATCTCTTCTATAGACCGAAGGACAATGTTGTCTTCGTTGCGAGGAGAGGAGTTTTCCGAGAGCGAGAACTCATAAGCCAAGGAGACAGTGGGAGGAAAATCGAGCATGAAGAGATTCTAGAGTCGATAGATAAAGGAACCTCTACCGCTGGCACTCAACCCGAGGAGGAAACTCCGGTTGAACCGATTGACGAGTCCTTACCTCTTAGACGTTCCGATAGAGTTAGAGTTCATCCCCAGTTTTATGGTTTTCATATTACTACCGAAGGGGACACGTATATTAGTGATGGTACACTAATAAATCTTGATGAACCTAATAGCTATAAGGAAGCCATGGCAGGCCCGGAGTCTGCAAAATGGAAAGAGGCAATGGATAGCGAGATCCAGTCCATGTATGACAACCAAGTTTGGAATTTGGTTGATTATGTGCCCGGACGTAAGACCGTTGGGTGCAAATGGATCTTCAAGAAGAAGACCGACATGGATGGAAAAGTACACATATATAAAGCACGATTGGTTGCGAAGGGCTTTACTCAAACTCCCGGAGTTGACTATGATGAGACCTTCTCACCAGTTGCGAAGATAAAATCTATTAGAGTGATGCTAGCAATTGCCGCATTTCATGATTATGAGATTTGGCAAATGGATGTCAAGACTGCTTTCCTTAACGGAAAGTTGGCTGAGGATGTTTACATGGCTCAGCCAGAGGGGTTTGTGGATCCGAAGAATCCAAATAGAGTGTGTAAGCTTGAGAAGTCCATTTATGGACTTAAGCAAGCGTCTCGCAGATGGAATCTTTGCTTCGATGAGAAAGTCAAAGAGTTTGGATTTGTACGAAGCGAAGATGAATCATGTGTATATGTCAAAGCCAGTGGGAGTATAGTAAGCTTCCTCGTTCTATATGTCGATGACATATTACTCATAGGAAACGACATCCCGACTCTGCAGGAGGTTAAGTCCTGGCTCAGGAAGTGCTTCGCTATGAAGGACCTCGGAGAGGCTTCTTACATTCTGGGAATAAGGATAGTAAGAGAAAGAAGTAAGAGACTAATTGGACTTAGTCAGAATAGGATAAAGTACTAAAACGATTTAGTATGGAAAACTCGAAGAAGGGAGAATTAGCGATACAAAGTAATGCCAAGTTGAGTAAGACTCAAAGTCAAGTACCGAAGCTGAGATAGCAGAAATGAGCCGAGTACCATACGCTTCCGCAGTTGGCTCAATCATGTACGTTATGACTTGTACTCGCCCTGATGTAGCCTTTGCTTTGAGCATGGTTAGCAGATATCAAGGGAACCCTGGCAGAGCACATTGGATTGCGGTGAAGAATATCCTTAAGTACCTTCGGAGGACGAAGGAATGGTTCTTAGTCCTCGGAGGGAGTGATGACTTGAAGGTGCGAGGGTATAGTGGCGCCAGTTTTCAGACCGACAGGACAACTACCGTTCACAGTCGGGCTGGGTCTTTACCCTAAATGGAGGAGCAGTGACATGGAAGAGTTCCAAGCAGGAAACCGTAGCTGATTCAACGTGCGAATCATAGTATATTGTAGCGAGCGAAGCGTCAAAGGAGGCAATATGGCTAAAGAACTTCATCGGTGATCTTGGAGTTGTACCTGCCATAAAGGAGCCCATGGAGATTTTCTGTGATAACGAAGGAACGGTTGCCTTAACCAAGGAACTGAGGGATCATGGTAGATCAAGACATATCGACAGAAAATATCACTTCATTAGACATCGTGTAGAAGAAGGACAACTCGTAGTGAAGAGGATATCATCAGAAGATAACCCAGCAGATCCGCTTACAAAGGGACTGAGTAGGGTTAAGCACTTGCAGCATGCTAGGAGTATTGGGCTGAAGGATAATATTAGCATAGATTGGATAGTATTAGAAACATGTAATAGATAAATGTAATTAACATTTGATGATTAAATAAAGTAGTTTTATTTATGAGTAATGTTACTATCTTATGTTAATTGTTTAGCTATTGTTTCACTTTGCATGTTTTGACTTCCAGAATAATTGAGTTTATTAGGAATAATTGAATTGTTCAAATTGTCCACAATCGTTCATATGTTGGAAGTAGATATGAATGAAGATTGTCATGAATTGGTGTGTAGATTGTCTAAATGGTGTTAGACATAGCAAAGGGTTGTTGCAACGTTCATGAGTGCTTGTGAACTAGTTTTGAGCATTGGAACAAACCCGCGCTTGCTGGAATCACCTTATGGAATACGATATAAAAGGTGATCGCAAGACGATAATATCATATAGTCTTAAAACCTAGATATATGGTTTGTTATTTGTTAATTGATTGTACATTGATAATGCGAAAACGCATTAGTAACTCGGTGTTATAAAATGCATTGTTGTGTATAGTTGATTAATGAATAAGTAAATGCATATAAGTCGAAGTTTATCCGTAACTTTTATCTAAGAAGGTAAAAGCGATATCTCGACCGCTCGATGATTTGATTTGACTTATGTGCCGGGCCCGGTCAGAACTGAATTGATGTGTTCGATTAAGTTCTATGTCGAATAAATCAGAGATCAAGAAACCTAAATGCTTGACTAACCGTTCCATAGGATTGTCAGCATGATATCTAACAGAGGACTGTACGATCCCTTATCTAAAGGACAAGATTGATTAGATCAGAGTTTGACAGCGTCTTTGAGAGCTACGATTGCAAACCGAATTGTACTTGTGCATATAGTTACTAGACTTATCCAAGTGGGAGACTGTTGGAATAGTGTCTAAGGCTGCAACTATATTAGGCAAGTATTTGACCCGGTTGTGCATGGTCCTTTTGGGTTGCCTTCACCATAGCAACTTGATAGGATGATTTATTAAGAGAGAGTAAATATTATTAATATATTATGAGAATAATATAAAGAATAATATATTGTTATTTGATTAATATAAGTCATAGAATTAATTGGAATTAATTTGGTGACTTAAAGAGATTAATTAAATAAAGGGGTATAAACTGTCAATTGTTTGATAGTTAAGCTTTAGACTATAAATCATTATAGATATATAGTGGACGGATTCTAGAAGCTAGGATAGCTTCAAAATCGTCCATTGCTTATCTAAGGAAAGGATTTGGATAGACTTAAGAGAAGATTATCCAATTGGGGTTTAGGTTGTAACACTTAAGGAGTCTACAAGTATAAATAGACCCCATGGCTAAGGGAAATCGGCACCTCACCTAAAGTAAGAGAACCCTGGCCAATTTCCTCCCCTCTCCTCTCTCTAAATCATCTTTCTTGCTATTGGTGTTTGTAAGCCATTAGAGGAGTGACAATTGTGACTCTAGAAGCTCCAAGACAACAAGATCAACAAGGAATTCAAAGGTATGGTTCTAGATCTGTTTCAATGTTGTTATTTAACCTAATTAGCCATTAGAAGTCTTGGATTCAAAGCATGTTTAATTAGAAAGCCTAGATCCAAGCATTAGGGTTTTGCATGCGCACATAGGAAAGTTCTTATGGCTAAAACCCATCAGATATCAGCCAATTTCTCGGCCAAGATGCTCTCCTGAATCGGGATAAAGTGGGCGCTCTTGGTCAATCGATCGACAATGACCCATATCGAATCCACTACCCGCGCGGTCCTGGGAAGCTTAGAGATAAAATCCATCATGATGTCTTCCCATTTCCACATCGGAATATCCAACGGTTGCATCTTGCCGTGTGGTCTCTGATGCTCGGCCTTGACCTTCCTGCAGGTCAAGCACCGCTCCACGTACCATGCCACATCCCGCTTCATGCAGGGCCACCAATAGTCCAGACGAAGACCCTATACATCTTCGGCGCCCCGGGATGGATGGAGAATCGGGATTTGTGCGCCTCCTCCATCAGGACCTGGTGCACGCCTCCATGATAAGGGACCCACACCCTACGGTGAAGAGTCACTAACCCTCAGCTATCATAGTCGAAAGAGGAAACCTGCCCCATAATCCGCTCACTCTTCCGATGTTCCTCCTTCATAGCCTCCCGCTGAGCCTCCCAAATCCGCTCCAGAAGCGGTGTCACCACTGTCATCCTCAGACAGATATCCCTTATCGGCGCTGCCTTGCGGCTAAGCGCATCGGCCATAACATTGGCCTTCCCCGGATGGTAAATGATCTCACAATTATAATCCTTTACCACATCAACCCACCGTCGCTGTCTCATATTCAGATTTGGTTGGTCCATGAGATACCTCAAACTTTTGTGGTCCGTGTAAATCGTACAACGAACCCCATAGAGGTAACGACGCCAAATCTTGAGGGCGAAAACAATAGCCCCCAACTCCAAATCATGTGTCGGGTAGTTCGCCTCATGAGGCTTCAGCTGCCTCGACGCATAGGCGATAACATGCCCCCTCTGCATCAATACCACGCCCAAACCTGCGATGGATGCATCGCAGTACACAACAAAATCCTCCATGCCCTCTGGCAGGGCTGAAATTGGCGCCTCGCACAATCTCTGTCACAATGCCTCGAACGCGGCCTGCTGTTCAGGCCCCCAATGATACACTACCGACTTCTTAGTCAGTCGGGTGAGCGGAACTGCTATCTTGGATAAGTCCTGAATGAATCTCCGATAGTAGCATGCCAATCCTAGAAAGCTCCGAATCTCAGATGGGGACCTCGGAACCTCCCAACTCATCATGGCCTCCACTTTGGCCGGATCTACCGAAATCCCGTTCTGGTTGACAAGGTGCCCAAGAAACTGCACCTCGCGCAACCAGAACTCACACTTAGAGAACTTAGCATACAAGTTCTCCCTCCTCAAAATCTCCAGAACCTCCCGCAGATGCTCCTCATGCTGCTCTCGCGTCTTGGAGTAAACCAAGATATCGTCGATAAACACTATCACAGACCGGTCTAACATCGGTCTACATACACGGTTCATGAGGTCCATGAACGCGGAAGGAGCATTGGTGAGCCCGAAGGGCATTACCACAAACTCATAGTGGCCATAACGCATCCGAAACGCAGTCTTCTACACATCCTCCTCTCTGACCCTCATCTGATGATACCCTGAACGCAAGTCAATCTTGGAGAACCAAGATGCTCCCTGTAGCTAGTCAAAGAGGTCATCAATCTTCGGGAGTGGGTAGCGGTTCTTCACCGTTACCTTGTTCAGCTCCCGATAATCTATACACATCCGATGCGACCCATCCTTCTTCCTCACAAAAAGCATCGGGGTACCCCAGGGTGAACTGCTCGGTCTAATGAAACCCTTGTCTAACAGCTCCTGCAGCTGTGTAGACAACTCCTGCATCTCTGGAGGAGCCAACCGGTACGGTGCCTTGGCTATCAGAGCCGCACCAGGGACTAGGTCGATCCTGAATTCCACCTGTCGTTCCGGAGGTATCCCAGGCAACTCCTCGGGGAATACGTCCGCAAACTCTCGTACCACAGGTACATCATCCACCGTCGCCCGACCCGTCTCCCGGGTATCCATAACATACGCGACATAACCTGCGCAACGTTACTGGAGGTAACGCCTAGCTCTCGCTACTGAACATAAAGTTAGTCCTCGCTGTGGCCTCTCGCCCTGAATCACCAGCTCTCCCCCACTTGGGGTCCTGACCCGCACCAACTGCTGCGCGCAGTCAATCACTGCCCCATTAGGGTTGAGCCAATCCATGCCTATAATCACCTTTTTCCCACGCAATGGAATGGGAACTAATTCTACCAAGTAGCACTCCTCAAATAACCTCAGCACACAATCTCGAAATACCGTCGATGCCCGCACCGAACGGTCGTCTGCAATCTCTACCTCTAGAGGGCAATCCAACATACCCGAAGACTCGGAAAATCTCTTGCTAAGCGTAAGAGACACAAATGATCGGGTAGCACCCGAGTCAAACAACACCAGAACTGGGATGTCGTTCACATGGAACGATCCTAAACAGAGAACATATCAATAACGCAATCACAACAAAAAAATATTAGAGAGAAAGAATCATACCCATCACCACATCAGGTGCAGCACGTGCCTCCTCGGCTGTCAGCTGAAATGCTCGGCTCCGCACCACTGGAGCCTCTGTCTTGACCTTCCGACCATCTGTAACCTGCGACGTCACTAATACCGGCGCTGCTGTTGGCACCGCTGTTGACGCTGCTGTCAATCTCGGGCAATTGGCCCTTTTGTGGCCCCTCTGATTGCAATGGAAGCAAATCGGGTCTGTCATCTGTACCGCGGGGGCTGGGGCAGTACAATCCCTGTTAAAATGCCCCACCTTGCCACACTTATAGCAGCCCGAACCCGACCCAGTGCGACAAGCTCCCTCGTGTGACCGACCGCATTTCCCACAGCGGTCCCGTCATGCCTGGCCTTTCGGCCTACCATCAAATCCCTTGGGCTTCTTCCCCGAAGCCCCGGTCGTCAGCCCCTCCACTTCCTTCCTCTTATGGACGTGCTCCAGATCAATCTCCCTCTCCCTGGTCCTGGAAATCATGGAATCCAAGGTAGGGCAAGCTGAAAAACTAACATGCTACCGAATGTCAGCTCGTAGCATGTCATGGTAGCGGGTCCTCCTCATATCCTCATCACCCGCATACTGGGGCACCAGCAATGCCCTCTCCCGGAACTTGGAGGTGATCTCCGCCACAGTCTCCGTAGTCTACGTCATATCCAAAAACTCCCTGGCCAGCCGCTGAAGCTCCACAGCTGGCGCAAACTCCGCCCTGAATCTGGTCACAAAGTTCGACCAAGTCATAGCCTCAACAGTTGAGGCTCCCAATGAGTCACCAACAGACTCCCACCAATCTCTATCCCTGTCTCGCAAGCATCCTGCTACATATCTCACCTTCAACCCCTCTGGGCAGAAGCTCGTCAACTGCGCAGACTCAATGTCTGCGATCCATCTCCTAGCAGCACTGGGGTCTTTCACCCCATGGAAATCCGGCGCACCACTTCCACGAAAGTCTTTAAAGGACAGTTTGCACGTACCCACCTGGCTAGACGCCATATCACTCCTGAATGATCAGAGACGATCCTCCATCATCTCAACAATCCCCTCCTTGATCGACTCGGAGATGATAGGGGTTGACTCAAGGATGCCTCTCGTGATCTCAGACGCGATGAACTCGCGTAGCCTGTCATCAACCTGCTTGGATCCCGAACCCGAGCCTGATCCTGATCCTAATCCGGAACCTCCTGCTCCAAGTCGTGTGGTCACCATACTGAAAACACACACATAAAAGTCAGGATCATACATATACTCAAGAGATCTAACACACTCCCCAAAGTTCCCGGTTTCATCTAAGCCTTCCTTGGTTCGAGTACGGCCCTCTGCTTTCAGTAGTACGGGCCCATACTACCTTCTACATCTACCAGTGCTTTCCTCAAGGATTGCTTCGACTTCACCAAGTCCCTTTACTGATACCCTTTCCACTAACCTCATCCTAGGCTTCCCTAGGGCACTCTCCGACCTACCCTCCGCAATCAGCTGCACCAGGAGCCCCTACCATTTCCACCTAACTAACTTGCAGGTACTGTTACATATCCGCTCCTTAGTTAGTCGGAAATAGCCAGAACCCCCATAGCACAAAGCAAGCAGCATTCGTGCATCGAGTAACCAAATTAGGCATAACCTATACAGGCCATCCTACTGCTGACTAAATAGTCCTAGCATACAGCTCATACAATAGGCATATAAGGCATCCTCCTAGATCCTTAGCCCTAACTAGCATGCAATTATCAGAATCATATATCAGGCACACAAGGCATCTTCCTAGATCCTTAGTCCTATTATAGCATGCAATTCTAAATCAAAGCCATATATCATAACATAACATGTATGGGTATCTTGGGGAAAAGTTACTTGAGCCCGGCCGGTCGCATGCATCACACACCTTGTCTTTCGTAAAATCCTTCCGTTTAGATTTTTAGAAAACCATTTTATTGTTAAAATCTTTTAGCCCCTTAGTTTGAGTCCAGACACCCCCGAGGGCATGTCTGAATCCCTCAAACTAGGGCTCTGATACCAACTTGTAACGTCCCAAAATTCAAGTCTAAAAATTTCATTTCTAATTAAGTTGCTCATAAAACATTCACTAGAAAATATTGAATCAACACATTATCTCATGAAATCAAGTATCATGTTTCAAACCCATGCCATAAGCAAATAACATATCAGAGTACAATCCCAGAAAACACGATGCAGAAAATCAATGTGTGTGTGATGCCATGCTACGCCGCCGGCTCCTTCCCCTTAGATGAAGAGGTACCTGAAACCAAAAACTGAAACCGTAAGCACAAAGCTTAGTGAGTTCCCCCATCATACCACATACCATACAATACCATCGGTATCTTTCACCCGGTAATCATCATCGGTATCTTTCAACCGGTAATCGTCATCGGTATCTTTCAACCGGTAATCGTCATTGGTATCTTTCAACCGGTAACTGGGGACTATTCCACCCCTACCACTAGCATACAATAGCAAGATATAAGCACACAGCCAGACATATCCGGGTACTGACCTACCCCTTGGTCCTAAGGACCACTATCAGGGAAACTATCCCTATCATGTAACATATCATACAAATATAACTCATAACCAACGCATACCAGACCAAGATAAATTATCACAAAGACAATTATCTTCTAAATACTCCTCAATGGTGGGTCGGCATTGTGGCCTTAGACCCACCCCTACTGGAAGGTAACTCACCTCCTAGCAGTTGTTGAACGGTGCGGAAATCCTCTGACTGTTGCCGCTGCTGCTCCGGAAATCCTCCGACTATAACTCCCACAAAACACTAAGTTAGAAACTGACATCTACTCTTTGGATAAAATGACCATTTTACCCCTTGACCAAATCAAAGTCAAAGTCAAATTCTAGTTGACCTGACTCGCCGAGTTGGCTCGCTAACTCGCCGAGTCCCCATCCTTCCATTAGACCTCATACCTGTCTTTACTCGTCGAGTTAGGCGATGACTCGACGAGTTTTCCTTCTAAATGAACATCGACTGAATCCTCGTCCGACTCGCCAAGTTTTATGAACAACTCGTTGAGTTCCTCATCAACTGATATTCATGTCCTGCCTTGACTCGTCGAGTTACTCTTCATCATATGAACACGTCCTGTCCTCGACTCGCCAAGTTGATGAACAACTCGCCGAGTTTTATGAAGATTGTCTTGGACTCGCCGAGTCCGTTCATGCACTTGCCGAGTGCCATGAATTTCCAGAAAAAATTGCTTAGTCCAAAACGTTGGGTCACTCCCCGGGACTCCCTAACACCCTTCCACACTCATCTGGTCCTTATGACCCTCACTGATACGGGACCAAAACCCTTGGACTCGCCGAGTCCAGGAATGGACTCGCCGAGTCGGTCACATCCCTTCCTAAAACTTCGATTTCTGATGTACAACACTTAACCGAAGGATAAATCCAGGCCCCTAAACTCGACCTAGCACGTAAAGTTACAAACTTTACGTGCATGCATGGGACTTTTGAGCTTAAAAGGCTCTAAAATGGTTCTTTTGTTGCATGGGGCCTTCCTTGAGTGCAAAAGCATCCCAAATCTGACTTGTGACTCCAATAATGACATGACCCAGAAGCTCAAACCCCCAACCATGTTTGCAAACATGGTTGGCCACCAAAAATAGCTTATAAAAGCCCTAAATCACCCTAAAGAGGGATCTAACAAATGAATGAGCAAGGTTCAGACTTTATACCTTCTTAAGACTGCAAATGGTGAACCAAACTCGAATCCTTCAGTCTCCTCTTGATCCTCCTATGCTCTTCCTTCTTCCTTGAGGTCAAAACTCACAAGAATCACTCAAAGGCCTTGGATTTCCTCAAAAACGGATAGGGTTTGCTATGAGAAGTGTTTGGGAGCATAAAGGGGGAAAGGAGGCTGGATAAGGTCGTTTAAATAGGGTGCAAACCCCTGGATTAGGGTTTTTGTCCAAACAGCGGCTACTCGCCGAGTCCGCAGCTTAAACTCCGCGCCTCATCCCGCTTCTACTCGGCGAGTCAGTCCTTCGACTCGCCGAGTCCTAGGCTAAAAATACAAAAATAAATGAAGATTTAATAACATAATACATACCAAGAGCCAGGTGCTACGGTATATAATAAAAAAATTATAAAATATAACAAAGGGTTGTCTAATGTATTTATACATTTTATCATTTTGACACAACTATAAATGTTGTCGGTGTCGATGTTTTAATAATTTAAATCTACAGTGGGTTAGGCCTTAACTCAAGATGACCCCTTTTGTGTAGAAAACAAAATAAAAGCATAAAATTAGGTTTTGGAAATTTATTCAATATTTTTAATGACAAGTATGAAGATCATACTTATGTACATATAACATCATTATGTAGCAGTAAATCGTATACCACTTGACGATCATGCCATACAACTTTTCATAACCTCCACAAAGTAGACAAGTACGAACCAACACATTTAGTAGTGAATTATGAAACTATATGAGATCGTATTTTATAAAATTACGAGTATCAAGAAATTTATAAATTTTAGATCTTCTGGCATTGTTGAAAAATAAAAAATTACAATTTCCGGTTTTGGAAGCCATGACCCATGGTTACTAACGGTTGATCAAAATCTAGTTATGTTTTTCTGTGATGAAGCCTAGGACCAACTTTGCCAAGCATGCTTAGAAATTTTCACTCTTTGGTCCGGATCTTTCCAAGATCCGGTTTTGAGCACCTCTACTTGCAATTTTTATTGAAAACTTATGTTTAATAATATGATTAGGGTTTTTGACACTGTAGCACAACAATGTTTGGTCAATTTGCACATTTAGTCACTAAAGTTTTTTGTGCTCAATTGATCCTTAATGTTAGTAAATACCGACTAATTACCCCCTTATGCACCTGGTAAACGAAACAACCGGTGGTATTGCTTATGTGGAATAAGTTTACATTATATATGTCATTTATTTTATCCATGTAAGATTTAGAAGTCAAAATAAACACATTTATTTAGTCAGAACACTCCTTCTTCGCTCTTCCTTTTTCTCATCTTACAGTAAATATGAAGCACTAAACCTAAGGTTCGAAGTCGTTTTCTCCGATCAAAGTCAGTGAGCAGTCAACCAACCCACAATGTCCAGCTCGAGGCCAAACCCTGATGGACTCCACCCTATAGTGGAGCTGAACTTCAAAGGTGTTTTTCTTAGAAATCCTCTCTCGTATAACCATGGTATCAACTTCACTTTCAATGATCACGATTTTTCTAGAATGACATACGGTGAATGTATCACCTTTCTCGAACGGTTCATGAAAGAAAGTATAAAGAAGTTATACTATTGTGAACCAGGTAAGCCCTTAATATCTGGGATAACTATTATCGCTAATGATGAAGACTATGGTGGTTTCATTTTTCAAGCATATGGGACAGATGGTAAAATTTCTATGTATGTGGACCATGATGGTCAAGGAATAGAAGTTTGGTTTGGTTCTGAAATAGAAGAGGAGGATGGAGATGATTCATGCATTGATGGTGGTAAGAATGAGGAAGAAATTGATAACCTAATAGATGTGGATGTGGACTTTAATGAGGACATACTATGAATAGGACAAAGGGTGATGAATTTCTAAATAGATTATGTGGTGAAGAGGAGGAGGGAAATGATGACAACATAGATGACAATGATGATGATGGGAGTGAAGAGGATGTGTAGCACCTGGTTCCTGGTATGTATTCTTGGTTATTAAATCTCCTTATATTGCATGATTAACCTTGGACTCGGCGAGTTGAAGGACTAACTCGCCGAGTAGAAGCGGGACTAGACGCGGGATCTACTCGGTCTACTCGGCAAGTAGGTCCGAGGGACTCAGCGAGTAGACCCTGTCTAGACTTAAACCCTAACCCGGGTGTTTGCACCCTATTTAAACGATCTAACCCAACCTCCATTTCCCCTAGCACTCCCAGAGATCTGTAGAACGAAACCCTAGCCCCTTTTGTGTCCTTGTGGGTGATTTTTAGCATTTTGAAGGTGGTTTGGAGCTTGGGAGAAGAAGGAGAAGGTTGAAGAGTGCAAGAAGGGAAGAAGATCCGGAATCTACTCTGTGAAGAGCTTCTATTCAGGTAGAAAAGTTCCTACCTTGATCTTTAGTTCATTGAGTCCTATTTTTGTCCCTAAAAAGAGGTTTTAAGCTCAAAGAACCTAAATCTCTATGTGTCTATGGTTAATGTTCTGCAAGGACTTCGGTTTGGACCTTTTGGTCATCCTAGTAGCATAAAGTCTCTGTGGTTGAGGTGATTGAGGTCCCCATTGAGTATAGGACCTCTTAAAGAGCTTGGAATTGAATGTTTGAGCTCATAAGGCCATGCATGCACGTAAAGTTTGCAACTTTACGTGGTAAATGAGCCCTAGGACCTTGGATCTGTGGTTTTGAAGTGTTGCATGTCCCAGATCTGGCCTACTCAGGGAATGGTTCGAAGGACTCGGCGAGTCCCAAAGTGGAACTCGGCGAGTTCTATGAAGATGGTCGTCGACTCGGCGAGTTTAAAGAACAACTCGGCGAGTCCTATGAAGATTGTCTGGAGCTCGCCGAGTAGCTCCTCAAACTCGGCGATTCATATGAACATCCACAGATCACGAGGGTTTTAAGCATCGAAGGCTCAACCCTTCGTACCTGTGCGCGGAATTAACTGTATAACGTAGTCCCGAAACCCCAAACCCTCGTATGGGGTGTTCTGGTGTGGATTGAAAGCGAGCAGGGGATCTGCTCGAGGAACTTGGCGAGTTGGGACTCGAGTCGGCCCCATAGTCCCGGGTAGCGAGTCAAGGGTGACTCAGTGAGTGGGGAGAGGGACCTGGTGAGTGGGACCAGATCAGTGAGGGATGGACTCGGCAAGTTGCTCGCAGACTCGGCGAGTCCAGTCAACTGGAAGTTGACTTTGACCTGGACTTGGCTTGGTAAGGGGTAAAAGGGTCATTTTACCCTAAGAACATCTAGCGGTGTTTAACTGATCATTTTGTGGGAATTATAGCCGGGGGACGTCCGAAGCAGCAGCAGTAGACAGTCAATTCCCACACAGACTAGCAGCCTTTTCGAGGTGAGTTACCTTCCAGTAGCGGTGGGTCTACGGCCACAATGCCGGCCCACCAGTAGGAGTTGTTGTTAGAAGATTATCTTTGTGATATCATCTTGGTTTGCTACTACCTTGTATGTTATGTGCTAGCATGATCTGTTTTATGTGATAGTATAGAGATCGGTTGTTAGGACCGAAGGGATGTGTAGACACCCCAGAAATGTCTGACAGTATATGATGATGTGTTTGCATGCTGGCTTGTTATGTTATATGCGATAGAGGTAGTGGGAGGGGACTAGTCCCCAAGGATCGGTTGTCAGGATCGACGGGTAGTCAGCACCCCAGAATGGCTTGACACGAGTAGGACGACACCCCAGAATGGCCGCACGGGTAGTCGGCGCCCCAGAATGGCCGTACCGGGTAGTCAGGCACCCCAGAATAGCCTGGCAGTATTTGTGTTATGTGTTTGCATGGTATGTGGTAGGTTGGGGGAACTCACTAAGCTTTGTGCTTACGGTTTTCAGATATTGTTTCAGGTACTTCCTCAGCTAAGGGAAAGGAGCAAGCGCGGTAGCGGCTCATCACACACGCACTCCTTGGTTCCACAATTATGTGTTTTACCTGGGATTGATACTCTGATATTTTGAATGTTTATCTGTTATGGATTTTAAACTTGGTTGTCGATGTGAATTGGTTTAACTAATCAATGTTTTAATTGTTAATGTTTCCTAAAGTAATGTTTTAAAAATGAAATTTGTAGACGTGAAATTTGGGACGTTACAAGTTGGCCCTATTGTGCAGCTCTCGTTTGAGTCTAACCGTTGTAGGGGTGAGCCTGTCACTCGAAGGATTATCCGAGCCTCACCACATGTGATGGTGTTCAGGTAATGGTTAATTGGCACTACTAAGAGGCCTTCAGCAGCTGAGGACCTGGTAGGGTGGATTCTGAGATTTTCCTAGGGCAAGCCTAGGATGAGTATAGTAGTGATCAGCCGTAGTGGAGGGGATCTGGTGAAGTCAAGGCAGTCCTTGAAGAAGGTACGGATAGATGTGGAAGGTAGTATGGGCCCGTACTACTGAAAGCAGAGGATCCGTACCCGAACCAAGGAAGGCCAAGATAAGACCAGGGAACTTGTAAGTAGTTGTGATCCCTCAGGAAGTATCAGTATCACTAATGTGTGTTATTATGTATTGCAGAATGGTGGTACTTCGATCGAGGCCGATAGATGGCGGTTCAGGAGAGGGGTCAGGTTCGGGATCAGGTTCCGAGCAGGTAGATGAGGGACTACGCGAGTTCATCGCGTCAGAGATCACCAGGGGTATCCTTGATTCGACTCCCATTATCTTTGGGTTGATCAAGGAAGGGATCATCGAGTTGATGGAGGATCGCCTCAGGGCGTTCAGGAGCGACATGGCATCTGGCCAGTTGGGTCCTCGCACACTGTCCTTTAAGGACTTCAGGGGCAGTGGTGCGCCAGATTTCCACGGGGTGAAAGACCCCATTGCTGCCAGGCGATGGATTGCAGACATCGAGTCTGCACAGTTAACTAGCTTCTGCCCCGAGGGGTCGAAGGTGAGGTATGCAGCAGGGTGCTTGCGAGACCGAGCTCGTGATTGGTGGGAGTCAGTGGGTGACTCGTTAGGAGCCCCCGCTATCGAAGCTATGACCTGGTCGGACTTTGTGACCAGATTCAGGGCGGAGTTTGCGCCGGCTGTCGAGCTTCAGCAGCTGGCCGGGGAGTTCCTAGACATGAGACAGACGACGGAGATTGTGGCGGAGATCACCGCCAAGTTCCGGGAGAGGGCATTGCTGGTGCCCCAGTATGCGGGCGATGAGGACATGAGGAGGACCCGCTACCATGACATGCTCCGGGCTGATATCCGGGAGCACGTCAGTTTTTCAGCTTGCCCCACCCTGGACTCCATGATTGCCAGGGCAAGGGAGAGGGAGATAGATTTGGAGCACATCCGGAAACGGAAGTCAGAGGAGGTACAGACAGGAGGGGCTTCGGGGAAGAAGCCAAAGGGATTAGATGGGAGGCCGAAGGGCCAGTCAGGACCAAGCCGCTGCAGGAAATGCGGCAAGCCGCACGAGCGGGCGTGCAGGTTGGGATCATCAGGCTGCTACAAGTGCGGCAAGTCTGGGCACTTCAGTAGGGATTGCACTGCTCCGGTAGCAGTTATTCAGACATCCGAGTTGCTGTGTTTCCATTACAACCAGAGGGGCCACAAGAAGGCCAATTGCCCCCAGTTGACAGTTTCAGCGCCAGTGAAGGCGCCAGCTCCAGCGACCCTGCGGATCACGGATGGACGGCAGGGCAATGCAGAGGCTCCAGTGGTGAGGAGCCGGGCATTTCAGCTGACTACCGAGGAGGCATGCGCCGCACCCGATGTGGTGACGGGTATGATTATTTCCCTCTATTTTATTTTTATGATGCTATGTTATTGATATGTGCTCTGTATGTATATGTATGCATTAGGATCGTTCCATGTGAACGGCATTCCAGTTCAGGTGTTGTTTGACTCGGGTGCGTCCTGATCATTTGTTTCCCTTGCGCTTAGTATGAAGTTTCATGAGTCATCGGGCGGGTTAGATTGCCCTTTGGAGGTAGAGATTGCTGATGATCGATCGGTGCGAGCATCGATGGTATTTCGAGATTGCGTGTTGCGTTTGTTCGAGGAGCACTACTTGGTAGATTTGGTTCCCATTCCGCTACGTGGGAACAAGGTGATTATAGGCATGGACTGGTTGAGCCCTAATGGGGCAGTGATAGATTGCGCGTAGCAGCTAATGCGAGTCAGGACCCCAGGTGGGGGAGAGTTAGTGATTCATGGTGAGAGGCCACCTTGCGGACCCACTGTATGCTCAGCAGCAAGGGCTAGGAGCTATCTTCAGCAGGGATGCGCATGATATGTCGCGTATGTGATGGATACCCAGGAGGCGGGTAAGGCGACAGTGAGCGAGGTTCCGGTGGTTCGAGATTTTGCAGATGTCTTCCCGGAGGAGCTTCCTGGGATACCTCCGGAACGACAGGTGGAGTTCAGGATTGACCTCGTTCCTGGTGCGGCTCCGATAGCCAAGGCACCGTATCGGGCTCCTCCTGAGATGCAAGAGTTGTCTACGCAGCTGCAGGAGCTGCTAGACAAGGGATTTATTCGTCCCAGCAGTTCACCCTGGGGAGCCCCGATTCTGTTTGTGAAAAAGAAGGACGGGTCGCATCGAATGTGTATAGATTACCGGGAGCTGAATAAGGTAACGGTGAAGAACCGTTACCCACTCCCGAGGATTGATGATCTCTTTGACCAGCTTCAGGGAGCGTCTTGGTTTTCCAATATCGATTTGCGTTCGGGATACCATCAGATGAGGGTCAGGGAGGAGGATGCGCCGAAGACCGCGTTTCGGACGCGCTATGGCCACTATGAGTTCGTGGTGATGCCGTTTGGGCTCACCAATGCTCCTGCCGCGTTCATGGACCTCATGAACCGCGTATGCAGACCAATGTTGGATCGGTCTGTGATAGTCTTTATCGATGACATCTTGGTTTATTCCAAGACCCAGGAGGAGCATGAGGAGCATCTGAGAGAGGTGTTGGAGACCCTGAGGAGGGAGAGCTTGTATGCCAAGTTCTCCAAGTGTGAGTTTTGGTTGCGCGAGGTGCAATTTCTCGGACACCTCGTCAACCAGAACGGGATTCTGGTCGATTCGGCCAAGGTCGAGGCCGTGATGAGATGGGAGGTTCCGAAGTCTCCATCTGAGATTCGGAGTTTCCTGGGATTAGCAGGCTACTATCGGAGGTTTATTCAGGATTTCTCCAAGATAGTCGTACCCCTGACGCGGCTGACAAAGAAAGTCGTGGTCTTTCGGTGGGGACCCGAGCAGCAGGCTGCATTTGAGACACTAAGACAGAGATTGTGCGAGGCGCCGATCTTAGCCCTGCCAGAGGGCGTAGAGGATTTTGTGGTTTATTGTGATGCGTCCATTTCAGGGTTGGGCACGGTATTGATGCAGATGTGGGCATGTCATTGCCTACGCCTTGAGGCAGCTCAAGCCTCACGAGGCGAACTACCCGACGCATGATTTGGAGTTGGGGGCGGTGGTTTTTGCCCTCAAGATTTGGCGACATTACCTCTACGGGGTTCGATGTACCATTTACACGGACCACAAGAGTTTGAGGTACCTCATGGATCAGCCGAATCTGAACATGAGGCAATGTCGGTGGTTGGACGTGGTGAAGGATTATGATTGCGAGATCCTCTACCACCCGGGAAAGGCCAATGTGGTGGCTGATGCGTTTAGCCGCAAGGCGGCGCCGATCAGGGACGTATGCATGAGGATGACCGTGGTGACTCCCCTGTTGGAGCGAATTCAGGAGGCTCAGCAGGAGGCTATCAAGGAAGAGCACCGGAAGAGCGAGCGTGTGGTGGGTCAGGTTTCCTCCTTCGATTATGATAGCCGAGGACTATTGACACTACACCGTAGGGTATGGGTGCCGTATCACGGAGGCGTGCGCCATATTTTGATGGAGGAGGCGCACAAGTCGCGATTCTTTATTCATCCCGGGGCAACGAAGATGTATAGCGATCTTCGTCTAGATTATTGGTGGCCCTACATGAATCGGGATGTGGCATGGTACGTTGAGCGGTGCTTGACCTGCAGGAAGGTCAAGGCCGAACATCAGAGACCGCATGGCAAGATGCAGCCGTTGGATATTCCACTGTGGAAATGGGAAGATATCACGATGGATTTTATCACGAAACTTCCCAGGACCGAGCGTGGAGTGGATTCGATTTGGGTCATCGTGGATCGATTGACCAAGAGTGCTCACTTTATCCCGATTCAGGAGAGCATATCGTCCGAGAAATTAGCTGACATCTATATCAGGGAGATCGTGGCGCGGCACGGGGTGCCAGTATCGGTTATCTCGGACAGGGATGTGCGTTTTACTTCCAGATTTTGGAAGAGATTTCATGACGAGTTGGGCACTCGTTTGCATTTTAGCACCGCCTTTCACCCACAGACGGATGGTCAGAGCGAGCGGACCATCCAGACCTTGGAGGATATGTTGCGGGCGTGCGTGTTAGACTTTGGTGGTAGCTGGGATACCTATCTTCCCTTGGCCGAGTTCTCCTACAACAACAGCTACCACGCGAGTATCGACCTCCCTCCATTCGAGATGTTGTATGGACGGAGGTGCAGGACCCCGATATGCTAGGGTGAAGTTGGCCAGAGAGTCATGTGGAGCACCGAAGTGGTGCTCAAGACGACCGAGATGATCCAGCAGGTTCGGAGCAGGCTTCAGACTGCTCAGAGTCGACAGAAGAGTTACGCCGAAAAGCGTCGATCCGACTTGGAGTTCCAAGTCGGGGATATGGTTCTCTTGAAGGTGTCGCCTTGGAAAGGTGTCATTCGATTCAGGAAGCGGGGCAAGTTGGGCCCGAGATTCATCGGACCGTTCAGGGTTGTAGCCCGGGTGGGCAAGGTGGCGTATAGACTGGATCTGCCAGTCGAGCTCAGCCAGATCCACAACACTTTCCATGTTTCTCAGCTGCGGAAGTGCCTAGTGGACGATTCAGCAGTAGTGCCTTTAGAGGATATTCAGGTTGATGACAGCCTGAACTACATTGAGCGCCCAGTCGCAATCCTCGACAGGAAGTCGAAGGATTTGAGGAACAAGAGGGTGGAGCTAGTGAAGGTGCAATGGCAGCACCGCAAGGGTTCGGAATGGACTTAGGAGCCGGCGGACGAGATGATGGAGCATTATCCCGAGCTGTTTCAGGATCGAGCAGCAGACTTCGAGGAAGAAGTCTAAAATAAGTGGGGGAGATTTGTAACACCTGGTTCCTGGTATGTATTCTTGGTTATTAAATCTCCTTATATTGCATGATTAACCTTGAACTCGGCGATTTAAAGGACTAACTCGCCGAGTAGAAGCGGGACTAGACGCGGGATCTACTCGGTCTACTCGGCGAGTAGGTCCGAGGGACTCGGCGAGTAGACCCTGTCTGGACTTAAACCCTAACCCGGGTGTTTGCACCCTATTTAAACGATCTAACCCAGCCTCCATTTCCCCTTGCACTCCCAGAGATCTGTAGAACGAAACCGTAGCCCCTTTTGTGTCCTTGTGGGTGATTTTTAGCATTTTGAAGGTGGTTTGGAGCTTGGGAGAAGAAGGAGAAGGTTGAAGAGTGCAAGAAGGGAAGAAGATCCGGAATCTACTCTGTGAAGGGCTTCTATTCAGGTAGAAAAGTTCCTACCTTGATCTTTAGTTCATTGAGTCCTCTTTTTGTCCCTAAAAAGAGGTTTTAAGCCCTAAGAACCTAAATCTCTATGTGTCTATGGTTAATGTTCTGCAAGGACTTCGGATTTGGACCTTTTGGTCATCCTAGTAGCATAAAGTCTCTGTGGTTGAGGTGATTGAGGTCCCCATTGAGTATAGGACCTCTTAAAGAGCTTGGAATTGCATGTTTGAGCTCATAAGGCCATGCATGCATGTAAAGTTTGCAACTTTACGTGGTAAATGAGCCCTAGGACCTTGGATCTATGGTTTTGAAGTGTTGCATGTCCCAGATCTGGCCTACTCAGGGAATGGTTCGAAGGACTCGGCGAGTTCTATAAAGATGGTCGTCGACTCGGCGAGTTTGAAGAATAACTCGGCGAGTCCTATGAAGATTGCCTGGAGCTCGCCGAGTAGTTCCTCAAACTCGGCGAGTCATATGAACATCCACAGATCACGAGGGGTTTAAGCATCGAAGGCTCAACCCTTCATACCTGTGCGCGGAATTAACTGTGTAACGTAGTCCCGAAACCCCAAACCCTCGTATGGGGTGTTTTGGTGTGGATTGAAAGCGAGCAGGGGATCTGCTCGAGGAACTCAGCGAGTTGCTCGAGGAACTCGGCGAGTTGGGACTCGAGTCGGCCCCATAGTCTCGGGTAGCGAGTCAAGGGTGACTCAGTGAGTGGGGAGAGGGACCTGGTGAGTGGGACCAGATCAGTGAAGGATGGACTCGGCGAGTCCAGTCAACTGGAAGTTGACTTTGACCTGGACTTGGCTTGGTAAGGGGTAAAAGGGTCATTTTACCCTAAGAACATCTAGCGGTGTTTGACTGATCATTTTGTGGGAATTATAGCCGGGGGACGTCCGGAGCAGCAGCAGTAGACAGTCAATTCCCACACAGACCAGCAGCCTTTTCGAGGTGAGTTACCTTCCAGTAGCGGTGGGTCTACGGCCACAATGCCGGCCCACCAGTAGGAGTTGTTATTAGAAGATTGTCTTTGTGATATCATCTTGGTTTGATACTACCTGGTATGTTATGTGCTAGCATGATCTGTTTTATGTGATAGTATAGAGATCGGTTGTTAGGACCGAAGGGATGTGCAGACACCCCAGAAATGTCTGACAGTATATGATGATGTGTTTGCATGCTGGCTTGTTATGTTATATGCGATAGAGGTAGTGGGAGGGGACTAGTCCCCGAGGATCGGTTGTCAGGACTGACGGGTAGTCAGCACCCCAGAATGGCTTGACACGGGTAGGACGGCACTCCAGAATGGCCGCACGGGTAGTTGGCGCCCCAGAATGGCCATACCGGGTAGTCAGGCACCCCAGAATAGCCTGACAGTATTTGTGTTATGTGTTTGCATGGTATGTGGTAGGTTGGGGGAACTCACTAAGCTTTGTGCTTACGGTTTTCAGATATTGTTTCAGGTACTTCCTCAGCTAAGGGAAAGGAGCAGGCGCGGTAGCGGCTCATCACACACGCACTCCTTGGTTCCGCAATTATGTGTTTTACCTGGGATTGATACTCAGATATTTTGAATGTTTATCTGTTATGGATTTTAAACTTGGTTGTTGATGTGAATTGGTTTAACTAATCAATGTTTTAATTGTTAATGTTTCCTAAAGTAATGTCTTAAAAACGAAATTTTTAGACGTGAAATTTGGGACGTTACAGGATGCCAATGTAACTCAACAACATTCCATTTTTAATGAGTTAGTTCCATGGAAAAAGCAGTTCCCAATACTTGGTATGAGGTTCAAAGATCCATTCTAATTAAAAACAATGTTATACAACTATGTTGTTACGAACGGGTACCAACTTTTCTTAGAGAAAAATGATAGGAAAAAATTGTTGGTTAAGTGTTGCAAGGGTGAGTGTACATTCAGGTTGTGGGCATCTTGGATGAGTGATGAATCAAGCTTCCAAATTAAGTCTTTAAAGTCAGTCCACAAATGTGCAAGGAGCTACAAGTTAGGGTCCATGGTCACTTATGCTTGGATAGGGAGTCATTATACAAGAGAGTTCTTACTTAGACAAAAGATGAGTGTTAAAAAGCTAAGAACAGTTGTGTCACAGAAGTTTGGTATTCATGTTAGTGTTGGTCAATGTAGGAGAGCTAAAAAATATGCACCCCAACTAATAGATGGTACCCAAGTTGAACATTATGCAAAGTTATGGTCGTATGCAGAAGAGATTAGGATATCAAATCTAGGTAGCACTGTGAAAATTGATGTAAATCGTATGCCAGATGGGAAGAAATACTTTAGTAAGTTCTATGTTTGCTTTGATGCACCGAAGAAGGAGTGGAAGGAGGGATGCAAGAAGATAATAGGTTTAGATGGCTGTTTCCTTAAAGGGATCTGCAAAAGGGAGTTATTATGTGTTGTTGAAAGGGATGCAAACAATGAGATTTATCCTATTGCATGGGCAGTAGTATGTGTGGAGAATAAGGAAAATTGGAGGTGGTTTTTGGATTTACTCATTGATGACTTGGGACTTAACTTAGGCTATGGATACAGTGTAATATCGGATCAACACAAGGTAATTTAATTGTTTGTAATTAATTTTGCTATCTATTTGCATCCTTATTCACTATATTTGGAATTTGTTAACAGGTTTTGATTAAGGCTGTGAAAGAACTCCTTCCATATGTAGAGCATAGGCAGTGTGCCAAGCATATTAGCCAAAACCTTAGGAAAATGTATAGTGGTGCCCAATATGAAAGCATATTCTGGAAGGCATGTAAAGTAACAACAGAGGTAGATTTTAAGGTTTCCATGAAAGAGCTTAAAGTGCTAGACCCAAGTGCTTATCAGTATCTGATAGACAAAGACCCCAAAACATGGTCAAGGGCCTACTTCCAACCAGGAAGATGTTGTGATGCTATGGAGAATGGAATGTCAGAAAGTTTTAATGTTGTGATTGTTGATGCTAGGAAGAACCCAACTATCACCATGCTAGAGGAGTTGAGGATGTATATGATGGAGAGGGTGTTCAACAAGAAATGCAAGGGTCTAGGAAGGGGCAACCAAATTTGTCCAACAATTAGAGAAATAGCGAATGAGATTAAGAAGGGTCTAAGACATTACCAAGTTTTACCTAGTGGACTAAATCAGTTTGAAGTAAGAGGAACTACATATGCTTATGAGTTGGATCTTGAAGAAAGAACTTGCTCATGCAGGCTTTGGCAGCTTAATGGAATCGGTTGTGTCCATTCTATTGCAGCTATTAGTTTTATGAATAGGGATGTGGAGTCATATGTGGACAAAATGTTTTGTAGCATCACTTACATGAAGGCATAAAAGTTTAGGTTAACACCTATGAATGGAAGTATTTTGTGGCGTGCAACTGATTACACCCCACCTTTACCTCGTGTTCGTAGAACTATGCCTGGGAGACCTGCAACTAAAAGGAAAAGGGATGTAACTAAAAAACCCAACCCAGTCAAGTAAAAAATCAAAGAAAACTACCCAAACACAAAACAAAGGTAAGGAACAGGTGAAGGTATCTAAGGCTGGGAAAAAACAAAAATGTAGCCTTTGTAAGATTGAAGGACACAACAAAAGAGCTTGTACTTTGACAAGGCCTCCTAAAATCAAAGCTAGAAGAAAAACAAAACAGGTAAATAAGTATTTAAATGGTTAATCTTTACGATTTCTTTTTAAATTTCTAATAATGTTTCATATTGGTCAATCAGGGTGTAGCTGAAGCACTCAATGAGGATGATGAAGGTAATCAAGCTAATGCAATGAATGAAGGTGATGAAGTGCATGAGGGTGATCAAGCAGTAAATGATGATGGAGGAGCAGTAAATGATGGTGCAGAAGCATTCAATGAGGTGCATGTGCAACAAGACTATGATGAGGTGGAACTCACTCCTTTGGAGTTTGATGCATCAACAAATAAAGAACCTAGTCAGGTTCATGTGCAAGAACAGGAGGCTAGAGAAACACCAGTTGCAACCCTATTGAAGAAAATTAGGAGGAAGAAATCTGAAAGGATTATCAAGTTGAAGTTGGGCAAGAAAGTTGGTGGCGTAGATGCACCTGGGAATTCAGAAGCTAAACCTGTTACTCTAGAAGAACTTTAAGTGTTTGTTTATGTGATAGGAACATGGTATGTAGTGTGAAATGATGTTTTTTGGTGTATTGTTTTTTTTTATGAAACTGCTATTAACTATGTTAGTTTGTATGAAACTATGTTGGTTTATGTGATGTGTATTTTGTGTTAAATAAGTTGGTAGTTATTTTGAGCTTTTTGTTGTGTTTATTTGAAGTTGCATGCATGACAAAGGACTTGTCTGGTTAAACTACATGGCAAGGGAATATATTTGCATATATAGATAATTTAAAATTGTCATTGATTATGCCCTTATAAGTTGGTTGTTATTTTGAGCTTTTTGTTGTGTTTATTTGAAGTTGCATGTATAACAAGGACTTGTCTGGTTAAACTGCATGGCAAGGGAATATATTTGCATATATGGATAATTTAAAATTTTCATTGATTATGTCCTTATGTACCACGTGTGGTCAGTGGTCCATATACCCTTACTAACCCTTACTTTTCCATATATACCCCTGCACATAACTCTAAAGACAATGCACTTTTAAGTGGACCAAGTGAGTTCCTTATGGCCGACAATGTGGTACCCACACTTTAATTTTTAAAAGGAGCACATGCATATTATAAAATTTAGCAAGGTATATCACAACTAGGATCTTTCATATCATTCATTGAATCTACACAAAGTCATTACAATGGTTCCCATGTACTGCCATCCCATTACATCTACATTCCATTACATCTAACATCCCATACACACACTGATTAAACAAGCATTCAACCAAAGACCTGACTATACATTACAACTAGGATCTAACCATGACCATGTACCCATACACCCATATACCCATACACTTCGCAAAAAAGCAAACAACTTTTAACATCCACCCATACATTTTCCAAAAAACTGGTTGGAATTATATACCATCAACCATAAACACCTATTTGATCAGCTGCACTTTTCAAGACCATTTCAACCACATGTAATAACTACAATTACCATAACAAAGATCCCGCACTTCAACATTTTGTTTTACTTCATCAACTCGATCACCTGTGTCTCAAACACTTGCTTATCTACTTTCATAGCTTGCTACAGCTTAACCAATTTCTTTTGAACCTTCGAAACTTCACTAAACTCTTCTTTCCTTTTAAGCTCAAACCTCATCTTGCGAAGCTGTTCTTTGTAGTAACCCTCATCCATTTCTTTGTCTTTCCACATAAAGAACTTGCATTTTGGACCTTCAACTGACTGATTAAAAGGGAAAACCAGAGTTAGGGTTAGGGTTGCAATTAATGAAAATGTGTACATTCCCAACTCAAAATAACAAATACGGTGTAAGTAAACAAAATGAATACTCACCAAAGAGTTTTTGCAGTTCCAAAACCTACGAGCTACATTATCGTCGGTCCAGGCAGTCCTTTCCATGCCTGTTGCGTCTTGACAATCACAAGGTGGACAAGGGTCATCATCACAAAGGTTTCCAACACGTAGGAGGTTGATCAATCAACTGGAAGAGGCAGACATTGTTCTGATTTTATCGATTGAGTGTAGAGTATCGGGAGGGAGGCACTGACCTAATTTGACAAAGTATCGTCGATGGTTCAATATAAGGTTCAATTAAGGAAGGTTTCCACGTTAAAGATGACATGGTCAAATGCTTGTCCACAAAAACCAATACACGTCAGCGATGACCCTTAAACTGGTAACATTTTCTCTCATTCCTTTAATTAGCCGGTATTTACTAACATTAAGGATCAATTAAGCACAAAAAAAACTTTAGTGACTAAATATACAACAAATTGACAAAACATTAACGTGCTACAATGTCAAAAACTCACATGATTAAAACGGAGTTGATAGTTTGAGTGTGTAACTACTTCTCCGTACCCCCTAAAAGTTGAAGCACACGACATTCAATTGCCAAAAATAATACATGTACAAACCATTATATGCTACATGTGTCGCAATACATAATTTTCATACAAACAAATGAACTTGCTTCTTGCAGCAAAAAAAAATTTTTTTTCTGTTTAAGGTTATTTCACCCCTTAAAATTCGTATCATAAAATCCTAGGGTTAAATCTGGGAATATATGTAAATTCCTCCAAAATTTTGGGCGCCCATATATTATATCTACAATCTACAATGAATGCAAGATTTGTGTTAGTGTTGCAAATCCCACCAATGAAAGAAAGATAAACGGTTAATTATTTGACTTGGTCAAAAGCATATAGGCTTTTTTCATTCTGAGCCACTCTTGCATTTTTCAACACCAGAAGAATCACAAAAGCACCAGATTTTCTCTAATCTGCTAATGGAAAAAAACAAGGCAATAACCATCGCAATTCTTTCTTTTCTTTCTCCTGGCTAAGTAAATGGCCATTCTTTTTCTCTTTAAACCACCTTTTTTCCTGTATATTATCCTCATCATCATGTTTCCATGGATGTTGAAAGCTTACATGACCGATGCAGACGCTTTGCTTAGAATCAAGAAATCTTTGAATGATCCTGAGCCTCTTGATTCTTGGAAACTCGGAACACAGCCGTGTGATGAAGTAATAAGATGGGTTGGTCTTGTTTGTACAAATGGGATCGTTTCTAATCTTCATCTTAAATCAATGAGTCTGTCTGGTAATATCGACTTAAATGCCCTTTCGCAAATGCCAGGCTTGAGAATCATTTCCCTTGAAAACAATTCTTTCTCAGGCCCTATTCCGGAATTCAATAAGCTTGGATCTTTGAAGGGTCTTTACCTGTCAAGGAACCAATACTCCGGCGAAATCCCGCCGGATTACTTCGCCAACATGAATTCCTTGAAGAAAATATGGTTCGATCGAAACAAATTCACAGGTAAAATCCCTTCTTCAATTGCTCAACTCCCGAACCTTTTGGAATTACACCTCGAAGAAAATCAGTTTTCCGGCCAAATTCCACCCATCGGTCAACGGAGTTTGCAGTCGCTCAACCTTTCGTATAATAACTTGACCGGGGAAATTCCAACGGGTTTGATAAGATTCGATGCATCGTCTTTTGAAGAAAATCCTGGGCTTTGTGGGGCGAAATTTGGGAAGGTGTGTCATATTAAAACTCCACTTACCGCTGCTAAACGAAAAGAAAAACCATCTAAAAAGTTTCTAAGGATAGAATACCTACTCATGCTTGTGTCTCTCATAATTCTTGTTCTAATGGTTGTCGGAATCTTCGTATTGGCGAGGAGGAGAAAAGATAATTCAGAGACGATTGGGATCATGGAGAGAAATAATCTTGAAGGTTCTGTAGGTTTAACGATTTGTAGTATCGGCAGACCAGAAGCTATTCCGGGGCAGCAAGGATTTGGAGCAGGTCAGGCGTCGTTATTGGCAAAAAAGAAAGCTGCAGCTGTCGATTTGATGTTGTTAAACAACACTAAAGGAGTTTTCCGGTTGTCGGATGTGCTGAAGGCCGCTGCAGAGGTGCTCGGAAATGGCTCGCTGGGGTCATCATACAAAGCCACCATGTCAAATGGGATGACTGTGGTGGTGAAGAGACTGAAAGAAATGACTTTGATCGATAAAAATGGTTTCGAAGGTGAGATGATGAAGCTAGGAAGACTCAACCACCCAAACATCTTGTCGCCACTAGCATGCCATTATCGGAAACAGGAGAAGCTCTTGATTTACGACTACATTCCCACCGGAAGTCTACTTTACTTATTGCATGGTAATTAGCATCAACCTTTGCAGAATTATTAATTTGTTTTACCTAATTTGCAGATATATAGATAGATGAATTCATGATTCATATCTTTCAGGTGACAGAGGAGAGAGGCACGCCGAGCTCAACTGGTATGCTCGGTTGAAAATCATCCAAGGGATCGCACAAGGAATGGGCTACATCCACACCGAACTTGCCACATTAGAGTTGCCTCACGGCAATCTGAAATCGAGCAATGTACTTATCGGCCCTGGTTACCAGCCACTAGTCGTGGATTTCGGTCTGCATCCCATGATTGATAAACACTACGTCGCAAATGCATTAGCAGCTTACAAAGCTCCTGAGGCAGTAGAAAATCGTCAAGTGTCACCTAAATCCGACGTTTATTGCCTCGGAATCGTAATTCTCGAAGTCCTCACCGGAAAATTCCCTTCGCAGTACGTTAACAGTGGCCAAAGGGGAACAGATGTGGTTCAATGGGTAAAATCGGCGATGGAGGAACGTCGGGAGGTGGAATTGTTGGATCCGGAGATCACCGGATCGAGTAAATGCATCGGTGAAATGAGAAAGCTGTTACATATCGGTGCAGCTTGTACGGAAAGTGATCCGGAGTACCGAGTAGACATTAGAGACGTAATTTGTAGCATAGAGAATATTCAAGGCGGAGACGAGAGAGCGATTCAGATGGTTTCATCGTTGGGAGATAGATACGACGATGCAGCGAGTACGATATCGGATGCTTCGTATTTGTCGTTCGCCGCTGAGGCTAAAACCGGGAACAACGAATTGGCCCAACGGAATAACGATACTTTTGGGTATCGAGTATCCTAATTAGTTATTAGTATGTGAAATCGAAATCGAAAGATGTCCCCAAGATTTGTAAATATCATTGGGCCCATGGTTTCCTTCTGGAGCTGTGCTAGTGCTATCCGCCTGCAACAATGGATGCTCCTAGCTAGGGTTAGCCTTCGGATGTGATAATTAGAAGAAAGGAGGAAGGCAGTTAGGCAATGTACTTTATATCTTTTTCCTTCAAATGATAGGAGCAGGTGTGTTTTCGAGGATGAACAACCTTCAAGAGCTTTTATTTTATGGGCCTGTCATGGGCCTTCGGCCCACTCAACAGTCGACACCATTTGAAAATTTGGGCTTGATACTTTGAATCAAGTGGACAATTTTTATTAACAGACTTAAAATGGGTTGATTTTCTAACGTATATTTATTGAATGTTACAACTGATTAATTAACACATCAAATTATAATTTGAGTATTATATGATTAAAATTAAATATATTATAATTAAACTATTTAAAATAGAATAATCTAAAAAACTATAGAAAGTTGGATATATTTTGTATGACTTTGGGTGTGGTTCAGTCTACTTAAGTTTCAGTTTTGTTTTTTGTTTTGGTTGATTTACTTTTAGATTTAGATGAATAGATGGAATTATATATTTTTGTGTTCGATAAAGAAAATGTGAGATGGTGATTATGAAAGAAAAGAGGCAGAGGGGAATTAATGATAGATCATTTGATTATATTAATTAGGAAAAATGGATTGCAAATTGCAGCTGTAAATCACACGTGCACAGCGGATTCAGAGAGATACTCTCTCCATTCATGGAAGAGGAGTAGCAGAATCTAAACCTGCACCTGCACACTAATTAAAATTGACAACTAATACACAACACTCTTTGTTACTCCCCATAAGCCGATAGCACATAACCCACCTTTACATCCATTGGGACCACAAAAAAAATCAATAAACTTTAACATGATATACAACAAAGTAAGTTTATTTAATATAATGTACAACAAACTGACAAAGTACATTTAAAATATAAAAATGTGAAAAGATGTCATTCGGCTCATATACATGTGATCTTATCATAAAAAGTCTCTTTAGATGAGATTTGATTCATGGGAAAACCAAAAGTTTATACACTTTTTTTCTTAATGGTAAAACCAAAATTTAGTCTTAGGCTATTCATTCGACCATATTAGACGATTATACTATAACTATACAATTTTAATTTTTTGAATTTTAATAAATAACCAACAGCTTTGCAAGTATATATCGTGAACTCGCGTGTATACTAAGCCATGAAAAAACCCAAAGGAAAAACCATAATGCTTCAAAGAATGCTCGTTATGCAACAAAAATGCCACAAGAATATTCTAAAAAACAATAATAACAAATAGAGAAATTAAATATCATCTTACTTTTTGATCCTACCAATCATCCTACCCATTTAAATGATAACATGTGTTATATTAGTATCTTAAAACACCATTAAATCTCATTAAATAAACATTAAATGTTACACATGTCACCATTTCATTGGATATGAGGATATATAGGAACAAAAAGTAGAAGAATATTTAATTTCTCTAACAAATAAGATGTTATATAATTGGTGCTGATGTAACATTTTGTTCCCTATCAATGCATTGTTGGTTCTTTGTTTAACAATAAAAAGTATCTTGCATTAACTTTATATTTTTTACTTTTAATATATGATAGATTACTATAAAATAAATTGCTACATAATAGTGGAAAGTATGGAACCATGTCTTTTCACCTCTAATTAACTACTATATAAATTTTTTAAAAAAAAATGATAAGTCATTGATATTGACGAGGTATTCAAGCTCTTATACTGAACATTGATAATGCGTCAAACACTTATTGACATTTCAAGTGAGTGTTGTGAAAATATTGTTGTAGATGATTCCATTGGAGAATGTATATTTTAGTTGTTATTGAAATATTTTTCATGTCATAGGGTTGTGTGTATCGTCTTATCGAACACTTCCGTATCCCTCGACATGTTATTCTAGCTTTTTTGGGATCTTTTAAGCTGTTTTTTTTTTTCTTTCTTAGAAAGATATCTTCGTGTCGGGGAAGTGCGTGTGTTGGGTTACTGAAAGCTTCATATGTCTCGACATGTGTATCCTTGCTCGTTTTGGGATCTTTTTAAGGTGATTGTTTGATTTGTTAATATCTATTGTGAAGGTAGTGATATGTTTATTTTTGAGAAGGCAAATATGGATGAGCATATCTAAATCTACTCCCACTCATGTCTATAAATAGACACAAATAACCTCATGAGTTAATAGTCTCGTTAATGATAACCCCTTGCATAGATTATATAAATAGGACCGCAAAAATTAAGTATATCACAAAACAACACACGAGTTTGATTTGTCTTGGTTGGTGAGCCTCATGATTTCGCATTTCTTTTCGTGGTTACTTTTGAACATACTATTCGTATCTTATCTAATATCTACATGAACATACCACATTATGAAATAGTAGGTTTTTATTTTTAGACATATGTCTTTAGATATACCCGATCATGAAGACGATGAAAGTTATTATATCACCAAATATATCATTAGCGTGTTATGAGAAGACAAACAAATAGGTTAAAAAGAGTTCACTAGGGCGAATAAGAACATGAATGTGGATTTGAAGTGTCCATTTAATATTTAGAGATGCATGAGAAGAAGAACAAACAACTTATAAATGATTAATGTCTTTGTAGTCAACATACGATAGAACATTTGTGTGTTATAGGATGCTCGAAACGAAGATTACATAAAATCTTCAGAAACTTTGATATTCTCTCCTCCTAGTGGATAATCTATACAAATAACATCCAAAAATTCAACTAAAATGCGATAAAATTTCGTACATTTTTAGTGAGTGGAACTTGATCATTAAGGCAATGACCATATTAGTGATTGAAACTTGATCTCCCTCCTGATATTCGAGAAAAAGTCTTTTTTGAAAATGTATTCTTCGATCATTTTTGTTTTTATGTAAAATTTCTATTATTATTGCTCTTGGTAGTTTTCATCTCTATAATTGAAACAAACAACTAAAGAAACTTAAATGACCATACAAAAAACGTTTTATATATATAAGACTAATGAGTCGTTGATTTATCTTAGTTTTTTCATCTGTAACTAATGGACATATCTTTAATGATGCTCGTATCCCCAAATTCATCATTACTCAATCGTTCTTTTGAACTCGATGATCATAGAACATTGAGGAAGAATGTAAGTATGTAACATTCTCGGCGGATGATAGAGTTCTAAATTGAATACATTATAAGCTACATGTTTGCTTTCTCATACCTTAGTCTTCATATTAAACACATACACGTATGTCATAGCTGAATACATATATAACCTCACGATTGACAACAATAAGTATTTATGTATTCATGGTTGACTGAGTACGTCACGAATGTACACAAATTATTTCTCATGCATGTTTAACTATTATATTTGTTAGCGACAATTGAAACTAACTTAAACAAATCACACGAAAAAATAAAATGTCATTGTGAATGTATAGCTGAGGTTCTACATGACATAAAGAACCTTAGAGAGTTCGTAAAACAATTTAACGTGACTTGTGGTTATTTTATTACAATGTATAAAATGTTGGTGATTTTCGTGTCACTATTTCATTTTATGTAATTAGAACTAACATGTAAGCTAAGGGGCTTCATAATTTGTACTATAATATATGTACGGGTTTGTGCGGGGTGCACGCATGTATAAGATCGAATTAGAAGCCGGTTCGACGACAAGTCAGGGTCTGGAAGCAGTGCCCCTGGGTCCGAGGTTTCCAAAGGGGCAACGCCCCTAGCGGGGTCCAAGCCATGGCTGGGGTCCCACTGAATTCTTGAGGATGATTGTGGTAAAACTAACAAAATTCGTCAGTTTTGGAAACCCTTGATTTATCATTAAATTTCGGATTTCCTGACTTGCTTCTAAAGCAACCCATAACGGTTAACCGTAAGAGGCAAACCCTAAATCTTGTTTATTATATAAACGACTTTTCTCTTTGAGAAGAGATACACAATCATTAGCTTAGTCCTTAATATTTTTTTTGTTTCAAAATAAGTTATTTTTGTTTTTATACTCATTCAGTACTTATGAATATGAGACAATCATTGATGAAGTGTGTGGGGTTGTTGATGTTTATGTGTAACGTTTCATTTTCACAACAAAAAATTTTCTTTTTTAAATAAGGCAAAAGTCCCTGATTATAAATTTATTATTAAGAAAAAACGTTTATTCCAAAATACATTTATCGAAAATCAGAGTAATATAAGAAATATGGAATCCTCAATACTATTGATGAATGTATACAGTCACGCCTTCGCCTTCCCACGATCAACGATAGAACCTGAAAACATAAACAACTGGGTAAACATAAAGTTTAGTGAGTTTCCCCCAAAATACCCGATACGACAAACGCATTATCATGCATAACGGACCCACACTCATCAGTCTGGAATACCTTGGCCTAATCAGTCATCGGACTAGAATGTCAACATGCAATATGTCCAATTAGTCATCGGACTAGAATACCCAGGGTTTGTCGACATGCCACCTTAACCCAACCGCTCTTCTCGAACCTCCATGCCTACGACTTACAGCCGACCCGTACTAGGTATCTTGGCCTACAACATATAGCAGGACCACCTCAACTTATCCTACCATCATATGACTATCCCACGTAAGATGTCGTGAGAAAAACCTAAAGAAATCATTCATAGGTATTGAATGAGTACAAAAACAAAAATAACTTATTTTTGCAACAAAAAAATATTAAGGACTAAATGTGTACAAAATGATAAATATATTACCATATTAAGTCATTTTTACCGGCTAACCTGGAGTAGCCGGTCATCGGGACTAAATGTATACAGTTTAACAAGTTGAAAGAGTAAATGTGGACGAAAAAAAAATCAGTGATTAAATGTGTAAATATCAAATAATATATGATATTTGTATTAATAAGTCTTTAAATCAAACTTGATACTTATCGATTAACTGAACCATAAACTCAAACTCATATATCTGTTAAATGAACCGTAGCCTTTTCTTAGTAAAATAATTATATCCTGTTCATATAAAATACATGATTTCCATGAATCTTATAAATTAGGAAAGCTAAAGTTTGTCTAAAAAATCTTCAACCATGCTCAGATATTTATATTTTTCCATCCAAAAACATATATCTTTCTGTTAGAAATTAGAATCATTCCAAATAATGTAGCGTATATTTTTAATCTCATTTCTTTTCTTTCTTTTTTATTTTTTGTCGTTCATAATTAATGGTGTGAGTAATAATATATAAATTTTATATCTTAAAAATAATATTCTAACATAAAATATTAATAGTATTGAATAATGTAATTTTAAAACCTTCACGAATTCCCTTGGATTTAATTATTCCAGCAGAATCGTTTGTATTTCGATTATTTTTTAAGTCTCTTGGATTGAAGTCATCTTCTTCCCCGATCTCACCGACCTTAACGAATCACAAAAGCTAGAAACAAATTATATACATTTTATCGATACAAAGATCCAACCCTCCTTTTAGATTTTCGTTTTACCACGCTTTTTGAAACAAAAAGTACTTCCTTTTTCTTGATTACTGTAATGGAACCGGTGGTGAACGACGGCGCCGCCGAACAGATTATCCTCCGATGGGATGCCACGGCCTCGGAAGACGCCAGGGTCCGTATGATCTTCGACGGGGATCGGCAAGAGATTGAGCGTTACTTGCAGGCCGTCGATCAAATTCAACGATCCATGGACTCAACTACACTGTCGGATGATGACCAGCAGTCAACAAAAGTCAACAATGCAATCCAGATCGCCATGGCTCGTCTCGAGGATGAGTTTCGTAATATACTCATCACCAACTCTACTCCGATCGAGACCGAATCTGTCACCGAGTCGATCTCTTCAACTCGCTTGACTACCAGAACCAATAGCTCCCGCAGTGAGTCGCCGGAAAACGATGATTGCAGCAACAGAGGGGAAGACGACGCTGTTTCCAGAGATGGCTCTTCTTCCTTTCCGGAACGCAGTGCGACATTTGAGAGCTGCAGATCTATGACCAGCATTCGCGAGCAAGATCTCATACCATCGGAAAGCATTGCTGATCTCCGATGCATCGCCGAGCGTATGTTCACCGCCGGTTACTCTAGAGAGTGCGTGCAGGTATATGGAAGCGTACGGAAGTCCGTGGTGGATGGAAGCTTCAAGAAGCTCGGTGTTGAGAAACTGAGCATCGGCGATATCCAGAGGCTGGAATGGGATGCGTTGAACACCAAAATCGGAAGGTGGATACGCGCTGCCAAAATCTGTGTTAGAGTCTTGTTCGCAAGCGAGAAGAAACTCTGCAAACAGATCTTCGAGGATCTCGGAACAGCGGCGGATGATGCTTGTTTCATGGAAACAGTTAAAGGTCCGGCGATTCAGCTTTTTAACTTCGTGGAAGCCATTAGTATTAGCCGTAGGTCGCCGGAGAAGCTGTTCAAGATCTTGGATTTACACGATTCCTTATTGGATTTATTACCTGACATTGACGACGTTTTTGATTCTAAACCAGCCGAATCAATCAAAACTCAGGCGACGGAGATACTCTCCAGATTAGCGGAGGCTGCTAGAGGCATGCTATCGGAGTTTGAAGGTGCAGTTCTTCGAGAACCTTCTCGTGTTCCTGTCCCCGGTGGAACCATTCATCCATTAACGAGGTATGTAATGAACTACATAAGCTTGATTTCAGATTACAAGCAAACCCTAGCAGAATTAATCGTCTCCAAACCTACAACCGGATCTAGATACTCTGATGATTCCACTACTCCGGACATGGATTTCACCGACCACGAAGGTCAATCACCATTAGCCCTCCACTTAATCTGGATAATTGCGATACTGCAATTCAACCTGGAAGGAAAATCCAAACACTACAAAGACAATTCCCTAGCTCATTTGTTCATCATGAACAACGTCCACTATATCGTTCAAAAGATCAAAGGTTCATCGGAGTTGAGAGAGATGATCGGAGATCAGTACCTGAGAACTCTTACCAGGATCTTCAGACAGGCAGCTACAAACCACCAACGAGCAACCTGGGTGGGAGTACTGCGGTGTTTGAGAGACGAAGGATTACACACCACCAAAACTTTCTCATCTGCTGGGGTTTCAAAGAGCTCTCTGAGAGAACGATTCAAATCGTTCAATGCCATATTCGATGAAGTTCACAGGACACAATCGTTATGGCTGGTACCCGATGAACAGCTTCGTGAAGAGCTCAGAATTTCCATATTGGAAACATTAATTCCGGCTTACCGGTCGTTTCTTGGGAGATTCAGGAATCATATTGAGAGTGGGAGGCACCCTGAGAATTACATCAAGTACTCTGTTGAAGATCTTGAGACTGCTGTGTTGGATTTGTTTGAAGGATATGCAGCTTCACAACACTCGAGGAGAAGATCACAGTAAAAGGGAGTGTCGGATATTGTAGGATATCATTCTTTGATTATTTTTTGAGTAAAAGAAAGATGAAGCCTCATAATCTGTTAGCACGTTGTATGTTATTTCATCACTTTGTTTCACTTTTCTTGTTAATTATTAACATGAATACTCATATTTAATAAAACTTGCATAACTGCTTTAGTATGCCTTTTTTTATGTTTTTGTTTAGTATTTATATGTATGTGGTGTTGTAAATACATGAATATGCGTCTTTGAAAGTTGGATTTTATAAACTAGAAAAAGGAGTAAAGGAAAATGACATGCAATACCAAACCCAAATGTAAAAGACTTCTCAGTCTTGTTTGTTGTTTTGCGCCAAATTTTATTTCAACAACCCCTTTCATTAGTGATTTTAACGTCACTTAAAAAAATCGTGTTAAAGTAGATTTATACTATGACGTATGATTTATGTGGTGCCGTCTGTGTAACATCGTCAGAACCTAGACGTTTTTGTTATTTTTAATGATTTTTTTGTAAATAAAATAAAATAGATATAAGTAAATAATAAAAAGTTATAAGTATAACCAACAAAAAGATAATAAATAAAATATATTATAAGTATGATGATATCATAGATAAATTAGAAGTTTCCTAGAGTAAAATTGAGAAGAATATGATTAAGAACCAAAGTTTCTAAATCACGAAAGTTAGGCCTTGTTGACTAAATAGGACTTGAATGTTAACAAAATGGTGGAGAATGGTCATTTATAAAATTTCTTAGTTGCTAGTAACATATTTAGTCATATGGTGGCCAATGTGCAAAAACTAGAAACTTGAGGGGCTTAATGTTCAACAAAACAAGTATATAAGCAAGTTGTTTTCTTTCATCTCTTGTTCATGACGTTTCAACCATAAGAAAGCTTCATCATGACGATTTCACCTCCGCACATGGTGATTTAAAGCTCTTATTAGAAGTCATTAAAGCTTAGGTTAATGAGAATAGAACAAATCAATAGGAGAGAGAGAGAGAGAGAGAGAGAGAGAGAGAGAGAGAGAGAGAGAGAGAGAGAGAGAGAGGATCATAAATATCTATTGGGAGGGTGAAGTGGATGTTGGAGTTAATTGGGTGGCATAAATAAACGAGGTTTGGTGGAGATGGATCCAAGTTGTTCTCTATGTTCTCGAGTTCACGATGAGAGAAGTAGTGGAGAATGGTCATTTATGAAATTTCTTATGTTGCTAGTAACATATTTAGTCATATGGTGGCTAATGTGCAAAAACTAGAAACTTGAGGGGCTTAATGTGTAACAAAACAAGTATATAAGCTAGTTGTTTTCCTTCATCTCTTATTCATGATGTTTCAACCATAAAAAGGCTTCGTGATCATTCATCCTCCATTACTCGCCTAAACTAAGAAACCTTAACCCCAACCTTCTTTGCATGTCGTGAGCTCATTTTGGTACTTTTGTGATCTTTAAAGGGAGAATAAGGAAGTTTAGTGCAAGAATCAGCAAGCAATCCGCCTCCACCCCTTGTGTTTACTCTCTAGATCTTTGGTGGGCTTCATAGTTCCATTCTTGTTAGTGTTATCTCATAGATCTAGATGTTTTGGGCACATTTTGGACTCTTGTTTGTGTTTGGTAGGTTAGAAGAGCTAAAGTTATCAACTTTATGACTCATCTATGTCCCTTGGGTATTATATCTTTCAGATATAGAACCTTGTGGTAATTTGTGAATTATACTTGGGTTTTAGGTCATATTTCTCCATATTTGACCTAACTTGGGAAAGGACATGCATGTCCATAAAGTTTGGATTTTTATGGACCTTTAGGGGTCCTAGAAGCATTCTAGAGAAGATAGGTTAAGGGCTTAGTGGATTAAGGGTTGAATGGATTAAGAACGTCATTTCAGTGTCGCCATGGCATGGCGGGTAGCTACCACGGTGTATGGACTGAAGGAAAGCCACGATTATTTTGTCTGTTAGCTACCACGACATGGCCATTGGGGGTTACAACGTGGAGATTGGCTGAGGCCATATTGACTGTTTGATTTGGATTTTAATCGGGTTTAGACCTGTCGGCCACGACGTGGAGGTCGATTGTTATGACTTTGACTTTGACCTTGTTGACTTTTGACCAAATTGCTTTATTTAGAAAGTGGACTAGGGGTTCACCTTGTGTGGTTGATTAGGTTGTGTTTAGAACGTGTACTTCTGTTGTGAGAGACGATGTTGATTTCGTCTGTGAGGTGAGTCTCTTTAATGTATTCGTAGGTCGAAGGCATTAATGTCGGCCCACTGGATTATGTTTATTGTATGCTAGCTAGACATGTCAATGGGGCGGGTTTGGAGCGAATCGCCCTTGATCCAAACCCTTTAAAAAAATTAAAAACATGACCTGCCCTATTCAAATAACCCTCAGGGTTTTGAATAATTGAATCCATACCCGTATCCACCGAATCAACGAATACCAGACTTATTAACCCGACCCTTTTTCAATATTACAATTTCACAATGTTGATGTGTGCCACAAAGTAATATTTATCAAAAAAGATAAAATGTCTACTTAAACAATATACACATTACTTAATACTCAAAATTTAATACAAAGAGAAATTTCATCAAATGACCAAAGGGAAGGAGGTGTTTGAACATTTTGACCATGAAAATTTGAGTTTTGTAAAATGACCAAGGGATCCGCAGAGGGGGCTCTGTAGAAGCCTTTTACCTTCTGATGAATTGGAATAGTAACGAGGAATTGAGGTGGCAGCGGAAAAAGACAAAAAAATAAAGTTTGTTGCATACTTCATCAGATGGGGCTTTGGTAAAGGTTGTTGAGGCTCTACAGATCTATTCTTCATCAACATACCTCTTTGAGGAATTGTTCTTCGGCTAACCATGACAAAAATCGGGATTTCATTACTGTTTCTTATCAATTAACCTAGGAAACACCCTAAAAAGCATATAATTGATTCAATATAAATCAAATACCGAGGGTTTCATACAATTTCAAATAATAATTATTTTAGTGGTTAAAAGGGTGTTGTGGAGAAAAAGAACAAGTGGATGAACTTATGAATCAATTTATGTGATATTTTTTAATCTATTTTCCCTAGAAAAAGACGGAGTCCGAGGGTGTATTTTTTACAACAATTTTGACGGAATGGAATCTCGAATTCTAGTTATGTTAGAATGGAATCTCGAATTCTAAGTCAACTTAAACTGTGAATTCCCAAACACATCACATAATGATATGTCGTAATTTCACTTAACTATGATTTTGGCTATTTAATTACTTTTTTTTTCAACTTTTTCAATTGAATGGAATCTCATACTTTCATTTATCTATGATTATGTTGGAATGTACATCAAATCAATATATTAGAATAAGGTTATGTTTTTTGAATGGCCGGTTAGTGGTTAGAAGTTAGTATCTCACACACACACACACACTCATGGCCACTTAAAATGTAGCAAGGTTGTTAGAAAGTATCGTTTTTGGGTTCTGATTGAGTTTGTGTTTTGTTTGTATGTGTCTTGTTTAGGACCACTCATAATCATTAAATTTTGTAAGGGTATTTAATCATAGGATTTGATAATGTGTATTCTTTTGTCAGAGACATGAGCATTGCATATATTAGATGATGAAGATAATTGTGTTATCACAGAATGGTAGTCTTACATATTGTAATTCTCGTATGATGTTCGTCTCACAGAATGTCATTCTCAAAAGAATGATTGGAATCAAATCAACTTTGGACCATTGAAGAAAATCAAGTGCATTTGTTCAAGAATTGTATATTTAAGCATGCCATTTTTTAAACAAAATTGCAAAAATGGTCCATATGGTAGTCAAAATATGTGGTTTTGGTCCAAAAACATTTGGTGGTGCATCACTGGTCTAATTTTGGATACTTTGTGTAGTTTTGGTCCCTATTCCGTTTACTTTAACAACTTCGCCATTAACTTCTTTAAAATGATAGTTTTACCCTTTAGGATCATTTTTGCAACTGTCTTCTTACAAAACTACAAGAACCATTTGTGCATCTCTCCTTTTTAATTTTATTTAATTATTATACATTAATTCTTTTAATTAATTCTTGTTTTTTATTTTTAAATTTTTTTATTGGATTATTATATATTAAAAACTATTATTTTACTATATAACATTTATATAGGGATGTAAACGAACCAAAAAAACACGAATAAGGGCTTTGATGTGTCGAAATGGTGTCGAACTCAGAGAACTGGATAGTTTAGATCAAATAATTCAAGAGTTAATTAAAGTTATAACAGTAAAGTAAAAAAAGATTGTTCTTATTTAAACTAAATTAAACTAGATTTAACGGTCAGTTAATCACATAGAACTAAAGAGCTAAACGAAAACAATAGATAAGAAGTACTTCCACTAGAATACGAATCCCCCAAGTTTATATGTTTGATTTATTAGAAGTGCAATGGATTAATGAGTTGATTACCGAATTGTAATATGACTAGTTATCCTAGTCAGATTTCCTAGTACTAATAATTAATGAACAACTAACTCAATAGTCATGCAATTAGTGAACACATAATTAATTAAACATATTCAAGTTATGAAGGATATAATCTAGTGATTTCTTGTCAATGGTCATCACAATCAATCGAAGCATAACATGGATATCTAACTCTCTAACACAGTCAAAGTCACCGATTAATATTACCTAACCCTAGGATATGGTCAATCTCTAGTTCTAACAGTCTAATGGTCATAAACTAATTAAGATTCAAGTTAATGTAATTAGATCGATCCTCTCAACTAAACATCACTCAACAATAGGCAATAAAAATCATAACTTTAACATGAAAGGTAAGGTGATCAATTGAACACAAGTATTAACCAAATTCACATAATACAAATAACAAAATCAAAATATATCAACGAAGGTTCATCAAGATCTAATGAAAGTAAAGGTTTTTACACCATATTTAGTAAACTAAAGCAGAAAAACATCACCAAAAGATTGCAAGACACGATCATCAAGCAAACTCGAACTGAAATCTCGATACAATAGCACTTGACTCTAAAAATCCATGCCCCAATTGAATTTCTATCTTCAAAATTGACCCCTAGATTGTTTATGGACTTCAAAACGAAGTAAAACTTGTCTCCACAGGTTGCCAAAGCCCAAATAATCTTCTATCAAAAACATCTATTTTGGGGATTTTAATTATAATAATTATTATTATATTTTAATAATCTATCCATATCTTATGGGTGTTATAGTGGTGTTGTCTAAAATATGTTATCTTTCAAATATTTAAAATAAATTAGGATATGTGAGGCGGGTGGGATTTTTTTGGGTTTTTTATTTAAAATAATAAAGAAAACAGATAAAAACAATTAAAAAAATAATTAAAAAATTAGTAATGCAATAAAATAATACTTTTTAATATATAAATATTATATATTTAATATAATATTTATTAGAATATTATAATTCAATAAAAAATAATTAGTTCAATAAAAACGGAATTAAAAATAATTGACTATAAGAAATTAATAATCTAATAAAGTAATATTTTATAATACATAATCATCAAATAAAAAAGAACTAATCCAATAAAATAATTAAAGGAAAAAGAATTAATTAGAATAAATTAATAATCGTTCTAAAAATATTTATTAATGTATAAATATTATATATTAAAAATAATATTTTATCAATATATAATAAGTCAGTAAAAAATAATCAATCTATTAAAAACAAATTAAAAAATATAATTAACAGAAATTAATAAGCCAATAAAACTATATTTATTAATATATAATTATTATAAATTAAAAATAGTATTTATTAATATCTAATAATCCAATTAAAAAATTAATCCTATATAAAAAATAGATTAAAAAATAATTAGTTAAAACAATTAATGTATAATAATTAAATAAAACTAAAAATAAGAGATGCAAAAATGGTCCTTGTAGTTTGGTAAAAATACATAGTTATATAAATAGTCTATGAGAGTAAAATTGTCATTTTAAAAAAGTTAACAGTTAAACTGTTAAAGTTAACAATATAGGGACAAAAACTGCATAAGGTATCCAAAATTGGACCAGTGATGCACCATCAAACGATTTTGGACCAAAATCATTTACTTTTGACAACCATAGAGACCGTTTTTTTCCATTTTGTCATTTTTTTAAGAATTTATTTCATTTTTTATGACATTCTGTTAGAATATGATAATTGTATTAAAATGTATAAGACTATTATTCTGTAAGAATATGTATATATCTACATTCAGATGTCCATGAATATACAAAGATCGTGTTATTTTTCAACTAATGTTTCAAGAAATTAATTTAATTAAAATATGTATTCTGTCAAAAATATATATCATGACATTTTTATATAATATCATTCTAACATAATGTCATTTTGACAAAATAAAATTGGATATAATTAAAAAATTATGTTAGAATTAAAATTGAATTAGCTAAAAAATTCAGAATTTTTAAATCAAGAGAATTAATTATCCCAAAAAATATGAAGTTTTTTTTTAAATAAATTTATCTTAATAACTAAAATACTTTTATAGTGAAATTAGATGATGTTTTCTATTATATTTAATTTAATAATATTTATTAATCACTTTCTTAAAATAACTAAAAATCAATCTTATATCCACACAATAGTTAGTTAGAATATAATAATCTAACCCTATTAATTAGTTAAAAGGATGTTGCTTGTATTGATAAGAAGTTCAAAACAAAGTTATATGATCTTAACCATAGAACGAACATCATAACTGTTAGATCAAAACATCAATTAAGATTTATAACAATTACTTGATGGTTACATACTGTTATAAAAGTCATGCCACCTAATGTATCAGATGAACTTTAGGGAGTGTTTGGGATTCCTTTTCAAAGGGAAAATTCTTTTTGTAGAAAACCTTTTTCCAAAAGACGTTTAAAAAGTGTTTGGTATTTCTTTTGCTTTTCCAACCTTAAGAGTTCAAAAAGATACAAAAAGTCACGGATGTATAACTTTTGCAAATACTAGTTTTTATGCTTTAGTAAAAGTTGGTTTTAAAAGTCATTTTCCACTTACCAAACAATTTTTGGACTTTTCTAACTCGCTGAAAAAGTTAAATTTTCAAAAAGTTGATTTAAAAAGGAAAAAAAAACACCCCTAAAACTGAATTAGGTTGTTAGATCCTATAATTTGGTTTTATGTTAGAATTCATCCTAATATCAATAAATAATTATATTATGTTTGGATATTTACCTTAAAGTTATATTTTGTTATTTAATATGAAATTGAGACCTTGTATTTGTTTTAATACTATACTATTTTGGAATAGAATTACAAGTCTCTTTTATGTTAGAATGTTAGAGAACATGGCATAATGACTTTAAATCTTATATGACTTATAAAATAGATAACAAAAATGTTGTTTTGTAGTATGTTTAAACAAATTAATATTTTTAAGTTAATAATAAAAATATAAAAAATTATGATGAAATCATAATTAATTGAAAAATAAATTATAAAAAAATACGTACATATTAATAATTATTTAATTAATCTACTTTAATAAATGAAGATTTTTTTTGCCACTTGTCACATTTTTATTCAATTTGTCAAGTGTTATTTTGTGGTTATTTTGAATTAATTTATATTCCACATGTCATTTTATGGTTTTTCTATTTTATTAAATTCAACATAGTATTTAAATACAATAATAAATGCATATTAATTTTTTTAATGAACTTTTTTTAATTTTCAAAATTACTAAATTAAAGCTTCATTATTCTATATTTTTCTCATTTTTCTTATAAATTCAAACTGTCAAATGTTTAGAATTTTATATTTATTTTTTTCTTTTAAATAAACCTATATAATACATGGATCTCATATCTAGTAATAAATTATATAATAACTTAGTAATATACTAATTTAAAAGCCCTTGTGAGCAATAGTTTATATTTCCTTTGTTCCTATTGATAGATATTTTTTTAAATACGTCTGATTCCACCGCCATTATAACCAATAAAACGGGGATTAATGTGCATCTCCACCACTTCATTCCTAGAAAAACCACCGCCCACTGCTCATATGCACAACCTCTTCATACCAATACCCAGTTTATCTCAATGTGTCGCCTCCTTTCCCACTATCTATCTTCTCCATTGTTCCTCACATATCTCGATGGTCAGTTTTTCTATCGATTCATTCTCATCGTCACTGTCTACTTCTTGCTTTCTCCGTTGTTACACAAAAAAGCAGTCGGCTTCAGAGAGTAAACATCCCATAATCTGTTCTCCCGGTAAATCACCGCACACCCTCATAAACTTGTTGTTGTTTGTCTTAGTTCTCCATTCGTTCCTCGATCCACAGCTGCAGTAAAAAAGGTATACTCTTCTTCTTCCCTGATTCTCTGTTTTCATGTAATGGTTACACTTTCATAAACACCATTTTTTGGTGATAGGGCTTGATTCGCCAACAATGGTGATTTCCCCACACTCACTCATGCCTTTAAATAGATTTTTATGTCTATGGTATCTATCACTTCAATCTTCAGCTTTCAGATTACATTATCTGAGCCCTAATTTCTTCCCTATTTTCGATTCTGGAATATGCAAACGTAATTGATGTGCACAAAAGTACACACTAATTTTAATATTTATAACCTAACAAACTTAGACTATCTATGCACTTATAGGCAGTGTACCTAGTCAGATTACAGTATAGCTTAGGTAAGTCGGGTGTCGATCACAGGGAACGGTGGATTAATTTAATATATTTGATTATAGGTTATAGATCACACGGAAATAATAAAGAAAATGGTTTAATAAATCTCAAACTAACAATTAACAACTCTCGATAAACTAACAGGAAAGCATATCTCTTCAGGTACTTTGGTTTAGATAAATTACACCTTAAAACATAGACAATTGCATACACAAATTCATTTATTCAATGTTCACCGATTCCTAAAATGATTAGATTCGCGTTCACTATAACTAATCCTTTAGCAAACAAGTCAATTTAAACAGTGATCAGTTGATTAAACTAACATGCTTCCTAGTGTTCAGTTCGTATCAAGCAAGACTTGTAAATATAATTAATCGAATTACTAATTCAATTTAACCTCTTGTTGATGGTCATCAAACAAGGCTCACACATTAACTTACTTATTCTCAAATTAATTCTGGTTTCACATTCGTTATTTCTAGTCTTATAATCTCGATGGTCATCAAAAATCATAAGAGACAAGCAAATCAAGCATATGTTCATACAACTTAATTCACTTAACAATTAACAGAAAATAATCATCATTAACACATGAGGATCTTTTAACAAGCTTGGCAAGATAAATTAAACACAAATAAACTATTCAATATAGCAATTAGTCTAATAATCAAAGCTTCATTCAATCATAAACGCAAAGTAAAAGGTTTTTACACCCAAATCAGAAACTAAATACAGAAAAGTACCACAATGGAATGCTAAACATGGTCACGTCAGCAATCCATATGATAACCGACATGTATCCGCTCTCCAATCCTTCCGATCTCCGCTCCCGTTAGCTTAACGGCCTTCCGGCCGCCTTCTAGACCCTCAAAACGGCTTAACAGAAGTTAATTGTCGACTAAATTAGGTTAGAAGTCGCCTCCAATTGATCTGTGGAATTATCTTTAAATATACGAACCGACTCGTCGAGTCAAGTGGTGACTCGTCGAGTCCCTCTCACATTCCCCGTATTGCGATAACTCTCTGGGATCCCCAGTCATTATCTTCTCGATTCTTCGATTGAACTCGCCGAGTAGACGATCTGACTCGCCGAGTCGATGCCTTTTTCAGTGTTTTTCTTCTTTATTCCATTCTCAATCTTCTAACTGTTTCTCCCGCTTCCTTTCGCTTCCGAGCTTCATCTTTGGACTGAAAAACATAATTTAACACTTTTAAGTACCTTTTGTCCATAATATGCGATAATTAAGTTAACAAATGAATACTTAATATGAACTAATTATGCACATATCAAAATACCCCACACTTGTCTTTTGCTTGCCCTCAAGCAAAACTGAATTTTAACACATTAGAATTATGTATAACAACTCCAATCTAACCCAGCCATTATGCCAAGACCGCAACGCATGCATTTGTGTCTAAAATTTTCCTAATAACCCCCCCATATTCCAAATACTCACAATCCTCATAAACATTCACCCACTCACCACGAACTATGCTCATTTTATGCAACCCTCCGAATCCATCCGCAGAAAACCTCTTTACCCTCAAGCTATTTTTAATTGAGCAACCCAAGCATACATATTCTAGAATTACAACTTTTCGATACCATTATGGAGCTCTTTTGAATTCTTCACTTTCTGGATAATTTGATCTTTGATATCTTTGAATTCACCACCTTTATTGTTTGATTTTCGGGTATCTTCAATTTTTTGAATTTCTTGGAATTTTGATCTTTTGATCTTCACTTTATTTGCTCCAAAATTCCTATAACTTTTCATGCAATTCTTTTTTTTTTTTTTCATGTATTTCTCAATATATATTTTTTTTCACTCAAATCCCTACATGCTTAAGCAGGGGCGCTCAATCTCAACCTTTATTGGCTAATGATAAAAATTTTCCTGGATACATTTCAGGTTTAGGCTGCTAAACATATTGCATCCCTCAGGCTGAGCAAGATTGTGTTTTTATCTCATGATTTCACTGAAATAAGGAAGCCACAAATGCACTAGAACGTGTATAGGTTCAACTAAACATTTGGGTTATCATGCAATTATCAACACAACTCTAACATGGAATCCTAATTTTTTTTTTTTTTTTACCAAAAATTTCTAAATAAATCCTAAGTAATACTTTTGGTATGCAAAATTTTAAAATTAACCTAAATTAAGACTCTAGATTTTCTATTATGTAACCAACCCCCTACCCTACACTTATTTGATGCAATGCCCTCATTGCATATTATGCCATAAAAATAAACTAAAGAGGGAATTGAAACAAACTCCTCTGGAATAGCAGTCGATAGGCTGATCACTCTCATTTAAGCTCCAACTTTAATCAACTTTAGACATGGTAACATCTCATCCATGCCTTGGGTGTCAAAACTCGTGTGGGTTGCTCCAAATACACGGAAATCAGTGTAAGATCTTCAAGAATGGATATGGAAGAATAAGTGAGCAAGTGGAACAAGTAGCAGCATCAAATCAGCAGTCCGTCGGTATAACATTTGAACGACTCGTCGAGTCTTATGGTGGACTCGTCGAGTACCAGCGCGCCTTCTCAGAATATGTAGAAATACAAGGCGACTCGTCGAGTCAGCTTAGTGCACTCGTCGAGTAGGCCACTGAACGAAAAAACTTGGTATTTTGCAACTGTTTTATCCTCTAAAAACGTCTCTAACTCTTCCCCATGTTTAGACTCAATTGCTCATACCCCTAAGGACCGGACTCGACACTTTGACGTTAAAGTTCCACCTCCTTGACTCTCTTTCTCACTTTGATTCCATGACTCTAAACCCATTTGAAGCTAGTACTCCTAATCCAATTCTGAAAGCATCTGAAGGGTAAAAGTTTTGCAAAGATCTAAAACATCAAGAGCATCAACATGGAAAACAAAATTTAAACAAACTAAAAATAAAAATAAAAACTCACTAAAATAAATAAAAAAAAACAAAATAACTAAAAAGGATATCACGATCACTCGACTTCGTCGAAATTAAGTTACAATTGTTGATTAAATCCCTTGCATGCAAGAGGTGGTTTGTGAAAACAAAAACTTTCGGGACCTGTCAGACTATTTCCTTTGTTTTCTTTGCAACATTAACTAAAAGTAGAACAAGAAGTGACCAAACTAGTCAAGAACAGCAAGAGCTCGGTCTTCCACTTAACCACCACGACACGCCTTGCTATACTACGCCTCATAGATCGAGTTGGACAAATCAACAAAGTAGTAGACTAAACAAGTCAAGAATTCCCTAATCGCTTGCAATCTCGAAACCCATGCAAAAAGTAAAACCAAACAATGTGTATGATCACGAATTCCTGCACATAGCAACAAAAACCTTCCCAACAAGTGACATAATATCATCGAAAATAAAATAAAAATAAAAAATAAAAAAACTAACTAAACACAAATAACGAATAATCAAATAAACTAAATTAATTGAAAGCCGTTCCCCGGCAACGGCGCCAAAAACTTGATGTGCACAAAAGTACCCACTAATTTTAATATTTATAACCTAACAAACTTAGACTATCTATGCACTTATAGGCAGTGTACCTAGTCAGATTACAGTATAGCTTAGGTAAGTCGGGTGTCGATCACAGGGAACGGTGGATTAATTTAATATATTTGATTATAGGTTATAGATCACACGGAAATAATAAAGAAAATGGTTTAATAAATCTCAAACTAACAATTAACAACTCTCGATAAACTAACAGGAAAGCATATCTCTTCAGGTACTTTGGTTTAGATAAATTACACCTTAAAACATAGACAATTGCATACACAAATTCATTTATTCAATGTTCACCGATTCCTAAAATGATTAGATTCGCGTTCACTATAACTAATCCTTTAGCAAACAAGTCAATTTAAACAGTGATCAGTTGATTAAACTAACATGCTTCCTAGTGTTCAGTTCGTATCAAGCAAGACTTGTAAATATAATTAATCGAATTACTAATTCAATTTAACCTCTTGTTGATGGTCATCAAACAAGGCTCACACATTAACTTACTTATTCTCAAATTAATTCTGGTTTCACATTCGTTATTTCTAGTCTTATAATCTCGATGGTCATCAAAAATCATAAGAGACAAGCAAATCAAGCATATGTTCATACAACTTAATTCACTTAACAATTAACAGAAAATAATCATCATTAACACATGAGGATCTTTTAACAAGCTTGGCAAGATAAATTAAACACAAATAAACTATTCAATATAGCAATTAGTCTAATAATCAAAGCTTCATTCAATCATAAACGCAAAGTAAAAGGTTTTTACACCCAAATCAGAAACTAAATACAGAAAAGTACCACAATGGAATGCTAAACATGGTCACGTCAGCAATCCATATGATAACCGACATGTATCCGCTCTCCAATCCTTCCGATCTCCGCTCCCGTTAGCTTAACGGCCTTCCGGCCGCCTTCTAGACCCTCAAAACGGCTTAACAGAAGTTAATTGTCGACTAAATTAGGTTAGAAGTCGCCTCCAATTGATCTGTGGAATTATCTTTAAATATACGAACCGACTCGTCGAGTCAAGTGGTGACTCGTCGAGTCCCTCTCACATTCCCCGTATTGCGATAACTCTCTGGGATCCCCAGTCATTATCTTCTCGATTCTTCGATTGAACTCGCCGAGTAGACGATCTGACTCGCCGAGTCGATGCCTTTTTCAGTGTTTTTCTTCTTTATTCCATTCTCAATCTTCTAACTGTTTCTCCCGCTTCCTTTCGCTTCCGAGCTTCATCTTTGGACTGAAAAACATAATTTAACACTTTTAAGTACCTTTTGTCCATAATATGCGATAATTAAGTTAACAAATGAATACTTAATATGAACTAATTATGCACATATCAAAATACCCCACACTTGTCTTTTGCTTGCCCTCAAGCAAAACTGAATTTTAACACATTAGAATTATGTATAACAACTCCAATCTAACCCAGCCATTATGCCAAGACCGCAACGCATGCATTTGTGTCTAAAATTTTCCTAATAACCCCCCCATATTCCAAATACTCACAATCCTCATAAACATTCACCCACTCACCACGAACTATGCTCATTTTATGCAACCCTCCGAATCCATCCGCAGAAAACCTCTTTACCCTCAAGCTATTTTTAATTGAGCAACCCAAGCATACATATTCTAGAATTACAACTTTTCGATACCATTATGGAGCTCTTTTGAATTCTTCACTTTCTGGATAATTTGATCTTTGATATCTTTGAATTCACCACCTTTATTGTTTGATTTTCGGGTATCTTCAATTTTTTGAATTTCTTGGAATTTTGATCTTTTGATCTTCACTTTATTTGCTCCAAAATTCCTATAACTTTTCATGCAATTCTTTTTTTTTTTTTTTTCATGTATTTCTCAATATATATTTTTTTTCACTCAAATCCCTACATGCTTAAGCAGGGGCGCTCAATCTCAACCTTTATTGGCTAATGATAAAAATTTTCCTGGATACATTTCAGGTTTAGGCTGCTAAACATATTGCATCCCTCAGGCTGAGCAAGATTGTGTTTTTATCTCATGATTTCACTGAAATAAGGAAGCCACAAATGCACTAGAACGTGTATAGGTTCAACTAAACATTTGGGTTATCATGCAATTATCAACACAACTCTAACATGGAATCCTAATTTTTTTTTTTTTTTTACCAAAAATTTCTAAATAAATCCTAAGTAATACTTTTGGTATGCAAAATTTTAAAATTAACCTAAATTAAGACTCTAGATTTTCTATTATGTAACCAACCCCCTACCCTACACTTATTTGATGCAATGCCCTCATTGCATATTATGCCATAAAAATAAACTAAAGAGGGAATTGAAACAAACTCCTCTGGAATAGCAGTCGATAGGCTGATCACTCTCATTTAAGCTCCAACTTTAATCAACTTTAGACATGGTAACATCTCATCCATGCCTTGGGTGTCAAAACTCGTGTGGGTTGCTCCAAATACACGGAAATCAGTGTAAGATCTTCAAGAATGGATATGGAAGAATAAGTGAGCAAGTGGAACAAGTAGCAGCATCAAATCAGCAGTCCGTCGGTATAACATTTGAACGACTCGTCGAGTCTTATGGTGGACTCGTCGAGTACCAGCGCGCCTTCTCAGAATATGTAGAAATACAAGGCGACTCGTCGAGTCAGCTTAGTGCACTCGTCGAGTAGGCCACTGAACGAAAAAACTTGGTATTTTGCAACTGTTTTATCCTCTAAAAACGTCTCTAACTCTTCCCCATGTTTAGACTCAATTGCTCATACCCCTAAGGACCGGACTCGACACTTTGACGTTAAAGTTCCACCTCCTTGACTCTCTTTCTCACTTTGATTCCATGACTCTAAACCCATTTGAAGCTAGTACTCCTAATCCAATTCTGAAAGCATCTGAAGGGTAAAAGTTTTGCAAAGATCTAAAACATCAAGAGCATCAACATGGAAAACAAAATTTAAACAAACTAAAAATAAAAATAAAAACTCACTAAAATAAATAAAAAAAAACAAAATAACTAAAAAGGATATCACGATCACTCGACTTCGTCGAAATTAAGTTACAATTGTTGATTAAATCCCTTGCATGCAAGAGGTGGTTTGTGAAAACAAAAACTTTCGGGACCTGTCAGACTATTTCCTTTGTTTTCTTTGCAACATTAACTAAAAGTAGAACAAGAAGTGACCAAACTAGTCAAGAACAGCAAGAGCTCGGTCTTCCACTTAACCACCACGACACGCCTTGCTATACTACGCCTCATAGATCGAGTTGGACAAATCAACAAAGTAGTAGACTAAACAAGTCAAGAATTCCCTAATCGCTTGCAATCTCGAAACCCATGCAAAAAGTAAAACCAAACAATGTGTATGATCACGAATTCCTGCACATAGCAACAAAAACCTTCCCAACAAGTGACATAATATCATCGAAAATAAAATAAAAATAAAAAATAAAAAAACTAACTAAACACAAATAACGAATAATCAAATAAACTAAATTAATTGAAAGCCGTTCCCCGGCAACGGCGCCAAAAACTTGATGTGCACAAAAGTACCCACTAATTTTAATATTTATAACCTAACAAACTTAGACTATCTATGCACTTATAGGCAGTGTACCTAGTCAGATTACAGTATAGCTTAGGTAAGTCGGGTGTCGATCACAGGGAACGGTGGATTAATTTAATATATTTGATTATAGGTTATAGATCACACGGAAATAATAAAGAAAATGGTTTAATAAATCTCAAACTAACAATTAACAACTCTCGATAAACTAACAGGAAAGCATATCTCTTCAGGTACTTTGGTTTAGATAAATTACACCTTAAAACATAGACAATTGCATACACAAATTCATTTATTCAATGTTCACCGATTCCTAAAATGATTAGATTCGCGTTCACTATAACTAATCCTTTAGCAAACAAGTCAATTTAAACAGTGATCAGTTGATTAAACTAACATGCTTCCTAGTGTTCAGTTCGTATCAAGCAAGACTTGTAAATATAATTAATCGAATTACTAATTCAATTTAACCTCTTGTTGATGGTCATCAAACAAGGCTCACACATTAACTTACTTATTCTCAAATTAATTCTGGTTTCACATTCGTTATTTCTAGTCTTATAATCTCGATGGTCATCAAAAATCATAAGAGACAAGCAAATCAAGCATATGTTCATACAACTTAATTCACTTAACAATTAACAGAAAATAATCATCATTAACATATGAGGATCTTTTAACAAGCTTGGCAAGATAAATTAAACACAAATAAACTATTCAATATAGCAATTAGTCTAATAATCAAAGCTTCATTCAATCATAAACGCAAAGTAAAAGGTTTTTACACCCAAATCAGAAACTAAATACAGAAAAGTACCACAATGGAATGCTAAACATGGTCACGTCAGCAATCCATATGATAACCGACATGTATCCGCTCTCCAATCCTTCCGATCTCCGCTCCCGTTAGCTTAACGGCCTTCCGGCCGCCTTCTAGACCCTCAAAACGGCTTAACAGAAGTTAATTGTCGACTAAATTAGGTTAGAAGTCGCCTCCAATTGATCTGTGGAATTATCTTTAAATATACGAACTGACTCGTCGAGTCAAGTGGTGACTCGTCGAGTCCCTCTCACATTCCCCGTATTGCGATAACTCTCTGGGATCCCCAGTCATTATCTTCTCGATTCTTCGATTGAACTCGCCGAGTAGACGATCTGACTCGCCGAGTCGATGCCTTTTTCAGTGTTTTTCTTCTTTATTCCATTCTCAATCTTCTAACTGTTTCTCCCGCTTCCTTTCGCTTCCGAGCTTCATCTTTGGACTGAAAAACATAATTTAACACTTTTAAGTACCTTTTGTCCATAATATGCGATAATTAAGTTAACAAATGAATACTTAATATGAACTAATTATGCACATATCAGTAATTTCTAAAATATTACTAATCTAAAAAGCTATGGATTTGGAGTTGGAAAATATCGGAAGAGAGAAAAAAGAGGTGATTCATTGCCTCATGTACTCTTTCGTTCAGGTAACTCCGTTTTTTCATCGACTGTGTCTTTCGTTTGAGATATGAATTTGTTTTGGGAAATTTCCATCTTCCATTTTCCCCTAATAGGATTCTCCCCACTGCCTCTCTATATCTCCATCGGCGTGGAATCGACTTCATTTCCTCCTTGCTTTCTACTTCGGTGCAACAACGCAACGAGGACACAGGTAATTTTTGATTTTACAAATTAGGGGCCCAGTTCTTTTTTTTGGGTCGATTTGTTTCACTAAATCATTTCGATTTCATCTTCATCTGCTAATGTTTATTCAAGATCAAAACACCCCCAAATGACTTTTATTAATTTATACACTTAGGCTATGTTTGGCACACTAGCTGAAAAACTAGTTGTTAGCTGAAAAGCTAGTTGTTAAATAAAAAGCTAGCTGATAGCTAAAAAGCTAGCTGATAAAAAATAACATTTGGTAAAACTAGCTGAAATATTTAAAATTACATAAAAGGACATATAAGAATATGTGTTCGTATAATTAATTAAGGGCTGTATTTGGAAAATTTAAAAAAAACTCCTAAAAAACTAGTCTAAATAGATTTTCAAAAAGCTAGCTTATAAGCTGCTTTTCGGCTAACCAAACACGACAACATAAAAAAGCTCAAAAAATAAGCTAGCTTATCAGCTAGCTGTGGCGCGCCAAACATAGCCTTAGACATCATGGAAAATTGTATCGTGTGAAAAGAATTATATCTGTAGATATTATTAAGAATTTAAATATAATTTAAATTATTAAGCAAATCTTGACCATTTACTTGGAAGAATAGACAATAAAACGTGATTTGAAAATGAAACTGTAACACCCAAAGTTTTGAAGGCCAAGAAAGGAAAGAAAACCTTAATGTTAAGGGGGGAATCGGCGAGTCCAAGGAGGAACTCGGCGAGTCCGAGCGGGATCCAGGTCGAGGAGTAAGTGACCGACTCGGCGAGTCGGCCAAGGTGACTCGGCGAGTCTGGTCTGTGCGTGGAAAACCCTAAATTCGGGACTTGGAGCCTATATAAACGTCGTAATCTTCTTCCTAGGGTTCCTTACTGCCTCTTAAGCCCTGGATATCAAACCCTAGCCGCCATATCCTCTATTTAAGCCATTTATTGCCTTCAAGAGTGCATTAAGCTTGGAGAAAGAAGAAGAATCTTGAGAGTGCAAGAAGGGGGCTGTAGATCCGGGATTGGGAAGACATTTCTGAGCTTTTGGAGGTATAAACTAGTTCCTGGACCCTTTTTGCATCTAAATTTATGTGTGGTTGTTGGGGCTCTTTAGCCATAATGATATTATTTTGAGTTAGGAGCCGGATCTGGAGTTGTTACTTCAGATCCAAGTGTGTTATGGACTAGAGAAGCATAAAGTATCAGCCCTTGAGTCGATTTTGAAGCCCCTTGGCCTTAAACCCTAGTTTTGGTGCTTTTTGCCTAGATCTCCCTCTCTACACGTAAAGTTTGCAACTTTACGTGGGGGATAGGCTTGGGAAGGTAGATCTATAGTTTGGAGTCCATGCATGACTAGAAAGTCCTCTGCATGTAAGTAGATCCGAATGGACTCGGCGAGTCCTTTGAGTGGACTCGGCGAGTAGCATGAAGATAAGGAGGAACTCGACGAGTGGGATGAACAGCTCGTCGAGTCGGATGAAGATGGGCATGAACTCGGCGAGTTGGATGAACAACTCGGCGAGTTGGATGAAGATTGCCTCGTGCTCGGCGAGTCTGTTCTTAGACTCGGCGAGTCAGGTCGCGCAGTCCCAAACCCTTCGAGTTAAGACTCGAGTCAGCGAATCGAGCAAGGACTCAGTGAGTTGGACAGGACAGGATTCGGGGATCAGTAGACTCGGCGAGTCAGGGGCTGACTCGGCGAGTCAAGTCGTGATTGGAAGGACTTTGAGCATAGGGACTCGGCGAGTCAGTAAGTGGACTCGGCGAGTAGGGTTGACCTGGAAGGTTGACTTTGACCAGGACTTTGACTTTGGCAAGAGTTGACTTGGTTGACCTTTGAAGGTCAGTTAGACTAAGTGTTATGTTGATATTGGTAGCTCGGGGAGCTAGTGGAGCAGCAGTTCGGAGTCAGTGGTCAGGTAGCGGTCAAAGGGATTAGCAGCAACAGTTCAGCAGTATCAGGTGAGTTTCCCTTTGTATGAATGGGTCTACGGCCACAATGTCGGCCCATGTAGTTATGAGTAGAAGACCCGGGGTTAGCCCTAGGCACAGTATGCTAGTATGATACTCGGGACGAGGTCCAATGATAGAGGGCGAGTGCCCAAGGAATGGTTTATGTGATAGTTTATACTTGTTGTCTGTGTGATACTTGTATGTGCCTGGTAGGGAGGCGAGTGTGGGCGAGGTCCCGTATCTCACCAATAGCAGAGTGTGGATGGTGTTCCATATCTCAGTAGCAGCAGAGCAGGGGGGAGGCCCAAGTCAGGAAAGGAGTGAGTGTGGGCTGGGCCCGTATCTCACTACTAGTAGGAGCATGGACGGGGTTCCGTGACTCATCAGTAGCAGGTCAGGGGCGGGGCCCAGAGATAGGCGAGGCCTTAGGACAATATCCGTTAGTATGTGTTTAGCTTATGTGAGATGTTTATGTGCTATTACATGTTAGTGGGCGAGGCCCTGTGACAGGCGAGGCCTACGTGAAACAGATCTGTATCCGAGCGGGGCTCGAAGCCAGGCGGGGCCTGGAGCGGCGGGGCCGTTGTAGCGGGCGAGGCCCGAGGTAGGGGCGAGGCCCAGGATAGCGGGCGCGGCCCAGTATGTGCAGTATGTGGTTATGCATGGTATGTGGTAGGGTGGGGAACTCACTAAGCTTCGTGCTTACGGTTTTCAGTTTTGGTTTCAGGTACTTCCGGTAACGGATGATGGAGCTCGGGATGATCGCATGGCACACACCATAGCTTAGACAGCCTGGGAATGTTTACTCTGATAACGAATATGTATTTTGGAAACTAATACTTTGTTTATGTTTGAAAACGATGAGTTTGCTTAACGTAATGTTTTATTAAATGAAATTTTTAGTCTTGAATTTTGGGACGTTACAGAAATCATAACGACTCATTCTTCGGTTTAATTTTTTATGGTTTTTTTTTTTAAATTTCATTTACTAAATCTGAAAATATGAAATTTAGTTGTATCATTAACCTAAAACTTTTTAACTAAGACTAGAAGAACATGTCTGAGTTGGACCGGAGACGGATATAAAGGTAAAACTTTTGCATATTTTCTTATTGTTTTGAATGCTCATATATAAATATTACTGTTGATGTTTATTGTAGTTATAGTTGTTGATGGGATGTTATTAATGAAAGTTGGTACCATGACTAGTGATACAAGTTCTCGAATGGTAGAAAAGTCACTTAAATGAGATGATGAGAAAATAGAATGACGTTTGCATTATTGCATATGCCTTACAATCCAAGATCCCATGATGCTATTGAAAGTGATGACCTTCAATTTTTGGAATGACACAAAGGAGGAATGTTTCACACACTAGCAGGCATTGATCTCACTCAATTAATAGAATTTAGTTCATGTAGGATCAATAGTTGTAATTGGGCCAATGCCACTATTGGTCAATCCACAAAAATAGGGTATAATTAAATTTGAATTATTAATTTCACTTTTTCAATATTTTTCTATTAAAATGTAGTATTAATTTAGATCCCTATGTTTTGTTAGATATAATGTTGCACTTGCTAATTACACGATTGGTGAGTCATGTCTCATCCATTATGGAGTCTGCAATGCTAAAGATGTTAGTTAAGATCAATTTCACTTAACAAAATGTAATAATCTGCATTCGTTCCCAATAATATTGTCTTTCATTTTTCAATTTTCACATTTCATTTGTAATTTATTCTATTTTTTTTTCTTAATATTCAGGCTCTTAAGTTCATAGAATAATGTTGAGATTGGTGCAAATTCATGCATTGATAGAGGTAAGTGAGCTTATATTGTTTTCTTTTTACAAGTTAATACACTTTAAGCCTTGAGGTTTCTAATTATACAAAATGACAAATCTACCCTTTGTGCAGTTGGAGGGATGACAATATTTTGAAGAAAAAAAACGGTTTCCAATTTCTGTTTATGCCAACTTACAGTTTGATGAACAACATGATGAAATAAATACGATTTTCATAACCTTTTAAACCGTTTTATTGTTTTGTAGATCTCTCGAGATGGTGAAATAACCAAACCTCATCATTTTAAGCCTATCAGGTTTTTACGAGGTAGAGCTACTGACAGGTTCATTGTCCAAATGTATACATTGACTTTTCCAATATCTATTATAATCAATTTGTTTACGATTTTCCCCGATTAACTCTATCCTATCATTGCAAAATAATCGATACGGGAGAATATAGTTTCGATTTCTATTTTCCAAAGGTTCTCACCATGAAAAACTGAATTGCTTGGTTGCAGTGTTCATTTGGTTGAACTAAAATATATGACTGAACTTTTTGACATGAAAACTGGCAGTAATGATAAACCGTAACAAAATATGTCTGTAAAATAATATTCCTTTTTTATATTATGATTTCAAATTTTCAGAGTTTTTGAAAGTTGATTTTTGTTATATAAATAACTGATGTTGTAATTGATTTTAGTTATGATATTATCATCATAAGTTGTACTCAAGTGGACAAAAATGACAAGTGGTATAAGTTCCATAGGTCATATTTTAGATTTTTTTTTTCATGCTTGTCTTTCATATTTCCTTAAAGTACACACAAATACAGCAGCGTGCAATAACATTTCTTTTAAAATATACTAGCATTTTATCAATTTTTTTAAACGTAGCATTTCCACTTTTGAAAAATAAGATGGAACTCTCTTTGTGAATAAAAGATACATTGAGACACCATTTACTTCAAGATAGATAAGGGTGACTGAATTTGTGATGGTGGTAAGATGAGCATTTCTTAGTTGATCTGCTTATTATAGGTTGTGTTACTTTAAAAAAGATGCAAACTTTTGTTAAATATCTAAATTACGAAGACATTATTAGTTGAGATGATGATTTTGTTTGTAAATTGTAATTAATGATGTTTAACTTTTGTGAACAATAGGTCTTAATTTTCTCTCAAGGGGACTAAAATCTTGGATATAATGCGTTGCTACTTTGGTTTGAAGACTTTTGAAAAAATTGAAATGGAAGAAGTCAAAAAATTCAACACTACTTTTGGGATTAAAAGTCATCTCAAAGGTCCCCAAGATGTATAGAAAATGAATCTTGAACGTAAATGGAACATACAAATGTTGATTTAATAAATGTGGCTTCTTTCTGTATATGATTATAAACTGAACTTTTATAAACCTTTGTCCAAAATGTTCATTTATCAAATTTTAGCTTGATTGTGGTTCATTTAGGACAAGAAAGCAAACCATATTGGTTTCACATCAAAAAACTGGAAACTTAGCATTACAATCAAGGAAACTTAGCATTACAATCAAGAATTTTGACTGAATGTACCTCAATAATAAAAAATGTTCCTCATGATTTGAGAGGGTGACATTTACTAGGAAAGATGATAAAGCATTATTAAACAGCCGTTGCATATGATCATTGATCACCGATTAAATTTGTCCAATAAATGTTGTTAAAAGCAAAAGAAGTACGAAGCTTAACCATCATGTGAAACAACAGTCATATCATGGATTTATAACAAATTAAAACCTTTGGATTTAATAAAACTACATACATAATCATATTATCCCCTTCCAATACGTGCAAAGCATTCGCAAACAATCGCTAATTACAGTATGAACTTGGAATCATAATCATGAGACATTACAATTAAAAAGATGAAAATCCATGGCTCAAATCTTGAAGACCCATTTGTGCGATATTTTGTAATTCATAATCTGAAATGCCTGGTGTCGGGAGATTCATTTTCGGCCTTTTCTAACGGATTCCGAATTATTTAGTTTGTTTATAGCTGATGGAGCATCTTTCCTTTGTGCTATTTTTTTCCTTTCAATGTCCCGTTTTCTCAAACGCGCCTCTTTATCGACCCTTCTTTCCCCCTTCAATTTCCTCAATCGTGGTCGGGAATTTACTAGGTTGTTCACCAATCAACAAACTTTCACTAGCAACATCATAAAATCCAAGTGGCGGCCTTCTCTCGAATGGAATCTCAGCATTGTAGTCGATTCCATTCCTTTTCCCATTCCAATTCCGGTTATCGATTCCAGCTGCTTTCAATTCTCTCCTTTTTTGCAAAGAAGCAAAAAGTCTAGCTTCTGCAAGCTGCTTTTCCCGGGTCTTCCTTTTGGCCTTTTTCCCTTTGGTATTGGATACACGAGCCCGTGCTTCTAAAAGCATTTGTTTTTCATCTTCATCCATGTCAACTGGGTCGGGTCGCGCGGGTTTTGATTCTGGGTTTGGGTCGATCTCTCCGGGTTTTAATTTTCTTGGTTCATAGTTTTCATCTAGAAGTTTCTCGTAATGTTCGAGGCACTGTGATGGAGTGCGTCCCACAATAGGAGCGATTGTTCTCCATTGAGAGGGCATGAGCTTAGCAAGATGAAGCAGCTTCTCTTCTTCTTCTCTCGTCCATTCAATCTGTAAAGGTTACAAAAAAATAAAATAAAATAAACATTCAGGATTTGATCAAACGATTTTTCAGTTTTTGTAAGTGACCTAATTCTTGAGAGTAAATTGCATGCATACCTTTGTAATGGAGGGATGAAGCCACTCATACCAACGCGCTTTACACCGCGTAGCGGATTTATGAACGAGTAATGAAGAGATACGAGTCCATTGGTTGGTTCCATATTTCGAAAGAGCAGCCTTGAGGATCTCATCCTCTGTATTCGTCCAGCTGCCTTCCTTTACCATTATCTTCATCTTCCTCCTCTTTTTCTACGTTTTGATCAGTCCCAGATCTATAAAAAAAAAAAAAAATTACGTCACGAATTAAACAAAGAAAAAGCAATAAAGTCCTAATCAAAACGCTTATCATTATCACTCAGTCAAAGTATCGAAATCTTTGACTCTTTGAAAAATTACAACAATTGAACAAATCAACATTTAACGATTAATAAATCAACAGTTATTTCATTAAATTAAACAAAGAAACTTACTATCGGAATAAAATCGTGACTGTGATGTTGTAGTATTTCAGACTTGAGAGTCGCGATTGTTAGAAACCGATAATAGGAGAAAGGCGCTTTGAGCAACAGAATTTATAGATGATCAAATAACCGTTTGTGAGAAAATCAGAAAGAGAAACCGTATATTCTCCTAAATCTACTTGCCGAAAAAGCTTCCACACATACTTGCCGAGAAAACAATCGTTTTCCTAAATTAGTGAGGGGGGTTCAAAAAATCGGAAGTTTTGTAAAATATTTAGAATTCTACAGATATGAGATTCACAAATCCGGATTTTTAGCGACGGGTGTTGAAATAAAATTATACTTCAATTTTAATTTTTGAATTATAAGCTGAGTTTAGCTGATAAAATGATAATAGTAATTTTTTTTTTTATTTTTGGAACCGCAAAATAATAACTAGTTTTGTTAACATAAAATAATATTATGATTATTGATTAAAAACTGAAGTGAAAAAACAATATTAAAATAAATCGTAACATCATATTGAAGCAGGCAGCAACAAAGATTTTGTCCGTCATTTTTATCATATAATACTTTATAAAATTTATTTTATGAAATATGGATTTTCTTTTATATCAATGTAGAAATAGCTCACTTCATAGATGATTTGCCTTTTAGATTGGGTTAAGAAATAAAGAAATTATAAGAAAAAGTATATATATATATATATATATATATATATATATATATATATATATATATATATATATATATATATATATTTTTTCTTCCTATCTTATCATTTTATCACTTTCATGACAAGTATAATAAAAATTTATTAATTTTATTAAATATAACAAATGTCATAATTTTAAATATGTAAAAAAATGATAATAAAAAAAGTAAGAAGATATTTGATTTCTCCAATTATAATACACCCTTTAATATATACATTTCTTAAACAAGAAACAAATATATATCATCTATCAATTTTTTTTTCTTAAATGTAAGTTTTACAGAAAAATTATGTAACGTGAACCAGAAAAGGTTGATAATAGAAAATACGATTTTATTCACTTTTTTCTTTTTGGGTCAAAATTTGTTGTCATCATTCATGAGTAATCATGTTATAACTTTATAAGAGACTATTATATGTTAAAACACCTTTTGTATGGGCTAATAGAAACGAGTTTATCTTTTTGAAATCATTATTTGTTTGCAAACATTAAAGCCGGAATTGGTCTCAAAACATAAACATAGGTATAAATCCAAGTTTAAGTTGGAAGTGTTCGATTTAATATCAAGTATAAGATACCCAGTAGGGGTGAGCAAAAACCACACCGCAGCTAAAATTAACCGTAAAAACCGCATAAACCGCAACTAATAAACCGTAACCGCAATAAAAACCGATGGTGAAATTTTCTGTTTTTCAAAAACCGCAAATATGTGGAGCAGTGCGGTTATTAGTTTTCAAAAACCGCAAAAAAACCGCACAGTACCACATATATTATATACAATTTTTTATTAATTATTAATATATAAAATATTAAAAATGAGACAAGTTTCATGGATGAAAGATGGATAAAATATTAGAAGACAAAAGTGTTGGTTTTTTATTATGTTTAACTTTGAAAAATAGTTAAATTAGACAATTTTAAGATATTTATTATTAATTACTATTGATTTGACGTTTTTAATATATTAGTTATTTGTGATTTAAGTTAATTTTCTTATACCTTATGGTTTTTTTATTATTACAAGTAATATGTTTGAACTCTTAAAACCGTTTGAACTTTAAACTGTGGTTCAAAACCACACAAAATAACCGCACCAAATTCATGCGGTTAATAACCGCAACACAAAAAAAAAACAAAACCGCACCGCAAAAATAATCGCCTAACCGCACCACAAAAATAACCGTACCAAGCGGTTTTGAAAATGCATTAACCACATTTGCGGTTAGTGGTGAGGTTTTGGATAATAACCGCACCGAACCGCACCGCGCTCACCCCTAATACCCAGTATATATCATGGTCTTTTTTATATCTAAAAGCTAACGTAAATTTCAACTTTATCTGTGAGTATATGTCAGAATAGTAACTTTAAACATGAGAATATTGGCGTACATATATCTTGTATATCTTTTATTTTAGGATAGATATTATCCTTCCTGATTTCTAGGCCCGTTTAAGAGGTTGATGGTTATATATTGTTGTATATCGATTCTTTACGGTCACAAGATATTATCCAATTACAAAGGTTTTCATGGTATCAAAGCCATATACCTAGCAGCCGCATATAACCTTCATATCGTCCTTTGCCTTTGCTGATCTCTATGGCTGGCGACTCTTCATCCAGTGACGCATCAGCTATGACCAAACCTGTTACTCTTCATCTGCGATACATTCTTGGATGATGAAACAATTCCCATACCACATACGTATACCCAGTCGACCCCACCGTCTACCACTAATACTCCTACCTCATTAGACCCAACATCGCCCATATGCCCACAACCCTTAGATGATGACACAATACACACACATGATGATGAACCTGTCCCCATGAAACATCACACCATTCCCACACAACCAACTCCACCATCGATACAACCTCCACCACCCCTCCTCCCACGCATCCTATGCACACTTGATTACAATCAAGGATCACTAAACCTGCTACCCGCTTAAATCTCCATCTCACCACTTCTGAGCATATATCACCAATACCAACCTCTTACTTGAAAGCGTTATTAGATCCCAATTGGCAACATGCTATGAAATATGAATATAGTGTTTTGCCGAAAATTGATACATGGGATCCTAATTGGCAACATGCTATGAAAAATGAATATAGTGCTTTGCCGAAAACTGATACATGGGAGATTTTTCCAACACCCACCAACCACCCGGTTAATTGATGTATGTGGTTGTTTCTTCACAAATTCAAATCTGATGGGTCATTGGAGCACTACAAAGCGTGTTTGGTGGTTAACGAAAAATCACAGACGGTGGGCATAAATTGCATGGAGACTTTTAGCCCTGTAGTCAAACCGACTACTATATGAACCGTCCTTTCACTTGGCATATCTCGATGTTGCCTAATTCATCAACTTGATGTAAATAATGTGTTTCTTCACGGAGACATTCAGGAGATTGTTTATTTGCACCAACCACGTGGGTTTGTTCACTCTAAATACCCAGATTATGTGTGCAAATTGAAACACTCGTTATTTGGCTTGAAACAGGCTCCACGTGCATGGTAAAAATGTAACATCCCAAAAATCATAAGTATGTCAATGTGAAAATAGTTATCAGAGTAAAATCCCAAAAATCATAGAATACTAGACACGAGTGGATGTGCTGCGATCAAGTCGGACCCTTCCCCTTCGAACTGTAAGTACCTGAAATATAAACTTAAAACATAAGCACAAAATTTAGTGAGTTCCCTAAAATACCACATACCATTCATATAATGGGCCCCGCCCGACATTTGTCCGACACCGCCAGGTACATATCTGTCAGTAACATGAGATGGGCCCCGCTTGACACATTCATCAGGCTCCGCCTGACATCGAACCCCGCCTAATATACATACAAACACATACAATACATTTAAGAGTCACATAGACATCTAGCATCCTATAAACATAAATCAATGGGCCGTCATTGGTGCCTTCCACTTGCTAAACACTATGAGAAGACTCACCTCAATCTGATGATAAACAGTCATACACACAAGCTCCTGCTACGATGGCTCCTTAAAATGAACACATTCAAGCTAACCCTAATTACTATTTAGGGTAATAACCCACACCTAAAGGTCCAAATCACAATCCATCATAATAAGGGTAGAAGACCATTTACCCTTCTCATACTTGGCCCAACCGTTATGGCCTAAAACCCAATACGAACCAAGGCCCAAAAATGGCCCAAATGCCCTTCTGGTGAGTACCCCAAGTAAACCACCCTATTACGCCCAACGTACTAGACTAACATATAAGCAAATCGAGGCTAAACACGCTACGTTGAGCGTACCTAGAGGGTACGCCCAGAGTACTCTGCTGATGCTCAAAGGTCCATATTACACACTTATTGCCTAAAGTCTAATCGCCCAAATCATAGATCTAGCTCTTGAGGATGTCTTAACTAGGGATGAGAATTTGGCCCGAAAACCCGAACCGAATCGAACCGAATTAGGCCCGAATAAGCAATTCGATTCGGTTTTATGGTATCTATATTATGCTTATTCGGTTCAGGTTACCCAAATAAGAGCCAATTCGGTTCTAAATACCCGACCCAAATAAGCATTCCTCCTTCCCTTTCTCTGATCGATAGAAATCAAAATCACGACTCATACTTTTGTCCTCTTCGTTCATAACATAAAAAAACCTATGCTCGTTCTAATCGTTTCAAAATCAACCAATCTTCTTATCTATTTCCAAACTCAAAATCACTTCTATCAATCCTTCCTCTTGTTTCAAACTTTCAAAAATCGACCATTCCTATTGTCTTTAATGATTCACAAATTCTTACTTTGTCTAGTCATGGAACATTAGGCTCCAACTCAAAAAACTCAAGTAAGAAATTATTCTCATTATATCAATCTACGATGTAAATATTATTATTTCAATGTGTTATTGTGTTATGTTAGTCTTTGAATGTTTTATGTTGATGTATAAAAGTACATTGTTATTTTATTATTCGGGTTATAGAACCCTAATACGGGTTATTCGGTTTTTTTGGTCATATTAGGTCCTTAATCATTTTATACATGTTTTTCGGGTTATTCGGGTAATAATTGAACCGAACCGATTAATACTTGAGCCAAACCAAACCCGTATTGGTTAATCGGTTCGGTTTTTGATTCATGCAATAACCCTTATTCGGTTTTCGGGTTATTCGGGTTCGGGTCGGTTCGGTCCGGTTCCGGCCCGAATAACATCCCTACTCTTAACTGATAAAGTCGTCAACTTGATGCCTTTGCATGGGTCAAAGAAGTCCAAAATCAAACTCTAACTTCTTAATTTCACATTATGAACAACAATTCATGCATGATTGAATCAAAGCCATCAAGTGTCACACCCTCGCCCGAGGCCGCGGAACACGTCGAGCTGTGCGACTAAGTTTGTGGATCGTAGGTAAACTGAATATATAGCACACGTACAACAATAAACAAAATAGCATTTGTGTTCCATCTTGATGTTTAAATACAAGATTTTTACAAATAATAATAATACATGAATTGCCTTAATAGATAGGCATATAACACAACAACAAGTAAACTAGGTCAACTGTAATCCAATCCATCTTGAATGTGTGTGTGACATCCCTATTTTCACGGCCAGAAAAGAACGAGTTTGTTTATGCTTGTTTGAAAATCAGAGTAATATTTTTCATAAAAGTGTTGCGGAATTTGTTCCTAAAATAAAATATGATAAATATTTATCAAAGCATTTCCGTAGAAATGTATTTCATTAAAAAGACTCGGGATGTCATGTTCGATACATATCAAAAGCATAAACAGTACAATATAAGCCTTACTACATTATTTCATATCTACATGCCTATATCCGTAATCCTTCATCCAAAACATCACATCTACGCTCGAGCGCCACTACCTGAAATACATGAAACTAAGTGGGCCAAGCTTGAAAGTCTGGTGAGCACATAGGGTTTTCAAGTCACAATAAATAAGTTTATTAATTTCATCAACCAACAATAACCCGATTACCTGTTCCCGTCATCCTCACATTACGTCCCTAAAACACATATCATAAGGGACCTAGACTAAGGATCAACATTGGGATGGACACTAATGCTAAGGGGATTCCTCAGTAATAAATGTCCTTAAGGCAACCATGTGGGGGATGGAGTATACCGGTGAACACATCGTTCACAAACACCTACAGGTTGTGAGCCTACTAGCGTTCTACTGGACTATCTAGAAGAGTCTGTGGTCGTCATCCATACTCCGCTAGATGACATAATCAACAACAACATCGAGGCCTCTCATCATTTTATCACACGTCATCTACTACATCTACTCATGTTTTTCCCCAACATTTTTTTGTAGATATAAAATACATATATAGTTTAAATTCTTTAAAACATGTATAAAAATCATTCATCAGCATAGACAACAAGTATAAAGATAATATGCACACATAGCACGTAATTTATATAAAATACTTCATATCTATGTGTAAGATGAAAGTGACTACGCACTCACTTGAAAAGGTGGTGATTCCGAACTCAGACAGCGCTTCGCTTCTTAAAAATAATTCCCTTCGACGAAACTTAGTATTATTACCACTAGAGTTTAGTCTATTATTCGCTGAGACTAATTAATAGTCTAGCTATTATTACTATTATATAAGTGTTAAACAATACTTATATAACCCATAATAATAGCTCAAATACTTATTATAAGTTCCTAATAACGTTACTATAATTAAATAAAAGCTATATTAAAAATAGCGTAGGCGTAGCTCACTTACAGCGAGTTTTATAGAAAACCGGGCTTTGCTTAGAGCAGCGTTCCAGATCCCTTAGGTCAAACTGTAGTCAAAACCAGGTCAATGTCAACCGACTTGACTCAATTAGTACGTGGGGCGTACTCCTCGTGTATGTGGGGCGTAGCTCGCAGTTGTGTAACATTCCGTTAAAAATAAATAAATAAAATAAAATAAGTAAATAAACAAATAATAATGATAAATAAATAAGCCCTAAGACCCCGAGATGTATTTTATATTTTATTTTATTTTGGACCTAAACCCGTAATAATTTATCAGTGTTATCCATAAGGAGTTAAATGATATAATTTCCAGAACTTGGGGTCTATGTTGTAACATTAGGACTTGAGATGTAAAGAAATTCATGAAGCAAGGTCTGTTTGTTAATTTATGGACTTAAATTGAATAGATAGATGAGGTGTAACAGCTCAAATTTTTCAAACAAATTTTTCATTTTAAAAACATAATTGTTTCCATTTTAAACAAGGCATAAATAGATTAATTGTTCTGTCAAATACAATTATTCAAAATCCCAAGATCATAAAGACAATCTTCAGTGTGTATCGATCATGCCGGCGCCTTCCCACGGTCCTCGCTAGTACCTGAAATACATGCACAACAACTGTAAGCATAAATGCTTAGTGAGTTCCCCAACATACACTTACGCACATACGCCTTTCCAGGCCCTGACCTTCCGGTCCTCATAACATAATCGCCTTCCGGCCCATAACATATTGCCTTCCGGCCCACATATCATACATAAGCACACATAACAATTAACTTACCACATATTTCATACATATCACATAACATATCCGACCTTCCGGTCACACAGTCAAACCCTTCCTGGTACAGTATAGTGAGAAGACTCACCTCGTAAATGTTGAAAGCTAGCAACTCCTGAAATCACTCGTGCACAATCCGACGAGCTACAACCTTCCTATAACATCACATATCTCATTAACACTTATAACTGCTAAGGATGACTATCCCTAAGAAGTCAGACTTAGGTCAACTCTGGTCAACGGTCAATCGGTCAGCTCGACCGGACTCGGCGAGTACCATGGCGACTCGGCGAGTCTAGACGTCCTCCAACTTTCTGAGATTCCTTATCTACTCGTCGAGTACCCTCCTCAACCTGACGAGTTACCCTTGAAGGAATCGCGGGGCCACCCCGACTCCACTCGCCGAGTCTGAAGAACAACTCGGCGAGTCCCAGTAAATCTTCAAGCTACTCGCCGAGTCTGAAGAACAACTCGGCGAGTCCATGCCATGCAGACGAGCAACTGCTTCCTGAATTACGTGTGGTCCCGAGATATACAACCATGGGACTTTCTGGACTTCTAAACATCTCATTACTAGGGTATAAACGTTTGGGTAATAACATAATAACCCATCTAATCACTAAATGGGTTTCATAAACCCTAACTTCATAAACACAACAAACAACAGAAGGGAATCCGAAATATTACCTGGAATATGCCCTCTCTGTGTTTCCAAACCGCAGAACTCGAATCCTTTGCTGTTCCTTTAGCCAAAACCTTTCTCCTCTTTGCCCCACAACCTCTTCAAGCCCTAATATCCTCCAATCTTGCTCTAGATGCCCACAACCGTTTAGGGTCCCTTTCAATCGACTAAAAACGAACAATGACGGCACATAAGAGCATTATATACGATCCAAAACCGCACGGTTAGGGTTTCTGCTGAACAGCGTCGACTCGCCGAGTCCATATCTAGACTCGTCGAGTCCAGTCGCGGACCCGCGACTAGGTCTGCGATCCTACTCGGCGAGTCTAGGCTCCAACTCGCCGAGTCCCCTCTCAACTCACCCCAAAAACATAATTAACAATACCTGAGATTTCGGGCTGTTACAATTCTCCCCCACTTGGGTTAGACTTCGCCCTCGAAGTCTCATTCTGCAAATAGTTCCGGGTGCTGCTCCCGCATCTCACGTTCCGGCTCCCAAGTCATTTCTGATCCCCTACGGTGTTGCCATTGAACCAAAACCAGAGGTACTTCCTTGTTCCTCAGAACCTTGATCTTCCGATCCCTGATCGCCACAGGTCTCTCCGCGTAATTCAGGCTCGCATCCACCTGAATATCCTCCAATGGAACCACTGCCGACTCATCGGCTATGCACTTCCTCAACTGCGACACATGAAAAGTGTCATGGATCTGACCCAACTCCGCTGGTAACTCCAACCGATAGGCTACCCGACCTATCCTTGCAATCACACGAAATGGCCCAATATATCGGGGCCCCAACTTGCCTCTCTTCCTGAACCGAATCACTCCTTTCCAAGGAGAGACTTTCAGGAGAACGAAGTCGCCGACCTGAAATTCAAGCTCGGATCGGCGCCTGTCTGCATAACTCTTCTGTCGGCTCTGGGCAGTCAATAACCTTTGCCTCACTCGCTGAATCTGCTCTGTCGTCTGGAGCACGATCTCCGTGCTGCCCATCACTCTCTGTCCCACCTCTCCCCAGCAAATGGGGGTCCGACACCTCCTACCATACCACAGCTCGAAAGGTGGCATACCAATGCTCGAATGATGACTGTTGTTGTAGGAGAACTCTGCCAATGGTAAATACGCATCCCAACTACCCCCGAAGTCTAACACACACGCTCGGAGCATGTCCTCCAGCGTCTGAATCGTCCGCTCGCTCTGGCCGTCTGTCTGGGGATGGTATGCGGTACTAAAATGCAATTTAGTACCCAGCTCCTCATGGAATTTCTTCCAGAACCTGGAAGTGAAGCGCACATCGCGGTCTGACACAATCGAGATCGGCACCCCGTGCCGAGACACCACCTCTTTCACGTATATCTCCGCCAACTTTTCCGCTGAAGAACTCTCACTGATGGCAAGGAAGTGTGCACTCTTCGTCAACCTATCCACAATCACCCAAATTGCGTCAACTCCCTTAGCAGTCCTTGGCAATTTGGTGATAAAATCCATAGTGATCTGATCCCACTTCCACTCGGGGATCTCCAATGGCTGCAACTTGCCATGCGGTCTCTGGTGTTCGGCCTTAACCCTACGGCAGGTCAAGCACCTCTCAACGAACCATGCTACGTCCCTCTTCATACAGGGCCACCAATATTCCTTCCTTAGATCCAAATACATCTTTGTAGCTCCGGGATGGATCGAGAATTTCGATCTATGAGCCTCTTCCATCAACGTAATACGCGTACCGCCCACGAACGGTACCCAAATCCGACCCTGAAACGTCATAAGGCCTCGACTATCCTTGACAAACTCTGAGATTAACCCCACAACCCGCTCTTTCCTCCGCATTTCTGGTCGCACAGCCTCTGCCTGGGCTCCACGAATAGCGTCCAATACTGGAGTCATCACAGTCAGTCTCAAGCATACATCTCGCAATGGAGTGTTCTCCGCCCTGCGGCTCAATGCATCGGCTACCACATTAGCCTTGCCTGGGTGGTACAGGATCTCACAATCATAATCCTTGACCACATCCAACCACCTCCTCTGACGCATATTTAGGTTGGGTTGATCCATCAAATACTTCAGACTCTTATGGTCCGTGTATATCGTACATCGAACCCCATACAAGTAGTGACGCCAAATTTTGAGAGCGAACACTACTGCCCCCAACTCTAAATCATGTGTGGGATATCTCGTCTCATGAGGCTTCAGCTGCCTCGACGCATAAGCTATCACATGACCCCTCTGCATCAACACTGCACCCAATCCCGAAATCGATGCGTCGCAATATACCACGAAATCTTCCATCCCTTCTGGGAGAGCTAATACCAGGGCTTCGCACAATCTCTGGCGAAGTGTCTCAAAGGAGGTCTGCTGCTCGGGTCCCCATGAGAATGCAACACCCTTCCGGGTCAATCTGGTGAGTGGCACTGCGATCTTGGAAAAATCCTTGATAAATCTCCGGTAATATCCTGCCAACCCAAGGAAACTCCTGATCTCAGAGGGTGACTTCGGCACTTCCCAACTCATCACCGCCTCAACCTTGGCCGGATCGACTAATATCCCTTTCTGATTAACCACATGTCCTAGAAACTGGACCTCCCGCAACCAGAAGTCACATTTGGAGAACTTTGCATAAAGCTTCTCCGACCTCAATACCTCAAGGACCTCCCTCAAATGCTCCTCATGCTGCTCTCTAGATCTCGAATACACCAGAATGTCGTCGATAAATACAATCACTGACCGATCCAACATCGGCCTGCATACCCTGTTCATGAGATCCATGAACACAGCCGGGGCATTGGTGAGTCCAAAAGGCATCACCACAAACTCATAATGCCCATATCGCGTCCTAAACGCTGTCTTCTGGACGTCCTCTTCCCGTACCCTCACCTGATGGTATCCTGATCTCAGATCGATCTTGGAAAACCAAGATGCTCCCTGCAACTGATCGAATAAATCATCGATCCTAGGCAACGGGTAACGGTTCTTGACCGTTAGCTTGTTCAACTCCCGGTAATCAATGCACATCCGGTGTGAACCATCCTTCTTCTTGACGAACAGAATGGGTGCTCCCCATGGCGAGCTGCTCGGCCGAATGAATCCCTTTCCCAGCAACTCCTGGAGTTGCGAGGACAACTCTTGCATCTCTGGAGGTGCAAGACGATAGGGCACTTTAGCAATAGGCGCGGCCCCCGGAACCAGATCGATACCAAACTCTACTTGCCTCACAGGAGGTACTCCCGGCAGTTCCTCGGGAAAAACATCTGAAAACTCACGCACCACAGGGACCTCCTTAACTGACTTCGGTCTCTCGGAAACCTCCCGCGTATCCGTCACATACGCCACAAAACCCTTACAGCCCTGCTGTAGACACTGCCTCGCCCTAGCGGCCGAACAAAAAGCTGATCCTGAACGGGTACCCTCACCGTACACCGAAAGAACTCCCCCACTATGGTCTCGTATGGTCACCAACTGACGCTCGCAGTCGATGACAGCGCCGAATCGGCTCAACCAGTCCATGCCCACGATAACACAGACATCCCCCATCGCAATAGGAATCAGGTCAATCGGGAATTCAACCCCGAAAATCTCTAGTACACATCCCCGAAGAACCTCCGTAGCACGAATCACTTTCTCGTCAGCTATAGAAACTCGCAAAGGTCGACTCAACGATTCACGACTAACGCCGATCTGCTGACTAAAGGCTAAGGACACAAAGGACCTACTCGCACCCGAGTCAATAACACTAAGGCAGGCACAGAGTTCACAAGGAAAGTACCTACGCGCATAATAACATAAGCATAACATATCGACATTAAAATAATTACACAAATTACAACATACCTGCCACAACATCGGGCGCAGCGCGGACCTCCTCCGCAGTCAGCTGAAAGGCTCTCCCACGAGCCCTCGGGGCCTCGACCTTCACCGGTCGAGTCTCAGTAGTCCTGGCAACAGGTGCAGATCCCTGACGAAGCTGCGGACACTCGGCCTTCCGATGGCCGGTCTGGTTGCAATGAAAGCAAACCATAAACCCCTTGGGGCACTCCCTAGCAATGTGCCCCTCCTTGCCGCACTTGTAGCAGGCACCGGCTCGACACGCCCCATCGTGACCCTTGCCGCACTTTACGCAAGTGCGGTTCTTCGAACCTCCCGTCCTCGAATCGGCGGACTTGATCCGCTTGGCTGCCGGTTGAGACTGAGCCGGCCGCCGGTCTGCCTGCTGAGACTCGGCCTCCTCCCTGGCCTGAGTCTCTAACTCGATCTCACGCTTCCTGGCATTCGCCTGAAGCTCAGTAAAAGTATGGTAAGTGGAGTTTGACACAAACTCCCGGATCTCCCTTCTCAGAATACCCAAGTACCGGCTCATCCGAGCCTGCTCTGTGGCCACCAGCTCGGGGCAAAACATCGCCCTCTCATGGAACTTCCGCGTGATCGCCGCCACCGAATCAGTACCCTGCTTGAGGGTTAAGAACTCCTGAACTAATCGTTCCCGCTCCACCGGGGGAACATACTCCTCCCTGAACATGGTAGTGAACCCCTCCCATGTCACTGCCGCAGTTTCTGCCAAAGTGAAGTTCGCCGTCACGAACTTCCACCAGTCCTTTGCTCCCAGACGGAGCTGGTTCAAAGCGAACCGTACCCTCAGGTGCTCCGGGCATGAACAAGTGTAGAAGCACCCCTCTATATCTGCGATCCACCTCATCGCAGCAATCGGATCCTGCGTCCCATCGAACTCTGGTGGCTTCGTGTTGCTGAACTCTCGGAACAGCAATGAATCACCCCCCTGTGGCCTAGCAGCGGCCACAGCTGCGGTAGCTGCAGCGGTTGCAGCCTCAGTCAATGCGGCGTACCGCTCGTCGAACGTCTCCATCAGGGTGGTCTTGATAGACCCAAACATCTCCGGGATCTCGTCCCGGATCGCCGCCGCCACCTCCTCGTGGATCATCTGACGAATATCCTCGTCACTCACACCGCTCGTACTTGCTCCCTGACGCGGTCTAACCATGATATCTCTGAAATACAACATAAAACTATCAGAGATTCTATCGAGTATAATCGTACTCGATACGCAACCCTACTCAGTCCCAGATATCCAGGGATTCTTACTTGGGCCTCCCACTGACCCGGTATCCTCGGTAGTACGGGCCCAATACTACCGACCACACCGCATCAATGTTCATCCCAAGTCCTCCTCCCCAAACTCCGGATAGTGAGTACTCTACTTCTGACACGCTCTATCTACCCGCATACTAGCAAAGCATCTCATATAGGCAACTTCCCTAGACTAAGGCATCACAAATCGGGCCACTCTAGTCCTATCATGAATACCTAGTCTTCTAGCATGCATAACAATTCATATCATATAATATTGTAAGGTATTTTGGGGAATCTTTACCGTTCGGGCGCTGACTGATCGCACACACTGCTTCTTTCTTGCTTACCACAAAACTATTTACAAAAGTTTATGTCTTTATTTAAAAAGCTTCCTCAAATCCTCGGTTTGAGTTCAGTTACCCCCTAAGGTGCACCCGAATCCCTCAAACCAAGGCTCTGATACCAATTGTAACAGCTCAAATTTTTCAAACAAATTTTTCATTTTAAAAACATAATTGTTTCCATTTTAAACAAGGCATAAATAGATTAATTGTTCTGTCAAATACAATTATTCAAAATCCCAAGATCATAAAGACAATCTTCAGTGTGTATCGATCATGCCGGCGCCTTCCCACGGTCCTCGCTAGTACCTGAAATACATGCACAACAACTGTAAGCATAAATGCTTAGTGAGTTCCCCAACATACACTTACGCACATACGCCTTTCCAGGCCCTGACCTTCCGGTCCTCATAACATAATCGCCTTCCGGCCCATAACATATTGCCTTCCGGCCCACATATCATACATAAGCACACATAACAATTAACTTACCACATATTTCATACATATCACATAACATATCCGACCTTCCGGTCACACAGTCAAACCCTTCCTGGTACAGTATAGTGAGAAGACTCACCTCGTAAATGCTGAAAGCTAGCAACTCCTGAAATCACTCGTGCACAATCCGACGAGCTACAACCTTCCTATAACATCACATATCTCATTAACACTTATAACTGCTAAGGATGACTATCCCTAAGAAGTCAGACTTAGGTCAACTCTGGTCAACGGTCAATCGGTCAGCTCGACCGGACTCGGCGAGTACCATGGCGACTCGGCGAGTCTAGACGTCCTCCAACTTTCTGAGATTCCTTATCTACTCGTCGAGTACCCTCCTCAACCTGACGAGTTACCCTTGAAGGAATCGCGGGGCCACCCCGACTCCACTCGCCGAGTCTGAAGAACAACTCGGCGAGTCCCAGTAAATCTTCAAGCTACTCGCCGAGTCTGAAGAACAACTCGGCGAGTCCATGCCATGCAGACGAGCAACTGCTTCCTGAATTACGTGTGGTCCCGAGATATACAACCATGGGACTTTCTGGACTTCTAAACATCTCATTACTGGGGTATAAACGTTTGGGTAATAACATAATAACCCATCTAATCACTAAATGGGTTTCATAAACCCTAACTTCATAAACACAACAAACAACAGAAGGGAATCCGAAATATTACCTGGAATATGCCCTCTCTGTGTTTCCAAACCGCAGAACTCGAATCCTTTGTTGTTCCTTTAGCCAAAACCTTTCTCCTCTTTGCCCCACAACCTCTTCAAGCCCTAATATCCTCCAATCTTGCTCTAGATGCCCACAACCGTTTAGGGTCCCTTTCAATCGACTAAAAACGAACAATGACGGCACATAAGAGCATTATATACGATCCAAAACCGCACGGTTAGGGTTTCTGCTGAACAGCGTCGACTCGCCGAGTCCATATCTGGACTCGTCGAGTCCAGTCGCGGACCCGCGACTAGGTCTGCGATCCTACTCGGCGAGTCTAGGCTCCAACTCGCCGAGTCCCCTCTCAACTCACCCCAAAAACATAATTAACAATACCTGAGATTTCGGGCTGTTACATGAGGGAGGGACTGAAAGTGAAATTTTGACAGAAGTTTGATTAGAGACGGGTTAAGACCTGTCACTCTACCCATGTCCCTTCATTTTGAAGCTGCAACCTCCAAACCCTAACCGTAAAACGACGTTGCAGCCGCCACCTTATCACTCCTCCTCTCCGGCCGCCACCCCTCGTCGCCACCGATGAGTCACGAGACGGACATTAAGTCAGTCGAGGAGATCTTCATTGTTTTATTGCCGGCGAAGACGAAGAGTCACGAGACCGACATTAAGTCAGTCGATGAGATCGGAGGTTCAAGTTGCACAAATGCTGATGCTGTTCGCGGTTGATTCGATCTCATTCTCTTCCCGTTTCTTCTGTTGTACGCCCCAACTCATGTAACGACGTTCGTATTGCCGGCGTCGTTGCTGCCACCACTTCATTTTGCCATTCCATTTGTCGTCCCTCCTTCGTCATCCTCCTTCAAGACCGAAGTGTAGTTGCGTGGTGGGTGCATTTGATCGTGTGTGTGTGTGTGTGCATGTTTCAATATGTTTTTCATGAATTATTAGCCAGTAAACAAGAAGACCACCATGGAAACCAACCATGGTGGTTGCCGCATATTGCTATCTCCTGCCGCCACCAGCCACCGCGTGTGGTGGTTGTGTGTGTGTAAAATGGTGTTTATGTGTGTGTTTATTTCAGTTGAATGTTGTTTTTAGCTGTTGCTTGACCGGAGACTGAAGAAAAACCACCACCACCACCGTGAGGTGGTGGCTGCCACCTCCTGCTGCCGCCGACCACTGTTTTTGGTGGTTGTATTGGGCTTTTTCTTATTCTTTTTGGTGCTAGTGTGTGTGTGTGTGTTGTAGGAAATTGTATGTGTGTTGGATTGTTGGAAACCCTAATTAGGGTTTAGAAAACCCTAATATCAAGAAACCCTAATTTTGGAGTTGGTCGGGACCCGCGTTAAAACTATTAATTAAACTTAAAATAATAATTAATAATTCTCCACAATTAACTTGATGCAATATTGGACTTAATGGATTAAGTGTGGAACACTAACCCTAGTTATCATTTTATTTAAAAACCCTAGAATCGAGGAGCTCTATTTTGGACAATGATTGGGCGTGTATTGGGCTGTTGATTGGATTATTATTTCACTCGAGAAAGACTAAGTCAAACCTTAATCAGTAATACCCTTAAGTGATTAAGTCCTTAATGGGTTAAGTGTTCTTACTTAACCCTAATCGTCATCTTATGTGAAACCCTAATCGCCATTTCATGAGGGGTAGTCACTTTTGCAATGACTATAACTTGTGATCGGGTATTAAATCAAGTATCTTCCTATAGGCGATTGAAAGTGAGTTGAAGCTGGTAGAGTTCTTCATTGCTACAGTGGTTATCTACGCGCATATCGAGGTGAGTTTCGCCTCACTATACCCGTGGGTCGAAGGCACCAATGTCGGCTCATTAGTTTTGGTTATCTGCTAGTAGAGGGATACCCTAGGGACTGTATATATCCATGTAGGATAGACTGAGGACTCTTGATCTAAGCTCTCTTACCTATTCCTTGTTTGGTTGTGGTTCTAGAGTAGGATCACCTGTCCGGGTGACTATCTCACGTCTGAGTATCTACAGCCATGCATTTCTTGGATTGTTGATATTTAATATGTTGTTATGCTATAGTGATATGTTAGATCTGTCTCCTAGTATCCTACATGTTGTTATGCTATAGTGATATGTGCCTGCTGGTTATCATCTATGGAGTGCCCTTAAGGACTGTCGGTGGTCATGTAGGATAGCCTAAGAACTCTTGGTCTAGGCTCTTTTGCCTATTCCTTATTTGGTTGTGGCTCTAGAGTAGGACCATCTGTTTGGGTAGCTATCTCACATCTGGTTAATTATGGTTACACATTCTATGGGGATTAGCTGGTAGTGGGAATGTATGTTGTGAGAGGATTAGTAGGTAGTAGTGAGCTGTATGATTGTTGTTTGCCTGTATTATATGTCTACTTGATCCTGATAGTTTATATGTCGACATATTGTGTTTGGTTTGGTTTAGGCGGTCCTGCTTTTGTACGGTAGTCCAAGATACCTGGTGTGGGCCGGCTGTAAGCCGTAGGCACGGAGGCTCGGGAGGAGCAGTAGGGTTGAGGCGGTAGGCCAACAAACCGAGGGTATTCCATCCCGAGGATGACTGGACCCATAGTGGACATGCCTAGTATTCCAGCCTGAGGCTGATTGGGCCAGGCATGAGTGTTTGTGTGTATGCCTTGTTTTGTGTGGTGGTATTTTGGGGGAAACTCACTAAGTTTTATACTTAACCCGTTGTTTATGGTTTCAGGCATCATCGGTTATTTGTGGAAGGCGAAGGGGGGACTGTACACACTCATCAGCAACATTGAAGATTACGTGTTTCTACAATAATATGATTTTTAATAAATGTAATGCAGAATAAATGGCTTTCTTAATTAATGAATTAATAAATTCGGAACAAAGGACGCGGGGCTGACCTCGTACGCTTAGGTTACCCTTCGTACGCCCTGTGTATGAGGCTGCTTGCCAACTTCTTAACCAAGTGCTTAATCCCTTAAGCACCCACGTCGAAAGTTCAGATCTAGGTCACGTAAGATGCCCTAAGCCATAGAGTTTCCAACTTTATGGCCTAGCATGGCGATAAAGTCCTTAAAACCAAAAACCCTAGCCTCTTAACCCTTTAAGACCATCTAGCACTTGCATGGGGGGGGGGGGGGAACTAGTGACCAAGAACCCAACTTTATGACTTAACACCCCTAAAAACCTTTGAAAGGACAACTCAAATGCCTTAGAGTACCTCCTATTCACAAAGACTAAGTTGGGACCAAAAAGGAAACAATTTGAGCAACACTAGATCCAAGAGATTATATCGTCAAGTTTGAAACTTTTTACCTCCACAAGGTGCATAGGGGGGGACTAAATGTTGGATCCAAAGCCTTGATTGTAACACTACCACTTCAATGTTCTTCCTTCTACTCCAAGAGCTCCAAAAGTACACCAAAATGTTCCAACAAGCTTCACAAGCACAAACACTCTTAGGGTTTTCAAGATGAGGAGGAAGGTTGAAGGTAAAAAGGTGCTAGAGGCCATAAGTGAGCTTAAATAGGGTCTAAACCCTAAAATTTAGGGTTTGCATTCTGACTTCGTATGCCCTGTGTAGCCACGTACGCTTAGCGATCTAAGGCACTCTGGAGCACGCCCTGCGTACGAGGGTGTACGCCTCGCGAACTCCAAAGGTATTCATATTTACAAAATTACCATCAGGGACTAATCTTTCAAAATAAACATAACTCAAAGGTTAAAATGAATACCTGAAATTTAGGTGTTACAAGTATTTGTCTAAGATTTCATATTATAGGATTTGTGATGCACTGTGGTAACTACAGTTTTATTGAATCTTTGTTTGACTTGTTTTTTCTTTTTTGTTGTAGCAAGCTTTTTGGGTTAGCCTTCGTCTGATTTAGGGTTAAACTCAAATAATAATCCTACTTACATTTTCTTATTACAACATTATACTGTGAAAAATACCCAGTTTTAGGAATGCAATCCTTAAACAAAGCAACATTGTACTTTGGAAATCTAATGGTTGAAGTAAACAAAATAAATGAAAGACATTGTGGTTTGTGACATTTGCCGATTTTATTTATGTTAAATTTGAATTTAAGATGTTTCTTATAAGAAAATATTTGTTTTTGAAGGTGGGAACTAGAGAATTCTCTAATTATAGTGCATAAATACCATCCTACATTTCTTGAACATATAAATTATTGCATCACTTGGTTCTTTTGACACTAATATAATCTTTTTATTTGTACAATCATATACTAAACCTTTGTGCAAATAAGTATAATTTTATTAAAAGGGCGGATCATCGAATGTCACAAATAAGTTGGTTTTCTAGGCGAGAGGGAAAAAATATTTGTTTGAGAAACTAAAGTAATACACAAACACTTGCTCATGTCCTTACCCGTAATAGCATTGTACTTTCAGTTACCTACCTAAATCACCCTCCACGAGCCATGCTTTATGCTTATCACGACCCTTTTAACTTTCCTAGAACTTGAAACATTCATGATGATCCAATGGGCATAAATTATAGCCCAAATGGTCTACCAGAATTATCATAGGGTGCTGCACAAATCACACATATCACAACAACAATCAAGACATTCAAGACAAGTAAGAGCAGTGCAAATCTGTGTGATAGCAAGTGTGCAATGCTCGCTTTTGAGTTGAGACCACATCTTTTTGACACACCTCCAACACCATGAATTGATGAACATCCCCCAACATGATGTTGCAGCCTCCACCACCATTTTTGTAGCTTCGTTTAACTTTATGTCTTCCATTCCTGGAGGTAGATTTGCAGCAGTAGCCTTTAAGTTACCAAATCCAACACATGGATTCCTCAGGTATATCACCTTCTCATTTCCCAATCTTGAACATTTCTGCAATCCAATAAACATTTCATTAATTAAAGTTTGATAAATCAAGATTTCCACTTGGGTTTTCTGCAATGATACTTGTACCTTGTCTAATAGAAGAGATTGAAGGGTGGCCGACTTTACTTTATCTTTGTGAACTAGAATTACGCAAGTATATTCAGAAGGAACTCCTCTTTGTAAGCTCATTTTTGCAACCTTCTTCTCCATATCTATGTTTTGGTCTAACCATGCCTGTGATGTCAGTATATCCACCTCCCTCATACCACACATCTGGAAATGAAGAAAGAACAAAAATAAGATACCATTGGATGAATATTTTCTTTGGTTGTAATTAGATATAAAGGATTACGTGTCAATAGTTAAAGATAATTACTCTATCCAAGTTAATGTTTGAAGTCTTTCTCACTTTAATATCCATCACATAACTACTTAGATCTGTCATCAAACCTCTAACTTTCACAAGTTCTGGAAATTTGCCTTGGTATCGACCTGATATAATCAACGGGCTTCTTGGTAACAAATCTGGAATTCGAGATGGGTACAACTGCAACAAAAGTAATGTAGTAAAAGAATGTAATTTTTAAATATGGAAAAACAATTAAATGCTGAAATTTTAAGTGAAAAAATAGAAATGCCACCTCATATGATTTGAGAGTTTCTAAAGAATCAAGGGTTACATTTGTAAGCAAAGGTGACAATGCATTATTAAACAGCCTTTGCAAACGATCACCGATTAAATCTGGCAAATAAACAATGTCCATAAAATTAAAAGAATTAAGAAACTTAACAATAATGTGAGACTATAAGCTCATTGTAATTTGATTAAACTGACCTACATCATATGCATGATCATAATATCCCCTTCCAATGTGAGCAAGCATTGGCAAGAAATGATGATTACAGTATGAACCTGGAAATGGAAAGAATAACATGTTAATGAATTAACATAAATAGTTTTGTTTTTTTTAAAGAAGAAAAAGGCCACCTATTCCAAATGTGAAAATCCGGGGAGAACTCAAGCATCCATCTACATGGCTGAATTTCATCATATTACAAATCTCTCTTTCATCTTCAATAGTACCATCAGTAATGAGAAAAATGAGAGGAATAAGTTCACCATTTTTACCAACCATCTCAAGTGCCTAGAGATAAAGATCACACAATACCATTTAGCAAAATAAATTGATGAGATATTATCAAGATCAATCTCACAAATATATAGATTCACCTGTTTCAGTGGGCACATCAAGTTTGTATCTCCTTCTGCAACCAATGTTTTCCACATCCATTCAGTTGCATTTCTAATTGTTTCTTTTGTTGCCAACTCCAGTGAAGATGAGAATGATTGAATGCCTTCATTGAAGGCTATGATGTTAAACAAATCTTGTTGATTAAGCTTTAAGAGGGATGTTATAATTGCATGTTTAGATTTCTCAAAAGGATCACCTCTCATGCTACCACTTTTATCCAATAGAAACACCACTTCCCTCCGAAAATGCTATTAGAATTAAAAAAAAAAAGTCACATCAATCACAGAGATCAAGAACATGAACGAATAACGTACCTAGAATTGGCCACAAACCTTTCTAATTATGTTAGCCCCGGGAAAAAGATAAAAGCAAAACATATCTCTTCGATCATAATCATGTAGAGATGGACGATGCAACAGCAGACCACCAAAAATCTCATTCGAGCATACCTCAAAAGAAACAAAAAAGACACCAGATATTTTGTTCATATTTTACCAATCAATCTAATCTATATGATGAATTTTTTACCATTTGATAGAGACATAAAAATTAAGATCTTACATAATAAGCAAAATAGAAGTCTTGAGTGGACCATTTAGGAACTTCTGCCTCGTATGAGAAGCTTGCTTCCCCAGCCGGCTTTCGTTGTACCTCCTTTCAAGATGTAAAATAAGAGACTTTTAATTAATATTAACTAGACCAAATTAACAATAAACCCAATTCATTTAAATGACAATTTTGGACATACAAATTACCGCTCGATGTTGACATATCCTTGGAAGATCTACTGACAACTGGACAAAGATGTCATTTTAATTTGGATTTGAACGTTGTTAGATTATAGTGTACCTTTAAAGGGTGACTAGTAGAAGTGCATGTAATCTCAGTCCCAGTACCAGAGTTCACATTTACCAGAAGTTTCTCCATTTGAGGAATTTTGTTCTTCAAAGGTAAAACATATGAGGGGAAAGTGAAAGGTATACTGAGGAAGAATTCATTATCTTGATACACCAGTTTCTGAGACCATCTAACTTTGACATGGATAATGGATCCTCCATCAACCTTGAAAAGTTGAGCATCAATATTGAGTAATAAGTCGACTGGTCTAAAAATTGAATTAGAAAGCATCATGCACAATGGTTTAGGAAAAACCTGAGGAATTCTTAGTGTGTATGTGTTGCGTTTCATCAAGAACCCATCTTTTGCCTTGGTTATTCGATCTGAATCTTTCTCACCTCCATGAGCAATCAATTTTGTGAAATATGATCTTTTAGTGCTCTCAACTTTGATGTCTAGAATTGAACCCTGTTAGTCAAACCGAGTGCTTAATCAGGGAACTTTAATTCATAGTAGAAGGATAAGAGAAACGTGTCACGTATATTAACGAAACAAGATCACTACCTGCTCACCCATGGGAATCGCGATACAGCAATCACAGCATGCACTTGCAGTGACACAATGGACGTGCCAAGTGCCGGAAACAGTAACAAACGCAATGTCCAAATAACACTCCATATTCATCGAAATCTCATACATATGAAGAGGAATCAACGCCGGCGGATTGCAACGTCCGTACACGTGAGGCTGGTAGCTCCGGATATCAGGATTATCGACTATATCAGGTTCAGTAATCATCGCATAAACCATCGGCGCCGTTGGATGATGCTTCGTCGGCAAAGGGGATGAACATGGTGACGGTGAAGGTGACTTGGTCCTTATCGCCGGCTTCGGAGCAGACATGCGAGGCTCGTATTCTTTTCCATAGTATATACGTTTAGATAGCCTAATTCCGGTGTCCACTGATTTTGAGAACTCCGTGGTCATCTTTTTATCAGAACCTCGCAGGAGGAGGAGGATAAACAAAGCGAATTTGCTTGTGCGAGTGTGACTGTGTGTTTCGCGCTTGGTTTGTAATACAGCCAAATTAATTTATAATTATACAGTTATACACCCTCCTTTGAATTTATTTAATTGTAATTGTTGATTTTTAATTAATTCCTAATAAACATTTTAAATTAATTTTATTATATAGTTTGCGAAAACATTTTTTTAACGTGTACTGTCCAGGATTGGAATGAAAAGTTGTTCAATATGTCCTCTCTTACCATAAATGAAAAGTTGTTCGATATGGATATAAAAATCTTTATGTCAAAATCATAAAGATAGATTATTGTATTCTCGGCCTATACTACTATTTAAAACATTGGAATCTATATAAACCCTAACATATATTTTCACGATCCAATATGATATCAAACTAAGGATTTCACTCTTACTTCCCTCCGACGTGATCTTCCAAATTCTGGCGCATGTTTCCTATATCGGATCATCACCTCCGGCAAATGACATTTTTTTCCGGTTTGTTCTCTCTGTAATTGCCATTGTGGCACGTGTGTGGCCCAGCCCATAAAGGCCATGCGGACTTGACGTCATACCCGCCTTCCTCCGGTATACCACTGGCAGCCCTTCGTGAGTGCGGCACACACCTTTTTGTTTGTTTCAGAGCCGTTTTGGCGGGGCGTACTAAACCCCGAGGGCCGACCTTGGTTTTAGCTACTGATGACGGGCTGCATCGGGGACCGGAACAGGGGCACGAAGTTGCTCCGTGGTATTCCAGATGAGTTGAAAGACCATGATCCCCTCCCTTGACATCCACTCGCCCTAATGAATAAGCAAGAGGAAACCCATAAGCTTTTATCCGCGCCATAGCCTGCCAAAAGTAGAATCGGGGAGGCTTTGGCTCACGTTTAGACTTCCGCTGCTTCCACTCGACGTCGCTCTCTCCTCTTATCGATGTTGTCGACTTGCTGCTTCTCAATCGACTTCATTGCATCATCTTCAAGGATTGATATCATATAGTATACAATCCTTTTACCCACGGTAAAGCTTCCTACTATTATTCGTTCTTTTTTATTTCACACATTTTTAGATTTTCTGGAATCATGATCACCCCTTCCTCTTCCTCCACATCGACCCTGACTGCTCAAACTCTTGTTTATGATGTAACAAATGTGTACAACTAGTTTAGCTTCAAGCTGATTGTGGACGGGTCGAAATATAAACTTTGGTGACCTATCTTTACTGATATCCACAAAGGCGCCAAATTCGTTGGTCACACAATATAAAAATCCCAACCCACAAGTGAAGATGATGAAGATTGGAATGTTATTGACTCAATAGTCAACTCTTGGTTCTATTCCATTGTCGATCCAAACCTACTTCAGATCATATCTCGTGGCAATTGCACTGCCAATAATCTATGGGACGAATTAATTTTGTCACAACTTGAAGAACCTGTTACACAATTTTTTTTCTCAATAATAAAATGATTCAAGATTAGTTCATAGACACGAAAAAGGTTCCTCATCTATCACTAAATTTTGTCACAACTTGAAGACCTTATAGATACTTTACATGATGTCAAATCTGATATTAAATAAATTGAGCTTGTCATGCATATTTTACGACAATTACCACCGTCCTATCTTAGTATCGTGGATGTCATCACCAACATGAATCCCTTTACTTCGTTCCTAGAAGCCAAAAAAATGCTCCTTTTACATGAAGGAAGCAAAGAAACCATTAATGCTCCTCATGATAGTACACTCACATCCTCGATGACTCTTTACTCGACATCCAATAATTTGGGAAAATCTAAAAACAAATGGAATAAAAACCGGAATAATAATTTGGTTGCTTTTAAGGTTGGGGGTAATTCTACTTTGTATATTGGTACTAATCACATTGCGGGAAATACTACATCTGCACAACCTAATTATGCAAGTGTTCTTGGTTCAAATCCGTCAAATACATCTTCTTTTCAGATTCCACGACAGCCACAAGCAACTTGACTCACTGGTTCACATTATCACCTACCCTATGCTGCTCTTAGTTCTCCTTTCTACGACCCAACTACCGTCAGGCCACATCAGGCTCATCGGTCCGCTTTAATAGTCCTAGTCGGCCCAAGCCTCCTTCTCTTCGGTCCAACAACCTCCAACTGGACACCCCCATTTCTTGCATCACAAGCCTGAAAATCTCGACACATCTCCACAACGGTCAAACAATTTTTTTAGTGCTCTATTTCATTTTCCTCAGCCATAAATGACTGAACTCAACTTAATTTTTCAAGCAATGTTTTTTCAACTGCCTCCGGATAACAATTACTACAGGGACACTGGCGCGAGCTGTAACGCCCGCGAATTCGGGCTAGACATTTAAGGTATAGTAAATAATCTTCGTAATGACTATCTCGGGGATATAAGGAGTACTGCAATCCAACTTCGAAGTTTCACGATCAAACTGACACAACTATACGTGTCGTAAAACACCACAACCTTTCATATAATTTGGTCGAATAATACCTGATCAATTTTTGACCAAAACAATTTGGCGCCCATTGTGGGGCTATAGTGTTAACAATCATTCAAGAATCATGTCTACGCAACCAACCTTATCCTCGCCATCGATTCCTCCCATTTCCTCTAAAACCCTTCCACCACCTCCAAACGGAGCTCCTAAAAAGACCCCAAAGGCACCAGAGAAGAACACCTCTTTTCTCACTACCCAAGGATTTCAAGATTCTCGTGAAGTGATTTCCAACAACGGTCTCTTTGCTATGATGAAGATACTGGAACAACAAGTTAGGAGGACAACAGGACGGTGCTCAAGGAAATAAAAAGAATGAGGGAGGAGATACATAAACTCCAAGAAGCAACACGGTCAATATTGCAGCCCAAGATCCTGAACTTTGACAATACATGATCAGCCGGAAACCACCATTAAATAGGATCCTCAACACCGCCACCTAATCCTACTTGGGGTGTAACTCCAAAAGAGCGAGCCCATATGATCCAGGATCCTGTCGAAACCTTCATCACCCCCAATAACAAGGATCCTGGTAACTTCGTGAATACTAATACTTTTAATACTAACTGTGTGGACCTTGATGCATAAATGAGCTTGGTTATGGCCAAGGAACTTCAGGAGTTAAGGTAGATGATCTGAAGCGTGCCCTGAGTGGTCCAACCTATACAAGAGGTATCCCCCACAAGCCACTAGATCTCAAGATTTTCTCCTGCGATAGTTGATACTGAATTCCCAAAGCGCTTTCAAACTCCTAGCATGAGGCCGTATGATGGAATTAGGGATCCTGAAGAACATGTGGCACAATATAGGGAAAGAATGGAGATCATCCCCATTCCCACACATTTAAAAGAAGATTTCATATGCAAGGGCTTCGGTTCGACCCTCACAGGAGCAACCTTAATGGCTTCTTAACGTTCCCCCTTACTCTATTACTTCATTTGCTCACTTAGTTAAACTTTTTAACAATCAATTGTCTTGTAGCAGAACATTAAAAAAATGACTAGTGATCTTTACCGGGTAGTTAAGGATTCTAAGGGACACCTTAGGGATTTTGTGAACAGGTTTGGCAGGGAGGCTCTGAGTGTCCCCAACATCGATAGGGGAACTATCGTAAAAGCCTTTAAAATGCGCTTAAAGAAGGACTCTCCTTTCTACAAATACCTTGTAGTGAATCCCTGCAAAAGAATGGACGAAGTAAGGAAGAGAGCACTAAGGTTCATAAAGCTCAAAGAAGACAAGGAGATCCAAAAGAGGAGAAACCCTTTAAACACATATGATAACCCCAATAGGAAGGCCGACTCCTCGGCCCAAAGATCTTATAAGTCAAAACCATATTCCAAACTTGATCATCATAGGGTTAATGCCCGTGAAGATAAAGGAAAGGAAAAAGAATTTCCCAAGATCACTGGCTATTGATTTTCAGTGGATGTTTCAGGTTTAATATTCTCTATGCATGATCTTGGTGGCAAAGCGATATGACCAAAAAAGGGAGAAAAGCCCACTGGCTGGAAACATAAGTCCAAATAATCTGCATACCACGACTTTGGTCACGTTACAGAAGATTGCATATCCCTCAGGAAGGAGATCAGCTACCTCCTAGGAAAGGGATACCTCAAAGACATCCTTGGGAGAAGAAAAGAAAGACCCAAAGAAAAGGATTAGGATCCTCATAAGATCCTAGAAAAACCAGGATCCCCTCCTACAAACGCCAAGGCAATCAATGTTATCTCTGGAGGTTCTGAAAATTGTGGTACCTCTTATTATATAGCAAAAAGGCATGCTAAATTGTCAAAAACAGAGAAAAAGAAAGAACGTTGAAGAATACGTCAATCACGAATGAGAAGGAGATCACCTTCGACGAGACATAGAAAGCAAACGTCCAGGATCCCTACCACGACGGATTGTTGATCACTCTCTATATTGCCAACCATTTTGTCAGATGGATCCTTGTCGACGGAGGATCTTCAATCAACATTACACTCTTGGATGCTTTAAAACGAATGAACATCTCAGAGTCTGAAATAGTCAAATGATCCCTAGTACTAATAGGATTAAGTGGTGAAACAAAGCATATGGTCGGCGAAATAAAGTTGCTTATCTACATAGAGGTAGTAAACTTCATGCAACGTTTTTGCCTAATTGATACATTATCCTCCTATGATATTATATTAGCTAGACCATGGATCCACGAAATGAAGGCAGTCGCATCAACATACCATCAATGTGTGAAGATGCCCACCCCATGGGGGACAGGGAAGATTACAGGTGATCAAAAAGAAAGAACGCTGAAGAATACGTCAATCACGAATGAGAAGGAGATCACCTTCGACGAGACATAGAAAGCAAACGTCCAGGATCCCTACCACGACGGATTGTTGATCACTCTCTATATTGCCAACCATTTTTTCAGATGGATCCTTGTCGACGGAGGATCTTCAATCAACATTACACTCTTGGATGATTTAAAACGAATGAACATCTCAGAGTCTGAAATAGTCAAATGATCCCCAGTACTAATAGGATTAAGTGGTGAAACAAAGCATATGGTCGACAAAATAAAGTTGCTTATCTACATAGAGGTAGTAAACTTCATGCAACGTTTTTGCCTAATTGATACATTATCCTCCTATGATATTATATTAGCTAGACCATGGATCCACGAAATGAACGCAATCGCATCAACATACCATCAATGTGTGAAGATGCCCACCCCATGGGGGACAGGGAAGATTACAGGAGGTCAACAAGAATCCAAGGAGTGCTACAAGACGTCGATGAATACTTCCATAGTCCCACGACAAGCATAAAAATTAAAGCAAAGTGGAAAAAAAATTCTTAAGACAGAGATGATCAAGGAGGTCAAGTTCCCAAGGTGGCTAGCCAACGTGGTCGTCGTATTGAAGAAGAATGGAAATGACGAGTATATGTGGACTATACGGATCCTAACAAGGCTTGCCCAAAGCATCGTTTCCCCTTTCCACACATAGATTCCATGATAGATGATACGGTTGGACAGGAGTTATTAACATTCATGGATGCATTAGCAAGGTTCCAAAAAATTCAAATGGAACCATCTGACCAAGAGAATATTGTACTCATAACCCCAACATATATATATATATATATATATATATATATATATATATATATATATATAGTTATATTGTTATGCCATTTGGTCTTAAAAATGCAGGTGCAACATACCAAAGGCTAGTTAACCGAATGTTTGAGGACAAACGTGGGGACACCATGGAAGTCTACATCGATGACCTGGTGGTCATCTCAAAGAAAGATGAAGATCGCCTCAAGGATCTTGAAGAATCTTTCAACAGACTAGACGAATACAACATGAAGTTGAATCCTTCCAAATGCCATTTCAGAATGAGATCAAGCAAGTTCCTTGGATACATGGTAACTAAAGAGGAATAGAAGCAAGTCCGGAGCAAATAAAGGCCATCATTGATTTAAGATCCCTATCCTCGACAAAGGATATTCAAAGACTAACAGGAATAGTAGCAGTCCTAAATAGGGTCATTTCAAGATCCTCAGAGAGGTGTAAACCTATCTATGATATCTTGAAGAAGAACAAAAGGTTTGAATAGACTAAAGAGTATGAAAATTCTTTTCAAAAACTTAAAAATTATTTAAGTTCAGCACCCTTATTGGTGAAAACAAAAGATGGAGAACCGCTCCTTCTATAGCTTTCAGGATCCCCTAATGTTGTAAGTGCAGTTTTAGCCAAGGATGTTAACGGGGACCAACATCCTATCTACTATGTAAGCAAAGTCTCTTGAATCCTGAGACTATGTACTCCCACCTTGATAAACTAATACATGCATTAGTAACTGCTTCCAAAAAAATTAAGAAACTATTTTGAACCACATACTATACATGTAAGACCTAATCACCCCATTAAGACTATTAGGAGAAAACCAGAGATGTCAGGAAGGATGAAAAAGTGGTCCTTGAAGCTAAGCAAATATAACATCAAATATGAACCAAGATCAATAATAAAACCACAAGCACTAGTAGACTTTGTGGTTGATTTCAATGATGATTTACAACCTGGACCAAAATTGGAACGCAAGGAACTTAAAAGCGAAGAAAGCATGGGAAGGTGGATGATCTTCACAGACGGGGCATCCAACCAAAAAGGAATTGGCCTTGGGATCATACTAAAATCGCCACAATGGGGAATGTTACCCAAGGTAATTAGTTGTGAATTTGAGAAAACCCACAACGAGTCTAAATACGAAGCACTGCTCATGGGATTACAGTTGGCCAAATATCTTCAAATCAAGGATCTTTAGGTATTTATTGATTCTTTATTATTAACTAATCATTTCAATGGATCCTATGCAGTAAAAGGAGAAAGAGTGGCAGTATACCTCCAGATTCTCAAAAAAATAGCCTCTGAATTCGAAGCTTTTAGCCTAAGTCATGTTCCCAAAGAAGAAAAAATTGAGGCAGACGCATTGACCAACCTAGGATCTTCTCTCAGGATCTCGCCAGAAATCAGGATCCCTATAACCCATATATTGATCCTAGCGATAGAAGATCCCTCCAAGAAACCAGAAAATCCTAATGACCTTGATCAAACAACCAACGTAGCAATGATTAAAGATCTTGATACTTAATTACTTCTTCAAGATCCTAATCCTCAGGATCCCGACATCCAAGATCCTTCGTAAAGCTCAAGATCATAGATCCAGCCCATTGTGGGGTGTCTCCAAAATGACACAATTCCAAAAGAAGAGAAAAGTGATAGAGCATTCCAGATGAGGGTCTCACGATTTGTGATGATTTAAGGGAAATTATACAAGAAATCCATGGCTGGTCCATACTTGATATGCTTGGAAATTCATGAAGTTACCGAGGTACTAAAGGATATACACCAAGGAGATTGTGGCAATCATGTTGGGGGTAGATCCTTATGCTCCAAAGTGTTAAGGACGAGGTACTACTAGCCAATAATTAAGAAATATGCATTCCTACACGCAAAAAGATGTGATGCTTATCAAAGGAATAACAACATCCTTCATCAACCAACATAACCTTTCCATCCTATCATCTCCCCTTGACCATTCATGAAATGGGGAATGGGTATAGTTGGCAAGTTACCGAAAGATCCTGGTTGAAAGGTCTTCATGCTAGTAATGAAAAACTATTTCTAAAAAAAGGATAGAGGTTGAAGCATGTATTCAAATATGATACAAGAAGGTAGTCTCATTTATCAAACGTAATATCCTGACCAAGTTCGGGATCCCTGTTCATCCTCAAGCTAATGTTCAACCTGAATCCAACAACAAAATCATCGTCAACATTTGAAGAAAAGATTAGACAAAAAGAAAGGATGATGGGAAGTGTAACTCCCGCTCATCCTATGTGTTGGGACCAAGATCCTTACTATATCCAGGATCCTCAGCAACACCAGGATCCCAGCTAATTATCGTTATTATTATTTTTTATTATTAATATTTATAACGGTCATATTTTGTCTATAACTAACACGTGTGCAGAAGTAGTAAAGGGAAGACTAATTCTCAACGAAGAATCATCTCAACTATGCTAAAGACTCGGAATACTTGGTCAAATAACGTTCAAGAAGCTGGTCATAGAGGATCCCAAAAATATAAGACATCTTGTTGGCTAGATTAGTCCATAAATTGACACTTGTAATCTGCACACAACACATGAATTCTTATTCTAAGCTCACTCTACAAATTTCTACATTTATTCATACTAAGAATTCACTGTAATCTTTACTTTATATCAATAACATCATTAAGGTAGGTGATCATTATCACCTCCCAAGGTTTTATGTCGGAGATCCTAGCAACGATCAAGGGCTTTCCTTGTAAACCATCGTGTCACTTTTCTTTTACTACTTGCTATTACACAATCTGAACATCACAACCTCTTGTTCAATTTGGTTGATTAGTACTTGTGTAATTTTTGACCCAAACAATTTGGCGCCCACCGTGGGTCCGTGGTGTTCAAAAATCCTCAAAAAACATGATGTCTACACAACCGATCCTTTCTTCATCCTCTGCTCCTTCCGTTCCAACCAAAAACCTACCACCCCTCCAAGTGGACCCCCCACTCAGAGGAAAACGCCTGACACTTCCAAGAAAAATACCCCTTCAATCACTAGTCCAGGAAGTTTTGGATCCTCAGGGCTCCAGGATCCGACTGGCTCAGTCACTACTGCAGAACTCTATGATATGATGAAGAAAATAACTCAACAGGTGACCCAACAGCAGGAGGAGAATAGAGCACTACTCAAAGAAGTGGAGAGGATGAAGACGTAATTTCAGAAATCCTAGGAAACTACGCCCACAGTTGTGCAACCAAGGATCTTGGATTTCAATAATGCAGGATCCTCAGAAAATCCCCAGAAGGATACGATTCCGACCAATGTGGCGTCGCCCTGGGGGGCAAATATGGACAACCGAGCGTCCATGATCAATGATCTCAATGTGCCTTTCAACACTCCAAAAAACCTAGATTCTAGTAGTTTCTTGAACAACAGTACTATTAATACTAACTACACTAATGTTGATGCAAGAATAAGCCCGAACATGGCTAAGGAACTTCAAAAATTGAGACAAATGATCGCCAGTGTGCCCGGAGTGGTCCAACCAATACCAAAATTGTCTCTTACAAGCCACATTATCTCTAGATTTGCTCCTGTGATAGCCGATACCGAAGTTCCTAAGAGCTTCCAAACTCCCAACATGAAACTATACGATGGAACTACGGATCTCGAGGAGCATGTAGCTCAATACAGAGAAAGGATGGAGATCATCCCCATCCTAAGGCACTTGAAGGAACCTTGCATGTGCAAAGGCTTTGGTTCAACCCTTACGGGATCAGCCCTCAAATGGCTGCTAAACGTTCCCCTGTATTCTATTACTTCATTTTCACACTTAGTCAATATCTTCAATAACCAATTTTCTTGTAGCAGAACCTTCGAGAAGATCCCTAGTGATCTCTACCGTGTGGTTCAGGATCCTAAGGAGAAACTTAGGGAATTTGTTAACAAATTTGGTAGGGAAGCTCTGAGCATCCCTAACCTTGACATGGTCACCGTTGTGGAAGCTTTTAAAATGGGATTAAGAAAGGATTCACCTTTATATGAAGACCTTGTGATGACCTCTTGAAAAAATCTGAATGAAGTCAGGTGCCGGGCGTTGAGATTTATAAGGCTCGAAGAAGATAGAGAGATCTAGAAAAGAAGCAACCCTTCGAATCAATATGAGAACCCCAACAGGAAGGTCGAATCCTCAACTCATAGATCCTACAAATCGAAGCCCTATTCCAAACAGGATCGTCATAGGGTTAATGCCCTTGAAGTTACAGGAGAAGAAGAAGAGCTTCCTAAAATCACTGACTATTGTTTCTCCGTGGATGTTTCAGGTGTAATTCACACTATGCAGGATCTTGGAGATAAAGCAATATGGCCAAAAAGAGACAACAAATTCACCGCTTGGAAAGACAAGTCCAAATGGTGTGCTTACCACAAAGACTTTGGCCACATAAAGGAGGACTGCATAGCCCTATGAAAAGAAATCAGCTACCTCCTTAGCAAAGGACACCTCAAAGAGATCCTCGAGAGAAAAAGAGAAAAATCCAAGGAGAACAGCCAAGATAATCACAGGATGTTGTAGAAACCAGGATCTCCACCCTCTGACGCTAAGATAATTAATGTTATCTCAGACGGATTTAACATCTGTGGTACCTCTTATTCTTAGGCTAAAAGACACACCAAGGTATCCAAAACAAAAAAGGAGGACGAACCATGAAAGACTACCATGGTCAGTAGTGAAAAAGAAATCACATTTGACGAGACCGATATGGAAGGAATTCAGGATCCTCACCATGACGGAATCGTGATAACAATGTACATGGCGAACCATTTCGTCAGAAGGATCCTCTTTGATGAAGGATCCTCGGTCAATATCATACTCCTAAACGTGCTAAAGAGAATGAACATCCTAGAATTAGAGATAGTCAGAGGATCCTCAGTCCTCATATGATTTGACGGGGAAACAAAACACACAATTGGAGAAATAAATCTACCAATATACATAGAAGGGGTAAACTCTATACAAAAATTATGTGTTATTGACACCTTATCTTCTTATAATGTGATACAAGTTTAACCATGGATCCACGAGATGAAAGCGGTTCCATCAACATACCATCAGTGTATGAAGTTGCCCACTCCATGGGGAACAGTGAAGATCAAAAAGAATCGAAAGAATGCTACAAAACCTCTATGAAATCTACGACTAAACCCCAACAAGCATAACAATTAAGGCAGGGGGCACGACATGTTCTAAAGACAAAGGAACAAGACGTAAAGGAAGTGCCCCTAGGTATTGAGGATCTCGAAGCTAAAGTCCTCATAGGATCCTCAATGCCTGAGCAAATCAAGCAGGATTTATTGGATTTCTTAAAAACCAGAAGCAAGAAATTTGCATGGAAACACGAAGATATGACAGGTATAGACAAGAGTATTATTACTCATAAACTTACTATTGATCCTTCTTTCAAACCAATACACCAAAAGAGAAGGAAGTTCGCACCCGAAAAAAACCAAATCATTCAGGAAGAGGAAGAGAAACTCCTCAAGACAGGGATGATCAAAGAAGTAAAGTTTCCAAGATGGCTAGCTAATGTGGTTGTCGTACAAAAGAAAAACAAAAAATAGAGGGTGTGCGTAGATTACACTGACCTTAAAAATTCTTATCCTAAGGATCCTTTACCCCTACCACATATTGACTCTATGATAGACACCACGGCTGGCCATGAACTCCTGACCTTCATGGATGCTTCAGCAGGATTCCAACAAATCCAAATGGAACCATCAGACTAAGAAGATACTTCATTCATAACACCAACATTTATATATTGCTACACCGCAATGCCTTTTTGTCTTAAAAATGCAGGTGCGACATATCAAAGATTGGTGAATCGGATGTTCAAAGACAAACTGGGGGACACCATGGATGTTTATATTGACGACATGGTACTGAATTCAATGAACGTCGAAGATCACCTTAGAGACCTGAAGGAAGAGTTTGACACCCTAGACGAGTACAATATGAAGTTGAACCTACTCAAATGTCACTTTGGAATGAATTCAGGCAAGTTCCTTAGATAAATGGTGACCAAGAGAGGGATAGAAGCAAGCCCAGAACAAATAAAAGCAATCATGGAACTAAGATCCCCATCTTCAACAAAGGACATCCAAAGGCTAACCTGGAGAGTACCAGCACTCAACAGATTCATTTCAAGATCCTGATAAAGGTGCAAGCCCTTTTACGATAATTTGAAAAAGAACAAGAGATTTGAATGGAAGGAGCAACACGAGAAAGCCTTCCAGGAATTGAAAAAATATCTAAGCTCTGCCCTACTACTGGTAAAACCTATAGACAGAGAACCACTTATTCTCTACCTCTCGGTATCCTAAAACCAGGTACTCTTACCTCAAAAAGTTAATTATTGCCTTAGTGACTGCTTCTACCAAATTAAGACACTACTTCGAAACACACACTGTACATGTAAAAACTAACTATCCTATCAAGAATGTCATGAAAAAAACCAGAAATGTCAGAAAGGATGGCAAAATGGTCAGTGAAATTAAGCACATTTGACATCAGATACGAACCAAGATCCGCCATAAAATCACAAGCACTATCAGATTTTGTGGCTGACTTTAGTTATGATCTACAAAACGAAGGAGACATGGAAACCAAGCGTCTCCTGGAAGACGAACACCTAGGAAAATGGACGATGTTTACAGATGGAGATTCAAATCAGAAATAGACAGGCCTAGGGATCATACTAAATTCACCATAAGGGGACATCATACCCCAGGCAGTTAGTTGTGAATTCAACACTACAAACAATGAAGCAAAATACGAAGCACTCATCATGGGACTACAATTAGCTAAGGATCTTCAAATCAAGGATCTTCATGTATTTGTTGATTATTTATTACTAACCAATCACTACAACGGATCTTATGCAGTGAAAGGTGAGCAATTAGCATTATACCTAAAGATCCTCAAAAAATCAACTTCTGATTTCGAAGATTCCTATAACTCACATAATAACCCCTTAGGATCCTCCCTTAGGATCCCACCAAAGACGAAGATTCGTATAACTCACATAATAACCCCAGCCATAGAAACCCTCTCCGACAAATCAGAAGATCCTAAGCGTCCGACAAGCGTAGCAGCTATTGAAGATCTTGACCCTAGGATCCTTCCTTAAAGGGATCCCGTAACGGTATCCTCAAAGAAGTCCGCGATCAAGGATCCAACCCATTATGGAGTATCTCCAAAATGGCACAATCCCGACGGGAGAAAAAAGTGAAAGAGCATTCAGGACAAGAGTCTCGAGATTCGTGATAATCCAAGGTAAACCTTAAAAAAAATCCATGGCAGGACCGTACCTAAGATGCATGGAAGATCCCAAAGCTGCAGAAGTATTAAAGGATATACACGAAGGTGATTGTGGTAATCACACCGGGGGCAGATCCTTATGCTCCAAAATACTAAGAACATGATACTACCGGCCAACCATGAGGAAATACTCCTTTCTACATGCTCAAAAGTGTGATGCTTGCCAAAGACACAACAACATCCTACATAAACCGGCAGAACCTCTACATCCAATTATATTCTCATGGCCATTTATGAAATGGGGGATGGATATCGTAGGAAAATTGTCAGTAGTCCCAGGAGGAAAAGTCTTCATGTTGGTGATGACTGATTACTTCTCCAAATGAATCGAAGCTGAAGGTTTCGACCAGGTAAGAGACAAAGAGGTAGTATCATTTATTAAATGTAATATCCTGACCAGGTTTGGGATCCCGACTGAAATCATATGCGACAATGGGTCCCAATTTTTTAGCAAAAGAACAAGAGACTTTTGCACAAGCTGAGGGATCAAAATGATAATGCCCACTCTTGTTCATCCCCAAGCTAATGGTCAAGAGGAGTCCAACAACAAGATCATAGTTAATAATTTGAAGAAAAGGCTGGACAAAAAGAAGGGAAGATGGGCAGAAGAACTTCCTTTTGTTTTGTGGGCAGATAGAACCACTTCCAAAGTAGCAACAGGTCGGACCCCCTATTCCTTGGTGTTTGAAACAAAAGCAATAATGCCTATTGAAGTAGTGATCCCGACGGTAAGATACTTGCTGCAAGACCAAGAGAATAATGACAGGATCCTAGCACAAGATCTTGACACAATTCACGATGTAGCACCTGGTTCCTGTTATGTATTTTATTCTAGTATCTTGCATTTTGGCATTGGACTTGGCGAGTTGAGGTCCAACTCTTCGAGTCAGAGCGTATTGGACACAGAAGTTTAATGACCTACTTGACGAGCCCGCGTCCGGACTCGGCGAGTAGGCGCTGTCCGGACAAAAACCCTAGATGAGGGTTTGCACCCTATTTAAACCACTTACTCAACCTCCCTTTCATCCCCAAATGCTTCCAGAACTCCCCATAGCAAACCCTAGCCGTTTTTTAGAAGATCTAAGGCATTTTTGGTGGATCTTGCTAGTTGTGACCATAAGGAGGGAGGGAAAGACTTGAGGAAACAAGTGAAGACCAAGGGAACCCGAGTTTGTGCATCTTCCGCAGTTCATTGGAGGTATAAAGTTGAAACCTTGCTCTTTCATTTGATAGATCCCTTTTTGGGGAGATTTAGGGCTTTTATAAGCCATTTTTGGTGACCATCCATGATTGCAAGCATGGTTGGGGGTTGAGGCTTCAGAATCTAGTCTTTAAGGGAGTCACAAGGCAGTTAGGGGTTGATTTTGCACCCGTCTAAGGTCCCATGCATCGTAAGAGCTTATTTTATGTCCTTTTGAGCTCAAGTCCCATGCATGCACGTAAAGTTTGTAACTTTACGTGCTATAACGATTGAAGGAGATTAGATCTACCTTTTGGTCAAGAGTTGTACGCTGGTAATCGAGAAATAAGACTTGGACGTGCCCGACTTGACGAGTCGTTATTGGGACTCGGCGAGTCCGAGGCGAAACTCCCCTTTTCTGTTAAGATTTGAAGGAACCCAGTTGTGCGCGAGAAGGGTTTTTACAGGGTACAAGGGAGTGACCCAACGTATTGGGCATAGCCTTAGATCTGGAGTTCGTTGGACTCAACGAGTACAAGAATGGACTCGGTGAGTACAAGGCAATATCCTTGCAGTTGAAGATGAACTCGATGAGCTATTCATACAACTCGGCGAGTCAAGGACATGGCTTGTTTATCAGAAGAAGGTGAACTCGACGAGTTGTTCATCCGACTCGGCGAGTCGGATGAAGATTCATTCAATGTTCATAAGGGAGGGGGAACTCGTCGAGTCATTATTGAACTCGACGAGTAGAGTCGTGGATAAGGCCGGGTAAAGAGTTAGGGACTTGACGAGTTGGCGGCCCAACTCGACGAGTCGGGTCAACTGAAAGTTGACTTTGACTTGGACTTGGTTAGGGGTAAAATAGTCATTTTACCCTAAGAGTATATATCAGATTCTAACTGAGTGTTTTGTGGGATTATAGCCGGAGGGTTACCGGAGCAGCAGTCAGTCAGTTGCCGATCAGTTTTTCAGCAGTCAACCTTTCGAGGTGAGTTACCTTCCATTAGCGGTGGGTCTACGGCCACAATGCCGGCCCACTAATAGGAGTTGTATATGAGATGTTTGTCTTTGTGATATTCATCTAGACTTGCTGCTACCTGCTATGTTTATGTGCTAGCATATTATGATATTATGTGGTAGTAGTAAGGGGTGAAATAGTCCCAGGTTACCGGTCGACAGGACCGAAGGGGAGGCCAACACCCAGATATGCTAGGCAGTATCCGGTTGACATGACCGAAGGGGAGGCCAACACCCAGATATGCTAGTCAGTATCTGGTCGACATGACCGAAGGGGAGGCCAACACCCAGATATGCTAGGCAGTATCCGGTCGACAGGACCGAAGGGGAGGCCAGCACCCAAATATGCTAGGCATTATCCGATAGATAGGACTGAAGGGGTAGGTCGGGCACCCAGATATGCCTGATAATATATGCATGTTATGTGATTTTGTGGTATGTGGTGCGATGGGGGAACCCAATAAGCTTTGTGCTTACAGTTTTCAGTTTTGTTTCAGGTGCCTCTTCAACGAAGGGGAAGGAGTCAGCACAGTAGCTGCACATCATACACATACCCCAGATTCCGCACTATGAGTTTCCTTGGGATTGTACTCTGACATTATCACCAGTTTATGATTTGGATTTTCAGACATTGTACATGGTTTTATGAGATGTTATGATTTGTCAATGTTTTTCCTATGAATGTTTTAATTAAAGTAGTTATGAAAGTGAGATTTTTGGACGCGGAAATTGGGTTATTACACACGAGCTCAGGGATCTCGCCAAAATACACATTGTCGCTCATCAACAAAGAATCACCAAGGCCTAAAATAAGAATACAAGGGTCAGAAGGTTTCAAATAGGAGACTTGGTATTAAGGAAAACATTCCAAAACACCAAGGATCCTAGTGCAGGAAAATTGGCTCCCAAATGGGAAGGACCATACCTTGTAGATGTTGACGCAGGAAAAGGAGCATACTGGCTATCGACACTCTAAGGTGACGTTCTACCAAGATCCTGGAATGCCATACACGTCAAAGCATACTACATGTAAGTAGGATCGAATGATCCACAACAAAACCAAGGTACACATGTTCTTTACCTTAAAAAATTTATTATTATTGATTCTCTCCTCGAATACATTACTAACTGAAGCATCGAAGGGACGTTAGCTAGACTAACGCCCACCCTTAGCTAACGTTTGCTATGCAGAGCAACATATAGTCAATGATCCTCAAAAGTGAAGATCCTGAAACATCAGGATCCTCACAATTGAACACCTTGAAGCACAAGGATCTTGACACATAAAGATCCTAATACTTGGTAAACTCCATTATATTTAACAATATAATCCCTAAACTATCATGTACACAAGCTAGAGACTGATCATCTCTCCCACGCCTAAGGGTACTTAATCCTCTAAGGTTTAAAGAGCTAATTATCTCTTTCACATGAAATAAGGTTTATACACCTCCCTTGGACACATGATATATAACTGTGGGATACGGGTAAGGGGATCATTTCACGATTCAGTGGCTTGGCAAACCTCTTATCTTTGAACACAAGTTGGGATCCTTACGGTTTATAACATTTTCATGTTATCCAAAAATTAGGATCCTACCCCAGTGATTTCTCTAGGTTTATAACATTTTCATGTTATCGGGATTTTACCCCAGTAACTACTTAAGGCATATAACATTTTCATGTTATAAAAGATTAGGATTTTGCCACAGAAATTACATAAGGTCTATAACATCTTCATGTTGTCACACGTTGGGAATGTCCCTCAGAGAACACGGTCAAATTGTAACATTTTCATGTTACATACACAATGAATTATATCTCAAGTAGGGATCCTCCCCAAAATATAACATTAACATGTTATCTATTTTATCTAAGTCTATAATCTAAACAGGTTAGCCTAAGGAGAAATTTCCCTGACAAGATCCAAGATCTTTATTTTGTAGGATCTCTGACAGTAAGGATCCTCATCGACCTTCGTTAGTAAGGGACCTCATTCCTAACATTGAGCCAAAGTTCTCTCCTAAGTTGGACTTTATCCTCAGTAAAGTCTAAAATTCAAAGACTCATGAAGCTTAAAGAGAAACTTGAAGACAATCAGGTTCCATCTTTCCTTAACTTTAAAGTTTTGAAATTAAGGATCCTGATGTGTGTTAAACAAACTAGTTTTAATCCTACTAACTTAAACACAAAGACAAACACACGAAAGGCAGTGTACCTATCGTTTAGCAGTTTAGTTCAAGTAAGTAGGGTATCGAACACACGGAACAGTAAAAAATTAAAATAAATGTTAATATTATCTAAATAAAACAAGTAATAAAAGATGAGGTTTATCTAGTTTTGCAAGACTAGAAACTTAAATAATCAATTAACACTCCAACAAAGACAATTAACAACTAAGAAGAATAAGAAATGACAACTAGATTCAATGATAAAACAGACTTCTGTTCAGATTTGAGTCACTTATTCCTATGGTTGATTTCGTGGCAAGTGCAATGGATCAATATGTCAATGGTTACTGATTCCTAATGTGATTGGGTTCATGTTCACTATTACCAATCCTTTAGTAGACAAGTTAATTCAAACAGTGGCCAGTTGATTAAACTAACAATTTTCCTAGTGTTCAGTTCATATCAAGTAAGACTTGTAATAATAGCTAATCAAATTTGTTCAATTTAATCAACTCATATGTGGTTGTTCATCACACATGCTCACTGTAACGCTCTAAAAATTTCAACCAATTTAATACTTTTCAAAAACAACCCACATTCATAAAGTTACTACAAAAAGGTTTTCAATACTTTTATTATCAGAGTATTCCCCAGAACCATATCATAAAACATAAACATGAGGAGCGGTACGATCACGCCTTTGCCTTGCCACGGTCTCCTGAAGTACCTGAAACATTAAACCACAACTGTAAGCCCGAAAGCTTAGTGAGATACCCCCAAAATACCAACCACAATACCATACACGCATAATATCATAACCAGAACAGAACATCCATGCACTTCGAGTCTACTGTGTGACTGGTCCGCCGCACCGGCCTACAGTCCACCTGGTCCACCCTCCGAATCTAGCCATATACATCGAGTCTACAGTGTGATTGGTCCGCCCGCACCGGGCCTTCAATCCACCTGGTCCACTCTCTGAGTCTACAGTATGACTGGTCCGCCCGCACTGGGCCTTCAGTCGGCCTGGTCCACTCCCCGAGCCTCGGCACGTCTGGTCCGCCCTCTTGGGGCCTACAGCCTATCCGGACCGCTCGCTGGGCCTTCGGGACAACCGGTCTGCCCTGGGTATGTTGGCCTACAGCACAAAGCAGGACCCGCCTCAACCCAACCCCAGTCCAAAAACCATGTGCACATAAACATACAATCATATATCAATTCACAACTAATCAAACCGATCTTAGCAGATCACATACATAGCACATCCTTACCAGGATTCCGACCTAACCGGTCACTAGCATAGCATCATCCTATAAACCAGGATACCGACCCTAACCAGGTCTCTAACATATACCATCCTAACTACCAGGATGCAAACATAACAAAGCAATAACATAACAACAACTACTCGGATTTCCATCCGATAAAGGGTCGGCCTTGGTGCCTTAGACCCTGTTGATATAGTGAGGATAATTCACCTCGCAACTGCTGACTAAAAAGATAAGATCACGCTACTCCAACCTCCGACACGAACTCCACCACTGAACAACACCAAAAGACTGAACACAATAAATACCAATAACTACCAAAATGCCCCTAGAAGTCAACTGATCGACTCTTGGTCAAAGTCAAAGCCCTCAGTCAAAGTTAACCCTCCTTACTGACTCTACTCGTCGATTCAACCCACTGACTCGTCGAGTCCCTATACTCAGAAACTCCCAATCCACGACTCAACTTGTCGAGTCGCCCCAAGACTCGCCGAGTTCAACAAACTCTGAGTCACTTCCTGCTCAACTCACCGAGTTGTCCCTCGACTCACCGATTCACAGCTCAACCAAAAAGGTTAGGACTTCACGACCAGACTCGCCGAGTCCAAGGCAATCTTCAACAGACTCGCCGAGTTGTTCTTCCAACTCGTCGAGTTCCTGCCAATCTTCATCCAACTCGCCGAGTTCAACCATGTGACTCGTCGAGTACCTCTAGTTCTTAATCCATACAGTGGCTTTCCAAGCCATGCATGGGCTCCAAACTATAGATCCACTCCCTTACAACCCATCCATCACGTAAAGCGGCAAACTTTACGTGAATCCAAAAAGATCTAAGCATAATACACTCTTGGCCTAAGGTTTGGGACAAAAGAACTTCACCAAAAACTCTTGGACATAGACTTTATGGCTCCTTGGATCATTAACAGCCTAGATATGAGGTAGCAACCTCAAATCTTACACCAAACTTGATATGGACCTCATTTATGCTCCAAAAACCCCACAATTGATAGATCTAGATGCACAAAAGCTCAAACAACAGATTATTACCTCAAATGAAAGCTCCAACTGAAGAGTAAGCTAAATCTCTGCAAAGCCCCTTGCTCCGATCTTCTTGCTCTTCAATTTCCCTCCAAGATTCCCTCCTCAAGGCTCTAATCTCTCACAAAGTAAAGCTCACACGAATCTAGGGCTTCTAGAACTCAAAGGGAAGGTAAAGAGGCTGGGGAGAGGGTATTGTGTTCTTTATATAGGGCTCAACCCCTGGGATTAGGGTTTTCTCCATAAAGCACTAACTCGCCGAGTCCACCCATGCGACTCGCCGAGTTGGTCACTTAACATGTGACCCGAAACGCGACTCGACTCGCCGAGTCTATCCATCGACTCGCCGAGTCGACCTTCTTATTTACCCTTTTAACCCTTCAACTATACTTCTGAATTTCCGGGATGTTACACTCACACATTGATTTACATATTTTCTAGTTAACCCTAGTTTCATGTTCACTATTCCTAGGCATACAATCTTGTTTTCACAAAACTATAAGAATCAAGTAATCAAGAAGATGTTCATGCAACTCAATAACTTACTTATTAACAGAAAACATTTATCATCAATACATGAGGATCTTTAACAAGCTTAACAAGATGAATAACCAAATTAATATTAATCCAACCACTCAATCAAACCATGTTCATAAGATTATCTCATCCAAATAGAAGTAAAAAGCTTTTAGCTCATATCTACAACAAGTAATAGTCTAAACTCAAAATCTAATGATTCAAACATGGTTCAAAACAAAGATTAAGAGAAGAAGAATGATTATTTGCCTTTGATTCTCTTCTAAATTGCCTCTTGGGTTGTAATCTCAAAAACTAAAGCTTCAAGCACCCTTCTGGTCTTCAATAATCGCAGGTAACCTCCAAAAAAAGTTAGGGTTCAAATGAGAAGTGTTTCTATATATAAATTCTAAAAACACGGCCAACACAACGAGTTTTCAGCACAAACTCGTCGAGTTTTTTTTTTTAATCCGCGTATACAGCGCGTACGGCAAGGCATCTTCGAATCGGGAACATTCTGACAAACTCGTCGATTTATCTTGGAATCAACATTTTCTCAAAACACGAAAGTCGTCCGAAATTGTGTCTAGTTTTCAGAACATTTTGAATCTCATCAATTGGAGTTACGGTTCATGAGATATGGACAAAACACTGACAAGGGGTCAAGCTGTCCAGCAACATCATTCTTTCTTCAAAATCCAAGATCCAAGCTTCCAATCGCCAATTCTGCTTCCTTTTCCTTCCGAGCATGTCTTTATTGCTGAAAATGAAATATTTAAGCTAATTAAGCACCTTTTTTTCATTAAATGAGATAAAATCAACATAAAATATTAAGATGATGCATGCATTTTATAACTAAATATGCCCATATCAGATCCTAAGGTTTCTAGGATCCTAAAACAATCGCTGACATATAAAATTTCGTCACTTTGAAGTAATTCGCTATTCTGATATCTTCACAGAAGTTTTAAAAGAGTACTAAAAAACTCTTATGAGTTGCGAGTTAATCACTAAACTTCTAAAAGAAACTTTTAGATCGCTTAAAAATCCAGTTATTGTTATTTTTTTAACTAATCATTATCAGTTCATTTTGTTCAGGTTCTTAACTGTGCAAAGACCTTAGTATTGTATTATGCTGGAAATGGAGAAAGACGAAAAAGAAAATCAACCATTATATTTAATAACAAAAAGGCCTTCAGCCTTACAAAAGTCACGCGTCAAAAGATTATGCTACCCTAATCACCTAAAAGGCCTAGAGCATATCCTGGTCATTATCGGCCTTCTTCTCCCCCCCCCCCCCCGATCAGTCGCAACACAGGATCCTGACTGGCGGTATAAGGCTTTCCAGTTAATTTGGCTAATGCCTCGCGCCAACCAACCACGTCCCAGGATCCTGCATTGTTAAGATCCTCATCCAGAAGGATCTTGGCCTCCCAAACGGCCACTACAACACTTACCTTTGCGTAGGAGATCACCTCCTCCATCTCGCGTATGAGCTCCTCCTCCCTCTCAGCATTTTCCATGATAAGCAGCTCCACCTTCCTTAGAAGATCCTTGTTGGTCGTCTTCCACATCTTCTCCTATCCATGAAGGGCTTGTTCAGCCCTCTCCGCCTGGATCTTTAGATCAGCAGAAACATGATCAGAGACCTGTGATGAAAATATGGTAAGTCAGCAATAAACAAAAAAATGGAGCGAAAATGAAATCAACACTGACAGCCTGAGAGAAAAAGACCAACTTCTGCAACGCCTCCTAGGCCCCAAGGCTCTCCAAAGTTAAACCTGTGGATTCAACAGTTTTCCTCTTCCGAGATCCTAGAGTTTTCATTGTCAAATTCACGGTCGACCTTTTACGAGGAAGAGAGGTCGAACTCTTCTCCTTCTTCACTTCCAGCCAATCCTTTGACATAGCCGTATCAAGATCAGCAAGAGTGAAGCGATCACTGGAGCGAGTGACCTTGGATCCTGTACACAACAAAAAGATTATTAAAGATCCTTATTACAAACAAGAAAAAACTAAGGATCCTTACCTGTCGACAGGAGGTCAATAGCGGAGGAGCTTTCCTGCGGAAGGGCTTGATCGAATCGGAAGGATCTCTCAACTTCTGATAAGGCCAGGAACTTCTCAATCTTCTCCTCTGAATCCTCAACAACGGGAATAAGTTCCTCGAACTTAAAGGATGCAAAGGAACAAACAAAATAAGAATAAGATCCCAGGATCACAAGGTAAAGCATTGAAATCCTACCCTTCTTAACCCAATCTGTGGGCGAGAGATCCCTGTTGGGAACAAAGTCGCGCCTCACAAAGAGGTATCTCCCTTTCCAAGCTCCATCATTGTGCTTGGTTTTCAAGATTAGAGAAGATCTGATGGTTTTGACCTTATGAAGGAAACGAGAATTCCCAAAGGTTGTGAGATCGTATACACAGGCCAACTCAGAAAGGCCTATGTCAAGACCCCTTTGATTGATTGATCTGGTCGACCCAATACAAGATCCGCCAGACAATTGGCATGGCCTAGATATACGAAATCCCAGTCACCCTAAAAAATTCGGAGACAATCCCGGGGAAAGGATTTCTCAAGCCTAAGGAGAAAGGATACTCAGGAAAGCACACCCAAGTGGGGGGGTGGCAAAATCAGGTTGAATCAGAGGATCGAAGGGCCTAAAAACTGCACTGGGAGTAAAGGCCCCATTGAGTTTTAGAGACTCGATGTCGTCATCGCCAAAAGAGCATGTCTCCTCATAAGAGAGGATCCCTTGGTCAATAAAATCATCGTCGGGAAGGGCCAAGATACTTTTACGAGAGACAACCATTTTTCAACCCATGGTAGAATGAATTAAAGCGTGGAAGAAAAGTACCTTCTAATCTCAAGATGGCACAAGAAAAGCAAAGAAGAACGGATAGGAGAATATGAAATTGATCCCTCATATTTATACTGGTTCGGTGAATATGATTTGACTGCTAACGGCTAGTTAACTATCTGTTGGAATTTAAATCACCTAGCCGTTACGGGTTAAAACTGAAAATTACTATTCCCTATTTACTTTAAGTTATTACTTTAATATTTACAGAACTAACCCCTATATTTTCAGGAATAACTTGAGGGCAATTATTGGGATGAGGATCCTTACTGTGACAACCCAAAACTTTGTCCATTAACGTTAGCCCGATTCCATTAAATAAATTTTGAATTTTTATTTAGTGTCGTCAAATTCCTATGGTTTGGAAAGTCATTTAAGTTATATAATTGAATTTTATATAGGATTCGGAACCAAAATCGCGCGAAAACCCGAGTTACTTCGAAAATCAATGAACATCGGCCTGACAGGTGTTCACGGTCGTAAACTTGTTCACGGTTGGTGGACCCCACCATCGACCATACACCCAACCTATAAATATGTGCTCCTACCCCTCATTTACACTTTTATGGACGAAAACTCCCCAATTCTCTTTCTAACCTCTCAACCGCAAACACAAAAATACCCTTTTTTCTTTCGAAAATCATCAAGAATCACCTTTGGGTGTTGTTGTGGAGCACCTAAAACACGTTTTTTATCGAATCCAGTTTTGTTGTTCTTGAGTTCACGGCCGCAAACCCTTTAAATCTTCAAAGGCCGAAATCAGTTCACAGCCGTGAACCCTTCAAACCTTCATATTTTCTTCAAGAACACTGATCACGGCCGTAAACCATTCAAGGGTTGTTCACGGCCGAGAACAACTCACGGCCGCAAACCTTTCCAAGTCGTGAACTTGGCCGAAAACCCGCTTTTTCCGATTCAATCGAGTCCCGGTAACATTCCTAAACCAAAAGCAAGTGTTTTTCCAACACTATAATTATTGGTTTCACTAATAAAATGCATATATGTATTTAATTGTTATTAGGATCCCGTTCAGTGCCGCGTACATCAACTCGAGGGTCTTCATTCCCAATTTCGTTGTCCGACACTTTCACGCAACTAACAGTGAGTTCATACCCTTATGCTTTTACTATTTTAACGTTTTCAGGGGGAATACAAGCCTAACACAAATGATTTTGTGAATTTATACAAAAGGATTTCAACACACTTAAAACTGATGTAATTGATACAACCATACGGTTTCCACATTTTTTTTAAATATTTAGATATTTTATCCCTTTTGTAACATGCTGAGCATAAGGGGCGTTTTCAACTTACAAGCATAATTGCATATTTTTCATATCAATACACAAACCAAGTACATAACATACATACAAACTATAACAGGTATAGTTTGGGATTTCATTACACGGTTTTACATTTACATGCATATAAAGTATAAACTATGACAGAATTAGTTTATGGTATTCAATGATATTTCTCGGGTAACAAGAATATATTACTAAATAATTATTTAAATATAATTATTACCCTACAAAGTATACAAACAGATTCAAATACAATAGAAAAATACAGAACTACACGTGAACTAGTTAATACAGGATTGTGAGACAACTCTTCAATTATACCTTTTGGGGTACAGGTTAAATCCTATCATTTTGTGTAACCAGAGTCTCCTGGAGGAAGAGCGTGAGATTTGTGAATAGATCTATTCAGGACTGACAATCCCACACATGAACTGCTAGCTACAGTTAGGCAGGCATGATTGGGGTGACAAATATCATACCGCCCGACGCCTGAAGAACGTCGCAGAGGTCATCAGTCATATCAAGCATGGTTATAGGACTCACAATAGTATAAACTAACCTTTGTTTATGGGATTTCATTCTTCATCTAGTTTTATTTTAATTAATAGAACTACTATACATTACACTGGAGGATTCGAAGAATACAATACATGGTTTTATTTTAAGTAATGAAACTACTATTTATACTGGTGGTAACCAGGGTTTTCAAACATAACATCTATGCATTACTGGTGGTAGCCAGGGTTTTCATTTAATAATAAGGATATACAATACAGTTGGTGGTAACCAGGCATACGAACTAACACAGTAACAAACATATATGTTAGAAAATATTGGATTTTCTTGGGAAGCATACAAACATTTTTACAGATTTAATGACAGGTTTTCATTACAAAAACATGCTTATGAACTCACCAGCTTAATGCTGATACTCTTTTCAAAACCGTTTGTATTCTCAGGAAATCAGTAGACAGGTACTCTCGCAGCTTTTGAGAAGACGGAGCGTATAGAGTCACGTCTTTATATTTTGCTACTTTTGATGTATATAAATATGAATGAACAGATGTAAATACCTTTTATATATTCAATGTAATGGTTGTGTTTACTTTGATTACTATGATGAAATTGTTATGATAATACACATGACATCCTCCACCACCGAACATTTCCGTCGTTTCAGTTTGGGGGTGTGACAGATTGGTATCAGAGCTATTGTTTATAGAGAACTAAGTATACCGAACCTTACATGGTATACAACTATAAACACTAAAAGGGGCCGAAGTGCTCTGGAACTAAAAGTATACTTTTAAAATATAAGTATTTTACAATAAGTATACAAGTATACATACATACCAGAAACAGTATCACAAGTAGAACAAAACAAAAGTATTTGGATGTTGGACACTGCGGTTAAACCTGAATAGTTATGTAGTTATATGTGGGGCCAATATAACCTGATCCACTATATTTATCCGAGATATGACCAACATGTGTTTGGGAGTGACTGTGGTGTTGCGGCAAGTCTAAAACTCACCAAATCCTATATTAACGAAGCATATAGTTAAAATACTACAAGATTATTTTATAGTTCTATAACACTGCACAAAATCGTTACAAGTAGTACTAATCCTCACAAATGAAAGACCTGCAATTCCTTGTTTATGTTAGTAAACCTTATTTGTAGATCTTTGTCACTACTGTAGGATTAAGATATATATTGCTCGAAAATATCTGATTCCCAATGTAGAAGGCCTGCAATTCCTTGTTTTAGAGAAAGATGCCTCCCAGGAAGAGACCCAACAGAAAGAGCAACAATCCCCCAACAGATCCTCTGCCACCACCTCCTCAGTTCGATCCTGCTATGTTCCAAGCAACAGTTACGGCCACTGTGGTTGCCGCAATGTCGCAGATCAATTCTGGCGGCTCTAGCGGATCAGGAAGTTGTACCCATCCCCATAACCTTGATGGTGGTCAGGGACACCAGAAGGAGTGTTCATACAAAGACTTTATGAACATGAAACCCAAATCCTTTAACGACAATGGAGGTGTCATTGCCCTGACTCGTTGGTTCGAGAAGATAGAATCAATTTTCGAGATTTGTGTGTGCCCCAAGGCAAGCAAGATGAAGTTCACCGCCTACACCTTCACTGATAGAGCACTGACTTGGTGGAATAGCCGATTCAAATCCCAAACTCTGTCGGTGGCCAATGCTATGGGCTGGGAGAGTTTGAAAGAATTAATGCTTGCAGAGTATTGCCCAAGGTGCGAGATGCAAAAGCTGGAACACGAGCTCTGGAACCTGAAGATGAAGGGTTCTGACATTGTTGCGTACACTGCTAGGTTCTGCGACCTGGCTTTTCTATGTCAAGGGATGGTCACCCCAGAAAGCAAGAAAATCGAGAGGTACATATGGGGATTGACACCCCCAACTCAAGGAAACGTATTGGCTGCAAAACCTCTCACGTTTGACAACGCTAAGTGTCTAGCGCAGACCTTGATAGATCACGAGGTTGATCATGGATCTGTGTCGACCGTTCCCAAACCACCAAAGGAGAGTGGTGAGAAGAAAAAGTTATGGAACAAGCGTGAGGGCAAGTCTTCGTAGGAGCCCTCCAAGAAAGAACAAGTAGTGGCAGTTCATGCTGCTACCACTCCTTCCGTTGTTCCTGCAACCCAAGCACCTTCCAGTAGATATGCTTGTACCTTCCAAGGTATGACAAGTGTAACTTTCATCATCATGGGCAGTGCCACGAGATGTTGTGTAATAACTGTGGCAAAAAGGGTCACACAGCTCGTTTTTGCAAGATACAACTCCAACCAACCATTCAGGCTCCTGGAGCTGGAGTTAGCCAAGCCTGTTATGGATGCGGTGAGATCGGGCATTAAAAGAGGAATTTACCAAAGGCAACAGCTGGCAACATGGGGAAAGTGCTAGCTATGGGCCAGGAGGAAGCAGTCGCCGATCCCACCGTAGTTACAGGTACGTTCCTCCTCGACAACTCTTATGCATGCATTCTTTTTTATAGTGATGCGGAGAGGAGTTTTGTTAGTCATGCATTTAAACATCTACTCAAACATAAACCACAAACTTTAACCGAAACATTCACCGTCGATATGGCTAACGGAAAGAAAGAGAGCACTAAAGACGTATTCATAGGTTGTATGCTTACCTTAAACGGCCATTATTTTCCAATCGACCTTATTCCAGTTTCCATAAAAAGCTTCGATATTCGGCATGGATTGGTTGAGCCCCAATCGTGCTGATATCCTTTGTTATGAAAAAGCCATTCGTCTCAATCTACCATCTAACGAAGCCCTCATTATCTATGGTGATAAACTCAGTTCAAGCCTTCATACCATTTCATGTATCAAAACCCAGAAATATATGCGAAAGGAGTATCATGCATTCCTAGCCCATGCCGTTAACGAGAAACAGGAAGTTAAAGACCTCGAGATCATCCCTGAAGTCTGCAACTTTCCTGATGTCTTCCCCGAAGATCTTCCCGGAATCCCTCCCGAGCGCCAAGTCGAGTTCCGAGTCGACTTAATCCTCGGAGCTACCCCCGTAGCTAAATCCCCTTATCGTCTGGCGCCGGCAGAAATGCAAGAGTTATCCATCCAGCTCAATGAACTACTCTACAAGGGATTCATCAAGCCAATTTCCTCACCCTGGGGAGCCCCGGTCTTATTTGTGAAAAAGAAAGATGGGTCCTTTTGGATGTGCATAGATTACCGCGAACTGAACAAGCTTACCATCAAAAACCGTTACCCCCTTCCCAGAATCGACGACCTCTTTGATCAACTCCAAGGAGCCGGTTATTTCTCAAAGATAGACCAGAGATCAGGGTACCATCAGTTACGAGTCCATGAGAGTGATGTTCCTAAGACATCATTTCAGACTCGCTATGGTCACTACAAGGTTGTAGTTATGCCCTTTGGTCTAACCAACGCACCCGCGGTATTCATGGATCTGATGAATCGGGTGTGTCACCCCTTCCTAGACAAGTTTGTGATAGTATTCATTGATGATATACTTGTCCATTCCCGAAGCGAGGAAGACCATAGACAGCACTTGAGGCTAGTGCTAGAAACGTTGCGGGCTAAGAAACTATATGCAAATTCTCTAAGTGCAAATTCTGGATCAGAAAAGTAACTTTCCTTGGTCATGTGGTTAGCGAGGAAGGCATACACGTGGACCCTTCCAAAATCAAGGCGATTGAGAATTGGTCAGCACCGAAGACACCCACAGAAATCTGTCAATTCTTGGGTCTTGTTGGCTACTATCGCAGATTTATCCATAATATTTCTAGAATTGCTAAGCCTTTAACCACCCTGACTCAGAAAGGTGTAGCATTTAGTTAGGGAGAAAGTTAAGAAACTGCGTTCCAAACATTGAAGCAGACCCTATGCAGCGCACCTATCTTGTCTCTTCCAAAAGGGATGGAGGACTTCGTTTTCTACTACGATGCATCCAATCAGGGGCTAGGTTGTGTGCTCATGCAGCGAGGAAAAGTCATTGCTTATGCCTCGACATAGCTGAAAGCATACGAAGTCAATTATACAACTCACGATCTGGAGTTGGGAGCAGTGGTCTTTGCATTAAAGATTTGGAGACATTATCTATATGGAACCAAGTGCACCATCTTCACCGATCATAAGAGCCTACAACACGTTTTCAATCAGAAAGAGTTGAACATGAGGCAATGGCGGTGGGTAGAGCTACTTAGTGATTATGAGTGCGAAATACGCTATCATCCAGGCAAGGCCAATGTGGTAACAGAAGCCCTCAGTCGGAAAGAGTACTCAGTTCACAGAGTGAAGGCACTGACTATGACCATCCATTCCCATCTATTCACTCAGATTAGAGAGGCTCAGCTGGAAGACTTGAAACCATAAAACATGTCAGATGAAGCTTTGAGGAGAATGGAAAGGAACTTAGAGATCAAGGGAGACGGAGCCTGTTATTTCATGAACTGGATCTGGACCCCAAAGTGCGGTGGTTACAGAGAGGTTGTCTTGAGTGAAGCTCATAGGACTCGATACTCCGTTCACCCAGGTTCGGATAAGATGTATCTGGATCTCAAAAAGCTCTATTGGTGGCCAAATATGAAAGCAGAGATCGCTACCTTCATGGGCAAGTGCCTGACTTGCACCAAGGTGAAGGTGGGATATCAAAAGCCCTCAGGTTTACTTCAACTGCCATAAATACCTGAGTGGAAGTGGGAAAGGATTGCGATGGATTTCATCACTAAGTTGCCCAGGTCTCCGAGTGGGTATGATACCATCTGGGTAATTTTCTAACGATTGACTAAATCCGCCCACTTCCTACCAATCAAAGAAACATTCAAGATGGAGAGACTGACGCGAATCTATATTCAAGAGATAGTCTGTATGCATGGTGTGCATGTGTCCATTATCTCCGACCAAGATAGCAGATTCACCTCAAGGTTTTGGCAGTCATTGTAAAAAGCTCTTGGAATTAAGCTGGATATGAGCACATCTTACCATCCTCAAACCGCCGGACAGAGTGAGAGAAACATTCAGACCCTAGAAGACATGTTGAGAGCATGCGTTATCGACTTTGGTAAGTCGTTGGATTCCGTTGAGTTCTCTTACAACAACAGCTATCATACCAGTATCAAGGATGCACCGTTTGAAGCCCTTTATGGCCGTAAGTGCAGATCTCCTTTGTCCTGGGCTGAGGTGGGTGACACGCAGCTAGCTAAGGGTCAAGTCCCCAGCAACACTCTCACAAGCTCGGAAATCATTCGCGAAACCACAGAAAAGATTGTACAAATCAGAGAACGACTGAAAGCCTCCAAGGATAGACAAAAGAGCTATGCCGACAGACGACGAAAACCTTTGGAATCCCAGGTTGGTGACCGTTTTTTGTTAAGGGTCTCGCCCTGGAAAGGCATGATACGCTTTGGGAAGCGTGGAAAGCTAAATCTGAGATTCATTGGGCCATTTGAGATTCTCGCTAGGATCAGTCCTGTCGCATACAAACTTCGTTTACCCCAAGAGCTTAGCAACATCTATCCAGTCTACCATGTGTCGAACCTTAAAAAGTTTTTATCTGAAAAACCCCTTGTGATCCCTCTTGATGAGATCGATATCAACGAGAACTTAAATTTCGTGGAAGAACCAGTCGAAATCATGGATCGGGAAGTCAAACGAACAAAGCAAAGTCGCATACTAATAGTTAAGGTCCGCTGGAATGCCAAGCGGGGACTTGAATTCACTTGGGAGCGCGAAGATCAGATGAAACAGAAGTACCCTGATCTTTTTCCGAGTAAAATGGTATTACATATGCATTTCTATGTATAAAAAATAAACTTCAACTACATTAAAAGTGTGGAATAAAATACATTTGGTCTATTACATTATCTATTCATGGTGATTTAGACCGATGAACAATGACCTAATTTTACTATTTGTCACACTTATGGATTTCCTGTAAAGGATTTTGATTCAGGTACTCTTCTTCAACGTTACGCTAGCACCGGTGATTTATATTCTATTTCTCCATCTTCCTCGTCTTCCACATCAATTTCTTGGTTGAGGTTTCGCTTCCCACATGGCATCGTCGTCTAGGTCATCCTAGGTCTTCCATTTTGAACTTTTTTCATACGCTCCATTTCATTGCGTCTTCTACAAATAAGCTTCCTATTTTCCATGCATGTCAACTAAGAAAGCATTGTCGTCTTCCATTTGTGTCATCTTCTACAAAGATATCTAAGTTGTTTGAATTAATAAATTCTGATTTATGGACCTCACATATTTTGAGTATTAGTGGTGTTAACTATTATATTCCTTTTTTGGATGATTTTTCGCATTTTTATGGGTTTATCCTCTTTGTGACAAATTTGATGTTTACACTATCTTTTGCAACTTTCAAGCATATATTAAAACTTAATTTAATTCTAAAATTCAATGTTTTCAATATGATAATGGTCGCGAATTCAACAACCAATCTCTACTTCAACAATTTCATATTAGTGGCATATGCGTCTAGTTTTATTGTCCTTATACATCTCAAGTGGAAGGTGTTATTCACACCATTAATAACATCCTTCGTGTATATCACTTTCAAGCATCTTTGCCCACTAATTTATGGGTCGAAACCCTCCTCATTGTTGTTCACACCCTCAAAATTCTTCCGACCACCACCCTATCTCTTAAAAATCCTTTTTAAATTCTTTTTGGCCTCTTTCCTTCTTATGACCATCTTTGAGTCTTTATTATCCCAATATCTCCTCTACCTCACCTCACAAAATCTTTCTCAATCCACTATCTATGTCTATCTTGGCCTCTCTCCATATCATAAAGGACATTGATGTCTTGAGCTTACTCGCGTTAGGTCATTTTTATGGGGACAATTTTCCATACAAAATACTTCCATGGCACCCCCCACATCTATTGGATATGACTCTATTGTTCAGGAGGATGTCATTCCATATCTACCTACGCTTGCCACACCTTCGGTCAACATGAGCACATTTGACTCCCCCATATGGATTCGACGTCCTTCCCTTCTCCCTATCCTCGTTCGAGAGGTGTCGCTACCCCTCCTCCCCCACCTCCTACGAATCCTAGTCATCACCACTCCATGACTACTCGTTCACAAATTGGCTCTTTAAAACCTCGTCAAATTCTCGTGGGTCTGAGGCCATTTATCTGCTTCTCTATGTCGATGACATTATCCTTATTTGTTTCATACATCGTTAATATCTTGTGTTATATCCAGATTGTCTTCTAAATTTGCTATGACAAATTTTGTCCCCTTATCTTGGCCCCTTATCATTCTTTCCCAACATTGATGCTACTCGAATTGTGCACGACCTGTTTCTATCCTAAACAACTTTTGTGAAAGAAATTCTTGCTCGTGTGGAAATGTCCTCACAAACTACTTTTTTTAGGGAACACATTGTCATTTGTCAAGTGTGTGTGTTACATCTTACCTCTGCTCATCAATTTGCTAATATATTTAAAAAAAAATGCCTTTTTACGCAGTTATTTTTAGATTTAAGAAACAATTTAAGCATTCGTTAACCCCTACTCAAACTAAGGGAAGTGTTAGATTATGTTTTATTTTTCATATCATGTATAGTGTAGGGTCCTTATTATAATTGTTTTATTCTCAGCATGTACTATTTAAAGCAATGGAATACACAAAAACCTGCACGGGTATATTTACAATCCAACAATAAGAGTGTATTTTGAACAATCTATATAAATTTATTGGTCAAATATAAAAAAAATTGACTAAATATGTATAATTACAAAAATATACATAATATTCTTAAGACTAGAGGAAGTAGTGGTGTGTTTGTTACGCGGCCACATCATTTTTTTACATGTCATATAAACAACTAAAGTCTCAAAACATTTCAAGTTTTGTAGACACTTTAAGTTGTGTTAAAAGGAATATATAACAGACGAATAAAATATAAGAACAATACAATCACATAAAATAATAGATCGAAAGTTCACGTGATCAATATGGCATGATTTCCAGAAATAAAAGACATGAGATTTGGTACGGAGAAATTGGGCAACAAATTGCTGCAGTTAACAACCTAAAAATAATATGATGCGGTATACGAAATTTGAACCATGGATATATAGGAAGGACATATTTGCCGTTAAAATGAAAAACCACCAATAATATACCCGTTTTCAGCTATAGATATTCAAATGGTTAGGACTATTATTTCGATGAAAAAATAAATACTCATGTTCTATGGATGCACGAAATAAAAACATAACATGTGATATGAACCAACTTTGCTAGGGTATAAGTTCGAGATCATTGAATAAATTGTAGAAATTAACTGGATCAAATGTATTTTTATTAAAGGTTAAAATTAATGTATAAACAAATGGGATTTTCTTGTTATGGAATAGAAGGAATATAAGGTATAAAGCCAAAGCTTAATGTTTCTATTAAATAGAAACAAACGGTTACAAGATGGAGAAAAAAATGTTATAAAGAAGTTGATTACAAAGATTGGAATCGGAAAGTTACATCCTTAAATACTCTAATAGAATTAATCTACCAAAATAAATAAAAATATTTCTGTTATATATCATACTCTCATTTATTTTGTCACATGTCATTTTATAGTTATTTAAAAAAAAATCATCTGTTATTTTATTATTTCTTTTCATTTTATTAAATTTCATATAGTATTAAAATACAATAATTGCGATAAATCTATTATAATAAATAAAGATTTTTTTACTAATGATTTGGAAAAGAATAGTTTACATGATTAATCAATTAATCAATGGATGAGTAGGTGGATAGTGGGATAACCACGTTCAAGGATTATTTGAGAATTAAAGTAATTTTTTTTTTAATTTGATAATTTAATAATATGACACCTTTTATTATTATTAGTAAAACAAATTTTATTATTAATTTTTATTTATAATTTGTTATATTTATTTCATATATATTTATTACAATAACTTAAATTTGTAATTTTTCATATACTAATTTTTATTGCTTCGTTAATTGTGGTTGTTTTATTTTATAATCAATTTATTTTATTATATAATATCATTATTTTTTTTCATTAATTTGCACATAAATAATGTCATATATATCCTAAAAAATAATTTCAAATAGTTATTTGAATCAACCATTATAAAGTAATATAACAATCAAATCTCTCTTAATTAATAAATTTTTAAAAATAATTTATTAGTAATTGTAATTTTTAACTATCAAAATTCGTTTAATTTTATAATCATGGTTCTCATGGGTTATAATCTAATACAACTAATCTACTATAATAAATAAAAATCTTTTTATCACATGTAATAATATCATTCATTTTGCCACATGTCATTTTGTGGTTATTTTAGTCCACATGTCATTTTATGCTTTTTTTTATTTTATTAAATATCACATAGTATTTAACTGTAATAATTGCAATAAATCCATTATAATAAATAAATATCATTCTGGCACATGTCATACTCTCATTCATATTTTCACATGTCATTTTGTGGTTATTTTAAGTTTTTTTCCACATGTCATTTTATGATATTTTTTCCATTTTATTAAATTTCACATAGTATTTAAATGTAATAATTTTAATAAATATAATAATAAATAAATATCAATTTCATTAATGGACTTGTCTTTTAAATTCAAAAATCCTAAATTAAAACCTCATTAATTTCCTTGGTTCATTTATCTAAACAAAGGAAGGACTGTCGCACTTTGGCACACATTTGGATGGGTCTATTCAGGATTTGTTTCTATCAAACGATGTAAGATAAAGGAGACAAATCATTTTTGTAGCATTTGAGATAGATAATTATGCTACTTTACAAATTTGACAATATAACGAACATTAAAAAGTCACATAATAGCAATATATGTTTCTTTTGGCTTATGTAATGAACATGGGAAGAATGGAATGGTTCATTCCATTCCATCTGGCAACGGGACAAACAATTCTATTCCTTACTTGATTCCATCGTGCAAAACAAATAGTGTACTTAATCTGTTCCCAAAAATCCATTGTCTCATAAGTGTATAATTGCTTCTTTCCAGCAAGTGGTGACAATATATGTTGATCCAATCTAACAAAATCCTTATTGGGTGTCCTGTCAAGAGAAATTCAATTTATATAGAATTTAAAAGGGTATATAATACAATATCTTACTTTTTTGCCAACCGAATGGCATCATAACATAATAGAGTGTGGAGATGTGCTGCAATGGGAAAGTTTTGAGAAATAGTAACATTCTTTTACTATTTTGTTTATTATAGTATCCTACTTTCATAAAAAGTTTATTATTAAGCAACATATATACCATGATTCCAAGAATAAAGACATCATCATGATATTCAGATGGGTTTTGAAGATTAAGTTCCTTTTGTTGTGCCATTTGTGCAGCTACATTATAATCGAAAAAGTATAATGGCTATCATCATAGCTGATACTATGGAACTAAAAACATTAACAACTGGAACGTTCACCATATCATGTAACAAAACAATCCATTTTTAGAGTAAAATAAAAGAAATAGTATTATACTTTCATTGATTTGCTTATTACGACATCCTACTTTCATTTCTTCCTATTATAGCATTGTACTTGAGAAAAAATTGGAAGTACAATGCTATAATTGGGTAAATTTTTTTAAGTATAATGCCTTGATAAGAGAAAGTCAAAAGTACAATGAAGGAATAGAAAATATAATGTAGTGATAGAAATAAATGAAAGTAGGATGGTTTAATACACATATAAACTAAATTCTATTGCTATTTCTTGCATTTAGCCCTTTTTTTATTAGCATCTCATTCAAAATATGAAAAATTGTCTATGTTTCAATGATTTTTTTTATACCTTGATAACAGTCGAATAGGATAATGATGCAGCCTCCCAAGGAAGAGAACAAAAGAGCCTCCTTAGAACTTCATGAGGAAGTCCTACAGGCTTAGCATATGATATTATAGTCCACACCATGTAACACCCGGTCCATGGTACGTATTTAAATTCAAGTATTTTTCATGTTTTGCTCTGGGACTCGGCGAGTTGGAGGCCCAACTCGTCGAGTAGACTCGATTTTGACCGAGAAGTTTAGTGACCTACTCGACGAGTCAGGGGACTGACTCGACGAGTAGGAGTTGTCTGGATAAAACCCTAATGTTAGGGTTTTCACCCTATTTAAACGTCTTATTCTGCCTCAACCCAGCCCCCATCGTCCCTCCCAACCCAGAGAAGCCCTAACTCGAAACCTTAAGCCCATTTTGAGTGTTCTTGAGCTTTTTGGCGACTTTTATGTGCATTTGAAGTTAGAGAGAAGAAGAAAGCTTGGGAGTTCAAGTGGAAGCTAGTAGATCCAGAGGTTTTGCTTGATTCTTAGTTCATTCAAGGTAAAAAGCTTGAACCTTGACCATTTATCTCTTGGATATTGTTTTGGGGTTATTTTCTACTTTTTCTAAGCTTTTGAGAGGCTATACTCGGATATGTATTTATATTTGGAGTTGCACTTCAGATCTGGAACCATTGAAGGTTCCCATGGCATAAATGTGCCAACTTTATGACCTTGGGAGACCTATGCAACATATAAACCCCTTTTTATGGCTTTTTGAGCCAAAGGCCCCATGCATGGACATCAAGTTTGTAGCTTTACGTATAAAATGGACCCTAGAAGGCCAGATCTATGGTTTTGATGCATTAAAACCCATTATAATCGACTGTATAGTTTGGGACAAAGAGGAAATCAGCTAGTCTTTCATTGGACTCGGCGAGTCAGGTCGCATTTTCCCCCAACTGTCTTCTGGAAATGGTCTTTGGTTGAGTGGAAGGAACACTCAGCCTATTAGGGGTTTGTTATTGACTTGAAGATCGAAGGACTCGACGAGTTCAAGGAGGAACTCGACGAGTTCAAGGCAATGTACCAACCACATGAAGACGGGCTCGACGAGTTCAAGGATGAACGTGACGAGTCATAGACTAAACACCTTCATATGGATGAAGATGAACTCGACGAGTCCAAAGACGAACTCGGCGAGTCGGTTGAAGATAGTCTGATGTGTTGTTCAAGGAGAACTCATCGAGCTCTTGCTAGAATCAACAAGTAGGGACGGGATTATGGCATTTTGTGGACATAGGGACTCGGCGAGTCGAGTCAAGCAGATGTTGACTTTGACCAAGGTTTTGACCTTGACTTTGACTTGGACTTGAGTGACCCTTGTAAGGGTTATGAGTATAAATTGATAACTTAGAAAAGTTGTCGTATAAGGATTGAGGAGTCGAGGAGAGGCGATTTTCACACCGAGGGCAGTGTAGGCACTACACGACATTGAGGTGAGTTACCTTCCAGTAGAAGTGGGTCTAAGTCACCAAGGCTAACCCACTAGTAGTTGGATATAGTTGAGATGATTGTCTTTGTGATAGTTGTCTGGTTTTCTATTACCTGATGTGTTCTATGTGCCAGTATGATATGTTATATGTGATAGTGGTAGTAGGAGGGGAATAGTCCCCTGATTCGGTCGTTAGGACGGAAGGGTAGGCCGAACACTCTAGATATGTCTGACAGCATGATTATGATATGTTATTATGTGATAGTAGTAGGGTTGAAATAGTCCCCGTGATCGGGTGAGATAGACCGGAGGGTAGGCAGGCACCCCAGAATGGCCTGACACGAGTAAGTCGACACCCTAGAATGGCCTGACACGGGTAAGTCAGCACCCCGAAATGGCCTGACATGGGTAGGTTAGCACCCCAAAATGACTTGACATGGGTAGGTCGGGCATCCTAGAATTGCCCGACAGTATGTATGATTGTATGGTATGTGGTATGATGGAGGAACTCACTAAGCTTTGTGCTTATGGTTTTCCGTTTTGGTTTCAGGTACCTCTTTATCTAAGGGGAAGGAGTCGGCAGGGTAGCAGCGCATCGCACACACATGATTCCACATTTGAGAACCCTGAGATTGTACTCTGACATTATACTATTTGACATTATGGTTTTTAAGACATGTATATATGGTTTTGTGGTTTAATGTGATACCAGTAATGTTTTCCTCAAACAATTTTATAAGTATTATAATTAAAAACAAAAAAATTTCGGTCTCGATTTTTGGGATGTTACACACCACTACCATGAGTGGGACCCCATAATCTGCTACAAAACTTCGAATCCACCCTGTAACAGTTCTATAATCAAATTCCATAAAATAAAAATGAAAAACCACAAAAAAAATATTTTAGATAATTACTAATTATTATTGTTTACCCGCACGATATCGCCAAGACCTAGCACCTCTAGTTTTCATGGAAGTAATGAGGATACTAAATAACAAAATGACAACTAGCTGACCATTTGTGTAAAGCCATTGAAACGGGTACTCTTCTAATTTAGGGTTTCTCCTTTTGGAATAATAAACTCATTGATTACTCCCTAAAGTTACAATGTAAATTCTATTAAAAGAAAAATAAAATTAATGCATTTTGCATGCATTAAAATTGAAAATTTTGTCACAAGGTAGGCCAAAGACTCGTACTGTGTAGAAGACGAAAATGGCATTCCCATCCTAATTAAAATATATAGCACAAAATTAGAATGATTGTGAATATCCGAATAGCTTCTTGCATAAAAAGCAAAGAAATTAGCATGCCAAAAAGCTCTCTGGCAACCCTTATAACTCTTATGATGAGTGTGCTAGCATTTAGTACAATAAGAACACACAGCATGATTGAAGTCCAGAAACAAACCTTGATACAAAAAATAAATAAATAAATAAATAATAGAGATTTTATCAAGAATTTGACGCGGAGATACCATCTGCCTTCTCCTTGCCATACTTTCCCATCCGATTCAGCAAAATTATGAACATACCCTTACAAGATTTTAACAAAAGAATATCAATAAAACCAAGGTTCTAAATAACGTAAGGCGTGACTTGGCGGCAATGTCAAGCCTCAAACTTTTCCGAGCCTTGGCGAGTCATGACGTTTGTAAGGCGTGACTTGAGGCAGAAATTTTCTATATAATTAATATTTTTATATGTATTTTCAAATATTATGCATTTTTATACACATATATGAGTTAAGGCGGCGTTTTGGCAAAGCTTGGTGGCAGGTGCAAGCCTTGGAGTCGTGGCGCGCCATGGCGGAGCCATGACGAGATTTTTAGAACCTTGATAAAAACACAAAGGATAGTAATGCAAAACATTTAAAGAGCGAAATAAAAATTTTGGTTCTTATTTTAATGTTTAGTAATGATTTAAGTCCCTAGATCGTAAAATCTAACTATTTACTTGTTAGTTTTTTCTAAATGACCAATTTGCCCTTGGACAAAATCTGGACAAACTTGTAATTATCTCTTGATTTATTAATTAACTATTTTCTATATCATTACATATTTTATTTTTGATTATCTTCACAGATATAAAAACTTAAATTATTACATCTAAAAAGGAGAAAAATGCAAAATTCTAAAAAAAACGAAATCCAAAAGAAAATACTATATTAGAAAAATATAGAAATTAAGTTAAAAAACGATTTACATAAAAAAAAAATTGTGTTAAAATTTTAAAGGGTATTTCATATTTTATATGTTTAGAGAAACATGATAGCGTAAGTTAGTCATTACCATCTTTGTCAAAGTATAGAAAACCTTGTGAAGATGTTCATCATTGGCCATCTTTTTAAGGTGGAGTGAAACAGCACCAAATTCCCCGTAATCTGAACTACCATTTCCATTAGTATCTACCTGTAAGCCAAAAAAATTGTTCGGATTGCAGGAAGCAACAATGTACTTTACATTTACCCCTAATAGTAATCTACTTAAATTGTTTGTCCATAATACCAACGTACTTACAGCTTCAATAATTTTTGGATAGATAACTTCTTCAAAAGGCTGGTCAAGGTTGCAACCATCAAATGAAATGTAAAATCCATGAATGAAAATATTGATAATGAGAAAATGGTCATTTTTATTAATTTAATATAACAGCTATTAAATTTAGCACAATGACCAAAATTAATATGAAAGTTTTCCGTGAGGACCAAAATTGCAAGAACTTGCATTAATAATCGCATACCAGGGTTGCCATTTTTCAATTTACTCAAAGAACGTTTCAATATCAAAAAAAATCTTTTTGTACTTAAATGTATGGACAAAAGAGAAGGCATAAGTGCATAAAAGAAGCTCGTTTTTTTTATGAAATGAGACTTCTTGTTTCTCTCATATTTTTGTAGGTTTTAGACCCTTTTTCTCCCCCATCTTCTTCTTGCAATTTGGTGCATCTTTAAGATGGTAAAATCTGCTTCTCTTTAAGTCATATTTTTGGTATATGTCTTAAATCTTAAGAACGACTGTTTATAAGTGTTATACTAGCATATTTTGGTGGGTTAGTTCTTGCTCGGTGGATAATTCTAGAGAACTCTTGTTTTAAAGTTTCATGTCATATTCATCAACTTCTAACCTCCCATGAGGATCAAAGTCTTCAAAGGGTGTTATGTTTTCTCTTATATGGTTTGTTTTAACCTTTCTAAGTCTTGCAAAATGATATTTTGGTGGGAATAAAACTAGTTTTGTTTTTTTTTTTCAAATCTCAAGTCTTCTGTTGCATTGTTTATATTTTTGAAATATTTTTTGAAAAAAAATCCAACAATATGAACAAATGAAGGTTATCATGGTTCTTTTAATAAAGGATTTGTGTCATTAAAGACTAAATTAATAAGAATGAGTTATTTTACAAACTTCAAACAAACCATTGACATCCATTTTTAATACAAAGATGAAGATTTGTTCCTTTATTTAGGCATTTTTGTATATCACAACTTACGTCTAGTATTTGCATGTTTTCTTAGTTAACACGTGACTTGGTGATATTGTACCTGGCATTAAAAGGTAAGGTGTTCATATGTAAGTTCCGTTTTACGCAACATGACATATCCACCAATAAGTAGCCAAAATCAAGTCACATACACACATAACTAATAAGGTTTTCGATATGAACAACATCCAGAAACAGTAACAAAAAAAAACCTAAAAATATAAAATTCCAATAAACAATGGTTGTAAAGGTTAATTTCCAATCAACCTTACATTGTAATTATCTAAGGGTCCAAGAAACAAACACTGAAGTGCTTAGAAGCTATTTATGGAAGAAACCAAGTAATCAAAATCATGTTCTAATTGTCAATGAAAACATACATAGGTTTCATAAATAATAGCAATGGAATTCTTTTATTAAAACATGCTAACATGCCTTCCAGTAAACCATATGAAAGAAGATGGATATGTGAAAACCAAAATAATACTAATAAATACTTGAAGCAAAGTCGAAATGCACCTTTATGAAACCAACATATTTTGTCTTCTCATCCCTTTATTCTCTATTTATTTCAATTTACCAACTCCCTGCAATAAGTTGTCTCAATGTTGCAATATGGATGTAAATTTATATGAAGATACAAAGAGAAACAAATAAAAAATTATAAAAATAAACATACGTGAAGATAAAAAAAAATAACAAAAAAAGTATACCACGTGCTTATAAATGGGCATACGAGGAAAGTAAGGTAAAAAGAGAGGGAATCACATCGTGCATTTTAATCTTATACCCCTTTGCAGATAAAATTGTGAGATACTGGGGTTTTTCATAACACCCCAAATAACAGAGGTGCTATTGAAGGACTTAAAGTGTAAATTAAGGAAAGGGACTCGACGAGTAGGCATGCTTACTCGCCGAGTAGGAGCTGGATTCTGTCGCGGGTTTAAGTGGCCAACTCGCCGAGTCGGCGGCTTGGACTCGACGAGTTGGTGCTGAAGAGAGAAAACCCTAATCCCGGGGGGTTGTGCCCTATATAAAGCACATTATAACCCACCCTCAGCCTCTTTGCTACCCTTTTGAGATCCACAAACCCTAGAATCGAGTGAGCCTCCATTAATAGAGAGAATAGAGCTTTAGAGGAGAAAATCTTGGAAAAGGGCTTGAAGATCTAGAGGCTTGCTGCAAAGGAGTGGTGTAGATCCGGGATCTACTTCAGTTGGAGCTTATATTGGAGGTAATAATCTTTTGCTTGGGCTCTTTTGCATCTAGATTTATTATCATTTGAGATTTAGGGCATTTTTGGTATGATTGAGAGCTATTTCGAGTTAGAGGCATAGATCTGATGTTGCTACCTCAGATCTAGGCTTGTGATGGTCCAAAATGTCATAAAGCTTATGTCTAAGAGTTGTTGGTGAAGCCCCCTAGTCCTTAACCCTAGCCCTAGTGTCTTTTGGGCCTATATCTCCTTGGTTTCACGTAAAGTTTGCAACTTTATGTGAGGGTTAAACTGTAGAAGAGCGGATCTATGGATTGGAACCCCTGCATGGCTCAAAAAGTCACTGTAGGGAATGAGAACTGGAGAGACTCGGCGAGTCGCATGGGTGTACTCGACGAGTTGTATGAATGTGTGCATGGACTCGGCGAGTTGGAAGAACAACTCGGCGAGTCTGATGAAGATTGCCTTGGACTCGGCGAGTCTGTTCTTGGACTCGGCGAGTCTGGTCGCGGAACCCTAACCTCTTCTGGTTAAGCCTCGAATCAGTGAGTCGAGGGGTGACTCTGTGAGTTGAGCAGGATGGGACTCGGAGATCGTTGGACTCGACGAGTCTTGGGGTGACTCGGCGAGTTGAGTCGTGTTCTAAGAGTTTTCTGAGTATAAGAACTCGACGAGTCGACGGGTTGACTCAGCGTGTAGAGTCAACCAGGAAGGTTGCCTTTGACTGAGGACTTTGACTTTGACCAAGAGTTGACCGGTTTGACTTCCAAGGGTACTTTGGTAATATTGGTATTTATGGAATTGGTTCTTTGGTAGTATTCTATGGTGAAGTTTGTGTCGGTGGTCGGAGCAGCTTGGTCTTAGCTCTTCAGTCGGTAATTGTAGGTGAGTTATCCTCACTATATCCACAGGGTCTACGGCACCAAGGCCGGCCCTTTATCGGATGGAAATCCGGGTATTGTTTGTTATGTTATTGTTTTGCTAGATCTGCATCCTGGTATTTAGGATGGTGTTATGTTAGTGACCTGGTTAAGGTCGGTACCCCGGTATATAGGGTAATGTTATGCTAGTGACCGGTTAGGTTGGAATCCTGGTTAGGATGTTGATATGATATGTGATCTGTTAGACTGTTTTCTGGGTAAGGATTTGTTATGTGATTAATTGTTTTATGTGCACATGGTTGTTTGACGGGGGTTGGTTTGAGGCGGGTCCTGCTTTGTGTTTTAGGCCAACATACCCAGGGCGGACCGGATATTCCGAAGGCCCAGCGAGCGGTCCGAATAGGCTGAAGGCCCCAAGATGGCGGACCAGACGTGCCGAGGCTCGAAGAGTGGACCAGGCCGACTGAAGGCCCGATGTGGGCGGACCAGTCATACTGTAGACTCAAAGAGTGGACCAGGTGGATTGAAGGTTTAGTGCGGGCGGACCAATCACACTGTAGACTCGATGTACATAGCTAGACTCGGAGGGTGGACCAGGTGGACTGAAGGCCCGGTGCGGGCGGACCAGTCACACGGTAGACCCGATGTGCATGGCCGTTCTATTTGTGATATGTTATGAGTATGTTTATGTGTGGTTGGTATTTTGGGGGTAACTCACTAAGCTTTCGTGCTTACAGTTCAGTGTATTGTTTCAGGTACTTCAGGAGATCGTGGCAAGGCGAAGGCGTGATCGTACCGCTCCTCATGTTTTATGATTTATGTGATATGGTTCTGGGGGATACTCTAATGTTTAAACTATTTTGAAAACAAGATGTATGAACTTAATGGTTTTTGAATGAAATAAAATGTTTTAATTTGGTCGAAATTTTTTGTCGTTACAAGTTGGTATCAGAGCCTTGGTTTGAGTGAATTAGAGGAACATTCGTGTGAATCCAGTCTCAAATCAAGGAGGGATTTTCAAAATGGTTTTCAAAAGGTTTTTCGAAATAAGTAAAGGAGGATGCAGAGGGTACAATCAGCCAGAGACAGTAAGTAAACCCCAAAATACCATACAAGTTATTTGATTATGTGATATATTAGAACAGCATGCTAGTACTAGGCTAGGGATCTTCAGGAATTGCATGATAGAATTGTCAGATTATATGATGCCTACTAGTCTAGGGTTTCCTTTGTATGAAATTGACATCATTATTGCAATTATTTAGTGTATGCATCACGGTTATACATAGTTAAGATCTTATAGCCTAAGAATGTTTGATTTGGCCTTATGTTCTGTTCTTGTATGATTGGGAGCTTAGGGTAGGATTGGATATTCGAAAGTCTATAGGGTCCAGCGTTATGTATGACTAACATACACTAGTGCTGCAGGGTTGGTGGAAGTTTCATGGATGGGTGGGTTGCGTGAGACCAGTAGGCCGGTTATGAGACAGTGGGCTCCTCTAGGAGTGGGGATCGGGTGCTCGTTATGTATATGCTATTGTTAGGGTGTTGTGGTGATACTTGATACAAATATGGGTAGGTGTGGAAGGTAGGATAGGCCCGTACTACTGAAAGCACAGGACCCCTACGAGTATCAAGGAAGTCACAACCCCTAGGGTTTTGTTGATAGCTAGTTCTCGGGGTTATTATGAGGAATGCCTAATATCTTGGGGCGTATTTTCAGTATGGTGATTACGAGACGTTTCGAGGCAGGATCCGGTTCAGGATCGGGATTAGGAGAGGGTGGTCAGGATGGACCAGTACCACCCGAGGTCATTGGTCAGATGAGTACAGATGAGTTGGATGCCAGGATTCGTGAGATCCTGCATGATGAGGTTGTTGCTATGTTTCGGTATGAGTTGCCGGAGATGTTTGGGTCGATCAAGACCGCCATGGTTGAGTACTTTGATGAGCGCTATGCAGCTCTTACGGAGACGGCTGACGCGGCAGCTACAGCGGATGTAGCAGCGGCAGGGGGAGGAACCGGTCGGGGTTTTTAGTATCGGGACTTCGATAATACGAAGCCCCCTACTTTCGATGGAGTTCATGATCCAATCGTTGCTATGAGATGGTTGTCTGACGTGGAGGGTTGTTTCTTCACGTGTTCATGCCCTGCGGATCAGAGGGTGAGGTGTGCTCTGAACCTTTTGAAGCTCGGGGCGAAGGATTGGTGGAGGTTGACTACGGGATCTTATTATGATGCACAGCGGGCTGCGGTTACTTGGGATCAGTTCCGGGAAATGTTCAGTACTCGTTATGTTCCGCTGGTTGAGAGAAAGAGGTTGGCTCAGGAGTTCTTAGAGCTGAAGCAGGATTCATAGTCGGTGATGGAGATCACCAGGATGTTCACTGAGAGGGAAATGTTTTGCCCAGAGTTTGCTTCGGAGCAGGCTCAGATGTCCTGATATCTGAGTATGCTCAAGAGGGATATCCGACAATTTTTGTCCACGCAGAGATGTGATACCTTGTTAGAGTTGCAGGAGGCCACCAGGCAGCGTGAGTTAGAGATGGAGTTGCAGTTGCGAGAGCAGAGGCAGGCCCCAGTGCAGTCGCAACCGGCACCGACACGGTCCAAAACCGTTGACTCTAGGGTTGGAGGTCAGAGCAGACACACTTGTGAGAAGTGTGGAAAGGGTCATGTCGGAGTTTGTAGGTCCGGTGGTGCATGTCGTAAGTGTGGGAAAGAGGGGCATTATGCGAGGGATTGCCGTCAAGCGGTCCCGGCTTAGGATAGGAGGATCTGTTATCATTGTCGTCAGGTTGGACACTTGAGGGTCAACTGTCCACAGCTTGTTGCAAGACCGGTGCATGCTCTAGCACCGGCCACCTTGAGGATTACGGGTGGAGGTCAGGGGGGAGCGGAGCCTCCGAGGGTTCAGGGACGTGTTTTCCAGCTTATTGCAGAGGAGGTCAGGGCAGAGCCAGATGCAGCTGCGGATATGTTTCCATCTTGTTATCTTGTTATTTGTGTGGTATTATAAATCTGTCTGCCTTGTTCCGCATGATTCGTAGTATGATTGAGGATCTTAGTAGTTAGGAGTTGTAGTTTGTTAGCGTTCAGGAGGATTCTTGGTCGAAAGATATAGTATATGATCTCGATGCTAGGAATAGTAGTTGCGATGCAAGAAGTGTTCAGTTGAGATTCGAACTTCCTTGGAGTTCGGGATGTGCGATGTCGGGGGAGTGTTCTGTGGAGATTGCTCACTCCGGAGGGAACTAGTTCCTGGATAAGGGGGAACTTTATCAAGTAAGGTCGATTGAGTTATGTTGGTTTTTCAGCGGAAGTTAGTAGTTGGTACACTAAGTGGGGAGAATTGGAAAATTCTCCGGTAAAACAGCAAGTATTCAGGGTTGGTTAGCTGTTTAGATTTATCAGTGTTGTTAGCCGAGAGTGTGGCATGATTGGAGCAAGTAATAGACAAGTGGGGCAGGGAACAGACCATGGTTTCAGGTAAGGTAGTTGGTCGATGTGAGGCCTGGGTTTAGGCCATGGAAAGGATTCCGGGAACGGAACTGGAGTTCGGAACCCCAAGAGGGCTAGAACAGACTGCATGGGAGAGATTCTCGGGAAGGATGGTTTAGGGTGACGTACGACAATTTTGAGCGGTCCGGATAGACTGAAGGCCGGAAGGATACCAGTCAGGCTGAAGGCTCGGGGAACGGTCCAGACAGGCTGAAGGCCCAGGAGGGCGGTCCAAACATGCTGAAGGTTCTGAGAGTGGTCTAGATAGGCTGAAGGCCTGGTAAGGCGGTCCATTCATGCTGAATACTCCGTATGTGTTGGTGGATCTGTATGCGGAGAATGAGTGAATATGTCGCCATGCAATAGTAATCGATATGGTCTGGCCCCAAGTATTGATCATGATGATGGAGTTGGCTGGAGGCCGTACGTGGGCCTTGTTAGTTATGTGATCGGATTCGGAGTATATGGGAGTTCGAGAATAGCAATTACTCTATATGGATTGTGTAGAGTGGAGTTTAGCTCAGTGGCACTTATAGGTGTGGTAAGGTTTGTTGAGTAGACTTCCTAGAAATGAAAGGTATGTAGCTCCAGAAGGAGTTTGGGTCCTCTGAAAGGAAGGCAGTAGAGTAAATGGATGATCGAAAGTGCTTCAGTTATTGGTAGTAAGCATTGGGATTGTACCAGATATATGGAAGCACATACGGGTTGGATTCCCGTTGAGGTTGTGACAATGTTGGATGATGCGCAGGCATGTTTTCAGTCTCCTTGGAAGAGGAGGAGGATAGTGGTTCCAGATTGGAGATTTGGACAGAGGAAGGTGAGACAGCAGGTTAACAGACTCGGGAGTAGTCTGGATTGGTGTTGAGGACTATATAAGGATATTACAGTCGGAGGTCAAGGACCTAGAGATCGTGATAGGGAGGTGTGAGTGGTTACACTCTGTTGTGTCGAACCGAAGGGTTCGAGGGTGACGCAAGGACAAGGTCCTTGGTTCCGAGTATGGTTGTAGGCTTGAGGTATGTATGTGGAGGTATTCCAATCTAGGGTATTCCATCTTGAGGATGACCGGACCCTATGATTGATTGGACCTGGTGTGTTTGGTATTCCAACCCGATGGTTGATTGGGCCAAACATACATGAGGGTGCGAGGGTATACCATCCTAGGGATGACTGGACCCGTTATAGGCGTGCCTGGTATTCCAGCCTGAGGCTGATTGGGCCAGGTACGAGTGGTTACGTGATATGTTTGGTTGATGGGTTATGGGAGCTGAAGGATGCAGTATCCTGTCAGCGCGTAAGGTATAGAATCAGAGGGGAAATCAGGGTTCATTCCAGGTTTCAAGCTATCATGGTTATCGCCAATCTTGGGCGAAGGAAGATGGATTAGTGTCTTAACAGAGTTCAGTGGGTGTTTTTGGTATCTGGCGTTCGCAGGGCGCGAAGGTGTGTTCCTGATTTGAAGGGATGGTATCATCGGGTGATACGTGGTTAATATGTGGTGCTATTGAGTTGAAAGGTCGATGGTCGGCTTGGAGTAGTGGCAAGGATGCCACGTGAGAATAAGCCATTTTAAGAGAGATGCAGAAGTAGGGTTTGTAAGAGCATGAGTTAATTGAGAAATCGGAGTCTGCAGTGCAAGGGGTTTGTTCTGAAGCGTATACTGCAGTAGGCTTCGAGGACGAAGCCTAATTTAAGTGGGGGAGAGTTGTAACACCCCAAATTCCAGAGGTGCTATTGAAGGACTTAAAGTGTAAATTAAGGAAAGGGACCCGACGAGTAGGCATGCTTACTCGCCGAGTCGGAACAGGATTCTGTCACGGGTTTAAGTGGCCAACTCGCCGAGTCGGCGGCTTGGACTCGACGAGTTGGTGCTGAAGAGAGAAAACCCTAATCCCGGGGGGTTGTGCCCTATATAAAGCACATTATAACCCACCCTCAGCCTCTTTGCTACCCTTTTGAGATCAAGAAACCCTAGAATCGAGTGAGCCTCCATTAATAGAGAGAATATAGCTTTGGAGGAGAAAATCTTGGAAAAGGGCTTGAAGATCAAGAGGCTTGCTGCAAAGGAATGGTGTAGATCCGGGATTTAACAGGTAAGGGTCTTTGTAGTCGAAGTTGATTTGTTGCTTCTAACCACGATAGAAGAGATATCTATTGGGCATGTAGTTACATTCAGATAGGATTGAGAGTCAATCATTCTGACAAAATAAGAAACAAAATCCTTGAAGGTAAGATCTAGAAGGGAATTTTATGTCTTGCTATTCATACTAGATATCGAGAACAAAGGATATATGATCATTTATTTAGGACTAGATCGAACCTACGGGTTCATAAGATCTAAGTAGTTTTCTAGAAGACATAACCTATGTGAATTTGTAAGTTTGACCATAAAGATGTTGTGGTGTGTGTAAATGGGAGTCTATTTGAGATATGTCCACTTATTGGTAACACAAATTAATTTACATGGACATGTATGAGTTACATACTTGACATTAGCTGAAAGCAAGAACAAATAAATAAATAGGAAATTAATTTTTTTATTTATTGTCAATAAAAAATTAGAAATAAACTATATAAATTTATTATTTATTACAATGTTAATAAATAATTAAAATTAATTTGTAGAAATTAATTAATTATGCCTAAAAGAGTTATATTAATTATTTGGAATAATTAACGGATAATTGTAGAAGAATAATTATTAAAGATTAGCATAATATTGTCAAAGATTTAAATTTGGTAAGGATAAGGATCTCCACACCTAGTTAATAGGATGAAGCTTAAGGAATTGATGATTCACCAAAATCCCTAAAATTTGGCCCTTAGACCATCTCCAACCCATCTCCATTTTTTCTCCCATAAGTAGAGTAAAAAATGGAGTGAACAGTGTTTCATCTCCAACCCTACTCCATTTTCTACCCTATTTTTTACCCTAAAAAATATATTTTTGGAATATTCCATTTTTATAACTTATATATATTGTCAAATACACCCCTTTACTAATTAAACTCTATATTTATGATTAATTAATATAAATTAGTATACAACATGATATTATAAATATTAAATATTGCATTTAAATTATAATTAGTAGATAAAATAAACTAGAAATGTATAAAATAAAAATGAGAGGGTCTCATTTTTCTTTTATACATTTTTAGTTTATTTTATCTACTAATTATAATTTAAATGTAATATTTAATATTTATAATATCATGTTATATACTAATTTATATTAATTAATCATAAATATAGAGTTTAATTAGTAGAGGGGTGTATTTGACAATATATATATATATATATATATATATATATATATATATATATATATATATATATATATATATATATATATATATATATAAGTTATAAAAATAAAATATTTTAGGAATATACTTTTTAGAGTAAAAAATAATGTAGAAAATGGAGTAGTGTTGGAGATGAAATACTATTTACCCTATTTTTTACTCCATTTATGGGGAAAAAAATGGAGATCCTCCAAATTTCTTTTGGTCGAAACCTCCATTTTCCACAGCTGGGTTCTTGTTGTCTTGGGGGTTCAATATTATTAGAGGGAAACTTATGAAATGGTTTTCATTTTCACATAAAGCTACACAACTAATTACTCCAAAAATCTCGAACCTCAGTCTCTTAACTTTCACAATCTTGAAGATAACAAGAGACAAAGTTATCAAATGGTTTTCATTTTTACATTCTTATTCATGATCCCGATGAAACAATGGAAAGAAATTGGTTACACTACAAAATGGAATCAAACAAACAAAAGTCATTATACGAATAGACGAAACCCTAATGACGCTTCAAAAGAAGCCAAAGTTGATTGAAGCATATGTAAGAGTTGTGGCTGTCGATAAATAAAACTAAAAACTAGGAGCCAGCCTGCATCCAGGAAAGTCATCACCCCCAACACACACACAATAATAGAAGATATGCAGATTTAAGAAACTTGTAATTCCATTCATTTTATGAATAAATCAAGACGTCGTAACAGAAACATGTACAGCAAAAAAAAAAATTGAAAACATGCAAAAAAGAAAACATGAGAATTAGTACAAACAATCAGAGATACTCTTATTATTCCCCCTACTAATAATATCATCAGTGATCAGCGAACAACTTTGAACAGGCAATTTACACCACTACAAAAACCCAGACTTGATATCATTTACATTTCTACTACCACTATTACTATTATGATTATGTCCACCACCAAATCTGAGTGGTTGTTTGAGATCCGGACTGACTTGGGATTGCATCTCAGCAAGCTCTCTGACCCTTAACAGAATGGGTGCTGGGATGGGAATTGACGACTGTTTTTTGGAATTTTGCACCTGCAGTTGGTTGATTCAACAAAAAAATATATATATAAGTAATAAGTCAAATCAACAGGGGTAGTAGAAAAGAGGAAAAATGAGTTACCCCTTTTTCAGCTGGTAACTGTGCAAAACTAGCTCGCAGCAGATTCCTCCACTTGTCCTGAAAAGTGTAGGTAATGCATGAAGCACAACAGGTCAGCATAGAATGTAGAATATAGAATATAGATGAGTATGTACCTTGAGATCGACTGGTGTGCGATGTGAGCATGTTGAAAAGGCAATCCTCTTTATTTCAGACCACCTGCCAGCACCATACCTGGAAACACCTTCCACCAGCTTCACAACTTCACTCAGAGTCCACGGTCGATGGTGTTTCCTCCTCATCCCACCTTTTGCTGTAGGCACCGTTAATATGTTATTACCATTATCATTATCATCTGAATCCTCCTCTTCCTCCGCCTCCGCCTCCACATCATCATATGAATCCATCTGTCCCTCTTCCGAATCGTTCTTCAACTCCCCTGATGCCTCCTCTGAGTACTGTTCACTCCCTCCTCCTCCTTCCTTAATTACCTATTTTATACCATATACATAAAACATCCAATCATCACATCAAACATTATAACTACTATATCATCCCAACCACTTCATGCCATTACTCATTACAATCTACAAAACATGCCATGCCTACACACTACACCATTTTTTTTGTATTAGGTACTAGATCTTATATGTTTGATTGAATACAATAGAATGGAATGGAATAAGGCAATAAGCAAGCCACAAGGTAATGAAATGAGTCATTGCATTCCATCATCAGTTTGCCTGGCCTATAGGATTCAAATAATTTTTCAGTTTGCCATGAAATGAAATCTCTGTATCAAATGACACAGCAACAAATTACCCAATATATGAGACACAGAACAAAATTATGATTTCAGTATCATCTAAAATTCATAATCATAAAGGAGCAGATCTACTTCACATACTAATTATTCTGGAGATGTTACAACAAACATACTCTACAATACAATACTGCCAAGTAGGATAATGCATCCATCATTCAGACATAGCAGTCTTCAATAATTAACTAATAGCAACTTGATAAACCAAAACAAGAATACAAGAATAAAAACATAAAAAATGCAAAATGCTTACAGGCTGTTGAAGTTGAACCCATCCAGTGGGTAGTGCATTTTTCAGCTCTCGGTTCTCTACTTCATCAACTGCATGAGCAGTCTTCACCAGTTTTGCTGCGATTCCCGTTCCACATGACTGAAATTTCTACACAAGTGAGTCAAGAAAAAGTTTACAGAATACCAAAATAGGCAACTCTACTATAAAGTATAAACATGACATCATCAGCATTCAGCATTACTACCATTAGAGCCATGAAATTTTCTCTGGGGCGACCTCTTCGGATCCTAGAAACATATGGAATCTCAACCCCAGAACCTCCAAGAGAATCTTGACGGGTGACAAGAGGTCTGGTAGTGGCACTGGTAACTGGCTGTATGTTATGAAGTGGCCTCACACGAGTTCGTGGTCCATGTCCAGAACTCTTCACAGAAGAAACCAGTCTTCCACTTCCACTATCCCGGCTCTCTGATTCTGAAACTTCAATATACCGCTTTGTTGGCTTCCGGACCCTTTTACCCCCATCCTTATCATCTTCACTACCAATACCCATATGATGATGCTTGGGTATGGCTGTAGTACCACTTTTCACACTCTTGCTGCTACCACCCAACTTATCATCTTCCATATGATTATGATTATGATTATGATTATCAACACTTTGACTTTGACCGACTGATATAACAAATGCATCCTCCTTCTCCTTCTCCTTCTCAATATTAAGGTTACTGTTATCCTTACAGTCTTCTTCTACTTTGGGTTTCTTTGTTATTATGTTATTTTCGATTATAAAGGTGGTAGTAGAAACATCACAAGAATTAGACAGCCCCATGGAGATCCTTCTCTTGAGCCACTGTTTGTCCTTCACAGAAGTTTCCCTCCCAAATGTAGCCTTGAAAGTTGCATGAAGTTCTCGAACTGAAAGGTTGTCAAGACAAATCTCCCCTTTCAGCTTAGAGAAATCAGGTTTCCCATTAACACACATGGTTGAAGTTGATGGTTCACTCTCCACTGATCCCTTCCTATCCCCAGATTCCTCAATCTTCCCATCAACAGGAATCGACACAGATCGACCTATTTCCTGCAGTTCAATACATGTATGAAATCACTTCCGCTTCCACTCTACAAATGCTCAAAGCAAAAACACTACCTCAAACTGGGAATTCAATTTCCCCAGATCAACTGTCGTGCCAAATACTGTATCTGATCCTCCTCCCAGAGTACAAGAGTCCTTGACTTTGAAGAGACCTGTCATATTTTTTTTTTATTTTGGTCACCGATAGAGGTGAGTTAAGTAGTGACACACTAGCAAAAACATTTAAAAAACAAAAGATAACTAAGATCTATCACCACCATCTTATGACAACAAAAAGAACCAATTAAGAGAGACCTTGAGAGTCGATGGACATGGGCATGAACTCCTGACCAAAAGTCTCATGGTTTGAAGCACAGACTGCAGGCTGACAGGTGTCCAGAACAAAATGCACTGAACTCTTATCATCAAGCAAGTCCTCAACCTCCATCACTTCATCATCAGTTGCAGGTACTAATCTCCCATCACCTTCAACCTGAAAATAGACCACTGCAGATATTAACCCTGCTGAAAAAAAAAAAAAAAAAAAAAAAAAAAAAAAAAAAGACATATATATAATAAGCCACATTAAGTGCAAGTGATGACCCCGATCATACGCCTCAAAATGACATTCTTCATGTGCTTCATCAATGAGGACAATTGGTAACCAAGAACATTATCAGGCAAGACAATAATGTTCAACAGACAAGCCCAATGTTGCCAATCACACTGCTTCACGCAATGTGGACTCGCTATTGAACTCTCATGTGCAATCAAAAGTGTACCTCTGTTTCCCCAAAACTTAGTGGTTGGTCTTTACTTTTTATGCTTATCTTTACCATAATAAATTAGCATCTTAGGCATTTTTGCATACAACTAATGTATATCTCATGGGGGCATAGTTACAAGAAAAAATATAAGTAAATGAACTTTTACCCACATCATTCAAAACTACAAACAATACTTAAAAGGGTTTGTCATAATAAATTAGTGCCTGAGGTATTTTTGCATACAATTAATGTATACCTCATGTCAGTGGAGTTACGGTGAAATAAAAGTTAAAAGTTGTGTAAGTGCATAACTTATATGAAGTATATGCACCTGTAGATACAAGTCTTGAAGGAGTGTTAGCATCTATGCCTATCATGCCTATTTTCAAGACAAGAAATTACATTCTTCTATTCCTTTATCAGATAATAACAACACACTTGGCTTAGAGCCAGGCAAAAGAACTTGAAACGTTGTCAACATCATTGTATTCCTTGTAACATTCTCTATATCCCCATTATCCGATTATACATCATCAACAATCTAAACCTATACTATTAAATTGTCCTCAAATTCTACAGAAGAACCCTATATTGAAGCACTTTTTTCCTTCCCTATATGCTAAGATTGTCCGTCATATCCTACACAACTAGCAACCATTAAAAAAACTATCAATTCTATATATGCAATGTGCCATCACTATCAGTATTATTATACAGTTAGCAATAGTCTCAACATCCCAGTTTGCCTTCAGGGGATTAAAATACCAAATCCAACATAACTTCTAGCCACAATTTAGATAGTTGCTGAAATGTAAATCTCATTAAACAACAAAAAATGGCCCATGACAGGTCAGTGCATTATTATAGCTTAAAGAGATCATGATAATCTGTCTTAATTAAGACTAGCAGCAAATCAATTATAATGGAATTTCTCAACAGAAAGAAGGCAAGCCTGCACCTCAGGCTCAGTTATAAGACCATTTATGAAGAACTGGATCTTTTCAACTTATCATTAAGGATTATTTCGCAAGAATATATATCCCCAGTGGTTAAAACTTATAAGTAGTTAAGAAAGCAGCTTGTAATGCTAAAACACCAAAAGGATTAATATTTTCTCTGTATGTCTGTATATGACTTGCTAGACGGATTTGCTATAACATGGTTGTCATATGTCAAATGTTTGATGGACATATCTTCAAGTTTTCTATTTATAACTCAATCACGGTTCATACCTGGTAACACTAGCAGTAAAAAGAACATAAATGGATTTACTCATCACAATCTAACATGGCATTTCATACAGTGAAATCTTCCCAGCTAAAGAATGCAGATGCATGGACCTAACAAACTGAATTGCAAATTAATATTTTCCTCAGGCTATTTTATATGACTAGCTAGACTGGTCATTCTAACATTGTTGCCATAGGTCGATTGTTTGATGGACAAATCTTCAATTGTTCTATTTAAAATTTAATTTTAGTTCGCACCGGGTAACACTATCAGCAAAAAGATCAAAAGGGGCTTTTCTCATCACAATCCAATATGGCATTTCATACAGTGATCTCTTCCCAACTGAAGAATGCAGATACAAAAACCTAAGAAACTGAATTGCAAATTACCCGAGCAAGCTTGTAAACAACGGGATCAGCAATCTGCTTTGAGGAGTCAGAACAGGTTATCACAATTGCAGAAGTGCCCTCTAACTTACTTTTCTCGCTTCCTTCAATTGCTACCAAAGTTTCCATGTAACATTCCACCACATGCAACTCAATTACAAAAGCTGAAATAACACGGAAAAAAAAACGATCAAATTAAAGCTTTCCCAAACCTGGCGACTTTACATTATACAATCACTTCCCCATCCTCGGCATAAAATCGTAATCAATTCAATCACCAAAAAATTACCTGGCCTAATCAGTACCAACTCACCATAAAAATGTAGGAACGCGAACACCGATTGATTTGAAAGCTGTAACCGTTGATTCCCCCAAAATTTCAATTCGGGTGCCGAAAATACGAAAATTAGGTTTTTGAAGAGAGGAAATGAATTGTAAGATTTTGGTGGAATTGAATTGAATTGAAGTTGAGTGGCGCTTTTCCAGTACGCTGTGTTTATCGATGAAATACAGTTTCGGAATCGAAAGGGAAATATAAATTGGTTAATGAAATATGAGGTTGGCGTCCGGATAGGTTTCTTGAGTCGGAGGGTTATTGTTTAACTGTAGCTGATGCCGGCTACTGTGGCGTGTGTACTCGTGTCCGGAATTTGGATGGTACTTGTACTGTACAATCTAATTGCGAGGATATGAATTGACGTACTTGCCCTTAAGTGTCCTCCATGTTAAAGGCCGACTTCCATACGTCCACCTTTTGTCCAGAAAATAAAACAAATCAATTTGATTTAAAGTGAATTTTCCATATAAAAACGGAATTCTATAGATATTTCGTTGTTTTGGTACACGAGTTTTTAGATTTCTTTTTTATAGTTTTTGAGACCATTTAATTTTTAGTTTCTAAGAAAAAACCCCAAAGAAAAAATGTTCATTGTAGTTTTTATTTGAAGCAAAAAAAAAATGACAGTTTTTAGTTTTCAGAATTTTTATCTGTTAATTTTTTATATAAATTTACATCTTAAAAGCCTAACTGCTATTTTTGTCAAAAATACTTATACACAAATAAAATAAAAAATTGCAGTTTATTTACTTTTGACAAACGCTCGTAATTATCATGTCTATTGTAATCTTTTTATTTTTAATGAGGTTAATATGTTTATACAAAAATATATCTTTTATGAGTTCTATATGTATATGTTTAGCTTTGCTACCAATATTGATAATATTGATAGAATGTTTATAGTAAATTTAAAAGTTAATATTATAAAACTCTTTATATTTTTTGGTTCTTAAATTTTAAACCTAAACATTTTTTATTATACGAAAAATCCCTAGTACTTTTTCTATTTTTTTGTTCTTGTATTTTTAGCATGTTTTACACTTTTTTCAAACAAAAAAAAACACTTTTATATATGACAAACCGTTTGTTTTGGGTCTATCTACCCTAATAAATAAGAATGATTTTGCCACATGTCCTTCTCTCATTCAATTTGTCACATGTCATTTTCTCATAATTTAGAAATATATTTATTTTCCACTTGTCATTTATTTCATTTTCCATTTCTAATATATTATTAATTAGTTACCATAAATTAAACCTACCATAATGATATTAATTTCAAATTTTAAATTTTAAATTTCAATTTCAATTTCAAATAAATTTACAGTTTAAACCTTTGTGTTTAACATTTTGTTATAATTAACATGTTTAGTATACGGGTCTGATAACTAAACAATAATTTTAATTTATTTATTTTGCATGTTTTTTTCCTCATAGTTTTTATTTATTTCAAATTTCAAATTCAAATAAACTTTTCATTTAATCGTTTCTATTTAATATTTTGTTTTAATCAACCCGTATAATATACGGGTTTCACAACTAGTATTAGTATTTTGACTTGTAAGTCTTATGTTTTTGTTGTTCTTATGGTTTTTTTTTTTTGTTGTTGAATATAAAGTTTTTATTAAATTGGTATATTTTTATTGAATAAAAATAAGTCCTTTTTGGTTGTCATCATTACCAAAAAATAGCTTGATTGATATTAAAATAGATAAATGATTTATTAATATAATATATGATTAATATATTAATTAAAAATTATAAATAATTAATTAATAATTAATTATAATTAATTTAAATTTTGATTTTGGATTAATTACAATTAATTAAGAGTATAATGATTAGAATACAATTGTTCAATAGTTGATGTTGAAGTAGTGACTTATGAACTAACATGTCATCATACATCAAAATCTTCTTCTTGAACATTATCATATTATGTTTATCCGTAATTTTCTTTACTCCTTCTACAAACATTCCCCATTTAGTAGCCTTTTCTATTTTTGTAACTACAAGTGACAAACAACAAATTTATATTATTACATATAATAGTCTTATGTTGAAACTTGTAAAAGTCGTATGTTGTAGTTAATAATAGCATTCATTTTCTCAGTGTGATCGAAGAGGCACAAAGTAAGACAATAAAGTCAGAAGATGTTGAAAAGAGAAAGAATAGTAAGATAAGTGAAGAATATACGATGTTAATACTTATGGCCCTAGTAGATAAAGTAGACTAGTTTGCCACTTTAATCCATTAAAGAAGAAAGTTTTACATAAACGCAGTGGGTAAACAAGCAACAAGGTGTACTGCAACTCTTTTTGGGATGGCAATACTATTTTTTTTTTAAAAACAACATCTATAGATCATGGGGTCATAACATGACTATGTATGACCCGTTGGACTTTATTGGGTAGCTCCACAGCTTCTGGCGCAAAGAAACCGAAAGTATCAAATGCAAAAGGTATAAATGTGTGTTGATTTTCCATGCACGTTTTCACATGTGTTTGCCACTTTGCATGATGTAGCTTTTAAAGCAGTTTGCCCCACAGTGAAAACCCCACTCCCAAACCTAGAAGAGGGGAAACCCATATTAGATCCACGCATGCATGCTTCCCTCCAGTCCATCTAAATACTAAAACATCAGTTGGTTTAAGTGTTGATCTTCCTTCCAATGGGTAAGTTAGAAAGTTCACAGGTGCCTCTTTATTGGTAGAAACCTCATCGCCTAAATATGTCGAAAAGAACATCCCTAACCAGATTGTGTCGGTACTTGAAACTCGTGAGCTATTTACAATGAACTGGCGACATATGTTGGCCAAGACCATCAATAAGAATAGTCATAAGAAAATATTGAGCATGTAGGGCTCCACAGCTTCTGGCGCAAAGAAATCGAAAGTATCAAATGCAAAAGGTATAAATGTGTGTTGATTTTCCATGCACGTTTTCACATGTGTTTGCCGCTTTGCATGATGTAGCTTTTAAAGCAGTTTGCCCCACAGTGAAAACCCCATTCCCAAACCTAGAAGAGGGGAAACCCATATTAGATCCACACATGCATGCTTCCCTCCAGTCCATCTAAATACTAAAACATCAGTTGGTCTAAGTTTTGATCTTCCTTCCAATGGGTAAGTTAGAAAGTTCACAGGTGCCTCTTTATTGGTAGAAACCTCATCGCTTAAATATGTCGAAAAGAACATCCCTAACCAGATCGTGTCGGTACTTGAAACTCGTGAGCTCTTTACAATGAACTGACAACATATGTTGGCAAAGACCATCAATAAGAATAGTTATAAGAAAATATTGAGCATGTAGGGCTCTTAGACACTAAAAAAAATTGCTTTCTGCCTAATCGTCATGTCGAAGTGAACTTCCATGTCTTGTACAATTTTACTAAAAAGGGCACTTGTAACGCCCGCAGATTCGGGCTAGTCAATTTAGAGACGATAAACATCAAAAATGACTTTTTTGATAGATTATTATTTAGAATAAATAATCTTAACTAAGTAGTAGTATATGTCACACGATTTCCGTGCATATAAAGAATGCCGAAATCCGAGTTATAACGAAGAAGTTATGACCTGTCAAAATGTCGCGACAAAAACAGCACGACACCGGGAATCATAAAAAGTGAGTTTATGATAGAGTACTTTTTAGCCTTTGTGACCTAAAATAAAGTTGTAGAGTGCGTCTCCACCTGCGTTTGGATACAAAGAACGTCGAAAAACAAAGCTCGTATGCAAAAGTTATGGCCTTCCGAAGATGCAATTGTCTAAGGGTTGTAGTTATTATGTATTATATAAAAACAATTATGTGAACCTAGAGTCCCCCTTATGTGTTTCGCGTATTATGTTACGGAATATATAGAGATGCAAAATGTAACTAATAATTTGAGGAAGAATTAAAATTGATGTGTCCTTATTTATTTCACATGATTTAGATGGTGAAATCTTTTGAGTAAGAAGAGAGTTTGTAACACCTATTTTTTTTATCAAGTCTATTAACGGTGTTAGAAAGGTATTTTGTTTATTTTATAAATGTTACGAGATTTCTATGTTTTCAATTAAGAATTTGATTGATAAATGTTGTTACAATCTCCTAGAGTTGAGTTAGACTATTTAAAGTTGGTATATTGGTGACCAGGGGTGAAATTGGAAAAATTTTGAAGACTTAGATCTCTACAGTTACGTGATGTGTAATTTAGATGCATGTGAAGCATAAAATATAATGTAAAATGGTAATGTGTGTCGTTATTACCGAAGTTGGCAGCCTACTGTGTTAAGGTTTAATAAGGACGTGACGTGTTGAAAGTATGATGTTATGACTTGAGAAGATGAGAACGCAATACGTAAGAGTTCCATTAAACGACGTTATTTAAAGGAATGCAACATGTCCAAAAGATGTATACGACCCGTTTAAGCTAACAATACAGACGAATGACTTAAACAGTCAATATTCTTGTTTCATTTCCCACACATACATTCCAGAGAGAAAGGTAGGAAGTTTTTGGTGCTCTTGAGCTTAAATTAGAGTTAGTTAAAAGAAGAAATCAAGAGAGTACAACTCATCCGTTGAATCAAAGGTATTGTCTTCCATTTTGTAATCTTCATTTAGCTCTTATGATGAGGTTGGAAAAGGGTAGTGAAAACCTAGTTCATGTTATGTGACAAATCTTGATAATTATGATCTAGTGAATGAAATAATCATGCTTTTGAGCTTATTATGCTAAAACCTATAATGAATTACTTGAAATGGAATATGGTAGTTATGAACCATAGTTAAGAAATCTCATAGATAAGTGAAATAAATTTTGTATCTTGATAGATTAAGTCATATGGATGACTTATACATAAAGCTTAATTACTTTTAGTAAATGAATTAAGTCTACATGACTTGTACTTTGAGCTATAATGATTGGATTGGTGAATTAACAAATTAAGTGAAGTTAAGTATATGTCTCAGTAGATTAAGACATAGAAAAGATATGCATTGAGCATAATCATTTTGATGCGAAAAAAATAAGACATATATAACTGATTTATGATTTGTGCTATAACACTCCAGTCGGTGATATGATGATTGAAATGGAGCTAAGTAAGGACAAATAATTCATGGGCTTTAACAAGTTTAAATACATAATTGAGTGTTGTGTACTTAATGAACATGTTGAGTTAATATATAGGTAAGTTGTCTCTTGAGTCATAATACTCAAGGTGAATGTGTTGTTTTAACAACAAGTGGAGATATGGAAGCAGGAACGAGAACGAAACTTCGAGAGTGTGAAGTTAGTGCATATGGATTGCTAGAAGGTGAGTAACCATACATTCTTATAGATAACTATTATCTAGATATGTGATAATGATTGTATCATGTGAGGAGTCTAATATATAAATTAATGTTAGTTGATATCATATGAGTAATTTAAATGGTGCAGTTGAGATTTATAGTAGATTATTTATAGGCAAAATGACACATTAGCCCTACAATATATTGGCCAGTTGCCCATTCAGTCCCTTAACTTATTTTCGTACTTTATGAGGGAATAAACTTGTTTTTTTCGGGTCTATTTGGTCATTTTTGAAGAAATGAAGGCATTCAACCGGTAACTTCTTTGTCACATAGACATTTTCCCCCAACCTACATTGACTTTCAAATGTCAAAGGTCTTTGCCTATTCCCTCAACTACATCGTCTACTCTTTCTTCCTAATCCCACCAACAACAATCTTGTTATATACAAACAACTTCGTCTTTTCACCTTTGCCTATTGGATTTGCTTGTGAAGTTCTGTACAAATAGAGATGAGGGGGGGGGGGGATAAGAGAGTGACCATATTATTCATTACTCTCATGATTTCTCCAAAATGATTCGTTGAATTCTAACTTAAATACATTATGGGTCCAAATCTTTTTCTTCTATTGATCAAATCTAAACAAACTTGTCCTCAAGGTACAAAGATCGGGCCTCTAATTTCACATTCTTTATGAAGTTATGAATCTTTAATCAAGTGTGTATTCTTTCTTTCATCATGTTTACTGGTTTTAAGGATCTTGAACGAATTCTTTGTTTGTTATGGATGTTCATAAATCTTTGAAGGTGGTTTGGTATTCAAGGGTTTACATACAGAGCTATAATTAAATTGATCGCTTGTAGAAAAGATGATAACGTACCTGAGATGTATGTTGAACTTATGATTTGTTTTTCCCTAAATATTTATTTTATTGGGTTTACACAATGATGATTAAATTGATATTCAAGAAAGTTGTAGATTATCTTCTCTGACTTGATATTGGTTGAATCGGTGTATATATATGGGTGCTCTGCAAAACAATCAAATCGAGAAATATCTTCATCTCCATCCCATTTCATACCAGATACTTGAATGTTAAATGTAAGAATTCGATGCGATGTATGGAGGTGGTTGACAGTGTATCGTAAGGACTAATTTTGGGTCGTTTCTAACTCATTGTTATGGGTCTTTCATCAATTTTTCTATTGGTAGTCTTTCTATTTTGTTGTTTAGAGGATCAACATCACCATAGATCGATAGCTTTTCGACATTGAACAATGTAAAAGCATGATCATTTTTTTTCACTTTTTTTACAACGTTTTAGTGTTCTTTTCTTATAAGTTATAACGAGTCAATTTTTAAAGTAGAAATCAGGAATGAAAGCGAACAAATCGTGTTTGTCCATTGTTAATTGTGCCCAATTCACATTGTTAGTGACCGAAATTGTTGGTGACCATAACCCGAAATGATAGTTCGTTTTAGTGTTCTTTTTCTTTTAACAAGTACATCAATTTTCGCTTTAGTAAAATGATATTGTGAATTTGACTAGCCACATCATCTTCAATTGATTAAGTAGCATAGATAACTGGTTATTTCAGGTGAAAGGGTAAAAAAGAAATAGGTCACTAACAAGTTTATTCCATCATAAAGCACACAAATAAGTTAAGGGACTGAATAGACAAATTCGAAATAAATTGTTGGGTTAATGTGTCATTTTTCCCATTATTTATATATGAGTTAATAAGCGTATGTAGCTGAGATATATAACAAATTATCGATATGAGAGTAAATAAGTTTGTAACGTCCCAAATTTCAAACCAAAATTCATTTTTGGACAGAGTAACCACACCATTAAATCATAAAAAGTAATATTCAATTATTTGATAACATAAATCCGATTAATAAATTCATAAGTGTGGAACATCTCAAAATCATAATATCAGATGTGATGAAATCACGTCGTGCTCTTCTTATACTACCAAAAAGACCTGTAACATTTAAACTTAAAGCCGTAAGTACAAAGTTTAGCAAGTTCCCTAAAATACCACATACAACCATACATAAAATTACGGGTTTGTTTCAACATAAAGACCTATTTCAACCAACGGGTCTATTTCAACCCAAGTGAATGTTATGTGTCAAATCATAGTCTTACAATCACTTCCTGGCATGGGCCAAATTCATGGTCTTTCATACATGCCACGAGCCAAATCGTGGTCTTTCATGCAAGTCACAAAGACAAACAATATAATATGATACAAAGTGTCCTATATGATATAGTGAGAAGACTCACCTAATCAAGATCCGAATTCCATTACCCGAAACCCAATGAATCAGCTACACGAACCGCCTAACCAGATAGAGAATAAGCCTTAGTCTACAACTCAAAACACATCAATTTGACCGACAATCAAGCTGTTCAAGAAGTCAAATACTGAAAGGCAAAATTAACAGACAAAAAATCAACCTCTGGTCAACAGGTGCTCTACGCCCCCAACCAGGTGACTCGCGCCCACAAGAAGATAAAACATTCGAGACATTATTCTAAAGCAGGTGCATTACAAAAATCCTAAAAAGCACAGTGCGCTTCTGAAGAGAGCGTCGCGCCCATGCCACTTTCACAAGGTGAAATGACTTATTCCATTAAGTCAATCCCCCAAACTTCTAGATCTGGTCCTTAACAATGTACTAATGGATAAATTTTCCAACTTTATCCATCAAGATCTAAACTTTAATACACCAAAATAGCCTAAAGGACCAAGATAACTTGCATGACTTAAAAGGAAGGCAAATGATCATAAGTTTCCTAATCCATGAGATCTAAAAAACATTCCAAACTGATCAAAAGGTGTTGGGCTCCTCTTAACTCCTAGAGCTAGATATGAACTTTATACTCGCAATATTTTAGAAATAAAGCAACTTTGTTGGATCCAACTTAAAATACCATTCCTTGCAACCAAATAAACTTTCTTGCTCTTCAATCTTCATCAAATCACCACCAAAATCACCCAAAAGTGGTTCAATAAGAGATAACAAGCTCACTTTACCCAAAGAAATCTAGGTTTTCACTCAAGAAATGATATAAGGGTGTTTGAGGCTAAAAATGATCAAGCCCTATGGGTTAATAGCCCTTAAATACTGCCAAAGCCCTAAAAATAATCAACCCACTAGGCCGGAAGTGCGTCGCGCTTCTTACGAATAATTCCAGACTTTCAGATTTTTCAGCCAATGTGATAAATGACTTACTACTTTGTCCTATCCCCTAACTTATTATGAACAATAAAACCCCAATCCAAGCATGGGAAAACATCATCGAGACTCGAGTATTACAACTAGAATCCTCCATAACATGAAATCTTCCAATAAACAATTCAGTAAGCGCATCAGTCAAACACTCAATTCAAGAAATGGGTGTTATAGAGTCGGTACACCTAAGGTTTATAGTTGAATCTTATATATGATTTACTAAGTGGTGTAATGTGTATATATAGCTGATATTACTAAATGTTCATGGTTGCATCGTGTAGTGAGCTAATATAGGTGTTTATTGTGGTACAATATAGAGATAGATAGATAGAGAGAGCGAGCGAGCGAGCGAGCGAGAGAGAGAGAGAGAGAGAGAGAGAGAGAGAGAGAGAATATAACTGATAAGTTGTAGTTGTTAATATTAATGAGTAATATAAACCATATAAAGAGAAATTTATGGAAATAGTTGGTGAACTTAATAAAACACATAATAAGTATCTTATGGTGTTGTTTAATGAAAATGTCGATGTCACAAAATGAGGACCTTGTAACAATACTCAACACGTTTGGTGAGCCTCATAACGAGTATTATTATGGCAATATCCAATTAGTATGGTGAGTTATATAACGAGTACCTTGTGATGATATCTAATTATTATAGTAAATAACATAATGAGTACCCTATGATAATATTTGATGAGTATAAAGATCCATATAATGAGAACATTGTGGTGATACTTAACGAGTACAGTGAACGACATAACGAGTACCATATGACAATATTCATAATATTATATTTGGTCGTTGTGTAGTTATATTACAATAGCCAGACAATATTAAATTCCAATAGCTAGTAAGTAGCTATAAATTCATGTTTGGTGAATATGAGTAGTTAAAATGATTACGAGTATGTAATCATGTATAATGAGCCTCATAACAAGTACTCCGAGGCTCTGCCCAACGAGTGTGGCGAGCCTTTGTGATTGAAAATTATCGAGTATGGTGAGTCGTTATGATGTGAAATTGAGTATGATAAGTCTTTGTAACGAAATCCATAGATTTAACGAACTCTAATGAACAAATCTATTTGGATAATTATCAATTTAACTTGAAAGGCATTACGAGATTTAACTACGTGTTAATAATGTGATTAATTATGACTGATGTTATATGTTTATGTTGATTTTTGAACAAATTATTCACTAAGCTATTGTAGTTTGCTTTTGTTGTTGTGTCTTTCAGGAGATAGACCCAATAAGAATATGAAAATTTGTAGTCAAGAGATGCTAACACCCTACTCAGACTCTTGTATAATTGTATTATATATTATATATGATTCCTTTTGATAACTTCTTGTATTCAATTTGCTAACGTAATTATACACCAAGGTTTGGATTTTATACAAAGAAAATAACAGACCAAAGGACCATTTTTGCAATTTGTCTTAATTGTGATTCAAGGGTCGGATTCGGTAATTATCGAGACCCAATGGTCCATATCGTAATCGTGAGGACCCCAAACACTCTTTCGCGGGCTATCCTGAAAACGGATGGATGAAAGAGGCGATAACGAGCTGCTCACTAATTCTCTCATCAATGGCGGGAGTTGTACCATCATCAATATCTCCTTACACACTCTTGCATTCTTCCCACGACAAGGTTCTTACAATCTCGAAATCCTATATCTCTCCTCCTTCCCTCGGCTACGCCAAAAAGCACTCCGTCGTATGCTTCTCATCCAAGAAGGGAAAACGGGGGTTTTTCGACGTGATTCTTGACTATATCGAAGGTATAATCCCTGCATTTCGTTCCAATTACACTAACCACTTGCTGTCCTATTGTTATTATCCTTGATTTGGCTAATCATGAAACTGATCTTAACTTGGTAGACATTTCAGATTTTAATTTTGTAGTTTGTTACGATTTACCAAAACGGTCGACTTTTCTACTCCCTGTATCAATGGGATAGCTAGGTTTCGCATTTGATTTCTGAATTTTCTTTCCTTTTTTGTTTGTAAATTCTATCAGTTTTACTTGTGGAATTGAAATCCAATGTACGTTTCTTTAGCACCGACTCCAAACATTTTAACATCAGTAAACACCAATTCTGCCTAGTAATAATCCAAAAAGTTAAGGCTACTTATCGAAGTTGAATTGGTGTAGGGGGGCCGAAGTTGAGGAAATGGTATGGGGCACCTGATCTTGATTCAGAAGATGGATCCATTTTAGAGGAAACAGTTGAATCTTCAGGTAATCTACTGTATCCACTGAATAAGTGCTCTTGCTTATTTTCCTTCATTTGTTTACTAAAAGTTAGCTTTACATTTGAAACACAGAAGAAGATGAAATTAGGGACGCAGTTTTGGTAACCGATGGTGATGATGAAATTGGTCAGGTTTGTGAGCGAATATTCACACCTTCAAAGTTAACATCTATACATTTTATGAACATTTAGATGAGTGGCTTCTTGCTAAGTTCTGTACTATTGACCTTTTGCAGACAATTATTCTGTCATTAATAATAAAACGGATTAGAGTCAAAGCACTTGTGAAAGACAAGCGTGCTGCAATGGAATCATTTGGTACTTATGTTGAGGTTAGCAGATTCACTTTCTCAAATGTCTCTGTTGTTTTCTTCCCTAATTCTTGATTCTTGTATTCTTGAAGTCAATATCTGGAGATCCAAAGGATTCTTCATTTTTAAAGAAATCCCTGAAAGGTGTTCGAGCAATAATTTGTCCCAAGGTATGTATGCTTTATCAACAACCCATTTCTTTTTCCTCTTTCACCCTCCATTTATATGAGCATTTACTCGAATGTGGCACATAAATCTTTTCAGGAAGGTTTTCTATCTAAAGTTGAGAGCTTGAAGGGTGTACAACATGTGGTTATACTATCTCAGGTAGTCTTTATCTCCTTCATTATAGTTAATTCACTTTGCAAGATTGTTGGATGTGGTGATTTGACAATGTTACAGTTGTCTGTTTATAAAAGTAGTAGTGGGGTTCAAGCAATTATGAATAGTAATGCAAGAAAGCTATCAGAGGAAGATGAATCTGTGTTAGTTTCATCAGGAGTCCCATACACAATTATCAGAACTGGGTTGCTAACAAATGATCGTGGGGGAAAGTCTGGTTTTAGTTTTGAAGAGGTATTTTGTTGGTTTTATAAAAAAGGAAAAAATGTGATTTTTTAGAAATTGGTTTGATGTTATTATCATAAACATTAAACAGGGTTGTACAGAAAATGGAAGTCTTAGCAAGGAAGATGCTGCATATATTTGCATTGAAGCTGTTGATGTAGTGCCAGAAAGAGGACTGGTATTTGAGGTTGTTAATGGTGAAGAAAAGGTTTTGAACTGGAAAGATCAGTTTGAGAGATTGATGAAGCAAGCATAGCAACATGGTCTAATTTATTTGATTTATGTGAGGTCGTTGTTAATGGTGAAGAAAAGCTTCTTATGCTTTAGGAAACTATTTAAAATCTCTCTTTACTTTTTGTAGATTCTTTCATTTCTCATGTTTTCTCTCTCTGTGCTTAAGGCTTGTTTGTATATGTATTCATCTTGTGTATCAATAATGTAAGTGATTTTCTCTCCTAAGTCCTATCCATACTTAAATAGGAATAAAGAAAAAGGGCACTTGAATGTCGATGGGTTTAATTTGCGAATCAAATGAGAACGAGATCTACACATTACCATGAAGGCAAAATTAAAAGAAACAAAAGATTTGCAACGACATATCAATGAAGGATTGTTGACAAAACATTATAATCATGTTAGTGACATATTAGCAACATAATTTTTTTTGTAACATAGTGACAAAATAGTTGTCCTATTTCTGCCTCAAACAGTTGTCATGAAAAATATTTTTTTGCAAAGTATTTGACTAATTATACAAATATCCGTCACTAAATTGTTAACTAGGCAAACTTTTGTGACAGTTGAAATAATGACTAAAAGGACAGAACCATTTGCAATAGATCCGAGTGATTTACAATTTTACAGATGGAAGCATCCGAAGAAACTCAGAAATATTAAATATGCATGAAATTATTTAACTTTAGTACAGTACTTTTTATAGGTAGCCTAGCATGAGAATATTTGCTGAATTTTACCAAGTAACAATTAAAAGTTCCCTACATAAATATGCTACTCGTTCCAGCAAGATACGTGTTAACCCAATCCAAAGTTGATGGATCCTCATTTGAGAAATCAAAAAACTCATCAACATTAAAGTTCACCTTTGAACATTCAACTCCAATGTCTTTCACATGATCCTCCATCTCTACCACCCTCCTTCTCTCAGAGCAGTCTCTTGTTGAACAATAACCAGTTTCTTTTTCCATTATTTCCTTCTTTTTGCTTAAATGAGAATTCCAATAGTTCTTGATCTCATTATCAGTTCGACCTGGTAGTCTTCCCGCAATCAGTGACCACCTAATAACAACAAGTATATATAAGAATTAATTAACTTCCTTTGAAATTTGTTAATTATAAACTTAGAAATATTTGATTCAAAAAAAGAGAGAATTAATATATATATATATATATATATATATATATATATATATATATATATATATATATATATATATATATATATATATATATATATATATATATATATATATATGGTAATCAACCTGTTCCCTAAAAGTTTATGAAGCCTGATAATCAAGTCCTCCTCTTGGTCTGATATGTTTCCTCTCTTGATGTTTGGTCTCAAATAGTTTAACCATCTTAGCCTACAACTCTTGCCACATCTTTGTAAACCTACAAACCAACCCCTCATCAATATTTAATCACATCATTCCCACACATTTTAATTTGTTAGTTTTATATGCATATATATACCTGCTTTAGCTGCAATAACTGTCCATTTCTTTGGACCATGTATCTCGATTGCTTCAGCTAGCTTTTCATCTTCTTCTGCAGTCCATGCTCCTCTGTTGATTTCTTTCTTTGTGCTTTTGTTCTTCTTTGACTCCATTGGCTACACAGATTTATGTCTCTTGGTCAATCTCCCAGATACTCATTTATATGCCGATTAATCTTTCGATGGAATCTGTCATGATATCTCCTCTACAGGAAAGCACTTTGAAGAAACAAGTCACATATTTCTATTATCGACACAACCGGATATATATATATATATATATATATATATATATATATATATATATATATATATATATATATATATATATATATTCGGCATACATTAAATGCTAGTTTGGAACAGTAGTTTCTTACTAGTAGATACATTTGGTGATGGAATTTTGTTTTTCTCATAATAGTGCAAACAAGAGGATGCCACCAAATGATTAGGTCAGAATTATGTTTAATTTAGTGGTTAGGTGAAATGATGACGATGATAAGATCAATCATAAATATATACTTCTACAATGGCATCCCTTTGGTACACTTTCCTCGATTGGATAGTATCAGATGATGTCATAATAAATATTTAATGGAATCGAGTGGAATTATATGATGCAAATTGATGTATACAGCTCTAGCCTCTAGACATATATATAATCTACTGCTTATAAGTTTAAATAATCATAAATCAATAAAAAAATGGAGAACTGGAGTTATACCCATAGTTTATGTCTATTGGTTTCCTTGTCAAGCATGTATACATCAGGGGTAATGTTGTAAAAGTGTAAAACACAAAAACGTTGTGCAAGACGTCCAAATACTCTACTTACCCTCATAAGATTATGATGGGAAACCTCTGAAGAGTTTAGATATGTCATCACTGTCATGTTTTTCACGATATGTTCCTGTAGGCTATAACTACTAGTCGCCATAAGAAGATAGTTAGATATGCTATGAGTCGAGATTAGTTCATTGTACCTTGATGCAAAAAAAAAGCTAAGGAATGTGTTTTAGACCAGAGGGAGTGGGTGCGGTCTTGGTCGCACTCCATCCGCCCCATCATCAAGCACACCGCCCTTGGGTGCGTTCCAGGTGCGGTCTAGGCCGCACTACAGCCTTCCAGAGGAGCGCTTCCTTGCTTCATTTGTATTGGTCTTGTGGCTTACCGTTTTTAAACGGTCATTTTTCAAAAGAAATATATATATATATATATATATATATATATATATATATATATATATAGGGTTAGGTTCATGTGAGAACACTACTTTATGTTACTATTCTGCTATGAATTTTGTATATACAACGTTATGACATTATTCATCAACAAATATATGAACAATCACACATTAATTAATATTCACATTAAAATTTAGTATGTACAACTTTATGACATTATTCATCATCGAATATATGAAGAGTCACATATTTAACATTCACATTAGAATATACTAAATTACTATATATATATATATATATATATATATATATATAAATTTTATAGTAGAATGACAATATAAAATTGAATATATTCATATTGTAATTACTACAATACTATACATATTAAATTCAAACAAGAATAATAGCATACAAATGGTGTTCTCACGTTCTCACAATAAATATTGTTCTCAAATGAACTTAATTCTATATATATATATATATATATATATATATATATATATATATATATATATATATATATATATATATATATATATACTATAAATACTTTATCAACTTAACCAAAAAAACTCATCAACATTTTATGTCTTTTACCATCTTCTCTCTTTTCAAACCCACAAAAAATGTCATCCTCCAAAATTCCAACCAACGAAAAAACACCCGTTACAAAACCCACAACTCCAAGACCTTCACTCGATCAACCGGTTTATTCGCCTCCTTTCTACCACTACGGGGGTATGCTTCCTTATTTTCCACAACATATCCAACAACCACGTCATACGCAACCATTTCAACAAACACAACCACAAATTGACCAAGATTTTGATCCTTTTGATTTTGGTTCACAACCAGAGCTTGTTCCACAAACACAATCACAACCACAAACACCCATTTCCGAATCTGAACCAGAGTTCCACAAACTCAACTCTCTCAACCAGGAAATAAAAGAAAAGAGAAGATGGAAGCTAAAGCGTGGTCACCTCATGAAGAGTTAGCATTAGCACAATCATGGATTGACGTTTCAGAGAACGCGGAGAAGGGAGGGAACAAAAAACATGATCGTTTTTGGATGCGCGTTAGAGCTCAATTCCACAAAGGAATGAACCTGGAACCAATGGGGAAAGATGAACAAAGACGTGATGTTGTTTAACGATTTATATAACAACATGAAACGATAATGGAAAAGCGGAGAAAGTGACGAAGTGGTTTTGGAGAAAGCTTTTAACATTTATCAAAAAGAGCAAAATACGACTTTCAAGTTTTTTGAAGTTTGGAATCTACTCAAAACTAAAAATAAGCGACGAGCACATCGATAGCGAATCAAAATGGTCAAGAACTTCCGAATCCGAACACACTTAATCGGATGCTCGTGTTGGTTTCGACCTCAACGAAGATGAGCTCGTTCAAGTGTCACCACCCTCCCGACCAATGGGAAGGGACAAAACAAAAAACAAAGGCAAGGGCAAAATGTCGGAATTGGATGACTTGAAAGAAATGGGCGAGAATGTGCAAGGCATAAAAGATAGAATAGATAAATTTTTGCAACTTGCTTCGGATAGAGAGAGTCGGAAACAAAGGGACAGCGACCTAAGAGTGCTATCGATGGACACGTCGAATTTGACCGGGGATGCGCTTCAAAGACGTGAAAGAACGTTACGCTATTCGTGGTTAATTTGTAGTTGTTTTCCAAAATTTTAATTATTTGATGTGTGTTTTTTTTTTCGTTTTGTTTTTTTAAGTTGTACGTTTAATGTAACGACCCAATTTTCACGACCAAAAATTTTGTTTTAAAAACATTACTTTAGAAACTATTAATAACTAAAACATCGTTTGATCAACCATAACATAAAGTGAACCATGTCTGAAACCCAAAACATACAACTAATCAAATATCAGAGTATTAATCCCAGAGAATCTCATAAATGCGGAAACCAGAGAGTGTGTGCGTGACATGCTGCTACCGCGCCGGCTCCTTTCCTCTAGCTGAGGAGGTACCTGAAACCAAAACTGAAAACCGTAAGCACAAAACTTAGTGAGTTCCCCCATAATACTCCATACCATACAAACATATAACAACCAATGTTCAGCTAGGAGTTACGGGCCTTGCCCACACTCGGGAAGATACGGGCCCTGCCCACACTTCGCTAGCCGAGAGATACGAGCCTCGCCCACACTTGAGAAGATACGGGCCCTACCCACACTTCGCTATCTGGGAGATACGGGACTAGCCCACACTCCAACCTCGGAGAGATACGGGCCCTGCCCACACTCAACCGCTAACCCATAACATACAAGTATCACGCAAACAACAAGTATAAGCAACTCTATCATATTAACACATATATCATACTTGACTAAACCTAGAGATACGGGCTCGACCCACACTCTAGTACTAGCATCTCGTCTACACGGGTCGGCCTTGGTGCCTTAGACCCGTTCCTACTGGAAAGGAAACTCACCTCGAAATAGGCTGCTGGTCTGTATGGGAATTGGCTGTCTACTGCTGCTGCTGCTGCTAACGTCCCTCGACTGTAATTCCCACAAAAACGATCAGTCAAACACACTAGATGTTCTTAGGGTAAAATGACCCTTTTACCCCTCACCAAGTCAAAGACCAGGTCAAAGTCAACTTCCAGTTGGCTGGACTCGCCGAGTCCAGAGAGCAACTCGCCGAGTCCATCTCTCACTGATCCGGTCCCTCTCACCAGGTCCCTCTTTCACTCACTGAGTCACCCCTGACTCGCTATCCGGGACTTTGGGGCCGACTCGAGTACCAACTCGCCGAGTTCCTCGAGCAGGTGCTCTGCTTGCTTCCAATCCACACCAAAACACCCCATTCGAGGGTTTGGGGGTTTCGGGACTACGATATACGGTTAATTTCGTGCACAGGTACGAAGGGTTGAGCCTTCGACGCCTAAACCCCTCGTTTTCTGTGGATGTTCATATTACTCGCCGAGTTCGAAGAACTACTCGGTGAGTTCCAGGCAATCTTCATAGGACTCGCCGAGTTTGTTCATCCAACTCGCCGAGTCGACGACCATCTTCATAGAACTCGCCGAGTTCCACCTTGGGACTCGCCGAGTCCTTCGACCCACTTCCTGAGTAGGCCAGATCTAGGACATGCAACACTTCCAGACCACTGATCCATGGTCCTAGGGTTCATTTACCACGTAAAGTTGTAAACTTTACGTGCATGCATGGCCCTATGAGCTCAAACATGCACTTCCAAGCTATACAAAAGGTCCTATGCTCATTGGGGACTTCCACTACCTCAACCACAGAGACTTTATGCTACCATGAAGTCCAAAAGGTCCACATTCGAAGTTCTTGCAGAACATTAGCCATAAACACATAGAGATTTAGGTTTTTAGGGCTTAAAACCTCTTTTCTTAGGGACAAAAGGGGACTAACGAGCTAAAGATCAAGTTAGGGTCTTTTCTACCTGAATAGAGGCCTTTCACAGAGTAGATTCTGGATCTCCTTCCCTTCTTGCACTCTTCAATCTTCTCCTTCTTCTCTTAAGCCCCAAATCACCTTCAAAATGTTAACAATCACCCACAAGGACACAAAGGAGGCTAGGGTTTCGTTCTACAGGTCTCTGGGAGTGCTAAGGGAAGTGGAGGCTGGGTTAGGTCGATTAAATAGGGTGCAAATACCCGGGTTAGGGTTTAAGTCCAAACAGGGTCTACTCGCCGAGTCCATCGGACCTACTCGCCGAGTAGACCGAGTAAATCCCGTGTCTAGTCCCGCTTCTACTCGGCGAGTCTGTCCCTCAACTCGCCGAGTCCAAGGCTAATTATGCAAAATAAAGAGATTTAATAACCACGAATACATACCAGGAATCAGGTGCTACATTTAAGCTTTCTAGTTTTTTATTTTCTAATTTCCTAGATTTTCTTCTAAGTAATGTAATGGTTTTTATTTTTAATTAATGAAATATTTTGTTTTTATTTAAAACTAAAAATTTATTTATTTAAATATAAAAATAATTTAAAAGAGTGTGACACCACTCCTTGGGTGTGGTATGAGACCACACTTTTGTAGTAATTGGTGAGGTGACTCCTACGTGTCACTGCGGTTTCATAATGGAGCGCGACACAACTCCCTCCAGCCTTATTGGCAACTCAAAAACCGTAGGTCAGCGACCCTTAAGACACCTAAGAATATATGATTTTGTTTTTGCTGTTATCAATGAGCGACTAAAAGAAAATAAAGCAGACTATGGTTATTGATCCAAACAAGTAATTGATGGAAATATTTACTAAAAAGATGACACATATAAAAATTGGACTTTTATTTCTTCTAGATCATTTCTCATCACTTGAAAAACAACAAAAAAAGACAATATATAGACTTCATTTGTAACCTCCATAGTTACTCCATAAATCTAGACTCTTCGTTAGCTACCGTTATTTATCTTTATTGCCACTATTTTATTCTAGAGGTTACAAAAAACAAGAGTAAAAACTTAATAAAAGATAATAAAAACTCCATAAACTCAATCAAGTTAATTTATTTTTTCCAACAATGTCTACTGTAAATTAAACTTGCTTTTAACTATGAGTCTTTCAACATGTCCTTTAAAAACATGAGCACCAAGTGGCTTTGTAAAAATATCCGTTGTTTGATCTTCTGACTTGCAATACTCAAGGTGAATATCTCCTTCGTTTACAAGTTCTCTCAAGAAATGATATCGCATGCTTATATGTTTTGTCCTTCCATGAAGAGTGGGATCTTTTGTGACAAAAAATGTTGAACTATTGTCATAAAACAAAGTTGTTGGCTTACTTTGTTTTTGATGAATAGTCTCCAATATTCCATGTAACCAAACCAATTGACATCATGCATAAGCTGCAACAATATATTCAACCTCGGTTATAGAGAGCACCACAACTTGTTGTTTCTTTGAGCTCCATGATATTGCACCACTTCCAAGATGAAAAATGATGTGGGCCTCGACGTGGAGGAGCGAGCCCTAACCTTCTTGGACCGTTTTGATGAGCTGTGTGTCTAAATCATTGGGCTTATTATCTATTTTTTTCCTAGTTTTGGTTTTGCTTTGTGTTTGACTTTTGGGCTTTACTTCCTGTTTAAAACCTCGTTGCTTTGACAGTAAGTCTTCAGTTTTCTAGAATGAAAGAATATTTTGTTTCCATCTGTTCTAATACTTAATTCTTTGTAAGATTGTGTATTGATGCCTTGATCCGGTATTCACGTAACTGTGAATCAATGGGTTTGGAAGAGTTACAGTTGGTATTTGTGTGTACAAATCAACACATGTGATTGTTTTATCTAATCTTAGGTTTTCGTTGCATCAGTTGGTATCAGAGTGAAGCGATTCTGAATCATTCCTCCACGACAAAATCGACAGCACAAGGCACGTATGGAAGAGATCTTCGAGCGAGATGACAACAACCAGTTTGAGGAGCATGTTAGAAGAATTATTGATGAGCGTATGGATCATGTTGTTGATCAATTAATGGAGAGGATGAACGCCCTCTTGGACGAGAGGGAACCAGGGCGGCATTCGAGGGGTTCCGTCCTTAATTCAACAGAAGATGAGGGTGAGGAATTTGATGCTAGACCACCGCACAGGCGTACACCATGGCATAATGATAGAAGAGATGACAGGCGATGGGAATATGAACTTAAAATAGACATTACAGAGTTTCATGGAAACCTTTAGGCGGAAGACTTCCTCGATTGTCTTGCAACAACTGATGAAATTCTGGAATTCCGAGGTGTTCCCGACGAGAGGCGGGTTTCAATGATCGCCACTAGATTACAGGGTCGTGCAACAGCATGGTGGCAACAACTAAATCTCACACGACATCGCATGGGAAAAGAAAAGATTAACACATCGGAGAAGATGAAGAAACACCTATGTGAAATGTTCCTACCGTATAATTACCAAAAAATTATATACCAGCGACTACAAAACCTAAAACAAGGACTGCGCACAGTGGATGAGTACACTACCAATTTTTACCAGTTGTTAGTAAGAAACGAGATTCAAGAAACCGAAGACCAGTTGGCGGCAAGGTATGTTGGCGGGCTGAAACTCCAAATACAAGAGGTAGTGAACATGCTTGATCATGTGTCTATTTCAGCAGCCCATCAGAGAGCACTCATGGTTGAAAGACAATTCCGGCGGAGCACAACGAATCAATTTACGAACCCGTTCAACAAAGTGGGACCGACACCAACAAGAGCCAACACTTCACGTACAAATCCAACCCTAGAGAAAAGACCAACCATTCCTACCTACTCAAGGGAAACAACTACCAATAATCTAAAATGTTTTTCGTGTGGCGACCACGGTCACCGGCAAGCTGATTGTAAAAAGAACGGGAAGAGAGTCATGTTTGCAGATGAAGACGGAATGGAAGCAGGGGATCAGAACCCTCCCGTATACGATGAGACTGATTACAAGGAAGAAATAGTTGAAGGTGATGAAGGGTTCGCCCTAGTTGTGCGAAGATCGTGTCTGACCCCTATGGCGTCTGAAGATGATTGGTTGAGGAGTAACATATTCCAATCGACATGCACCATCCTAGGTAAGGTGTGTCGCTTTGTTATCGATTCTGGTAGTTGTGAGAATATTGTGTCTGAAGAAGCAATTCAAAAGTTAAACATCCGTACGGAACGACACCCGAAACCTTACAAACTAGCATGGCTCAAATGTGGTGGCGAGGTAACAATTTCAAAACGCGCATTGGTTCCTTTTTCTATTGGTGCTAAATATCGTGATGAGGTCTAGTGTGATGTTGTCAACATGGATGCATGTCATCTATTGCTTGGTCGACCATGGCAGTATGACAGGAAAGTAAACCATGATGGTCGAGCTAATTCATATAGTTTCATGTTTGAAGGAGTCAAGATTACTCTCGTTCCATCCAGACCAACTACAAAGGTTACAACAAACACCACCACTCCAAACCTACTGTCTATGACACAATTCAATGAAGAGATAAAAGAAACAGGTGTTGTTTATGTCCTGTTTGGAAAAAAAGTTCACCAGCCATGTTTAACATTCGATTCTGTTCAGTCTCTATTGAGTGAATTTCAGGACGTGTTCCCTGAAGAGCTTCCTGATGAGCTTCCCCTACTTCGTGACATCCAACATCATGTAGACCTCGAACCAGGGGCAGATCTTCCCCACCGACCACATTATCGCATGAGTCCTCATGAACATGAAGAACTTAGGTGTCAAGTAGAGGAGTTGCTCTCTAAAGGACACATACGGGAAAGCATGAGTCCTGTTGCGGTACCGGCATTGTTAACTCCAAAAAAAAGATGGTTCGTGGCGCATGTGTGTAGATAGCCGTGCAATCAATAAAATCACCGTACGATATCGCTTCCCTATTCCTCGCCTCGATGACTTGCTGGACCAGATTAATGGTGCTAAAATATTTTCACGATTGGACTTGAAAAGCGGGTATTATCAAATCCGTATGCGGCCAGGGGACGAGTGGAAATCAACATTCAAAACACGCGAGGGGTTGTATGAATGGCTAGTAATGCCATTTGGTTTATCAAACGCGCCAAGCACTTTTATGCGTGTCATGAACCAACTTTTGCGACCATTTATTGGGAGGTTTGTTATTGTTTACTTTGACGACATCCTGATTTATAGTGGTGATCCAGAAACACACCTCCAACACGTAAAGGAAGTATTGAGCGTATTAAGACGCGAGCGATTCTATGCGGCGATAAAGAAATGTGTGTTCATGACAACTAAGGTACTATTTTTGGGGTATGTTATCACAGGTGATGGATTACAGGTAGACGACACCAAGGTTAAGGCAATCCGACTATGGCCAAGTCCGAAATCGATAACTGAAGTACATAGTTTCCATGGTCTCGCATCCTTCTACAGGAGGTTCATACCGCACTTCAGCGGGATCATGGCCCCCATTACCGATTGTATGAAACATACTACATTTATTTGGTCCAACGAAGCAGAGAAGGCGTTCACAACAATCAAAGAAAAACTCACCACTGCACCAATATTAGTACTACCAGACTTCTCGCAACCTTTTGAACTACATACTGACGCGTCAAAAACATGGATTGGAGCCGTTCTTAGTCAAAATGGGAAGCCCGTGGCATTTTATAGTGAAAAGATATATGGTCCTCGTCTCAACTATAGCACATATAATGTTGCATTTTATGCAGTAGTTCAGACAATAAAATATTGGCGACACTACCTATTTCATCGCGAGTTCGTCTTGTACACCGACCATGATTCTCTCTGACATCTCCGCCGCCAAGACAAAGTCTCTACTCGACATGCTCGTTGGATCTCTTTCCTCCAAGGATTTACCTTCGTGGTGAAACATAAGGCTGGGATCACTAATCGAGTTGCCGATGCTCTCAGTCGCCGAAACCATATGCTCGCTACTCTGCGGGTCGAAGTACCCGGGTTTGATTCTTTTCGCGAATTATTTATTACAGATCCCTATTTCTCTACCATCCTTACATATGTTCAATCAGGAAAGTGGACAGATTTCCTCCTCCATAATGGTTTTCTGTTCCGAGGAAATCAATTATGTGTACCTGATTGCAGCCTACGACTACAAATAATTCAAGAATTGCATGGAGAGGGGCATGTGGGACGGGATAGAACTATACAACTAGTTCAACAGTCATATTTTTGGCCAGGAATGCACACCGAGATTGAGAAGTTTGTGCAGCGATGTCGTGTTTGTCAAGTGTCGAAGGGTACAACCACGAATGCTGGGTTGTACACACCGTTACCCGTACCAACCAACCTGTGGGTTGACATCAGTATGGACTTTGTAGTGGGTTTACCCCGTACGCAACGAGGTAATGATTCAATTTTCGTTGTGGTTGACCGCTTCTCCAAGATGGTGCATTTTATACCATGTAAAAAAACCATGGATGCTGTTAATGTTGCCCAACTTTTCTTTCAAGATATCTATCATCTCCACGGTCTTCCTACTTCCATTGTCTCTGATCGTGATACGCTATTCCTTAGTCACTTTTGGCGTACTTTATGGAAAATGGTGAATACCAAACTCAATTTTAGTAGTGCTTACCACTCGCAAACAGATGGCCAGACCGAAGTTGTTAATCGCTCACTTGGAAACCTTCTTCGTTGTCTGGTTGGTGATCATCCAAAAGGTTGGGATCATAAATTGAGCCAAGAGGAGTTCGCCCACAACCACGCTACCAACCGTAGCACCGGGTTCAGTCCCTTCCAGGTCGTGTACTCCATTCAACCACGGGGACCATTAGATCTCATTCCATTTCCGAGCACTACACAAGAAGAAGGAAGAGTTGTTACTTTTGTTGAAGGGCTGATTGACACTCACAAATCTGTGTGTAACAACCTAACGACTGCCAAAACCAAATATAAGCTTCATGCCGACAAAAAACGGCGTCATGTCGAGTTTGAAGTCGGGGATTTTGTGTGGGCCATTCTTACTAAGGAACGCTTCTCTACTGGAGATTACAATAAACTTAAGTCCAAAAAAATAGGGCCTGTTGAAATCATTGAAAAGATTAATCCGAACGCTTACCGCCTCTAACTTCCAAGCCATATTCGTACAACAGATGTGTTCAATGTCAAACACCTTATTCCTTTCCTTGATGACTCCTCTGATGACGACTAGGACCAGACTTCGAGGGCGAATTCTTTGCACCCCAGAGGGAATGATGTGGGCCTCAACGTGGAGGAGCGAGCCCTAACCTTCTTGGGTCGTTTTGATGAGCTGCGTGTCTAAATCTATTCCCAATATAATATATTATTGGGCTTATTATCTATTTTTTTCCTAGTTTTGGTTTTGCTTTGTGTTTGACTTTTGGGCTTTACTTCCTGTTTAAAGCCTTGTTGCTTTGACAGTAAGTCTTCAGTTTTCTAGAATGAAAGAATATTTTGTTTCCATCTGTTCCAATACTTAATTCTTTGTAAGATTGTGTATTGATGCCTTGATCCGGTATTCACGTAACTGTGAATCAACGGGTTTGGAAGAGTTACAGTTGGTATTTGTGTGTACAAATCAACACCTGTGATTGTTTTATCTAATCTTAGGTTTCCGCTGCATCAAAAAACATATCCATATGTGTTTATACTATCATCCATACTTCCAGGTAAATCACTATCAATATAACCAATAAGATTAACTGGTGCATTAGCTTTTTAAAAAATTCCATAGTCAATGGTTCCTTTAACATATCTTAAGATTCTCTTGGCAACTTCCCAATGATTTGAATAAGACTTCTCCATAAATCTACTCACCAAGTTAACCACATACACAATGTCAGGCCTTGTAGAAGTTAGATACATCAAATTTCCAACAAGACTTCTAAAGAAAGTAGAATTGATGAGTTTTCCTTCACCTTCTTTGGACAATTTAAAACCTGTGATGCATGGAGTAGTGAGCACATTATTTTTATCCATCTTGAACTTCTTAAGAACATCTTTTGCATAACTCTCATGAGAAATAAAAATTCTTTTCTTGGATTGATGCATTCAATGCCAAGAAAATGATGAAGTTCTCCCTTATCTTTCATTTCAAATTCTTCCATCACTGAGTGTTTGAACTCACTCAAAATCTTCAAATCATTTCCTATTAAAATAAGATCATCAACATAAAGGCTAATAACAATGAATCTTCCTTGAACATCTCCTTTTATGTAGAGAGTATGCTCATATGAACATTTTTGAAAACCAAATTTATCAAAATAAGAATTGATACGACTGTACCAAGCTCAGGGTGATTGCTTCAACCTGTATAATGCTTTTTTCAACTTGTACACCTTTTCCTCTTCTCATTTTTTGACAAGTCCAAGTGGTTGATCAACATAGAATGCTTCTTTAAGAACACCATTTAAAAATGCGGATTTCACATCCATTTGAAACAACTTCCAATTATTTTGTGTTGTAAGAGAAATGAGTAACCGAATAATTTCGAGTCTTGAAACGGGAGAAAACACTTTTGTAAAATCTTCTCCTTCCTTTTGTTTGTAACTTTTAGCTACAAGTCGTGCCTTGTGTTTGTTGATTTAGCCATCCGGATTTTTCTTTGTCTTGTACACCCATTTTACTCTGATAGAATTCTTGTGTGGCAGCAAATTTGTAAGTTACCATGTATCATTTTTCTCGGTCGATCCTATTTCCTCTTGCATAACGTTCCTCCATTATTCTTCTTGATAAGCATCATCAAAGGAAATTGTATCTTCTCCTGCAAAAAAAAAAAAGCTAAAAATATGACATCATTTTGCTCAATTTCTTCGGTTGCTTCATAAAGATCCTCGATGGTTCTTATTCTTCTTATCGGGCTACTTCAGGAGAACTAGGGGAAGAACTTGAAGAATTAGGAGGATTCTCCCCTTGATCTTCATTTTCAACAAATTCTTCTTCTTCAAGGTGAAAAGGAAAATTTGGTAGATTTCCATCTTCAACCTCCATCTCTTCAAACATGGAATTTTCATCAAACCGAACATCTTGACTAATCACGATCTTTTTTGTCACCGGATTGTACAACTTGTACGCCTTACTTCTTTCAATATAGGAAATAAAAATACATTTCTCCAATTTGTCATCTAACTTGCTTCTCATTTGATTTGGAATGTGGGAGTAAGCAACACATCTCAAAACCTTTAGATGGCGGGCACTAGGTTTTGACCCGTACCAAGCTTCATGTGGTGTGAAATTCTCCAAGCTCTTTCTTTGTTGGTGATCTGTTACTAAGATTAAATGCACATGAAATAGCTTCAACCCAAAAATTTATTGACAATCTTTTCTTGTTTAAAAGACATCTCACCATCTCCATTATTTTTCTATTCTTTCGTTCACATACACCATTTTGTTTTGGTGTATATCTTACCGTCATTTCATGTCGAATACCATTTTCTCTACAGTATTGTTCAAAATCATTTGAAAAATATTCACCTCCATGATCGGTCCGCAATGTGTTTATTTTTAGCCCGGTAAAGTTCTCCACTTCCGCCTTAAAGTCCTTGGAATTTTGAAATGCTTCCGATTTTTCTTTGATGCAATACACCCAAACTTTTTCATGAGTAATCATCGATAAAAGATATAAAATAAATATTACCTCCCAAAGATAAAACTTTCATTGGACCGCACATATCGGAATGAATAAGGTGCAATAGTCTTTTTGCTTGCCAAGAAGATTGAGATGGAAAAGAATTTTTGTGTTGCTTGCCAAACTGACAAGTTTCACAAATATCACTAAGACGGTCAATTATAGGAAATCCTCTCACCATCATTTTCTTTGAAAGCACCTCCAAGTCACCATAATTCAAGTGACCGTACCTGTCATGCCACAACTTGGAAATTCTTTTGTCAACACCAAAAAAACATGACAAGATTTTATTTTTAAGCCCAAGTGAGAAAATATTATTTGAAGCAACTCCAACTCTAGCGATTAAATGATTGTTCCTTGACAAATTGCAATACATGTCATGGAAATGAATATCGTACCCTTTTCTCAAAAGATGGCCGACGCTAAGCATGTTAGTTTGTAGACCCGATACAAAATAAACTTCAGTCATTTTTTCAATGCATCCTTGTTTAGTTTTTAATTCCAATTCACCAACACCACTAATTTTATATGAATTTCCATCTCCAAGTTTACCTACTCCAAAGTCATTTTCAACCAACATTGAAAGTAAATTTTTGTTACCTGTCATATGCTTGCTAGCACCACTATCAACGTATCATGAATCTTCAAAATCTCCACCTTGCGACACAGGCAACAATGTGTCTTGATCATTATAATGTTGGGTTTTATTTCCGCTCACCCAATTTGCGTCATGTTTTTCTTCATTTTTGTACCAACAGTGTCGCGCTAAATGACCGGGTTTGTGACGATGAATACATTCAAATAGCCACGTCCACTTCCTCTTTGGTAGCCACGTGTCCTCTTTGTGAAAAGTTTGAATTTTGTTCTTGATTCATTTCATTCCATCCGTTCTCTTTGCTTGTATAACCGCCTCTTCCATGACCATTTGAGAATCTTCCTCTAAAATTTCCGCCTCTTCCACGACCACGACCATGATCTCTACTATTTTGTTTCTTGAAATCTTCATTTTTTTCATTTAACGAGAGCTTAGAATTAAGAGTTTGGTCCAAAATGACTTTCTTTTTCTTCTTGTTTAATCTTTTTTCATGGACTTGCAACGAGTCGGGTGAGTTCATCAACAATCATCGAACTCACATCCTTGGATTATTGAACGGCTACAACAATGTAGTTAAATCTAGAATCTAACGAATGTATAATTTTTTCAATAACATGAATATCATCCATAGTTTCACCGTTTCTTTTTAGTTGGTTAACTATTGAAAATGCTCGCGAACAATAATCAGAAACAAATTCTGACTCTGTTTTATGCAAACTTTCAAATTCCCCTCGAAGAGTTGCAATCAAGCTTTTTTTACCTTTTTCATCTCCTTTGAAGGAAATTTCCAAAATCTCCCATGCTAGCTTTGCCGTTGTGGCACATGCTATCTTCTCCCATGTGGTTTCATATGATTGTACTCATATATATATATATATATATATATATATATATATATATATATATATATATATATATATATATATATATATATATATATATATATATATATATATATATCCAAAACAAAGTTTGTTGATTTTTCCTTCTTGATCTTCTTAGACTCTCTTTTTGAGCTTGTGCAAATTCCTCTTCGTTTTCGACTTTGGTATAACCTTTGTCAACTATCTCCCATTCTTCTTGTGAATCAAGAAGAGCCTTAATTTGGATGCACCATTTTCTATAATTTTCTTTTGTCAATTGAGGAACAAAAGAAAGAGGAATTGAGTTGTTCATTTGATCGAACAAGCTCTAATACCAAATTTAATGGAAGTATTTACTAAAAAGATGACAGAAAGAAAAATGGGACTTTTATTTCTTCTAGATTGTTTCTCATCACTTGAAAAACAACAAAAAAAAAGGACAATATATGGACTTCATTTGTAACATCCATAGTTACTCCATAAATAACTAGACTCTTCATTAGCTACCATTATTTATCTTTATTGCACTAAACATAAGAAGTAAAAACTTAATAAAAGATAATAAAAACTCCATAAACTCATGCAAGTTAATTTATTTTTTCGAACAATAATCTCTATACTTAAAGCAACCCCATTATTCATATGAATGTTGTACTACGTGTTACAAATGAATTACGTACCTCTCAAGTTACAATGAACACAAACGATTCAAATATGTTTTGAGAACTTGAACAACAGCCCAAAGAAGAAAGACATCCCAATCATAGTTGTTAAACTTGTACGATCCATGAGTCGACCCGTACGTCGAGTAAGATAAATCCTAATATGAGACGGCTCGTAAATGGACTTGAAAATATGCTTGACTCAATGTGTAACGACATTTAATAAATAATAATATATAAAGTATCTCGCTAGCCAAGTTCAAATAAGAAAGTTTTTATGTATTGCAAAAGTAATTAGCATACAGTTATAGCATCATAAACGTTATAAAAGCATTTTAAAGACAACAATATATAGTTTTCCAATCTAAGTGTCATTTGAGCCTTCCGACCCTTTGTTATGGTGGATTCCGATTTTGATTATTCTTATGTAAGTTTGATACTAATTTTAGCGTTGTTTTTTTGAATATTATAATTTTAATTCCAATTAATCAATTCAGTTATCATCGTACAATGAATGAGATGGAAAACTCGCAAGAAGCTGTGCCGCTAAGCCTTTTTATGGTAAAACCAATTCTTTTGAAGACTGCATCCATAGATCTAGGGGATATAACATTGTTATGCATGATCCTTTGTACTCTATTAAGAAGCTCCACTGCATCCGACGTGAGGAAACCAAACGTATCAAATGCAAATAATATAAACACGTGTCGATTTCCATACACGATTTCTCATGTTTGGTGACTTTGCCTGTAGCAAATTTTAAAGCAGCCCGTCCCGCTATGAAACCCTCATCTCTCAAGCCCACGAGAGGGGATACCCTTGTAAGGTCCACACATGCATGTTTCCCTCCAACCTATCCAAAAATAATGTCATCCGGTCTAAGAGTTGACTTTCCTTCTGCCAGGTCGATTAAGAAATTCACAAGTGCCTCTTTCTCAGGGTCGGTCCCGAGGATTCAAATACCCATGCCGAGCCGAAAAAAAGCCCGTAGACCCTAACATGTAATAGACTAGGTTATATAAACTAAAGTTTTTTTTAAATGACGATAATTAAGAGGTTTATATGGGCCTCCAAAAAAAAATCATGATTTTGTCACTAGTAGTGGAGTGACTACATTTATATAGTTTTTTATGCGGCAAAGGAACACAAGAAATAATTTTATGAAAAGACGCAAAAATATTTATGTCGTCACCCAATTAAAAGTGGGGATAACGATTGATTACCTCATCAAAATAGGATCATTAAAATTGGAGAAGAAATTCATTAGGGAACGTAAAAAGTTGAGAACAAAGATCGATAACATCATCAAATATTAAAGAAATGCCTCTAAAAGATTTGGGCCCTATACCAGTGCCCTGTTTGCCCCGCTTAATTTCGGCTATGCTCTTTCTTGGTGGAAACCCCGACAAGCTTAAATATGTCAAATAAAACATCCCTAACCATACCGTGTCTGTATTTAAACCCCGTGAGTTCTTTACAATGAACTGCATGCTCTCCACAAGAGTCCAAACATGTCTTATGACACACCAGACATATTTCGTCATCTGAGAATATTGGGATCATGAGTCGATATACAATAAGTTATCAAAAAAAAAATCAAATTTCTAGATCTGTTAGAAATAAAGGATGAAAAGAATGATTGGATTCTCTGAAAGTCGTTGTTTCACTATCAAGTTGAAGTATTTCGATGACATATATCGAACACTCAATTGGATAAAACTCAGAGATTACGAAAATGAGAGAATGTGTGTGGATATGTTCTTGAAGATGTACTAGAAAATGACCAAAAATTTGGTATAAAATCTATCATTGAAAACTGTCAAAAGACAGTTTCAAACTGTCACAAAACCGCCAAAACTGTCATAAAATGGGTTTTTGAACAAGAGTAAAAATGTGACATCCCCATTTTCATGGCCAATTTAAAACCTTTTATTTTTGCTTATTTAATTCAGAGTATTCTTTTAATGCAAAAGTTGTTCCCAAATTATTTGAAGGTGTTTCCGAAGAAACATTTTTTTTTATTAATATATAAAAGTCTAGGATGTCATCATCGATACATATAAATAAGCATAAACTTGTTTTATTAGGCCTTAAACCAACTTATTATATTATGACCTAATAACACCTCAAATCACTTATCATCCTTGTGCCTTTATACCGCTACCTATGATACAAAGAAACTGAATGAGTCAGGCTTAGGAGCCTGGTGAGCACATAGGGTTTTCAACCCACAATAATTAAGTTCTTTAATTATATATTTCACATCAAATGATTCAATCCCCCTACTATCAGGCACTTTACTCGTATTATAGAGTACCTTACGTACTAAGATGTTTCCTAGGCTATCCTAGGGTTCCTTTCCACACCACTCTATGCTATCAACTGCAGAAGAGACTCTCCTCCAATGTCTTTTGACTATCTCACGAATACAATTACATGTTACCAGCACCAGATAATTTTCAACTGCTAGGTCCCACTCTAGAATGGTTGGACTCAAACAAGAGATGCACAATAGATTTGAACCTAACCTTTGAGAATTATCTAATCTCCACAACATGTAATTTGAAGTATTCGCTTAATAATTAGCCGACACTAGTGAAGTCCCTAGAAACATAAAGTAAGCAGCATTCTAGCTTTGAGTTCTAACCTAGAGCACTACCTACTTAGGCCACTCTATCCAATCATCTAAAATCCATACTAGCATGCAGTTCTAAGGGTTCATACAACTGCCATACAAAGGCATCTCTCTTAGCTTCCTACTATGCAATGTTGAGTAGATCCTTAGCCCTAATATAGAATGCTATACACATATACATATACTGTAACAATAACATGTATGGGTATTTTGGGAATGCTGACTTGAACTCAGTTGATTGCACGCATCACATATGTTTTCTTTATAAAAGTTTATTTAGAAAACTCTGTTCCTTCAAAAAGATTATCAATTCCTTAGTTTGAGTTCAAACACACTCGGAAGTGTGCCCGAATCCCTCAAACCAAGGTTCTGATAGCAACTTATAACATCCCAAAAATCATAGGTAAAAATTTCATTTTTAATTCAACCAAAACCAATAAATATTCATGTCAAACCATCCAAAAGTATGTCATAGAAAATTAGTCATCAGTGATTGAAGATTCTTTCAAAGTGCAAGCGGCTCCGATTCTATACTTGGTGCTTCAGTTACCCACTAATGCTCCACGACCGGTGCTTGTGTCACAAGGGGAATATAAGGGTGAATCATTGAAGGTTGGAGGTGCTAAGAAACCAGTTATGGTTGGGAATATCTTTTTTACTTAAGTTCCTACTTCTATTCCAATCAAACATGTTCAAACAATGATAACAACAACTTCGATTCCTAATATTAATGTTGATATGTCAAAGTTAAAGTCAAAGAAGGGTTTGAGTATCAATGAAGGTGGCTATGGTTCTTCGACAGTAAAGCTAGTTACACAAGTTGATTTAAAGAATAAAGGAAAAGGTGTACATGTTAATCCTTCTGAGGCAGAAAAGAAAAGACTGCAAAATATAGAAATTGAGAAAATTAGCATTGTAAGGCAAAGATACTACACACATTTTTAGTGGCATATCCTTTTTATGCCACAATAATATGTTTTTAGTGGCATATTTTATATGCTACTACAAAATTAATAGATTTAATGGCACTTAATAATTTATGTCACTAATATTAATATTTATTAGTGGCATAAAAATATAAAGTACCACTAAAACCTCTGTATTTAGTGTCATTATTTTTTTATATGCCACAAAAGTTTTATGTTTTGATTTTAGTGATCTGTATTTGTGCCACTACAAACTAAATACATGCTTCTTATTCCCCACTCCAAAATGAATGGCGTTTATTTCCAAAAAGCATATATATGAAATTTGAGGTTTACTTCTTATAAACCAATCGATTGCATTTCACAGCTCTATCAATCTTCTAACCTAATTTCCCTAAATTTCAGCTTCAAAGTTATTACCCCTAATTATGAGTACAACTCTAATTTTGAGTATGCTGAAGTCTTCGATAAATTTGAATATTACCCTAATTTTAAATTTCAAACTTACAAGTCTTCGATCGATTTGAGTATGCCATTATAGACCATTTCTCATGTTGAACGATTCAATTGAAGAAATAATCCGCCGTCTAATGATCATCATGGCCACGGTGGATATCGATAATTGGTGCTCAAGAGGAAGTGAAAGTGAGGGATCAAAATCGGCCATAGTAGTGTGCTGCGAGTAGTTTTCGGAGAGCAGAAAGATCACATATATTTGAATAAATAAAATCAGAAAAATGATGGCAGGAAATTACACAAGCATTCCTCCGGATATGTTATGGTACGTTCTTCATCTTCTTCATTTGCATTTGATCATTTTGTTTATATACCTAATTTGTAATCAATAATCAGATCGTTAACTTAGATTTATATTTCAATCTAATCCAGATTTGTCGGGACAAGCCTCTGTCAAATTCAACGGTATCCCTTGTTGTTTATCTAATCAGAATTTTGTAAATATTTTTGCACTCATTGTTAGCTCTGTAACAAATCATTAAATTTTTCATTGCAAAGTTGACAGTCCAAACATCTCCTCATTTTACACCACAAGCGGGAGATCTGTGACAACCCGAAAATTTTCTATCTGGTACAAACCCCACATTTCAATCAAAGTCAAGCTTGCTTCTGCTAACTTTTAGCACTTTTGGAGTCCGTTTGGGTGTTTTAATCTTCAATACATTCAAGTAATGAATGTTAGGAAGTACCTGCTAGAACCACTGAACAACATTTAAGCCTTAAACACCACCAACATGAGTTCACGGCCACAACACTTAGAGTTTACGGCCGTAAACTCCAAGTGGGCCGTAAACTCACCGTTATATATAAAAGTCTTAGCCATTTCTTTCATTCTTTCTTTCCTTGGCCGATTTTCTCCCATTCTCTCCCAAGGATCATAAGACTTTTGCTTCAAATCTTCAAAAGTGTAAGTAATCTTTCCATTTCAACTTGATATCCTTCCATATCTAGTGGTTATACATGATTTCATCCATGAAATCCTTTCATTTTCATAGATCTTCAAGTGTTCTTCTTTTCACCAAGAACACCAAGAACACACACTAGTGTTATTGGACTTTAAACACTCTTACAAGCTTCTATGTTGTAAATACTCTTACCTTAGCTTGTTTTAATGCTTGAGTCACCTAGTATACAACTTGAAATCAACACAAAATCAAGATCAAAAGGGAGTTTACGGCCAAGGCAATCTCCTTGGGCCATAAACTCTATTGATGGGTGCATATGAGCCCTAATTTCCTTCCTTAGCCTTAGAACTAGGTCTAGAACACCTCCAAAATGAGTTAAGGACCTTAGACTTCAAAATGGTATCACTTACCATGAGTTTACGGCCGTAAACTCAGTAGGGCCGCAAACCCTTGGCCGTGAACTCATGGAGAGTTTACTCTTGGACCGTAAACTCCAATGTACACCCCTACAACCCTTAGATGCAACCCTTTAGTACTTATAACACTTGAATCAAAGGGTTTTCCATGTTCTAGGGTGCCTATATTTGTTAAATTAGTTGTTTAATCACTAATTAGATGCATATATGTGTCATTATATGCCAACTAGGATCCTTGTGTGTGCTCAAGTCTTCACTTGACACCTGCACTACAAGAAAACAACCCTTTAATGACGCGCAAACAATGACACTCGCTGATAGAGGACGCGCATTTGTGCGCGCCCTAAAATTAGTGTCAGAAAAGAAAATAAAAGAAATGCGGAGGGCGCCTTTCATAAAATGTGCGTCATGTAAATGTGTAGCTTTATAATTTTTAAGTGAAACACGTGTTTTAGGCGGGAAATGAAATCGACGAAAATTACCCCCCCCCCCTATTGGATCCCAAAAATTAATCCCCCTGCCTCAAGAAAAAGCCTTAGGGCCTTCATCTTCATCTTCAGCGGTGGGAATACCTAAGTCGATTCTTCAGGGTTCAACAACAGATTTGTAAACAACAAACGTATACGATTCTGGATCTCGGCATGATTATGGCGCTTTGGAGCCGGCAGCGTGAATTTCTATGGTTTCGATTATTGAGTGAGGTACAGGGACGTTTAATCGTTTTAGACTCTTTACTAATTGAGTTGAAATTGAACCCTAAAAACTCAATCCACACTTCTAACACAACGACCCTTTTTCCTCTCCAAACCCTAATATTTCTCACTCATTTCGAGCTGGCAAATCTTGTTGTGGACATGGAGAGATCTGATAGTAAAGACTGGAGTAGCGTCAATAAGGGCTCTTACTCGGGTGAAGCTATCTCTTTCTTGTATTCATAAGTTTTGTTGTTAATTGTTTGTTGGTCGGTGGTCTTCCACCGTTTTCTCTGTATCTGTCGACGCACCCACAACACTATTGGGACCTACATACGCACCATCGCTGCTCTTCCACCTTCGTCTTTCTTAACCACCGCTCCTTCCTCTCTGATATCAACACCGGTGTTTGGATTCCAAGTCAAAAGTATCATTGCTTTCTCTTCTTTTTCAAACAATATGGTTTGTTTTTTCATTTTTCCTAATCAAAACTAAATCCTAACTTCCATCATCAATAACACCATGTTTCTCAGTTTCTACTATTTATAAGATCGAATCAAAGGAATAATCTTCTTGCACTGTGCTTAGGCACACTTCTTGCTTCATGATCAACCCAAAAGTCTCACCAGCTTCATCTTTATTTTCTTTCTCACGGTAAACCTCACCAACCTTCTCTCACTCTAAAATTTCTTTATGTTAAACCCTAGCTTCTCTGACCATAAAGCGACAACTCACTCAAAATTTCAACAAAGGAGCATTTATGGAGATTGAAGATAAAAAAACATCTTGAAGAATCGTTTGTTGTGCAACACGAACGATGGTTGCAGACGAAGGGAGACTGGAGATTGTTCATTGATTTGCGTTTTGATTTTTCAATTTAGTCAAGATGTTCTACCGATTCAAGAAAACCGAAGACGGGATATCCCTTAATTGATATTTCATATTTGCAACTGTGGTGGTACTTTTTTTTTGCAGTTGTTTCCCTTTTGTTTCAGGTATGTCTTTTCCTTCTCCCTTTTCCATTTCTTTATTTCTATGATTTGTATCAATCTAATCTAATTTTAATGACGTAAACTGAAGAATTTGCTTTTTTAGGGGTTTGCCCACCAACTATTTGTATATATGTCTACAATCATTGCTTCCTTCAATTCAAGAGTTTTAGATTTCAAAGAGCTTCACAAAGACACATAAAGGGGATGCTCAAAGTATATATAAATATTATCATCAGAATAGCAACAAAATCAGCAATGGATCTCTAGATGAGGCAATGCAAGATCTCGAGGAAGCGCTAATGATCAGGTTTGTTTCCTCTTCATTAACTTTTTGTGTGAAAGTTCTGTGAATTAATAATTGTGATGGATTTGAATAGATTATGCTCCTGACCTCCTATATTATGTGTTCATTGATAAATAACCCTTTGTCCGTGTCATTCTTATTCATGAAATTCTTTCAGGTTTAAGTAGTTTTGAAGAATACCTTGCTTGAATGGAGGCAGACTATGGAAAAATGTCATCAACAGGTTATGTAAGTTTTTATAGATATATAATTTAGCAAATTTTATGACCATTTAGTAGTATAACATTATATAAACTGTCAATTTTTGTATTTTTTAAAATTCATTTTATATTTTGGGAAGTAGTTAGAAAAATATAGAGGTTTATTGTCCTTTCGCTTGATCTTGATGCCAACTTTTTTGAATGACTAGAAATGCGTAGTAAGTAGACTGCAATCTTGCTGCATTATGAAGGTGAGAATTTAAACTAAAGAATAATAATATAATATTTAATTTTTTCAACATCCTTTTTAAATAAAAATATGATAAAACAGTTTATGTTGTAGGCTAAGTGTCTGACCCTTTGAATGGGATTTATGGAGTTGGTGCATATTCGGATCATGGTTTGATTACTCTTGGTAACTGATAGCGTTTTTAGAATCTAAGTATGCAAATCTGATATTAGCAACATGTACATATTTTATCTTTGATAAAATTTGATATTAATTTTTTTATTTTTAAAGATATGCAAGGACAAAGATACTAAGCCTCGGGTGTGGGAATCTGCTATACCATTAAAAGGGTAAGACCATGTTTCCTTTTTCCCCAATTAACTATTGTTTGAAAACAAATATTGTAATAAATATAAAATATTTGAGAAAATTGTTAATTATGTCACACTTGATGAAATGGAAGAAAAAGATATATAAAGACAAATTTGTAAAAATTTGGGACTTCATGGGGAAAGTTTAATTTCTCTTGCTTTCTCTTCTAAATCCTTCTGTATTTAGTAAAAAAAAAGACACGTAAATAGCATCCTATTTTGACTGGTTTTCAAAGTACTTAAATCTTTGAAAATAACATATTAGTTTGAAATCTTACCAAAATAACGTGTTTTGACAAAGTAGGATGTTATTTTGACATATTTTTGCTACTTGAGCAAAGGCACATGTAGTTTAATCTTTAAATTTTGTTATTTTATTTCATTTATCCAATTTTAAAAAAACTAATAAAGCATATGATGTTAATTTTCCCTTGATTCCACACTTTATTAAACATTAAATATAACCTGTTGTTTCAAAAACTCACTACAATTTAAAAACCAAGATAATTTGAAACAAGAAATATAGAAAAGAGTAAATTATAGAAATGGTGGCTGTGGTATTTGACCGATTGTTGAATGCATAAAATGTTTAATCTGTAATTACAGAGAGATGGTTCTTGTGGTATTTTGGTGGATTCTTTTATTTGTAAAATAACATCCTACTTTGGTACTTTGTTGGTACTTTTAGCTTATCAGGGAACATACTTTGATATGGAAAAAAACAAAACCTACAGCTGCCAAGATTGTATCAGACTGTTGATAATGACCATTTGTCGATTGATATATATGAACAGATGCTCTCTATGGATACAAGATGAGACTAGACAAAGCCAGTGAAATTGGAGATATCCATGTTCACATGGTTATTGAGGTGAACAACCATGGATACAAGATTTTCTATTTTTGATTTGATATAACTAATCTCTTATGTAGGCTACAAAAATTGTGTTGTTTTTTGGAAGGTAAATATCTTCGAGGTGCTAAGTGGCTATTAAGAATGCCAACAATCTTCAACAAAAGTTGCTCTTGTCCCAATGGTTCAACAAAAGCCACTTTGAGAAGTAAAATTGTTCAACTAGAGAGTCAAGGTTGAACCTGTGGGTTAGCTATGTCTTTCTCCCGACCCTATCTTGAGTTACAAGAATCTTGAGTCTTTAAAGGTTAAGTTAAATGACCTATTTACCCTATCTTGAGTTACAAGAATCTTGAGTCTTTAAAGGTTAAGTTAAATGTGTTAGGTTTTATACAAACAATCCTATGTGTGCATGCAACCCTAGTTGGATCTATGTTTTCACTATAAGACATACAACTTTATGAACACAAAATAAACCCTGGCATGCTTCTATAATTTTCGAAAATTACATAGAAGTGTAGTAGACATACCTTTGTTGTTATATAGCAATAACAACTAGTTTCCTTGATCTCTTGAACTCTCTTGAACTCTTGAAAGCAAGCACCACAATTGTAGTGCCTCTAATGGCTCACAAACACCTTGAAGCAAGAAGGCAACTAAGAGAGAGAAGGAATGATGCTAATTTCGGCCCTAGGGTTTCCTTGGAATCAAGTGGCCTCAAATTGAAGCATAGGGCATGTATTTATACTATAGGGTGCTAGGGTTTTAGTCAAAACCCTAATGGACAGCTTAGCCACCAAGCAGCCCAAGGAGCCTTATGGAATGAGGCCTTGGACGAAAATATGATGATCCTTCATCATAATTTCGTTCCCCCTTAGTCCATTAGGTTTCCTAGCCCAAAACTCAACTATCACACATTTGACAGTTTATACCCCTTTATTTAATTAATCTCTTTTAGTCACCAAATTAATTCCTAATTAATTTATGACTAATACTAATTAAATAAATATGATTTCTCCTTTAATATATTATTCTTATAATATATTAATAAATCATAATATCTCCTCTCTCATATCAAATTACCTTGTCAAGTTGCTTTGGTGAAGGCAACCCAAAAGGACCATGCACACTCGGGTCAAGTATATACCAAATATGGTTACTGACTTAGACACTAATCCAACAGTCTCCCACTTGGATAAGTCTAGTAACTATATCTCACGTATGACTTCTGTACCCGATAGCAATCGTAGCTTTCAATAGCCGCTGTCAACCCTGACCAATAATTTGTCCTTTAGATAAGGGATCGTATAATCCTCTGTTCTAGATATCATGCTAACAATACTTATTGTCTAGCACTCTATTTCTTGATCTCTGATTTGTTCGACATAGAACTTAGTTGAACACATCAACTTTATCCTGACCGGGCCCGGCACATAAGTCAAACCAAATCATCAAATGGCCAAGATATCGCTTTTATCCTCATAGAATAAAAGGAACAGAAAAACATCGACTAATATGCCTTTATCATTTACTAGTTAAACCACACACAATAATGCGTTTTATAACATCAAGTTACTGATGCGTTTTCGCATTATCAATGTATAATCAACTAGCAAACAATAACCATATCTCTAGGTTTAAAGATTATATGATATTATCATCTTGCGATCACTTGTGATAACATTCATGAAGTAATACTAGCAAGTGTGGGTCTATTTCAATGCTCAATACAAATTTCATAAGCACTCATAAACTTTGCAGCAAACCTTTGCTATGTCTAAAACTTTTCAGACAATCTACAAACAAATTTATGACAATCTTCCTTCATATCTACTTCCAACATATGAGCGATTGTGAACTGTTCGAATAATCTTATTATTCAGGAAGTCAAAACATGCAAAATCGATACAATAGATAAATAATCAACACAAGAAAGAAACTTTCTTATAAATAACACACCTTTATTTAATCATCATTTGTTGAATATCACATTATCTATTACAAGTTTCCTACCTATCTAATCTAAACTAATATCGTCCTTCAGCCCTACGCTCCTAGCGTGCTGCAAATGCTTGACCCTACTCAGTCCCTTCGTAAGGGGATCTGCTGGGTTATCTTCTGACGTTACCCTCTTCACAACGAGGAGTCCCTCTTCTACCCGATGTCTAATAAAGTGGTATTTCCTGTCGATATGTCGAGATCTGCCATGATCCCTTGGTTCCTTGGTTAAGGCAACCGCTCCTTCATTATCACAGAAAATTTCCACGGGCTCCTATATGGATGGCACAACTCCAAGGTCTCCAATGAAGTTCTTCAACCACATAGCCTCCTTTGACGCTTCACTCGCCGCAATATAGTCTGATTCGCACGTTGAATCAGCTACGGTCTCTTGCTTGGAACTTTTCCAAGTCACTGCTCCTCCAGTTAGGGTAAAGACCCAGCCCGACTGCGATCGGAAGTTATCCCGATCCGTCTGAAAACTAGCATCACTGTACCCTCGTACCCTTAAGTCATCACTCCCACCGAGGACTAGAAACCATCCCTTGGTCCTCCGAAGGTACTTAAGAATATTCTTAACCGCAATCCAATGTGCCCTACCAGGATTCCCTTGATATCTGCTGACCATGCTTAAAGAGAAGGCCACATCAGGGCGAGTACAAGTCATAGCGTACATGATAGAGCCTACTGCGGAAGCGTAAGGTACTCGGCTCATATCAGCTATCTCTGTCTCTGTACTCGGGCTCTGAGTCTTAATCAGCTTGGTATTGCTTTGGATTGGCAACTCCCCTTTCTTGGAATTTTCCATACTAAAATGCTTTAGCACCTTTTCCAAGTATGTATCCTGACTGAGTCCTATCAGTCTCTTTTCCCTGTTTCTTACTATTCTTATTCCCAGAATATAAGCGGCTTCTCCGAGGTCCTTCATAGCGAAACATTTCCCAAGCCAGGACTTGACCTCCTGCAAGGTTGGGACATCGTTTCCTATGAGTAGTATGTCGTCGACATACAATACGAGGAAGCTTACTATACTCCCACTGGCTTTGACATACACACAAGATTCATCTTCGCTTCGCCAAAAGCCAAACTCTTTAACCTTCTCATCAAAACAAAGATTCCATCTGCGAGATGCTTGTTTCAATCCATAAATAGATTTTTCAAGCTTGCATACTCTATTTGGATGCTTCACATCGACAAAACCCTCTGGCTGATTCATGTAGACATCCTCAGCCAACTTTCCATTGAGGAAAGCGGTTTTCACGTCCATCTGCCATATTTCATAATCATGAAACGCAACTATGGCAAGCATCACCCTAATAGACTTTATCTTCGCAACTAGTGAGAAGGTCTCATCATAGTCAACTCCGGGAGTTTGAGTAAAGCCCTTCGCAACCAATCGCGCTTTATAAGTATGCACTTTCCCATCCATGTCCGTCTTCTTCTTGAAGATCCACTTGCACCCGACTGTCTTACGACCCGGTACATTATCAACCAAATTCCAAACTTGGTTGTCGTACATGGACTGAATCTCGCTGTCCATAGCCTCTTTCCATTTTGCAGACTCTGGGCCTGCCATGGCTTCCTTACAGCTGCTAGGTTCATCCAAATTTACTAGTGTACTATCACTAATAAATGTATCCCCTTCAGTAGTAATATGAAAACCATAAAACTGGGGTGGAACACTAGCCCTAGAGGAACGTCGGAGAGGTAAGGACACGTCAACAGGTTCAACAGGAGTTTCCTCCTCAAGTTGAGTGCCAGTGTCAGAGGTTCCTTCATCGCTTTGATCTTGAATTTCTTCAAGTTCAATTTGCCTCCCATTGTCTTCTTGGCCTATCAATTCCTTTTCTCGGAAAACTCCTCTTCTAGCAACGAAGACAACATTGTCACTCGGTCTATAGAAAAGGTAGCCAAAAGACTTCTGTGGATAGCCGATGAAATAACACTTCTCACTATGAGGTTCTAGTTTGTCGTGAGTCTCTCGTCTTACGAAAGCCTCGCAACCCCAAACCTTGATATGTGCCAACGAGGGAGCCTTCCATGTCCACATCTCGTGAGGAGTCTTGGAAACCTTCTTAGTGGGAACTAAGTTAAGTATACGGGTGGCACTCTCTAAGGCATACCCCCAGAAAGCTATTGGTAACGAAGTCCGACTCATCATAGAACGAACCATGTCCAACAAGGTCCGATTACGTCTCTCAGCCACACCATTCAATTGTGGCGTTCTCGGAGGCGTCAATTGCGAAACGATTCCACATTCTTTTAGATAGTCGTGAAACTCAAGACTTAGGTACTCTCCTCCTCGGTCTGACCGAAGCATCTTGATTTTCCTGCCCAGCTGATTCTCCACTTCATTCTTAAACTCTTTGAACTTTTCAAAGGTTTCCGACTTTTGCTTGATCAAGTAGATATATCCATATCTGCTATAATCATCTGTAAAAGTCACGTAGAAGCGGCAAGCATCCCTTGTGGTGGATATAAAGGGCCCACACACATCGGTGTGTATGAGATCCAATAAACCCTCACCCCTTTCACAAGTGCCAGTAAAGGGTGACTTGGTCATCTTCCCAAGTAAACAAGACTCACACGTGTCATCGTCCCTAAGGTCGAATGACTCCAACACTCCATCCTTTTGGAGTTGGGCTATGCGTTTCTTGTTGACATGGCCAAGACGACAATGCCACAAGCATGCTTTGTCTAGACTAGTAGACGAATCAATATTCAAAACATTATTTCCAAAATTATCAACAATCATCACTGATTCATAAATCCCATTACAAGGTAATGCATTGAAATAAAAGACACCATTCAAATAAACATTAATAGAACCATTACTATTATCAAAAAAATATCTGAAACCTTGTCTAAACAACCCATGAAAAGAAATAATGTTTCTTGCCATATCTGGTGAATAACAACAATTCTCTAAATCTATTCCTAACCCATTACTTAACACTAAAGAATAAACACCGACTTTGGTCACAGGCGACGATCTTCTGTTTCCCATAATCAGGTTCATCTTCCCATGCTCCATCTCCCTACTTCTTTTTAGGCCCTGCAAATCAGAACAAATGTGGTAACCACATCCTGTATCAAGAACCCATGAAGTAGCAAATGATGAGTTATTAGATTTAATAGAATACATACCTGCAAATGTGGGCTTGATCTTCCCATCTCTTATGTCCTGCAGATATTGTGGGCAGCTTCGCTTCCAGTGGCCCTTTTGGTGGCAATAGAAGCACTCTGCTTCTTTAGGATCGGAAGAGGGTTTAATGGGGCCTGCTTTGGTCCCACTTGATGACGAACCATCACGGGGTTTCCCCTTATGGTGGCTCTTACATGGAGCCTTCCTCTTTTTACCCTTTCCTTGACCTATCGCCATCACGGGAGCGGCCACAGCAGGTGACGGTGCAATAGATTTGTCTTTGAGGTTGCTCTCAGCAGTCCTCAAGAGTCCTTGGAGCTTGCTCAAGGAGACCTCCTCTTTGTTCATATGGTAGGTCATCCTAAACTGATTGTAGCAGGAGGGCAAGGAATGGAGGATTATGTCGATAGCCAGATCCTCATCAAACTTAACATTAAGTTTGAGAAGACGATCAACATACCTCTGCATTTTCTGCAAATGAGAGGTTAGGGATTCTCCACTCCCCATCTTAGCGGTGATCATGCTAGTAATGATCTCATAGCGCTCTTGCCTCGCGCTCTGGTGATACCTGTCCAGCAAATCCTGATGCATTTCATATGGATACATGTCCTCATAGGACTTTTGGAGTTCGAGGTTCCTGGTGGCCAGCATGATGCAGTGAACTTTCGTGGCATCACGCTCGTGGGCCTCAAAGGTGGCCAGTTCCTCAGGAGTAGCAACATCTGGGATGATCTTCTCAAGCTTTTCATCGAGGACATATTCTTTGTCCTCGTAGCGTGTGATCATGCGGATATACCTCATCCACTTGTTGAAGTTTGAACCATCAAATGTCACTTTCTGACACAAGTTCATCAACGAGAATGACCCAGAAGCGTTGTTGTTGTTGTTGTTGTTTGCAGACATCTAAAAAAGGAAAGGAACAAAGTTTGATTAGAAATGAATCCCTAATTAAACACCCAAATGAGTAATTAGGGCTAGGATCCAACAACATTATTTACAACTTAGAAAGGGATGCCGTACTCTAAAAGTAAATAATTTGAAGGTAAGTGAATGACGATTCACTAATTCTCACCATGAAAAACGAAAAAGCAATTTAGGTTTTAAATGTATTGAAAACTCCTAGATCTTTGAGATTCATTGAACTTTTCAATGGCATGTTTAAATCTCGATATGCATTTCAAATTTGCGACTGGGATGCCGAGGATCGCAAACAAATTTGTGAATAACCATGCGAATCAACGTGGTGCACTTAATGTCTTTATCACCTAATCAATGTGCCGGTGAACCACACACGCTCCATTGATCTATGACAAACATCGAGTCACCCTTCGCTACCAATGTCATTCCCAAATTGATGTGCCGGTTAACCACACGCACTCCATCAATGTTTGACAAGGGTACGAAGTGCAATTCCATGGATTAGCATCATTTTCACATTTTACCCTAAAGTAACTAAGAGTGGGAATTTGTAAAACAATGTAGTTACTTTAATATTTTCATTATACTTTTAATGAGGAATTAAGTGCCCTATCCTATCCGTTCGGCTAACGACCCTCCACCAGTCAAGCAAGCGGTAGATGTGAGTGTACATCCATTAAGCGCTATTTTATAGGCAGCAACCTTATACCCACCTTATAGACCGGCTTCGTGAATGAGGCCTACTAGCGATAAGACTAGCTTATTCTTATACATATATAATAATTAATCTTATAAAATCATAATTGTATAAGGGTGTATTTTAAAGCATTTCAAAATACTAGTATCTTAATGTGTATTTAAAATTTTCGAATATTAAGACTATTTAATTTAAGAAATTTTAAACACCAAGAAAACTTTGATTTAATAATTATCAAAATTAAACAATTAATTTGAACTATTAAATCTTTAAGGTTTATCATAAAATTAAATTATTAATTTAATTAATCCTTTTATCCCCTAGATTTTTAAATATATGGAAAGGATAATACAAGATCTTCAATTATCTAGTTTAAACAATTAAATTGATAATCACAAAGATAGCAGTATCCAAATCCCTAAAATCTTGGGATCTTATCTTGGGGGGCAAGGGATTTTCGAAATCCCTAGGGTTTCTTAACCCTAATTTTCGAAATATGGAGGCTAGGCAAAAGAGTTTTAAGAACCCTATCAAAAATCGCCAACTAGGGTTTTGCAACCCTAATTTGCGAAAATCACCAAGCCTTAGGGTTTACTTGCCATAAACCCTAATTTGTCAAATTCATAATATGCATCAAATCCAATTGAAAACAAAAAAACCAATGGCTCTGATACCACTGTTAGGTTTTATACAAACAATCCTATGTGTGCATGCAACCCTAGTTGGATCTATGTTTTCACTATAAGACATACAACTTTATGAACACAAAATAAACCCTGGCATGCTTCTATAATTTTCGAAAATTACATAGAAGTGTAGTAGACATACCTTTGTTGTTATATAGCAATAACAACTAGTTTCCTTGATCTCTTGAACTCTCTTGAACTCTTGAAAGCAAGCACCACAATTGTAGTGCCTCTAATGGCTCACAAACACCTTGAAGCAAGAAGGCAACTAAGAGAGAGAAGGAATGATGCTAATTTCGGCCCTAGGGTTTCCTTGGAATCAAGTGGCCTCAAATTGAAGCATAGGGCATGTATTTATACTATAGGGTGCTAGGGTTTTAGTCAAAACCCTAATGGACAGCTTAGCCACCAAGCAGCCCAAGGAGCCTTATGGAATGAGGCCTTGGACGAAAATATGATGATCCTTCATCATAATTTCGTTCCCCCTTAGTCCATTAGGTTTCCTAGCCCAAAACTCAACTATCACACATTTGATAGTTTATACCCCTTTATTTAATTAATCTCTTTTAGTCACCAAATTAATTCCTAATTAATTTATGACTAATACTAATTAAATAAATATGATTTCTCCTTTAATATATTATTCTTATAATATATTAATAAATCATAATATCTCCTCTCTCATATCAAATTACCTTGTCAAGTTGCTTTGGTGAAGGCAACCCAAAAGGACCATGCACACTCGGGTCAAGTATATACCAAATATGGTTACTGACTTAGACACTAATCCAACAAAATGACCTATTTACCCTTTGTTGAAAGTTAAGTTAAATCTACCCCACATCCATCAAGTCTTGCCATTATAATTATAAATAGCCTAAGTTCACTATAAGGAAACTGTAATTGTTCTATAGCCCCACCCTTTCTTTATACTACTTAAAGCCTTTAGAATCATCTCCTTGTAAGCATTCTAAGAGTAATTTCAAGTTCCTTCCCTATTTACCTGTTTCTTCTTACTTTGTTTGCTTCACTTAATTATTAATCATTTATTTTAGTAAGCATGTTTACATCTTTCTCCAACCATTTTCCTCATAATTTCTTAATTTTCCCATTCTTCCCTTGTTGTGTTCTGAAACATTTTTTGTTTGTGTGGTAACATAACAATTAACAGGTTCACTGCATTTTCTGAGCTATTACCACTTCTGGCAGTGGGCACAATTCCATTGTTGAAGGTTAACAAGATTTATCTACAAATCTCTACCACCACCCTTACCATTGATAATTCCATCGTATTCTCCACCCCTTTTTCTACTTTCACCTCCACTGCATCTGCAAACCTTGAAGTCAAAAGCCCCCCAAGAATCCAGGCACCTTTTTATTTTTAATTTTTTACAATACAAATGTACAGACTTCCATTCGTTTGTTTATTATATCTTAGCACCCTACTTTGACTGGAAAGTGTATCTTAATGAATTATGATTAGTATTATTAGTTTTACAAATGTGATGTGACACTACAGTCATGATTGGTAGAAACTGAGAAGCATGTTGTCTCTTCATTTAAAGCAGGTAAGGGGAGGTCCTTTGGTGGTTATGTTTTTGTTTCAGCTGTATAATCGCCTTGTCCAAACTAATATACCTCAGTTGTTGCCTTTGATGGTTGCTGCTATCTCAGTCCTGGGTCCTGACAAGGTTTCACCTCATTTGAAGACCTACTTCACTGAGCTAAAAGGGGCTCAAGTTAAGGTAATTTTTATCAAGATCATTTTTTTATCATCCTTTTAAGTTTTAAATCATATTTGAAGATTATACATTTATACCCTATCTTGTTCTTGCAGACTGTCTCTTTCCTGACTTACCTTTTGAAGAGCTTTGTTGATTATATCAGACCTAACGAAGAAAGCATTTGTAAAAGCATTGTGAACCTGCTTGTTACTTGTTCAGACTTTGTTTCCATTAGAAAGGTGATAAATATTATGGTACAACTTTGATATCTTTGTTTAAAGTGTCAAGAAAATTTCCTCCCCTTATTCTTTGTGCTCTTTTTGTTAGGTGGAACCAATTTGAGAAAGGTGTTGATCTGCCATCCATGGATGAAGCCAATATTTTGTTGGTAAGTTTTTGTGTGGCTTCTTTACTTCTTTCTGGAGATGCAATTGATAGTGTGTGTGTGTGTGTATATATATATACTTTTATATACCATGAGACTTATTTGTTATCTATACTTTGTTTGGTTATTTTCAGGTGAATGAATGTGAATCTATCTCCCATAGAATTTGTGAACTTATCTCTTTAGATGGTGAAAAGGATTAGAAAACAAGTTCATATCCAAACATACCAAATGATTTTTTTGAAGAGATGGAATCTTCATGGAAAAACCGTGTTAAAAAGATCCATTTAAAAGAATCATATGAAGAGGTTGATAAAGCTGCTGAAGCCTTATCTTAAGCAGTAAGTGTTCTTCCTTTGCTTCCATAGTTTATTATTATTATTATTATTATTATTATTATTATTATTATTATTATTATTATTATTATTATTATTATTATTATTATCTTGTAGTAATACCACGTGGCGAAATAATTTGTTATTCCTTTTCTTCCTTTAACAGTAAGTGTTCTTCCTTTGCTTCCATAGTTTGTTATTCCTTTGTTATTATTTGTTATTTACTGTTTTACCCCCATTCTAGGTGGCGAAATAATACCATGTTCTGTTCTTCTTTGTGCCTTTGAAGGTGTATGATTCTCATCTCATCTTCATATGTATCTTCATCTATGAGGGAAAATTTGTAAAAAGTTTTTAATGTTTAATTGCAGATACCTTAGTTGTTGTGTGCGCTTGGGGATGGACATCTTTTGAACTTTTTACTCAACACAAGCAGAAAGGAAAAAGGTGTCACTTAGGAAAGAATTAAGAATGTTGTCGAATGTTGGACCCCTTAGAGAAGCTAAGGACAAACTGGAGAAGTGAGTTGAAGAGCTGACATGGAGATTAGACTTTGAAAAGCATTTTAGGGTATATTTTTTTTATATTTCTTGTATCTAATTAGTTAGTAAATTTTTGTTACAACTTCTATTGATTTGTTTTTTCTTTCCATGGAACAATTATTTGTATGACATTAAACTTTATGCAATGGATTGTATTTTTGTATATGATATTTTATTTTCTATTATGAGATATAAAATGTAAATTTAATTTGAAAATTAGTAAATCTATAAATATATATATTTTTTAAATTTACAATTACGATACGTAAAAATATGTGTCATCTTCATTTATGACATGGCCTTTCTTGACAGCAGCATTAATGATACGCATTGCGTGTCATTAACACGCGCGTCGTAAGGTTACGACACGCGAATGCGTGATGTCTTCCTTTATGACAGGGTCTTCCTTGATACGCATTGCGTGTCGTAAACGAGCGTCATAATTGCGTGTCATAAATGCGCGTCGTCTCTCGTTATGACATGGTCTTCCTTGACGCGCATTTGCGCGTCGTCTAAGCGTTTTACGACGCGCAATGAGCGTCGTAAAAGGCCTTTTTTTCTAGTAGTGCTGGCATCTTACACCACCTGTTCATCCAATCTACTCACTACAGGTGAGTTCATACATCTTAATATACCTTTTAAATGATTTTAAATGCTTTTAGGGGGGGGGGGGGGGGAATACAAGTTGAAACTTTATAGTTATTATATCAATCACATGTGATTAATAACTACCAAGCAAATGGATTTACTATACTTTTAACTGCTTTATCAAACAAACTACTTCAAACTGTTTACCAAACTTGTTTTATACGTTATACTCTTTATCAAACTTGTTTCCATATGCCAAAAATCTTTTAAATCATTTTATAAAATGACATCAAGTCATTAATATTTATTTATACTCTTCAAAAGGTTTTACAAAACTTCCTTTTAAACTTATATAAATATTGTCAAAATCATGTCTAATGCATATATAGTTATATAAGTAAGGTTTGAAGGGCTTAGGACTGATAACTCACTTTATTTCCTGTTCCTCGTTTGGTTGTGGACTTAGAGTACCCGGTTGTTTGTACAAGTGTCGTTTGATCCTTAGTTATATATTATGTATATATGTATAAGACATAAAAGCTTTTATTTTAGTTCAATACATTTAGTATACAAACAACTCTACTAGTAAACTATAATATGTATAGTTTAGGAAGATACTACTCATTACTTCTAGTACAATGAAACATACAAATAGTCAGTTCATAAATGAGTCAATACTTACTATATATGAAACATAACAAACTTACTATGATGAGAATCAAACATAACTTACTATTATGAGGAGCAAACGAGAACATATACATATACGTATACATTTACAAGTAAACAAAAGGAACATACACCAACATAACGATTAGAATATGAGATTTACTTCTACATGACGCGTATTGCACCATTGTCATGTTGGTAACCAGAGTCTCCTGGAGGGAGAGCGGGCATTGTGTGTATAGATCTATACGGGACATACTATCTCGCACCCTGATTGTTAGCTACAGTTCTCGGCCGACCAAGCCAAGGGGTGAAAAATGTCACATTTATTTCGACATCTTTCATCATCGTGTTCTTCAGCCGTCAATCAGTATGGTTACAAATCTCACCTTGCCTTATAATTCATTGGCTTTAAGGTAAGTAGTACTACAATAGTTTCCACATACAAAACTACAGTTCTATAATATTTTTCCTTAATACATTTACCTTGAAACGTTTTCTCATTAAACAATAATGTAAAAACTATATTTGGAGAACGATAGTTAGACTTGGGAAAATACATACTCTTACAAACAAACAAACCAAACATTGGGTCTTGGTAGAAGACTACAGTTTAGTAGAAAATAAGGGATTTTCTAGGAAGATACGAACATTGTACAAACGGTTTACAAACATTTACAACGAACATTTTACTACAAGTAAACACTTACTACTTTACTACCAACATTTGCAAACTTATACATTCAAACACTTACAAACATTTTCATACAAACAAGGGCACTAAAATGCTTATGAACTCACCAGCTTTAATGCTGATAAACTCTTTCAAAATAACTTGTATTCTTAGGTCGTCAGTAGACAGGTACCGAGGCCGGATTTTGAGAAGATGGAGCTCGTTCAAGACTCATCTCTTATTTTTTCTTACATTTTTGGTGTCTTATAAACTTCACAGAACACACTTGTAATGAATTATATTATTAATGCAATGGTGATGTTGTTGCTTGTTTACTACTATACTTTGTTGTGATACTGTACATGATGTCCTCCACCCCCGAACGTTTCCGCCGTTCCGGTTTTGGGGTGTGGCAGATTGGTATCAGAGCCTTGTTTATAGTGAATCGAGTGTATCAACCCATAAAAGATATACAAACTATAAACACAGCGGGATTAAAATACTTTGATCAAGAGTCTATACTTTTAAAATACTAAAATATTTAACCAAGTATACATACCCGCATTCATACTAAAATCAGTGTCAGTAAGTCAGAACAAAAGTATTACGATTGTTGAACATCACAAGTAGACTCAAGGATGTATGGTCAGTTCTAGGAGTGACATAGCCTGATCAACTATGTTGGTCCGAGAAGTGATTAGCATATGCCCTAGAATGTTTGTGATGTGGCAACAAGTGTAAAAACCTACCAACAATACTACAATGAAAACATTAGAACATAAACCTAAAATATTATAGGAGTATTTTGTGTCACCATAATTACTTATCTGAGAACTAAAGGTCCCAATTAGTAGTTCAATAGTTGCTAAGTGGATACGTTAAGGTTATATGTAACTAGGATGTCATCGACTTAGAATCTGTGAATCTTTGCCTTACTCCCTGTTCCTTGTGGGTTTGGAGCTAGGGTCACTTATTCGAAGGCCTATCCTGTTTTGATTACATATAACTAGTATGAACTATACAAGTATTGAAGTAACTGATAAAGATCATTTTATAATTATCTAGTTAGTACGTCCATTAATTACTTCTTTATCCCTATTCTCGCGTAGATAACATGGCTGGATTCCATCCCCACGACGAACCGTACTTCCCTAACCAAGGCAATGCAGGATGGTTTGAAGAAGAGCCTGGTGATGACCATCCAACATATTTGAATGATCACCTTGCAGAAGGCTCTTCGGATGGTTCTGACTCCGAGCCAGAAGTTGAGAACCTACCCCCGGTGGCTCCTGTCCCAAATCCTAACCCTCGTCCGGCTTTTCAAGGCCCGACGCCTCCATGGGTGGAAAGTTTGGAAACATGGAGCCAAGAGCAGAATCAGCCCACGCCATTCAATGGAGACCGAAGCTTTCATGAACTGAGCTAAGGAGGCTCAGCAGACAGAGTCTTGCCAATCCTGGTCCGCAGAGTTGCCCAAAACGAAATTCAGGGCATGACAGCTCTCCATTGAATCATGGAAGTTAACGCCAATGCGAGAATGCATACCATCCGAACCATGCATCTGGAAGAGGCTCCTGAGAGATTTAGGGGAGACCACGAGGCCCTGCAGCAAGAGCTAGCTGAAACTTGAGTTGGAGTCATAGAGCTCCGAGTACGCCAAAGGGTGTATGAAAGGCACCTGCTTGATGTGGAGCGTCAGCTGGCTGAACTAAGGGTTCACCCGAGAGATAACCGTCACTAGTAGAAGATATTCTAAATTTTTTCCATATTTTAAGGAATCGGCTTCGTATCTATGCTCCAAGTAACACTTTTCTAAGTAACTATCCCTGTACTGTAAGTACTTTTTGTTAGGCCTTTATGCTGTAAAAACTTTTCTACTTCGAATATGATGTAAGACCTACTCCAAGGTCATTTTTTCCCAAACTTAGTACATCTTAAAATATTAATGATATTGACAATCAGCTAATTCCCATGACAGTCCTTGTTCAAATATTTTCATTCTACTATCGTTAGAATTCTATCTAAACCTCACTTTTGTCAAATTATTGAGCTATGGTAAATTAGCTCAAGGATCACTTCCAATTCTTGTCGAAGGTTGGATCATGTTATCCAGCAAATGATAACCTAGTTTGAAATAGCAATCGTCTAGTAACCATTCTATGAACTTACTTCAACTCTTTTACCAGTGCTGCATCATAGGGATGTAGGTCCAACCACAGAGAGCAGTTTAACAAAACGGAAAAATTTACATTTACATGGATGAATAGAATACATCTAGGGCCGACCATAATAGCCCATGAACTCATTTTCCTTATCGTGTAACATAATCATGCCATCGAAGAAAAGAAATCAACCCATCAACAAAACACCAACCCTTCAGATAGATGCGGCTACCTTTCAAGCTGCGGTCTCAGCTGCCGTGACAGTTGTCATGACTCACCTTAACGCTAACAACGCAAATGTTAGCGGAATTGTTATCAGTAATTCCGATTAAAGTAACAACCAAGTACATCAACGAGTATCAAACTACCACGACACCCCGAACCTCAAAACCAAGGGCAATAAACGGAAGTTCTGGGATAAATTTAAGGTCGTATCACCCCAAGGGACGACCAAAAGACAGCAACCTGTGACAGCCTTCATGGCCACGACATCTGTAACTCCTACTACTGTTCCGACTAATATCCCATTTGCCCCTATCCCTGCAAGGCGTTATGCCGGAAATCTACCCAAATGCACAAAGTGTAGTTTCCATCACATGGGTGCCTGTCGAGTGTTACATTGTCAAAAATGCAACAAGAACGGGCACACTACCCGTTTCTGTAGGACTCAGATCCAACACATTACTTCGACCACCAATGTTGAAATTTCTCGGATATGCCATCTATGCGGTGTAATGGGACACTTCAAGAGGGACTGCCCGACAGAGAAGAATGACGGGGGAACATGAGGAGTTTGACCTCAGAATAACAAAAGGCATCAAAGGATTCTACTATAATATAGGTACACTTCCAAACAACAGTAATTAATTATACTTATAAACTATTAAAAACTAGTGCAACTCGAGTTTTATCTTTTGCGAAATGTCGTCAGTCAAAGAACTCTCGTGCTGCGTATACTTGCTTTGGTAGTATACCTTGTTCGCAACAGTAGTTTCATAGATAAAACTAAAGTACTGAAACTCTGTCAAAGTTGCATCGTTATGTTTTTGTAACACCTTTCTAATGTCAAACGCCTTTTATTCCGAGTAGTCCGACATTATTTTGTGACTTGAGTCAATTCAATCCTCACAATGCCAGTTTTGTGAGCTAATTTCTTTTCCCCATAATCGCATTTCTAGTGAAGCCGTCATTCCAGAACTCAGAGGTACTCATGCGTAGAGTATCTTATGTTTCGTATCCTTCCCGAAGAAACCTCAGCAAACCTCCACGGAATACCACTCGTACAGTACGTCAAGTTCAATCCAAAGACCTATATGGTTAATCTATCGCTGAGGAATGTATACGCAAGGGTGGTATATAATCAAGGTTCTACATGCTTAGAATTGATGATTCCGCTATAACTTCTTTTCCTTGTTTGGATGTGAGCTTAGAGAAGAATCATTTATTCGACTGCCTTTTCAATCTTAATTATATACGACTCATGTACGCGAAGCTGTGATTGATGAACCAAATATGACTTCTGATAGATGAACTTCAGGACGAAGACTGCTCAAGGCTACGAGTGATCGTGCTGCCATGCGAATAAACTTAAAATCCAATCAAGTGTCTTTCCTGCCGATCAGGACAAGAGATACAAATAGAACATAAGTACCTATCCTTTTCCCTTACTTCATGAGTAATCGTACTTTCTTTTGGATTTTCCCGACATCTTTCCAGAAGAACTCCCAGGATTACCTCCACAATGTCAAGTCGAGTTCAGAATTGACTTAGTTCTAGGGACTACCCCCATAGCCAAATCGTCCTATCGCCTAGTACCTGCTGGGATGCAAGAACTGTCCGGTCAACTCAACGAACTGCTCAGCAAGGGATTTATTAGACCAAGCTTCTCACCCTGGGGAGCACCGGCCTTGCTCGTCAAGAAGAATGATGGATCGTTTCGCATGTACATCGACAATAGAGAGCTCAACAAACTTACTGTTAAGAATCGTAACCCTCTGCCTCACATAGACGATTTGTTCGACCAACTATAAGGGGCGAATTACTTTTCAAAGATAGATCTGAGATCCGGGTGTCACCAGTTATGAGTGCTAGAGGAGGATGTCCCGAAGACAGCCTTCCGAACTCGTTATGGACACTACGAGTTTGTAGTGATGCCATTCGGGTTGACTAATGCGCCTGGAATATTCATGGACTTAATGAATAGGGTATGCCGTCCTTACTTGGATCAGTTCGTCATTGTCTTCTTAGATGACATACTTATCTACTCTAGTAGTAAGGAAGAGCATAGTAAGCATCGACGTCAGATCTTAGAAACGTTACGATCAGAGAAGCTCTACGCAAAGTTCTCTAAATGTAAGTTTTGAATTCGAAGAGTCAAATTCCTGGGTCACGTTGTCAGTGAAGAGGGAATTCATGTAGACCCTTTCAAAAATCAAAGCCATTAAGGACTGGTCAGCACCAAAGACGCCTACAGAAATTCGCCAATTTCTAGGTCACGTTGGCTACTGTCGTAGGTTCATTCAGAACTTCTCTCGAATTACGAAACCTCTTACAACTTTGACCCAGAAGGGCGTGGCCTTTGACTGGGAAGAAAAGCAAGAGAAAGCGTTCCAAAACACCGGAGCGGGCCTTGTGCACTGCACCGATACTATCCCTCCCAGAAGGAATAGGAGACTTTGTGGTATTCTGTGATGCATCCAATCAAGGGATCGGTTGTGTTCTGATGTAACAAAGTAAGGTCATTGCCTATAACTCCCGTCAGCTTAAGATCCTCGAAGCCAGCTATACAACACACGATCTGGAGTTAGGGGCAGTGGTAATTGATCCGAAGGTCCAAAGATCTTTCGGAAAACGACAGAGAAGATCGTTCAGATTCATGAACGATTGAAAGCCTCTAGAGACCGACAGAAAAGCTACACTGACAAGGGAAGGAAAACCTTTGGAATTTCGGGAGAGAGACCGCGTTCTTTTGAAAGTATCACCCTGGAAGGGCTTGATACGCTTAGGAAAAGCGTGGAAAGCTAAATCCAATATACGTGTAACATCCGGATTCTAAGGTATTATATCTTGTTCTTTTATTTTTGGGTGTTGTGAGGAGACTCGGTGAGTTGGCGTCTAAACTCGCTGAGAATGGTCGCGAATTCGTATGCGAGTTCACAGCTGGACTCGGCGAGTCCACGCTGTTTAATGAAACCCTAATTTCCAGGGTTTCAGACCTATTTAAAGGCCCTTAGGGCCGTCATTTGCGGCCACCAGCCCCCAGAGAGAAACCCTAAGAGATCTAGAGCGTTTGTGAGGAAGGAGAGGCCATTCTTGATCCTTATTGATGAGATTAAAACTTTAATCTTTGAAGATCGATTAGATCTTAAACAGGTAAGTAAATATAAAACAACAAGAACACGAAAATAAGAACAAGTCAAGAATGAATCAAACGTGTCGAATGATTAAAACAAAATCCTCAGAAGAGCTCTATAAAGAACATCAACTGTAGAGGATTAGTAGGTTACAAGAACGATCAAAGAAATCTGTAAATACTATCGTTACGCTCTAGATTAATCTTTAAAATCGTTAACCTAATATGCATGCAAGCATATACTTATATAGTAAACAAAACAGGCTCACAGTATGGACAGGCCCAAAACCGGAATACAAAATTACATAAATAAATATCCGAGCCCAAAGACGCAACCCTTGAACAAATCTTCAACCCAACAATCTCCCCCTTTGCGTCAATTGGAGCGAGATCTTCACTTGTTACTTGGGCCAGCAGCGGAGGCGGGTACCTTCTTCTTCACGGTGTTAAACAGACGAGAGATAAGAGCCAGAATCGTCTGCCTAAACCTGATGTACCATTGGATCATGTCGTTGAAGTACTTAACATCATCCGCTGCATTCTCTTTACACCTTCGAATAATCGATAACACATACTCTAGACAAGCAGTGGTGTAAAGATGTTTGTCAGCTAAAGCGAAGAGACATTTTTGTCCTTCAGCTCTAGTGAACATAACCGAATTGCGTCTCGGGTCGATCTTGCCCATTTTCATTTGATTGAGATCACTGGCCGATCCCACAGGAGCTATCTTCGGTTTCTTCTTGAAGACTGTGGCAACCTCCTGATCCATAAGGGCAACCTCCATGATGTAACAGACAATCATCCTCTTGAGATGGTCTATGATCGGACCATATTCAGCTTCATTTGTCAAGAGGATGTTGTGCAGAACAATCCAATCATGAGGATTCAAATTCGGTAAGTCTGCCAGAGATACAACGTGTTCAGTTTTCGCAGACCCTCAAATCACCTTGAACCGAACGTTTATGAACCTTCCTTCGGTGTAAGGCTTTAAGACCCGAACGTTCACTATCTTCTGGGCACTCCATGTTAAGTACTGAGGACGAGCAACCTTCAGATAGAATTCGATCAACTCACTATCCACCTCAGGGTTCGGATGAGGGACTTCAAAAATACATGAGAAGGCGTGGAAGATAAACGCCTTTCGAGTCAACGGCATGTCGAACTGCGAATCAACAGAATTAAAGCAGTCGAACGAAATCACCGGCTCGAGCCATAAGATGCTAGGAGTATCTATGGCCTCTTTAATCATGCGCTCCCGAGTCCAGGCAGGGAAGAGAGTCTTCCTGCTCTCGAGGAGATCGTGGGCTTCCTTCTGCTTGCGTTCAGCTTCTTCAGCCTCTCGCGCCACACGATTAGCATCTTCATCAGCATTGCGACTGTTCTTTCGTTTCAACATGTCAGCAATGGTTTCATCATCTTCATCTTCATCTTCAGCTGTGTTTTTCCCTTTGTCCTTCACACCCGAACCCGAAGCTTGACTAGTTGGAGGTGGTTTGGTTGTGTGAGCAGCTTTGGAAGAAGAAGGTGGTTTTGATCCGGACTTTACTTCTCCCCCTTGTTTCGGATCGGACACGAAACTAGGTAAACCTTCGATTTTGCTGAGAAGGTCCAAGGCAGGAGCAAGTTTTTCAGCAAGGGTTCTCCTCACCGAATAGTTTAGAATCGGATCGTGTGCTTCTAGGATGTTTGATAATGCAGCGTGTACATCCGAAACACATGTCCGGATGACTTCCCTTTCGGATCGAAGAGCTTCCAGCTGTTGTTGAGAGTTGGATAGCTGAGTGCTCTTGAGCTTTAGGGCAGTGGTTTTGCTTGCCAGAACGTCCATCAATGAATTCTCAGCTGCGAGATCCTCCTGAAGCTTAGCGAGGCGCTCATCAATGGAGGCACGAAGGGCCGAGTTGTCGTCGCTTATTGATTGGCGAAGGTTGGCGAACGAGGTCAACTCCGTTGAGACGAACTTTGCCAATTGCTGAACAATCGGTTCCAAAGTTGTCTTGGTAGAATCTGCACTCTCCTGTAATGACTTCAATAGAGAAGAGGCGTCGGAGAATAGTTTATCGACTTTTTCGGTCGCTGCCTCACAGGCTTTGGTAGAGGCTTCGATTGCGGCAGTGGCGGAGGCTACCGAATCATGCTGAGCCCTGGAGAAGGCATCAACAATCTTCTGAAATGCAGCTTCAGATAGCGAGGACTGTTGGTTGGAAGATGAGGCGAGAAGTAAGTCAACCTTCTCGTTGAGCTCCTTAAGATGCTTCTTTGTTACTGGAGCATCATCCTCATCATCACTCTGAACCTGAAACGGACTAAAATAGACCGAATCGAAGGTCATGTTGTCTCCGCCAAGAAACGGGTTATCTCCATCAGAGGCATGATCTGGAGAAGGTGGGGGTGGTGAAGCTGGGGGTGTGGGGGTTTTGGTAGGTTTAGGTGGAGTGTGGGGTGGGGTAGTGTCGGGTGGTGGTTGAGTATGGGTTTCGGTTTGAGGTGGGGCGGTGACGGGTGGTGTTTCGGTTGTAGTGGTATGAACCCCCGTATCAGATACGTTGGTTGGAACCTTTGTAGTGGTTGTGGTGGTATCTGTGAAAATGGGTGGTGGTATAGGGAAAGAGGTTGGTGGAATAGTGGTAGTGGGGATTATGGTCGAAATGGAAGTAGGGATGGTTTGAGGAGGTGAAGGAACTGGTGAATTATGAAGTTCCATCTCTGGGGTAGGTGAGCGAGGTGGTGTGTTGCCTCTCTGAGGGGTTTCGCCTCCTTGAGAGCCATCCGAACCCGAATGCTCATCTTCTGAGTCACTCGAAGAGGAAGGGATTATAAGCTTTCGCTTCGGTTGAGTCTTCCTTCTCTTCGGCTGCGGGGACTGAGCAGGTTTCGTTTGTTTCCTCTTCTTGGGAGAAGGACCTTTAGCAGCTTTGGTCACTTGCTTCCCTTTTTCCGCCTTTTTGCCTCTGTTCACCGGTTTGTCAGCATCGTGGATGGACTTCAGCATTTCCGGTGTGAGTTCCCTTGGTCCAGTTGCCCTGAACTCCTTGATCGTCCGGATTAGCCTGCTGTCAGAGGGAACGTCGCCATACATTGTCTCCGGAATAGAGCCAATGAACGAGAATTTGGATGCATCAGAAACGATGATCTTCTTGGTATGAAACGTACCAATAGAATACATCGATGCACCAGCAGCAGTGGGAATATCAAACTTGTCCATCGCCCACTTTGTGATTAGGGTCCAGAACCGGGCATACGACACCTCAGAATGTCGTGATGAAGAAGAAAGGCTCTGGAGGAGCTGTTGCCAGAGAACCAACCCAAAATCTAAGTTGACCCCGTTGTAAACTGCATACATGATCGACAAGAAAAGTCGACTAGCACCGTCGGATCCTGAGCTCCGTTCCGACAAGCCCTTGAAGAGGACTGTGAACATGCCGTTCCACTGTGGCGGCAAACAAGATTTCTTGAACTTGGCGACGGAGGTGAGGACCTCCGTGTACCCCCATATTGTAGAACATGCTGTAGAGATGCCCAACCGGAATCGTCTCCGGATTAATTCTCGATGGGTCAACAGCCAACCCTAGCAGCGTGCAGAAACGTTGTCGAGAAATTGAGGTCTTGTGATCAGCAACCTCAAAGAACACCCGGTCGACTTCTATAGTGAGGGAATGGAGAGAGAAAAATCGTTTCAAATCTTCTCTGCGATGATCACGTAGGAGAGAGAGTGTCAGATTCCTAGGATCACGCCACCTAAGAAGCGCCGTTTCAGAAGAAAACCGTTTCAAATCCTCACGCGCCTTTAAGTGCCAGAGAGAAATCCCTTGAAATTTGGACACGCGTCCTTGATGTCAGTAAAAGTATGGGCGTTTCAAATCCACACGCGCACCATTTTTACCGTCGTTTGAAATTAAACCTTTTTAACTCCCGCCGAGTCAGCAACCTTTCGTCTTATCTTTTAAACCTTTTTAAATCCCTTGAAATTGGCATCTTTTGAATTAACGACCCACGTGGAGTATTTTTGACCACAGCTTCATAATTAACCACCAAAGTAATAAATCAGCCTGAAATTAATTAGTAACGGAATTTTGGAAAATCAAAGATTTTCGTGCAAAGAGTGTAAAAAGAAAAGAAATAAAGCAACTCTTTTTAGGATGTACTGTGATGTCAATAATGACACGAAACTAATGATCCCGGGCACAAATCTCTTCCTTCAAGGTCAAGAGAGACCTTAAAGTGTTAAGGTGGTTTCCCGTTGAATTTCGATTAATCATTTATGAAGAAATGTTGAAAGGCTTCTTTTAATTAGGCTAATTCAGGGTGGCTTTCGCTTTGATGCAACAATTCTAATCTTGAAATAAGAAAGAAAGTGATCAAAGTACTTGTGAGACCGGTGTAGTCTGTTGAACAAGTAGGTAGGAGTCAAGTTTAAATTGGCTTGGAAAATATAAAATCTCAAAAAAAAAAAATTAAAAACTGAATCCCAAGGGAAGAAATGTTATGGTGTTTAACAATTTCATAGGAATCACACAAAATAAAAGTTGAGATTTCATGAAGGTACATTCGTCAATTCTTTGGTGAAAACTTGAGCAAAGTAATTGTTCACCGTCAATTCAGATTTGGTGTTGAATTTTGGGTTTCACTTAGCTCGTAGTGGCACGAAACTAAGATCATAAACACAGATGTTGTGTAACCTTAAACCTCAGTGGTAATATCTGAGAGTCTCAAGGGTTACGTTGATGAAACGAATGTAATGGAGAAATGTAATGGAGATGGTGTAAGAAAATAAAGTACCTCAGCTGCAAAAAGAAGGACCAAGCAGAAGACTCTTAACTCATGTGAGAAGAGAGTGAGGTAGCTCACGATTAGAATAAATGTGGTAGCCTTATTGGGAAGACAAGGTTTGTTTATACCAGGTCATGAAGGCTATTATTCAAAATCTTATGAGGCTTGGGACACATACAGCAGCATGCTTCTAGGGACACTTAAGTAATCCAACAATTATATCCCCATAAACGAACGAGCACAAGTAAAATTAAAAGAGAAAAATATGTTTGGAGTTTTTGAAATAAAAAAATAAGCAAGAAAAAAAAATAGACTTAAAAAAAAACTTTTGAAAACTTTGAAGAAAATTTTGAAAAACCGAACCCGAGCGTTCGGTTGGTTTCGGTTGAAGAAAATTTTGAAAAACCGAACTCGAGCGTTCGGTTGGTTTCGGTTCAACAAAATTTTGAAAAACCGAACCCGAGCGTTCGGTTGGTTTCGGTTCAACAAAATTTTGAAAAACCGAACCCGAACCTTCGGTTGGTTTCGGTTCAACAAAATTTTGAAAAACCGAACCCGAACCTTCGGTAGGTTTCGGTTTTGGAAAATTTTGAGAAACCAAAGAATTTAGACATGCAATTGGAAAATATTTTCAACAACAAAAAAAATTTGTACAAGTAGTATACAACCAAGAAGACTACCTTTGTAGTGATGAGCGAGTCAGATGGTTTAACCGAACCCGAACGTTCGGTTGGTTTCGCTTCTTACGTTTGAGGTTGAGAGGTAGTGTGAGGTACTGACTCTGATTCCATCATACCTAGCCCTTGCAAGATTTTATTGAATGATGCTTCAGGAAGAGCTTTGGTAAAGACATCGGCCAGTTGATCAGCGGTTCTTACGAAATGAACTTCAACGTTTCCATCTTCCACGTGATCTTTGATGAAGTGATACCTCAGTGCTATGTGTTTAGTTTTAGAGTGTTGCACTGGGTTATGACAGATCCTAATTGCACTTTCAGAGTCAAAATATAGTGGGATCTTCTTCATATTGAGTCCATAGTCTCGAAGTTGACTCTGGATCCAAATCACTTGAGAGGTGCAGGATGCAGCGGCTATGTATTCCGCTTCAACAGTAGACAACGACACACACGTTTGTTTCTTGGATTGCCAGCTGACCAACTTCCCGTCAAGGAATTGACAGCCACCAGTAGTGCTTTTTCTGTCGAGTCCACATCCTCCAAGGTCAGCATCAGAATAGGCTTGAACGAAGAAGCCTGAGTTGGAAGGATACCATAGACCTAAGGAGGCAGTTCGCTTCAGATAGCGTAGAATGTTCTTCATTGCAAGCATGTGAGGTTCGCATGGGTTTGCCTGAAATCAAGCACAATAACATACAGAAAACATGATGTCAGGCCTGCTAGCAGTAAGATACATTAGTGAGCCAATCATTTGACGATAGAGCGTGATATCAACAGGCGGTTTGTCTAGAGATGGAGTTAGCTTGGTGCCGAATGCCATTGGGACTTTGACTTTGGAGTCTCCCATCATACCAAACTTTGCTAGGAGAGTCTTCGTGTAAGCCTCCTGATTGATAAAGATGCCTTCGGGTCCCTGTCTAATATTTAAACCAAGGAAAAAGTTAATAGGACCCATTGAGCTCATTTCAAATTTAGTCTCCATCAACTTTCTGAACTCAGCTGTTAGGCTGGGATTAGTAGAGCCAAAGATAATGTCATCGACATAAATTTGAACGATCATAAGGTGGTTACCTTCCTTTTTGCGAAAGAAGGTTGGGTCAACCGAACCTTGTTTGAATTTAGACATCTTTAAGAATTTAGTTAGCGTTTCATACCAGGCTCTCGGAGCTTGTTTAAGGCCATACACAGCTTTATCCAGAATATAACAATGGTTTGGATACTTTTCGTTCACGAACCCAGGAGGTTGCTCCACATACACCGTTTCTTCGAGTTCTCCATTAAGAAATGCACACTTGACGTCCATTTGGAAAACTTCAAAGTTTTTGTGGGCAGCATAAGCAAGAAATATTCTTACAGATTCAAGCCTAGCTACAGGAGCGAAAGTCTCTTCATAATCAATCCCTTCCTCCTGACAGTATCCCTTTACAACCAGACGAGCTTTGTTCCTTATAACATTCCCTTCCTTGTCCATTTTGTTCCTAAAAACCCATTTGAGACCAACAACCGAAGCATCTGGAGGAGTTGGAATGAGGCGCCAGACTTTGTTCCTTTCAAATTCGTTCAGTTCGTCTTGCATTGCTTGAACCCAGTCAGAGTGATCGAGGGCAGTGTTAACTGTCTTCGGTTCAACTTTTGATACGAATGAGTTAAACATACAAAACTCAACCTTTGAAAATAAGGATGTCTGTTTTGCCTTCAGTTGTGATCGGGTCAGAACCTTTTCAGAGACATCACCAACCACTTGAGAGATAGGATGATCTCTGGTCCATTTGGTAAGAGGAGGATAATTTGGATCAAAGGTTGGGTCTAGTTCAGCATTGATCATTTCTTCTGGCTCGGATTGGCTATCATAGTCAAGCGTCATATCATCAGGCTCCCCCTCGATTGATGAGCTTTGAGAAACTTGAGGTTCAGAGGTTTCTTGTGATGCTGGACTTGCAGGCGTTGATGCACCTTCGGTTGGAGAAGCACTTTCGGTTGGAGAAGCACTCTCGGTTTCAGTTGTAGAGCTTGGCTCCCCCTCGACTTGTGAGCTAGGCTCCCCCTCGACTGAAGCATCGTTGGATGGAGGTTCATCAGAATTCGATCGTCCTTCGTTCATTCTCCTGGCAGCATCTTCGACAATTTGCTTTATGTGGTCTACCTTGTTGTCTGCTGCACCGGCTTCTGAGAGAGTAGCTTTCTCTGGTTCGTCAAATAGCTCCATAAACTTCTCGTATAGATTAGCGATCGAGACTGTGACTTGACCAGTTTGAGGAAAGATTTCCCCAGTTGTGTCTTCTTTGGCCTGTAGCTTTTTGATATAGCTATCGTCAAAGGTCACATAATATGTCTCTTCAATTTTTCTCGAACGCTTGTTTAGGACTCTGTATGCTTTGGAAGTGAGAGAATAACCCAGAAAGATTCCCTCGTCGGCTTTGATATCGAACTTGTTGCGGTGCTCTTTAGAGTTAAAAATGAAACACCGTGAGCCGAACACATGGAAAAATTTCACGTTGGGCTTCCTATTGTTGAGAATCTCATAAGGTGTGAGCATGAATCGCTTGTTGAGATAGGACCTGTTCTGTGTAAAACAAGCAGCAGAAATAGCATCAGCCCAAAAATAAAGAGGTAAGGAAGCGAAACTTAGCATAGTTCGGGCAGCTTCACACAAAGATCGGTTTCGTCTTTCGACAATTCCGTTCTGTTGAGGTGTGTAGGGAGCTGAGAAGTTGTGACTTATTCCCTTTTCTGCCAGAAATTCTTCAAATTCCCTGTTCTTGAATTCCAGACCATTGTCGCTCCTGATGTTGCGAACAAACTTCTTGAGCTGTACTTCAAATTGCTTGATAAACATTTTCAGCTTATGAGTCGCTTCAGATTTGAGCTTTAGAAAGAACACCCATGTAAATCGTGAAAAGTCATCAACAATAACAAGAATATACTTGCTACCACCGATGCTTTCGATAGATGATGGACCACACAAATCAATATGAAGTAATTCGAGTGGTTCAACAACTTTTGTGTTAATTACAGATGGATGACTTTGACGACTCTGCTTCCCCATTTCGCATGCAGCACACAAATGATCTCTATCGAACTTGAGCAATGGAAGACCCCTAACATGACCTCCAGTGACAAGTCGGTTGATATCTTTAAAGTTGAGATGAGAGAGTCTGCGGTGCCACAACCAGCTTTCGTCAGATTGAGCTTTTGATAACAGGCATATAGCTGGGTTTCCTTTGATGGGTTTAAGGTTTAGAGGAAACATTTCACCCTTTCGCTCCGACTTGAGAATTACTTTCTTTGTCTTTTTCTCAATAATTTCAGAACCTTCATCATCGAATGAGACTTTGAGACCTGTACCTCCAACAAGCTGAGATACACTGATGAGGTTGTGTTGGAGTCCTTCCACATATGCCACCTTCCTTATAGTGAAATCACCATTAGTTATCATTCCGTATCCCTTTATGGTGCCGAAAGAATTGTTTCCAAACTTGACTTTGCCACCATTTGTAAGAGATCTATATTCCCTGAGCTCCTCCTTCCTCCCTGTCATGTGACGTGAGCAGCCACTATCAATGTACCATTCTTCGTCAAACTGCTCGTCACTTATAACCTGCAAAAATTAAGCAGATTTAGGAACCCAAAGTTTCTTGGGTCCACGTGAGCTTTTCATGGGAACAGGAACAGTAAGAGAGATGTCAACAAGATATGTTCGTTTTATAAGTGTTGTTTCATCTTTCCTTTTAATGGTGAAAACTTTTATTTTATTAGGATTGGGTGCGTTCGGTTTAGACTCTGGTGTGGATGCAGGAACCTTCTGTTTGTCTTTTGGTTCAGCCAATGAATGAGATTTTTGAGAATGAACAGACTGAGCTTTAGAGCATGGTAGAGACGATTTGGAAGAATTAGAAGAATTAGATGAACTAGAAGGAGTGGGTTTGGATTGAGAGGACTTCTTGGCTGGAGACTCTAGGTGACCCTTTTGCTTTTGATCATTGGAGGGACTGACCTTAGAGTTCTGATCTCTTTTAACTTCAAAACCGAACGTTTGCTTTCGGTTGGAATCGTTCTTTGAACCGAACCTTTGCTTTCGGTTGAAGTCATTCTCAGAACCGAAACTTTGCTTTCGGTTGGTATTCTCTTCTGAACCGAACCTTGGCTTTCGGTTGTTATGGCTCTCAGGCTTTCCGACAGGATTGTTTTCATACTTCAGATTCTTGTCTTGATGTGAGAAGTATGCATTCTGGGATTGCTAGAATTGCCTCCTTTCAGAGAGATTCTTCCTGTATCTTTGGTTCCTTTCACGTTTCTTATTCCTCATCTGCTTTGGTTGATGATGAATATTAGCTTTCATTTTTGGTTTTTCCTTGGATGGTTCATTTTGAACTGTAGTAGTTTCACTGTGAACTGAGGAAGTAGGGGGAACATCTTCTTTTGCCGAACTTTCATTCTCCTGAGGAATGTCTTTCGTACCACTGGTGCTTGGCTCATCGAAATTATCTGGCTTATTCAAGGGTTCAGGTATGTATCTACCTTTACTCATCCAAGAGGTTCTTTCTGACAGGCCTACTGTTTCATCAGCATTATCGATTGGAGCCGTCCAGAAGAACTCATCACAACCATCAGCATTGTCTTCGTTCACAATAGCCGTGAGTTCAGCCGTCTGATGTTCGGTTACTCCACTGACCTTGTACACTTGATTTGGAGGGGTCTGGACCTTTTGATATACAACCGCTTTCTCTACTAAGATTGAGGACTTTTGTTGGAACAATCGAGCGAACTCCACTGAATTTTCAGAAATTAGATTTTTGTGGTTTTCAGGTTCGTTTTTAACAAATTCTGAGCAGTCAACCGTGTCCTCTACAGAAATTTCACTCATGTTGTCGTCCTCATTAAGCTCAGATGCATTTTCAACATCAATTTTGTTTTCTGAGCTTACGTTGGCGTTTAAAGAGTCAAATTTTTGTATGGTTTCGGTTCTCAGTTTAAGTTTATCATTTTCATCCAAAAGATTTTTAAGCATGTTCTTGTGGTCCTTGGATTTAATGAAAGATTCTATTTTGTCCAGTCCATACATGTAGGTCGGATTCACGTCATCAGATTATATCACACTCTCACAGTTATAGGCTTCAACATCAATTTCATCCTCCTTAAACTCAAGGAAGGGCAAAATCATGCGATGGATCTTTTGGCCTATTTCACAGTCCAAGTGAAGCTGAGTAATATTAGAATAAAGACGTTTTGCAATTAAACAAAAAACATTCCGCTGTTTTAACAACTTTAAATTGTCTCTTTGTAATTAAATGTTTTCGTCTTTAATTTTAACTAATTCAGACTCCTTCAACTCGATCCACATGCGCCGCTCCTCACTCTTTGAAGACACCCTGCTTAATTGATCAGTTAGGTTAGAATTGGTGACTCGAGTTTGAGTTAAACTACTATCTAGATGTGAAATTCTTGCATTAACATTTTTTAGTTCTTTCTCATATGAGGATTGTGGTACTTTAAATGAAACAAAAACCGATTGTACCTTCTTGATCAGTTCATCGAGCTCATTGAACTGCTGGCTGAGTGGTTTGGCCGTAAAGCACATGTCCTGCTGCTCCTTCGGTTCCTTGCTTCCACTATCAGTGTTGTATCCCCTCATTTGAGACACATCGGACACCATGAAGCATCTTCCTCCACTGCTCTCCTCCTTTGCCATATAAGCCTTTCCATGAGTAGGCTTCCTCACTTCATCGTCTTCTGAGTCGGTAGACCAAACTTCCACTCTACCGAACTCGTCATCAGCAACCGAACCCTGCACAATAAGAGCATTCATGGAAGGGTTAGCGATAGATTTCTTCTTTCTCATCTCATCAAGTCTTTTCTGCAGCATAGCTTCCTCATCCTTTTCATCATCCTTTTCAGCCATCTTTTTAAGGACACAATCTTTAGCATAGTGGTTTTTCCCACCACAGTAGTAACAGCTTACTCCAGAATCACCATCCACCTTCGGTTCCTTCTTGGGCTCTTCAACCTTTGGTTCATTGTTAACTTTTTCTGAACTATAACTCCCCTGCCAGTTTCGGTTTTTATTGCTGGGGTATCTCTTCTTTATGAACCTCTTGGGGTTAGACACCATCATAGCATAATCCTCAGACGTGAGATCATACTCCTCCAAGTTAAGGTCTTCATCCTCCATCACAGCTTTACTTTTTGATAGGAGGGCCAGCGAACCAAGGCTTGAAACAACGTTCTTCTCCTGCAGTACAATCTTCTCCTGGGAATTCCCACCAGTTTCGCCAAAGAATATGATTTAAACTGCTCATGGGCTTTGACTGTTGACACCACTGCTCTCCATTCAGACCTTAGACCATTTAAGAACGTAACCTTCTGCTCGATAAGCTTCCTTTCAATCTCATGTTTAATCATCCTGCTGAGAAGATGATTGAAGCGATCGAACGTCTGGGTCACAGTTTCTTCGGCTCCTTGCCTGAATTCTCCAAACTCAGATAAGAGCAAGGTTTGGATAGAATGTTCCAGATCCTCGTCTGTAGAGTACAGTTCACGAAGTCTATCCCAAACTTCCTTTGCCGTCGTGCATGAGCTGACCAACCTGAAAGTATCGGACTGTAGTGCGAATCTGATCAATCTTAACGCCTTGATATTGCACTGGAATTTATCCTTTTCATCTTGTGCAATATCTTTGACATCCTTCAGCAGATCATTGTACTCCTTTTGAGTTTTAACAATTCTTGACGTTGCAGAATGAGAAAAAGGTCCATTAATGATTGCTTCCCATATGAGGTATCCATTATCCTCAGATCCTATGACGTAGTCTTCAAAGTGATGCGCCCAGACTTCATAATCATGGGTATATAGGATTGGAATCTTCGTCGTCGAACCGATGCTGTTGGAAATATTGATAGGATTTGATTGCGATTCGTCTATTATGATCGAAAAAACCTGTTAAAAGATCAGACTTGTAATAACTCAGATTAGGGCAAAACAATAAATATCAAGATACGTCAATAATGAGATGACGGCTCAATAAATATTATTAATTGCGGAAAAACCCTAATTGTAACCTTTTCACAGAAAAGATGTGTATCGATTACAAAGCCTCCTGCTCTGATACCAATTGATGAGATTAAAACTTTAATCTTTGAAGATCGATTAGATCTTAAACAGGTAAGTAAATATAAAACAGCAAGAACACGAAAATAAGAACAAGTGAAGAATGAATCAAACGTGTCGAATGATTAAAACAAAATCCTCAGAAGAGCTCTATAAAGAACATCAACTGTAGAGGATTAGTAGGTTACAAGAACGATCAAAGAAATCTATAAATACTATCGTTATGCTCTAGATTAATCTTTAAAATCGTTATCCTAATATGCATGCAAGCATATACTTATATAGTAAACAAAACAGGCTCACGGTATGGACAGGCCCAAAACCGGAATACAAAATTACATAAATAAATATCCGAGCCCAAAGACGCAACCCTTGAACAAATCTTCAACCCAACAATTTTGTGGGTGTTTTTGCAAGAAGGAAGTGACCAAGGCAAGAGGAGGCTGAAGGAGGTGCGATTTTGGTGGTTTTTGAGTTCATAGAGATTGTATTGAGGTATATTTCTCGGACCTTCTTCAGTTTTTGTGTTGATTCTTAGTGTTAGGGTTTTCTAACCCTTTTAGAGGTCGATTAAGTGGAGCATTTGGTCCCTTCTCGAGTTTGTGTCTTGGATCTGGACCCAAAGAGGTCTAGAGACCTTAATCCTTGGAGCTTTATGAGTCATTTTGGGAGCTATGAGCTTGGGATGTCATTTTTGGGGCTAAATCACCAAGTTAGACCATTTTGATGTTGTATGAGTGTCAAGGTCTGAACTTTACGTGATTATCATGCTTGGGGAGGCCAGATCTATGAATGTATGGAACAGATATGACCTCAGGAGTTGTATGGAGTTTGTACATGGCATGAACTCGCCGAGTCCGAAGAACAGACTCGGCGAGTAGTATGAAGGTTTCCCGTAAATCACTCAGTGAGTGGACTTGCCGAGTTGGGGAATAACTCGGTGAGTCAGGGAGAGTCAGGGGGGACTGAGTTCAAATTGGAACTCGCCGAGTTGTTCTTAAGACTCGACGAGTTGAGTCGGGGTGGCCCCGCGATTCATGCCAGGTGGAACTCGTCGAGTCACGGGAAGTACTCGACGTGCCAAGAGAGGGTCTAAGAGAGTCAGTGGACATGTGTAGACTCGCCGAGTCGCCCTAGTCCACTTGACGAGTCAGGTCAAGTTTGACCGTTGACCTTGTTGACTTTTAGGGTTGAGTACACTTGTATTTATGAGAGTATTTACTTTATGTGATTAGGCGGAGGCTAGATCACATTTTTACCGAGACAGATACTTACCGAGACACCGAGGTGAGTCTTCTCACTATACGTTACCTAGAGTGGTATATTGTGTAGACCAGAGGGTCTTATGTGTTATGTATGAGATTATGTGCTATGTGTTATCTGTATGTTGTATGATGTTATAGACCAGAACGAAGGGTCCAACGATACAGACCGGGCCGGAGGGCCCACCGAGCTATGACCGGACCAGAGGGTCCAACGAGCTACGGGACTGGAGGGTCCTGCTGAGACACATCGACCGGAAGGTCGTATTATAGCCTCAAGTGGTGTATATGTTGTATGCGGTATTTTGGGGAAATCACTAAGCATTTATGTTTACAGTTGTTGTGTTATGTGTTTCAGGTACTAGTGATGAGCGCGGGAAGGCGCCAGCATGATTCGTACACACACACGCATTGGAGTTTAAGTTTGAGATTCTGGGGAGATGTTTTGTGATGATAACATTTGATACACTATGTTTTGACATTATTTATGAGTAAATGTATGTTTTAAAAATGAAAAATTGTTTTGAAAATTTACGTTGTTACAAGTTGGTATCAGAGCCTTGGTTTGAGGGATTCGGATGCATCTTCGGGCGTATCTGAACTCAAACTGAGGATTTGAGGAAAATTTTGATAATAAAGTAAAATTTTTGAAAAGAGTAAAAAGAGTTTTGAGACAAACAGAGCAGAGCCGTGTGTACGATCAGCCAGCGCCCGAACGGTGAATCCTCAAAAGTACCCTTACATTATGTATTATGAGATATGTTATGTTACATTATGCATGCTAGAGTAGGCTAGGTATACATATTAGGACTAGAGTGGCCTGATTTGTGATGCCTTAGCCTAGGAGATTTCTGCTGCTGAGATGCTTTGAGAGCGAGTAGATAGCAGATAGGAGCTCATGAGAATAGAGTACTTGTAATCCAAGATCCAAGGAGGAGGACTTGGAGTGAATGCTGATGCGGTGTGGTCAGTAGTATTGGGCCCGTACTACTGAAGACACCGGATCAGTGGGCATTCCAAGTAAGAATCTTTTGGACAACGGAGGGCATGTAGGGTTGTGTCATCGAGTATGTGTATGCTCGATCGAGTCTCTGATAATTTTTGTTGTATTTCCGAGGCATCATGGTTGGGACTCAACACACCTGAGAGCAGTGGTGTCAGCGACGAGGAGATCCGTTGATTGATTCATGAGGAGGTGGTTGCTGCCATCCGGGCTGAGATTCCTGAGATGTTTGGGGACATCAAGACCACGTTGATTGAGACTTTTGATGAGCGGTACGCAGCGCTGACTGAGGCTGCTGCAGCTACTGCTGCTGTTGCTGTTGCCAGACCTCAGGGAGGTGACTCGTTGTTGTTCCGAGGGTTCAGCAACACGAAGCCACCAGAGTTCGACGGGACGCAGGACCCGATTGCTGCTATGAGATGGATCTCTGACATCGAGGGATGTTTCTATACGTGTTCTTTTCCAGAGCACTTGAGGGTTCGGTTCGCCTTGAACCAGCTCCGCCTGGGAGCGAAGGATTGGTGGAAGTTCGTGACGGCGGACTTCACTTTGGCTGAGATTTCCGAGGTGACTTGGGAGAGGTTCACCGCTATGTTCAGAGAGGAGTATGTTCCCCCGGTGGAGAGGGAACGGTTGATTCAGGAGTTCTTGACCCTCAAGCAGGGTACTGATTCTGTGGCAGTGATCACCAGGAAGTTTCATTAGAGGGCGATGTTTTGCCTTGAGCAGGTGTCTTCTGAGCAGGCTCGTATGAGCCGTCATCTGAGTGTTCTGAGGAGAGATATTCGGGAGTTCGTGGCGAACTCGACTTACCGGACATTTGCTGAGCTCCAGGAAAATGCCCGGAAGAGGGAGATTGAGTTGGAGACTCAGGCCAGGGAGGAGGCCGAGTCACAGAGGGCGGATCGGCGACCGGCTCAGTCTCAGCTGACAGCCAAGTGGGCTAGACCCGCTGATTCGAGATATGGGGGCGCGAAGGGCCGCACTTGTGGGAAGTGCGGTAAGAGTCACGAGGGGTCGTGCAGGGATGGAGTATGCTACAAGTTTGGGAAGGAGGGGCATATCGCGAGGGATTGCCCCAAAGGATTTTCGGTTTGCTTTCATTGCAACCAGACCGGCCATCGGAAGGCCGAGTGCCCTCAGCTTCTTCAGGGGTCAGCGCAGGGATCTGCGCCTGCTGCTAGGGATACCGAGGTTCGGCCAGTGAAGGCCGAGGCCCCGAAGGCTCGTGGGAGAGCATTTCAGTTGACTGCGGAGGAGGTCCACGCGACACCCGATGTTGTGGCTGGTATGTATTCTCTTTTCATCTTTTATTTGAGTTGAGTTTTTATGCTTATATGATGATATGCGTAGGTACTTTTCTTGTGAGTTATGTGTCCGCGTTGGTATTATTTGACTCGGGTGCGAGTCGGTCGTTTTTTTCCATAGCATTTAGTCAGCATATTAGTATCCTTCGAGAGGCGCTGGATCGGCCTCTGCGAGTTTCCATAGCTGATGAGCGAGCAGTGTATGCTTCGGATGTGATTCGAGGATGTGTCCTTGAGATCTTCGGTGTGGAGTTTCCGATAGATCTGGTTCCGATCGCGATGGGGGACATGTGTGTTATAGTGGGTATGGATTGGTTGAGCCGATATGGATCTGTGATAGACTGCGAGCGTCAATTGGTGACGATTCGAGACCCTAGTGGGGGAGTTCTTACGGTGTACGGCGAGGGTACACGTACAGGGTCAACGTTTTGCTCGGCTGCCAGAGCAAGGCAGAGTCTACAACAGAGCTGTAAGGTATTTGTGACATATGTGATGGATGCGAGGGTTGATTCAGAGTGACCGAAGCCAGTTGATGAGGTTCCTATAGTGTGTGAGTTTCCGGATGTGTTTCCAGAGGAGTTGTCGGGTGTGCCTCCGGAGAGGCAGGTAGAGTTCGGTATTGAATTGGTTCTGGGAGCTGCGCCTATCGCCAAGGCGACTTATCACCTTGCGCCTCTGGAGATGCAGGAGTTATCTTCACAGCTTCAGGAGTTGCAGGGGAAGGGGTTTATCAGGCCGAGTAGTTCGCTATGGGGGGCGCCTATTATTTTTGTCAAGAAGAAGGATGGTTCGCGCCGGATGTGCATTGATTATCGTGAGTTGAATAAGCTAACAGTCAAGAACCGTTACCCATTGCTGAGGATCAATGATTTGTTCGATCAGTTGCAGGGAGCATCTTGGTTCTCCAAGATCGATTTGAGGTCTGGGTATCAACAGGTGAGGGTGCGGGAGGAGGACGTCCAGAAGACAGCATTCCGGACTCATTATGGGCATTACGAGTTCGTGGTGATGCCTTTCAGACTCACCAACGCACCGGCGGTGTTCATGGATCTCATGAATAGGGTGTGCAGACCGATGTTGGATCGCTCCGTGATCGTGTTCATCGACGACATATTGGTGTATTCGAGATCCAGAGAGCAGTATGAGGAGCATTTGAGGGAGATCCTCGGAGTTCTAAGATTGGAGAGGCTTTATGCCAAGTTCTCCAAATGTGAGTTCTGGCTACGAGAGGTTCAATTTTTGGGGCATCTCGTTAACCAGAATGGGATATTGGTCGATCCGGCCAAGATTGAGGCGGTCATGAGGTGGGAGGTGCCGAGATCACCCACCGAGATCAGGAGTTTTCTGGGTTTGGCCGGCTATTATCGGAGATTTATTAAGGATTTCTCCAAGATCGTCGTGCCACTCACCAAGTTGACCCGGAAGGGTGTTGCATTTTCTTGGGGTCCGAATCAGCAGACCTCGTTCGAGACACTTCGCCAGAAATTATGCGAAGCCCCAGTGTTATCCCTTCCGGAAGGGATGGAAGATTTTGTGGTATATTGTGATGCATCGATATCCGGATTGGGAGCGGTGCTTATGCAGAGGGGGCATGTGATAGCCTATGCATCGAGGCAACTTAAGCCTCATGAGTCGAGATATCCCACTGATGATTTGGAGCTGGCAGCAGTAGTGTTTGCTCTCAAGATCTGGCGACATTATATGTATGGGGTTTAGTGTACGATATACACCGACCACAAGAGCTTGAAGTATTTGATGGATCAGCCCAACCTGAATATGCGCCAGAGGAGGTGGTTGGGCGTGGTCAAGGATTATGATTGTGAGATCCTGTACCACCCGGGCAAGGCTAATGTTGTAGCCGATGCACTGAGCCGTAGGGCGGAGGGCGCCCAATACGAGGTGTTTGTTTGAGATTGTCAGTGATGACCCCGGTGTTGGATGCTATTCGTGGGGCCCAGGTTGAGGCTGTGAAGCCAGAAAGCCAGAAGAGAGAGCGAGTTGTCGGGCTGGTATTGGAATTTGTTACCGATAGCTGGGGGCTTATGACATTTCAGGGTCGGATATAGGTACCGTCCGTGGGCGGAACGCGTACCATTTTGATGGAAGAGGTTCATCGATCGAAATTCTCGATCCATCCCGGGGCCACTAAGATGTATTTGGACCTGAAAAAGGATTATTGGTGGCCCTGTATGAAGAGGGATGTCACATGGTTTGTAGAGAGATGCTTGACCTGTCGCAAGGTGAAGGCCGAGCACCACCGTCCACATGGTAAGCTACAACCATTAGAGATTCCCGAGTGGAAATGGGAACAGATTACCATGGATTTCATCACCAAATTGCCAAGGACTGCGAGGGGTGTTGATGTAATTTGGGTGATTGTGGACAGGTTGACGAAGAGTGCTCACTTCCTGGCCATCAGTGAGAGCTCTTCCGCAAAGAAGTTGGCAGAGATGTACGTGAGAGAGGTAGTATCGCGGCATGGAGTACCGATCTCGATTGTCTCAGATCGAGATGTACGTTTCACTTCCAGATTCTGGAAGAAGTTTCATGAGGAATTGGGTACGAAACTGCATTTTAGTACCGCATACCACCCACAGACTGATGGGCAGAGTGAGCGGACGATTCAGACGCTCGAGGACATGCTCCGAGCATGTGTGTTGGATTTCGGCGGGAGTTGGGACACGTATTTTCCCTTGGCGGAGTTTTCTTATAACAGCAGCCATCATTCGAGCATTGGCATGCCGCCCTTTGAGCTGTTGTATGGGAGGAGGTGTCGAACCCCTATTTGTTGGGGAGAAGTAGGGCAGCGTGTGATGGGTAGCACCGAGATTGTGCTTCAGACGACAGAGCAGATCCAGCAGGTCAGATAGAGGTTGTTAGCCGTTCAGAGTCGTCAGAAGAGTTATGCAGACAGACACCGGTCCGAGCTCGAGTTTCAGGTCGGCGACTTCTTGCTCCTGAAGGTCTCTCCTTGGAAAGGAGTGATCCGATTCAGGAAGATGGGCAAGTTGGGGCCCCGATATATTGGTCCTTTCAGGGTGATCACGAGGGCAGGCAGGGTAGCCTATCGTTTGGAGTTGCCAGCAGAGTTGGGTCAGATTCATGACACTTTCCACGTGTCACAGCTGCGAAAGTGTATAGCCGACGAGTCGGCAGTGGTACCATTAGAAGATATTCAGGTGGATGCGAGCCTGAATTATGCTGAGAGACCGGTGGCGATCAGGGATCGGAAGATCAAGGTTTTGAGGAACAAGGAGGTGCCTCTGGTGCAGGTCCAGTGGCAACATCGGAAAGGGTCAGAGTTGACTTGGGAATCGGAGCGTGAGATGCGGGAGCAACATCCAGAGGTGTTTGCAGAGTGAGACTTCGTGGGCGAAGTCTGATTCTAGTGGGGGAGAATTGTAACATCCGGATTCCCAAGTATTATATCTTGTTCTTTTATTTTTGGGTGTTGTGAGGAGACTCGGCGAGTTGGCGTCTAAACTTGCCGAGTATGGTCGTGAATTTGTATGCGAGTTCACAGTTGGACTCGGCGAGTTCACAAGTGGACTCGGCGAGTCCACACTGTTTAATGAAACCCTAATTTCCAGGGTTTGAGACCTATTTAAAGGCCCTTAGGGCCGTTATTTGCGACCACCAACCCCCAGAGAGAAACCCTAAGAGATCTAGAGCGTTTGTGAGGAAGGAGAGGCCACTCTTGATCCTTTTGTGGGTGTTTTTGCAAGAAGGAAGTGACCAAGTCAAGAGTAGGCTGAAGGAGGTGCGATTTTGGTGGTTTTTGAGTTCATAGAGATTGTATTGAGGTATATTTCTCGGACCTTCTTCAGTTTTGGTGTTGATTCTTAGTGTTAGGGTTTTCTAACCCTTTTAGAGGTTGATTAAGTGGAGTATTTGGTCCCTTCTCGAGTTTGTGTCTTGGATCTGGACCCAAAGAGGTCTAGAGACCTTAATCCTTGGAGATTTATGAGTCATTTTGGGAGCCATGAGCTTGGGATATTATTTTTGGGGCTAAATCACCAAGTTAGACCGTTTTGATGTTGTATGAGTGTCAAGGTCTGAACTTTACGTGATTATCATGCTTGGGGAGGCCAGATCTATGAATATATGGAATAGATCTGACCTCAGGAGTTGTATGGAATTTGTGCATGGCATGAACTCGTCGAGTCCGAAGAACAGACTCGGCGAGTAATATGAAGGTTTCCTGTAAATCACTCAGTGAGTGGACTTGCCGAGTTGGAGAATAACTCGGCGAGTCATGGAGAGTCAGGGGGACAGAGTTCAAGTTGGAACTCGCCGAGTTATTCTTGAGACTCTGCGGGTTGAGTCGGGGTGGCCCCGCGATTCATGCCAGGTGGAACTCGTCGAGTCAGGGGAAGTACTCGACGTGCCAAGAGAGGGTCTAAGAGAGTCAGTGGGCACGTGTAGACTCGCGGAGTTGCCCTAGTGCACTCGACGAGTCGGGTCAAGTTTGACCGTTGACCTTGTTGACTTTTAGGGTTGAGTACACTTGTATTTATGAGAGTATTTACTTTATGTGATTAGGCGAAGGCTAGATCACATTTCTACCGAGACAGATACTTACCGAGACACCGAGGTGAGTCTTCTCACTATACGTTACCTAGAGTTGTATATTGTGTGGACCAGAGGGTCTTATGTGTTATGTATGAGATTATGTGCTATGTGTTATATGTATGTTGTATGATGTTATAGACCGGACCGAAGGGTCCAACGATACAGACCGGGCCGGAGGGCCCAACGAGCTATGACCGGACCAGAGGGTCCAATGAGCTACGGGACTGGAGGGTCCCGCTGAGACACATCGACCGGAAGGTCGTATTATAGCCTCGAGTGGCGTATATGTTGTATGCGGTATTTTGGGTAACTCACTAAACATTTATGCTTACAGTTGTTGTGTTATGTGTTTCAGGTACTAGTGATGAGCGCGGGAAGGCGCCGACATGATTCGTACACACACACGTATTGGAGTTTATGTTTGAGATTCTGGGGAGATGTTTTGTGATGATAACATTTGATACACTATGTTTTGACATTATTTATGAGTAAATGTATGTTTTAAAAATGAAAAATTGTTTTGAAAATTTACGTTGTTACAATAAGTAAGGCCTTTCGAGATTCTTGCTAGAACCGGCCCTGTAGCTTACAAACTCAACCTACCCTGCGAACTTAGTAACGTACATTTTACTTTCCACGTCTCAAACTTGAAAAAGTGCCTATCTGACGAGACTCTTGTTATCCCCCTCGTCAAAATCGAGATCAATGAGAGCCTCAATTTCTTGGGAGAACCTGTAAGAGATCATGGACCAAGAGGTCAGGCGAATGATGCAAAGCCATATCCCAATTGTGAAGGTTCGCTAAAACTCCAAGAGGGAACTTGAATTCACTTGGGAGCGCGAGGATCATAGGAAACGAAAATATCCTCATCCTTCAGCATAGCCTTTTATTGTTGCTTAAACTCTAATTTCGGGACGAAATTCCCTCGAACGGGGGGATGATGTGACAACCCAAAATTTCTATCTGGTACAAACCCCACATTTCAATCAAAGTCAAGCTTTCTTCTGCTAACTTTTAGCACTTTTGGAGTCCGTTTGGGTGTTTTAATCTTCAATACATTCAAGGAATGAATGTTAGGAAGTACCTGCTAGAACCACTGAACAATATTTACGACTTAAACACCACCAACATGAGTTCACGGCCACAACACTTAGAGTTTACGGCTGTAAACTCCAAGTGGGCCATAAACTCACCCTTATATATATAAGTCTTATCCATTTCTTTCATTCTTTCTTTCCTTGGCCGATTTTCTCCCATTCTCTCCCAAGGATCATAAGACTTTTGCTTCAAATCTTCAAAAGTGTAAGTAATCTTTCCATTTCAACTTGATATCCTTCCATATCTAGTGGTTATACATGATTTCATCCATGAAATCCTTTCATTTTCATAGATCTTCAAGTGTTCTTCTTTTCACCAAGAACACCAAGAACACATACTAGTGTTCCTGGACTTTAAACACTCTTACATGCTTCTATATTGTAAGTACTCTTACCTTAGCTTGTTTTAATGCTTGATTCACCTAGTATACAAATTGGAATCAACACAAAATCAAGATCAAAAGGGAGTTTACGGCAAAGGCAATCTCCTTGGGCCGTAAACTCTATTGATGGGTGCATATGAGCCCTAATTTCCTTCCTTAGCTTTAGAACTAGGTCTAGAACACCTCCAAAATGAGTTAAGGACCATAAACTTTAAAATGGTATTACTTACCATGAGTTTACGACCGTAAACTCATTAGGGCCGCACACCCTTGTCCGTGAACTCATGGAGAGTTTACTCTTGGACCGTAAACTCCAATGTACACCCCTACAACCCTTAGATGCAACCCTTTAGTACTTATAACACTTGAATCAAAGTTTTTTCCATGTTCTAGGGTGCCTATATTTGTTAAATTAGTTTTTTAATAACTAATTAGATGCATCTATGCGTCATTATATGCCAACTAGGATCCTTGTGTGTGCTCAAGTCTTCACTTGACACCTGGCATCTTACACCACCTGTTCATCCAATCTACTCACTCCAGGTGAGTTCATACCTCTTAATCTACCTTTTAAATGATTTTAAATGCTTTTATTGCGGGGGGGGGGGGGGGGGGGGAATACAAGTTGAAACTTTATAGTTATTATATCAATCACATGTGATTAATAACTATCAAGCAAATGGATTTACTATACTTTTAACTGCTTTATCAAACAAACTACTTCAAACTGTTTACCAAACTTGTTTTACACGTTGTACTCTTTATCAAACTTGTTTCCATATGCCAAACTGCTTTTAAATCGTTTTATAAAATGACATCAAGTCATCAATAGTCATTTAAACTCTTCAAAAGGTTTTACAAAAGTTCTTTTTAAACTTATATAAATATTTTCAAAATCATGTCTAATGTATATATAGTTATATAAGTAAGGTTTGAAGGACTTAGGACTGATAACTGACTTTATTTCATGTTCCTCGTTTGGTTGTGGACTTAGAGTACCCGGTTGTTTGTCCGAGTGTCGTTTGATCCTTAGTTATATATTATGTATATATGTATAAGACATAAAAGCTTTTATTTCAGTTCAATACATTCAGTATACAAACAACTCTACTAGTAAACTATAATAGGTGTAGTTTAGGAAGATACTATTAATTACTTCTAGTACAATGAAACATACAAAGAGTCATTTCATACATGAGTCAATACTTACTATATATGAAACAGAACAAACTTACTATGATGAGAATCAAACATAACTTACTATTATGAGGAACAAACGAGAACATATACATATACATTTACAAGTAAACAGAAGGAACATACACCAACATAACGATTAGAATATGAGATTTACTTCTACGTGATGCGGATTCCACCGTTGTCATGTTGGTAACCAGAGTCTCCTGGAGGGAGAACTAGCATTGTGTGTATCGATCTATACGATACAGACTATCCCGCACCCTGACTGTTAGCTACAGTCCCCGGCCGACCAAGCCAAGGGGTGACAAATGTCACATTTATTTCGACATCTTTCATCGTCGTTTTCTTCAGCCGTCAATTAGTATGGTTACAAATCTCACCTTGCCCTATAATTCATTGGCTTTAAGGTAAGTAGTACTACAGTAGTTTCCACATACAAAACTACAGTTCTATAATATTTTTCCTTAATACATTTACCTTGAAACGTTTTCTCATTAAACGATAATGTACAAACTATATTTGGAGAACGATAGTTAGACTTGGGAAAATACATACTTGTACAAACAAACAAACCAAACATTGGGTCTTGGTAGAAGACTACAGTTTAGTAGAAAATAAGGGATTTTCTAGGAAGATACGGACATTGTACAAACGGTTTACAAACATTTACAACGAACATTTTACTACAAGCAAACACTTACTACTTTACTACCAACATTTTCAAACTTATACATTCAAACACTTACAAACATTATCATACAAACAAGGGCACTAAAATATTTATGAACTCAGCAGCTTTAATGCTGATAAACTCTTTCAAAATAACTTGTATTCTCATGTCGTCGGTAGACAGGTACCGAGGTCGGATTTTGAGAAGATGGAGCTCGTTCAAGACCTATCTCTTATTTTGACTTACATTTTTGGTGTCTTATAAACTTCACAGAACACACTTGTAATAAATTATATTATTAATGCAATGGATGATGTTGTTGCTTATCTACTACTATGCTTTGTTGTGATACTGTACATGACGTCCTCAACCCCTGAACGTTTCCGCCGTTCCGGTTTTGGGCTGTGACAAGATCTCCGACGGTTCAGGTTCTTGTTTTGGCCTACCTCGTGATGTTGATGGTATGTTATGTATTTCCATTTTCCAAATTCAAATCCCAATCAATCTATCTTTCTTGCTTCCAATTGGGTGACTACATTGATTTAGATTTATAATTTATGTTAATGCCATAATTAATCTTATATACTTCATCATCATACTCTAATCACCATTAATCTTTCAAATCAGAAGATGAAACTTTAAGTTTTAAACAATGCATACTCTGCTTTTGATTTTAAATCTCAATAAGTGTAATTTTCAAATGTAATTTACTTCTTCATTTTATAACTTTTCAATATGTTACTGTATACTTTTATGAAATAATCCTATTTTTAGGCTAATAATTGGAGATATGTGATTTGTGCAGTAATTGTACGTTATTAATTATTTTGTGAGAAGATGTGAGAATTGATCTATATGTGCAGTTCCGTTTTCAAAGCCAATTTTTGGTTCATCAGACCAACAACAATAAGCAACCCCAGTTTGGCTTAAGATATTCACAATAGTTACTTACCAACCTTACTTTGATGTTGACACATCCGATATTTTGGAGGGATTAAAGATTCACTTTTTCCCTTCAAAGGAACCTTCAGTCAGAAAACTGCTACTACCCTATACTTGTAAGTTGAGTTGAGTTGAGTCTCATTTCTAAAAATATGTTATTTATAATGTATTATGTAAATGAACATTTTTTAAACTAGTTTTGTTGTAGGTATGGACCCTTTTGAATGTGCACAACATTGATCTTTTCGTAAGCTTGAATTGGTACATGTGTCACTTATCTTGCACGAAAGCTACATCATTTAGAATGGGACTATGTTCATTTGTTGATGTGGTCAGCTAACGTTTTGTATGGCTATGATGTTGTTGTACCCATCACTTTGTATATAATTCTCAAGTACTTCTTTGTACCTTTGGGCCTTGTTCAACTACTCTGCATCTATGGGTACTCCTTGTTCATCTTCATTCTCACAACCGTATGCCAAAATTTCAAATTTTTTGAGATTTTAGATTTGTTTGCTGCAACTTCAAAATTATTAATTTTCGGTTCAAATTTCAATTGCAATTTTTGTCTATTATTTTGGTGGAAGCAATCCGACGGGTGGTTACAGGTGTTTATGGATTTATGTTAGCAATGTTTTTCGCATCAAACCAAAAAAACCCACATAGTTTCAACAAGTAAAATTGGAGGAAGATCCCTATACAGAAGAAAAAAGATATGTATTTTATGGTTAAGGTGTGTATCTATTAACCAAAATTATAGTGTATTTGTATTTACATGCAAGCTTTATTTGTAGGCCAAGTTTGTTATTCATCCGGCTGAAACAAGTGAAATCAAGAAATGGATCCTTTTTAGCATGGGGAAAAAAAGGAGGACTTGGAAAGGTTCACTAAAAATATGTGCATATGATTCAAGTCTTACAATCGATCAAATTGTGGCACAACAAACCGAGAAAGATGTTACTCATTGGTTTACTCCAGAATATCAGGTAATATATTTAGTTTGTTACATAAACTAAGGAATTTATCCTATTACTCATTGGTTACCCTTAATGACCTAGCATGGTTTTTGTTCATTGAATTCCCACTTTTACCTTTTAGTTAAAACAATTTTACACTAAAAAATAGAAAGTACATTGAATAAATTTATGGAAAATGATAAAAAAGTTGCATACCCTTAATGGCCTAGCATGTTTTTTATTCATTAAATCCCTACTTTTACCTTTTAGTTAAACCAAATTTTACTAAAAATAGAAAGTACATTGCTATTGTGGGTAAAAGATAAAGTGAATTTATGGAAAATGATAAAAAAAGTTGGTTACCCTTAATGGTTTAGCATGTTTTTTATTCATTGAATCCCTACTTTTACCTTTTAGTTAAACAAATTTTCACTAAAAAATAGAAAGTACATTCCTATTGTGGGTAAAAGATAAATTAAATTTATGCAAAATGATAAAAAAAAAGGTCGGTTACCCTTAATGGCCTAGCATGTTTTTTTAGTTAAAACAATTTTACACTAAAAAATAGAAAGTACATTGCTATTGTGGGTAAAAGATAAAATAAATTTATGGAAAATGATAAAAAAGTTGCATACCCTTAATGGCCTAGCATGTTTTTTATTCATTAAATCCCTACTTTTACCTTTTAGTTAAACCAAATTTTACTAAAAATAGAAAGTACATTGCTATTGTGGGTAAAAGATAAAGTGAATTTATGGAAAATGATAAAAAAAAGTTGGTTATCCTTAATGGTTTAGCATGTTTTTTATTCATTGAATCCCTACTTTTACCTTTTAGTTAAACAAATTTTCACTAAAAAATAGAAAGTACATTCCTATTGTGGGTAAAAGATAAATTAAATTTATGCAAAATGATAAAAAAGGTCGGTTACCCTTAATGGCCTAGCATGTTTTTTTAGTTAAAACAATTTTACACTAAAAAATAGAAAGTACATTGCTATTGTGGGTAAAAGATAAAATAAATTTATGGAAAATGATAAAAAAGTTGCATACCCTTAATGGCCTAGCATGTTTTTTATTCATTAAATCCCTACTTTTACCTTTTAGTTAAACCAAATTTTACTAAAAATAGAAAGTACATTGCTATTGTGGGTAAAAGATAAAGTGAATTTATGGAAAATGATAAAAAAAAGTTGGTTACCCTTAATGGTTTAGCATGTTTTTTATTCATTGAATCCCTACTTTTACCTTTTAGTTAAACAAATTTTCACTAAAAAATAGAAAGTACATTCCTATTGTGGGTAAAAGATAAATTAAATTTATGTAAAATGATAAAAAAAAGGTCGGTTACCCTTAATGGCCTAGCATGTTTTTTTATTCATTGAATCCCTACTTTTACCTTTTAGTTAAAGAAATTCTTCACTACCAAACCATACTATTTTGACTGCTTTCGATTGTTACATATTGTATTATCAATAAAGAAATGCATGTAAATTGCTATTATATGTAAATAAATGAAATTTGTTGCTATTATGGATTAATTATGGATATCAACTATTTGATTCCATCATATTGATTATATACAAAATAATTATGTAGAGCATGTGTGATTTGAGGATAACGAGTCGTGCAAAGATGGAAGAGCCCCATGTTTCTGGGACAAAATCATTTGCTCGACTTGCTCACGAAGAGGTATTATATTTTATTATTTTGACTTATATTATCGTCTTATATTTGTATTCTTTTATTTATTTTTCATCAAACATAACTACATCTTGTTATATGCATTGAATAATGGTGTATACCCAACACGAGGACAAATATATGTAAAAACCCACACTCGTAAAAATGGAAATATCGTGAATGAAAAAGTCGCTCAAGTTATGGTAATAATTTCCCTAGACATTATATATACATGTTTTTAATCATATCAGGTCATATACTCTTTGTTTCGTTTTAAAACTTGTTATTTTTCCCACTTTCAAAGTATTAGAAACATACTTTTAAAGTAGGTTGCTATACTATGATAGTATAGCAACCACTTTCAAAGTATGTTGCTATTAATTTGAAAGTGGGACAAAAACAGTGGGTAAGAAACACTTGTCATGTTTTTGGTATGTTGCTATTATGCAGAATTCCCTACAAGCCATTGTAAGCGACTCCTCAAATACCCAATGATCAAGTACCCTAGGATCGGTAGATGATTTTTCAAATGATGACTATTCTAAAGTTAAATGTCTTGAAAAAAGAGGGTATATCAGATGTATTGGAAGGATGCCTACCATAAAAGAGAAGGTTGTTTCTTGTTTTAATGATCCGGGAACAACTAAAAACTATGGTGAACGTTATGGTGAATATCATCCGAGAACATATTCCAAATGCAAACTTGTCTGGAATTCTTAGCAATATGAACATATAGGTACATATGTCATCTATAATTGCATTGTTCCTTTTCAATTACCTTATGAACAAAAAAATATTCATTAAAATTAGTCCATTATCATATTTCCAATTGGACTCAAGAATGACCACTTTTGTCCTTCTGAATAATCTTTTTGGTGCACATATGCATCTTCTTAAACACACTCTTTTTGTTCATTTGTACAAGACTAGTAAAGGTATAGAGAGATGGAGACTAATGATATATGTTTTCATTAATTTATTTCAGATGCTAGGCAACACTTCTACAATTCCACACAACTCTAATTCAGTTAACTAGAGAGCATCTTCTGAAAGTCATCATAATGATGGTAATCGTTTTTATGAGCTTTTGTCTTTCCTTTGTTCTTATAAATATAGTTTATTTGTGTTGAGTGTTATATTATTTATTTTCTAAACTAAGCCTTATTTCACTGGATTCTGGATTATCTTTGTTTGTTTTTTGACAGGGAATTGCTAGCATTGATTCTAGAGTATGGGATAACACAATTTATTCAACCTAACATGTCTTTGGTTTTTATTTTATTTTATTTGTATATGCATGTTTTAACTTTTGTTCGTTACTTTATGTTTAACATGTACTTAGACATATTTGATATTTAATTACTTAGATATTCGATTTAAAAATTTTTAAAAATATAGATGAAAAATAATGAAAATTTGATTATTTTCAATGTGCTACAATTTAATTATTTATTTTATTTTATATTATAGATGAAATTGTATTGTGGCAAATAAAATTGTCACTAAAATATTAAAATATGTAACTAAAAGTAGCATGAATTTTGTAAATCACATGAGCGTTTAACGACACAAAATATATGCCATAAAAGTCTTTCTTCTACTTTGACACATAAAAAAATGCCACTATTTTTTATTGAGGTAAATAAAAAAATGATTTTGAAAATTAACCAAAGCAAAGCTACTTGGTTGAAAACTCATATTTCAATCGGCTTGACTTTCCATTTAATCATTCAATGTTTACTTTTGCTTAGTTCAAGCTACCAGACAACTACTAAGATAATAAAGTGTATAAAAGCTTAAAGATTAGATTTCATGTTGTCGTTGGAAAAAACAAAAGAGGAGCACTGGTCTTTGAAGAAGATAATTACGCTTGTTTCGATAACAAAAGTTGTGATTTTTGAAGGTATAATTCAAAATTATCGATACAAGGTTATCAGATCGGATAACACTCCTTTTGAAATCACCATCTTCGATTTTCCTATGATGAACTGAAATGATCTTATTACGTTGGAAAAGATCATGGGCGATCTTGATAATGATCGGATTCAAGACAAAACAACATACAACATTGGATATGGGCACATCAAGAACTTCATTAGTTGTTATTTTGCTTACTTAGGTTTTACAAACTTCGGGTTTGTTATTGCTTACAAGAAGAAGACAAAAAAATTCCTGATCTCTTTTACTTAGGAATTTTGACCCGATCCTTAATCCCTTGATTGAGACTTCGTTTGACTCTTAAGATCTCGCCAAATATTACTTCTCTGGTATCTATGTAAACACGTTCCTGCATAAATCTACCCCCACTATACCACAATCAAATACAGTTTTCTGCAATCGGATCTCCACCAAACAATTCCTCAGGCTGTATTGTGTTTGTGTTTGTTTCTCTATTTGGTTCCGATCTCCGCCTCTGTCACCATCAGAGCGCCGCCTTCCTCGTTCTCTATCACCAAGAGCCACTCCGAAACCCTAATCCAAAAACTACAAAGAAGAATTATTATTTTCTAGCACCACCGAAGATAGTGATGGGTTTTGGTCATAAGACATCCTATGTGCTCATACAAACCCTAATGCTTGGATCTAGGTTTCTCTATTGTACATGCAAGTTATCCAAGACTATAAACCCTAATTCTAGCATATGGAAATCAATATTAACATATAATTAGGTTTAAGATAGTACCTTGATTGTTATGTAGCAATAAGAATCCCAATTCCTCCTTGAATTGACTTTGGAAGGCTTAGAGTCACAAGTGTCACTCCTCTAATGGCTCACAAACACCATAAGCAAGAGGATGAAGAGGAGAGAGGTTAGAGGCTGCCCAAAACGTATTCTAACCCTAGAAAAGAAGTTTCCCCCGTTTTTGAGCCTTAAGGGTTCTATATATAGTGAGGCTATTAGCGTTATCTAACAAGGAAACCCTAATTTGGTTGCTTAAGCCTTGAGCAACCCATAGACTCCTTTAATCAAGCCCTTGGACGATTTCCTTATGGGCTTCCCATAAGAATTCGTCCACCTTTTGATTTAAGACAATCCATGGCCCAAATTGCAATTATCTTATAATTACAATTCCAGTCCCTTAAGTTTAATTAATCTCTTTTAGTCACAAAACTAATTACCAATTAATTATTGACTAATATTAATTAAACAATATGATTTCTCCTTTAATATATTATTCCCATAATATATTAATAAATCATATTTAATCCTTTCTCTCCATAATTCATCCTATCAAGTTGCTTTGGTGAAGGCAACCCAAAAGGACCATGCACCATCGGGTCAAGTACATACCAAAATAGTTATGGACTTAGACACTAATCCAACAGTCTCCCACTTGGATAAGTCTAACAACTATTCTGCGTATGACTTCAGATCCTGATCTGCAATCGTAGCTTTCCAAAGCCGCTGTCGACTCTGATCATATCAGATACGCGTGTCCTTAGATAAGGGATCATATATTCCTCCATTCTAGATATCATATGAGATATGATTTCAAATCATTCTCTTTGTACTATATCTCGATTCCCGATTTATGACGACTGACTAATTGAACAAATCAAATTAGCCCTAGCCCGGCCGAGCATTTACGTTTGTCATCACTAAATCATCGAGGGGCCCAAAGATATCGCTTTTATCCTTCTTTGGATAAAAGGAACGGATAAACTTTGATACAATGCTCGCTTGCACTTACTAACCGAATCACACACAACAATATGTTTTATAACACCAAGTAACTAGTGCGTTTACATATTATCAATGTGCAACTGATTCGCAAGATACAACTCACACATCTCGGTTTCAAGAATATAAGATGTTATCGTCTCATCAATCACTCGTGATACAATTCATGGAGTGATCCAAGTGAGCGTGGGTTTAATCCAATGCTCAAATCACATTCATAAGCACTCATGAATGTTGCAGCAAACATTTGCTTATGTCTAATGCTCTTTAGACAATCCACACACCAATTCACGACAGTCTTCATTCATATCTACTTCCAACATATGAACGACTGTGGCCCGTTTGAATAATTCGATTATTCTTAATAAACTCAATTATCCTGGAAGTCAAAACATGCAAATGTGAAACACAAGAATAATACGAATCCCATATGGCCTCAAACCTTTGAGTATAAATAAAACGCCTTTTATTTATCACCATATTGATTACTCATTATTTGTCGTTTCGAGTAATCAACTTCTTACTTGAATTACAACACTTGTCCCATGCTCCTAGCATGCACACAATGTTTACCTATGGTTCTTACTTTGTGAAATAGATCACATTGGACACATTTCCAATCATTCTCATTTCACAACTCCAAATCCATTTTTCATAAGTTTAAGAGTATCAAATTCTTGCTACTTATAGAATATGCTAGATTCTAACATTTTATGCACTGATCCTTTCGTAATGTCACTGCACCAAAGTCACAAAGACTATTGTCAATGATATTACAAAGTCCTCTATCGGAGATTGTTACAAGACAATTCCTTAGATATGATGCCTCTCACTCAAAGTACATTCCTTTGAACATCCTTTTGCATAAAAGTTTCTAATCTAGTCATAGATTTTCAATATTCAATTCCCAATATGGACACATTTCCATATTTTCCATATGACAACTCATTCCTAATAGAATCTTATCTATCCATAATAAGGTCGATATGGTCCATCCAATATGGAAACATTTCCATATTTTCCAATACTATACTTCCAACTACTCACAAGCGACCAATCCTCGTCGAACTTTGGGTTGTCCTTTGATAGTTGTTTAATTGTTTTAGTCAAAACCAATTCTAGTCCCTTTTCCCTCTAAATGCGCTAGACATTTGAAAATTTTTAGAATGGTCAATCATTAAAGCATTTGCAATCGATCCTATACCCGAAGCGTATGAGACACAACGCATAATGTTTTATTTGCTATGTTCTCAAAATTCGAATTGTGAAGAGGAATGCCGTAATCATAATCGAAATTTCAAGAACACACTATATACCTTTGACTAAATCTATTAACATTCCACAACCTAAGCCTTTAGATTTGAAATGAAGCATAATATTCTCTCCCTTAATTATAGCAAAACAACCTTTCAACTCTTACAACTTTGCAAAGTATGACTCTTGTTTTCTATAATTAATATTGCTAACCTTGCAATACTTTCCTTAATAATCATACAATCATAACTTTTATGCTCCCACTATCATGATGATTACTATAAAACATAACACTTATGCTCCCACTAGCTTCGACATGTATTCATAAACATCTTAACTTTCAGAAAAACAATACCTATTGAATTTCTTAAGTCCATGTTTCTAATACTTAATGCTTTGATAATCTTTTATCAAGGCTTCTTGAACTTATACACCTCACAATTCAAATTATGGAAAGGGATACCGTAACCATAATCGAATTCGAGAATGCAATTTTACAATCACTATCTTCTTAAAATCTTTCTTAGTGAAAGCATTTCCTCACAATCATTTTCATGAAGGAGGAAATCTTATGACACTTAGATTTAACGGTATATTTGTTCCTATCCATGTGAATTTGTCAAAACCAAAGTTTACGACAAATTCAAACTCATATGGATTGAACTTTCTTAATCTCGATTTCTTGCCTTATGGTAGCACAGCTGCCCACCATGTCTTCCAAGTAGTTAAGCAGCTCACCTTTTCTTATCAATGTACTTTCCATTGATCAAGGTCCTTGCCTTTTATGCATTCAAATGAGAACTCATAGGACTCACATGCATAATTAACTCGATTGGATTGGCACAGAAACAAAATAATGTCAACACGATAGGTTGTAAACCTCAACTCGTGTGCTAGTGATGATCGATAAGGTTTATTTGATTTGTTCTTGAAACCTTTCAAGAGCATTAAGACTCCCACTGACTCCTTGAGATATAAGATTCTCTTGTCAAAACATTTCTTGACAAACAAATATTCAAGAGTTAGTGTAGCTTTTATCAAAACTCTTCATAAATTGGTCCTAGTTGGTCTTTGTCTTATCCAAGACATCACAACTTTCCACATTTGATGAATGTTACAAACCTTCTTAATACTTTTCGCTCAATGTCACAATCTTAGCTTTAAGACTTGTTATTGGAACGAAGTATGATTGACTTCTTGATTTAACCATTTCTTCAATTCTTGATTCCTCTTCTTAAACATATAATTGTACTAAGACTTACTTAAAGGATCAATTGAGATATGGTTCTTAATCATTAAGACCTATCCTAAAGCATAAAAGCTACTCTCCCTTCTTCTTAGAATGGAGAAACTTTTATCTTTCTGCCTACTTGATTCTTCTTATTCGTTCTACTATTGATTTAAACCTTTTTCAATCAATCTAGAATTACACTTAATCTTGTAAGTATAATCACATTTACTAAACCTTTAGTAAATCATGACGAATATCTTTGTTACTCTTATGGTGGACTTGACCAACACGCAACTTTGTGTATTCGATCTCCAAGTCCTTCACTTGACACTTTGTCAATGAATTTGTCTAATTTCCAATTATGAAATTTCTCATTCATCGTGCAACCAAGTTGCATGATTCCAAGTTTCTGTCCAATTGAAACTTGGGCGATGAGAAACTCTCCCTATTTGGTAAATTCTCGACTTTCCATAAATAACATAATAAGAACCAAATCCATTATTGCTAATAATAGAAACATCCAAACATCAATTTCTCATATACGCCATTGCAAGGATAAATAAATAATATAAAATCAAAATTTATTTTATTGCGGAAAAATTTGTCCTTACAATGCAATTCATTGAAAAACTTATGCTAATACATCTTTCTTAGCAATCTAACTCTAACTCTAAGTAGTAGCTTAAGAATCTAATCTTCGAGAAATGTGATCGAAATCCATTCCTTCATGGTTGGATTCTGCTCACTTCTTCCTTTAAGCTCCCTTTCTTTTCTTCGATTCTACAAAACATCAATTGTAATCTTATCACATTATGTATTAAGAATCTAGAATGAAGCTTAAAAGAGTTGGTCAATGGATTTTACCTATATTAGAGCCATACGTTTCGACTCTCCCATCTCTTAGATCTCTTAGGTTAATGGGCAGCTTCGTCTCCAATGCCCTTTCTCTTGGCAATAAAAGCAAATTGACTCTTTAGGAACATGACATGGAACTACTTTAGACATTGCCTTTCTCTTATGATCAAACTTTTCGATCATAGCATGTCTTTCGTTGCCATTTTCTATATCCATAGAGGTCTTGAAGACAGATTCACCAATCAACTTTGCTTTTCTATTGCGCCAAACCATTGCTGATTCAGCAGCAATAAGCATATAGGTGAGATCTATAAGGGTCACATCACGGTTCATCATATAGTACTCTCTTACAAACTCACTATATGAGTTAGGAAGTGACTGAAGAACCCAATCAACAGCCATTTCCTCACAGACAACGGATCCTAACATTCTTAACCTATCAATGTGTGACTTCATCCCTAGGACGTGTGAACACACCAACTTTCCTTCTTTATGTTTACTTGCCAAAAGGGTTTGAGTGATCTTGAACTTTTCAAGCCTTTGAACTTGTGGGTTAGGGAGAATAGTTTGAGGAGGAGGAGGAAGTGAAGTATGATCTCTTGTTCCTCGATCGAATCGTGGAATATCATCTTCATGTTGAATGCTTGTTCCACGGGATTTGGGAAAACCATAGTTGTCGAACTTTGACATCTACAATACGGGAGAAAACGAATTCAAGTTAGTTGATTGAATGAGTCCTTAGCAAATCACCCAAATGAGCTACTAAGGCTAGGACCCAACACAATATTCTACAACTCGGGAGAGGGATGCCATAACCCAAATTGCAGAAAATTTGAAGGTAAGTGAATGACGATTCACTAATTTCCACCATGAAAAACGAAAAAGAAATTTAAGTCTTAAATCTATGAAAACTCCTAGATCCTTTGAGATTCATTGAACTTTCAATGGCATGTTTAAATCTCGATATGCCCCTCTTGTTTGTGACTGGGATGCCGAGGATCACAAAACGGGTGTGAATAACCATGCAAACTTACATGGTGCCCTCACATGTTACAGTCACCTATTCGATGTGCCGGTAAACCACACACGCTCCACCGAACTATGACAAACATTGAGTCACCCTTTGCTACCTTTGCTTAGAACCATTTAGTGTGCCGGTAAACCACACACGCTCCACTAACGCCTTTGCAAGGGCACAAAGTGTAATTTCATGGAATTGCATCAATTCACTTTTGCCTAAGTAACTAAGATTGTGAATTTTATGAAAACATTTAGTTACTTTAATAATTCATTATACTTATAATGGAAGGTTTCATCCTATCCTACCCGTTCGGCTAGCGACCCTCCACTAGTCAAGAGTGCGGTGGGTAAGAGTGGATACCCATTCAATCGCCATTTTATAGGCAATTTCCTTAAACACCCCTTATAGACCAGCTTCGTGAATGAGGCCTACTAACGGTAAGACTGACTTTTACTCATACATATATATAATGTTAGACTTTTAATGTTATATATATAGTATAGGGTGTATTTTAACACTTTTAAAATACTATGTGGTCAAATTTAACAATTATACCTTTAATTCAATTAAATTGTAAACCAAAGCTTTTATGGATTTATTAAACCTCTTTTAATTATACACCTTAATTAATTAATAAAACCATAAGGGTGTGATTTGAACTTTTTCAAAACAATACTAGGGTTTTAGAGTTTAACATTCCTAATTAAACTTTTAATCAACTTTTAAATTCCAAAACTTGAGGGCAAGTTTTGAAACATTTCAACACATTAGGGTTTAGAATTTAAATATACATCAAAATTAAACTATTAATCAAAATTTAAATTCCAAAACTTGAGGGCAAGTTTTGAAACCTTTTTCAAAACATAAGGGTTTCAACTATTTAAATTTCAAAACAACAAAACTTTTGGGTTCAAATTTAAACTATAAAAGCTAAAGGGCAAAATATGAAACTTTTCATAACAACAAGGATCAAATAACAAATAATTTAAATTAACATTTAATCACATAATTATCCATATTTGATTTGTTTAATGATTTCTTGCAAAACAATTTATCAATTTAGTCAAAATAATTAATCAATTATCTTATAAGGAAACAATTATCTTATTAATTGATAAATATCTTCAATTAGATCAAAATTATAGTCAAATATATCATATAATCGGATTAATATTGATCTAACATGATAAGGTAACTATCCCAATGCAAAAACAACAAGAAATCCCGAGATAACCTCCATCTGACGAGTTGACTCGTCGAGTCAAGCCTGGACTCGTCGAGTCACCTTGGACTCGGCGAGTTCAGCTATGGACTCGGCGAGTCCAGCCTCCAGAAACCAAAAAATCAAATTTTTTAAACATATCAAGCATCATTACAATAGAAACCAGTCTAGGCTCTGATACCACTGATGGGTTTTGGTCATAAGACATCCTATGTGCTCATACAAACCCTAATGCTTGGATCTAGGTTTCTCTATTGTACATGCAAGTTATCCAAGACTATAAACCCTAATTCTAACATATGGAAATCAATATTAACATATAATTAGGTTTAAGATAGTACCTTGATTGTTATGTAGCAATAACAATCCCAATTCCTCCTTGAATTGACTTTGGAAGGCTTAGAGTCACAAGTGTCACTCCTCTAATGGCTCACAAACACCATAAGCAAGAGGATGAAGAGGAGAGAGGTTAGAGGCTGCCCAAAACGTATTCTAACCCTAGAAAATAAGTTCCCCCCGTTTTTGAGCCTTAAGGGTTCTATATATAGTGAGGCTATTAGGGTTATCTAACAAGGAAACCCTAATTTGGTTGCTTAAGCCCTAAGCAACCCATAGACTCCTTTAATCAAGCCCTTGGACGATTTCCTTATGGGCTTCCCATAAGAATTCGTCCACCTTTTGATTTAAGACAATCCATGGCCCAAATTGCAATTATCTTATAATTACAATTCCAGTCCCTTAAGTTTAATTAATCTCTTTTAGTCACAAAACTAATTACCAATTAATTATTGACTAATATTAATTAAACAATATGATTTCTCCTTTAATATATTATTCCCATGATATATTAATAAATCATATTTAATCCTTTCTCTCCATAATTCATCCTATCAAGTTGCTTTGGTGAAGGCAACCCAAAAGGACCATGCACCATCGGGTCAAGTACATATCAAAATAGTTATGGACTTAGACACTAATCCAACAGATAGGTATGATCTTTATCTCTTTTTTTTGGTTTTCTTTCTTTCTTTATTAGATTTGTGTTGTTCCATTGGACCTCATTTTCTCTTTCTCATTAAAAACATGTCACCTGCCACGATATGTCTCCCTTCTCCGCCATATATACTTATTCTTTTCTAGTCGGCAAGGTGTTTTGAATCTTCGATGAGTGTGACAGGAAGGTGAACCGAACGGAGGTGTTGGAATGAAAATTTTAGTCATGAAGAGGAACAAGAACAGGGACAAAAATATGGTGCTTCATTTTGTTTGAATTTTTCGACCCTTTTCACGAGCTCTAAATGAAATTTTGTATTATTTTGATTTTCTATCCAGTGCAGGAATGGGTCAAATATGCCACTAGGTTTGATTTATTTTTTCCTTTCTTAATCTTTTTCATTGCATTTTCTTTTCCTGTTTTGATTTATATTTATCATCAATGTTGTCAATTGTTGTTTTTATTATCTTAAAACTTAAAACAATACAGGATGCATGTGATGTAAAGGGTGAACTTGGTTGTTATGTAAAGGGTAAACTAATTGATGTTCATTTATTAATAATTGGTGTTCCTATTATCTTAAAACTTATTACCTCCAAATTATGTTTTCATGTGATTTAAATAGAACCCAAACCGCTCTTGATATTCACTCAAAAACACATTCTCTGATCGAAAATCAATAACTATCTCACCCCGCTAGAACTCTCCCTCATGAAGTTACTATTATTGTTTTTATGTGAGTGTAAAATGATGTACTCATTTGAGTAGGTAAACCCCTTATCAATTGATGTTACGATTTTGAGATGTGTGCACATCAGATCTTGAGGTTTCTTCTGCGAGTTTGGAGTAGGTGTTTGCATCATATGCAATAATTTATTGTTGCAAGATCCATGGCTATTTTGATGCCCAATGAACCAAAAGTAGATGTAACACCTGGAGTTTCAGGTATTATGTTCGATTTTTTTTAGTAAAGAGAGGGACTCAATGAGTCGAGTCGTGGACTCGTCGAGTAGGACCGCGACTTGCTGACTAGATTAATGAACGGACTCAACGAGTCCGCGTTGTGGAATAAAACCCCAATTCTCGAAGTCTGTGCCCTATTTAAAGGCCTTTATGGCCTCCATTTGCGGCCATTACTCCTCTGAGAACCCTAGAGAGCAGAGAGATCGTTTGTGGTGCAAGAGGAAGGCTAATTCACTATTTCTTGTGTGTTTTAGCAAGAAGGAAGGAGGTAGAACAAGCTAGGAAGGTTGAGGAGCTTGGATCCACTTCTATTTGGTCATAGGAAGCTGTTGGAGGTAACAATCTGTGCCATTCTTGTGTTCATAATGATTCTAGTGAAATCTAGGGTTTTCTTTATGCCTCTTTTAGTTGAATCTGGAGTATGTGAGGTCCCAAAGCGAGTTGGTTCATAGATATAGACCTTAAGAGGTCCAGAGAGTCCTTACCACTTTGCTTTATGCCATACCTTTTGAGTTATGAGCCTAGGAGGCCATTTTAGAGGATATTTCACCAAAAGAAGCTTTGGGTGTGTTGCATGTGTACAAGATTCGACCTTTACGTGATTATCATGCTTGGGAAGATCAGATCTATATATTAGAGAAGCAGATCTGACCTTAGAAGGTCATTTGAGTGTGGCCATGGAAGCGACTCGCCGAGTTCATAAGTGGAATCGACGAGTCGAGCCGGGGTTGCCCCGCGATTCGTGACAGGAGGAACCCGTCGAGTGGAAGGATGACTCGACAAGCCAAGAGAGGCTGGAAGGGTTCAAAGGACCCGCATGGACTCGTCGGGTCGCCCATGTGTACTCGACGAGTCGGGTCAAAGTTTGACCATTGAATTTCGTTGACCTTAGGGTTCTGGTCAAGACTGATTCAAGAGAGCTCGGGAAGGGGTAGAATGGCCTTCTACCCAATCTTTAAAGATGAGACTATGAGAGAGTATTGACCGGGGATGTTATTTGAATGGTAGGAGGAGGCTAGGTCGGGATGTTGAGCACGAGAGTTACCCGACTTCATTGAGGTGAGTCTTCTCACTATACTGTACCTGGAAGGGTACTTATGTGTGACCAGAAGGTCTTACATGTGCTATATATGATGATATGTGATATGTATGTGTTATGTATGAAAAGGACCGGAAGGTCAAGATGATATGGACCGGAAGGTCAAGAGGACATGGACCGGAAGGTCAGGAGGTTACGGACCGAAAGGTCAATACGGGTAGGACCGAAAGGTCTACCGGGATTTGGGACGGAAGTCCCCTGAGATACTTGGACCGGAAGGTCCTACAGAGTTATGGCCTGGAAAGGCGTATGTGTTGTATGTGGTATTTTGGGGAACTCACTAAGCATTTATGCTTACAGTTGTTGTGCTATGTGTTTCAGGTACTAGCAAGGATCGTAGGAAGGCGCCGACATGATATGTACACACTCATAGAGATTATGTTTGAGATTCTGGGAATTGTTTTTGTGATGATGACATTAGATACTTTATGTTGTGATACTGTTTGATGATTAGAAGTATGGTTTAAAAATGAAAAATTGTTTTAGAAATTTACGTTGTTACAAGTTGGTATTAGAGCCTTGGTTTGAGGGATTCGGGTGCATCTTCAGGTGTATCTGAACTCAAACTGAGGATTTGAGAAAGTTTTTCATAAAATAAACAATTTTTCCAAGAGAGTAAAAGATTTTGAGAAAGGCAGAACGGAGCAGTGTGTACGATCAGCCAGCGCCCGAACGGTGATTTCCCCAAATACCCTTGCATTATGTGTTATGAGATATGTTATGATATGATACTCATGCTAGAGTAGGATAGGTATTCATATTAGGACTAGAGTTGCCTGATTGTGATGCCTTAGCCTAGGAGGATTTCTGCTGCTACTAGATGCTCGAGGGTGAGTAGGTAGTAATGAGGAGCTTATGAGAGGTCTACCGAAGGGTGGCCTATGCTAGCGAGATATAGAGTACTTGTGAACTGGGATCCAAGGAGGGGGACTTGGGGTGAATACTGACGCAGTGTGGACGGTAGTATAAGGTCCCGTACTACCGAAGACACCGTATCAGTATGCGGTCCAAGTAAGAATCCTCAGGGCACTAGGGGAACAAGTAGGGTTGTGTTATCGAGTGCAAGTACGCTCGAGCAGATCTCTGATATTTTATGTTGTATTTCAGAGAGACATCATGGTTGGGACACGCCACACACCGGAGAGCAGTGGTGTTAGTGATGAGGAGATCCGTAGGTTGATTCATGAGGAGGTGGTTGCGGCCATCCGAGCTGAGATACCAGAGATGTTCGGGTCTATCAAGACCACGTTGATCGAGACTTTCGATGAACGGTACGCCACTCTTACTGATGCTATTGTTGCTGCGGCCACCGCAACCGTCGCTGCGGCCAGGCCATAGGGGGTGACTCGTTGCTGTACCGAGAGTTCAGCAGCACGAAGCCACCAGAGTTCGATGGGATGCAGGATCCGATCGCTGCGATGAGATGGATTGCTGATATTGAGGGATGTTCCTATACCTTCTCGTGTCCAGAGCATTTGAGAGCACGGTTCGCGCTGAACTAGCTTCGCTTGGGGGCGAATGACTGGTGGAAGTTCGTGATGGCGACCTTCGCTCCTACAGAGATTTCAGAGGTGACCTGGGAGAGGTTCACCACCATGTTCAGAGATGAGTCTGTTCCCCCAGTGGAGAGGGAACGGTTGGCTCAGGAGTTCTTGACCCTCAAGCAGGGTACTGATTCTGTTACTATGGTTACCAGGAAGTTTCATGAGAGGGCAATGTTCTGCCCTGAGCAAGTGTCTACTGAGCAGGCACGCATGAGCCAGTATTTGGGCATTCTGAGGAGGGATATTTAGGAGCTCGTATCGAACTCGACTTACCGGACATTTGCTGAGCTCCAGGCAAATTCCCGGAAGAGGGAGATTGAGTTGGAGACTAAGGCCAGGGAGGAGGCCGAGTCCTGGGGAATGGATCGGCGACCGGCACAGTCTCAGCCGGCAGCCAAGCGGGGAAAGCTCGCCGATTCGAGATCTGGAGGCCAAAAGGGCCGCACTTACGGAAAGTGCGGCAAGGGACATGAGGGGGTTTGTCGATCGGGTTCTTGCTACAAATGTGGCAAGGAGGGGCATATCGCTAAGCATTGCCCCAAGGGATTCATGGTTTGCTTTCATTGCAACCAGACAAGCCATCAGAAGGCCGAGTGTACGCAACTGCGGGGGACAGCACATGGAGCACCGCAGGGATCTTCCCATACCGCCGTGCGAGCTACAGAGGTTCGGCCGATGAAGGCCGAGGCACCGAAGGCTCGCGAGAGAGCCTTCCAGTTGACAGCGGAGGAGGTCCGCACAGCGTCCGATGTTGTGACTAGTATGTATTCTTTAATTTATTTATGTTGAGTTTAAGGTGTTGTGCTTATATCATGATATTCGTAGGTACTTTTCTTGTGACTTCTGTACCTGCTTTGGTGTTATTTGACTCGGGTGCGAGTCAGTCGTTTATTTCCTTAGCGTTTAGCCAGCACATCTATATCCGGTGAGAGGCGTTGAGTCGAACTCTTCAGGTTTCCATAGCTGACGAGCGAGCAGTTTATACTACTGAGGTGATTCGGGGGTGTGTACTCGAGATCTTCGGTGTTGAGTTCCCGATTGATCTGGTCTCAATTGCAATGGGGGACATTTGTGTTATAGTGGTCATGGATTGGTTGAGCCGTTTTGGGGCTGTTCTAGACTGTGAGAGATAGTTGGTGACGATACGAGACCCTAATGGGGGAGTACTTACGGTGTACGGCGAGGGTACCCGTTCTGAGACAACATTCTGTTCGGCTACTAGGGCGAGGCAGAGTTTACAGCAGGGCTGCAGCTGGTGTGTAGCCTATGTGATGGACACACGAGTGGCCGCTGGGAAGCCAAGTTCGATTGATGAGGTTCCGATAGTGCGCGAGTTCCCGGATGTTTTTCCCGAGGAGTTGCTGGGCTTGCCTCCCGAGAGGCAGGTGGAGTTTTGCATCGATCTGGTTCCGGGAGCAGCACCCATCACCAAGGCGCCTTATCGCCTTGCGCCGCCAGAGATGCATGAGTTGTCCTCGCAGCTTCAGGAGCTGCTGGGGAAGGGGTTTATTAGACCGAGTAGCTCGCCATGGGGAGCGCCGATCCTTTTTGTCAAGAAAAAGGATGGTTCACACTGGATGTGCATTGATTACCGGGAGTTGAACAAGTTGATGGTCAAAAACTGTTATCCTTTACCGAGGATTGACGATCTGTTCAATCGGTTGCAGGGGGCATCTTGGTTCTCCAAGATAGACTTGAGGTCAGGATATCATCAGATGAGAGTGCGGAATGAAGATATCCAGAAGACGGCGTTCAGAACTCGTTATGGGCATTACGAGTTTGTGGTGATGCCTTTTGGGCTCACCAATGCACCGGCAGCATTCATGGATCTCATGAACAGGGTGTGCAGACCGATGCTGGATCGGTCGGTAATCGTGTTCATTGATGATATTCTGGTGTATTCGAGATCTAGAGAGCAGCACGAGGAGCATCTGAGAGAGATTCTCGGGGTATTGAGGTCGGAGAGGCTTTTCGCCAAATTCTCCAAGTGTGATTTTTCGTTACGAGAGGTCCAGTTCCTGGGGCACCTCGTTAACCAGAATGGGATATTGGTCGATCCGGCCAAGATTAAGGTAGTTATGAGATGGGAGGTGCCGAGATCACCCTCTGAGATCAGGAGTTTTCTAGGACTGGCCGGCTACTATCGGAGATTTATTAGGGATTTCTCCAAGATCGTCGTGCCTCTCACCAGGTTGATCCGGAAGGGTGCTACTTTTTCATGGGGTCCGGAGCAACAGACCTCGTTTGAGACACTTCGCCAGAGATTGTGCGAAGCCCCGGTGTTAGCCCTCCCGGAAGGGATGGAGGATTTTGTGGTGTATTATGACGCATCGATATCGGGGTTGGGTGTAGTGCTTATGCAGAGGGGTCATGTGATAGCGTATGCATCGAGGAAGCTGAAGCCTCATGAGGAGAGGTATCCCACACACGATCTGGAATTAGGGGTAGTCGCCCTCAAGATCTGGCGTCACTATTTATATGGGGTTCGGTGTACCATATACACGGACCACAAGAGCTTGAAGTATTTGATGGATCAGCCCAACCTAAATATGTGCAAGAGGAGATGGTTGGACGTGGTCAAGGATTACGATTGTGAGATCCTTTACCACTTGGGCAAAGCTAATGTTGTAGCTGATGCCCTGAGCCGTAGGGCGGAGAGTGCCCCGATTCGAAACATTTGTATACGACTGACAGTGATGAATCCGGTGTTGGACATCATTCGGGAGGCCCAGGCAGAGGCCGTGAGACCGGAGAACCGCAAGAGAAAGCGGGTGATTGGGCAGGTACCTGAGTTCGTTACCGATAGCCGCAGACTTATGACCTTTCAGGGTCGGATTTGGGTGTCGTATGCAGGTGGGGCGTGCACCACTTTGATGGAGGAGGCGCATAGATCGAGATTTTCAATCCATCCCGGGGCCACTAAGATGTATTTGGATCTGAAGAAAGATTATTGGTGGCCCTGTATGAAGAGGGATGTAGCATGGTTTGTTGAGAGGTGCTTAACCTGTCGCAAGGTTAAGGCCGAGCACTAGCGTCCGTATGGCATGTTGCAGCCCCTTGAGGTTCCTCAATGGAAGTGTGAACAAATTTCTATGGATTTCATCACCAAGTTGTCGAGGACCCCGAGGGGTGTTGACGCGATTTGGGTGATCGTCGACCGGCTGACGAAGAGCGCTCACTTTCTTGCTATCAGTGAGAGCTCTTCTGCTGAGAGACTGACAGAGTTGTATGTGAGGGAGGTGGTATCGCGACATGGAGTGCCGATCTCGATTATATCAGATCGGGATGTACGTTTCACTTCCAGGTTCTGGAAGAAGTTCCACGAGGAGTTGGGCACGAGGCTACATTTCAGTACCGCTTACCACCCTCAGACGGACGAACAAAGTGAGCGGACTATTCAGACGCTCGAGGACATGCTTCGGGCATGTGTCTTGGACTTCGGTGGGAGTTGGGACACGTATCTGTCGTTGGCTGAGTTTTCATATAACAACAGTCACCATTCGAGCATTGGTATGCCTGCCTTTAAGTTGTTGTATGGGAAGAGGTGTCGGACTCCCATATGTTGGGGAGAGCTAGGGAAGCGAGTGATGGGCAGCATTGAGATAGTGCTTCAGACGACAGAACAGATTCAGCAGGTCAGGCAGAGGTTGTTGACAGCTCAGAGTCACCAGAAGAGTTACGCGGATAGGCGACGATCCGAGCTCGAGTTTCAGGTCGGAGACTTCGTACTCCTGAAAGTGTCTCCTTGGAAAAGAGTGATTCGTTTTAGGAAGAGGGGCAAGCTGGGGCCCTGGTATATTGGGCCGTTCAGGGTGACTGCGAGGGTAGGCATGGTAGCATATCGGTTGGAGCTACCTACGGAGTTGAGCCAGATTCATGATACCTTCCACATGTCTCAGTTGAGGAAGTGTATAGCCGACGAATCGGCGGTAGTGCCGCTGGAGAATATTTAGGTGGATGCGAACCTAAATTATGCTGAGAGGCCAATCACAATTCGGGATTGGAAGATCAAGGTTTTGAGGAACAAGGAGGTGTCCCTGGTTCAGGTCCAGTGGCAACATCGGAAAGGGTCCGAGCTGACTTAGGAGCCGGAGTTGGAGATGCGGGAGCAGCATCCAGAGTTGTTTGCGGATCATGACTTCGGGGGCGAAGTCTGATTCTAATGGGGGAGAATTTTAACACCTGGAGTTTCAAGTATTATGTTCGATTTTTTTTAGTAAAGAGAGGGACTCGAAGAGTCGAGTCGTGGACTCGTCGAGTAGGACCGCGACTTGCTGACTAGATTAATGAACGGACTCGACGAGTCGGCAAGGTGGACTCGACGAGTCCGTATTGTGGAATGAAACCCTAATTCTCGGGGTCTGTGCGACTGTGCCCTATTTAAAGGCCTTTATGGCCTCCATTTCCGGCCATTACTCCCCTGAAAACCCTAGAGAGCATAGAGATCATTTGTGGTGCAAGAAGAAGGCTAATTCACCATTTCTTGTGTGTTTTAGCAAGAAGGAAGGAGGTAGAACAAGCTAGGCGGGTTGAGGAGCTTGGATCCATTTCTATTTGGTCAGAGGAAGATGTTGGAGGTAACAATCTGTGTCATTCTCATGTTCATAATGATTCTAGTGAAATCTAGGGTTTTATTTATGCTTCTTTTAGTTGAATATGGAGTATGTGAGGTCCCAAAGCGAGTTGGTTCATAGATCTGGACCTTAAAAGGTCCAGAGAGTCCTTACCACTTTGCTTTATGCCATACCTTTTGAGTTATGAGCCTAGGAGGCCATTTTAGAGGTTATTTCACCAAAAGAAGCTTTGGGTGTGTTGCATGTGTACCAATATTCGACCTTTACATGATTATCATGCTTGGGAAGATCAAATCTATAGATTAGAGAAGCAGATCTGACCTTAGAAGGTCATTTGAGTGTGGCCATAGAAGCGACTCGCCGAGTTCATAAGTGGACTCGACGAGTCGAGTCGGGGTTGCCCCGCGATTCGTGACAGGAGGAACCCGTCGAGTGGAAGGATGACTCGACAAGACAAGAGAGGTTGGAAGGGTTCAGAGGACCCGCATGGACTCGCCGAGTCGCCCATGTGCACTCGACGAGTCGGGTCAAAGTTTAACCATTGACTTTCGTTGACCTTAGGGTTCTGGTCAAGACTGATTCAAGAGAGTTTAGGAAGGGGTAGAATGGCCTTCTACCCAATCTTTAAAGATGAGACTATGAGAGAGTATTGACCGGGGATGTTATTTGAATGGTAGGAGGAGGCTAGGTCGGGACGTTGAGCACGAGAGTTATCCGACTTCATTGAGGTGAGTCTTCTCACTATACTGTACCTGGAAGGGTACTTATGTGTGACCAGAAGGTCTTATATGTGTTATATATACTGATATGTGATATGTATGTGTTATGTATGAAAAGGACCGGAAGGTCAAGATGATATGGACCGGAAGGTCAAGAGGACATGGACCGGAAGGTCAATACGGGTAGGACCGGAAGGTCAATCGGGATTTGGGACGGAAGTCCCTTGAGATACTTGGACCGGAAGGTCCCACAGAGTTATGGCCTGGAAAGGCGTATGTGTTGTATGTGGTATTTTGGGGAACTCACTAAGCATTTATGCCTACAGTTGTTGTGTTATGTGTTTCAGGTACTAGCGAGGATCGCGGGAAAGCACCGACATAACCTGTACACACTCATAGAGATTATGTTTGAGATTCTAGGAATTGTTTTTATGATGATGACATTGGATACTTTATGTTTTAATACTGTTTGATGATTAAAAGTATGGTTTAAAAATGAAAAATTGTTTTGGAAATTTACGTACAGTTGATGCTTACTTGTAGTTTTTGATGTTACTGTTTTGATTATGGCTGAATTGGTTTAGTAATGTAAATTTTCCCTTAACTGGACGAGTTTGTCCTTGATGTTGATTTGGATTTGAGGACATTATATAGAGTTGCTCGTGGTTTGTCTATAACTTAAATTCGGTTGAGTAATAAATATTTTCCATGATTTTGACAATTTGGCCCTTGAGATAGGTTTGAATTCCAATTGCTAAACTTAACTTTTTCTGTATATACTGCCATTGTTCTTATTTGGCTCGACAAATCCATTGTTTTTAATGGGGATTGCCTCAATTCACACTAATAGCAATAGGAATCAATATTTATAATTGTTTTATTTGATAATGCTACTTTTACAAAATTTATGGTTAGCTATTCTTTATAGAAATAGAAATTTTTTTATCTTCTTTACAATGGTTATCAATTACGTTTTTTATGGTAAATTCATACAACTTTCAACAAGAATTGCTATGAGTTATCCTACGAATCATGAAGTAGTTAGTGGGACTAAGTGTAGCTACATGAATGATGTTTAGTTGGATACTTGATATAATTTCAAGAATGATATTATTAATAAAAAAAAGTTAGCAAACCTCAAACTGCAATTTGGGATAATCATGAGCATACCAGAACAATGTGCCCGGTCTTTGTGGGATGCAAAACACATTTCGATACATTGCATGCTCTTTGGAAGGTGATGTGTTTCCTTATAGAAATTAATCGTTGAAATGAATATAATCGCCAAAATAAACGATTTGACGAAAGGAAACTATTTTTGCCGTAAAATCGACTGATAACATTATGTATCGATTTTGTGTTCCTTGAAATATAACATATTATCGAATCGAACTAATTATCGAAAGAAACTAATTGTCGAATGAAACTATTTGCCGCCACTGCTTTGTGCGGGTAGATGTCTAGTGAGTGTGTGTGTGTGTATAATCTTACGATCCCGATTCGATTTTATGATTATGATTTTGCAAAGTAAAAAAGGATCTTAAATAAGTTCACGATTTTAACAACTTTGGCTGAAATAATTTCACCATGTTAGATAGAAATAGGGATGGAAATTTTACCGACCCGGTGGGGAACCCGGTTAACCCGCCCCAATCGGGGACGGGTATTCCCCGCCAAAACGGGTACCGGGTACGGAGTTGGGGATCCCATTATGCTAAAACTGAGGATGGGGATGGGGCCGGGTATAACAATCCCCAACCTGCCCCGCCCCCACTTTGATGAATATATATATATATATATATATATATATATATATATATATATATATATATATATATATATATATATATATATATTAGTATATCGATCATTTATTGAATTTAAATTAAGCCCACTAAAATGATTTGATATATATTAGACCATCAGAGATAGAGTCTATATACCAAATTATGTTTCCATATCCAAGAGTTTATCAATCGTCACTTTGTTCGACGATCTGTGTATCAAATCGTTGATTTTGGTTTTGATACTTGTTAAACTTTATGATTGATATAAACAGAATCTAATTATGAGATATGGTTTTGATAATTAATTAATTTTTTTTAAGTTGAGTTTATTATGTTGATAGATTGAGGATGGGTCGGGGATCAATTGGGGAGAAGCCCAAAATACAAAGGGGAGGATATTTGATTCCCCGCATCCGTCGGGGATGGGGATGAGGATGGAGACGATGTTAGACACTCGGAGATGGGGACAAGGATGGTCAACCCCGCCCCATTTCCATCCCTAGATAGAAACTTATGTAGCCATTGTCCCCACAAGTATACCTGAACAAGTGGGACCAAAAAATAAGAGCCGTCCACCTCCTATGGAGATCCCTAGTCTTGGTGAGCAAACTTTTGTTTTTTTATCATCGATTTTTCTTTCTTTCAACCACATATAATAACTATTAAACCTTTAACTTATTGAATTTTTTTGGTAATTTGCTGATTACAATTTTCTGGTCTTTTGAATTATGTAGATAGAAATTGAAATCATTGGATAACTTTTGCCACCGGACTACATTTCGTTTCACCAAATCAGAGGTTTTGTAATCAAATTGTTTAACAAAGGTTAGAATTGTCGGTTTTAGTTTTCACTTTTTATGACCCATTTCATTGGTAAAAAAGAATCAATCCGAATCGATTTATTCATCATTAATTGTGTTTTACATTTTTTTTTGAACCGGCAAATTTAATCTACTCCTAAGCTAACAACACCTATTCCACCTATATCCACAACGGGACTTGAACCCTCGACCTAAAAGAGGGAGGGCACCACCTGATATCGCTGGGCTACAAGCCCTTTGGTAATTGTGTTTTACATGACAATGATATCCATTAAACTGGAAGGCAGGGAAAAATAAAGAGAAAATGACAAAATTAGCCAGATACACTAATCATCTTACAATTTTAGCAAAAAAAATCGAAATTGCAAAAATAACCACTGAATTCGCAGATGGAAAAGCCCCATCTGCGATTTGCACTGTTCATCTATGATTTTCCGCTGAAAACTCTATAAAACGTTTTTTTTCTTCATTTTTCACTCTTCAATACAGAAAAACTTTCTCTCTCGGGGATTCTTTTTGACGATTTTTTGAAGAAAATGGAGGATTATTTCAATAATCCCGCAAGTATGGTTAGATTTTAACTCTTTTTATGTTTTAATTAACATTTATTTAGTATATGTCTTTATTATTTTATTATTTATTTTATTAGTTAGTGTAAAAAAAAATGAAATTATATTGTTTGTGATAGGGTAAGTTTGTTGTATTTGATAGTTTTAATATTTGTTATTAGTAAACTTGAAGTTTAAATGCTATTTTGTTAGTGGTCGTATGAATGTACAAGTAGAGACTGCGTAGAGTGTGCATCGGGTGGTTGTACATTTAGTAAAATGGTTAGAATATGCTAATTTTTTTAATTTATTAGTTAAATAAATTGTTAGAATAATGTTTACATAATGTTTTGGTTAGTGGTTTAATTTGATAAATTGATATAGCATGGTTAGAATATGTTATTTGTCGTTTGTATAGTTGTTGTATAACTTGAAAAATTGTATATTCTTATCGTGTAATTGTCTTTATAAATTGAAAAATGGTTAAAATAATGTTTACAGTATGTATAGAATAGTCGTTTGTATATATATTTGTCGTATAAGTTGAAGATTTGTATATATTTGTTGGTGAAATATAAATTTTTTTATAGTATGGTTAGAAAATTTTATAATATGTGTACAATAGTCGTTTGTATAGTTGTCGTATAACTTGAAATTTTGTATATATTTGTTGTTTTAGTAGAAAAGATTTTATAGTATGGTTAGAAAATGTTATTTTATATAATTTGAAAGTTAAAAATTGTTTGTATATTTGTCGTATAACTTGGAAAATTGTTAATTTAGTTGTCGTTTTAGTTGAAAAATTGTTTGTTTATATGGTTAGAAAATGTTATTTTATATAATTAGAAAGATAAAAATTGTTTGTATATTTGTCGTATAACTTGAAAAATTGTTTATATATTTGTCGTTTAAGTTGAAAAACTGTTATAATATGTTATTGTTTTTTAGCGTAAATATACAAATTATTTATTAAATATTTGTATTTGCATTGTTATTATTGTTTATGTTATTATTCCACTTAATAATCATATATTTTAAAATGAAATATTTGTTTAGTTCTCTAATATGTTATTGTGTTTTGTGCAACATGATTATAATAATTTCAATGTGAAAGCAATTGTAAACTTAAAAAGATCGGGGTGTAATATATGGGAAGTATTTGAAGTGTTAGATGGTGTCAGACGTGATATATTTAGAGATACCGTATTTGGTTCCGCCCCTTGTTTACAAGGGGACGGATTGTTGTTGCACGAAAAAAAAAAATTCGATCAATATAAGTATTAGCACCTTACGTGCGTGTTTCGATAATACATTTATAGACTCTGCACTGTTGGACGACATTAGATTGTATCGGTTCCCTCTCAAATGTGCCCTAGACTAAGTTTCTAGATTTATACTTTTTAAGTACTCTCATACTCGTTCTTTTGTCTTTTTCATAACATCCATGGCAGCGTTAAAAGCATCAACTGTGTACGTCCTACAAGCCTCCCAAAAAATTCCTTTAATTGTGTTACTCTTCCCGAATCTAGATACTATGTTGAAATACAAATGGACACCATATATTCCGTGATGAGCGTGAGGAAAAATGTTGGCAACGGATGTTGCTATAGATGGAGACCTATCAGATATAATTGTAAGCTCCTGCATATTGCCTATGCAATCACGTAGTTTTTGAAAAAACAATGTCTAAAAATCTGTACACTCATTTTTGCAGATACCATATGCAACCGGTAATATTTGGTTTTGTCCGTCCTTGGTAACTGCAAGTAACATGGTTCCTTTGAACTCGCCCTTTAGGTGGGCTCCATCTACTACAAGGGTCGGTTTACAGAAATTGACAAAAGCACGTACCTACAATACATTGTATATATCTATTCAAATACACTAAAAAAACGGAAAAAATAATAAAATATTTAAATACTAACCGAACAACCAAGTGCGACGTACAAAAACTCAAAGCGATCATCACCATCTGTTTTAATATGTGTCACCGTACCCGGATTATGTTTGACCAAGTTGTGGAAATAAGTCGGAACTTTGGTAAAAGAATCCTCTTTCGTACCCCTTAACGACAACAATGCATATTGATTCGCACACCATGTCTAATGGTATGAGATATTGATATTCAATTGAGCATTCATATCATTAACAATATATTTTCCCCGATAAACTCTACTATAATCTTCAGCCAAAACATCAGTAAGATATTCACCCAAAACATATTTGTTTGCTTGTCGATGATTAGGTTGCAAAATTGTTGAAGAACATGTGTGTACATCAACAAATTTATTCACTTGGAAAAGTCCATCAGAATTTTTAATTGTTTTCGGTCTTAGTAACCAAGAACAATTTTTCGAAACACACACAACCTCATACCTTGATTTGGTGGATCTACTTGTCCTCGTCTGAAAACTTTCTCGAAGACATTTTTTACCAATACACCGCTTTAAAAGTTCTTTGTTCTTAAATATACTCTCACATTCAATCTTTTGAAGATTGATGTCTACCATCTGTGTTGGGATATCTTCATTAATATCAACTGGACATTCTGGTAGAGGGGGTATACCGTAAAAAAGGTTATCGGGAAACTTAACTTTGAATTCATCACCCAACTCATCTCCATCTGAATTGTTTTTTAAGTCGGTTATATCTAAACCTACATCAACAATATCAACATAATCCCCATAAACATGCTTTTTTTCATCTTTTGACGCATATTTTTTTTTTCTTTTTACTTTTATCTACTACACGCCTATTCATAACTTTAACTTCTTGTTCGGGAACATCAACACAACGACCACCCACGTCATTAAGATATGTACCAACATCATCATCACCAACATACTTGTAATTCTCAGGATCCACATAGTTAATAGGTGAATAACTAACATTAACATTTTCAGCAACACTATGAAATTGAGATACACTGGGAGTATTGAAAGTACTTATCGGATCGTTGCTCCCTTTATAATTGCATAGATTACCAACCTCATTAACATCATCAACACTATGAAATTGACTAGCCTCATTAACCAAATCTCCTTCATCAACCACCACAAACACTTTCACAGCCCTTCCTTCGCTACATTTGATTACATTTATCAACATTCTAACATACATATCTTCAACTATAGCTATATGATAGTTCAATTCAGGATGATAGAAACGAAGACTAATTCTATATTTGTCTAACAAACCAATTTTGCTTCTCACCAAATATACAAATTCACTATAACTAATATACTCATAAAATATGAACGTGAATTCAGAAATACCTCCCTGTGGACATACATATTCCAGATTTGAGTGTTTGGTTACTTGCCATCTCCCACTGGTTACAAGACAAACCAGATATTCAATCATTTTTTAGAGAGAGTTTAAAGAAATTTCCCAAAGAAATACCAACTAAACTGATAATTTTCTACAAAAGTTTATATATAGTAAGGTTATTTCGTAGTCAAACCAATTGATTTCATAATCAAAATTAAAAAAAAATTAAAAAAAAAACATTATTTCGCAGATGAACTGGAGAGGAAATCGCAGATGGACTGTGTCCATCTGCGATTTAAGTCTGCTAAAACACTATATATACACAAAAAAAAATTGAAAAAAAAAATTCATCTGCGAATGTACCAGTGTCGATGTGCTTTAGGCACTTGTACATTCGCAGATGGAAAGCCAAAATCGCAGATGGAACTTTTCTATCTGCGAATTCAGTGGTTATTTTTGCAATTTCAATTTTTTAGCTAAATTTGTAAGGTGATTAGTGTATTTGGCTAATTTTGTTATTTTCTCAAAAATAAACAACAGTAATACACATGATATTCCTTGATATAGTTTGGTTTTTTAATTAAACTGCGAACTCCTTTTAAATTTTGATATCTTCATTGTTTGAATTGTTGCTTTAATTGTGTGTCATCCAAATTCTTATAGTCGTTAGTGACTACATATTCTTGATGATAATATAAAATAATTATTGCATACTAAATTCGATAACATTGAATTTGTAGAAACATGAAACAAGAAAAATGAAATTTAAATCAAATTCAATTCCATCCACAACCAAGGAGATGAATAAGTGGTCGACGCATGAATCACAAAATGAACAACGACTTATCTTTTTGGGTAGAGTGATTCTTATTTTCTTGATTGTTCAGGTGTCAAGTAATAAAATTTTACTAATAAGTCAATGCTGTTTTTTGCAACTGAAAAAAATGTGGGAGAGACATCTCTCAACAAAACGAGTTCAAGATTGATAATATTTGATAATATTTGGTATAGATGAATATGAATCAAATTACCCTATTATGAAAAATTGATAATATATCCACATTGTGATCCCCTGTTTTGGGCCATTGAAGTAGCCCATAATGGGTCACTATACTTGAGTTGGAGTAGGCCATGAACAACATGAGTTTACGCTGTCAAACCTCAAAACCTCCAATAAATTTTTATTCCTCATAGTTCATACTTTCCATTTCCCAACGAATTGTTGTCGACATTTATTTTGGCATATATGCCATAAATAATATCATTATAATATTTATTAACTGAGTAAGAAAACTCAGGATTGGTGCCAAAGATATTTAGTGTATGTCAAGAATTTCATTACTTTAGGTTTTTGACTTGGACGTTTTTGACAAAATATTCAGTCCTAAGTAGATATCCCTTGATTTGAAAAATAAATTGATATTGTACCATATTTTTAAATGAACACTTCTCATTTTCTTATATGGACATCTATGATTCTTTGATTTTTTTTAGAAGTTTTTTTTTTTTTTAGCAATAATATATATGTGAATAATTAGTTTTGCAAACACTTCCGATCTTTACTTCCAATCCTTCTGTACTTTTGTTAGTTTATGATTAATGGAAGTAGTTTCTATTCATCAAACAATCCCCGCAAAATAAACTTAGATATATGTTGATGCATTTCTTGTTCTTTGTAACCTCACGTGTTTCTAAAGAAACTATCATTGTTCGTCAAAATAAAGTTATAGAAAATTATTCGTTAACAAGAAACTACTCATCGAAATGGAATTAATTAGTGTCTGCTTAAAGAAAAATCAGTCGACTGAAAACTATTTTCAAGCATGAGAAACTTTATGTTGCATTGTCCAAAGGAAAATTATGTGTCAATCCAAAGGTATTAGTGAATGCTGAAAAAGTTCAACGAGGACGAAGTTTATACCTCAAATGTGGCGTATAAAAAATTGTTGTACGATTAACTTTTATTGGTAATTGTTTAGATGTAGTAATCTATTTGTGTAAAAGAACTAATCGTCTCTAAGAACTAATTTAAAAAAAAAATTTATTCGCACCTGTCGCTTGACACGGGTAAACGGGTATTGTGTGTGTGTGTATATATATATATATATATATATATATATATATATATATATATATTAAACAATCAATTATCTTATTGTTATCTAAATCAAACCTTTTAGGCTCGTGGATTTTTCATAAAATATCTTTCACAATTTAAACATAACGATGAGGTTCAATAAATAACCATAATTAACAAGGAATCAAAGAACCAATCGTGAGCGTCCGAAATCATAATGATCAACGGCTAAGGAAATAGATGTACACTTTTACATTGGACGCACACACACCAGATTATATCAAAAAATCCACCCCCTTACCAAAAAACACACCACATTTTTCGTTGTTCACGATTTTTCGTCCTCTTTTCATAGTGATCTATGTTGATATATAAAAAAGATTTTTTTTTCTAAAAAACCCACTTCATTTTGTTATTTTTTTCAATATTTAAATTTATTTTTATCCAAAAAAAAAAAAAAAAAAAAAAAAAAAAAAAAAAAACTAATTATACCAAAAATATTACTACCTCCGTCCCTTATTGATTGTCCACTTTTGACTTTTAAAGTCTTTATTCTTCAACTTTGACCTTAAATATTTTTGTCCTTGATATATAAAACTTAATGCAAACTTTATGAATGGATTGTATTTTAAATGTTTTTTCATTGCTATAAGTTTCAACGAGTAATACATAACACAAATAACAATATTTAAGGTCAAAGTTGATGAATAAAGACTTCAAAAATCAAAAGTGGAAAATTATTATGGGACGGAGAGAGTAATTTTTTATACTCTATTAATAAACATCAACACCGATTAAAAAAAACTCGATCAGTGTAGATTCACAACACTGTGAATCTAAACTGTAAATATTTCAATTTTTAACATTTATAATGTGAAAAAGCTTGATCAGTTCAGATTCACACTGTGAATCTAAACCGTAAATATTTGAGTTTGTAACATTCACAATGTGAATTTAACTTACTATTTCAACTCTTCGATCATTCGCAAATTAAGTTGGTGAAATTTACTATTATTCACACTGTGAATCTGAGCAGATTCACAATGTGAACCTGAACAGGTTCGCAATGTGAATCTGACTTACTATTATTCACACAGTGAATCTGAGCATATTTGCAATGTGAATCTGAACAAGTTTGCAATGTGATTTTGAACAGGTCCACAATGTGAATCTGAACTGAAATATCAATTTTTTTTAACATCAATATGAGTCTATGTTTAAAGAGTACCAAAAAATATGAATTTTGATATATTTATTAATTTTTTTCTATAAAAAATAGATCTTAACTTTTCAACAAACAAAGAAAATGAAGTGAGTTTTTTGAAAAAGAATCATTTTTTATATATCAATATAGATCTCTATAGAAAGATGACTGAAAATCACGAACAATGATATATTTGTTTTTTTTTTATAAAAAACATGACCTAAAAAAATTAAACTAAAAAAAGGAAGTACGTTTTGTTATGATCCGGTGGATGTGCGTCAATTGTAAAAGTCTACAACTCTTCATTTTACCGTTGATCGTTTTAAATTTCGACGGTTTGGATTGGTTCCTTGATTTCTTGATTAATAATTGTTCTCTACTGAATTTTTTCATATATATATATATATATATATATATATATATATATATATATATATATATATATATATATATATATATATATATATATATATATATAAAAGGAAATGTTTAGTAAATTTTTTAATATTTTAGTCCATTTTTTAAACGATCGATTAAAATTCATTAACAGAAAAACACATAATGCTGGCTAAAATTTCAGAAAACCCTTTTTGATCAGTTTTGCAGATTTAGCCGGTATCCTGTCTTTTTTTGTTAATTTGGTTAAAATATTGAAACTTTTCCTAATGATTACTTTGTTTTAACCAACAACCAAAATATTTAAACTTTTCTTAAGACCACTATTGAACAAATGTACATTATTATTATTATCAAATCATTTGTAAATGTAATACATCTTTTTTTTCATAAATAAAGGAAATACATGTGTTGCTAATTTCTAGAAGTAGAAAGATGGACTAAATAGTTTCATATTGTTTGATGGTAATTTAAAACTCTCTACATTCTTCTTATGCATCATTGTGGTTGTCATGGTGAGATACATTTTATGGGTGTCCCGCTGATGTTGGTGTTCATTTTATGTTTTTTAAACTAACTACCATCCAACCTCCATATCTTACCTGATAAAAATCATCAGCTAGCACATATTATGATAAGGAGTGAACGTTGAATGACATTTTAAATAAATACTCACCTTTCATTTGTTTTATTTTAAACTAGCATTCAATGTTCACTTTTAACTCTCGATGGAAGTGATGGTTGCTAATGTATGGAGATCGGATGGTAGTTAGGTTAAATAACATTAAAAGAACATCAACATCAGATGAACACCCACATAGTGCATATTAACATGATACTCATAACGATACATAAGATGAATGTAAAGAGTTTGAAGTGGTCAGCAAACAATATAAGTACTTAATCCACATTTTCATTCATTGAAATTAGCAAAAATTGTATTTCATTTGATTATAATAGAAAATATATGTTACGCTTTAATGAATTGTTAACAATAATATATATTAATTCAAGGATAATCTTCAAAAAATCATAATATTTTGGTTATTTGTTAAAAAATATAGTAATCCTCGTAAACATCCAAATATTTTTACCAAATTAACGAAAAAAACAGGATATTAGCTAAATTTTCGAAACCTGCCAACAAATTATTTTTCGGAAGTTTTAACCCATATCATGGACTAAAATATTGATACTTATTAAATAGAGAAATTAAATATCCTCCTATTTTTTTGTTTCTATAAATTCTTCTATCCAATTAAATTGTGACATGTGTAACATTTAATGCTCATTTAATGAAATTTAGTGATATTTTAAGATATTAATGTGACGCATGTTATCATTTAAATGGGTAGGAGGATTTGTAGGAATAAAAAGTAGAATGATATTTAATTTGTCTATTAAATATTTCCCTGTATGTTAACTATGATTACTATATCAATGAGCATAAAAGCTCAAATATGAATATTTTTGTAAGGAATGAGCTAAGACTTATTTGTTGGATGTTTTGATAACTAAAACATAAACGCGGAAGCATAAGGTTCTTAAGCTCGAATCTGATTACAAGAAAGCTTAATCAAGAAAGAACGATTAGATACTTGATTTCATTATAATCTTCGAATATGAAGAACTAGGTTTGGGTTTTCCAGTTGATCTCAAGAGCTCTCTCTAAAATCCCTCAGCAAACATTAAACGAATTTTCATGTGTATTTTTGTGTGTGTCGATCTGTTCCTCATCACATGTATTTATAGATGGAGATAAACCCTAATGTGAGAGATGGAAGGGATCTTGAGGATCTTAAGTCAAACCGAGAACTCAACTCACAAGTTAAGTGAATTTTTTTAAATCGGTCCATCAACAATTTATACTTTTACCATAATAACTTGATTTAATGATAACATCACATATATATGTTGTGGTCCCATAATTATCTAACAATCTCCCACTAGACCACGAATATATAAATGTACGTATAACTGTTTAAGCGCTCTAATGAATGTTATCATAATATTGGTACCCTTAAAGAATCTCGTCCACGAATCATAATAGTCAGGGCCGGCCCTGAGATTTTGAAGGCCTTGTGCGATAACAAAAAAAAAATAGGCCCTAAAATTTGAAATATTTCAAAATTTAAGCAAAACAATTATAAATTTTAATTTTCTATTGCAAATACATAAAACAACAAACATAATGTCCTCATATAAAAAACAACAATCATAATGTCATCCTTACAAAATAACTTAATACACTATATTCTAATTTTCAGCAAGTAAATGAACACAAATAGATTTAACTTTAAACAACCAATATCTTGTACAAATTAGAACTTCAACAATATCATGCTTCAAGGAACTTCGACCTCAACATCCTTAAATAATGTAACCAAATATGTAAAACGTTAGGTATACAACTGAATAACAACTGCTAAAATGCAATAGATTAAAAATGTAATAAAATGTTGAAATACATGTGGAGCCACATCTAAGGCATCAGGTGAGTGTGTCTTATCGAAGCTTTTCCCTCTTCATAACTAAAATGCCACAAAACAAAACAAGAGAAAAATCCAAAAATAAGAACAAGATATAATCCAATAAAATAAAATCAAAACATGACACTTATCTTCAAATTCGCTTATGTAACTACTTAAACATAATTAAAAAGTTAGAAATCAGATGAGAAAAACAAGATATCAAAAAAGATATCCATAAATCAGACACGAATTCATAACAACATACAAATGATAAATAAAGAGCCAAAAATTAGAAAAGAAAAGCCAGAAATTAGAAACAAAATCATAATAACATACAATGAACACATAAAAAGCCAGAAATTATAAATGAAAATCGTAACAGGGCACAAAGCATAAGATCTGATTTTCGAAAAGAAATAAGTGAAGAACGATTTTCTGATTTTTGAGACAGGTTGTAAGTTTGTTTCAGAATTTTGTGAAGAAAAAAAGAAAGAAGGAAGATTGTTGATTGCCTCATTGCCCTCCAAAATCACTGATATGAATCAAACAATACCATTGCAGATTTAATTCTTGCCACATGCCTAAGCAAAGATCTGATGAAGAAATCGAAGCGTTCTTTTGGGTTTCCCGAAATTTCTTGCTTTTTCCCGCTCCTTGCGTGGACTGATAAATGCCGGCAAATAGAATATTAACCTAATTTTTTGTTTTGGGTTGAACATAGGTAACATAGCTGCTAAAAAAATTGGGCCCTCCGACTTTTTGGGGCCCTGTTCTTATGCACCTTGTGAACTTGCCAAGGGCCGGCCCTGATAATAGTATAGGATCAAAGCGGTCTTCGTTACAATTTAGGTAACTAAACCTATCAATGATCACATATACATATATAACTAACGACATAGATTAAACATGATGTGTGATTTTGAAATCTAAATAGATTTCCAACGAGTTCCTCTTTAGATTGAAGTGTGATCAAACTTCAAATAAGTGCAACTAATAATGGAGATAACTGAATTCTTAATTATGTACAGAAAAACATACTTGTTCTTAAACAAGACATAAAGCACCATAAAAACACCCACTAAAACCAAATATCACACCAATGTGTGTAGTATGCTCATGAAAGACCTAGGGAGGTAATCCCTTTATGAGAGGATCCGCTTTCATGGAGTTTGTTCATATGTGCTATATATATTTCCGTTTTGCACTATTATGTGAACAGAAGAAAACTTTATGTCAATATGATTTGACTTAATAGAACTTCTATTGTTGGAATATAACATTGTTGACTTATTATCAAAACTTTAGTGGTCTTTTAATACCAATAATGTTTAGCCTCGTAACAAATTTCCACAACCATATTCCATGCTACAAATTATTCTGCCATTATGGAAAAAGTTACCGTAGTCTATTCCATGAAATGACGCATCATGCTAATATGTAAAAGTATCCTGATATGGATCTATAACTATTTTGGCATCTAATAAAATCAATTTCTTAATAAAAATGATCTCCAAAACATCTGAATTTCCTATAGTTGATCACATAGCCTTTTGTTATATATAGATATCTTAAAATCCATTTGGTTGCTTTCTTATGATCTAAACTTGAATTTCGTAGATAGCTGCCCAAAACCAGAAAGATAAATTTACTTTTACTTAATCTGTGATACACAAAATCAACTATTGTATTTACCTCAAAACCAAAAGAGATAATAAGTTGATGAAAAATGTGGTACCACACATAGGATATCCAAATTTGAGGCTGATGAGTTTGTGTATTTTGAATAGGAGATCGAATAACATTATCGATTACTGATTCATAATCTGCATACTATCAAAAGCAATAATAGGAATCAAGATTGATTCCTCCTTAAGGACAATGTTTTAACCTTGTTTCTCCCCCAAACTCAACATCCTCAAAGATTGTTGCTCTATCCAAAATATAAGGTCAATATCCATGCAATTGAGAACTAACATAATGCACTTATTCTATTCCTTAAAATTAATCTCATTGAGTACATAAATCATAAATGTGATCAATGTTAGCAGATATAATACCATTATTCAAACATAAACAAATCTATTTTTATGCTTATTAATCCATAAATTGTAATCAATAAATTCAATTTATGACATCTTTACAAGGTATCAACACAACATTAATAAGTAATACTAACTTGCAAGAGATATCCTTGTTTTAGAGATAAACATTGACAATAAATCATGTCAATTAACAAGCCTCTCTTTGGATTGACTTATTAATCATATGGAACCAAAAAACAAATCACCGCATTTTTATCACCACATATATGTTTATTCGGCCAAATAGCAGTCTACCTTTGGTTCGGCTAATACCCCCATTAATAAACACATAAACTATAAATTTTGATAATAAGAATTGACAATATATCATATCAATTAATAAGCCCTCTTTGGATTGACTTATTAATGACATGTAACCTAAAAATTGTCGCATATTTATCATTGAACATGTATTTATCCGGCCAAATATTAACCTACATTTGGATCAATTAATATTCACATTAATAAACATATAAACCATAATATTTAGATTCTTAGAAAATTAATATTTACAAAAAAGGGATCACTTTGGCGATATATAATGTCACTAAATTTTCCAAGAAAATAAATAATAGCATAACCGAATTTATTGATAACCATAAATAAAAGACAACCATACCTGAAATGGTGTCAAATTGATATATAACAAAAGATGTTATCTAATAATTTCCTTAAATGCCCCACAATATTTTAGGCCAATTAGATTATGAAGATAATGATGTCAACATAGTTATGTTCGGAAAAGAAAACAACAATAAAATCAAATCAAAATCTATCATAATAATATTCCCATATAATTGTATTTGCTAAAAATTGATCATTATGAAATCCTCTTGATACATAAAATGATAAAAAAAAAATGGATTTCATACCTTATTCAAATTTCACAACTAAATAAAATAATTATACTTGTACATACAGTGTCATTATAGCTTAAAAAAATAAACCGACAAATATACAAACACAACTTTTAAATACAAAATAAAAGATACGACTATTTTATTAAATTCTTATAAAGAAATTAATAAATGATGTCAGAAAAGACAGACTTTACACAATTTAAATGGAACTTATATGACTTATTATATCCATATTTAATTCCTAAAATAAAAGGAATGAAGCCATACTATTAATTATTGAAAGCGACAAAAATCATGAGGGTTTGCAAAAATATGATAAGCATTTTTTTAATAAATAAAACCCAAACAAAGAAAATATACGGTTGAAATAACCCGTTTCTCTTGTTGAAGATCAATTTACACGGATATGCTTAATTTAAAATATTCACACATATCTTAATCAACCTAAACTTAAATTTCTGATATTAGATTCGAGTAGGCTCTAATACCAATTGTTGGATGTTTTGATAACTAAAACATAAACGCGGAAGCATAAAGATCTTAAGCTCGAATTTGATTACAAGAAAGCTTAATCAAGAAAGAACGATTAGATACCTGATTTCATTATAATCTTCGAATTTGAAAAACTAGGTTGAGTTTTCCAGTTGATCACAAGAGCTCTTTCTAAAATCCCTCATCAAACCTTAAACGAATTTTCATGTGTATTTTCGTGTGTGTCGATATGCTCCTCATCACATGTATTTATAGATGAAGATAAACCATAATGTGAGAGATGGAATGGATCTTGAGGATTTTAAGTCAAACCGGGAACTCAACCCACAAGGTAAATAAATATCTATAAATCGGTCCATCAACAATTTATAGTCTTATAATAATAACTTGATTTAATGATAACATCTCCCTTCTCCCTATACTAATAAAAGAGTAGTTTTTTTGCCATGTGTCACCATGTTAGCCATTGTAATAAATATTATGACACTTGTAATTAATATCATGACATTTATCAATCTATTAATTCTCCATTTCAAATTTCAAATTTCAAAATTTAAATCACATTTTAATTACATTAAATTAATAATATTAGAATAAAAATAAAATAAAATTTATACAAATTATAATATGATATATTTTACGTATTTATTTGAATCAACGATTATATATATATATATATATATATATATATATATATATATATATATAAAACTAAAAAAATATCTTTTAATTAATAAGTTATTTAAAATTATTAATTAATAATTTTAAGTTTTTACTTAGAAAGTTTAATTAATTTTCTAACCGTGGTTTCCACGGGTTATAAACTAGTTACATATATATATATATATATATATATATATATATATATATATATATATATATATATATATATATATATATATATATATATATATATGATGTGGTCCATAATTATCTAACATTATTATTATTATGCAAATTGCTTTTGGGATAAACTTGATTGATTTATAAATATCGATTTATTATATGAATAAGGAACAATCTTCAAATCAAGTCCTAATCGGTAAAGGTAACATAACTCAAAAGCTTGCGTAACGGTTTACCCTTGGCCAAACAGAAAAACTCCCCATTATTTACATTACAGGCCCTATACTATGTGTTATGTTCACTTGTACTCGTTACACATAAATTCATGTTTAATCCTATTTAATTCAATTGGGTGTCACAGTTATGGTCTTATTTGGTAAATTCATATGTGAATAAATTTTAAACTTTTCTTCAACTCAAATTTTTTTATTAAAGAAGTATTTATATGACATTAGATGCATTTTTAAACTCAGTTAATAAAGAATAATTTTTTTATGAGAAATCTAAAATCATGTGTACTCGAGCTTTTGATACCACAAACTTACAAACAAAGAATCACCACTATGAAGAATAACGATGTAATTTGTACCCATTTTATATTTGAAAACTCCGAGGTCCCAAACATCAATATCCTAATGTGGTTTTTTGTGTATATGCTCTGTAAATTCACAATTATAAAAACCTAGGAATCTTTAAAATATAATCAATAAAGCCCCTTGTGGAAAATGATAAAATGGGCCACATTTATATTTTGCTTTAGCCAATCAGAATGCACCTTACCCAAAGGAGAACTAGTTATTGCCATACATTATTTATAGAGAATGGTTTGTAAATTGTAATTCAACGTTTGAGGAAATGGACAAAATAAGAATACTAGAATCGGATAGCTGTCTCGCTATGTTGTTTTGTGCATTTCTTAATTCCGTTACCATGTGCTCTCATGGACCACAAAACGCATTAAGATGTTAGTTTTTTTTCCTTATCATTTGTAAAATCAGAAAATTTAGGGTGGTAGGCATCATATTTTGCTTCCTCCTTTTCTTATAAGTCTAGAGGTGGTACGGGAAGTTTCCCTCATCTTTTGTCTGCGACGTCATCATTTCTTTTACTTTTTTTTTCTTCACCAAAAGTCAAAGTGTGTGTGGGAAGCTTCCTTCATTCTTTTTTTTTTTAATAAAAATAATTGATTTTTATGATTTATAATTTTTTTAGATGAGTAATAAACATAAAATTAATTAAAAATAAAAATCACTATATTAATTAAAATAAAATTTACATAAAAAACCTAAGATTTAAATAACTAGAAAACAAAACAAACAAACAAACAAACAACAATCTACATAAAATATTTTTGTATTGATTGTGTATTGATTGAAAAACATCATCAAACACTGTACCTTAGAAAAGTTGACTGAGGTACTCTAGTCCTTGCAACATATCAAGAAAAAACATACTTCAACTCTTTGGATAAGCTCCTTAACTCCAGTCTTTGCATATCATCTTTAGTCTATCAATTCTTTGCAATAACTCAAAAGCAAATTTCATCTCATCACCCATCCAAAAACTCTTCGCATCATTACTCCAAAAGAACTTTGAAAACCCCCAAAATAATCTTAGTTGTCGAGGGTCACTTCATGTATCAATAACCTATTTCTTCAGGTTTTGCTCATGTCATCCTACGATGGGGAATCATTAAGGAGGTGTTCTCATACGTGGCTTATCACTCACTTATATCAGTAACCTAATTCATGAATTAGTCAAATATTGTTAGTTTCCTAGTTTTCTCCAAGCAGAATATGTATTCAAATTTGGTTTCATCTATCTCCATTGTAGACAACAAGATTCTTTGTGTTTACTTCATCCCAACTCGATTTTGCACTTCCATGACAAAAGAACAACCTGGAAAAAAGTTTAGAGTCTTTCATGCAACCGAAGCTAAAAACATCTTCTACTTGGAGAAAATATCTTCGAGTTGGGAAGAAACAATAACAAAGAACCTTGTTGTATGATATAGAGATAGATGCAACTGAAGCTGAAAACATCTTCTACTTGGAGAAAACTAGGGCACCAACATTATTTGACCAATTTGTGAATTAAGTTATTGTTAGATGCCATTTTATGCATCTTTTATATTAGTTTTTATTAGTGTTTTACATCATATTTTATGCTTTTTCATGTTTGTTAGTTTAAATAAATTTCAACTCATGTTTTTCGCTAGAAAATTCTCGTACCGCTCATATTTTTATGTCATTTTTAGATATTTCGAGTGGAACAGTGATTTGGAAGCAACTTGGATGCATATTTCGAGCATATTTGGATTCAAAACTCTAAAAAAACTACCAAGATCGGGCCATGCCTTACCAAACATGGGCCGTTCTCCACTTACAAAACATAACCGAAAGATTTCTGATTTTTTAGGCCTTTTAAAACTTTGGTCCTGAATCACGGGTCGTGCTTCCCAAGCACGGTCCGTGCCTGCTTCCTGATCCCAACCAGTGCATTATTTTTGATATTTAAAGTTTCATAGCCCAAGCACGAGCCCTGCTTACTCCCCGGTGACATTTTATTTCTGATTTTACAAGATTTCTAGGATTATTACTTTGCGCCTGAAGAGCACGACCTGGAAACCCGAGCACACTCCGTGCTTCATGCCTGTGACTCTAAAAAACGTCCTTTTGGGTAATGTACTTCATTTAACTACACATGGATTCCACCCATCTCCAAACGCGGGTCATGCTTCCTAAGTTGTCACAGCTAGGAATTTGGTGCCTTGTAAACACTGAACAATGATAACAAATGTGAACCAACAATGTGAAAGCATGTATGATGCTTATTCAATAACAACAAAACTTCCATCAAACACTTTATAAGAGCGCATAAAATAGTCAACAAAACGTTGGAAACCCTAAGAATCCCGGTTTAAGTCCATTTTGGACTAGGATTTCCTTATTGGGCCTAATTGACCAATAAGTTTCCAATTTGATTTTTTTGGGTTTTAGAACTCTTAAATGGGCTCTAATTGGACCCCTATACATGAAACTTAATATTTTGGGCCTTACAAGCCTAAAATGAACTAGTTTATCTTAAATGGGCCTTATTGGGCCATAACAAATCTAATTAGCCCTAATGGATCATAAAAATCATCCTTTGATTTAATTGGACCAAAAATCACCTAATGAGTTTACAATTTGGGCTTGAGCATTTAAGGGCCCAAATCCTTCTTTCCCCTCTCCTTTTCTCGGCCCAACAACCCAAAAGAGAAGGAGTTGACTTTAAGTTGCCACCTCACATTTAACCATTGGAACCCCATGCAAAAATCTCATGTTTTCATGCATGTCAACTCAAAAGTATCTCTTCCCTCCTCTCTCTTTTTCTCTTGGCCGAAACCAACACAAACACACACACACGTTTTACTCAAACACTCTCAAAGAAACTCTGTTCACTCTTCACCAAATTTTCGAGATTTAGGAAGCTTTCCAAGGAGATTATTCCACAAATTCATCATCTAAGGTAAGTTATTTCTTGGATATATGATCTTGATTCTTTTGCTTATCAAAAATCTCTTCCTAATCTATTCAAACTCATGATCACCCTCTTAGACACATCTAAGTTCGAGATCCTCCAAGAAGACTTGCTAGGATCGAAACTTTCTTCATCTCTTCCTTCAAAAACCGAAACCACAACTTAAGGTGAGCTTCATACCCCTCTCTTTTCGATTTTCATATGTTTTATGGGGGAGAATACAAGAAAATGTGTAGATCTATGTGTATGTGTATGCTATGTGTGATTTTATGCATGTATGTATGATTTTATGTGTTTTTGTGATGAACATGTAACTAAAAAGGGGTGTTAACTCGAGATCTATGACATGAGAAAGTAAACAAACATGATCTAATTTATTTTACACCAAAAAAGTCAAGAATAATAACTTATAAGATTGTGTTAAACATACTTCAACATAAAACCCATTTTTGGGCTTAAATTGTCAAATATACAAAAATTTGGGTTAAAAGTTGCCAAATCACGGTTTCTTAAGGGTCAAAAGAGTCAAAACAGTTTTAATAATTGTTTTTCTGAATATTAAAATTTTCAAAGGACTTGAAATGTAAATTTTTAGCTTAATGGACTAATTTTGGGCTTTTCGGCCCAATAAGCCCAAAATTGCGAAAAATGACAATTAAAGGGGCTGAAATGAAACTTTCTTCAAATCAGGGGATAAAAAGTGTAACAAAACTATTTCAAGGGTCAAAAATGCTTTTCATTGCCAAAAAGGATAAAAAAAATGTAAAGTTTTTGGATTTTGGGCCAAAACTGTAAAAATTGCGAAAAGTTGGGTTTTAAATCGAAAAATACTATTCTGAAAGGGGTGAAACTGTTAAAAAAATAATTTTTGAGTTAAAACTATCATTTCAACAAATCTATGATGCAAAAGTGTCAAGAAAATATTTTAAGGGCTAAAAATGTCTTTTCTTTTATATAAAGGACTAAAACTGTCATTTTTATAAAAAGGAAGGTGTTGAAAAGGTCAAACCACTGTTTTAAGCAAATTATTTCATTAAGTCAAATACAAAACCATGACTTATGAAAAATTGAAAGACGAATACACGTTTAACTCCAAATATCGTTATAAACAAATCGATTGGTCTCGAATCGATACAAAAACAACAACCGTTAAATCGAACCCTCCAATAGATAAGCGATACCTAAGACAAGTAAACATTCGACAGTTGGGCTTGAAAGTTTCAAATCATGCTTGTTGGACCTTGCAAGTCCATTAACATGATCTTTGGGCCCAAGGGATAATGTCTATATGTTATTGGGCCTTCTATGGCCCAATTCCATATAAAGGGACCTTCAATGGCTCTCAAGTGCTTTTGGGCCCTAGTGATCCAATAGTATTGCCAGTAAGGTCAAAGTAATCAAATGCGAGATGGACCAACGAGTCTTTCGCATCCCCGACGGCCTAAAGTAAACTCACGGAAGTAGCAGGACTTATACTCCTCTTTTCCTCGTTTGCTAGGCTTATGAGTAATCAACGTAAACAGATTCAGGGCGATAATCGAGAGTAATCAAGGTGGTTGGATTAAGTGAGTTATAACGGACGACGCCTCTAAGGATCGTTCGTAAACTGTAGTTATAAACTAGTCATTACTAATGCATTATTATAACAACTCACAAACCTTAATTAATCCAACACCACCCGAGTAATCAAACTCATTCATTGTGGCGGTATAACAATTTGAGAAATCACTGTATTTTATGTATTTGGAAAACATTGGGTTTCCAGAGGAAGTTCAACATTTTCACTTGTACGATAAATACTAAAGTTCTTCAATTGTACATGTTTTGAAATCATCATGCATATGGTATGGATCTTCACACCTTTTTTTTTAAACAATGGTCTTTTCAGAAAATATCGGATTTTCTGGGTTTTACAAACTACGCAAATCATTTTAACACAACATACTTATGAACTCACCAACATTTCATATGTTGACATTTTTTCAAAATAACTTGTATTCTCAGGTAACAGGTAAGTCGAGGAATAAGTACCAAGTATGTTAGGGTGTTTTGCTTATGATATCTATCAAACAATTTATGTATGGATATGTAATGTTAAAACAATGTACTCGATGTGAACAATTCCAGTTGTAATATATTGATGCATGGTGGTGTTTATATGTGACAACCCGAAATTTCTATTCTTTGCAACCCTTCAATGCAATAGAAGCCAAAAAAGTTGCTGCTAAATTTCAAACTTTTCGGAACAAGTTTGAGTATTTTAGGATTTACACTTCAGGTGATATCTGGAGAGAGGATGCCCTAGGATTATTGTGCAGCACTGTTATTCCAAAACTCTAAGAAATTAGAGTTTACTGCCCGAATAAAATATTTTCTGCCAAAACCCTAAATTTGGGAGTATATATATGAGTGTTAGTCATTATTTACACTTTTTCCAAAAATCTCAAGATCCAAACCCTTTTCTCTCTCAAGTATCATCCAAAAGTTTTCAAGATCTTCAATCTAGTAAGTGTTTCTAGCCTTCTTAAGTTATTAAATGACTTAATCTAGTGTTTTAACACATTTCTAATCGTGAAATCATTCCAAAAGATTGATTCTTCATTTTCACCAAGAACACACACTAGTGTTCTTGGACTTTTAGCTCCTTTCAAGCTTCCACATAGTAAGTACTTCTATCCTAGAGTCTTTTAAAGCTTGCTATACATCTTAATATCAAGGAAATGTCCCTAGAACACCAAGAACAAGGTGTTCACGGTTCAAGTAGTTCTTGAACCGTAAACACCAAGTTATGGTGCAAAAGGGTGCCTATGTGCTTCACAATGCCTTAGGGACTTGTCTAGATCCTTCCTTGATGAGTTTATCACAAAAAGCACAAAAATCACTCATTTATATGTGTTTACGGTTTGCGGATCTCCCAAAACTGTAAACACCCCAAAAAGTGTATAAATGTCCCATATTTATTCCTTATGCCTAGAATCTAACCTAGACAATTACCTTGATGAGCTAAGGACTTGAAAACCCCCAAATACCATAAACCTTATGGGTTTACGGTATTAAACCCAAAGGAAAATGGTTTAGGGACCGTAAACTCCATTTAGGAGTGAAATGGTGCCCTAGTAACTTCCATGGTCACATACATCAAGTAGAAAAGCTTCTAGGGACTCTTAAGGCTTCAAACATCAAATGGTCAAAAAGTGTGTGGGCTTACGACCGTAAACCCAAGGGTTTACGACCGTAAACCCATTTGTTAGTGACCACAAAACCGTAAACTCCCAAATGGAGTTTTCCTTGAACCCCAAACACACTAGCCTTTCCCTACAACACTTAGATGCAATCCTTGGGACCTATAACATTTATATAAAGTGTTTAGCATGTCCTAGGGTGTCTTAGCTTTGTTTATTAGTTGTTTAAAGGCTAATTGGTTATATATATGTGATATTATATGTTATCTAGGATCATAGAGGGTGTACAAGTCTTCACTTGACACCTAGCATCCTATTTCAGTCAGTTCATCCCAACCACTTGCTACAGGTGAGTTCATACCCCTTAATCAATGATTTAAATGTTTTAAAATGCTTTATGGGCAGGGGATACAAGTTGAATCATGCTAGTTATTATATTAATCACAAGTGATTAATAAGTAGCATACAAAAGGATTTACTACTCTTATAGCTGTTTTACCAAACAATTTACTTCAAATGGCTTTCCAAAACATTTTTACTCAATTAAAACTATTTGTTAAACTGTCTTGCATACTGAGTGTATCTTTTCAAACCCTGTTACATTTATGATTCAAAACAAATGTTTTCCTTATACTTTACACTGTTCTTATCAAACAAACTGATGCAAATCGTTTTACAATTTGACATCAAGTCATCCTTTCTTAGATACTAAACTTTTCAATGGTTTTACAAAACTTCTTTTATGCTTTTATATTGTCAATTGCATGCCTAGATATGTATAGTTACATAAGTAATGTTTAAAGGACTTAGGAAGGTTAGCTCGCTTTACCTCCTTTTCCTCGTTGGGATGTGGCGTTAGGGCATCGATTATCCGTCCGAAGGTCGTCTAAATATTAGTTATATATTATGTATACATATATAGTCATAAAGGTTCTTCCAGTCAGTTCAATGCCCTTGGGTAGCAAGGGTATACTTCCATGTTCATATGTACCAGTTACATTACTAGTAAGCTACCACATGGGTAGCACAGGAAGATACTAATACTATTACTAGAACAATGAAACATACAATGAGTCAGTTCATTCATGAGTCAGTACGAGTAGTATATACGGTACATTACTATACATGCTAGATAGAGAGAACACACATTACAACTAGCACACACAGAACATTACAATACATTACTATACATGCTAGATAGTGAGAACACACATTACAGCTAGTACACACCGTACATTACTATACATGCTAGATAGAGAGAACACACATTACAGGTAGCACACGCAGAACATTTCAGTACATACAGGCTAGACAGGGAAAGAGTACACTTTACAGTTAGCATATTCATTACATGTACATTCATGTAGTTATGTGAACCATTAGACAGGTCATGGCACTTCCTGCCATGACCGTTTTTGTATCCCGAATCTCCTTAATTGGGGAGCATATGAGTTTGTGTATAGATCTATACTGGATTGACTATCCTACACCTTGTTGCTCGCTACAGTGGGACTTGCAAGTCTACGAGTGCCAAATGCCATTTCTTACGGCGTCTTACATCTTCGTTTTACTAGAGTCGGTAGCAGGATACAGGTCAATCACATGTTAATTTAAATTACAATAGATTTAAGGTAGTTAGTACGATTGTAGTTATTTGATACTACACCATAGTACTATTTCGTTTTCCCATTACATTCACTTGGTGAACATTCACACGATGCACGCCAATGTAGAAGCTATATTTTTGGTTAATGATAGTCAGAATTGGGAAAATACACACTCTTACAAGAGACACACACAGTTACTAGATGCCTTGGTAGAAGGCTACTTTCAGTAGGATGCATAGGGCTTTCTAGGATGTTCAAAACGTTTTCAAATACTTACTTTTCATATACGTACAAATACTTACATTTCATATACGTACAAATACTTACATACAAAATAAGACATTAAAATACTTATGATCTCACCAGCTTTAAAGCTGATACTCTCTTTCAAAATATCTTGTATCCTCAGGTCAACAGTAGACAGGTACCGATGCAAGGTTTAGAGAAGATAGAGCTCGTTCAAGACTCATCTTTCATTTTGATTTATACTTTAGTGTCTATTAGACATATCAGAACACTTGTATTAAAATTATATCATTAATGCAATGGATGATGTTGTTGCTTGTTTACTACTATTCATTGTTGTGATACTGTACATGACGTCCTCCGCCCCATAACGTTTCCGCCGTTCATGGTTTTGGGGTGTGACAGATTGGTATCAGAGCATTGTTTATAGTGAATTAAGTATATCAACCCATAAAAGATATACAGACTATAAATACAATGGGATTAAAATACTCTGACCAAGAGTTTATACTTTAAATAGTAAAATATTTAATTAAGTATACGTGCCTGCATTCATACTAAAATCAGTGTCACTAGGACAATACAAAAGAATTACGATTGTTGGGCAGCACAAGTAGACTTAGAGACATATAGTCAAAACTGGGAAGATATAGCCTGATCAACTATATTATCCAAGGGCTGAATAGCATGTGCCTAAGTGTAGTTGTGTGGTTGCAACAAGTCTAAAATCTTACCAACAATACCACAATGAGAACAATAGAACATAAACCAAAAATATTATAGGGGTATTTGGTGTTACTATAAGTACTTCATACTTGAGAACTAAACGGGATCTTCATTACTAAGTTGATAGTTGCTAGGTGGAAACACTAAGGCTATATGTAACTAGGATGTTATAGACTTAAAATATGTGAAAATTTTGCTTTACCCCTATTCTTTGTGAATTTGGAGTTAAGGTCACTTATTCGAAGGCCTATCCTGTTTCGATTACATATAACTGGTATGCACTTCACAAATAGTGATGTAACTAATGAAGATTTTCTAAATAATTATCTAGATAGTTCGTCTAATAATTATTTTCTTACCCCAATTCTCGCGTAGATAACATGGCTGGACTCCATCCCCACGGCAATTCGTACCTTCTGAACGAAGTCATTGCTGGATGGTTTGGAGAAGAACTAGAGAATGGTCATCCTATCCCTTTGAATGATCACCATGGTTTGTTAGAAGTATTAAATATTGCTGAGAATTTTACACATATCATAATGTTGTTTTCCTAACATTATTAAAAGTGTGTTTAATTAGGTTAGTAAAAAGTTAGGATTAATTGAATAGCTTGTTTTAGTTAATTAACTAGGTAAAAGAGAACTAACTAGAGCTTGTTAGTAGTTTTCAGTACCACTCTAGATAGAACATATATTAAATAACCAAGTTTTGTATTGATTATATAATTAGGAAAATCACAAAAAACTAAAACACTTTTTATTATTGAATTTTATTAAGTTATTTTCACTGCTATTTTCAGTTATTAATTCACAGCAAAAAACTCTTTTTATATTTTTATGTTTTTGACTAATTGTGTCGTACGTAAAGAGACATTGGCTTTTAGGTTGTGTCTTTAAGGATTTGACGAAGCTTCCCTGAGCTACCCATTAGTACAACCAAACAGTGATTTTTATTTGTTTAAGATGTACACGACAATGTTTTAACAGTTACTGATATAAGTGAGGGACGGGCCACATATGAAAACACATCATTAATGATTGTCCCACGTAGGATGTCGTGAACAGAACCGAAGAAACCGATCTTAAGGACTAAACGTGTACAAAAATATTAAAGAATAAATTTATACAAACTGAAAATTATATTATCATATTACGTTATTTTTCTGGTTTAGCCCCGAGTACCCGATTATAAAAATTAGATACGTAAAAAGAAATAAGTTAAATGTTCAAATGAATAAAAAAATTTATGTTACCAAATAAGATCAAAATAAAAATATATATTACTCCATTAAGTAATATCCTTTTATTTTATTTACAAAATTGATAGACTCTCATTTCGTATTAAAATCATTTATTTTTCGCCGAAGACCATTTAACGCGTTACCTAACCTTCAAGACACTCATTTTGCAACTTTTAGCTTTAGCAAGAGACTTTTGGCCAAAGACTTATAAATATGGAAGAAGATTGTGGCCATCCGTTCATTATCCCCTTTGGTCGCAAAAAATACCACTTCAAATCGTAGCCCTTTTAACTATTAATTTGATAACCGAATTACCTAAATCGCCAAATTTCCACTTGAACCAACAATAATTTTTTTTTTTAAACCTATGGCATTATAAAGTCTTTTAAAAAAACTAGTTAATTACAGTTTTTCCAAACTATGTGTATATATTCATATGCATAAAATAATCAAGGATTGTTACATAGTCTTACGTCCTTCGTGTTCAAGGGTTAAGCAAGGAAATGCACCTAAAATATCTCTAAGACATGCGCACAGAGTGAATCGCATGGATATCATTAACTAGTTGGCTAAAAAGCACTTTGATCATGGTCCCTAAAAAACAATTTAAATAGACATGAATGTGATCATGATCACTACACATCATCTTCTTTGCCAAAATAAATAAATAAATAAATAAATAAATAAAATAATAATAATAATAATAATAATAATAATAATAATAATAATAATTAGAAAAGAAATTGATGGCTTTTTTATCAGAGATTTTTAAATGACAAAACTCTCCTTATATTTAATAACATTTCATTTTACACCCATAGTTGTATTCGATATTAAAACTTTATATTTTTTAATAGTTAATTTATTTAACTAAATAAATATTATTGAAATTTATATTAAAAGGTAATTGACAAAACTTTCAAATATTATTTGGTGTGAGACCTATGTATTATATGAATTTATTTAAAAGAAAATCTAAATATGAAATTCTAAACATTTCAAAAGTTTGAATTTAGATAAATAAACAAAGAAAGCTAATGAGACTTTAATTTTGTAATTTTGAAATTAAAAGAAAAGTCAATTAATGAAATTGATATATCATTTATTATTACATTTAATATTATGAGGAATTTAATAAGGGAAATTATCAGAAAAGTCTCAATACCCAAATTTTATATTTTGAACAGAAAAGTCTCGATTATTTGATTTTACACGATAATATGTCATTTAATGTTTAAAGAAAAAAAATATTTTTTGTTAATTTGAGCCAAAATCAAATAATCGAGACTTTTTTATTCAAAAAATAAAATTTTGGACTAAAGTGAAAAATTTTCGAAAATATTGAGTATTTTCTGACAATTTCTCATTTAATAAAATGAAAAAAAAAAACATAAAATGACATATGGAAAAAAATAAAAATAATAAGAAAAAATCATGTGACATAATGTATTAGAAGTTGACAATCGACAAAATTATTTCTATTTACTAGAGAAGATATCGAAAATTAAACTATATGAAATGGTAACTTACTTAGCACATGCTAAGTACATTGTCACATCACATATTTACCTTCCATCTAAGCTTTTATCATAAAAAAAAAATATTACACTTGGATTTTAGAAAAAAAAGTCAAATGAAAAGAACCAATCAAAAGAACTAATTTAAAATAACAAAAGAAAAAATATCAATCACAAGCCATTATTCTCTTTGCCTCTTTCTTTTTTCTCTTACTAAGGCCACACAGACTTGGAGGACTCGTTTCAAAATTTACAAATGGGTTAGGGCGGTACCCCCGGTACCGCCGACAAACAACTTCCTTTTAATTGGGTTTAGCGGCTTGGAGGAGTTGTTTGTTTCTATAGGGTTCACCAACCCGTGAGTTAATGCATTCAATTTTCCTTGACCATTCAACTTTTCTTTAACTATTCATGCATGCATGCAATCACTTTCCTTGACCATTCAACTTTTCTTTAACTATTCATGCATGCGTGATGCAATCACTGTATGCAAAGATTCCTGCCAAACTTTAATTTACTTTTATTGCATGTGAGTATTTTTGAACAATATTCACCAGCCACCCATGAGTATTTATTTTATTAATTTATCTACTTTTTTGCTTTCTTTTTATAAGTTTACGATAAATGCAAAATTTACTTATTTGTAGTGTTATTTGTAGTGTGATTTGTCTGGAAATATTTTACAAGTTGGCTCAATTCCTCTAGTAACCTTCAATGGATTTCCGAGGCAAAGGTAAACAAACCGGTTCTAACCAAAGACGCAAATCCACGCAAGACGGTTCAAGTCAAAATATTCCGTTTTCTCCTCCAACCTTTCATAACCCAAATCCAAACTATCAACAATACCAAATTTACCAACAAAACCAAAACTATCCACAACAATATTATCCAGTACAACAATCTTACAACACATTTACGCTTTCAGAGGAAAATCTGATTTATAATCCATGTAATCAGTTTTCTCAAAGGGTTCCAGAAACTCAATTTCAATCTTCCCAACCCGAGCATTTCCAGTTCTGTGATTCTCATAACGTAGAATCTGAGAGTTCTAGTGACAATCCGGTTCCCGAAAGAAATGAAGAAGAAACTAGCGAGGAGTTGCGACCTGTTGTTGAAAAAAAAATGCACCTTTACAAACCGCCAGAAGTCAAAGAAATGGGTGGAACGCGAAGAGTTGGCTTTGGCTAGGGCATATGTTGATTGTTCTCAAGATAAACAGCGTGGAAACCAACAACGGTTCGATGCATTTTGGGATCGAGTTCTAGAGCATTTTAATGTTCAGATTGGAGGTTCGGATCGGACACGACACCAAGTAAACTCAAAATAGAAAGACCTGCAAAAGAAATGTAACGCTTTCAATTTCATTTATAACCGTACGATGAACAGTGTGGCTAGCGGGAGATCTGAGGCTGATATTTTAAAAGCCTCACTAAGCGAGTATCGGAGTACTATTAATCAAAAATCCTTTCCTCATCAAAAAGCTTGGGAGTGGTTGAAAGACCACGCGAAATGGGCGTTGGTTACAAAAGTTGGTGAAGACTCCCCGCCTCCTTCAAAACGAACTAAAACATCTTCATCTAACGCCCATACAACATCTTCCAATGCACAGTATCCTCCCAGATTCCCCCAACAACAACAACCGTTTAATGTTGAAGACTCACCGCCTCAGAGAAAAAGAAAAGGAAAAAAGCGGCATCAGTATCGTCAACACAAAATGAAATGTTTGATCTTGTCAACCATATTGCCAGCATCAACACTACAACCAACACAGAGGCGGAACAGAGACAACGGTACCGGGAACAAAAATTACGCATTTTCGAAGCTAATGAAGCATTGAAAGCTCAATTGTTGGAGCGAGAGATAGAGAACCAAGATATGGAGTATTTTCTACAACCGCATGATCATTTGAATGGAGCTATTTTGAGCACGGTTCTTGAAAGGAAACGACAAATTGCAACTAAATATGGTTGGGAGTTGTAGAACCCGTGAAGTTCAGAATGTCGACATCATTTTACTGAGAATCTTTTTCTTTTTTAGATTATTTTTCTTTTTCTTTTTCTTTTTCTTTTTTCTTTTTATTAAGATTCTCTTGTTTCACTATCTATATATATGAATGCTTGTTTCATTATCTCTCTATATATGTTTGTTTCATTTTCTCTCTATCGTTTCTCTCTCTTTCAAAATGAATCCAAACGTTCGCAAAATAGTAATGGATGGTAACAACAATAGTTCATCTTCTGAGGATGAGCTTATCAACAATAATTTGTTACCTGCATTATCTCGTACTGCACAACTTCTTCTCCAGAATAATGTTAGCTCAAGTAACAATCAAAGGAGAAACACAATCCAAAGAGATCGTTTAGATGTTGAACAACTACTGATCCAACATTACTTTGCAGATGATTCAACATATGGTCATGATCTATTCTGTAGAAGGTTCCGTATGAGCAAAGGTTTGTTTATGCAACTTGTTGGTGACCTAGAGATGAATTATCCATATCTTCAAACGACATGGGATGCAACAAATCAGAGAAGTTTCAGTGGGCTACAAAAATGCACCTCAGCAATACGTCAATTAGCGAAGGGTTATAACCCAGACTCATTAGATGAGTATCTAAATATGTCGGAAAGAACTTCTCGTGAAGCTCTAGAAAACTTTTGCTATGGTATTGTCCAAATGTATAAGGCTGAATGTTTACGCCGTCCAACATCCACTGACATTCAAAAATTGTATGAAGCACATGAAGTTAGACATGGATTCCCTGGAATGCTTGGTAGCATTGACTGCACACATTGGAATTGGAGGAATTGTCCAACAGAACTAAGAGGCCAATACATGAGGGGTGACCATCAGTATCTAACAATGATACTAGAAGCAGTGACATCACAAGATTTATGGTTTTGGCATGCATTCTATGGTGTAGCTGGTTCGAACAATGATTTGAATGTCCTCTACCAATCACCATTGTTTAATGAGAAATATCATGGAACAGGACCTGATTGCTCATTTGATCTGAATGGTGAACACTACAAGCATGGTTACTATCTTATCGATGGAATATATCCAACATGGGTTGTATTCGTGAAGGCATATCCACATCCAATAACAGACAAAAAGAAACGGTTCAAGGTGGCACAAGAATCAGCAAGAAAGGACGTAGAACGTGCGTTTGGGGTCCTTAAAGGACGTTGGGACATATTAAAGATGCCGGCACGGGCTATGACGGTGAAGAAAACGAAAAACATAATGTATGCTTGTATTATACTGCACAATATGATACTGAAAGATGATGGTGCTGCGATATCTCCTCTTCATCAGCCCGACCCCCCCCCCCCCCCCCCCAATGACAAAGTCGAAGACCCAGAAATCATACATGAATTGCGCAATGATGAAACCCACCACCAGCTTCGATCTGATCTTACCGATCACATTGAACATGTCTACATTTCAACTTTGGATAACTAGTTAATTTTAATTATCGTTTTAGGATCTTAATTATTTTGTCTTTTTGAAGTGTTTTTTTAATTATAGTGTATTTTTTTCTATTTGTAGTGTGGTTTTTTAATTACTTTTATTTTTAATATTATTTTTGTTTTTTTTTTGTTTTAAATTAGCAAATATTTATTTTTAAATAAAAAATGTTATATTTTATTTTATTTTATCTTTTTTAATTTAATTAAATGATGTGGAAAGTGGGTTGAATGGGTTGGGAAAGATAGGATTTCCATAAGTTGTGGGTTGGGAAAGATTGAAGTGAGAGAATAGAAAAAAACTGATGTGGCAGTGGGTTGAGTGAGTTGAAAGGGAAGGACTCCCTCCTCCCTAACAAGGAGCCTTATCCGGGAAGTTTCTTAGCACATCTTACGGAGTAGACTTGGCGCCTTTAGCGAGCCACTCTCCCGTCTTAATGTTAAATGTTATTTTCCGAAAATGCAACACATACTTAAAAACAACAAACTATATATACGAGGGTCTTTATATAACATAGGAATTAATTTTGAATTGTTTTTTGAAACGGTTATCATTGAAAAAGTTTGTGAAAATATGTTTTTGTGAAATAAAATTAGTGGAAAATAATATGCCAAAAAAATTAACAAGTATAGAAAGATTATAAAAAAAGGAATTACCAATGATTGGAAATTCAGAGCCAATATTCGCTTTTTGTAATAACTTTCTTCACCTAAAAGGTCTTATCTGTTGTATCGACGTCTATAGCTAGTAACATGGATGTCACTACCACTCCAGCTTTCTTTTCCACTTTTTTCAGAAGATCAAATCCTATGGTTGCAGTTCCTTTGCATGGCTATCTCTTCATATTACACCAAAACCACATCCACCCTGTATATAAACACCACCTAAACATCCCACAACACTCATCAATCCTTCATTCAAATCCCACATCACAAATCCAAAGTAAAAATGATCCACATTCTCTTACTCCTTTCTCTCTTCACCTTCACCACTCACGCAGCAGTCCAAGACTTCTGTGTCGCAGACGTAAAATTCCCAGAAAGCCCCGCTGGATATGCCTGCAAACCAGCCACAGTAGTCACAGTTGATGACTTTGTATCCACAGGCCTTCGTGCTTCAGGAAACCTTTCCAACATCATCAAAGCCGCTGTCACTCCAGCATTCGCTGCCCAGCTGCCCGGAGTCAACGGGCTCGGGATCTCCATTGCCCGGTTGGACTTAGCCCCGGGTGGTGTGGTCCCAATGCACACCCACCCAGGTGGGTCCGAGCTTTTACTGGTGACCCAAGGGTTCATCAAGGCTGGGTTTATCTCATCGGCTAACACTGTTTATGTCAAGACTTTACAGAAGGGTGATCTTATGGTGTTCCCACAAGGGCTGTTGCATTTTCAAGTTAATGCTGGTGGGGTGACAGCTGTTGCATTTGCGAGCTTCAGTAGCGCGACACCTGGCTTACAGATTCTTGATTTTGCTTTGTTTGCAAATGATTTGCCTTCTTCGTTGGTGGAGGCGACTACCTTCCTTGATGATGCTACAGTGAAGAAGCTTAAGGCTGTTCTTGGTGGAACTGGCTAAGTATATTGAGGAGATGTCACGTTTTACACCATTCTTTTATGTTGATTAATTACCTGCATCTATTTTTATGTCCGTTTTCATTAACCTAATGATTATGGCATTCTATGTTTGTTTTGAGATTTAGGACATTCATGTAAGTCAAGTTTGATGTACTGTTATTGTCTTAATTCAAGTTTCTTTTTACCCACTTTGTTTTCTAGATTGGCATAAAAGTTAAAATATCAAAAACCACGTATAGTGTTATATTGTTATAGTGTCTATTAACATCAAATGTTGTCAAAGTTTTCTTTGTGCAAATCGGTCCTTAATTTGGCTTTAAATTTATGAAGTTTTAGTTAGTATAACTTAAGTATAAAGACTAGGGGACCATCTATACTGGGTTGATGTAGTAAAGGAAAGTGGAGAGTAATTATTTTTTTTAACGTTTAGTCAACTTTTTTTTTTTTATTATATTTATGCAACTTTTTTATTTATTTATAAATTTCGTAAGATTTTTTATAATTTCTTTCAAGATTTTTATGATATTTTTTTTCTATAGGTTTTTCTAATACAATTTTTTAAACTTTACTTATAATTTTTTAAACTTTTTAATATTTTCATACAATTGCTTTTAAACCAAATATTTTATAAATGTTTTAAATTTTTCTTACAAGTTTTTAACTTTTTTTTATATATATTTTCATACAATTGTTTTTTATACATTTCATACAATTATTTATAAACTTTCTTTTAAAATATTTTTAAAGTGTTACATAGATTTTGTATGACAATTTAATACATTTTTTTATATCATTATAAAATACTTTCATTAAATACTAGTTTAAAACGTTATATTAAAAAAAAGTTTATAAATTTATAATTAAAAAGTATTAAAAAGTTTGAATAATTTTAAAACATTTACATTATATATATATAATATTTGCTTTTTATTTGCCATGCAATATTTTCTTTTTATTTATTTACAAAACTCTCCTTACTTATTGTTAAAACTTTAATTTTTTTTTTCAGATACTATTTACTTTAAAAATATTATAAATGTTTAAAAACAAAAGATATATATATATATATATATATATATATATATATATATATATATATATATATATGAGGCTATATATAATATTTCACAAAATAAAAACATATTTATTAATTAAAAAGTAAAGTTTAGAATTGATTAATATTTAATTAATATTTAAGACATTATGGATACTTTATATTTAACGTTTGAAAAGAATAATACAAACAAATATCAAAAAAATCGTTAGTAAAAGTGGAGAAAATGACTTATTAGGGTAATTAACTTTTCGTTGTGTGCACATTTATGCAATTTTCTTTTTTGTACACATTTGACTATTTAACTTGTTAAATGTGTTGACAATGGTAATATGTAAACACATATAACAAGTTAATTGGTCAAATGTGTACAAAAAAAATTGTCTAAATGTGAACAAAATGAAAAAGATGATTATCTTGATCAGTCATTTTCCCTAAGGGAAATACCACACCGCCTCTTGTGTTGACAGCGGTAAGTTCCATTGCGTGTAGTAAAACTACCACACTTCTCTCCTCTTTTTTGTTTGGTTTTAATTTTTATAATTTATGTGTGTGTGTGTGTGCGTGTGCGTGTGCGTGTGTGTGTGTGTGTGTATATATATATATATATATATATATATATATATATAAATTAAAACTGTAACATCTGGTTTTGAGACACTTTCGCTTTCGACCCGTATATTGAGATTTATTACATTTTGTTCCCTAAAATGTAAGATTTTTGGCTGGGAGGGGGCTAATATTGCCATTTTTGGAATTGTTGGGTGGAGCCACGTACGTTGGGCGTACGATTGCGTATGTTGGGCGTACGGGGTGAAGTCCCAAACCGTAATATTTAAGATTTGGACACTATTTATTCTTCATTCACTCTCAAAACTGGTTCCTTTCATCAACCTCCATCCTTTCAAAACGTTTTTACAAACCCTAATCTACCATGTGAGCATTTTTAAGCTTGAGTGTGTGTGTTTTGTGTCTTTGAAGAAAAAAGAAGAAAGTAGAGACCATCTTGGAGGAGTGCAACACTTTTGATCCAGAATCACACCATCATTTGACATCATTTGGAGATATAAAGTTTTGAACTTGGTGAAGTTATACTTAGATCTTGTTTTGGGCTTGATTTTATGTTCTTTTGGTCCCTTAAGCTTGGTATTATGAGTAGGGGTTACTCTAATCCATTTGAGTCGTCCTTTCGGAGGTTTTAGAGCCTCTTAAGTCCAAAAAATGTAATCCTGGACACTAGTTTCTTCCCATTATTGAGAATCAGTGCTACCGGTTGATCTAAAACCAGTTGGTGTTAGAAAGGGAGCAACTTTACCCATATAGCGTATTCAGCCCTCCAGAACCAGACATTTGATTGCGGCACTCCAGGCCATTGTGCGAGGACTTGGTCGATGCCATTTCTAACCCCCAAAAATCCCCCCTCATAAATTTCTCCTTGAGAGAATCGAACTCTCGTCACTGGCTCTGATACCACTTGTTGAGCATCAGCGCTGCCGGTTGATCTAAAACCAATTGGTGTTAGAAAGAGTGCAACCTTACTTATATAGCGCATTCATCCCTCCAGGACCAGGCATTCGATTGCGGCACTCCTGGCTATCATGAGAGGACTTGGTCGATGCCATTTCTGACCCCCAACACCCATGCATGGTCTTAATGGATTAAGAGGTTAGGATCTTTGGTTTTAGGAACTTAATGGCCATGCAAGACCATAAAGTTGGAAACTTTATGGTCAAAGACATCGTTTTGGACTTGGATCTAGAAAATGGAGTTAAGGGCTTAAGGGTTAAGCTCTTAATGAGTTGGGTTGGTAGCCAACTACGTACGTTGGGCATACATGGAATATGATGCGCGTATGTGGTTACCAGGTTCGTGTCTAGTCAATCATCGTGTATGTTGGGTGTACAACTGAGTATGTTGGGCGTACTCAGCAGGGTTAACTCACTTGACTTTTTGGGAATGTTGACTTTTACCTGCTGTTGACCAAGTTTGAACTAGGGGTATTTTGGATTGTGTTTGAGAATTGTCCATTTGGATGAATATGTGAGGGTTAAATTTGAGATTCGAAGTTGGGACCTCATCAGCTACTGTTCAGACTATGAGGTGAGTCTTCCTCACTATACTTGCGGGCCGAAGGCACCAATGGCGGCCCATTTGATTGATATTCTGTTATACATTAGTTTATGATATGCTGAGTAAGGAAAGACCTGTATGATTATATGATAGTTGTTGATATGCTTAAACCGGTAGATCTATAGGACTACCTGTGATTTCTGGTTGCAAGATTATCTGTCTATTGATTTTGTTTGTTATCTGTTATATGTCGACATATGGTGTGGGATTCTAGCCCGATGGATGAGTGTACTAGAGGGTATTCCAGTATGATAACTGAGTAGGCCCCTATATATTGGTATTCCAGTCCGATGACTAAGTGGACCTATAGTATATTGGCATTCTGGTCCGATGACTAATTGGGCCAGGGGTAATCCAGACCGATGGATATGGACGGGGGGTATTACAGTCCGATGACTGATTGGACCCAACATGCTTGTTTGTATATGATATGTGTTTTATGTGTTGGTACTTTGGAGGAAACTCACTAAGTGTTGGTTTACAGTTTTTGTTTATGGTTTTCGGTACCTCCGAGGATCGTGGGAAGGCGAAGACATTACCATACACATCCTGATTTTATGTTATTGATCTTGAGAAACTATGTTTTGAACAATGTTTTGAAAATAATGGTTTTGTATACACTTTTATTAGTAAATGGTTGATTTGAAAAGTTTAAATTGGCTGTGATTTTTTAGACGTTACAAATTGGTATCAGAGCCCTAGTTTGAGAGAATTAAATGAGCATTCGTGCGAATCCAAACTCAAACTAAGGATATGTAAAAGTTTTCAAAATAATTTCCAAAACAAATTCCAAATGGTTTTCAAAAGTCGCTTCCAAAATTGTTTTCAAAAGTAACCAAGAAAGGATATGATGTGTACGATCAGCCGAAGCCAGTAAGTAGACCCCAAATTACCACACTATTATATAATATTATGATATGTTAGAATCGCATGCTAGTGATAGGCTAGGGATCTTCAGGAATTGCATGATAAAATTGCCTAATTACAAGATGCCTTATTTCCTATAGAGTTTTCTTGTTGATTGTTGTATAACTCTTTCGGGTGTGAACTAACTACAAATTGAATACGTTAAGTCACATGTTGCATGGGTTAAACAAATTTAGGGTAAAGGATTTGATCCTACCGTGCAGCTCTTACTTGAGTACAACCGTTGTAGGGCTGAATCTTTTATTTTAAGATTATTTAAGTTATGTTGCATGTGATTGTATTCATGTAGTAGTTAACTGGCACCGATGGGGGTCGTTTGGCAGTTGATGGCAAGGTGAGGTATGGATCCTAGGATATGATAGGGAGTACATAGTACTCATTATGTGCTATTTATCAAGTGTTGGGAGTATCATTATGAATGAGTATGTCTGTGAGCGGTCTGCGTGAGGAGGAATGTTTTAGCCACTCGAGAGAGAGTAAGATAGGATGTATGCATATCTCCGTTGTTGTATTAGTTTTAGGTGGTCGTGATGATCCTTGAGAAAAATACGAGTAGGTGTGGAAGGTAGTATGAGCCCGTACTGCTGAAAGCACATGACCCGTGCGCACAGTGTTGTAAAACTCGCCGAGTTGGCCGATTACTCCTCCGAGTACTCGCTACTCCCCCCTTGCCGAGGCGAGTTACATAATCTCGAGTACTCCCCGATCGGCCCCTTACGAACTGAGTAATGTTGTGAAATTTAGTCAACTCGGTGATTAATATGTATAATATACTTAATGATTTATTATTTAACACACACATGTGATTATTACTACATATATATATATCTTAAATTTTCAGTAATTATTCACGAAGTGAGACCGTTATGTGTTTTTCATTTTTTGTGTATTCACATATATCCAATTTTGTTATATATTTCAATCAACTTATGAATTTATCTTATGATTTTGACATATATAATTTCCTTAAAAATATTTCTACATAAATTTCCAAATTCAAGTACTCCCCGAGTACTCCCGAGTACTCGCTACTCGGTAGTCAGCCGAACAGGTACCGAGTAACAAGTTCTACAACCTTGCGTACACATAACAACGAAGTCACAACCCCAAGGGGTAGTCTCGTTGTGTGGTTGTAGCAAGATATATTGTCGCATTTCTGATGCTTTTGGTTCATTTTCAGTATGGAGTTCACGAGGGGATCTGGAGCTGATGGCTAGGATATGTCAAGGTGGACTTTCGATCAGATGTGGGAGATGATTACCATTGAGGTTTCACAGATATTGCATAAAGAATTATTGGGTATCGTCGATCAGGTCACTAGCAGGCTAATTGCCAAGCTCAAGGAGCGAACTGCAGCCTTGCAGCCTGTGGGGGGGACCACTGAGATGACTACTGGGGGAGATCTTGATGTGTGGGCACGACTCGGAAAGAGAAGGAAGGCTCTTTCAGCAATAGATGAAGAGTTCGAGGCTGCTAACATGGGCAATGGAAGTCAAGGGAGCTATGATATCTGCGAGAAGTGTGGGGGAACCCACGGGTTTGCTTGTCTCATGCTCAAATGTTATATGTATGGAGAGAGAGGGCATGTCTTTCGCGACTGAAAAAAGGATCGGATGTGTTTCCACTAACACCATCTGGGTCATCTCAAACATGACTTTCCTACATGGGTAGCGGAGGGAGTGCAAACCCAAATGTCCACCGTCCGACAGGAGGTCAAGGTTGAAACGCAAGAAGGCACAGGTATGAAATTTTGATCATCCGTTCAATTTCGAATAGATAGTTATTCGTGTAGTAGCTTGTTAGAACTTTTATGCTAGCATCTTTAGGCCGTAATGGGTCAGGGATTCGGATGTATGGGTGCTTTGTGAATCATAAGGTATGAGGACCATTCCTGAAGGGTTGGAAATGGTAATGATGGAAAGGTTTCTTACATACTCATATAAGGTTTGGGATTTTCCTTGCGATTTCTAATTATTATTCAGGAATTGTTATATTCCATTTTGTATACAAAGAGTTGGAAGATCCATCGCGGATTTCTATCGCCAACGAACATGGGGTTTCTACATCCAAAGTGTATCAGGGTTGCGTATTGGAGATCTTTGGGGTGCCTTATCCAATTGATCTGATCCCTATTCCAATGAGGGATGTATTTGTGATAGTGGGGATGGATTAGCTAAGCAGGTTTGGTGCCATGATCGATTGCGAGGGCCAGCAAGTAGTAGTTAAAACCCTAAGTGGGGGAGAACTGGTTATCTATGAAAAGGGTACCAGGGTTGGCTCAGGGTTTTGTTCGACAGCCAGGGCTCGATAGTGCATTCAACATGGTTTTATGGGTTATCTTGTCTATGTGGTTGATACACGGGTTGGGGAGCAGACATCGGTTTCAGATGGGCCAATTGTGGATGCATTTCTGGAGGAGTTACCTGGCGTGCCTCCTAATAGGCAGGTTGAGTTCAGGATTGACCTAGTGCCAGGTACGGCTCCGATTACAAAGGCACCATGCCGTTTGGCACCGCCTAATATGTAGGAGTTGTCCTCTCAACTTTAGGATCTGTTAGGCAAGCAGTTTATCCCACCAAGCAATTTTCTGTGAGGATCACTACTATTATTCGTCAAGAGGAATGATGGTTCACACCGGATGTGCATTGATTACCGGGAGTTGAACAAGTTGAAGGTGAAGGACTGCTATCCCCTTCCAGGGATTGATGACCTCTTTGATCATCTGCAAGGAGAATCTTGGTTCTTCAAGATCGATATGAGGTCGGGATATCACCAGGTGAGGGTTACAAAGGATGACATGTAGAAGACTGCATTTCGGTTCAAGATTTGGTCAAGTCAGGGTTGTAGAGCAAGTGGCTATTGGATGAATGTGTTTAGTAAATATATGAGTTGTCTCTCAATAGGAAGTAATTAGCTAGGGAGCTCATTGTAGCCATTGGCTCCATTTAGGATGCCAATGAATAGATGAGGAGGCGCTAGGATCGCTCATGTTGAGTGTCGGTTATCGAAGGATTTATCAGCTCGTTGTATGGACTACTATTTACAGTCTAGATTGGGCAGTTGTCAATCGATAAATCAGTTTCAAAGATGGGTATGTTCATCTCCGCGTGGGTTTGGTTCACTAGATTATGTGTCAATGTATTCTCGACAATTGGTAATTTCATACATCATCAAAGCTAAGATTCTTCGGAACTTTTGAGATGCATCAATTAAATTTCAACAGATTCATCAACCTATCGTAAAGTTTGCCTCGAGTTTGGAAGATCTCCTTGGTTATTGGGAGTCTAGAATTTGGGACAATGCTTCTCAGTTTTCCAGAAGAAACATTAAATCTTTGTGGATTCTAATTTTTGTCATGTCGTGCTGGTAGGGTTGGTATTTGGGTGGATCCGACTAGACTCTTAGCAGTATTTCTAGATAACCTTAAAAGTTTTATCGAGCTAGTTACGTATTGATGGGATCCATTCAGTCTCAATGAAGATATTTGATCTTGTTTCTATCATTTATAAGGAGGTTTTATGTTAATGATTGAGGATCATCATTTTGTTAGAACTCAGGTACTTCACCACATTTGGGTAAGGTTATGGGTTCCCTAAGGGTGTGTATTATGGTAAGTTCATTAGATATTGTCGTGAGGGGTGTGTGTGGGATGGGTAAGATATCAATGGAGCACTTGGTTCGAACTATATGCATGGTTCTTATTTTGGGTTATAGACGATGAATTGGAACAAGAGTGCGACCGATTATTCCATTCTCGGTTCGTGTGCGGCCATGTTTTCATCGGATTTTACATTGGTAGCAGCTTATACTGTGAAAGGAATTGTGCATGGTAAAAGAGTATGTCATTGTTGTGCTTGGTTGGCACTGAGAGGGACGTTGATTGGGTGCCTGCAAGGCGATGGAACGAGGTTCAATATCTTTAGGCCCCCGTGCTATTGGTCGTGAGTTTCCATACGAATGATAGAATGTTAACAAGATCGGCATAATAACGGGAGCATGACAGACATAGAATGTGGGCCCAGTGATCAAGTCTGTTTATTTCTGCATGTAATTTGTTGGATCTTAGTGCATTTTTGGGAGTCAGGAGACTCAGGGACTAGCTGGTTGGATCACATGGTCAGAAAAGTTGTTGGTTGATGTATTGGTTGTGCATCGAAGACCGCTTGACGAATGTTTGCCTTAGTGCACCGCCTTATGAGCGTCTGTATGGTTGGTGATTTGGTGCCACTGAAGGTCTCACCCTATAAGGGTGTGATATGCTTTAGGAAGAGGGGGGAATGGATCCCCAGTATATTGGATCGTTCCGTGTGATTGCCAGGGTAGGCAAGGTAGCCTACTAGTTGGATTTTTTGAGTGAGCTCAGTCAGATCCACAACACTTTCCATGTCTCCCAGTTGCGGAAGTCTGTGTTGGACAGAGAGGCAATGGTTCCTTTAGATGATATTCAGGTTGATGAGCACCTAAATTATATTGAAAGCTCAATGGCTAAATTGGAGAAAAAGATGAAGGTCATGTGCAACAAGGAGATACCTTTGGTAAAGGTTTAGTGTCAACATTGGAGAGGCTCCGAGTGGACCTAGGAACCCGAGGATGAGATGTGGGAGCACTACCAAGAGTTATTTATTGCAGCAAACTTCAAGTACAAATTCTAGGTTAAGTGGGGGAGAATTGTAACATATGGTTTTGAGGCACTTTCGCTTTTGACCCTTATATTGAGATTTATTACATTTTGGTTCTTAAAATGTAAGATTTGTGGCTGGGAAGGGGTTAATATTGCCATTTTTGGAACTATGGGGCGCAGCAACGTGCGTTGGGCATACGGGATGAAGTCCCAAACCCTAATATTTAGCGTTTGGACCATATTTGTTCTTTATTAACTATCAAACCTAGTTCCTTTCATCAACCTCCATACTCTCAAAACGTTTTTGCAAACCCTAATCTACCTTGTGAGCATTTTTAAGCTTGAGTGTGTTTGTTTGTGCCTTTGAAGAAGACGGAAGTAAGTAGAAACCATCTTGGAGGAGTGAAGCACTTTAGATTCAGAATCACACCATCATTTTGGCACCACTTGGAGGTATAAATTTCTAAACTTGGTGAAGTTATACTTAGATCTTGGTTTGGGCTTGATTTTATGTTGTTTTGGTCCCATAAGCTTGGTATTATGAGTAGGGGTTACTACAATCCATTCGATTTGTCCTTTCAGTGGTTTTAGAGCCTCTTTAGTCATAAAAATGTAATCTTGGACACTAGTTTCTTCCCGTGCATGGTCTTAATGCATTAACAGGTTAGGATCTTTGGTGTTGGGCACTTAATGGCCATGCAAGACCATAAAGTTGGAAACTTTATGGTCAAATACATCATTTTGGACTTGGATCTGGAAAATGGACTTATGGGCTTAAGGGTTAAGCTCTTAATGAGTTGGGTTGGCAGCCAGCTGCATACGTTGGGCGTACAAGGCATATGATGCTCGTTCGTGGTTACCAGGTCTGTACATGTTCAATCATCGTGTATGCTGGGCGTACTCATCTGGGCTGGCTCAATTGACTTTTTGGGAATATTGTCTTTTAACGGGTTTTGACCTAGGCATATTTTGGGTATTTTCGATTATGTTTGAGAATTGGGCATTTGGATGAATAAGTGAGTGTTAGAGTTGAGATTCGAAGTCGAGACCTCATCAACTATTGTTCAGACTGTGTGGTGAGTCTTCCTCACTATACTTGCGGGTCGAAGGCACCAAGGCCGGTGGATGTTATTCTGTTATACATTGGTTTATAGTATGTTGAGTATGGAATAGACCTATATGATTAAATGACAGTTGCTAATATGCGTAGGTTGGTAGATCTGTAGGACTACCTGTGATTTCTGACTGCATGATTATCTGTATGTTGATTTTGTTTGTTATCTGTTATATGTCGACATATTGTATGGGATTGAGACTCTACTGCTTTGTGCCTGAGTCAACAGACCGGGGGTATTCCAGCCCAATAGATGAGTAGACCCGAGGGTATTCAAGTCTGATGACTGAGTGGGCCCACTGTATATTGGTATTCCAGCCTGATGACTGAGTGGACCTGTAGTATATTGGGCCAGGGGTAAACCAGACCTATGGCTGTGGACCTGGGGATATTCCAGTCCGATGACTGATTGGACCCAACATGCCTTTTTGTATACGATATGTGTTTTGTGTGGTGGTACTTTGGGGGAAACTCACCAAGCATTGGCTTATAGTTTTTGGTTATGGTTTTAGGTACCTCCGAGGATCGCGGGAAGGAGAAGGCATCACCATACACATCCTGATTTTATGTTATTGATCTTGGGAAACTCTATTTTGAATAATGTTTTGAAAACAATGGTTTTGTAAACACTTGTATTAGTAAATGGGTTAATTTGAAAAGTTTAAACTGGTTATGATTTTGAGATGTTACGAAAGCAAAAAGGTTTTAGTAATAATATATTTTCTATTATTCTAAGTATTTCCTCAAAAGTTTCAACACATTGTCACTTTTGTTCCCTCCTCAACTTTTTCAAAGTTTTGCCACAAAAGTTTCAACACTTTACCATTTTTGGTCCATCATCAACTTTTTACCATATTAGTTTGTGGAGATGAGACTTTTGGTGCCCCAACTTCGATATCCTCTACTGCTAGACATAAAGGGTTCAAAAGATTCCCACTTTTGGTCTCTTGCATTTACCAAATGTGACACCTCAAGTTTTTGCCACATTAATTTATGTATTGTCGCTTTTGGTGCCCCCCCCCCCCCACCTTCGATATTCTACTAAACTGTCTTATTTTCCTCAAATAAATACACATATATTTAATCACCAATGATAGCAATGGATATTATATTATGCATTTGTAGCACTATGTAAGAACGTTGCTACTCTAGGTAAAAATAAACTTTTTAAAGTACGGTGCCCTTATTGGAAAAAAGGTTTAAAAAAATACCGATCCGGGGCGAAGCCCGAGTTTTTTTACTATTTTATTATTAAATCTTATATGCGTTGAAAAATTATAAAAAATATATTAAAATTTATGATTATTAATTTTTTATAAATAGAATATAATTGATATGTATTATTTATACATATTTAAAACTCTCTCATATATATATATATATAAGGAAATGTGGGTTGCACCTGATCCCACATCGACTTGGAAGGAGAATGAAACATTTCCTTATAAGGGGTGTGGATACCTTTCTTGTCACAACGTGTTTTAAAGCTGTGAGGGTGACAGACTACATAAGAACTCTGCAGTTAAGCGTGCCTGGGCGAGAGTAACCCAGGGATGGGTGACCCCCTGGGAAGTTTTCATGCCGGGAGCCCAAAGCGGACAATATTGCGATACGTTCCAGAGGGATGGGTGGCCCCCTGGTCTTTCATACAAGTATCACAGAAAGACCTAGTATTCCACATAACAAGTAAGGGGCCGACATTAGTACCTTCGACCCATTAATATAGTGAGAAAACTCACCTCACAAACAGATAAGCAAATTGAATAGCACGCTGCTCCTAGATCAATGTTACCAATCACCTTAATAAATTAAATGACACAATCTTAGCATATAGGTCAAAATACCTAAAATACCCCTAGGTCAAACCCTAGTAAAAATCTAGGTCAAAGTCAACCAAGTTGACTCGGTGAGTACGTGGGGTGTACTAAGTGATTGACCAAGGATCGGGGAGCTGACCATGTACGTACAACGTACCCCTTGGTACGCCCAACATATGTTGTTGCTCACCACCTTACCATTAAGTGCTTAATCCTTAATTATTGACATCCAAAATCCAGTTCTAGGCTCAAAAGGATGTTCTTAACTATAAAGTTTCCAACTTCATGGTTTAGCATCGCTATTAAGACCTTAGCTTCAAAAACCCTAGCTTATTTACCCATTAAGACAATCTAGCTCAATCATGGAGAGAAACTAATGACCAAAAACACTATTTTATGACTTAACACACCCTAAAACCTCTTAAAGGACAACTCAAACGTCATAGAGTACCTCTTACTCACAAGGACCAAGTTTGGTACAAAAAGGTGGCAACTTTGAGCTAAAACTAAATTAATAAGAAACATACACCAAGGTTGAAGCTTTTTACATCCACAAGATGCATAATGAAGAGAAAATGTTGGATCCAAAGTCTTGAGAGCAAATCCACTTCCTCGATGATCTTCCTTCACAACCAAGAAAGCCCACTATTCACTCCAAAAGCTCATAATGCTCAAAATAGATTAGGGTTTGCAAGGAGGGTCGATTTCAGGATGGAGGCTAATAAGAGGAAAGGTTTTGGGACTATAATGGTGCTTATATAGTGTACAAACCCTAAATATTAAGGTTGAGTCCATGTTGCGTATTCCCTGCGTACCAATGTGTACGCCCAATGTACATGCACGGGGCCAAGTACGCCTAACGTACCAATGTGTATGCGCAGCGTAATCATGTTGCACCCTCTATTACAAAATGGAGGACCAAACTTGCAAACAAATCTTATCTCAAGGGTCAAAAGTAAAAACATGGAAATGAGATGTCACACTATCAGTGGTCCCAATGGGTTAACAACACGCCACGTGTATTAACAACAAACCTCACAAGTTATCAACAACCTTGGAGACTATTAGTAGTCCCATGGACATATAACAGTCTAGAAGTTAGCAACAACTCATTTCACATATAACAAAAATCAACAAATAAGACCCAACAGGTCGACATACATATACTACTACACATGCAAGTATAGTAGAAGACCCACATCATAGGTAATAGCTAAAACACAATAGCTCTCACATGGTGAAGGATGGTACTACAAAACACCTAAATAACAATAAAGAAGTACCCACTCAGTCTACACCCTAAAACCTATAAATTGACCAAAAGTCAACCTTGGTCAAAAGTCAACGATCAAATTCAACAATCAGCTCTCCCATTGACTGGCCATCATGTCATGACTAATCCTTGGTCACGTCATCAGAAAGCGAGTCCAACCTAATCACTAACTAAATATCAGTTTAACTTGATCATCCTCAAATCAACAGTCACATTGTGACAGAACTTATGTCATGCCATGAGAATTCTCAAACAAAACAGTCAGGACACCCAAACTATCCTCACGTCGTGAAGGCCAACCCTTCACATCATGAGAACTGATATGGATTCCTAATTGCATTAAGTCCTTAATCATCCCAACCATTCATTCATACTTCCTTAGTGGCTTTCCGACTCCAAATACAAAATAAGAATCGGTGCTTTATGGACATGTATGTCCACTGCATGTCCCTTTCACCCTAGGGCATAATCATGGAAGAAATGGACCCAAACTTGCACCAAAGATCCAAAATCATCAAAAGGGCATAGATATGGAACATCAAACCTAAAAAGGATCCCAAGGATCCATAAAGTTGCCAACTTTATGGAACCTTGTCACTCAAAACTTCACAAACATGGAGAAAAGGGGCAAAGGAGACTAGATCTAGCAACTTATAAGCATAAATGTGGAAACTTGAATCATACCCAAGGTCCAAAAGATAATTAGAAGTTGAGATCTTCTTATACAAGGCTCCAAAAATCCATCTTGAAAAAGCTTCATTCCAAAATCCACTAAGAAATCCAAAAATAAATAAGAGAGGAGAGGGGAGACTCAAAGTGGTGGTCAAAGTGAACAGTCATCTTTCCTATTGATTGATCCTCACGGCGTGACCAATCCTTAGTCACAACATCAGAAAGTGAGTCTATCCTTATCACTAACTTAGTCCTGATTCAACTCGATCATCCTCAAATCAACAGTCATGTCATGAGAATCCTCAAACAAAATAGTCAGGACATCCATCTTACCCTCACGTTGTGATGGGAAACCCTTCATGTCGTGAGAACTTGTAACATCCTGTTCAGGATCGTTATGTCATTTAAGCCCCGTGGGCCGTAATCCGGGTATGATAAGGTTTTGAGGCTTTAAGGGAGAAAGTCTAGGCCAACTTTGGATATGGATAAGGTAGTTTGTGTGATAAAAGAGTACACCCCGCGTACCTAAAGGTACACCCCGTGTAATGATCAAGATGCCAAACCTAATTTTTAGGGTTTGGGCACTATATAAAGATCATTATAACTTCAAGACTCCTTTATGTATCAACCTCCATGGTTCTAAAACCCTAATTATGAACCCTAGCCTCCCCCAAGAATGTTGTGAGCTCCTTGTGTGCATCTTTAGTGGGTTTTGGTGTTCATTTAAGTATTGAGACTTGATAAAAGTTGGTGGATCAAAGGGAAGGCTTGTAGATCTGGACTCTCTTCTTTATTTCCAGCTCATTAGAGGTATAAAGCTCCAACCTTGCTCAATTGAAACTTAGATATAGTATTATATGAGTTTTGGTCCCATTTTGTCTCATGCGTGAGATCTAGTGGTTTGCCACCACTCCAGGGGCTTTGAGATGCTACTCTTAGTATCTCTGAGGTCATTAGTTCATAAAGGTGCTTGCTTGATGCTTATGAATGGACCATGCATATGTTAAGGTGGTTTATGGATCTCAAAGGATTAAATTGCATTGTTAGGCCTCTTTAAGACATGCAAACTGATAAAGTTTCCAACTTTATCAATTAAGAGTGAATTTCGAAGGTTCCCTGAAGTTTGGGTGCAAAGAGCTTAAGTGGTTAAGTCATGAAATCAATTTTGGTTAATCCGAGTTATGCCCCACATAAGATTTGATACTCCCAATGTACCATGCATGATTCGTGATTTGGTTCGTTGTGTACGCCCAGCGTAGCTGAACGTATGCCCAGCGTACGACGTTTAGTCGGGCTTAGGCTTGTGGTGTTTTGGGCTTTGCGTTCTTGGGCCACTTTGTTGCGTTGAGCCTTTTTGGGCCATTTGAGATCAACTTTTTGGGACTAAGGATTATTGGGCTTTAGGTTTAGGTCTATATAGGGTTGGGCCCAATTTGGAAAATTGGACCGTTAGTGGGCCCTTGTGAATCCTTTGGTTTTGGGCCTTGGTGGCCCCAATAGGTTTAGGTCGTTAGTGGGCTTGCTTATCTGGGCTATCTTTATGCCTAGGTCTGGATTCTAGCTTTGTTCAGTTATTGATTATGGCTTTGGTTGTTTGGCTCAGATCGGGAGTGGTTAGCAGCAACAGCGGCAGAGTAGGATTAATCGCTAAGCGTTGAGATGAGTCTTCTCACTATACTTACCTGTGTGGTAATACATGAGTGACTGGAGGGTCTAATTGTGTTATTAACAGGAGGGTCTTATTTATGTTGTTGACCGGAGGGTCTTGTTTATATTATTGACCGGATGGTCTTATTTGTATTACCAACCGGAGGGTCTTATCCTCTTTATGTGTTATTATGCATTCTGTCTTTGTGACTTATGCTGTTATATATATATATATATATATATATATATATATATATATATATATATATATATATATGTTGAGCTATGACCGGAGGGTCTTCACCGAGACACATGACCGGAGGGTCCATACCGAGCCGTGAGACCGGAGGGTCTACATTGAGACACTTGATGGGAGGGTCCAAACCGAGACATAGCCATGAGAGGTTTATTATTTGTGTATGTGGTATTTTGGGGAACTCACTAAGCTTTGTGTTTACAGTGTTTGTGTAAAATGTGTTTCAGGTACATCTCAGGATCGCGGGAAGGCGGAGACATGATTGCACACATCCGTCAGCTTATGGAGATTTGAGGATTTTGGGATACTTTGATATTGTTTTGATAATAACATACAATATATGTGATGACTCGAATTTATGAGTAATATTTTAAGAATTAAAAATGAAAATTTTGTCTTGAAATTCAAGGTGTTACAATTTGGTATCAGAGCCTTGGTTTGAGGGATTCGGGCACACCCTCGGGTATGTATGGACTCAAACTGAGGAGTTGATAACTTTTCAACAGAGAATGATTTTTCATCACACGATTTTTCAAAGAGATTAAAGAGTTTTGAAAACAGATCCAAAGTGGTGTGTACAATCAACTAGAGCCCGAGCGGTGATTTCCCAAAATACCCTTACATGATTATGTGTTGTTATTATGAGCTGATAGAACTACATGCTAGTTTAGGGCTAGGGACTTGCTCAATATTGCATGCTAGTGTGCCTGCTTAGGAGAGATGCCTTTATGCTTGTTATGTGAGCTGTTGGTGTTGCATATGTATGATTAGAGATCTTCGACGAATTGAGAGGTAGGATTGCCTGAGTTCGGTAATGCCTTTTGTGTTGTGGATAGAGCAATTGGAATTGTATGCTAGAGTGGTCATATGAGTTGGTGGAGGTCGCTCGATGCCCGAATACTACTTCCTTTGTGCTTGGTGGAACTCATGAGTGATGCAAGTTAGCTAGAATAGTTAGTTGACATTGTGAGGAGTTCCTCAGCAGCTTGTGGCAGAGAAGTGTAGGAACCTAGGAGATCCTAGGGAGTAATTTCATTCCGATGAGTGTGTTGTTTAGAGGTGAGTATTCGCTGGGGAGCGAGCATGTGGAATAGGATTGGTCGATCGGGAAGGTTGATCAGCTACTTAGGAATTCTGGGATGATCCTTGTGGTAAGTATGGGTAGATGTGGAAGGTAGTATTGGGCCCGTACTAAAGAAAGCAGACGACCCATACTTGAAACAAGAAGAATTTCAAAGGTTCTAAGTAGCACGTTGAGGGGAGATAACATGGTTTGGGTACCATGATTTCTAGCAGAGTGTGTTTCCGTCTTTACCGGTTATCTGGTTGTGTTTGTTCAGAATGAGAGTGGATATGGTAAATTATGGGGCTAGAGGGCCATGTCGGTTGAGCTTAAATGGAGTATACCTTGCGAGGAAAATCTAAGTTTAGATCTCGAGGGATTTGACTGGTGAGGTGCCAATTGGAGTCGCAGGACTCAAAAAGGAAGAGGAGATGATGCGTTGTGGAGGATTGCAGTCTGAGCTGAGTGATCGGCCGATGGATTGTGATGGAAAATTCTATGTAAAGGATTTTATTATTATCGCTTTTCGTTTTAGAAGGAAAGATGAGTGAGCTTTTGATTCTAGAGATTTGAGGAAGACCCCGTGGGGTACTAGATAGTTACGGTATTAGCACCAAAGGTATTTTTGTGGTATGAGTGCCTTGAGTTATTCGTATGCCCGGAAGGAATCATCAGTGGGGACTGTGATAGATGAGGACAAGGATACGCCTCAAATGAGCATGGTAAGGTGTGTTCTAGCAACAGTTCCAGGTAACCAGGGGAAGTATCTTGGGACGAAGACCTTTGTTATCTATGCTGGGAATCGACTGTGAGAGTGAGGTCTCCTGTTTCTATGTCGATTCTTACGATGGGGTGTTGGTTGAGGATTCAGAGAATCATGTGTGCGATAGTCCATTATTTCCAGATAAAGAGTTAGTGTTATTTTAGGACTGTCGAAATATCTATTTGTGCAGCCGAGTAAGATTTTGGGTGACTGGAAGCAGTCACATTGGAAAGTTTCCGAGGTTTCCATATGAGATTCAGAATACGTGGAGTTGCTAGGTCTTTATCTGGAAGATCATCGAGTGTTGCATGGTACGCCCCAAGAGTCGAGTATGGTATATATGGTGATCCAGTCTATAGTGTAGTCTGATTGGTATGCAAATTAGCGATGGTTCAAACCCTAACTGGGGGAGAACTGGGTATTATGTTAGGAGGATCCGCAATCCATTTAAGTTGCAGTGCAAAAGATTGGTTTATGGGGATCTGCGGTCCAGGTATATAAGGCTTGGGTCTTGTGGTAGTCAAGGCAAGATACATAGTGAGATGATGCGTGTTGTATGTACTCGGGAGAGAATGAGTATCTTCACGGCAGGTAGTCATTGGACAGGGATCTTATTGTGGTCAGTGTTTCTTTCGGGTTCACCAATGTTCCAGTTTCGAGGAGGTTGGGTCGTTGAGGTCAAGTTTCGATTGTTGAGAGATTTTCTAGTTCAACGTATAGATTGCTATCTATACTCCAGGAGGAGCAATAGTTGATCAACTTTAGAGTTGGTATGTGTAGTTTCGCATGGGTTTCGATCAGTAGAGGTTGGGGTTTTGGATTGTCGTCAATGCGTTCTCATTCATTGACGATTCCTCCGTACTTAAAAATATGAGTTTGAGTACTTTAAAGGTTTCGAGTCGTGTAAGTTGAAGATCAGTGGTTGTGGCAAGCTATTGTGAGATTATGTGATGGTGTATCGTGGTATCCCAGTATGATGACCTAAATTGTTGGATTATTATAAGACTCGGGTTTGTTAGACGGCAAGTGGAGTATCACGCGACTATTATCTATTCTAGTTGTGGACCCATCAATTAATTGTTGCTAGACGGGGATTGTCCAAGGATGTAATTTGTATTGAGGGAAAGTGCTTTGTTTCCATAATTGTCGTCAGGAGTAGTGATGCTTAATCTGGGTGGGTGTGCGCACTTATCTATGTTGGATCGCAGAGCATGAGTTTAGTGAACTCAGTATGGTGATGGTTTGATGGTGAGATTGTGGGATTGTTCGGTAAACTAGCAGATGTGAGGTGATAAGAGAATGGATGGATCCAGGTGGTAGTAATCAATTAGGAACGTCGGGGAAAACCACAGGGTGAGCCCATGTTGAGGGAGGGAGTGTCGTAGACTGCGGGGAGCCGTAGCATTCACTAGTCGGTGAGAGAGTGTTGTAAGGCTGCGGGGAGCCGTAGCATTAACTAGTCAGTGTGTGACACAGAGGGTTAGGCTTGGTTAGCTTTGCCATTTAAGTCTTTGGGAACCTGGTGGCTGGACCAGGGGAGAGACTGGGGTCTTAGTGATGGTTGAAACCATTATATCTTGATTTAGGGAGGGGTTGTCACAATTCGGAAATATTGGATTGTAATACACGCGTAGATTCGCGGATCTCGGGTCATGAGTTGAGTATCAAATTGAATATGAGTGGGTTCATTTTTTTGTTGTCGGACCAAACTCTTGTGCTTGAGTTTGGCTCTATCTGTGTAAAGGATAAGCAGGTTGGGATTTCGGATTGTTAGATGGATTTCATTTTGAGTCGTTATGGTTTCCATCTGATGTCTTAGACCAGGGTGGGTCGGTTCATTTGTCTTAGGGAGGACCGCAACACGCATGGAATTAGTAAGTGGCAAATGACAGACGTTGGAGGTGAGTTGTGACTTCAGATCGGTTGTAATATTCGCTTGGGGTAAAGCGAACTTAGTGATTGCATATGCAATGTGATTGGTTGAGATGGCCCTGTTGGGTTGAACGACTGATGGAGTCATTCTGGAGGATAGGCTAAAGCAGCCTTTAGCGGTTCAACTTTTGGGTTGGGTGTCGATCTTGTATTCGGATTTGGTGTTAAGCCTTGGAAGGTAGTTGGGGCTTATATTTGCAGATATCAGTGGATAGTTCCAATCGGGCATGGTCATTTAGTTTGGGGTCGAAGCTGAATCGTCCTGAGTTTGGTATTGGAATGGTCCTGTCTGACAGGAGGTCAGACATAGGCAGGTTATTCATTTAATGTCCGAGGGCAGAGTATCGAGGTCCATTCCTCAGATGGGGTTTGACAGTTTTATCGGTGGTTGGTCCTTGGTACGAGGAGACCCCTCCGTTCAGTAGTTGATTATGTTCAACGACTTGATTCCATCAATCACATCGAGATATTCAGGGTTGGAAGTGTTTTGTTAGGTCTGTTATTCGATGAGGGATTGATATGGTGATGTTTTGCATGGACGGTCTGTCGGGGAGACAGACCAATATAGATTCCAGGTTTTGGAGAGGCGGAAGTGTTTCTACATCTGCAAAGGGTTCGTCCTTCTTTGGGTTGGAAGTTTCTGATTGGTTTCGGTTATCTTGGGGAGATCGTTCTATGTTTTGAGTTTTCCGGTTGTGCTTCTAGGGTTGTTTGATTCGTTCTACGTGTTGATAAGGCGTGATCGATGGCAAAATCTAATTTAAGTGGGGCAGAATTGTAACATCCTGTTTCGAATCATTTTATGATTTAAGGCTCGTGGGTCGTAATCCGGGTATGGGAAGGTTTTGAGGCTTTAAGGGAGAAAGTCTAGGCCAACTTTTGATATGGATAAGGTAGCTTGTGTGATAAAAGAGTTCGGGTTGTGCTTTAGAGCCCAAGAGTATCGGTAAAGGCATCGAACCAGTCTTTTATGAATATTGAGTTTTTTGTTCGAGGAGTTTTAAGGCTATGATGTGTTGCTAGAAGCATGGGGCTTCTCGCCACCTTTCCGTGGATATAAGGTTCATTAGAAATGGACTTATAACGAAGGAGTTCTGATAGTTTGAAATTTTGGGCGCTTGGTGGAATAAGTTGGTAGATTAGTCCTATGTGCTGAGAAAAGGGACGTGCGGATGAACTCGGTACACCCAGCGTACCTAAAGGTACACCACGCGTAATGATCAGGATGCCAAACCTTATTTTTAGGGTTTGGGCACTCTATAAAGATCATTATAACCTCAAGACTCCCTTATGTATCAGCCTCCATGGTTCTAAAACCCTAATTACGAACCCTAGCCTCCTCCAAGAGTGTTGTGAGCTCCTTGTGTGCATCTTTAGTGGGTTTTGGTGTTCATTCAAGAATTAGGACTTGATGCAAGTTGGTGGATCAAAGGGAAGGCTTGTAGATCTGGATTCTCTTCTTCATTTCCAGCTCATTAGAGGTATAAAGGCTCCAACCTTGCTCAATTGAAACTTATATCTAGTATTATATGAGTTTTGGTCCCATTTTGGTCTCATGGGTGAGATCTAGTGGTTTGCCACCACTCCAGGGGCTTTGAGTTGCTACTCTTAGTATCTCTGAGGTCATTAGTTCATAAAGGTGCTTGCTTGATGCTTATGAATGGACCATACATGAGTTAAGGTGGTTTTATGGATCTCAAATGATTAAACAACATTGTTAGGCCTCTTTAAGACATGAAAACTGATAAAGTTGCCAACTTTATTAGTTAAGAGTGAATTTCAAAGGTTCCCTGAAGTTTGGGTGCAAAGAGCTTAAGTCGTTAAGTTAGGAAATCAATTTTAGTTCGTAAGAGTTGGTACACCCAGTGTACCGTGTATGAGTCGCGATCTGGTTCGCCGTGTACGCCTAACGTAGCCGAATGTACGCCCAGCGTACGACGTTCAGCTGGGCTTGGGCTTGTGGTGTTTCAGGCTTCGTGTTCTTGGGCCACTTTGTTGCGTTGGGCCTTTTTGGGCCATCTGAGATCAACTTTTTGGGACTAAGGATTATTGGGCTTTAGGTTTGGGTCTATATAGGGTTGGGCCTAATTTGGAAAATTGGCCATTAGTGGGCCCTTATGAATCCTTTGGTTTTGGGCCTAATATGTTTGGGTCATTAGTGGGCTAGCTTATATGGGCTATCTTTGGGCCTAGGGCTGGATTCTAGCCTTGTTCGGTTATTGATTATGGCATTGGATGTTTGTCCCAAATCGGGAGTGGTTAGCAGCAGAAGCGGCAGTGTAGGATTAATCGCGAAGAGTTGAGGTGAGTCTTCTCATCATACTTACATGTGTGGTAATGCATGAGTGACCGGAGGGTCTTATTGTGTTATTGACAGGAGGGTCTTATTTATGTTGTTGACCAGAGGGTCTTATTTATATTATTGACTCGAGGATCTTATTTGTATTACTGAGCGGAGGGTCTTATCTGCTTTATGTGTTATTATGCATTCTATCTTTGTGACTTATTTTGTTATATTATTTTGTATATATGTTGAGCTATGAACAGGGGGTCCATACCGAGCCGTGAGACTGGAGGGTCTTCATTGAGACACATGACCGGAGGGTCCAAACCAAGCTGTGAGACCAGAGGGTCTTCATTGAGACACATGACCGGAGGGTCCATATCGAGACATAGCCATGAGAGGCTTATTATTTGTGTATGTGGTATTTTGGGGAACTCACTAAGCTTCGTGCTTACAGTGTTTGTGTAAAATGTGTTTCAGGTGCATCTCAGGATCGCGGGAAGGCGGAGGCACGATTGTACACATCCGTCGGCTTATGGAGATTTGAGGATTTTAGGATACTATGATATTGTTTTGATAATAACTTACAATATATGTGATCACTCGAATTTATGAGTAATATTTTGAGAATTAAAAATGAAAATTTTTTCTTGAAATTTGAGGTGTTACAATTTGGTATCAAAGCTTTGGTTTGAGGGATTCGGGCACACCCTGGGGTATGTATGGACTCAAACTGAGGAGTTGATAACTTTTCAAAAGAGAATGATTTTTCATCACACTATTTTTCAAAGAGATTAAAGAGTTTTGAAAGCAGATCCAAAGTGGTGTGTACAATCAACCAGAGCCCGAGCGGTGATTTCCCAAAATACTCGTACTTGATTATGTGTTGTTATTATGAGCTGATAGAACTACATGCTAGTTTAGGGCTAGGGATCTGCTCAAAATTGAATGCTAGTATGCCTGCTTAGGAGAGATGCCTTTGTGCCTTAATTTTTTTGGTGCTTTATGAGGGCATAAAGTTATTTTTTCGGGTCTAATTGGTCATTTTAGACAAATAAAAGGGATAACCTGGTTACCCCTTTGCCATATAGACCCATGTTAACTTTGAAAAGTCTCGAATTTCCCATTACTCATTCTTCTCTCTCAATTCTCAATCTAATCATACGTTTTCATCTTCTTTACAAACACCCTCATACTTTCTCTTACTTAACACATTTCACCAGAAAACAGCACATTTCAACACATTAGATCACAGGAACTATAGTTTAAACATACGATTACTACACCACCAAAGATCTCCTCTTCCAAATCCATGCTTTCACGATTAGAAATTCTATTTACAAGAACAAAAAACATGCTTTCCAAATCCATCGCCGTATGTTCCTCCATAGTTGTTAAACGAATTACCACCTCATTTGAAAATGAAACCGATCTCATACGATATGCCCACAAACTATTCAATCATATGCCTAATAAACATGACACCTTTATCAACAACACCATGATGGCAACTCATCTCAGTATTCAACATTTAGGAAGAAGGGGTAACTTTAAACTAGATGGTTATATGTTCTTGACTTTGGGAAACTTGTGTACTTCAACTCTAGATGTCCGGAGAATCCACCAAGTGCATGAACATGTTGTTAAAGAAGGTTTTGGACATAACTTGTTTGTAGCTAAATCATTAGTTGATATGTATGTAAAACCAGGGCAGATGAATTATGCACAAAAATTGTTCGATGAAATGCTTGAAAGAAGTCAAGTTTCTTGGATTGTGTTAGTTGGTGGGTATGCAAAGTGTGGAGATAGATAACGCAAGGATGTATTTCAACCAGATGTCTAATAAGGATACACCTGCAGTTTCTTGAATCATTTTCATCGGATATGAATTGCTAAACAGTTGAGCAAGTATAGGTACATATTCATTGTTTAATGGAGGAGTCCAGGCAACAGTAAGAAGATCAAGTATAGTTGTATTGGTGGTATCTAAAAGAAACAGAAGGATCGGAAGACGAGATCAAAGTTGAGGAAAATTCACAAAAGTATTGATAAGATTTTCAATGATATTTTTGAAGAAAGGAAAATCAAAAGAGAAAGAAGCGAAGGATCGTAATATATATATATATATATATATATATATATATATATATATATATATATATACATATATATATATATGGTGGGATGTCAAACCCACCAAGCAAATTACACCCTTTGATTGCTAAATAAACGTAATATAATGGTAAAAAGGGGTATCGATCCTTGGGGAAATGGTTGTATTCAATCACCAATGCAATTCAATAGAACTAGTGAAATTAAACTAACTAACTACAATTAAACTAAAAGGGGGGTGTTTGATTACTTGAAAACTAAAATACTTGAATAACTAAAAACCTTGCAATTAAGAAAGTTGATGAGATGCTCAAAGGTTGGGAATAATTGGTTAACTAAGGCAATTCAACACAATGAACATTTGTGTGTTTATCATTAGGATCTAATACAAAGCTTATCCTTCATCCCAAATTGGTTATAGCAATCATGAAGCATGATAGGCCAAGATTCCTCATAGGTAGTATGGAGGTTGTGGAAGCCCACAACACACCTTCTTAATTAAGATTAAGGGTCAATTGAAGCAATTAATCCCATGAAATCAATTAGCCTTAAGAATGAAGGAGTCCCCAATTCCTAGAGGATGTCAAATGCTTACACATCCATAAAGGAGATATGATTCATAAGCTAGAGATGATTTCTACCATCATAAAGCCTTTGTTCTAGATAAATTCAATGATCCAATACAAAATCAATGAAACAAATCAATCATTGCTCAATCAAATACTAAGCTCATGATCAAAGCATCAAATAAGCATAAGAATAGTAAACTAGAATCATAAACATGGAATAAATTATAATCAACATAAATCCTTCAAAACCCACAAACATTCATTGGTTTTCAGCCAAAGTCAACCAAATAAGAGTATTAGCCACTCATGGCAACAAAGTAACAAGAACAATAATCTAATTGCATAAAGAAACTACCTAAGATTTGGAAAGATGAAAGGAAATGATTTCTAGCTCCCAAAACGCCTCTTGCAGGTATCCAATGGTGGAAAAAACGTGAATGAGCCTCTAGATCTGATCCCCAAGAGTTATGGTGAGCCAAATGACCACAATGCCCAAATTGGGCAGTTGTGCGGGTACCCGCGTGACGAAAATTCCACCCGCGCAAATGTTGCTGTGTTGCCATTGGTCCACCAAGTCACTCCACCCTTCCACTACCAAAGATTCCTTTGGTCCCCCCTTGTCCATGTAATTTGAAATGCACCAATCATCATTTAGCCATCAAATGGATGCTCCAAGCCCAAATTAGAAATTTATGATCCATCTTCACAAGCCCAAATAATCCAAGCCAATAACTTTCAAAGCCCAATTCTTCTTCTTTGATTCCGCCAAGCCCAATAATGCCTCGGGAGCCCACTAAGCCCGTCTCCAATCAACCCGCAACCGCAACAAGCACCGAAAAACCTACAAAATATCTCATGCAACATAACAAGCACCAGGTACGATCCATACTAAAGAAAAATAAATAAAATGTAATGCATTAATGATAAAAAGATCTAAAAATTTGAAATAAACTAATAAAAATAAGGAAATAAAATAAGCTATCAAATCACCCCAAGCTTAAACCTAACTTGTCCTCAAGTTAGAACAAGACTAATAATGAGCTCGGGATGAACTATCTAAAAAGGAAAAAGAAAGATACCATGGAACTTGGTCAACATTAGTCAACATGGTCAGAATTAGTCCTTCAATGGACCCTACGCATCTTCAAAATGTTCCCCGCTTTAGAACCATAAACCACATTCTTAACCACTTGATGGGCGAATAGATCACGGCTGGATGCGGTCGCGGTGTGCAAGACAAAGGAAACAGAGATGCGCCCAGTGGGGGCACTTTAAATCACTAATGTAGACCATAGTGCACGAAGGAAAGGCGCCTCTTCACACACTATGATTCCTACATTTGTCAGGCCAAAGTGTATAATAATGAAATAGGGTTTTGCAGCATGGCCTCCGGGCAAACATCCGATTTCAGAGGCTTCTCCCTTGTACTGTGCTTTACACTCTACCGTCTCATCGTCGGGGCCTTTTCTCACCAAAAATCAAAAATAAAACAAAAAACATAAAATTTCTACTTAACCTAAATCTAAACCTAACAACCTAAATCTTCAATCTTGAACTTCTTTTATTTGGTCTTCAGTCACATTTGCTGCTTGACATCCTTTTTTTTTTTGAAAACTAGATATATAACATAAGTCTTGAACTTGGAACCTTGTTCTTCTTTTTGTGTTGCTCTTTTTCTTCATTTTTCTTCTTTGTTTTTGTTTCTTTTCTTGAATCATCTTTAATAAGCTCTTATTGTCTTCACTTTTTCAAATTTCTTCATTCTTTGTGTTGCTTCTTGGAAGGTCTAAGGAATTTCACCAAGTAACATAGGACTCCAATAGTGAAAATTGAGTGGTAGATAGAGGCTAATATGAACACCTAATGATCATTGACAATGTGCCAAGATCAACTAAAAAGGGGTGGGATATGACTCAAAAATGGGTGTTACCGTAAAAACTTGGTCCCAAAAGATGTGAATTGGGGGACCCACTTCAAAGTTCATCAAGCACCTCAATGCAAGGTGTGATAAACAAAATCTATCTAACTATCTACTCTAGACTCCTAAAAAAAATAACCTATCTTAAAAAGGTGGTGAGAATCTAAATAAGCAAGGCTCGGACGAGACTCGAGAGTACTAAGGAGTACTCCCTCAAAAACCAAGATGCGAGTCTTCAATATCTCCAATGTCTTCAAAATACCTTACCGGGCTAGTCTTTGCTCGCACACATTGGCATGACCAACCACATCCCTCCGCACCTAGACCCAATCAAGCTACCTGCATCTGACCCTCACACAAGTGGTCTCAAAGTGGTCTGTGAGGCTCAAAACGTGTCCCATTAATCAAATACAAGGAATTCCATATCAAGACCCGGGACCAATCTATGATTCAATACTTATGACTCGGCGCTATGGTACTTGTAGGGATGAGAAGACAAGAGAGAACAAAAATGCATGAACCTAACCTAGAATGCATCTAAAAAGTATGAAAATTAGAAAAGAAAGAAACAAAATATGCATTATTTTTATTTTTATTTTTTTGGATTTTTAATGCAATTTTTTATAAATGCCCTAAATGACTAACTCTAAATGCAACTATATACAACCTAAATGCAATAAAAATAAAAGATTAAATTACCTCACCCCAAGCTTAAAATTAAGCATTGTCCTCAATGCTTAGGATGAGAGTAAGGAAGGATCATACCGGGATCAGGGTGGAGGAGGCCCGCAAGGACGGTATGGAAGCAACACATGGGTCGTATAATGATGCTTGGATGGAGTTCTTGGTTGCCCAAATACACATGGATGAAAGCTTGGTCACACAAAGGACGTATATGAAATGGCTCGAAATTTTTTTATGAAATGACATATTTGCGCGGGTACCCTCGCAAACTTTGCACGGGTGGGGGACGGCCGCGCGCACATGTCAAAATACATCCCATGTTGGGGTAATTTGGAACTCGGAATCTGCGCGGCTGGGGGTCGGTCGCGCAACGGCTGCGCGGGCACCCATGCACAGCAATCAGAGAGCACCCCATGTTGGGGTAATTTGGAACTCGGGACCTGCGCGGCTAGGGTCGGTCGCGCAAAGTCTGCGCGGGCACCCGCGCAAAAGTCAAATTTTTGGAATTTTTCAAACTTCACCAAAATCACTAGAAGACTTCTATATGCTTATTTTTAGGTCAACTTCAAGTTTAGAAACTCCCAATACTTCAAGCGGAGATTATTTATTCACAATGCATTTATTTAACGTCTTTGCCAAGACATAGCCCCGCTTCCGTCAACCTTCGTAAATCGGTGTTTCCATTGTTACGTTGTCGAATTCTCCCGTGTCAAAGCCTTCATAAAATAGTTTCAAATGGTGCCCATTCACTTTGAAGATTTGGTTTGTTTCCAAACTCTTGATTTCAACCACACTAGGATCAAACACTTTTATAACAATAAAAGGTCCATGCCATCGAGATCGGAATTTTCCCGGGAATAGCTTTAAGCGTGAATGATAAAGAACTTTTTGACCCGGAATAAAGTGTTTTTGGGTTATGTGCTTGTCATGAAATGCCTTTTTCTTCTCTTTGCACCTTTTGAACCTTTTAATTATCTTCTTCTTGACCACTTCCATCATTGGAGGATCCAATCTTCTTTGAGGTTCCCTCTTAGGATTACAATCATCTTCCATGATTATCTTGTTTGTACATACATTAGGGCTTATCTTGTTTATTGGCTCAATCACATCAACCCGATACAATGGAGAAATGTTTCTAGAGTACCTCATTCCTTCAAAGATGTTGAAGTGAATGGTTTCTCCATCAAACTCCATAGTTATCTTTCCTTTATAGACATCAATGATTGTGTGAGCGATATGCATGAAAGGTCTTCCAAGGAGGATCATAGATGATTTGGAAGGAGTCTTCTCTTCAAGATCAATGACATAAAAATACGCCGGAAAAACAAGTTGATTAACTTGTACTAACACATCCTCCAACACTCCTCTTGGAGACACACTTGACTTGTCTGCTAGTTGAATGATTACTCCAGTTTCTTCCAAAGGTCGAACATTGAGAGATTGAAAAACCGAATATGGCATCACATTGATCGAGGCTCCAAGATCTAGCATGGCACTTTCGACATGCAAATCACCAATGGTACAAGGGATAGAAAATATTCTCGGATCCTTGCATTTGGGAGGTAACTTCTTTTGGATAACCGCAGACACATTTGTATTGACTTAAATCTTTTCATTTGCCTTGAGTTTTCTCTTCTTGGTACATAAATCCTTGAGGAATTTTGCATAACTTGGAATTTGCTTAATAGCATTCAATAGTGGAATGTTTATTTGGACCTTGCGAAAAGTTTCAAATAATTCATTTTCTTCTTCTATCTTCTTGGAAAAGGCTATCCGGGAAGGGAAGGGTGGTGGTATGACCAATGGTTTGATGGGTTTGTTGGAAGAGTCGGGTTGATCAACGTTTGGCACAACCGGTTCCTTTGGGGGAGCTACAACTTTTGAAGATTCCACAATGATCACTTCATCTTCGACTTCTCTTGAAACTCTTTTAGGTTGACTTTCTCCAAGTGTTTTCCTACTTCGCAAGGTGATGGCACTCACATTGGGGTTCTTCTCGGTTTGTGATGGAAGTTTACCCCTTTGTTCTATCTTGCTGAGACCGGTTGCCAAGTATCCAATTTGTGCTCGAATGTTGGAGAAAGTATTCTTGGTTTCTTGTTGAAATTGGTTTTGGCTTTGAGCAAGAGAAGTGACAAGTTCTTGAAGGCTCATTTGATGGGTACCACTTGATTGGCCTTGTTGTGGAGGTTGTTGGTAATTAGGAGGGTTATAAGAATTTTGTGGATATGGAGGTTTTTGGGATTGGTATTGTGGATGTTGGGGTCTCATCAAAAGATTTGGTGGATTTTGCTTTGGTGGATAAGGGTTTTTTTGGTTATTCCTCCAATTTGGGTTGAAATTGTTTTGAAATCTCGTGGGTCTTGGTTGACCTTGATATCCGCTCATTGCATTCACATCTTCCGGTTCACTTCCAAGTGTGGGACACTTATCCGTATAATGGCCTGTAATTGCACAAATACCACATACCATCAATTGTTGACCACTTCCCACCACCATTTGACTTAACACATTAGTCAAATCCAAGAGCTTTGATTCCAAGTGTTGAGTGTTGGTAACTTCACCAACCACTTGTGTAGAATTTCTCTTCATGTCATTTCGAGTCCCAAAATTCCTTTGATTTTGAGAAATGGTACCAAAAAGTAATCGAATCTCGTGAGGGGTTTTGTTGAAGATGTCACCACCACTTGACACATCAATCATCCTCCGATCTTTTTCATTCATACCTTTATAAAATTGTTGAAGAAGTAGTTGTTCGGGTATATTGTGTTGAGAACAACTTGTACACAGATTGTTGAAGCGCTCCCAAAAATCATGAAATATTTCATTTTCCCCTTGACGAATCCCCAAAATGTCACTTCTTTGACTTGAAATGCGGGAGGTGGGATAGAATTTGCTATTGAAGGCCTTGAGTAACTCTTCCCATGTGTAAATGGATCCCGGTGGTAAGTTGAATAACCACTCTCTAGCTTTGTCTTCCAAGGTGAGCGGGAATGCAGTTAACTTGAAATCATCCAATGTCACATTGTCGGGCAACATGCTAACACATATCATATGAAAGGACTTCAAATGCTTTTGAGGGTCTTCTCTATCCAACCCATGGAATTTGGTTAGTTGATGGATGAAAGTTGACTTCGATTCAATCCCTCGGCAGTTTGCGGGATAAACAATAGCAAGAGGTGTATGAGTAACATCTGTTTCCATCATTTGTCAAAGTGTCAACTCTTGAGGGGGATTGGGTGGATTGGGGTTGTTGGGATTTTGTTGCAAGTAATTGAGTGGTTGATGATAAAGTGGATATGGGTATTGTTGGGGATTGTAGATTGGTGGTGGATAAGGTTGGTAGTTAGGGTATTGGTTGTAAGGAGGTTGTTGTTGTGGGTACATTGGGTTTTGGTACATTGGAGGGTGTTGGTAATTGGGTTGATTTGGGTAATGTACTTGTTGAACTTGAAAAACATTGTTTTGAGGTTGGTTGTTTTGGTGGAAGTGTTGGTTTTGTAGTCGTGGTGGTTGATAATTGGGTTGGTTTTGAGGATGGGCTTGATTCCAAGGTGGCATATCAATGAGAGGTTCTTGTGGTTGTTGTCTTGGTTGATAGGGTGGGGTATTAGCATCTTGATTGATTGAGTTTGCGTTGGGATTGTGAGGTGGAGTGTGATTCATGGCTATGTGGTTTTCAAACGGAATGTCTTCAAAGGAATGACCAACAATTGGAGAACTCGGTTCGGTGTCGGTATCACTTGAAGTATGAACTTGATCTTCTATGTTTATTAGTGGAGAAGAGGAAGAAGCTTGAACTAGTTGTTGTTTCTTTGCTTGTTTGGCTAACTTTTTCAACCTTTTTGCTTCTCTTTCAATTTTCGGATTGTAGAGTAGTTCACCGGTTCTTGTAGACCTAGGCATAAACAATCAAATAACAATAACCAATTTCCCCGGCAACGGCGCCAAAACTTGGTGGGATGTCAAACCCACCAAGAAAATTACACCCTTTGATTGCTAAATAAACGTAATATAATGGTAAAAAGGGGTATCGATCCTCGGGGAAATGGTTGTATTCAATCACCAATGCAATTCAATAGAACTAGTGAAATTAAACTAACTAACTACAATTAAACTAAAAGGGGGGTGTTTGATTACTTGAAAACTAAAATACTTGAATAACTAAAAACCTTGCAATTAAGAAAGTTGATGAGATGCTCAAAGGTTGGGAATAATTGGTTAACTAAGGCAATTCAACACAATGAACATTTGTGTGTTTATCATTAGGATCTAATACAAAGCTTATCCTTCGTCCCAAATTGGTTATAGCAATCATGAAGCATGATATGCCAAGATTCCTCATAGGCAGTATGGAGGTTGGGGAAGCCCACAACACACCTTCTTAATGAAGATCAAGGGTCAATTGAAGCAATTAATCCCATGAAATCAATTAGCCTTAAGAATGAAGGAATCCCCAATTCCTAGAGGATGTCAAATGCTTACACATCCATAAAGGAGATATGATTCATAAGCTAGAGATGATTTCTACCATCATAAAGCCTTTGTTCTAGATAAATTCAATGATCCAATGCAAAATCAATGAAACAAATCAACCATTGCTCAATCAAATACTAAGCTCATGATCAAAGCATCAAATAAGCATAAGAATAGTAAACTAGAATCATAAACATGGAATAAATTGATAATCAACATAAATCCTTCAAAACCCACAAACATTCATTGGTTTTCAGCCAAAGTCAACCAAATAAGAGTATTAGCCACTCATGGCAACAAAGTAACAAGAACAATAATCTAATTGCATAAAGAAACTACCTAAGATTTGGAAAGATGAAAGGAAATGATTTCTAGCTCCCAAAATCGCCCCTTGCAGGTCTCCAATGGTGGAAAAACGTGAATGAGCCTCTAGATCTGATCCCCAAGAGTTATGGTGAGCCAAATGACCAAAATGTCCAAACTGGGCAGTTGCGCGGGTACCCGCGTGACGAAAATTCCACCCGCGCAAATGTTGCTGTGTTGCCATTGGTCCACCAAGCCACTCCACCCTTCCACTACCAAAGATTCCTTTGGTCCCCCCTTGTCCATGTAATTTGAAATGCACCAATCATCATTTAGCCACCAAATGGATGCTCCAAGCCCAAATTAGAAATTTATGATCCATCTTCACAAGCCCAAATAATCCAAGCCAATAACTTTCAAAGCCCAATTCTTCTTCTTTGATTCCGCCAAACCCAAATAATGCCTCGGGAGCCCACTAAGCCCGTCTCCAATCAACCCGCAACCGCAACAAGCACCAAAAAACCTACAAAATATATCATGCAACATAACAAGCATCCGGTACAATCCATACTAAAGAAAAATAAATAAAATGCAATGCATTAATGATAAAAAGATCTAAAAATCTGAAATAAACTAATAAAAATAAGGAAATAAAATAAGCTATCAATATATATATATATATATATATATATGTGTGTGTGTGTGTGTGTGTGTGTGTATGTGTGTATGTGTAAAAAATACCCTTATTACCCTCTTAATAAACTTAGGTCCAAATGGATTGCCACGTGCCAGCCACATCATGCTAATTCGCGCAACCACATATTCTCCAACTAATTGTATGTCATAGTGAATATGTTATATCATGTTAGAGATACTAAATAAACATGTTAACTTCTATTTTATGTCCTCATAAAGCAACAAAGAAAATTAAGGGACTAATTCAACAAATTCCAAAAATATTGTTAGGCTAATGTGTCATTATCCCTATTAGTTTATATGTTGCAAACTCATTTGAATGATTCTTTTGATATTACAACAAAGGCTTATATACATGAATAACTTACTTTTGTTATAAATTTGTAAAAAAAAATAATTTATAAAGTTATAGCAATAAAAAGATATGGGTCAAATTCGTGAAAACCAATAAATAGCAGGGTTGTTTTTTTTAAATCTATAAAAATAGTGAAAAAAAAAAACACAAAATATTTGTCGGTGCAACTTAGTTTAAAGTAGGGCCGAGCTACATACACCTTAGGTGGGTTTTAAGACCTATCTAATTTTAATATGGAACCACATGGTTTTTTTGTTTTAAATTTGCCACTTGGTTAGAGGTATGATCCAACATTAACATGAAAGTGGCTTTGTTATAACTCTTTGCAAAATCTTTCTTAGTAATCTGATAAAAATGTAAAAGTAAGCAACTTCTCAACTTATGTTTGTTAAAAGTCTTAATTTAGTGGAAGAGATAGAATATGTAACAACCAAATCAACTCTGAGGAAACTGGTGATCAACACCCTCCGCTTAACTATTTGAAGGAATTCTCAACGTTTTGACATTTTCAAATGTTGTTTAACCAATATCAACTACTCAATAACCAAAAAATGATAACATGCTTATGAGACTTTCCAATTTGATTTTGGATCGATGGAGTTATACAATTTGCTGAATGATAAAAAATAATAATGTCAACTGTACTATCCATTCATAAACAATTATTGCTGAATCAAACAGCCTGCAACCCCAAAAAGTAATGACATCAACAACATAAAGTATTAAAGTGGCTAATTATAATAAGTTGCATAACTTTTTAGTATACGAGTATTTGGGAATATTCTTGGTCTCTTTCCACTTTTATATTTGTTCCCTTTTCTCAAATGACTTCCACATAGCTGGGATGGCGTTTGTTTAATGAGTTGCATTTTTATTTGAATGCTGGTGGTGTGACAGATGTTGCATTTGATAGCTTTAGTAACGCGACTCCTGATTTACAGATTCTTGATTTTGCTTTGTTTGCAAATGATTTTTTGCCTTTTTTGTTGTGGAGGTGAAGGTGACTACTTTCGTTGATGATGCTACTGTGAATTGAAGAAGCTTAAGGAACCATTAATCTTTTATGTTGATTAATTTACCTGTCTTTTTGTGTCTGTTTTCAATAACTTAATGATTATGGCATGCAAGTCAACCCCTATGTATATAGGATTATGTTGGTCTTAAGTGTTCTTCATCACAAGTTTGATGTACTATTGTCTCAATTCCATTCTTTTTTCTGATTTTGTTTTCTGGATTAATTAGTATTAACAAAGGTATTATATACTAGATTCCCATATTGGTGAACTAATAATTAAGGTTGCGCAATGCACTCGTATTATCAAATGAAAGAAAAGATTCATATTTGACATTAACTACTATTTTCTCAATTGCGACTTTCCAAAAATTGATTCTAAATGGAGTCATACAATTTATTGAATGACAAAAATAATATTGTCAACTGTGCTACTTATTCATAAAAAATTAAGACTAGATCAAACAGCCTGCAAACCGCTAATTAAGTGAGCAATATCCATAGATAAAGTGTGTAATTAAGTTGCATAATACATTTTTAGTAAATGTACTTGAGGGAACATTCTATGTTTGCTATGTTTATATCTAAGAAAGCATTTGCATATTTTGGTCTCTTTCCACTTTTATATAACTTTTGTTTCCCTTTTAGAAATGACTTCCACTCCAAATAGCTGGGATGGGGTTTCTTTAATGAATTATTTAAGGTAGGCCAAAAAGTCAAATCTAATCTTGAGCCAATCTTAAATTTTCCAAATTTAAAATCTTCCCAACATAAACATCATGACGTAATCTCATCTAATCAAATGTTTTAAAACTTTCAATTTATGTAATATAATACAAACCCGACAAGTTATCATCATTAAACCAGGCCAAAAATATTTTAATTAGCTAATAAGACAGGAAGGAGTAGACCCACACAAGAACAACTTGTTTAATACCTAATTAATCCTATAAAAATACAAAATTGCCGTCTTGATTACAAAAATTAAATCAAAAAAGCCGATTGTTGTAATACCTTTCTAACTATCATACAAATTAATGAAACATATATATTTTATATGAATGAATCAATTTTTATCCACATAAAATAAAACAATGTTGCAGTTATATACAAATCCGTTAAACATATATTTCATATGGATGATCCAATTTGTGGGTTTTTGATTCATCCACATAAGATAGACTATCTTTCGGAGAATCATACAAATACAAATCGGTAAAAGATATATATATTTTATTTGGATGAAATCAAAATAGTTTCCAAAAGATTTCTTTCAAACTCCCCCTTTTTTGTCTTTTAAGATTGATTTTAATAATAATTACCAACATCATATCTTCCAAAAAACAGCACACCCATCTCACCTTAATTATGCTTTTCATCCTCCAATCCCCTCCTATATATATTCTTAATTATCCTCTGATCACAATCAAGATCACAACCTTCTTCCTCTATTCACAAAACTTGTAGTATCATTTCTTGTTTCAGATATATCCAATGATTAAGCAAGATTCCCTGTTGTTATCTTCTTTTCCCCTAAACACAAACCCAGTTTCTGAAACCATGTTGTTTGGAGAACCAGATCCATATCCGGATCTCAGCTCGGGTCAAATCATGGATTGGTTAGAAGAGTCATTACCTTACCTTCCATCTCTTTTAGATGATCTATATGACTCCACTGATATCATCGATGATCCATGGTGGGCACCATTGGAAGAGCTAGAACATGACGTCATCAATGCTAATACTATCTCTACTTGTAACTCCGTAGAAAACTTAATCACTACAGTCAGCAGTTGTACTACTACAGCACCTACTCATCTTCTCAATGTCCCTGAACAACCGGTGGTTGACTTGTCAAAGAAACGAAAAGCAACAGAAGAAGGAAAAAGATCCGGTGGACACAAGAAGGGGACAGGAAAAGCCACCAAAGATAACTGTAATGGCGGGAAGAATGATGGGAGCTGGGCGGAGCAGTTGTTGAATCCATGTGCTGCAGCAATCACCGCCGGAAATGTGACACGTGTCCAGCATCTACTCTTTGTTCTTCACGAGCTGGCGTCACCAACCGGAGATGCTAACTACAGGTTGGCGTCTCACGGGCTGCAAGCGCTCCTGCACCACCTCTCTTCCTCCACCGGAAAGGTGGTGACCCGGACCCCTGCCAATGCCATGAATTTCACCACGGCGACACCTAAATTCTTCCAACGATCTTTAATCAATTTTAATGATATAAATCCATGGTTCACGATTCCTTTCAACATTGCCAACAACGCGATCCTACAAGTGTTGTCGGAGCAAGTCAATAACAGGACTCTTCATATCCTCGATATCGGAGTCTCTCATGGATTCCAGTGGCCTACGCTTCTAGAAGCACTGAGTCGCCGGCCTGGAGGTCCACCGCCGTTGGTTCGACTCACTGTTGTCTCACCGGAAAACCGACAATTTCCTTTCGCAAACTGCCCTCCTGGTTACGACTTCACCTCAAACATCCTCCGTTTCGCGAAAGATATCAATGTCAATTTACAGATCAACACACTCGACGATTGTCCTTTGAATAATCTAAATCCCCAAATCATCAATTCATCCCCAGATGAAACCCTAATCGTATGTGCTCAATTTAGACTCCACGACCTAAACCACCACACGAAACCAGACAACAGAACAGAGTTCTTGAAACTGATGCGAAGTATGAACCCCCAAGGAGTGATTTTGAGCGATAACAACATGGATTGCAGCTGCAAAAGCTGTAGCAGCTTCGATGCAGGTTTTTCCCGGAGCTTGGACTACTTATGGAGGTTTTTAGACTCCACAAGTGTGGCATTTAAAGGGAGAGAAATGGAAGAACGGAAAGTGATGGAAGGGGAAGCTGCAAAGGCTCTGGTTAACATGTGTGAAATGAATGAAACGAAAGAGAAGTGGGGAGAGAGGATGAGGGGCGTTGGATTTGTAGAGAATGCATTTGGAGAAGATGCCATGGATCAAGCTCGTGCATTGTTGAAAAAGTATGACAGTCACTGGGAAATGAGAGTTGAGGAAAAAGATGAGTCTATTGGGTTACGGTGGAAAGGGCAATCTGTGTCGTTCTGTTCTTTATGGAAAATAGATCCAAAAACTAGTGATTTGTAGAATTATTAGTAGAATAAGTCTGGATTGTGCTGATTTTGTATCAGTTTTTTCTCTCTTTTTGTGTAGAGCAAAACTAAGCCTTAAACTGCACTTCTTATTCTCATTTGTTAGTTAGATTGTTACTACTCCATTTTTGCTAATTTTCCTTGCCATTATCATCAAAGATTTCAATGTCTGAATCACCTTAATCGCATTTATCAAAAGGTGAAAAAGGGAAGTAACCAATTAGCAATGCTCAAGATTTGTAAATTAAATACATGTGATTTGTGAATACCATAAAAAGGCAAAATCTCCTTGAATTTTTTTTTTTCTATATATCAATCTCTCATAAGTTTTGATATTGGTCATTTTATGATATTTTTAAAATAAATATTATCTATTTGTCATTTTTTAATTTGTTTAAATTTTTAATATTAAAATCATATACCTATATATGTAAAATATTAAATATTATATATATGATATTAAATTGCAATAAATACGTTTTTTTTTATTTTAAAGTTATATATTAAAAAATATTTTTTGTTTACATTTTAATGTTTAATTTTTTTTAAATCAATCCGTGTAATATACAGATTTCACACCTAGTGTTTAATAAACTTAAAAATCATACTGCTTTGGTTGTGTATACAAAAGATAACTAAACGAACACCACTAAAACAAATGATTCTCGTACAACATGACACCGAACATAGGATTTTGAGGCATTGGCCAACAATAAAAAGTGATTATGATATACTAGTTTTCATACATAACAATTTATTATAAAACAATTTACAACGTCACATTTTTAAACACAAATTTTTGTATAAAAAACTGTTTTGTGTACGAATAATTCCTTTTGCCAATATACCTGGCTTACCTATGATGTCATAACTTTTTGCATATTAAATATTATGTCTAATGTCTAACGTTAAATAAAAGTCGTTCAGTTTTGATATGCCAACAACTATTAGTTGGATCCAATCATTTTACCATTTCAAAATTATTTTGATATATAAAACTAATTTTTTTTTTTTTTTGTCCAATTCAATAAATACGACAAATACTATGGTCCAAAGCCCAAACTCTAAAAAACTATAAATAGGCATCTTTCCCACTTTTGACTCGACCACTAGTCCACTACAACGCATGCTAGATTAATTTGTCGACTTTCGTAATTTAAAAAGTAATGAAGACGATAATATTTATAAATATATCTTGTAATATAATATGGTAAATGTGATAGAAACCTTACATTTATAAATTTGTTTTTTTTCAGTTAAAAACTGATTATTTCTTCATGCTTTGTATGGGCAAACTTTTTTACAAATTGAAGATGAATTTAATATCTAATTTAGTATATTATTTCAGCAATAACATATGAAAACACGTTATGTTGGTTTTAAATTAACTCAGGTGATAATAAATTCGTATCAACAACTCAGCTTAAACTAAAAATAAAAAATAAAAAATTTGAACCAGCAATATATTAATAAAAAAAAGTATAAATAACCCCACTAGCAAGTAGCTAGTAGAGGTGTTAGTCTACAATATATAAGGGAAGAAATTCATATTCTCCGATCTTTACTATCTTTGGCTCCCCTATTTTTAACCCACACATATGTCAACGATTCTCCCCCCCCCCCCCCCCCCCCCCCCCCAAATATCCTCTCCAAATTCAACGAAATTTTTTTAAAAATTCTATAATTACGGGCTTTCCATAAACACCATATAGCTCCAAATAATATCGTCGTTAATCTTCTTCTCTTCTTAGGACAATTGCCCCATCTAGATGCATAATCGATAATGTCTGATACCGAATGAAAGTCCATCCCTCATAATCCACACCGGTGAAGAATCATTCGCAATACGTTCCTCGCCAATGAGCATGTTACAAGGATATGGTCACCAGTTTCTTCTGTCGTATTACATACACCACAAACAGTTGATTCCAATGCAACACCTCTGTTATTGAGTGCTGCTGCCGAGGGTATTCGACTTTGTTTTGCTCTCCAAATAAATCCCAATACTTTTAATGGGATCATTTTTAGCCACGAGAAGTTCCCATCACAAACCGGGAAGTATGCTCTTTCGATTCTGTCACGTAGGGCTGCCACACATAATTTCCCATCATTGACGAATGAAGATACCCATGTACCACCAGCCTCCTCATGCCGCATTACATCTTTGAATGAAATATTTAATTTCTCTAACTTTTTTTGCAATACTATATTATTCTATACACTGCTCCAAGGATTTTTTGCTCCAAGGATTTTTTGCTCCAAATCTATTATTTGTATCCACCAATTTATGAAGCCCATTGATAATCTGAACCCAAAAGGAGTTGGGTTCGTTTTTTAGCCGCCATAACCATTTGGTTAGTAACGCCAAATTTAGAGATCGAATAGAGCCAATACCCAAACCACCAACCGCTTTTGGAGCTATAACATTTTCCCAGGCCACCCATTTTATGCTATTCTTGCAAGTAGGACCTCCCCCAAATGAACTGTCTACGGATTTTCTCCAATGAGCTTATGACTCCATTCGGGGCTCCAAAAATAGATAGGAAGAATGTGGGTAAGCTTCCCAGTACCGTTTTGGCAAGAGTAATTCTTCCTCCGAAACTGAGGGTTTTGGCTTTCCAAGCTGAAAGTTTTGACCTCAGTTTTTCCATTACAATGTTCCATGAGGTCTTTCGGTTCATATTTGATCCTACCGGGATGCCAAGGTAGGTGAAGGGGAGCACTGCAGGTTCACAACTAAGGGGGGTCGCCCAGTTAACAACATCATGGGACGGGACACCAATACCATAAACTTTGGATTTTGTGAAATTGACTTTTAAACCGGATGAAACATAAAAGCATCTAAGAATTCTGGCGAGATTTGCAACATTTATGTATGACCAATCCCCCTAGAATAAAGCATCATCTGCGTACAGAAGGTGAGATAGACATACACCTGTATTAGGGATATGGATACCATCAGATATACCTTTAGATGTTGCAGATTTCATTGCAATATTAATTCCCTCCATCGCAATGATAAATAAGAACGGATATAAAGGGTCTTCTTGTCTCACCACCTTTGTCATTGAGACTTCGGCAGTGGGGCTCCCATTAATAATGATAGAAGCCCTATCCGATTCCAAACAGCCTTGTATCAACGATCTCCATTTACACCAAAAATTCATATGAGCCATTATGGAGTCTATGTATCCCCAGTTGACTGAGTCAAAAGCCTTGTTAAAATCTACCTTTAATAACAAAATTTTCCTTCCATTTGATTTCGCCCAAGAGAAAATTTCGTTTACTATTAAGGGCCCCTCTAATATGTTCCTCCCCTCCACGAAGGCATGCACTTCATCAATCACATTGGCAATCACCTTTTTAATATGCAGGGCAAGAATTTTTGTGATGACTTTATACATCGAACCGATCAGGCTAACTGGTCGATAGTCATCAAGCCGAAGCGGGTCCTTTATCTTTGCAGCCAACGTGATGAAAGAGGCATTGCAACCTCTTGAAAATTTACCCCATCTTTCAAAATGTTTGACCGAAGCTAGCACATCACCTTTAATGATATCCCAATATTTCTTGAAGAATTTCATGGTGAAACCATCCGGCCCCGGGGCCTTCTCACTACCACAAGACCATATGGCGTTTATTATTTCATTCATCATTATCGGGGCCTCAAGAAATTCAGAATCTGATGAGGATAATTTTCTAAAAAAATCACTTCTAAAGCTTGGTCTGTCCACCCACTTCTCATGGAACTTGTTTGAGAAAAATGTTACTGCTGCGTTTTTCATCTCTATAGGTCGAGATTTCCATTCACTATTTATCACAAAACCATGGATTTGGTTTCTCCTATTCCTGTTGTTTACGTATCCATGGAAGAAACTAGTGTTTTCGTCACCATCTACCACCCATTTAATCCTTGCTTTCTGCCTTCGGTCTAGAGAGGCAAATCTTTCCAATTCCATAATTCTACTATAGTCCCTCGTCCTGTCATCCATTTCAATTTCGGATAATTGTCTCGATTCCGCCATTAGATCCGTTTCTGCCATTCTTTTTTTCGCCTCCAGGAGCTCGTGATTCTCCTTTCTATACTCAGTGGCTCTCCATTTTTTATTTCACCTTTTGGATGTTTAGGTTTACAAGCTAAAATGGTGTCCGCCGCTCCAAAACCATTAAATTCTTCCCAAGCCTTAATCACAATCTGCTCAAATCCATCGCGCATCATCCAAGAATTAAACAACATAAAAGGAGGTGGTCCAAAATCTACCACCTCCGTTTTAAGTATCACCGGTGAATGATCTGAGATTTCTTTCGGGAGAGCAGTGGAAGAGGCCAAAGGAAATTGAATCATGAATTTTTCACAAACTAAGATTCGGTCTAACTTACTCAGCTTTGCCCCATATTGTTGAAAGTAAGTAAACCTAAATCCCCACATCTTTAAATCATGTAATTCTGCCCTCTGAATGAAATGATTGAAACATTATGTGCTTGACTTACAGAAGGTAGAGTTTATTCTTTCATCAGGACTTCGAACTTAGTTGAAATCGCCAAGAATTATCCAGGTAGCCATTCTTTGTTGTTTCAGCTTCAATAGATCCCGCCATAGTTGCAGTTTATCAGGGGAGGATTTAGGGCCATAAACATTAACAATCACTACTTGACCATCAATAGATGTACAAGTACCAATTATCATTAAGAAGTACCTGGATTTAACCGTTGCTTCAATGTTAAAGAAGTTTGAGTCCCATATTGTGAGTAGTCCCCCTGATCTGCCAGTAGCATTGACATACTCGAAACCATGATTAAAATTGCCCCAGCAACTTGAGACGTCAAGTGAGTTATGGAGGTCACTAAGTTGGGTTTCTTGAATCGCCATAAGAACTAGATTATGAGATCTTCGGAGCCTACATGCCCATTCTGCCTTGTGCTTCTCTCCTAACCCACGAACATTGAGGGTCACCAGGTTCATCTGGGAATATGATTCTCGCCAACATCACCCATAGCCTCAGTGAGGATCGGATCCCCATTCTCAATCTCAAAACCAAGGATTTGACCGATCTCCACCGTTTTTAGTGCTTCATCATTTGGCGATAGCGATTCAGGGGAGTCCGGGAGCAGGATTTGTTCAGGAGAAATTATGTTTGGACAATTTAAATCAATTGATAGTGGAATTGGTGGTGAATCTGTAATAGGGGACCTATTTATTCTGCGCCTTTTATCAATAGTGCTACCTGATTCATACCTTGTTGTGACCCCTTGTACCTTTGTTGGGTCTAAAGGCCGGTTATGATTCCCACCAGAAGGAAATGGCCCAAAACATCTCGTGGCAGCTAACGAGCTAAGTTGGCAGCCAGCCCAAAAGGAACTTGCTCCGTATTTATTGGGCTTTGATAATTCCCAACGCCTGGGTTATTAGCCACTGCATCTTGATTGTATTTATCATTAATTGCCTCCTCATCGATACGATTTTTTAATTCTTTTGGTGGCGGCGATTGACTATCGCATACTGGCTGTTGAACTTCTAACGGCTTCTCAGCTCCCAGCATCTTAACTTCTTGGTCCAAGTCCAACGTCGCCGGAATGACAGACTCTCCGGCAGCTTCATCTTGGATTTCTCCTTCCTCTAATAACCCCTCATCAACATTCATCACTGTGTTACTAAAATCATTCGCTTCTCTGACGTGATCAGACTCACTATTTTCAATTGTGTCACATGGTCCAGATAGGAAAGGGGACCAATCGAAATCTCTTTCCACTGCCCCACATTAAAGATATTTCGATTAAATTCCACTTGTATTTCTTCATTAATTCTCAACTTCTTTCCCATCAATATACAAATGTTTCCAATAGATAAATCCTGAGAGCTTGGAAGGATCTTAACTGGTTCAAGAATTTTACCAAATTCTCCAGCGATTCTGGAAAAGTTTTCCTCGTTCCATAGACTAAGGGGGTGTTTGGATAGGAAAAAAAAGGGTGTTTATTGTTTATTGCTTATTCCCACCACAATAAGCTAACTTTGAGTGTTTTGATAAAATCTTTAAAAATCAGCTTATTAAGCTAAATAAGCTAATTTTAATAAGCATCTCTCCCCTCTTATTGGTTATTGCTTATTCCCACCACAAATAAGCTAATAAGCTAATCCAAACACCCCCTAATTGGGAGCCCAATAATTTTCAACCAAGCTATTCTATCAAAATTTTCAATTATTATATCCCCAGTCTTGAAGTCCTTGAACCATGCATTCCAAACATTCTTCTTTGATAAGAATTCACTGACATCATACGGGGATCGGAAACGGATTCCCACCATTAAACCACCCAGATATTTCATTCTGTAAGCTTGTTCATTTCCCAGTCTCATGGAGAGTGGAATTTTCCTTAGTTTTTCCAGGAAATGGGCTTCACCAATTAGAGTTAGGGGACTATGTAAACATTCCGCCATACAAGCCCCGTTTACAAGTGTCACCGGTTTCTTTGAAAGTGGTGGAGGTTGATGATTCCTCCCTGTCACAGCCTCCACAAAGGATCTACTATCACGTACTGATAGTGTCGACGGTCTTTGAACAAACTGGGGTTTTGTTTTCACCCCTTCATCCATCACAGCAGCCGTCTTTCTTTTAAATTTTGCAATATTAACATCAAGCAACGTACCTGAGCACATAATCTTCTGTAACGCCGCTTCCATTTCCCATTCCCTGCTAACCTTTATGTATCTGACAAATGTAAAGTTCTTCTTTCTTGAATCCTTCTTGGTTGCCATGTACACATCTATTAACTCTCCATATTTACTGAATATTCTTCTTATAATTTCCTTACTTACACCGTTGGGAATGTTTGATACAAACATGGTGATTACCCCTTTGTGGTCCCATCTTTTACTCACAGATTTGTTTCTCCGTGGATTCACCACTATCCATTCACCTTTTTCTGTTCGTTGTGCTATTTACCTTTTTAACTAGCATGTATTTTTGAGTTAAAATAAATAATAATAATAATAATAATAATAATAATAATATAACTTTAACTAAAGGACAACTGATAGGATCAATGATTTTCCAGTCAAATAGTGTGTCCCATGATCATTCATATTGTAATACGGTATTTTTTTTAATGTCGAGTAAATTACACGAATAGTCCCTATCGTTTAGGGTAATTTGTGCGTTTGGTTCCTAATTTTTTTTTAACTCGAAAGATCCCTACTATTTTTTTTGTTACACATTTGGTCCCTGTCTTACCTAAAAAGACTATTTTGTCCTTGATTTTTTTAATATATTTAAATAAACACACCGCGAACCCCACCCCCTCACATTACCTTACCTACCCCACCATTTTCATTATTTAAATAATAGTCTTTTTAGGTAAGATAAGGACCAAACGTGTAACAAAAATAAATAGTAGGGACCAAGCGCGTAATAAAAACAAACAGTATGGACCTTCCAAGTTAAAAAAAATAAATTAAGGACCAAGCGCGTAAATTACCCTAAATCATAGGGACCATTCTTGTAATTTACTCTTTAATGTTCTTTATTCTACTTCATATGGTTTCTACAAAAAAAAAAGTAATTATTTCAGATACCATTCACACGGTTGTGCACAACATAAGAGTCTAGTGCCTATAAAACCACCCCTTATATCCGTACATATTACATATTTGGTGTGTTACATCAAAACCATATTCTCCTACCATTAAAACAGGTTACCTGCCACTAACATGCCACTCAACCTCATTTTTTCATTTAAATTTAATTCAAAAATACAATAAAATGATTTTTTAATACTAGCTTTCCATTAAATTAAAAGACCAAATTACATTAAATAAAAACTACATTAATTGATATCAAAAAATAATAACAATAAAAATAAAAATTACATTACTTAAAATAAAAAAATTAAAATAAAACATTAAAAAAAACTAAAAATTGCAACCATAAATAAAATAAACTACCCCATATGCCTATGTCAGGCTTGAACCGACTTTTTCATCGCGAGGAAAAGTTCCAAGTCTTTGTCCTCGAGGTCGTCCGCTTTCATTTTCAATATTTTCATATCGGTTTTTGTTTGGATCGTCGTTTGTGTCTCTTGAAATGATGTTTGTGGTTCAATCATTTTTTGCTCCATCCGAGTCATCACATCGGCCTTCGTTTCTTGAAATTGCACATATCGATCAAATTTATCGCCAAAAAAAAATCCATAACACTAGAGCTCGAAGATGTTGAAGCGCTTTTTTTTTGCTTTATTCTTCCAACGGGCTAACGAAGAGATTGCTCATTTTCAAGATCTAGTGGATCATCGTTGATGTTGATGTGTGTTTGGCCGTCCGATTGTTGGGAAGTTCCATCGGGGTTTCTCAAACGCTTTGAACTGGAAGATTGAGAAGTTCCTTCCGTTTGCTCTTTCCATTTTGGAGCATCTTTCAATTTTATCCACGGTTTCATATACGGAAAAGTTTTGCATGTTGCAGTTGTTTTTGCAAATTTCTCCATGGCCGCGTTGAAAACATCAAAATCATTCAAGTCGCTTTTGCGTATGTTTAGGAGGTTGTAGTAGATTCCTCCAAACTCGGTGCATTTTAGTCGAATATCTCGCCATTTCGACGTAATTTGATGGCATTTCGAGTTTCACTTTCCATTAATTCGTAGAAAATGACGCGGACTTTCTCCCAAAAACTTTCGTAAGGTTTACTATCTCCTACAATTGGATCGTGGGAAGCCGACACCCATGCCTCCGCTAACTTTTCTTCTTCGTCTTTTGTCCATGGGACCCTTTCTTAGATGGTAGTGACTCGGGCCGGGTTTTTTCCTTTTTTCTTTTTTGGTTGAGGTGGCGGTGAAGCTTGCGTTTCCGAAACAAAATCCGGCGAAAGTGGTGGTTGTGAAATTGGTAGTTGTTGTTGTTGTGACGCTTGTTGTTGGAGTTGTTGGAATTGTTGGAATTGTTGAAATTGTTGGTATTGTTGTTGCATTTGTTGTTGTTGGAAAGACAGAAAAGGTTGATATTGTTGTTGGAAAAGTGGTGTTTGTTGGATATGGGAACCAGTTTGAAGCAAACTGACAAAACCGCCTTGAGGTGACTCCATAGTCGGGAATTGGCGAGGGATTGTATCTAACGCAAAAGCGTTATCGGGTTTGCGATTTCTGTAGTTTGGAGGGGGTATTTTCATTGGGATCCATGGTTTTTGGTTGTGAAGATGTAGTGTGTAGTTTGTGTATAGAGAAAGAAAAGAATGATGTAAAAAATAAGAAGTAAAAGTGTGGTATTTATAGGTAAATAAAAAAGTTAAATTTTTGTTTTTTTTAAACAAAGTAGCCGTTGAACGGCTATACAAATTAGTCAAAGTGGGCTTCGATTTCATTGGATGTTTCCATCCGTTATGGCCAACACGAAACACCACGAGGACGGCTAACCACGAAACAATGGGGTGGTGTGCACGACCGTTGTGCGTGGCCAGCTCAACCACGACCAAGCTCATTGTATGTATACCACACGACCTATGGCTATATGACATGGGCACCATGGACATGCATGCATGGCCGTGGTTTTCTTCCACCTCGGCCTCTTTTCCCACATTGCCACCATTTTCTTCCACACCAACTTCAATGTATATATCACCAACCACAAACACTTTTGTAGAAAAAAAGAGGGTGGAAAAAAGAATAGAAGAAAGATGATTGGTCATCCTCCATTGTTGTGTTAATCACAATTCACAACACCGCAACCACCATGACACACAAAGTATGGTGTACACGGTTGTGGTGGGCTACGTTGGTGGCAACGAAGGCCCTTCGTAAAAGTTATATCAGATGGTCTAATGAGCTCAATCCATAATGAAACTACAACTCTCGTATAAAAATTGTTGAGACTCGGTTTGACTACATCTACAAGTATACCAGCACTACTACTTCCTGTTAGGTTCAAACTCCATATTATGAAAATCTAGCTATTAGACTACATACTTATCTTATAGATAAATAATTAGCTACAATATTTTCCATATAACGTATGTTTTTTAAATGAAGGAAATTTTATATGCTAACAACGAGCTAGATAGAAAAGGAAACTATATCGTGGAAATTACAAGAACCAGATCCTATATCCAAGGTTGGCCCCAAGAAATCGGGAAATTACAAGAATCGGGTCCTATATCCAAGGTCGGCCCCAAGGTTATGTGCAATTTAGTACTCCCTCCGTCCCAATATTATAGTCCATCTTTCCTTTTTGGTTTGTCCCAAAATAATAGTCCACTTCTAAATATAAATAATATTTTTACCAAAATACCCCCTCATTGTTACTTAACCAACTAAACATTTAATTGAACATTAAATGCAAAGTAAGGACAAAACTGTCATTTTATTATATAAAGTTAGTGGTAATTAATGTTTTTCTTAATTTGTGTGTTTTTTGTCTGTGGACAATAATATTGGGACGGAGTGAGTAAAAAATAGCCTTGAAACTTGAAAATTATAAATATCACACTTTTAATATATTTATAAAAAACAAAGATTCATTCAAAATAGTAAATAAAAAAGTAAATTTGTTTCTACCTAAAAATTATCATCCTTTTAATATTTGAACACAACCATTCAATAGCACCTCTCTATAGAAGATATATTATAATAACACCTTATTTGCAATTTTCTCTTTTCCAGCCCTTGAAAAGTCAATTTGAAAAGTGAAATGTAATATTATGAATCAGAAAGACAAAAAAAAAAAAAAACTGGATGAATGAAACTTAAAATTCAAAACAGATAATTTGATATAATCACAATTGTTAATTACCTTTTCAAAATTTGTAAAATCTGGAGCTAATAACCTTATTTGTAATTTGTCTCATAAAAAATATGTAAAAGTGGATTTTGATTGACTGTCTAAGGGGTCGTTTGATTTGCACTTACCCATTCTGATCAGAGCTGACTGTTGACCCGGTCAGTAGTCAGACTGTTTGATGGGCTTCCATTGTGGTTGACTCGGTAAGTAATCAATGTCCAAGGAGCTGACTCGGTCCAAAAAAAAAGAGGCTGACCGACCGACCGATGCATTTTTCTTCTGCGCCCTAACACAAATCGCCGCTATTCTTCCTCTTCCTTCAACATTCAGCGCAACGCAGCAACAGCTCCATCGACGATTACCTCCAGCTTCCGGCGAACCTCCTGCGCCAACGAAGTAACAGCTCCGGCGCCGACGAAGTAACAGCCCCGGTGAGGAGATCGACTGCAGGTACGCTTGTTCGTGTTTTTTTTTTTTCTGAAATCACAAAACCCCTTCAATGTTTGCTGTCAAATTGATGATTTCATTCTGAAATTAGGGTTTGAAATTACTTCTTTCATTATTTTTGGATTCAATTAGAACAAAGGGTTGGCATGAAATCAATTTATAATGTCTTTTTGTTTATGAAATCTGATTTTATCTATATGAAGGAATGAATTGCTTGTGTATGAAATCTGTATGAACTAATGTATGAAATCACAGCCCTTATATAGTTGTTAAATCGAATGAATTCTTTACTGTGTGTATATGATATGTTTATGTGCATATGTGTGTAAGATCAAAATTCTCAAGACAATGATTAGAATTTGTTACATAGGTGTATGTGTATTACCAAACTGATATATGAGATCTTGTCTTCAAGTTATGTACTGTGTATATGATATCTCCCAAGTATTGTCTTCAAGTTGTATTAACTTTAGGTTAAACAAAAAAAATATATGTTTTATCTTATTGACATCAAGTAAATAGTGTTTGTAAATGTTTGTTATGTGGATGATTAGATTTTTTTTTCTTTTTACAATAGATATGGCAGACAAAAGAATTAGGGTTAGTTGGAAGTTGGAATTGGTAGACAAAACTTTTTTGGAAGCATGTGTACAAGAATTAACAAGAAATGGCCGGAAAGGTTGCAGACTAAAAGCAAGCTCATGGGCTGTGGTCGCGGAGAAATTGAAAACAGATCATAATTTTATTGTCGACAAAAAACAAATGAAAAACCGATATGACTATTTAAAAGCAAAGTATGCAGTGTGGTTAAAACTTAAAAACAAAACAGGAAATATTTATAATCCCGTTACGAATTCTTTTAACATGACTAATGAAGAATGGGAAGCGGAAGCGAAGGTACATATATACATATTTTTTAAAGTAGATTATTTTTTTACTACTTTAATAATATTTATTAAATTTGTCAAACAGTTGAACAAGTATGTAGATAAGCTGAGAAATGCACCCCTCCCTTGCCCTGAACTTTGTACCCAACTATTTGATGGGGCGACCTCGACCGGTGTTCACAGTTGGGGGCCATCTTCGACATTACCTCATCCCAATGAAACCTTCAGTACACATGATTTTGAGGATACAGAGATGAATGAGCCAGCACCTCATGCAGATACCCCAAGCTCAACAGTACCTCAACCTACTAGTGAGGAATCATCTGGGCGGACAAAAAACAAGGGGGGCAAATGAAATGGTCCTAAAGAAACCACACTTGATGATGAGTTGAAAGAAGTTGGAAAAGAGATTATCAAGGTTGCATAAGCATTCACCGAAGCAAATAATCTTGACAAGGAGATGGATGCTTGTATGGCGAAGTTGACAAGCTTGGAGTGGGGAGAATATGATCCGAAATACACCACTGCTCTTATGTTATTTGCTGAAAGTTCTGGTAATAGGAAAATTTGGTTGTGTCTTAACTTGTCAACTTGTGAGTCGTGGGTAACAAATGCAGGAAAAAAGTTTGGATTAGTTGGTTGACTTTAGTATTTACATGTTATGTTTGACTTTAGTATGTTATGGTTCATTGTTAGACATTAGTATTCTATGGTTTAGTTATGTTATGGATTGTTTTTCTTAGGTGCGGTTATGTTATATGAATTTATATGTTATGGAATGTTATGTTTTTCGTATTTACATGTTACGATTTGTTATGTTATGGATTGTTATGTTATTGATTGTTATGTTATGGATTGGTATGTTATTGATTGTTATGTTATTGATTAAAATGTAATTTGTATTTGACATCTAACAGGACACATGGATAAAGAAGGTGACTTTTTATATTTTCTTATATTCTCGTGGTATTGGTTGATGTTGGTCCGACAAAGGCAAAGAATAATTAAAAGAATAAGAGCTAGCGAACAGGTAGCAAAGGGATATGTGTATACGCAAGATTTGATACACGAATGTCCTATACAATGTTACGATATGATACGTCTTTCACAAGATGCATTTGTACTATTATGCAATCACTTTACACAAAGAAATTGGTTGCAATCTAGTAGGACGATAAGCGTTGAAGAGAAGATGGCTATGTTTTTACATGTTATAGGACATAATGAACGTTTTCGAGCCGTTAAAGAAAGATTTCATCACTCCACACAAACGATTCATCAATGTTTTCATGAGGTCTTACGTGCAATGATGTGTTTTGCACGAGAAATTATAGTACCAACCTCGTCTAATTCAACAAGAAATACCTCAGAACGACATAGACGGCTAATGCAGATTTTTCCCGGAGCAATAGGTGCACTAGATGGAACACTTGTACATGCAGTTGTGCCTGTTGATCAACAAACTCGTTATAGGGGAAGAGGAAAAGGTGAATGTTATCAAAATGTAATTGGAATTTGTAATTTTGATATGATATTCACCTTTGTATGGGCTGGATGGGAGGGCATAGCACATGATTCTAAAGTTTTGAAAGAAGTTGCATTTAACCCAACTTCCGGATTTCCATTCCCTCCACCAGGTTTGTAACTTTACTATACGTTTTATTATCTATATTATTTATATGATAAATTTGTCATGCATCTACAGATAAATATTACCTTTGTGATGCCACATACACCAACACCCGTGGATTTATGGCTCCCTACCGCAATAGTAGGTATTGGTTAGCCGATTTTCGAAGAAACAGAGCTTTGACTAAGGAAGAAATGTTCAATCATGCTCATGCACAACTTAGAAATTACATTGAACGTGCTTATGGTGTATTGAAGGTGAGATTTCCAATTTTAAAACAAATGGCTCCTTATCCTTTTCCAGTGCAAAGAGACATAGTCATTTCTTGTGTTGCGGTCCATAATTTTATAAGGAAATACGATATTGAAGATGAATTATTTACGAACTTTGAACAAAACACTATGGTTAGTCATAATGTGGGTGGTGGAGGAAATGAGGTTCAAAACATAGAAGGCATAGAATGGGGTTCAGAAGTCGTTAACTATATGACTAATTTGCGTGACCAGATTGCTAATCAGTTATTTTCAAATGGTTCACGTTAAATGGTGTACTTTTTTTATTATGTATGACAATTTGTATTTGGATTTTGTATTACACTTTGTATTTGGATTTTAATTGATGTATGTTTAATTTGGATTTTATATGATAATTTGTGGTTTTATAATTTTTTTATCCAGCACAAGAGATAACACAAGGGTAATATGGTCATTTTTTCATTCAGCACAACCATTCAGATAAATAATCAAACAACATAAACTCAGTCAGATATGGACTCAGTCAGCATTTCTAACCCAGTCAGCTCTAACCCAGTCAGCAACTATCAAACGACCCCTAACTAAAACTAAAATTATATAAAAACCAAAATCATAAGAGTTGTTAAAATTAGAATCATATACAAAATCTATCTCTTATGAAGGATAACGGTCGATTTACCCTTCTCCCGGGTATCCATAACATAGGCAATAAATCTGGAACAACCCTACTGAATATAGCGTCTGGCCCTAGCTGTTGAACATAGAACCGGCCCATGCTGAACACCCTCTCCTTGAATCACCAACTTTCCCCCACTTGGGGTCCGAATACGCATCAACTGCTGCTCAATCAATCATTTCCTCATTGGGGCTCATCAAATCCATCCCTACAATAACCTTATTCTCACAGAGGGGAATAGGAACCAAATCAGTCGAGTACCGCTCACTAAACAACTCCAAAAGACAACCCCGATAAACCCTTGATACTCGCAGAGGACGATCATCAGCAATCTCAACCTCTAATGGATATTCCGGTTCCCCCGGAGCATTGGAAAATTTATTGTTGAGCACGAGAGGTACAAAGGATCGGGTAGCCCCCGAATCAAACAGAACCATAAAAGAGATACTATTCACATGGAACGACCCTAAAAGTAAACACAAAATATAAGCAGGAAAATTAACATAAATAAAGAGATAAGGAGGAGATACATACCCGTCACCACATCTATTGTTGCACAAGCCTCCTCGGTTGTCAGTTGAAAAGCCCTGCTCCTCACCATAGGCGCCTCCACCTTGCCCGGTCGGCCATCTGTAATCGGCAAAGTCGACGGAACAGGGGCTACAACCGGGTTTCGTGTTCCTCATCCTCATACCCATACTCGAACCCATCCCCATCGGGGATTAAAAACCTATGCCCATCCCCATTCCCAATGGGTAACGGGGTGTTACCCAATAGGTAATCGGGGATTTTTCCTCATTACAAAGTTTTGAACTTTTATGAAAAATAAATCATAATTATAGATTAACTAACAAAACAAAAACTAACAGAATTAATATAAAGCACTATAATCACTGAATGTCTTCAAATACGAACCATAACATTCAAGTTTACAAATTAAATTATTTTTTGCAAAAAAAAGACAAAAAAGGTCTTCTCAAAACTATACGTTTGATTGTTAAAAAACCTTTATTTGTCTACTTAACATTTGTTTATGCATTATGTAAAATAAAAACATATATATATATATATATATATATATATATATATATATATATATATATATATATATATATATATATATCGGGTACCCATCGGGGTCGGTTTCGGGTACGGGTAAGGGTACTCGACAAATAGAACCATCCCCATCCCCATCCCCGTTTTTTGCATTTGGGTAATACTCATTCTCGCCCTGTCCATGATCAACTCGGGGATTTACCCGGTCAACTCGGGTTAAGGTTTCAGGTACCCATCGGGTACGAGTTTTTTTGCCATCTCTAGCCGCACACTTTTGTATACTACTAAAACTCATTCTTCCTCTAGTATCGGGTTTTTGTTTGAAAAAAGTATAATGAGTTTCTAAAGCATTATTAATACGTAAAAATATAGCATTATTTAGACGGAAACGACGTTCAAATGCGTCATCATTGTAAACACAAATATCCGCGAAGTAATCATGTACCAATAAGTCATATGCGGCTTGGCGATCACGATTGACGACCGACATTGTAGGAGTAACATTCGAACTTTCTTCATCGTGAATGTGTTGCACAAAATTGAAGAAGGTCGAGATGAATTTTCCGTCATCATCCGAGTCAAAAATTTTTAACAATTCCAAATCCTCCACGTGTTTTTTTGGTTTATAGAATGAAAGTAAAATGTGATGGTTTTATTAGATTTATATAGGTATTGAGTTTCTGAAAAAATAAATAATAATAATAATAATAATAATAATAATAATAATAATAAAAACTTAAAAAATGACCGTTGAACGGTCAAAAGAAAGGAAAACGATACAATTTGCCGTTTCATTTCGTTGTCGGGAACATGGACCATAACGACCATGATCAATCACAACCAGTCGGGATGATGTGTACAGTTGTTGTCGTGGTCCACCTCAACAATGAGCCACCTCGTTGCACATATAAGTTAGTAACGGGTATAACAAATGACCTTAAATAAAGACTTAGAGCTCTTTTTTTTTTTAATTCTACCATACTTATAACAAAGTTAATTGCAGAAAATGACATAAAACCATTTCTTTTGCAAAATGGAGATTTCTCTGCTATGATTTTTTTTTAATGTTTTCATTGCAAAATGATGTCATTTCAGAAAAAGATAATAACAGTTGCTAAAATTTTTATTTTTATTTTTATTTTTCATAAAACACCGTTTACAAAGTAATTTCTTAAAAGAAAATTTGCATAACCCAATATACAAAAAGGACATTAATTCTGTAATACATTTTACTCATATTATATTATTTACTCAAACTCACATTTTTGTCAATATATCAATCAACCATTATATATATATATATATATATATATATATATATATATATATATATATATATATATATATATATATATATATATATATATAGAAGTTCAGGTTCATTTGAGACCATTCTAATTTTGTGAGACCGTGAAACCAAATCTAAGAATAATTTTAAAATGCAAAATAAATGGAAAAATCCAAAAGTTCTTTTTTTAAATATTATTTTCGGAATTTGAATTAACTAAAAATAAAATTAAAAAAAAATAAGAAAAAAAATCTCATTTATTTTGAAAAATACGTGAAATATTCTAAATAGAATATTACACTGTACATATTCTAAAAATAATTTTAAAATGCAAAATAAATGGAAAAATCCAAAAATTCTTTTTTTAAATATTATTTTTGGAACTTGAATTAACTAAAAATAAAATTAAAAAAAATAAGAAAAAAATCTCATTTATTCTGAAAAATACGTGAAATATTCTAAATAGAATATTACACTGTACATATTCTAAAAATAATTTTAAAATGCAAAATAAATGGAAAAATCCAAAAATTCTTTTTTTAAATATTATTTTCGGAATTTGAATTAACTAAAAATAAAATTAAAAAAAAATAAGAAAAAAAATCTCATTTATTTTGAAAAATACGTGAAATATTCTAAATAGAATATTACACTGTACATATTCTGAAAATAATTTTAAAATGCAAAATAAATGGAAAAATCCAAAAATTCTTTTTTTAAATATTATTTTCGGAATTTGAATTAACTAAAAATAAAATTAAAAAAAAATAAGAAAAAAAATCTCATTTATTTTGAAAAATACGTGAAATATTCTAAATAGAATATTACACTGTACATATTCTAAAAATAATTTTAAAATGCAAAATAAATGGAAAAATCAAAAAAAAAATTTTAAATATTATTTTCGGAACTTGAATTAACTAAGAAAAATAAAAAAATGCGTCTCACGGTCTCACAAAATTAGGCCGTCTCACATGAACCTAACTCTATATATGTATAGGGTTAGGTTCATTTAAGACCACCCATATTTTGTGAGACCGTGAGACGCATTTTTTTATTTTTTTTTTAGTTAATTCAAGTTCCGAAAATAATATTTAAAAAAAGAATTTTTGGATTTTTCTATTTATTTTGCATTTTAAAATTATTTTTAGATTTGGTCTCACGGTCTCACAAAATTAGAATTGTCTCAAATGAACCTGAACCTATATATACAAGATTCCGTTGCATAGAGATTAAGGATAGCAATTGCATGATACTCTGTAAGAACAAAACATCATCAGCAATACATTCATATATCTACATCCTTTTTTCATTAGATTATACCAATAAGTAGTAGCAACCTCTAATCTCCCAACCAAAACCCATTTTTATTTGTACCTCAAGAATCATATATCCTCACTGAACTACGAATAGTCTGCCTACAAACGGGACATTTGGGGGACAACTCCCTCTCAACCGAGAGAGCACACCGCGGACAACAAACCAAATGACCACAAGGAACAAACGCAGACCGCCGTTGCCTCATCAAACAGATCACACACAGCTGCCCTTCCGGAACATCACCGCTCTCTTCCGCTGCTGTAACACCACCTTCCGCCTCCCTCATTTCCTCTGCAGCATTTTGTTGTTCAATCTCCCTCCGTTGCTTCCACTCTTTCCATTTTTTCCAATTCCTGATATAGTATCCCCAAAACAAAAAAAACCTTTGTTTAATATTTTGTTCCATCATATAGTGATATTTTATAGTACCTTATCACAGCATATCCAAGGATGCCAGTTGCCACTGAACCAATCACAACTCCACTCCACAACAAAACTTTTGTCCTAAAGTCAAGTTCATCCACCATCTGATCTTTACTCAAATTTGATCTTGCAAATTGAAATAGCAATATTAATACATAATCAGGTTTACAGGATAATGGAAAAGCTTCATGAGGAAATATTCTTACAGAAAAAAAGGTAGATCCTTGCATGCCATCACTTCAGGAACTCCATTTTTCAAACTGGCAAGACCAACTGCAGTGATTTCCTTTCCAACGGGTAAAATTTTCTCCTCATCAAGAAGTCCAACCTTCAACACCAACAAGAAAGAAATATAAAAAATAAGATCATATTAAGAAATGAAAGAACAGATGTAATAAATCATGTATGTACTTACAGGGTACTCATGACCGAAAAATGCTTGGAGGAAAGTATAAGGAGAAGCACTTATAGGCTGCAGATTGTGGTATACAGTTGTAAGAGGTAAAGGATGGTTTGATCCATCCAAGTTTACTGTTAGATAATCAGAATGTGGCCACTTTCCTCCATCAACAAGGATAAAAGGAACCTATACAGGAAGATTATCAGATTGTTGTATACAGTATACATAAGAAACTAAAGTGGTATTATCATTAACAACCGGAACTAATGGATTAAAATCAAATCTAACAAGAATGGATTCTAATAGCAAGAATTTTGAAGTTACCGTTCTTATTGATGAGGACTCTTGCTCTTTCCAGTGTCTTGCAAACAAGGAGCGAAAATCTGAAGTCCATCCAAAAAATCCCCTCCATTCGTTGTATATACACTGCAGGAATTCAAGATTACTTACACTTTGAACTGGACGTAGAAGAAAACAGGATTTATAAAAAATGAACAGAAATCAGTTTGATCAGTCAAGCAGCTGGTCGAATTAGTTATGCTATTTACACAAACATTACATAAAGCCCTAAAAGATAGTGAATTAAGAAAGGCAAATTGATCTAAATTTTTGGTTAAGTAATGTTAAATGGCATACTTAGTTCAGATGATGCATATCAGAAAACCTCTAATATATCAGCATATGAACAGATTTTGATAGAAATTGAGATATGGAATATAAATACCGTTTGCGTCCTCTGCAAGATAACCGCTTTCTCGTTAGACTCATGAGAGACCAAAACGTTTTGTTTCTTCCAATTGCCGTTGACGACGGATTTCGTCTCCACAACTCCTCGAACGATGACGATCTTTTCATCACTGAAAGTAGTCGTATCTGACTCTTGATCGGAAGGCTGAGAGAGGACAGAACGGAGATCGGAGACGCTGACAGAGGGTGCCTTCTTGACTTTGTTCAAGGCAGATGAGGTCGTCTTGAACTTGAGGAGGCTGCGGACTGCAATGTACGCTAAGGCTAAACCAAGTACTGCGCCATCGGCGGCTAGGGCTACTTGAGATAGGACTGCGACGGCTGCTTGATCGGGTGCCGACATCGTGTATTAAGAAGTTAAGATGGAATCGAGGGTTTTGACTTTTTGCATCGAATCGGCGACGAAGATGCGTAGTAGGTCGATGTAGCGGGTGGCGGTGTCGCCTTTGCCGGCTGGCGGAAAACAGCGGAGGAGGCGAGGGTACGATCCGGCTGGTGGGTAAACGAGCGAAATAAAACTCGTAATGGGTAGTCGGATAAGTATGGAACTATGGATTATCTACGGCTTATTTTGTAAAGTTGTATAAAATTAAAAATTAAATACTCTTGGCTTTTAAAGCTTTTCGAAATAGTTTTAGAATTTTTTTATTGACAAAATTGTAAAAATAGTCCTTGTAGTATGTATTATTTTTTGGGAAGTTTTAGTTTAAATTTCGATTTTTTTGGATTAGTAATTTTTTTGAGTTTGTTTCATTGCGGATTTGGTTACTCAGTAAACTGAAATGATGTTAATACCTTGGGGTATTTATTTTCTATTTTTCTTTCTACTTTCTTAAATCTAATAATTATTTATTTATTTAAAAAATAAAAAATAAGAAGGTTCACCTCTCTCTCTCTCTCCCCCCCCCCCCCCAATGACCCATTTGCAAATAAACCGATAATCCCCATCCGCCATCAATATCTGGCAAGAACAAAATGGTATAATAGAAGATCTGCAACAATTGTTTAGAGACTCAGTTGACCACCACAACCCCCCCCCCCCCCCCCCCCCCCCGGTCTCTATGTCTAAAAATCCCCTTCGGCACCCGCAAACATATTCCATCGATGGAGATTTAGATTCGGCATTTCCCTTTCAAATCGTCACCAGATTCACCTGCATCTCAGTACCATACATCTTCTGGCGGTGTTTTGATGTTCATCTCCTATAACCCCACCATCGTCGGAGAAGACAATAGAGAAGGTGATGTCGACAGAGTCCCGTAATGCACACCTCCAAAAAAAGAAAATGGCAAGTCGCTCGTGCCAGTAAAGTGGGTTTGAACCAGATTGTATGGAAACTCTGATGGAGGTGTTCGTTTTGCAAATGGATGATCGACAAGAAGGTGGGTGGTGGTCACTAATTGGGGGAGGGTATCGTCTATCTCATCGCTTCAGATTCAGATCCCAGTTCCTTAACACATCAATGTTTACTTAGGTGTAGCAAATTCCTCTGCTTTACACCCATGTTCCACAATCGAGTTTGATATTAATTTAAATATATTGCATTGATTAAGTTAATGTCGGAAGGGATCAATCATAAGATTGGGAAAATGAGTAGAGTTTGGATCAAGTACATATACTTATAAAAGATTATATGGGTTTTGGGTCGGGTACAATATACTAAGCATGGATATTTGGTTCTTGCAATTTCAATTGATCTTTTGAACACATATACGGAAGAAAAAAAACTGGTTTTGCGGTTTTTTTTTTTTTTTGAGTTTTTGTTTAGGTTTGTAGTGATTGTGTTTAAAATTGGAACTGGATGCAACAAGGAATAAACGAGAGCAAGAATAGAAGTGCTAAAATTGGTTTTGAAGATAAACTCGTCGGAGAAGACAACTTCACCGGAAGAGGCAATGGTTAGGGAAGTGGGGGTAGGGTCAATGATGTGTGTGTGTGTGTGAGAGAGAGAGAGAGAAAGAGAGAGAGAGAGAAGGTGGGCCCTTCTTATTATTTTGATTATTAAAATAAATAAATCATTATTAGATTTTAAAAAATGAAAAAATATTAGAAAATAAATATCCCAATGGTATTAGTCATTTCAATATTTGGAGGGACCAAATCTGCAACGAAACTAATTCATAAAGACCATTAATCTAAAAAAAAAGTTGGGGTTTGGACTAAAACCCCAAAAAAATACATACCACATAGACTATTTTTGTAATTTTTTCTTTTTTATTTTAAGATATAAACTTTAAACTCGTTGTAAGTGGTTTGCTAAAAATAGTAGATGCATGTCAATTTCAATAGGTTTGGCATACTCGTATAATACATAATTTAAGAGTGCTGAGAAAACTGAAGTATGAAGATATTCATAGAAGACAAAACTATAAAATTGGTCCCTGTGGTATTCAAAAAACTTTAGATAGGGTCCAAAAAGTTTTCAACTTGCATGGAAGATCCAAAATCAAGAATTTCCTTTGGTTTTGGTCCATGGAGGACTTGAAAAGACTGTTTTGCCCTTTTTATTTCTTTTTTTGTATTTTTTAAATTTTCTTTAATAATTTATTTATTAAAAATTAAAAATGAAAGAACTGGGCCCACTCCCACCCCTACTCTCTCTCTCTCTCTCTCTCTCTCTCTCTCTCTCTCTCTCCAGAAAGAACCCACACACACACACACACTCCATATACGAACACAATCAATGATGAACACACTCTCCATAATTGATTTGCAAGTGTGTAATTGAATACTCCACCCAACAACACCGGTTTCACCGATAAACTCCACCGCCAGTCACCGTCATCCACCACAACCCTTAACAGAAACATCCTCATCATCTCCCTCTCTTCACCAGAGTAAATCAACCCCAAATATGTCAAACATCACTACATCACTCACTCAAGAACATACAACCACCACCTCAACGCCTCAGAAGACCCATGAGCCGCCGAGAAGAAACCCACTCGTTGGCCGTTTCCAAAACAACTGTCTCTCCGATCTACAACTCGACGAAGATGATGGTTGATCTGCCCGTCTTTCTCCTTCTCCGGAGATGTTCCAGCTCACTGATGGCGGCGACATTTAAGGTTTCAAGCAATCATTCGCAAATGAGGGTTTCAGATCCGTTTCCGTTTAGGGTTTCAAGCGATGACGGAGGCAACAAAGAGGGAAGATGGATGGTCGATGTATCTCCAACCTCCTGAGAATCGTCGAGCACCATCGGTGACATATCACACCTTCAGATCCAAAGTTTTACTACTGAATGTGGGTTGATGTTGATTTCTGGATTTAAAAGTGTTTTTTTGTATTTCTGTTTTCTTTGTGTGTATGTATGAGAGATAAGAGAGAGGTAAAGATAGAATAAATGGTGGTGGTGGTGGCGAAGAGTGGTGGCCGACGATGGTGGATCGGTATTTGTTTATGAGTGAAAGAAGAAAGGATGAGAAGAAGAATACAATGGAGAGAGAGAGAGAGAGAGAACCTGCTGGTGGGGTGGACCCAAAATATATTTTTTATTTTTCTTTTATTTATTTTTTAATTAATAAGGTATTAAAACAAATATAAAATAAAAAAAAGAAATGAGAAGGGCAAAATAGTCTTTTCAACATTTTTTGGACTAAAATTACAGGAAATTCTTGATTTTGGACAATCCATGCAAGTTAAAATTTTTTTGGACCCTATCCAAAGATTTTTGAATACCATAAGGACCAATTTTACAGTTTTGTCTTCATAGAACCGTTATTTTTTATGTAAGTTATAGAGTTTCCACTTCATTTTGAAAGCTCTTTCAAATAGCATAAGGGTTGAAAGTTTTCAATTAGACTAAAAGGTTAGATTTTTTTTTTTTTATTTTACTTCTTTCAAATCACACATTAACTTCAAAACCGAAATAAATTCACTGAGTAACGGTCATTAATGTTACATACTCTTCTGATGATGATGATTAATTAATTATTAAGTGCTTTTACTTTTCCATTAATTAAGGAAGTTGTCGGAAAAACAAGCAATATCTTATAGGGGTTGGCTAAAGGGACATCCTATTTGGCTATTTAGACAACCCTACAATCAATCATTACATAATAATTACTTTTAAATTATGATTATCTTCTACTTTTCAACATATCTTTTATTATTCACAAATTTAATCCCTAAAAATTAATTTGGTCAAATTTAGTCTCTAAAAATTGGTTGTATCAATTTAGACCCTTTTTTTCATAAATTTGTTAATGCAATACAATTATAAAGTAATATAATCGATAAAATTTATTTCGCATATTCACTAAATCTACTTTTAAATTTATATAATTTTTTTACTTATCTACCCACTAAATTTATTATTAAATTCATATATTTTAAAGTTTTTCTTGTTTTATAATTGATAAGGGAGACACATTTTTATCGTTTTTTAAAGTTTTTCTTGTTTTATTATGTTTTTACTTATCTTGTTTTACAATTGGTAAGGGGGACACATTTTTATCGTTTTTCTTGTTTTATAATGTTTTTACTTATCTTGTTTTACAATTGATAAGGGGACACATTTTTATCGTTTTTTAAAGTTTTTATTGTTTTATAATTTTTTTTACTTATCTACCCACTAAATTTATTCTTAAATTTATATATTTTAAAGTTTTTATTGTTTTACAATTGATAAGGGGGACACATTTTTATTGTTTGTGGCCACATAAAGTTTTAAACCAAGAGGTGTTCGAAATGTATATGAAGATTACTTATTATTTATGATTTTTTAAACAAAAAGTTATTATAATGAATATCATAAATACATTATTAATAATGAAAATTGATTCAACAACAATCATCTAATTTAATAAAATCATCTTCAAATACAAGACATAAATAATACTCTTCAACAATCCTCTATAGTTATAAAATCACGATTACAGAGTTTCAGTTGTCTATAACTTTGCAGACGTGACATAAACATCGTTTCCCATCCAGCTGCACATGAGGCTTTATGGCGGATCCAGTAAGCCGAAATGGTAGGCGTCGGAAAATCTTCTTTTAATTGTACCATAACATAATGATTACCATGTACAAGTGAAATTGTAATAAGAAGATTTGTACCTTGATAATTTCTCAACATCGATTGGAGTGTTTTGTAGTTTTCATTGTACACTATCCATGTTAGGGAGTCAACAAGTACAATCCACATTATACGAAAGACTTTTCACTCATCGTCTATCTTGAATGTTCTCCTCCAACGCTTTCTAATATTTTCAGTAATGTGCCATCTACAAAGTAACCGAGTGGCACCGGGGAAAACTTGTTGACATGCGTTCATCAGTGCCAATTCCCTGTCTGTGGCTATAACACGTGGGTGCATGCACTTCTCTAGTGTGGACTTTAGACACGTTAACACCCAATTATAGTTCTCCTCCTTTTCATTAACGATAAAGGCAAAAGCTATGCTAAATGTCTTGTTGGTTGAAGTTGTGCCAACAATCTGAATAAAAGGCATACCATATTTGTTGGTCTTGTATGTTGCATCTATAATCAAAACGTGTGGAAATGTCTTCCATATATTCAACGACCGTGGATGAATGAAGAAAAGATTTTCCAATTCATTTGAAATACTGTTTACCGAGAAATCCGTAACAAAATGTTTCTCGTTCAAAATTTCCATTAGAACCTACATTTATATACTGTTAAATAATAAAAAATTTAATATATAAATTAAATTTAAAATACTACTTTTTGGATATACTAACCTGCATTGGAGTTTTTCCGTAATTCCGAGACGAGCGAAGCTTGAGACGCTCATTGTATATGGTTTTTAGTGTAGAAACATTATTCTCGTCGCGCTCCTTTATTATCGAGAGTATGTCATGTGGTGTAACATTCAAATTTGTCAAGTCAGCTACCAATTGTTTCTCGTGTTTTTTTAACCGCCTAGCAAAAACGTGTCTCTCCATATATTGTGCAGGTGGATGGTTATGTTGATCACATATCACCCTAAGGGTCCAACCGTCATATTTTTTTATATACGAACCTACCAATTGAAAGTTACAATTGATTTTTTTGGTTCCATAATTTTTAATTGTTGCTTTGCTTTCGTATTCTTGGCCACAGTCACAAATAAGTGTAATATAAGACACCATGCCATTTTTTGCCTTTGATCTTCTCATCACGATGACATAACCAAGAGAGAATGCAATGTTTTGCACTCATTCCATCAACTCATCACGAGACTCAAACACCTATTTTTTTTAAAAAAAAAAAATTGTTAACAAATTGTAACACAATGATAAAAAATGTTAATCAACATTTGAATTATACCTGCTTGGTAGAAAACGATGATATCGTCGTCGTGTTCTCAACGCCGTCATTTAAATTATTTCCGTTGGGTCTCCACATTTTTTGCTAAACACTGCAAAATAATAAATAATTATAAAAAATAAAATTATATATAAACTATTAATCTAAAAACTAATATGTTTTATAAAAAAAAAATTAGTGTAAACTAAAAAACATGAAGCCCAAGTTTTAACTTTCAACCCATTTTTTTTAGCTCAATGTTTAACCCGTCCATATAAATACAAAAGAAAACCCTAAAATTTGTTAGCCTCCACTCCAAAATCTATAGTATCTCTGTCAATCCACGCTCTACACTCTCACTGAAAGCCACTACTCTCCACCCTCTCTCATCGGATTGATCGTCGGAACGACACACCACCACCATCAGAAACGACGAACCACCATTGTCGTCGTCTCTTTCCTGTCGACCATTGTCGCCGTCTCTTTACCTCCGCCGTCTTCTCCGATTCTTCCTTCATACCGAATCCTGGTATTCGACCATGGTTACTGAAATCGCATATGGCCTTGACATCGTCAGAACGACAATTGCAGCATCCGATTTTTGACAGAACTCTCCACTCTTTCTCAATACACATCTGTATACTCGGTATACCACTGTCGGACCACCGGTAAAGGTGAAGATGACAGCATTGCAATAAATACTTCAAAAGATTATTTAAGATTTAGAATAGATTATTTACCTAGATTTTGGTCTGTTTACTGTTAATTTGTGTTATTAGCTTATAAACTAAGAATTTTTTTAACAATTGGTTAGTAGTTGATTTTGAACAAGTTTCAATGTAATCAAATTTAATTCTTATTAAAAACACAGTCTTCAAAAAATGGTTAGTGGTTATTTAATTGAAATTTATGATTGTAAAAAAAAATTACACTGAAATAAAAAAAAAATTGGATCGTAAGTGGCAGTTTGAAAAATATTTGAAGTATAATGAGTTTAATTTAAAAGCTAAAATTGTTATTTTGCTTTTTATAAGGGGCTATGTTGTAAAATTTTAAAATATACTTTGCTGAAATCTTTATTGAATGTTAAGCAGTCAAACGGAAATTCCAATGCAAATAGTTATTTGACTTTTAAATTGGGTGTTTTTAAATTGGGTGTTTAAAGGTGTGTACCAAGAGTGTCTTATTAGCAGCACCCTATCTTATAATAGTTTTAACGCTCTTACCTTAATCAACATCTTCCCAAACAAACAAACAAAGTGTAATATTCATGGAAATAATAATTCATTTTCCCGAAAATCTACTCTAATAATAAATAAAGATTTTTTTGTCATATGTCATATGCTAATTCATTTTGCTACATATCATTTTGTGTTTATTTTAAATTAATTTTTATTCAACATGTCATTTTATGTTTTTTTTTCATTTTATTAAAATTCACATTGTATTTAAATCTAATTGCAAAATTCATAATTTAAAGCCTAATTAGTTTCAATTTTTTATTTATCTAAATTATTGTTTAAATTAAAAAAAAACATTTTAATTTTAATGATTCAATATTTTTTTCTCATTTTTCTTATTGATTTAAATTTCTCATATGTTTAGAATTTCATATTAAAATTTTCTTTTAAATAAACTCATTTAATACATGGATTTCACACCTAGTTGTTTACATAAATTTAATTCAAATATGAGACATACAAAGATGAATGAGTTTCACAACCAACTTTTGAAACTCAGTCACATTCACAAGAAAATCATCATCCAAGCTAACTCCCTTGTTGCTAACAACCGCATATAAACACAAAGTAATGGTTGTTAGTTTTGAAGCAAGTAACCTAAAACTCATAAACAAGTTCAAAGACAATACTTCCTTTGTGAAAGATTTGGTACGTACGGATGATTCAAGAATTTTTATTCATAAAAAATACTTAAGAGTGTTTAAAACTTTTATTAAACACTTAGTTTTTGAAAAAGCCTTTAACAGCCTCAATCAAATCCAACAAGGATGGCGTAAGTTCTTCATTCCACTTTATTAGGGTTGGTTTAAACCTGTATAATTCCATAAATAACTTACATACTTTGTCGTTCGGAGAAAAATAACTTGGAGGAAGAGACATAAACATCGTCCTCATGGGATCCATAAAGAAAGGCATTATTTATATCATGAATATGATGATATAATTTCCAATCAAATTGAATAGCCATCCTAATAATACATCTTCTAGTTACAAGATTTTCAACCGGAGAGAAGGACTCGTCAAAAGTCTAGACATTCTCTTTGATTAAATGTCTTTTATTACAAGTCTAGATTTAAACCTTTTTATTTCTCTGCTTGATTTATATATAAGTTTATATACCCATTTGCATCCAATGCGTTTGCGCCTTTTAGGTAAATCAATAATAATCCAAGTCCCATTTTGGTTTAGAGCCTCCATTTCATCATTCACAAATCTAACAAATTTAGGGTATTTAGCTATTTTAATAAAACAACTAAGTTTAAAAGATTTATTCAAATTCATAGAAAACCACATGGGTTCGTCACTCAACTTAGCATAACCAAAATAGTATTTGATACCAAACATATGTTTACCTTCTACCACAAAACCATTAAACCTAAAAGGGACCTTCTTATCATGATTAGACCTTCGATGTGACATCCCAAAATTGGGGCTAGAATTTTTCGATATAAATTAAATAAGTATCTAATAAATAAATAAATAAACTAAATAACAAAATTTCATCATATTTAAACTAATGTAAAAGTTTAGTAGATTCAAGAATCTAAATTTCAACATTTGAAAGTTAATGACTAAAACTGTCAAAATGGTGAAAGTATGTTTGACCAAAGGGTTGACTCACTTAAGTGATTCTTGGACCACAAAATTCATAAAATTGATTTGGAATAAGACCATTTTTTATCAAACTATGTGGAATTGAGGGTAGAAATCGAAAAATGACTTATATGATGCACTTATTATCCCCATTTCATCCATAACACGATTTGATAGATAGGTGGAGGTTGGAGATGGTGATTCCATGGTGTAATACTCTCTAGAGTTGATTTCAAGCAAACATAGATCATTTTGTGCAAGGAGTGGAAGAGATCTAGAGTTTTAAGGTATAATTTTTCCTCTATTAACAATATTTGAATTTGAATCTTGGAATGGAACCCCATGTTGATTTCATGATGAATTGTTGACTATGGTTTTATTTTCTAACCTTTCTCAGATAATTGATGTAACGCCCGCAGATTCGGGCTAGTCAATTTAGAGACATTGAGCGTCACAAATGACTTCTTGATAGAAGGTTATTTAGAATAAATAATCTTAAACAAAGTATAGTATAAGTCACAAGGATTCTGTACATATAACGAATGTTGAAATCCGAGTTATAATGAAGAAGTTACAACCTGTCGAAGTTTTACTGCTAAACCGGCACGACACCGCATAACGTAAAAAGTGAATTTTTGATAAACTTTTTAGCCTTAGAATCACTTCTTAACCAAACCCTATGAGTTATTTTGGTTATATTAGCTCATAAAACCACCCGATTGAATTCTTGACGTTAACCGAACTCACAACGTGAGCTTTAAAGCTCACGACCTGAGAATTGGGTAACTCAGTTTCTATTTTTTTGTTGATGCTATATCTATGGTTTTTTTGCTTGCGATTGGTTTGATTTCTATTTTTCGGGTATTATGGGTATGAGAAAATCTCCTCAACCGCAACAAGGCGATGTCTCGAGCTTACACCCGTTTTATGAATTTCCGGATGATATCCCACGTGAAATTTTGAACAACTATACGAACAAGTTGGGATGGCTCTACAATCGTGAATTTGCCATTTCACCAACAGTAGATTGGAGCAATCTGAACAAAATTGGGATTTTGGAAAGAATGAACCTATATCTCACAAAGACGTATGTTGAAAATGGGATTTCTTTCACTTGCAACGAGTGGAAAATTTTATTTTCAATTAAGGAACCAATTTTCAAGGAATTGTGTATGGAGTTTTTCTTAACGACTTCTTTCGAAGAGAACACAATTGATCCTCATTTCGCCATGCCTTTGGTGTTTCGTCTTGGTGGCCAATATCGAGCATGTAGTTTGGCCTCGTTTGCATGGAGAATGGGTTTGCACAAACAACATGAAGCAATGCCACCTATTTTTGACAGGTTTTTAAGATTAGCTGCTCGAGATTACTCTCAATGTGTGAATGGGTATACCTTTTAGACAACAATAGCTAATGGCGAATTTCATTCTGGGGTATCTCAAGAAAGCCAAATTCAGTCTCCTATCCATCGTCTCATTCACCTCCTTGTGACAATTTCAATTAATAAAAAAATGGGGATAAAGTGATGACTTTGAATTTGTTTTTTATGTGGAGCATAATCACACCGACAGTTTGTTGCAATATTCCTTATTTTCTTGGGCAATATCTGGCAAGTAAGGCAGTCACATCAAGAGTCGGGAGCCCAATAGCGGGTGGACATCTTGTAACCCGCTTGGAAAAATCATATGAGATATTTGCACCAAGAGTGATGCATACTCTAACATGCATCAAGGGTACCGATCTTACAATGGGTTTCTTGGAATATATGAATCTTGTAATCAATATAGGAACACAATGGAGTATATCGGCTGATGAAGCGGTGGTACCATTAGAGCAACCCGAAGAGGAATCGAGACCACGAGGAGGCCATAACATGAGGGGGGAGGAAAAAAAGGCCAGTCGCAACTCGCAACAACACCATGCACCCATGGGAGGAGGACCGTCTCGTGATGAAATGATGGTGGGGTATATGGATAGGATGTGCTTGAGCATGAATTCGAATGGGGGTACAATGGAAAACATGGGTCAACATTTTAACATTACTCCACCACCAACATTGGGAACTCAATACCCATTTTGTCCATCATGGAACGAGATGTGGCCGAGACAATATGACGGGGTCGGTTCAATTGGAGCACATGGAGACGATGATGATGATGCGTGATGAATTATTTATCCTTTTATTTTATTTAAGTTTTTGTTTTTATTTCTTTGTTTATTTTTGGTGTGTTTTAATTTGGTTTGTTTTAGATGATGTAGCCGAATGATGAATGTTTTTTTTCTTTTTGAAACCTAGGAGTTTGTTTTGTTTGAAGGATTAATATTTTATCGAGAGAAGAGAAAGAGAGAGAGAGAGAGAGAGAGAGAGAGAGAGAGAGAGAGATAGAGAGAGAGCCCGATCAAGGTAGATGGGAAAGAGTCCTATCAAGACCATAACCAATCTCTTTATTTATGTACGTATACCTTTGTTTCAGGGTGGGGCCGCCCTTCCTCCTTCTAATCCGGCCATACATGATCAACCGCCGACGAACGCACATGCAAAGGCAATTGAGAGAAAATAGGACGATAGTGATAGACACAAGAACTTAAATAGATTAAAAGATGACTTCTATAGAGGAGAAGGGACACCTACTTAGATAGGGTGATAGCACGGTTTTGATTGAATATCCTTTCTTGTGCTTGTCTTGTATTGAGGTATACTGCGAAGATATGAGTAAAAGTAGGTAACAGAAAGGGAGGGATTGTTTATATATATATATATATATATATATATATATATATATAGAGAGAGAGAGAGAGAGAGAGAGAGAGAAAGAAAGAAAGAGAGAAGCCGTTAGCATTAGAGATAAGAATCGAAGACCACACTTTTTGATATGTGTGGGGTGACAATTGTGTGCGATTTTAGAGAAGAAATGAATGAGTTACAGAAAATATGGTCTTAAACTGTATCGTAATCACTTAACAAGACAATTATGATTTCTCACATGAAGAATTTGAAGAAGATACACATTCTGTGTTGCTCCAGTTCTCACGACATGAGCTCTATACTTCACATCGAGAGAAAGATTTTAATCACGATTCAAAAGATATTTAATCCAGACTCACGTTGTGATTCTCTATACTCCTAATGTGAGCTATACAAATTGTATTTTTGCTCTTCCTTTCAACCATAAAACATGATGTATGCTTTCCTACGTTATGATTCATTGCTTTGAAGATTTTATGCACCACACTTTTTGAAGATGTGAGTTTTTTATTCAATATTTTAGTCGACACATTCACGAATGGTACCACAATTCCAGTTCCAGTTACATATTCAAGATGTTTGAGTTTTTCCACAACAATAAGAATTCGATCATGCCACTACTACCCATGGGAGCCTGTCCATTTTTATCCCTTTTATTTGCTTTATATTTGCATTCATTGTTTTAGCCTACAATGAGGGCATTGTATGAAATAAGTGTGGGGTAGGAGGTCGAAAAAGGATATCAAGCATAAAATAATTATTTAGAAAATGCTACAAAATTTTAAAAAGTTAGTAGGCTTGCAACAATAGTCTAATAAATATAGTCAATTTTAAAATTTTAATATTAGTGCATATGGGCTAGTTTGCTAGTATTATGTGGGATGATTCGATGAGAACCTGTAACGCCCGTGTTTCTAGGCTAAGCATTAGTATGATGATGTAATAGTTGGGGTCAATAATTGTAACCTACTTTGAAGTAATAAATAGGAATTACTTAAATATTATGTGAATTATATGATTTTATGTGTATTATACTTATTTATAAATATAATAAGTTAAGAATACAAATAAGCGTCAAAATAAAATAATAGATAGACCCAATGCTGTAGTGGTAGTGAAAAGGATTCCGGAGATATAACGAACGTTGAAATCCGAGTTATGATGAAGAAGTTATGACCTGTCGAAGTTTCGCGACAAAACCGACACGACGTTGTGTGACGTAACCAGTGAGTTTACAATAAAGTACTTTTTAGTCTTAGCGATCTAAATGAAAATCGTAGTATACGTTAAACTGAGAACGTGCATAAAAAGAACATCCAAATCTGACTTCGTAAGAGGAAGTTATGATTTTTCCAAGATTCGACATAACAGTATGCAACCCGGAGTCCAAATATTAGATCGATCGATTCTTAATCGACACAATCTAAACTAGAATTGAATATCTCATCAATAGGATTTCAACGATAAAATCACAGACGAAAACGGACGTCGGATGACAAAGTTATGAATTTTTAACGGACTTTTTCTGTCCCGGTCTGTTAAAATATAACTTTAAAAATAAAGTCAAAATTAGCCGACGGAGTCTAAAAGAAAGTTGTAGAGTACGTCTCTACCTACACGTGGATAAAAACAATGTCGAAAATGGAGCTCTTATGCGAAAGTTACAAATTTTAGAAGTCGGGAGTGTGAATTGCGAAGTTGTTCAAGGAACGCCCCGCATAGAAGGAACGCCTTGTGCTCTTTTAAAGACTAGGCCTCGGATCTTCCACGTCGCCCCAGCCAGCTTCGGACACGTACCCCTCTCGAACGCGCTGTGTACATAGGAGCGCCCTGCGCACCGAGGGTCAACTCCACTATAAAAGGAGGTGCGAGGGTCTCCATATTTCCCACACCAAAAACCCATTTTCTCTCTCTCCCTAACTTCTCTCTAAGACCTCCCAAAGCCCTAGTAACCTAAAGATGCTAGAGGAAAGTCCTGGAGAGCCAGAAGGCTCCGTGAAAAAGAGCTTTTCGGCTCGGAAAGTTTCGCCCCCACAGAGCCCGGTTTCTAGCAAACCTCCGGGTAAGTGAGTTATGCTTACCCTACTTTGAGTATAGCTTAGGTTTAAATTTATTATTGTTATTATGAACCTTATATATATATATATATATATATATATATATATATATATATATATATATAAAGTGTTATTATAATATCTTTTAACTACTTGCGGTACGGGGAATCTGGTTTGAAGGGCTGCATAGGATTGTTGGATTTCAGCAGTGCTATAATGCCAAAATGGTCCTGCCCTCCGGTGTTTCATGTCTGGCCCATGTCTGTACATAGTGGTTGAAAAGTATTGTTTCAAAACTTATAAAATAATAACGCGGGTAATTTGCCGTGATAAATATTAGACTAAAATCTAGTGGTAATAATACTAGTTTTCGTCGAAGGAAATTATATTATTTAGAAGTGAAGCGTTGTACGAGTTTGGAATCATCACTTTAACAAGTGCATATATACTTTCATCTTACACATAGATATGAAGTGTTTAATATAAATTACGTGATATGTGTACATATTATCTGTGTTCTTGATATCTATGCTAGATGAACAATTTATACATGTTTTAAATGATTTAAACTGTACATGTATTTTATATCTACGAAAATATTGGATAAAACATGGGTAGATGAAATAGTTGATGTGTAATAAAATGATGAGAAGCCTCGATTTTTACAATGATCCAGTCATCTAGCGAAGTATAAATGACGACCGCGGACTATTCTAGACAGTCCAGTGGAACGCTAGCAGGATCGCAACCTGTGGGTGTTTATTTGAACTACTTGTTCACCAGATGTACTCCATCCCCCTCATGGTTACCTTATTTGACATAAATTGACAAGGAATCCCCTGAGCAGTGTTGTCACCCCGATGAAAATCCTCAGACTAGATCCCTTATAATAGATGTTTTAGGGACGTAAAGTGAGGATAACGGGAAAGAGTAATCAGGTTGATTGTTTTGATAAAATTAATAAACTATTTATAGTGTTTTGAAAACCCTATGTGCTAACCAGGCTCCCAAGCCTGACCCACTCAGTTTCTTGTATACAGGTAGTGGCACAAGAGCATAAATGCGATGATCTGATGAGAGATTATAGATTATAGGCTAGTAGAAATAAATAGAGGTTGTAAGGCCTATGTTGTTTTTGTTTATGGGACAAAAACACAGACTTTCTTAGTTTGAGGGACATAATATGTTTAACATTGTGTACCAAAAATGTATCTAGGAGAGCTTATGTAGTCATTGCACCTTAGACTAATACATTTAACAAATAAAGGTTGAAGTTAAGTTCCTTTACGCAAACATATGTGTTTTTTAGGATTTTTAGTTTTGAGTGAAAAAATTGAGTTGTGAAAAAAGAAAAAAAAAGTTGCAAAAGTTTGAGTGAATAAGAGTCTACAAAGTTATGAAGTTAAGAAATATTATGAAGAAAAGTTCAAAGTTTCAAATTATTGAAGACTCAAAGCTGAAACCGAGAGCTTAATGGAACCTAAAAAGAAGAAGAACCATGAAAATACAAGTTCTGCGATGTGGCATCAGAGTATGGAGGCGTGGTAAGAAGAAAAATCTCAATGATAAGCACAATAACTGAGCTCATGACGTGAGCATTATAATCTCATGTCATGAGGAGGATTATTCCAGAAGATAACTACGTGGAATGCAGTTTCCTTGCCAGACACGATTTGCACTGATCTCATGACGTGAGACCTTAATGCTCTTGACGTGAGCTACGATTTTATGGAAACTATAAATATTGCTTTACATATCGACTTTGGGAGGTTGGAATCAAATTTTCTGGAGAGATAGTCGATTTTAGAGGCCAGAGATCTGTGAAAAACAACCACTTGGAATAGAGAATGCTTGGAGATTGAAGATTTGAAGATTACACAATACATTCGGTTTGCATTTTGATTAAACATGTCTAAATCTTATGTGATTGTGTGCTTATTTTATGCTATGAGTAGATAATCATTAGGCTTTCGTTCAGTGTAGATGAACCCTAATATTATATGTTATTTTCTAGCTTATAATTGGATTTTATGAAGTTGGTTAATGCATGTGTTTGATTACCATTACCTAGCATGTTAAAGCTTGCATCTTTGATTCAAGTTAAGTGTAGTTTAATGACCAATGAATTGCATGAAATTGTTTACCTAGTAGTTTATGATCATTAGATTGCTAGAGCTAGGATTAATCACATCTTAGATTAAGTAACAAATGTAACAACTTTAACTGTGTTGGAGCATAATTTGATCATAATTGTGTTTAATTAATTGTCTTGATCATAGATAGTTAAGTTAGATATATCTTACATAGCCCAATTATCTTTATTAAACAATTATGTGTTTTCTTGTGTATGATCATTACATAGTATTTAATGAATTGATGAAAATATTAGGAGTTCGGATCAAGACTGCTAATTACATCTAAATTGGCAACCAACTGAATAAACTCATACTTAGAAACTACACATAGGAAAAAGGGGGATTCGAAGCTAAACGGAAGTGTCTTCTTAATCTTGTTTACAATCATTTTTAATTGAGTGTTTAGTTTTAAGTTAATTTGAACTTGCAAAATCAGATAAACCCCTTATTTACTTATTGTTTTTAGATTAATTTTTAGTAATTAAGTTATTAGCTAAATCCGTTTAATGTGTTCGACATTCGACTTACCTGAACCATTCTATAAATTTGACTAGGTACACTGCATAAGTGCAATTAGTTAGTTAAATAGGTTAGGATTATAAATTTTATACTAGATAGTATATAAATTGCACATTAGTCTTCAACCAGGTGATGAAGGTCAAACCAGCATACTTCGATATAAATCATTCAACAAACAAGAACCATCCGTAGAAGCAGATCACACAAGATCGTATAACTTTGGGAAATTGTCAAAAAAAGTCTCAATATTTTCGGAAAAGTTACGATTAAGTAATGATTTTTTTAACGTAAAAGTCCAGATTATTTCATTTTGGCTCAAATTAATAATTTTTTATTTCTTTTAACATGAAATGACATATTATCATGTAAAATCAAATAATCAAACTTTTCTGTTCATTTTTTTGGACTAAGGTATAACTTTTCTGAAAATATTGAGAGTTTTCTGACAATTTCCCTATAACTTTGATATGATAAAACGAACTGCAAAGAAACAATGATTACCTAGTATAACGTATGCTCTGATTTACTTTCATCGGAACAACAAACCCTAAAAGATTACAATATAAAGCTCACTACAATAGAAACTCTCAATCTATACTTCTCACCACTAAGTTAATTCAAATGATTAATTATACTTAGACTTAAAGGAGTGGAGTGAGGTGAGACCCTACATGACATGTCTTACCACAGTGAACACCGCCCCTCCTATGCAGTTTGGGATGTGCGGCCAAAAAAGAGAGTGCTCTCTCTCTCTCTCACACACACAATGGTATACCACTCTTTGTGTGTGGTAAGGGAGTGTGACAAAATGAGGAAGTGTGACACCACTCCCTCTGGTCTTAAAGCTTTGAATATGCATGCCGACTCACAAACACACAAAGACGAGAGAACCAGGGTTTTGTGACGAGAATGATGGTAATGTCTCTCTGTCTCTCTATCTCTACTTATATATTCACAACTTTTGCACTTTAGTCCATACAACTTCCAATTTAGAACTTTTAGCCCTCGGTACAAAGTTGATTCCACATCTAGCCCTCCATCTATTTGTAACTTTACTCACCGATCCCAACATTTTATATTTAAATTTATCTACATTAAATAAAACCAAGTTAGAAGCATTACCAAAAAAATCCCTTCAAGTTGTGGTTGCAAAACGTCATATATTTAACGTTTTTAACATATTGGTTGGGACATGTTCTGTGCACGTCGGTAAATGGTGTGGTTTACCATTTAAAACAAGCATTCTTTTCATTTCAATTTAAAACCACTTTAGTATCGAAAGTAAAATTCTCTTTAAAAAAATAGTATCAAAAGTAAAAGAAAAATGCGTCTTGATTGTTGCGTTTTGTATGTTGATCTCTATTGAGAATACACAAGGTTTGGTCATAATTCTTAGATTTTTTTATCTTGGAGGAGGCTCAGAGATGTAGAAGAGACTGTGTTTCTGATTGGATATTCACCTATAGGTTGGCATTTTGTGTACCTTAGTTTATAGGTTGGGTCTAATATAAGTCATATTTAAAGTCGGAAGGAAGTTTTTGACAAATTCACGACAAATCTATCAAAATGGAAGATAAAGACGCTTTTTATAGAATTGGCTAACCCTCTTGAAGTCGGTGTTGTGAAAATGTTTAAGAGGCGAGCTGGAGCTCTATTTTTTGGGGATCGAAATGAGCTAAGTTTGGGTAATCTTAGGCTTAGTTCGGCTCGTTTACACCCCTAATCCTCAACGAACTGTGAATTGTTTGCATACAAAACGAACATTTGGGGGAGAAATCCTGCTCAACCAAGAGGACACACCGTGGACAACAAACTAGATGACCACAAGGAACAAACACAGACTGTCATTGCCTCATCCAACAGATCACACACAACTGCCCCTCCGGAACACCACCGCTCTCTTCCCCTACTACAACACCACTTTCCGCCTCACTCATTTCCACTGCAGCATTTTGTTATTCAATATGCCTCCTCCGATGTCTCCAGTCTTTCCATTTGTTCCAATTCCTGATACGCTCGAAAAAAAGGCTTTGTTTATTATTTTGTAACATCCCAGACACACATACCAAGAAATAGTCCACTTTAGGTAACCTGTGTAACGCCTGTGCTTCCGGGCTTGCCATTTTTAGCAATGTAATAGTCTAGGTTAACCTCTGTAACCCGTTTTGAAATAATAAAGATTGTATTATTTAAGTATTGTGTGTTTTGTGCTTAATTGCTTAATTATGTGGTTTGATTAATTAAGAATAAAAATAAGCGTCAAAATTTAAGTGTAAAATAAACTTAATATCTTTGAATAATGTTGTAGTAGTTGAAACGAGGTTCCCGAATATATATAGAACGCCCAAATCTGACTTCGTATGAGGAAGTTATGATTTATCGAAGTTTCGGCTTAGCGGTGTGCAGCCCGAAATACTCGATTTGAGATCGAGCGGTTTTAGCCGAAGCAATCTAAACGAGGATCAAAGGTCTCGTTGTTGGTATCGAAGCGATAAAAAGTTAGGCGAGAACGGACGTCAAACGAAGAAGTTATGAATTTATAACGAAGTTTTTCTGTCGCGGCCTATTAAAAATAAATAATAAAAATAAAGTCAAAATTAGCCGACAGAGTCTAAACGAAAGTTGTAGAGCGTAGTCTCACCTTCGCGTGGATATAAAGAATGTCGAAAACGGAGTTCGTATGAAGAAGATATGAATTTCCGAAGTTTATTAAATAATTTGTATTTATTTTTAATCTTTAATTCGGAAGCATTATCCGAAGGAGTCACCGGTCTGATCCGAGGTACGCCCCGCGTACTCCGAAGGTGTCGACACTCGCAGCAAGTGGCTCGGATGATGCATGCAATGACGATTTCGGAAGCAGTACGCGCCGCGTACTGCAGTACGCCCCGCGTACTCCGAGGCTCCAGCCTCCTATAAATAGGATCTGAAGGCAGCCGAGTCTTTTGTTCATTTTCTCTCTTCTCTCTCCCGTTTTGCATCGTTTTGCGTGCCAGAAATATCCCCAAGCCCCGGTATCATACTCAAGCCCCGAGGCAAGTCCCGAGATCCCGAAGATCCCGAGAAGTGCGGTTCCCGAGCCGAAGCTCTGCCCGCGAGAAGTTCGATTTTTGTGAAGATCTTCCAGATCTGCTGAGGATTACTACTTCTGCAAGTCGTAGTGCTGTCCGATCATCTTCTGATCAAGTGAGTGTATACTACCTTTCATAAACACGATAATAATACAAGTTTGGTTCGAGTGTATTAAGTATATTGTTGTTTATAGGTGTGAGTGTGTAGTTACCTTCTTCTAACACATAAATATTAAGTATTTTCTATAAAATACGTGCTATGTGTTTGGTATATTGTTGTTTATATGTGTGAATGTGTATTCACTTTCTTCTATCTCATAGATATGATTTATTCTCTATGAGATATGTGTTATGTGTGTGTGTGCCTCATCTGTTATGTGGATTATGTGTTGATCAAAGCATGCTATACAGGTTTTTAAACTATGTATAAAAATGTATATCTTTATCTACTAATATGTTGGGTAGAACATGGGTAGATAGTTGGTGTGTAATAAACAGATGAGAGACCTCGTTGTTGTTTGATTTAGTCATCTAGCAGAGTTTAGATGGCGACCACTGGCTATTCTAGACAGTCTTGTGGAAACATTAGCAAGTTCGCCACCTGTAGGTGTTAATGAACTTGGGTGTTCATTCGCTGTACTCCATCCCCCTCATGGTTGCCTTATTTGACTTATATTGCTGAGGTACCCCCGAAGCATGTGTTGTCGCCCCGATGAAATATTCTTAGACTAGGTCCCTTATGTTAGTTGTTTTAGGGACATAAAGTGAGAATAACGGGAATGGGTAATTGGGTTATTGTTGGTTGGTGAAAAATTAAATATGATTATTTATTGTGGGTTGAAAACCCTATATGCTCCCCAGGCTCCCAAGCATGACCCACTCAGTTTTATTTGTATTACAGGAAGTGGCGCGAGGGCATGAGATGGATGAACCATCAGTTGTTTTGTTTACAAGTCTGTATATGTATATATTTGTTGAATGACTTGTAAGGTTATCGTTTATGCTTATTGGTCTGTATCGGAACATGACACCCTGAGTTTTGATTATATAATGAAAAATACATTTCTTTTATGAAATGCTTTGGTAAACATTGTTTTATCATGTTTTGTTTTTGGGAACAAATTCCGCAACTCTTTCAAATCAAAAGGATTTACTCTGAAAATATTTTAAAAGCATAAATGAAAATCGATCTTTTCTGGCCGAGATTTTGGGGATGTCACAACCTGATAAGTGAACTTCCAAATGGGTCACCCATCTACTCTTACCTAAACATGCTAAACTGCGGAGTTCTGATATCCAAAGTCTCTGGTGACCCCTTGGGAAATTCTCATACCAGGTTGCCCAAAGGGGACAATATCTTGGTTTGTCATCTCAAGTGTTACATACATATTTGGAGAACTTAATCATATGGTAAAAATATATCACATGCTTGTAGTCAAATTTTTAGTACCTTGTCACAACATATCTAAGGATGCCGGTTGCCACTAAACCAATCACAACTCCACTCCACAACAAAAATTTTGTCCTAAAATCAAGTTCCATTACCATCTAATCTTTGCTCATATTTGATCTTGCAAGAGAAACATAAAGTCATTAAAATATTTCACAGGCAATATCATAAAAAAGCTTGATAACAACTATCCTCACAAGAAGAAAGGTAGATCCCTGCATGCCATCACTTCAAGAATTCCATTTTTCAAACTGACAAGACCAACGACAGTGATTTCCTTTCCAACTGGTAAAATCTTATCCTCATCCAGAAGTCCGACCTACAACACCAGCAACAAAGAAACACAAAAACTAAAATCAAATGAAGAACTAAAAACAAGTGACAAAGTAATAAATAATGTATGTACTTACAGGGTACTCATGACCGAAAAATTCTTGGAGGAAAGTATAAGGAAACGCACTTATAGGCTACAAATTGTGGTATACAGTTTTAAGAGGTAAAGGATGTTTTGACTCATCCATGTTTACTTTCAGATAATCAGATTTTGGCATATTTCCCCCATCAACAAGGATAAAAGGAACCTATACAAAAAGATTATCAGATTATAGTAACACACTGACAAATTCAGTTGATAAAATAAGATTTACACATAAAATTCATTAATCAAATAGTCATATAATCTCATGTTACACCACAAACACATTGATGAATATACTTCTGAAACTAAAGTGGCATTATCATAGACAACGGGAACTGAACCAGCATTATCATAAACTAATGAATTAAAATCAAAGGTAACATGCAAGAATGGACTCTACATCATGAGAAGTTCTATGTTAAGTTGTTAACAACTTACAGGATATCAAGAATTTTGAAGTTACCGTTCTTATTGATGAAGATTCTTGCTCTTATCAGTGTCTTGCAAACAAGGAGCGAAAATCTGAAGTCCATCCAAAAAATCCCCTCCATTCGTTGTATATACACTGCAGGAATTCAAGATTATTCAAACTTTGAATTGGATATAGAAGAAGACAGGATTTATAAGTAATGAACAAAAATTGGTTCGATCGGTCAAACAAAGCAAATTGTTCTGGATTTTTAGTTGAGCAATTTTGGAGGGCATACTTAGTTCTGATGATGCATATTAGAAAACCTCTTGTATATCAGCATATGAATAGATTTTGATAGAATTCAATGCGAAAGAAAGTAAGATTAAGATATGGAATATATATATCGTTTGTGTCCTCTCCAAGGTAACAACTTTCTCGTTAGACTCATGAGAGAGCAAAACGTTTTGTTTCTTCCAATCACCGTTGACGACGGATTTCGTCTCCACGACTCCTCGAACGATGACGATCCTCTCATCACTGAAAGTAATCGTATCTGACTCTTGATCAGAAGGATGACAGAGGATAGAAAGGAGATCGGAGACGCTGGCGGTGCCTTCTTGACTTTGTTCAAGGAGGATGAGGTCGTCTTGAACTTGAGGACGCTGCGGACTGCAATGTACGCTAAGGCTAACCCAAGTACTGCGCCATCGGCGGCAAGGGCTACTTGAGATAGGACTGCGAAGGCTGTTTGATTGGGTGCCGACATTGTGTATTAAGAACTTAAGTTGAAATTGGGTGTTCTGACTTGTTGTGTTATGAACCCAGTAATTCAGCCCAATAAAGACACCATAGTCCAGCGAAGACCCAAAAGAAACACCAGGAGACCAGCACGTTTGGAGGATTGAATAAGTCTTCCACCTTCTGTTTTTCATGCATGCATATAGGAATAGATTACTTTCCATGTTTCCATAATGTCCCATGTTTCCGTTTAATTCTCATGCACTATATTATCTTGCATTTAAGATTAGGACTTCATGAATAAAAGGAGATCAGAAAATTGTTCCAGTGTGTTTCTTTTCTTTTTCTCTGTTGTTATTGGAGCCTCACCCCCTCTAAGGGTTAACCTAACAATTGGTGCTTTCATTCACGTCTCAACCTTCCACAATGCCACCCCGAAAAGATGTCTCCTCTACATCCGATGATCTACCACCTACCATAGCCGACCAACTAGCCTAACTTATTTCCGCCACCAATACAGCCACCCAGCAGCACAACGCCCACCTCAGTACCCTCATCAAAGCAATAGAAGCCTTAACAACTAAATTTGACTCCCAGTCCCAGACCACCGCTAATCTCGTGAACTACATTACCACGCTATCCGACCACCTCTTGTTGGATGACACCGCCACTCCGTTATGTCATACACCCAACCACCAACCACCCCCAACCCACCACCACCGCCACATCATAACCAACATACACTTCGACCACCCAAAATCTCCTTGCCCCTCTTTTAATGGATCCAACCCACTAGATTGGATTTTTCAGGCCGATAACTACTTCACATTTTATCAAGTTCCACCCACCCAGCGTGTTCCTCTCACAACATTTTACCTCACAGGGGACACCCTTTCCTAGTACAAACACTTAGCTCAAAATGATATCTTGGGATCCTGGTCCCAATTCAAACGAGAACTAGAGCTGCGCTTTGGCCCATCTTCTTACGAAAACCATTAAGTAGCACTCTACAAGCTACAACAGACCTCCACCGTTACAGAGTATCAAATGGCTTTTGAACGCATCAGTAATCGGGTCAACAACCTCTCTCAACAAAGTTTAAAAAACATCTTCGTTTCAGGGCTTCGCCAAGACATCCAAAATGAGCTCACCATACTTAGGCCCGTTTCTCTACACTAGGCCTGCTCACTGGCAAAATTAATAGAAGACAAACTTGCGCCTACAACCAAGTCACGATCCCCCACAAGCTTCAAACCCACCTGGTCCACAACATCCCCATTTACACCTACCAAGCCTAATGTATCGCCTACCTTCTCTCCTTCGCCACCAACCAACCCGCCCAACACGAGAATAAACCCTACACTACCACTTACTCGCCTATCAGCGGACGCACTGCAGGAACGAAGGAAAGCCGGACTCTATTTTAAATGCCCAAAAAAGTACACTCCAGGCCATAAGTGTTCACCACCACAATTCCTTCTGATTGTAGACAACGACGACCACGAAACCATGGATAAGGGAAACACCACCACCACCATTGAAGCATAGCAACCACCCGAATTCTTGTCCCTATCAGACGCGGCGTTTTTTGGGATCTCATCGCCACAAACACTTCGTATCATAGGATACGTTGCCAACAAACCGGTCAGAGTTTTGATTGATTGTGGGAGCACTCACAAACACTTCGTATCAACCCATTCTCAGTGATGGTCAGAAACAGTCAATACATCCATTGCCAAGGGTGTTGTCCTAATGTTCATCTACAACTATCAACTGCTCGATTCCAGGTACCAATTTTCGTTCTCCCCATAGAGGGAGCAGACGTAATCTTGGGTATTACATGGCTTAGCACATTGGGATGACTATTAGCATATTTCTCAATTCCTGATATTACCTTCCTGCACGATGGCCAATCATGCACCTTGACTGGCGAATCCTGGAGTCAACTGGTATCACCTAGTGCATTATCTACCTTACTGTGCCAAGGTACCATCGCCTCTCTACACACCCTCAACTATAATCCCACATCACCCCACCCACCACGACTCCATTACAGCTCACCCACCCCAACCCTACAATACACTCCCTTCTCTAACAATTTCAAGACATTTTCATGGAACCTACCTCCCTACCACCACCGCGACCCCATGACCATACCATTCCGTTAAACAGACCCTAATACCACAATCAATGTAAAACCCTACCGCTACCCACAGTACCAAAAACAAATCATGACCGGGTAAATTATAGAAATGCTACAACAGGGCGTCATCCGACCCAACCAAAGTCCCTTTTCATCTCCCGTGCTTTTAGTAAAGAAAAAAGACGGATCGTGGCGATTTTGCGTAGACTACCTGGCACTAAACGCTGTAACGGTGCGTGATCAATTTCCGATATCAACGAACTACTCGACGAGTTACATGGCGCCACAGTCTTTTCCAAGATAGACATGCGCTCCGGCTACCACCAAATTTGGGTATCAGCAAACGACATACACAAGACAATATTTCGTACGATAGACGGTCATTACGAGTTCCTTGTAATGTCGTTCGGCCTCACTAACGCCCCATCGACGTTTCAATCTGCCATGAACGACTTATTCCGACCAGCTCTCCGACGGTTCGTTCTTATCTTCTTTGACGACATCCTCATCTTCAGCTCCTCCATAGACGACCATTACAAACATCTATAGATTGTCTTTGAAAAATTACGAGAACACCAATTCCATGCAAAGCCATCTAAGTGCATGTTCGCCATGCATGAGATCTCTTTTCTAGGACACAAAATCTCAGCACAAGGCCTAGCTCCAGGACCAGATAAGATACAAGCCATCCAACAATGGCCGACACCCACCTCATTCACTACCCTACGTGCCTACTCGGGATTAACGGGATACTACCGTCGTTTTGTTCATTTTTATGCCAAAATCGCCTCACCTTTGACCAATATTCTTAAACTCAAAACCTTTCAATGGTCAGAGGCTGCACAGGAGGCTTTTCAACAGCTCAAATCGACCATGCAAGACCTAATCATGTTAGCATTACCAGATTTTGAGTTCTTCTCACTATATCAACAGAGTCTAAGGCATCAATGTCAGCCCTTTTCAGATTTGTATCCGGGTTTATTGCATGATATGCTTATTGATTTGCATCCTAGTAGTTTGGATGGTGATATGCTTAGTGACCTGGTAGGTCGATATCCTGGTATATAAGATAATGATATGTTTGTGACCGGTTAGGTCGTTATCCTGGTTATAGGATGTTGCTATGATTAGTGATCTGTTAGATTAGTTTGACTGTTATATATGCTAGCGTATGATATTTATGTGCACATAATTGTTTGATTTGGGGGTTTGGTTGAGGCGGACCTGCTTTGTGCTGAAGGCCAAGATACCCAGGGCGGACCGAATAGAATGTAGGCCCGGGACGGCATACTAGCCAGGCCGAACGCCCGACGAGCGGTCCGGATTGGCTGAAGGCCCTGAGAGGCGATCCAGATGTGTCGATGGCTCGGAGAGCAGTCCAGATAGATTGATGGCCCTGCGAGGCGGTCCACTCAGGCTGATGGCTCATTATGCATGTTGTTTGTTTATATGATATTGATAAGGTTTGTATGACGTTAGTATTTTGGGGGAACTCACGAAGCTTCAGGCTTACAGTGGTTGGTTTTGTTTTAGGTAGTTCTGATGGTCGCGGGAACGCGAAGGCGTGATCGTGCATCTCCTTATGTTTTTTTATTATTTGATTTTGGGATGCTCTAACACTAAACCATCTTGAAAACATATTTCTAATAATTATCTAACGCCCCGTTCCTAAGAGTACTTTATTGTGAGTCCCCGAGATTTAAGAGGAAGGGTATTTTGGTCCTTTTGTGGGAAAAGTGGAAAAGGAGGGCTAAATATGAAATTTGGGGACATGCCGAGTACGCCGAGCGTAAGATGGGATTACGCCCAGCGTAATGGAGCAAGTGATGCGGGTGCAAGGTTGAGTACGCCCAGCGTACTAGAGGTACACCCAGCGTACTAGAGGTACACCCAGCATACTCTCAGAGTTCTAAAACCCTAAAATTAGGGTCAGCCACTATATAAGGAACATGTTGGTGCATACCCTAGCCTCCATAAGCTCTCTCTTAACCTCAGAAACCCTAGAATAGCCGTTCCACCTCCATTGTTGGGTGTGTTTGGCCTTGGAAAGCTTATTTTGGCAAAGGAGAGGCTAGAAGAAGAAAGAGGAAGTTGTCAAAGAAGGAGTTGAGTGGCTGGAGCTTATAGATCTGGGAAGATCTCATCCTTTGGAGCTTATTTGAGGTATAAAGCTTCTTGCTTGTCATTTATATTGCATAGATCTATATGTTGTGAAGTTTTGGCATCATTCTTGTCCCAAAAGTCCTCATCTTGATGCATGTTTTGAGTTGGTCAAGATTATCTGTCCTTTCAGACCTTTGGAGAGGTCTTGAGTGAGAAAAATGAGGTCCCAAGGGCTGTGGTTGTCCCATGTGTGAGATATGTAGGTCTTAATGGATTAAGACCTTGGATTAAGAGCTTTATGGACGTCCCAAGTGATAAAGTTTGAGACTTTATGGATCCTAGGCATATTTGGCCTAAGGATCTGAAGTTTGGGCTTAAGAGCTTAAGCCATTAAGAAGTTATGTGGACTTAATGAGCAGCGAGGTTACGCCCCGCGTAGCGGGTCAGTGCCCCGGTCCCCAGTTGTGAATCAGCATGTACGCCCAGCGTACCAAGGAGGGTACGCCCAGCGTACTGCCTCTGTTGGGTTTTTCATTTTGGGCTTTAGAGATTGGGCTGTTATTGGGCTGCTGGATTTTGGGCCGTGACTGGACATATTGGATAGATTATTGTGGACCCATTAGTTGTTGTGGACCATGGGTCTAGGTCCATTTGGTGAGGTGGGCCCAATTTAGTAAATTGGGCCAATATTGGGCTTTACTTTGGACTTTTGGTCTTTGGGCCATTAGTGGGGTTGAGAGCTTATCCAGTGTTGGGCTGGAATGAGTTAAGGGTAAATTGGTCAATTTATACTTGGAAGGGTATTGTGCTTAGCCTAATTATTATTTGTGATATGTTGGCTAGTTCGGGATTTCCGGTGAGTCGGTGGTTCGAGAATCTGCTTCTTCAGTTCAGAGTTTCGGCAGTGGCAAGGTGAGTTATCCTCACTATATCAACAGGGTCTAAGGCACCAAGGCCGACCCTTTTATTCGATTGAGATCCGGGTATTTGTTGTTATGTTATTGCTTTGATATGGCTGCATCCTGGTAGCTAGGATGGTATATGTTATAGACCTGGTTGAGGTCGGTATCCTGTTATGTAGGATGATGCTATGCTAGTGACCGGTTAGGTCGATATCCTGGTTAGGATGATGATATGTTATGTGATCTGCTAGATCAGCTTGTTGACTGTGAATTGTTATATGATTGTATGTTATGTGCACATGGTTGTTGGACTGGGGTTGGGTTGAGGTGGGTCGTGCTTTGTGTTGTAGGCCAAGATACCCAAGGCGGACCGGTTGTCCCGAAGGCCCAGCGAGCGGTCCGGATATGTTGTAGGCCCCAAGAGGGCGGACCAGACGTGCCGAGGCTCGGAGAGTGGACCAGGCCGACTGAAGGCCCGGTGAGGGCGGACCAGTCATACTGTAGACTCAGAGAGTGGACCAGGTGTATTGAAGGCCCGGAGCGGGCGGACCAATCACACTGCAGAGTCGATGTATATGGCTAGACTCGGAGGGTGGACCAGGTGTATTGAAGGCCCGGAGCGGGCGGACCAATCACACTGCAGAGTCGATGTATATGGCTAGACTCGGAGGGTGGACCAGGTGGACTGTTGGTCGGTGCCGCAGACTAGTCACACAGTAGACCCGAAGTGCATGGTTGTTCTGTGATCGGATATGATATGGCGTGTTATGCGTGTATGGTATATGTGGTTGGTATTTTGGGGATATCTCACTAAGCTTTCGGGCTTACAGTTGTGGTTTAATGTTTTTCAGGTTCTTCAGGAGACCGTGGCAAGGCAAAGGCGTGATCGTACCGCTCCTCATGTTTATGTTGTGATGTGATTATGGGAATACTCTAAATCATTTGTATTAAAAACCTTTTTGTAATAATTTAATGAAATCGGGTTGTTTTTAAAAAGTTAAAAATTTGTTGGAATTTTTCGGACGTTACAAATTATAATTTTTTGAATGATTTAAAAAGTTTAAAATTGGCTTGATTTTTATGGTTGTTACACAGATAACGGTCCCAATTAAAATTTCCAAAACATTTAGTGGTTTAATACAACAAATCATGCGAGAGTAATACAACATATGTCAAAACAAAGGTTTAAGAAGATATTACAAACCAAAGGTCTTCTAAATACCAAAAGCTTATGAATCCCTTAAGCTTCTGACAATATCTACTAACCTGCAACAATTTATCAACAAGTGGGTTAGGCTATGGGGAGCCTAGTGAGTACGATCCCAGGGTTAGACATTATGGACGGTGTATAAATGAACATTATGGTTCATACACCAATGTATAAACCTGTACCTTCTCAAAAACAACAAATCAAATTCAAGAATAGCTTGGGAGTAAAATGATACATAAAACAAAATACATTTTTATTTATGACAACTCCTAAATAAACTTCACTGTTGAGTAAATAATACTAAGTGGGTGTACCCAGAGTAGCACCTTTCCATAATAAGAACAAAATACAATAGGAAAACATTTAAATGCTCGAGTGACGTAAAACATGATAAAAATCCACATTGTTGAATACATGTTTCCAACACATCCAAAAGAATTATAAGAAATTTGATTTATAATCCAAAATAATACTAAGGGTCTTAAATGCCCAAAAGGTTTCCATAAAACATTTAAGTTTCCAAAAAGAGACAATATGTCTCATATTAACAAAGGGGTAAAACAATATTTATCATAAAAAGTATGATGCAATGCATGCAACTACTCCAAACCACTTGTCACTCTCAAGGTACAGCTCACAACAAAAGTCGGATGTGTAGTACTCATGAAAAATAGTCAACTTTTGTACTCACCTCCGATAATAAGGTAAAGATGATCGAATGTGAAGAACGCACGAAAGACAAAATTGTCGAGTTGCACTTACACCCATAACAAACCAGGAACTAGGGGCCATCCAACCTAGGCCACATGAGGGGTAGCAAGCCTCTACTGGTGCAGGTGAGGATTATCTAGAAATCTACCCACAAACAAATAATAAGCAATAACAAATATCCTTGGGTACTTGGGACCACAAAATCACACCCATCCTAGCATGATATTCATGTATATAACAAGTAGGATGCCAAAAATCTATTTTCTTAAAATAAGCATTTTAGCTTTATATCAATCAAAAGCATTTATGAAAATAATATTTCATGAATGCACAAGAAAATCCCATACGGGCAACTAATAATCAAGGATAAGCCAAATAGTTTCCAAAAACACTAAATCAATAATAAGGATGTGTACTTCCAATATTTCACAAGAAAGACCAAAAAGGCACTTGTGCCCATATTACTAAAGAATAAGTTTACCCCTCCCCCCCCCCCCCCCCCCCCCCACAAATAAATCAATTTTCTCAAAACATGACCTTAATTCAAAAGGAGGTCACCGAATAATAAAAAATCATAACGAGAAAATGAAACATATATTTTCAAATAATATACATATGTATAACATAGCACAAAAGGGAAAACATAAGTAGAATAGTTATTTTGGGGACAAGTGTTGCAAGGTAAGTGTACTCACCTTAAGTTGTAAGCTTGCAACACCAATGATTCTCTAATCATGAGTTATGCCACTTCCAACTCCAAAATCCCCAAATAAAACACCTAATATCATTACAAGGTGTCAAAAGACTATAATACCCTTCTATGGTTAACTTAACATTCTAAGTTTAAAATACCCCAAAAATGGTCTATGAAGTCACTTACTATGTTCTTAATTCCAAAACTTAATTTTTTTTATGGTTTCAAAACCTTCCTCGTGTTAAAATAAAAATGTAGGCAAAAATTATGCGCAATTTCGAGTCCGGATGAAAAAGTTATGAACAAAACAAGTTTTCCAATTTGTGATGTGAAATCAGAACACTATACACGACCACGTGTCTAATTGACACAACTCGTGTCGTACACAACATGTCAAAAATGGCCAAAATCTCACTTTTATGCATCCAACTTTGGCCCCAATGCATCTTGACATCCTATAACTTACCGAATGACTTAAGGAGCTTTAAATACATAATAAAACAATACAATTGACATAAGAAAGGATCCCTAAAAGCTTCATATCCTTGGAATAGAAATTAAACACCAAAACATCCTACAAAATTCACCTAGAAGCTTAATGAGGTTAAGGAACTTAAATTTTCAACAATTCACTATGTGTGAAAGGTAGATGCAACCAAAAAGACCAAACATGATTTCTACAACTTAAAACATATGAATTGAGAGGTCTTGAAGATTATCCACTCATTAGTTGAGTTCAAATCTTCATCTAAGTATGAAAAATAACTTTGTAAAAACATTGGTTCACTGATTTGGGTCTATGATTCATAGAATTGAAAACACCCAAATCACCACCATAAATGTTGGATTTGATCCAGACATCAAGAAAATATCACCATACGTCACAATTTGACAAATAAATCATAGATTTGAAGTCAAATACATCTATTAATCATAAAATCAAGCTCAAATCTAAACAAATAACATTATATTTGGATTTCATCATCTAGGGTTTAGAAAACCCATAAAAACAACCAAAAACATACAAAACTCACAACTATTAGCTAGTTGGAGCTTGGAGATGGATCATGGAATGAAATTACAACATAGATTTCATGGAAACACCATGGATTGAAGAATAAATTGGACTTGGAGAGCCACATAACCAAAAACATGAAATGAAAGAGAGAATGGAGGAGAAAACTACCTCTAGTTGTTAGACTATGAAGGAATTTGACCAAATTCGAGTGGGATCTTCAATCATCAAACTCCATGGATTTAAAGTGAAAAAATCATTCATATGGGAGAAAATGGCAGAATACATGAATGAGGGGAAATAAGGAAGAATAAGGCTTCAAATAGATCCATCTCTGGCCACTTACACATTTTTAGTCACTCCTTACAAAGTCTTTTCAAAAATACTCTAAACTAAGGAACATATAATATCTTTTACAATGGTCCCTATTCATTATAATCTTCACAATTTAGTGCAAGTCATTAAGTTGGTCGACTCTCAAGTCAAACCTAAGCTTCACCCATTTGACGCAAATAGCCATTCTAACAAAAATACTTCGATGGACATTAAAATTCTATTATTTTTAAAACACCATGTAATGAAAAGATTTTATTGTTGTTGTTGTTGTTATTATTATTATTATTATTATTATTATTATTATTATTATTATTATTATCATCACATAATCATATTTCCATTATTTAATCTATTTTGCTTCGATTTATTTTATACCATTTTTTTAAAAAGATTTTTGTTTTACCAAAAAGCACAAAACTTTTAGCCCCCAAAACAGGAAGTTACAAATTTACCCTAATGAAAAATACCAAATCCCAATCAGATGTTGTACGAATTGAGAGGGTAAGATTGTATACATTTAGTCTTGTGCATATAAGAGAATCACAATTTGAAGATTAGAGTACTCATTAAAGAAAAAACAAACAAACCCTAAACCCTCATACAGATGAAACAAATAATATGAGAAACGAACTTACAAATATATTTGTTGGTTGTAGCCAAGGTTTCAAGAGAGTGTCAGTCAGGTAGCCGACAACTAGTGACGAAGGTGGAACTTGCATCAGTTAACAAAAGGGAGAAAAAATTGAATACCAATTTAGTCTTAAATTAAAATTGTTGGGGGAGGCCATTCCTACCTTGTGGCTTGTGTCTTCCCTTGACCCAATCATCACAACCATCGCTGATAATGAAGTTGGTTAGCTGCATGCCAACTGTCTTGGTTTTCTCTCCATCAACATGTTGCAAGAATAAGATTTTCTGTGAAAACATCAAACCAAACATATGTGGTAGTCAATCTTCGAAGAAGAAGGGCATGCATTACATAGGTGGAGTAAAGCTTGCATTGATAGTGAAGCAGATGATGAATCGTAGTAAGAGATAGAAACCTAAGCTATAGACGAAAGATGTGGTAGCGGTATAAAATGTTTGTTGAATCTAAAATCGAACCCTAATCTTTGGTTGCTCATCGATATATTATGTAATCGTGAGGACTAGCGAACTTGAACCAAATATAGGTGGTAGTTAATCTTCGAAGAAGATGGGCATGCTTCACATAGGTGGAGTAAAGCTATCAGAGCTAACATGCGGTGAATCAGAAGAACAACACGTCAATGATCGGTGGAGGAAAGCCAGCTAATACTAGAACATGTGCGGCTAAACAGAAAACCACTTTGCTTCAAACTATTTATATAACCTACTCCTAAACTACTCTTTAAATTCATGACGGGACTTGGACCCTTAACTTCAAATAGAAAGAGCAACACCGGATACCGTTAAGCTAGAAGTCGTTTGGTTTTTAATATGTATATAATTATGAGAGGTAAAATATATTAGCATTAATAACCGGAACCTATTCCTCAAATGCGAGCGTTAACATATCTCGGGCCTATCATCATATTTCGGGCTTATCACGGGCCCATATTTGGTAATTTGGGTATCCGGTTTCCATGTGTTACCACTTACCAATAGTAGATGTTGGAGCAATGTTTTAAAACCCGGGTTGACCCGGCCGGTTCAACCGGTTGGACCGTGACCCGGGGTAGAAGGCTGGTCAATTGAGACCGGTTTTTTGTAAAAATACGAACCGGATTGAACCGGCCGGGTTTCCCCTAAACCGCGGTTCAACCGCTTATGTGGAACCGGTTAAAACCGGATTGACCCGTTTTAATAGGGTTTATATAGTTGAAAACAAGTAGCGAACGCCAAAACAACGAGCTGTTTGCAGTTTCTTCAATGTTTTTAAATATTTAAACTTGGTGGACATTAAATTATTGGTTTTATATGTTTATGCATTATACATGAAAGTAAAATATATAAAAATAGAAAGAGACCATAAACCGGGTTGACCCGACGGTTCAACCGGTTGAACCGATTGACCCATGAACCGGTCATCATACCGAGTCAACCAAAAACCCGGGTTTTAAAACATTGTGTTGGAGCGTATAATTGAAGTAGTGTTTGACATCTAATGATTGTTTTTACTTTGTCGTGTATTGGAGACCTTTTCTTTGGTCCATAGCTTTAATATAATTGAACTAGATGAAATTTCCCATGATCCCATCCATCCCAATAATTTAAACTTTAAGGTAAGTAAAACAACAACTTATTTCTATGTTTTATCAGCTTTTTCTTAGAGTATCCTTTCAAAGTCTTCTTTTTCAAGTTTTAATATTTTTATTTCAAAACACGAATTACCATACAAAAACATTAAGATGTCAATAAACACCCATTATGCAACTACTACAAACATACCAACACTCAATTAAAAACGATACATCTCAACTGGAAGCCTCGGCTGAGCCACCGTGAGAAGTGGAATCTTCTTGGGAGTCGATAACCCAAATATCTCCTCCATATTCAGATCATTTTCACTCATTGTCTTCGGCAATTTCCAATAAAATCCATGAAGCAAATTAGCCAACGTTGATTCAATCACTTTCAACCCTAAACTATATCCAGGGCACATCCTTCGTCCTGCACCAAACGGCAAAAGCTCAAAATCATGACCCTTAACATCGATCTCTTTTCCGATGAACCTTTCTGGATAAAATTCTTCAGGTTTCTCCCACAATTTAGGGTCTCTTCCGATTGACCAAACGCTAACCAGCACTCGAGTTCCTTCAGTAATGTCGTAACCGGCGACTTTGCAGTTTTCACGAGCTCTTCTCGGAACCAACATCGGCGCCACCGGATGTAGCCGCATTGTCTCTTTTGCGATTGCCTCGATGTAAGGTAGGTTAGGCATGTCCTTCTCGCTCACCCATTTATCCTTGCCTATCACCCGATCCAGTTCTTCGATTGCCTTCTGGAAGATCTCTGGTTTTTTTAGGAGTTCGGCAATCGCCCATTCAACGGTTACGGCGGAGCTTTCGGTTCCTCCGGCGAGCAAGTCCTGTCATTGTCAGATTGGAAAAGTATTAGCGACACAGTGTACACCAGTCAATCTTTGTAGTGCGCAGATGGGGTCCATTTAATTTAGATCTTTTTAAAATATGATATTTTTGTCTTTTAACTTATTTTTTTATCCTGCTATTTATTTTTGTTATATGCTTGGTCCTAGTGTTTGTTTTTGTTACGCGCTTGGTGTCTGTTTTATCTAAAAAAACTATTATTTAAATAGAGAAAAATTGTGAGGTAGGTAAGGTAAGGTGAGGGGGCAGGATTGGGGTGTGTTTAATAAATTAAAAAATCAAGAGGAAAATAATCTTTTTAGGTAAGATAGGGACCAAGCGCGTAACAAAAACAAAAAGTATGGACATTCCGAGTTAAAAAAATTAGTTAGGGACCAAATGCATAAATTACCCTAAAACATAGGGACCATTCGTGTAATTTACTCTTGAATTTTATTTTATGATAGTTATCGATTCAAGACTGATATTGATGTTAATTTACTACAAGTATCTTTTGGTTCGATCGTATTAACGTTTTTAATATTGCAACCAAGCATCAATAAGCAGAAAGTGGTTGGAAAATGAAGGGAAAACACTTAAATAATGACGTTATTGTAGAAAAGTTTTAGTTATATACAAAACCTTCTTTAAATTAATGAAGTTTGAATTAAGAAATGGATAAGTCTCCACAGTTTTCAATTAATTTTGTTTGCTAATAGAAAAGAAATAAACGATGAGCTTTCGTTTGAATTTGAATAATCACCCTGTCTAATTAAATGTTAAATATTATATTGAAAAGGATGCGATTCTGAATATTTTATCATGAATTTTGACTAAAAACATAAAGTAGTAAAATAGTAACCTGGGTAAAAGCTTTGACGCCATGTCGCTCAAGTTTAACATCAAGATTTGGATCATCCGCAAGTTGCAACAGCAAATCAACCATGTCCTTCGCTTCGAATTTCTCTCCGGCGGCCTTCCTCCGTTCATTATGCTCGTCAAGAACATGCTCGAGAAACCGATCGAATTTCTTACTCACCGTCTTCATCCTCTTCACATACCCCTGTAAATCCATGAAATCGATCCACGGAATCGAATCTCCGATGTTAAAAACACCGTTCAACAGAAACAACTCGTCCAGCATCTTCTTGAACTCGTCCGGACTCACCACCGAGTTCGATTCTTCGTCCAAATACCTTTTCCCCAAAACCATCCGGCTAATCACGTTCAAGCTCACCGTCGATAGTAGATCCTTCAACGGGATCTCCTCGCCAGCCGATTCAAAAATGGATTTCACGAGTGAATTCGTCTCCTCCACTCGGATGTACTCGTATGATTCGAGGCGTTTAACGCTAAACAGCTCCATTAGACACATTTTACGAGCTTGGCGCCAGTAAGCTCCGTAAGGAGACCAGGTGATATCAGAGTAATTGTAGGTTGTGTATTTTCCGGCGGCAGTTTTAGGCCGGCAGGCGAAGTTGACATCCATTGTTTTGAGGAAAACCTTCGCCATCTCGACTGAGGATCCAACAACGACGTTGAATGAACCGAATTTGAGTTGCATGATTTCGCCGTATTGTTGCGACAGATCATGGATGGAACGGTGAGGGAGGGTGCCTATGAGGTTGAGGTTTCCAATGATAGGCCAAGGTTTGGGGCCGGGCGGTGGATTGAGATTTTGGGAGCGGCGGAGGCGGCGAGCTAGGAGGAAGAGCGCCACCGTGGCTAGCCATGCTGCGGCGTAAGGAGTATAGTAAGAAGTAGAAGAAAGTGAGTCCATTGGAAGTAGGTGAGTGTCTGTTTTTTTGCTACGAACTTATGAAAAGAAAGGCATAATATGGTGGTTATTTATAGTTGGATTTTGCAGAAAAAGGCTTGATAGCATGTCTTACATGTATAGACTTTAGACACTGAAAGTAACATACATTAAAAGCTGGGCTCACATTTTAAATTATTACAAACCACTATTAAAGTTATTGCGGTCACATTGAACACTTCATATTACATAAGAATAATTTTCTTTAGTTCTAAAGGTCGTCGGAGGGCGTAGATACACTGTGTGAAGGTGAGTCATAAGATTTATTATTTTATTTTTTTTTATAATTGTAAGAGATGTTACATATGAAAAAAAAATAAAAAAAATAAATAAGAATTACCTAATAATCTTTGAAAAAAATATCAACAAACCCATATTTTTTATACACAATAACCATTTAGATTAGTTGAATATCTTAATATATCACAATCCATTTAAAGTTAAATAAAAGAAAAATAGAATCGTCACATACGAATCACGGTTCATCAAGATTCATTGACATTCCCTGATCGTGTATGGTTCAATTGTATTTTTAAATATTTTGAAGTTTACTCTCATATTTTTTTTCAGTTTCAATAACATAAAGAACAATGTGGTTTTTGGTTCTAGATTCGCCGGACCGAATCCTTAATAAAAAAAATTGAATTTTCATACTTGTCAAAGTAAATCATTGCATTAATCATCAATCATGATTTATACGTTAGTTATGGGAATATGTTTCACCAAATCGGTACGAAGGATGAGATGGATATTGCGATCATGTATTTCTCTTCTATTTGCCCTATAACGTGGCATACCAACATCTACTCCTGTGAATGCAGAATTTTTTTTTGTTGCATGATAGCGGCATATCGCTCTTCTTCCATCTTCTAAAATCATATTGTGTAATATGGTGCATGCATACATTATGTTTCGTAGCCTTGCGGCCTTATATGATCATGCCAGAGTTTCAGTATCTACCAACACCTCTTAAGTACACCAAATGATCATTCCACGTCATTCCTAGCTACTATTTGTGCATACATAAATTTATTCATTTTTCGTCATTTGGACATGTGAACGATTTAACATAGACACATAATTTTGGATATATCTCATGAGTAAGATAGTAATCACGCTTATATGTTACTCTATTTACTTGAAATGACATATCATGTGCCTTCCCACGATAGACGCATTGAATATTGACGATTGGTCAAGAACATTGATATATGTAATTCTCATTTTCCAAAGTATGATCTTGATTGCAAGTTGGTAGTTTCAAGATGAATTTTTGTGGGTTTTGGGGCTGAGACACAACATGATTTTGGAGGATCACGACGCGTTTGGCGCATTTCCAATGACATGTCTAGGTTATGGTGCGCGCACCCTAATGGCCAGTTAAAACCCTAATTTCTTGGGGTTTATGCCCTATTTAAGGGAACTAGCTTCCGGGGTTACCTTATTTGGTGACCTCCATTCTCCATAGACCTCATCCTCGAAACCCCTAACCTTCCTTTGTGTTTTTGAGCTTCATTTGGTTCTTCTTGTGTGTTATTGAAGAACAAGGGGTGTGGTTTTATGCATAGAAGCTATCTCCAGTTAAGATCCAACATTCTCCTTGCTTTTCGGACCTTGGTAAGTCATCAAGTTCTTATATTTACGATTTTTGGGTTATGAATCTTACTTTATGAGTTCTTTTGGCTCCTTATTGTCACATTTTTATGGAATTAGAAACTCCAGGCCCCCAAAGGTGGTTTAGAGTAGTTTTCTAGAGCAAATATGGTGTGAAGAGGTGATTTTTCATCTACCAGTTGAGTCTTGGACATGTTAACAAGAAACGCATGGCCCAATTCCAAAAGGATGGAGTTTTGGAATCATTTGACATAAGGTCAGATGACACATGCAGGTCTTGTTTATTGGGAAAGATGACAAAATCACCTTTAACTAGTTCTTGTGAAAGAGGTGAAGGATTATTGGATCTCATACACACAGATGTGTGTGGGCCTTTCAGATCCCCCATGAGGGATGCAAATTGATTCGACGTGACTTTTACTGATGATTATAGCAGGTATGGCTATATCTACTTAATCAAGCATAAGTCAGAAACCTATGAAAAGTTCAAAGAGTTTAAGCATGAAGTCGAGAATCAATTGGGCAGGAAAATAAAGATGCTTAGATCCGATAGAGGCAGTGAATATCTTAGTATCGGGTTCAACGACTACCTCAAGGAATGTGGAATAGTTTCACAATTAACACCTCTTAGGACACCACAATTTATCGAGTTCAACGACTTTTTGACTACTTTGAGTTTTGGTTAAACTTTGATGAATATGAGTGAAGGACCACCCTAAACCAGGTATGGCTTGAAACCCTCAAAGAATTTACATTTTTACATAATTGGTTATTTAAGTACGTTGGGCATACTTAAGTGTACGCTTAGCTTACTATGTATGGATGGTCGCGGAGGAGCTGGACGTATGTTGGGCATACGTGCTGAGGGTGCAAACCCGAATTTGCGAACTTGGGACCTATTTAAACGCCCTTACCTCACTTGAGCCCCATCCTCATCAGCTATCTTCACCTTCAAATGTTCCTGGAAGCCCTAATATCCTTTGTGAGTGCATTTTGAGCCTTGAGAGTGAAATTATGGTCCTTTTAGTGTTCATCCAAGAAGAAGGAATTAAGCACTTAATGGAGAAAGTGCTTAATCTGGTAGTACGTTGGGCGGAACCCAGTGTACGATGCGAGTAGTCCTAAGACCCCAGTACGCTTCGCGTACCAGGATGGTACACCGAGCGTATGCATCATCAGCTGGGCCCGAATCTGTTTTGGTCCTTTGAGCCTTTGGGCCTCATTTGGTTATTGGACTTGGTTGTATTCTGGGAATTATGATCCATTTCATCTGTTATGGGCCATGGACATATTGTTTGGGCCTTATTAGGCCAATAGGCCCATTAATGATTTTGGACATGGACTTTGGGCCCATTAACAAGGGAGGGATAATTGGGCCTCATGGAAGGGTTTGGAGTTTGGGTTTCCTTTGATTAAGTAAAGTCCCAACATAGATTATTATTAATGATTCAACACGGGCGGTTATGGATTGTTAGGAGAGTAGCTTCGCATTCAGCAGACAAAGGTGAGACTTCTCACCACACCCATGGGTCTAAGGCACCAAGGCCGGCCCATTATGTGATTATGATATATGTGTTAGTCATTATGTGATTTGATATGCTATGTGATTGCGTGTTTTTGCATGGAAGACCCCGGGGGAGCCCGTGACATTGGATATAAGACCATGTAGAGTAGCCTATGACATTCCTAGGTAAAGACCATATGGGGTAGCCCATGGCATTGGATGTAAGACCATGCGGGGTAGCCCATGACATTCCTAGGTAAAGACCATGTGGGGTAGCTCATGGCATTCTTACAGGTTTTATGTATGCATGGCTTATGTGATATGTGTGTAGCTTTAATAGCTAACATGATATGTGTATATGGATTGTGTGTGGTATGCTATGGGGAACTCACTAAGCATTTCACTTATAGGTTGTTTATTTGTTTCAGGTACAACTGAGTCTAAGGGCAAGGGCAAGACGTGATGGCGCGGCATGCACTCTATCTCTCTTTCACTGATATGATTTGGGGGCACTCTGATGTTTTAAAAATAAAATCGTAATGAATGTGGATTTAAAAACATATGTGTTGGGATTTCATGATTTATGCAAATGTGTTTGATTAATTAAAATGAAAATATTCTTTGTAAAATTTGGGTCGTTACACCTTTGTTTGTTAATAAGTGGTTCATACTAGCTGATTTGTTGAGGTGACTACTCGGGAGACTAGGTTTACTAGCATCATGTGAGTTTTCTTACTATATTATGTGCGACATTGTATGTCCAATATGTGGTAGGGTGCATGTGTTCGATTAATATGGGATTATATGATAGACTAAGATAATTGTGTGTAAGTATATATAATAGGTTTGTTTGTTTTAAGGTGTTAATATTGATAAATCACTGAGTGAATATCATAGGGGTTGCACATAGTTTAAATGATATTGCTTAGAACTCTTGATCTAGATTTATTTCATGGTTATTGTTTGATATATTGATTTCTATTAGGAACAAATGTTCAACTATCTATCTTTTTTCCCGACTACATGTGATTATGTATTCATGTAATACGTACCATGGTTCTGACTGTGTTTTCATTCCAAGATAATAGCTTTTAAAGTCTAAGGAAATATAGAGGTATAAAAGGAAGTATTAATCAAGAAGGAACTTAATTGAGAAGAAAAACATGTAAGAGTGGGGCGTCGATAAGCAGATGTGACGCGTTTCAGATGGAAGGCCAAACCTTAATTCTCGGGATTTGAGCCATATTTAAAGGCATTAACTTCTAGGGTTAGTCATTTTCATGAGCCTTCATCTCTAAAAACCCTCCAACCTCAAAACCCTAGTTCCCCCCCCCCCCTCCCCTTCTCTTTTGGTGATCTTAGTTCTTTTGGTGAAGTTTGAAGTTGAAGTAAGGAAGGCTTTGGTGCTCCAAAATCTAGATCTAGGGAATAAAAGCTTCTTGACCTCTACTTCGTGCTTTGTAAGTATTCAGGCTTACAACTTTATGCTTGTTGCTTTCTCGATTTGTGATTTGGAGTATAATTGGTCCCCTGTGTCATAATTTCTATGGATTTTGGACAACTCAAAATCCAAAGTTTGTATTTAAGGGTCTTCTGGACCTATTGTGGTGTAAAGGAATGACCTTTGTCTTCTCATTTAGGCCATGCATCAAGCTTCGTGAAATTTTCAACTCTTTTAGATCTCGGGTTTTGGATTTGTTGCAAGAGGCTTCTTTATGGATAAAGTTGAAAATTTTATCCATTAAGATCATGTGTTTAACGACTTTTGGAAAGTTTAAACCTTTAGCTGAAAGGAATAAGCCCTTAATGTATTATGGATTCTGCCTAGATAAGTGTTGCTCCCCCATTTCTTTGTCGTGGTGCACCTCTTGAAGATAACTTGATTGTTTTGTTGTTTTATAGACGTGACACATCCATTGCTAGTCGCAACGCGTCTGGTTGTTTACATGTTGACTTTTCTCGTTGGCTTCTTTTGACTAATTTGACTTTAAAATTTAAGGATTTGAGCCATAGGTTGAGGTTTGACCTCTGATTGTTATTTAGGTGATTTGTGTTAGCTATTTCATCTGCAAATCTTGTTGTTGAGATTCTGCTATTTGGGATCAGGTGTGTTTCCTCAATATACTATGTATGACATTGTATATCCTTTGTATGATAGGATATAAGTACTATTAGGGTACAAATATGGTAGGAGATTAGGGTGGTCTTTGTTATGTATGTAATTGTTGATTGTATGATACTATTATGTGTCATGTTTGTTTGGGTATTGGTAGTATTGGGTAATCATTGAGTGAATGTCGTAGGGATTATACGTAGTTTAAATTGGATAGCCTTAGAACCCTAGTCTAGCGTTATTGACGTGTTCTTGTTTGATATATTACTTTCAGGTAAGATCATGACTGTTTATCTTATTTACTAACTATGTATGATTATGCATTCATGAGGTCACTGTTAGTATTAGTAACAACCTTGGTATGGTTGTGGGTTGGTTGAGAGCATGTGGTTGTATGATGGCTGAGACCCGGTATTTGTATGATGGCAGTGTGCTTATGGTTGATATGTATGACATGTTATGTTTGAGGGGTCGATGGTGGATACGCGCGAAAGCCAAGAGCCTTGTTTGTATTGTATGTATGGCGGAATGTATAATATACTAGGGAACCTTCTAAGCTTTATGCTTAAGTTGTCATGTTAAATGTTTTTTCAGGTTGTTCGAGAGAAGGGCACGGCGTGAATGTACATTTGCATCAAGGTTATATTGTTATTTGATTTCCGCTAGTTTTTGTAATTTAACTTTGTTTAAACCATATATTTTTGAAAGAAAATGGATGTTATTATTTGTTATAAGAAATGAAATTTGAATGATTAATCTAGTTTTACATGAAAATTTTTGTTTCCAATTTTAGACGTATTAATTCATAAGGCGATTCCTTGATATTACCATAATCTTTGGTATGGTTGTATGTTGAGTGGTTGATTTCATGGTGTATTTATGTATCATGTTTGAGGGGTTGATGACGAAACGACGCTAGGTTGAGAGCCTAGATACCTAGAGTTGCTAATAGAATGATGCAAGACTGTGAGTCAACTGTTGATGACAGAACGATGGTAGGCTATGGATCAGGCGGAACGACATAAGGTCTTGAGCCATTGTTCATATGTATTATATGTGTTTTGGAATATGTGGTGTACTGGGGAACTCACTAATATTTATGTTTACATTTTTAAGTTAATTGTTTTTCAAGTTGTTTAAGTTTGAACAAGAAGGGTGCGACATGACTGTACAATCGCATCAGTGTTGTTATTGTTTTTGAGACTTTAGTTGATGCTACGATCCCACTCTGATTTGATACTATGTTTTTGGAAACTATTCTTTGATGTTAAATCAACAATGATTTTATAATTCCTTGAAAGAATGGTTTTGAATGTGTAAGTACTTTACTTTAAAGGATATTTTTGGTTTGAAATTTGGGACGTTACAATATCATTGTTTGATTCCATGGGACCAAAGAATGCACTCCATATCCAAAATTGTGGGACACAATTGCTTCTAGAATTATCATCGGTTCTTTATGAGCACCTCGTATATATTGATTGTATCATGCATTAGGCCATAATTATTACGCCAATACATGAATTTGATCATACCTAGCATTCCAAGGAACCCATGCTTATTTTCATGTAGCTTGTACAATTGGTGGAAATCATTAATCGTAGGTTTGGACAAATATTGGTTGGGGTAAACCAAAATTAAAACTTTATCAAACTTGTAGAAACTTTCTTGTAAGGTCTACTTAGACATCCATAAATACTCATCCCATGAGTCTGCTCCTATGTCGTATGCCAACTACAGAATTACGTCTGTGCACTTTTGTATTGGATAAAAACATTCCTACCTCTCACATCCCATTTCAACTGAAAAAAATGGTAATCGACACTGCAAGACATCAATAACTCGAAGAAATAAATCTTTCCTCATCGGGAACTATCGTCTAAACTTTTCAACGTACATGGAGTCATAGGCAAAGTAGTCTTATATAAGTCGATTGTTTCCAAATTCACGATTTCTCTTCAAAGGACATCTTCTTATTCTAAAATGTAAACTTTGAGCTTCTTGGTCTTGACATGTGCAGTTGTTTTCGCCATAACTTTCTTGATAGATGTTGCTTCCTATAATGCTAATGAATCTGCTAAAGTCAATGATGATGACATTGTGGATGAACTAATTAGTGAGAGAAAGTGTAGAAAATTGCGTGAGATGAGAGATTAAAATGGTTGGAATTTATGGAGTGGTATCAATATTTATAAAAAAATTTAAAAAACAAAAATAAATTTTCTTGTCTTTGAAGAGGGAAAAGAAGATGAGAGAGAAGGCAGAAAAATCTCATGGTACGTTTCTTCCCATCGAGTTCACCGCACTGACGGTACGATGTTCACCATTATGATGAAAGCTCCACCCCCACCCCATCGTATCGGGGAGGGGGACTCTATCTAGCCTTACATATTTTTGATTACATCTTTTTCAAGTTTTTGCTTGATATTTTTTGCATGTACAAAATGTATTCTTAAGGAAACTATTTTTACATCTAAACATTTCCAAATATGGTGATATATATATATATATATATATATATATATATATATATATATATATATATATATATATAGGGTTAGGTTCATGTGAGACGGCCTAATTTTGTGAGACCGTGAGACACATTTTTTTTTATTTATTTATTTTAGTTAATTCAAGTACCGAAAATAATATTTAAAAAAATAATTTTTGATTTTTCCATTTATTTTGCATTTTAAAATTATTTTTAGAATATGTACAGTGTAATATTCTATTTAGAATAATTCACGTATTTAAAAAAATAGATTTATTTTTTTTAGTTAATTCAAGTTCCGAAAATAATATTAAAAAAAAGAATTTTTAGATTTTTCCATTTATTTTGCATTTTAAAATTATTTTTTAGAATATGTTAGTGTAATATTCTATTTAGAATATTTCACGTATTTTAAAAAAAAAACGGGATTTTTTTTATTTTTATTTTTTTAGTTAATTCAAGTTCCGAAAATAATATTTAAAAAAATATTTTTTGGATTTTTCCATTTATTTTGCATTTTAAAATTATTTTTAGATTTGGTCTCACGGTCTCACAAAATTAGAATGGTCTCAAATGAACCTGAACCTATATATATATATATATATATATATATATATATATATATATATATATATATATATATATATATATATATGAGTAGCTATTTTTTCACATACTCATAAGGTCTTCCCATCTCTTCCACCAACTTAAAATGTATTCCAAATATATGACGAAACACAAATCTAAAATAGGACAGAGTGATCGTGAAAAAGAAAACCACACATTTTCTTAAATTTTCCCATTTATCAGAGGACGGACAACTTTGAAAGGTAGAATCACTCAAGCTCAAATGAGAAAAGGCAAGACAATAATAAAGTGCACAAGAAAGAATCATATCTGTAGAACTCCACCTAATAGGAAAATCATGAGAAGTATTCATATGATAAAAAAAGTTACTAATATGATCAGGAGTAATTTATATCAACCTTAATGTAAACCACGGGGAAAACACCCAAACAAGTAACTTTAATTCATGATATGATGATAGTAATGATATAATAATGTTAAATAATGTTGATTAATTTTAGAATGTAGCTTAAACAGTAATAGTTATTAAAATGGTGCTTGAGGTGTTGAAATTAGATTTAGAAAAGTAGGTTGTTTCCAACCAAGTGTTGTGACTTACTATTCATGTTGTGACTTACTATTCATACGAGTTGTGTGTTTTCCTTTCACATCAATTTTCCGGACTAATCAACTAATGACGTCAGAGTTGTAAGAATAAGGATTTTCAGCAAAATCTTATGTCGTGGTGCGGTTTCTTGGTGTTCACAGTGCGGCCACATCATTTAAGTGGCGGCACGGTGGCAACTAGGTTCAAAACCCTAAATCTAGAGTCTTAGGATCTATTTATGAAATGATATCCCTTAGGGTTTCTTTAATCTTCATCCCCCACTCTCCCAATGTAATATCCATTTTTCGAGATGCCCTTTGTTAGTATAAAATGATGGATTTCAGAATTCTGATCCTATGTTGAGTGTAGGAGATCTACGTTGCCTAGGGGAACCACATCGAGCGTAGGGCTATGCTAAAATTATGTATGCCTATGCTAAGCATAGCACCGCTAATTGTAGAAAAACCCAAGATTTTGGGTTTGGGCACTATTTATGTATCTCTAACTTTTAGGGTTTCTAAGGATCAGGCTCTACCATCTAAAGAAAGAAACTCTATCCTCCATTTCCCCCTCATCTCTCCTTCTAAGTCACCAAGCTCCCAACTTTATGATTCAAGCTTTCTAGATCTTTCATTTTATGGTCTTTGGGACATTTTTTGAGGTTTTGGTTGGAGTTCATGGAAGTGAAGGTTTGTATCGATCGGATACACTTCAAGTATAAAGACGAAAGTAAAACTTAACCTAAGAAAATAAACAATGGAAGGTAAATAACACAGTGAGTTCCCCAAAATTTCATTTACTAAGAAAGTGTTTTGTCTTCACTAAGAAGACGAGTTGTCACAAAGACGGTCACCAAGACGAACTCAGCATTAGGTTTTACCCTAATGTTGATTATATACTGATCTATACAAGTATATCCCTTGATTAAAGGGATTGCGTCTAATCTATACGAAGAACTGATCTCTATAACAAAGATATTAGATATGTTATCTATTCTATACTTATATATATATATATATATATATATATATATATATATATATATATATATATATATTACCTAATATACAAAAGATTATAATATAATAGCTATACTAAGCGCTGACACTGATAAGTTTGATACGTTGGCGCTGTTGGTGTTGTAGACGCTGACGCTGACAGATGTATAGAATGTTTGACTCATCAAATCATAAGGTGTGACCTTACAATCTCCCCTATCTGATGATGTCAAAACTTTTCTTCAATGAATTCTTTAGCTCATGCTCCCATGAGAATAAGAAAGAAGTTTCAACTCTTCAGTTTTAACAAATGACCCCCCCCCCCCCCCCCCCCAAGATGAATGAATTCCCATGATGATCAAGCATCTGAGGATAGATAATGTTGATGTCAACTTGACTCCCCTTAAATTGTGCTTGGCTGAACATCTAGTAGTTTCTTCAGCTTTGGCAAGATTATTATGTAACATACCAATGTTCAGGAACTTCTAAATTCATCCCTATAATTCCATTTCATGTCAAATTGGTCCCTAAGTTCAAGAAGTATGCTTTGAATCCCTAGTGGCAATTTCATAAATATGGCAGGAGGAGTACGGCAAGCGTACATGTGTGTATGTTGAGCGTACTAGGGCGTGCCCTAGTATGCCTGGCGTACACTTATGCACGTGGGGCATACTAGTGTCAAGAGGAAACCCTAATTTTTAAGGTTTGGGTGGTATTTAAGCAACATTATGGCTCATTTCTCCCCACCTTTTCAGCCTCCACATCCTTTGAGACATTTTTGCAAACCCTAGCACTCTTAGTGTGTGTTTTGAGCTCAATAATGTGTTCTTGGTGTGTTAAAGGAAGAAGAAGTTGCATCAAGGACCCTTGAAGTGGAAGCAAGCTTGTGGATCTGGGATCTTTGCCTTCTTAAGAAGATCTAGAAGGTATAAAGTCTATACCTCGATGTCTTGGTTGTTAAATCCCATTTTTGGGTGTTTTATATTGCTTTTATTGTCCCATAGGTCTCATCTTGTGCATGGTTTGTTATTGTCGTTTTGAGTTGTCCTTCCATACACTAGGAAGGGTCCTAAGCCATAAAAATAAGGTCCCAATTGCTAGAATTGTTTCATGCATCTTGTAGGTCTTAATGGATTAAGACCTTGTGTTAAGCACTTTTTGGACTTGTAAATTCATAAATGTAACATCCGGGATTTCAGGTATATTAATTATTCTTTTTATTTTGGGTTTTGTGGAAGAACTCGGCGAGTTGGTGCGTAGACTCGTCGAGTTGAGACGCGATTTCTCACCCGGATTGATGCCCGGACTCGACGAGTTGCCTTGGTAGACTCGGCGAGTCGCCTTGGTAGACTCGGCAAGTCTGCGCTGTTTAATGAAACCCTAATTTCTCGGGTTTGAGGCATATTTAAAGGGCCTTATGGCCGTCATTTGCGCTCATCAGTCCCCAGAGTGAAACCCTAGAGCATTTGAGCGATTCAAGTGAGGGAAGGAGCCATTATTGATCTTGGAGTTATTGCCTAGCAAGGAAAGAGGATATCTAGCCAAGAGGAAGCAAGAGAGGGGTGGATTCCTGAAGAACTGAGGTCCAGGACATCACAACTGAGGTACAATTCCGAATCATTCTCTGTTATTGTGATGTTCATGTAGATTTAGGGCTTTTGAACCCATTTGTGGCTAGATCTAGTGTCCTCATGGTCCCTTAGCTAGTTAAGGTCCTGGATCTGGACCCATAGAGGTCCAAAGCACCTCTTTACCAAAGCTTTATATGCATCCATGGAGGTTTTGGCTTGGGATCAATGTATTTGAGGCTAAAACACCATTCATGATTTATTCGATGCTTAACGAGCACCAAGACTTGGACTTTACGTGGTCAATAAGCTTAAGAAGACTGGATCTATGAGTTAGTGAAGCGGATCTGACCTCAGAAGGTCGTTTGGGGTTGTGCATGGAATGCACTCGCCGAGTCCATTCCCAGACTCGGCGAGTTGGTGCAGGTTGTTCAGTGATTACGAACTAGGAGTTGAGTAACCGAGTCGGGTGAGTGACTCGGTGAGTCGAAAGAGATTCAGAGGGATCGGGTTCTCGTAGGGACTCGGCGAGTCCACGCCAGACTCGGCGAGTCGGGTCGACCGTTGACCGTTGACCAGTGTTGACTGGTTTGACTTCGTGGTATTAGTCAGCCAGAGTCAAGGTAGTATTAAGTAGAAATATGCTTGTGTTGTAGGAGGACGATAGCTCGGGAGATCGAGCACTAGTGGTTACAAGATTTACGAGTTACCGAGATACGCGAGGTGAGTTTTCTCACTATACATTACCTTGAGTGGTATTTCGAGTTGACCAGAGGGTCTTATGTGCTATGTATGCGATTATGTGTTGTCTTAGAGATTTCTTGCTATGTGTTATTTGTATGCTGTATGATTATATAGACCGGGCCGGAGGGCCCAACGATTCTGACCGGGCCAGAGGGTCCAATGAGCTGTGACTGGACCGGAGGGTCCGACGAGCTACGGGACTGGAGGGTCCCGCTGAGACATCTAAACCAGAGGGTCGGATTTAGCCTTGAGTGGCGTATTTGTGGTATGTGGTATTTTGGGAACTTACTAAGCATTTATGCTTACAGTTGTTGTGTTTGATGTCTCAGGTACCAGCGAGGACCGTGGGAAGGCGACGGCTTGACACGTACACACACCGATGGAGTTTATTATGTGTAGAGATCTTGGGATTTGTTTTGAAAACAATATTGATTATGGATTTGAAATTGTGATGTGATACATTATGTGATTTTGAAAACAAAAAATTATTTTGAAAATTTACGGTGTTACAATAAAGTTGGAAACTTTATGACTCTAGGGTGCATTTGGACCGTAGATATGATGTATGGGCTTGAGTGCTAAAGCCATTAAGCACTTAATGAAGTTTTTGGGATTGCGAGGATATGCCCCGTGTATATGGGACTACCGCTCGCGTACTCGGTCAACCACCCCGATGGTGGTCTTCTGTGAGGCTTCACGTACGCTAAGCATACCTTCGGAGTACACCCCGCATATTCGCATGGCCAGCCTTGTTGAGTTGGCTTGGTTGAGTTGACTCGGTTGGGTTGACTCAGTTGACTTAGTGGGATTAACTAGTTGACTTTGACCAATTTTGGCCTTGAGGGCATTTTGGATATTTTGTGATTTTAATGGAATTGGTCATTTGGTGGAAATAGGTATCGTTTAGAGAGCTCAGATTCGGAGTCGGGCCTCATCAATTCTGTTCAGTTTGCGAGGTGAGTTTTCCTCATGATATCGTTTAGTGATTTGTTAGATCCGAACCTGGTATATAGGATGATGTTATGCTTAGTGATATGTAGATCTGTTTGACTGGCTGTAGACTGTTATATGATTATCTGTTATATGTGCGCTTGTTTGGTCGGTGGCTAAGGCTTCATTGCTTTGTGCGTAAGCCAACAGGCCGGGGCATACCAATCCGATGGTTGAATGGGCCCAAGGGCATTCCATCCTGAGGATGACTGGACCTATAGTATGTTGGCATTCCAACCTGATGGTTCAGGGCTTGGGGTAATCTAACCCGATGGTTGATTGGACCCATAGCATGTTGTTATTGTATATGTGTTATTTGTTTGGGTGTTGGTACTTTGGGGGGACTCACTAAGCTTTGGCCTTACAGTTTTGGGTTATGTTTTAGGTACCTCAAATGATCGCGGGAAGGCGAAGGGGTGATCGTGCACCTCCTCGTGTTTTGATTTATGATTTTAGGAAAACTCTGATATTAAACATGTTTTGAAAACTAAATTGAAAAGAATGATGATTTGTGGATTGGTTTTAAGACTTTTATTTTTTCATGAATTTTGTGGATGTTACATATTCTCCCCCTTTTTACATCAACAGAAGAATGGAACTTGAAGAGAGTATCAGAGACGCAGCTTTGTAGTGTAGTATAGGACTGTGATGTCACCTGATAGTATGGGTTTGAACTACCAATTATTTACATAGTATTGTGAGATTTCATCAGCGTGTGGTTTCATACGCTGACTCATTAATCACTTTTATTAGAAGAAAAAGGGCAAGAGTGATATGTTGCGTGTAATACATTCTAGTATGAAATGTACCCATCGGCAAAGAGTGTTGAAGTTTTATCAGTGTATAGCTAATACAGTGAATCATTAACTTCTTAATAGAAGAATAATTGGGAAATAATAGGCGGGTGCATGTAATATATCATAGACAATGATATACCTATCGACACAAATTTTTCGAATTCTCATCTGCGTCGAGTATCATACGTTGAATTATGAAATTCTAAAAAAGAATTTATAGAAAGAATGGTTTGATGCGTGTGATAAGCTATGGTGTTTTTTTGCTTAACCATCAACATAGATTTGTCAAGCTCTCATCTGCGTATGGTACATTATGTTGAATCATAAAGCTTTTAAGAAGAATATAAAGGCAAGAATGGGTTGGTACGTGTGATAGCCTATGGTACATATACTAACCATCGGCACAACGTTTCAAACTTTTATCAGTGTGTGGTATATCATAGTGAATCGTTAAGTTTTATTGAGAAGAATTTAAAGGAAAGAATGGATTGTCTCAGTCACGTTGATGTATAATCAGCATGGATCATAGACGATGTTAACTCATCAATAAAAAGTGGTTTAAACTTATGTATCATAGAGTTAAGTTGTAGTCTAGAACTATACAGTTCACCCTCAATTCATTTAATATGGTATGGGATAAAATAATAAATAATATAAGAATACAACAAAAGTGTTATTCAAACAAAGAAAAAGAATATACAACCTTTTTTAGAGACTCTCTCTCTATATATAGCCTTTTCAGAAAATAATTTGCGTAGAATCATAAAAGATAGATCTTTTGAATTAATCACTCATTAATTAATTTCCTTTATTAAACATATATACCCTTCGAGTCCGCTATAAAATAAAACACAAGTAAAGATAAACACACCAAAACACAATACATTTCACTATAAATCAAAAGTGAAGAAGCTATTTATCATTGAAACGTTGCATATGGATTTCAATCTTCATATTTATCAAGAGCAAATGAGAAGTAGCGATCCGTTTTTATAACCAACGAGTTAACTGACTTGAATCCATAAAACCATCATGTCCTCAAGATCAACATCAGGGAATTCGGGGTTTTATCAGATTTTGAGTCAACAGATTAAAACAAGACTTACTGCATTGATGGTTGCTCTTTGCATCCATAACAGTGAGTGTAGGAGAAAGAGGGTATTTTCATGAAGAATAGGACATGATGTCGTTCTTTTTCTTAGCACCGAGAGCATTGAGATTTTTCAAATCTTACAAACTCTAAAGAAAGGAGATGTAGATAAATCCTATAGGCCTGAAATATGTATAAGAGAGAAAAGAGAATACTGCTAAATACTTAAACATAATAAAAGTAGCATTCGTTTTTGTGTTTTTTAGAAAGCAATAAGAAGCAATCAAAAGAGTTATAGAGCAATAAAATCACTGAAAGCATGCCAAGATACGTAATCATTTTTAAGTCTTTTCATTAAACATCTTAGTAAAAATGTCTGCCAGCTGATCAGTGGATGGAATATAGAAAAACTCCACTTTTCCCTTTTAAACTATGTCCCTGATGAAATGATGACGGATCTCGATGTGCTTGGTCTTGGAATGTTGCACTGGATTTTGTATCACTTGAATGGTACTGGTGTTGTCACGGAAAATGGGAGTCTTCGAGAAATTTAGACCATAGTCTAAGAGTTGATTCTGAATCCATAGGATCCAAGCACAACACCTTCCAGCGGCAACATATTCAGGTTTAGCGGTAGAACAAGCCACCGATGTATGCTTTTTTTTGGACCAACTTACCAATCTATTTCCAAGCATTTGAGCTCCTCCTGAAGTGCTTTTGCGATCGATACGACATCTACCATGATCGAAGTCAGTGTATCCTACCAGCTTGAACTCAGAATCACGAGGGTACCATGACCCAAGATTGGTTGTATGCTTTAAGTAACGAAAGTTCATTTTCATAGTGAGATTATGACATTCCTTAGGATTGGCTTGATAACGAGCACAAAATATAGTAGGAAACATAATGTCAGGGCGACTGGCAGTAAGATAGAGTAGAGAGCCCATCATTCCTTGAAACAGGATTGCATTCACATCATCGCCATTTGGGTCAGCGCCAATAGATGTTGATGAGGACATCAGAGTCTTTGTCGGCTTGCAATCAAAGAATCCATACTTCTTCATCATATCTGCAATATATTTAGCTTAGCAAACAAAAATACCATCAGTTAGTTGTTTGACCTACAAACCCAAAAAGAAGGTTAGTTCACCCATCATGCTTCTCGAACTTCTTTGTCCATGATCTCTGTGAATTCTGAACTTAGCTTTTCATCAGTGAATCCCAAGATGATATCATCCACATACACTTGAGAAAGAATGATACAGGATCCTGAATACTTTATGAACAAATTGTTGTCGATCTTTCCTCATTTGTATCCACTTAAAAGAAGATAGCTCGCAGTATTTCATACCAAGCTCTAGCCGCCTGCTTTAAACCATAGACATCTTTATCAAGATGATACACATGATTTGGAAACCCCTCACTTTCAAACCCTGGACGTTGCTTTAGAAAAACTTCTTCTTGAAGTTCTCCATATAAAAAAGCAGTATTTACGTCTATCTAATGTACTTTAGAGTTATTGAAAGAAGCAAAGGCAAGAAACAAACATATTACTTCAAATCTAGCAACAGGAGCAAATGTTTCATCATAGTCTAACCCTTCAAGCTAACAGAAACCTTGAGCCACAAGTCTAGCTTTGTTTCTTATCACAATCCCATCCTCATCCATTTTGATCCTAAAAACCCAACGAGTGCCAAAGATATTCTTTCCTTGAGGCTTTGGAATAAGATTCCACACACGATGGCATTCAAATTCATTCAACTCATCCTGCACAACCTTGATCCAGTCGGCTTCTTTCAAGTTTCAATGCATCAATGACATTCTTTGGATCAATCGTTGAGACGAAGTTAACAAACATGCAAAATTTGCTGTTGACTCTGTTACAGGTGAGAATCCCAAAAATTTACATCTCCAATGATTTGAGATTGAATATGATCATGAAGAATTCATGGATTATAACTTTCATTTGTATTACTTTGAGTTGAGTCTTCCTGATTTGATGGTTCAACTTCTTTAGGGATGACAACCTAATCTTCAGAGATAAGCTGTGAACTGATTAATTTATCAACATTTGGGACAACAGGCTCAGTGTCACTTGGCAAGAACTCAGGAACAGGGTCTGAAGGACCATAAGTAAGTTTATTTAGAATTAATGATGAGTGACCAACTCGATCATGAATGAACGATTCTTCATCAAAGGAGACATGAGTTGTTTCCTCAACAATTTTTCTTGAAAGATTGAATACCCTGAAGGCCCTGGATACGCTGGAGTAACCTATAAATTCTCCTTCATCAGCTTTAGCTTCAAACTTCGAACACTGATCTCTTTGATTCAAGATGTAACAAACACATGAAAATAGGAGATGCTCGGTTTCCTTCCTTTTAGTAGCTTCAGCCCAACAAGACAAAAGAAAACCAACTTCAATTACCATAGTTGTTCCAGCTTTACTGAGAGTTTTGTTTCTTCTCTCTACAATACCATTTATTGGGGAGTTCTAACAACATAGAAGTTCTTAGAAATTCATTAGTTTGAGCAAAAGTCTTCCAAAGAGGAGTTTCTTAATTCTGTCCCATGATCACTACATAATTGCGTTACTTTGTGATCATAGAGAACTTCTCACTGCTTGAAGAGAGCAATAATTTCATTAGCGGCATGACTCTTCTTTCTTAAAAAGACTACCCACATAAAACTTGAAAATTCATCCATAATGACGAGAGTGTATTTCTTCCCAGCTCTTGACTTAACTGAAATTGGTCCAAAAAGATCCATGTGAAAAAGATGAAGTGGTTTGATAATGGAAGAGCATGACTTTGGTTTGGAGTATGACTTGGTTTTCTTTCCTTTTTCACACATTGAGCATAGCTTATCCTTGACAAACTGCATCTTGGGAATTCCTCTTACAAGCTGGTTCCCAAAGATCTTTGATATTTTCTTGAAATTATATCTGATAACCTCTTGTGTCATAACCAATTTAGACGAGACTGAGCACGAGAGAAGAAGCAACAACGAAGTGAGTTGTCAGCAGAAAACATATGCAGAACATAGATGTCATTCTGTCGATTTTCAGAGAGAACAGTTACACTCCTTTGACCAACAACCTTTTATTCTCTCCTTTTAAAGAGAACTTCATAGCTAGTGTCACACATTTGGCTTATTGAAATGAGATTATGCTAAAGAACTTTCACATAAGATACATTCTTGAAAACAATATAATTGCACTTGATGGATCCATATCCCTTTGTAACTCCCTTGCCATTATCTCCATACGTAACAGTCGGACCATTCGTCTTTATGAAGTCTTATAGAAGTGACTTGAATGTGGTGATATGTCTTGAGCAGCCATTGCCTAAATACCAAATATGCTCCTTACCCTAAAACTAAAAATATACAATAAGCCCTAACCCAAAAGAAACAAAAATATACACACAATATACATTGACCCACATGCAATGGGTCACTCAAGAAAAGATGTTATAACAATCATCAGGGAGACATTTCAATGAGTTTCCCTTTTTGATCCACTTATCATTGCGAGTCATGATGTTGTCAGCATGAACAAAATTCTTTTCAAAGGTACACTCGCTGAATTTCTGAGAAGCATCACCATATCGATAACAAATTTGGTTTTTGGATTCTTTACTTTAGCATTAGATTTTGATTTCTTTTCAAATGAAGAATCTAAAGAAATTTTATTATTTGGTTTAATATTTCTTTTTTTAGTTATTGAAAAACGAATGTCATCGATGGTATGCTCAAACACTACCTTGTCATGAGGCTCATGATGCATTAAAGAGTCATTTGGGGTAGAAGACTTTGATTGCTCTTTAGGTTCAGAATTGCTAACTAAGCACTAAGGAAACATGCTAAGAATTCCGTTTACATAATGAACTTCACCATTACATATAGGAAACTTTAGCAAAATCTTAGTGGAGGGAAGAACATACTCACGATGTGAAGGTCGGTGAGAAGGATCAAGAGTAGAAAATTTAGAAACACATTTAGTAATGCTGTTAGAATCAGTAGGGCAGTGAGTATTAATTAAAGTTTGATTTATGAAATAAGAACTAACAAATCTACTCTTAAATCTTCTTTTAAATAGTATGCTTTATAGAAGGTTTGTTTAGTTTCAATAACTTTGGTTAAGCAAACTGCACCTTCTATATCACCTCCAAGAATATTCTCACACTGATATGAGATCTGAACATTTATAACTCTTGTGAAATTGAAGTGAGAAGAGGCCCAGTTTTTTAAAATAATTTGAATGCATTTAGCATGATCAATAACTTTTTCTTTTTCAGTGTAAAGAAAATTATTGGTTAGAGAGATACATGTGTTTTCTTTTTTTAATACAGAAATAATTTTTTCAAGAAAATAAAGTTTTTCTTTGAGTTTATTTAACTCAAGCATGGGAGCAGTTTTTTTTATTTGAGACCAATAAATCGAAATGTAGGTGATCAATCGTGTCATATTTTTCGATATTTTCAATAGAGGAGAATTTAACAAGATTGTTTACCTGATATGTTGAGGTATCGTCCCATTCTGACTTGAGGTCCTTAGCAGTATGAGGAAGATTAGCGTCAAGGATCCCAATGCTGTCAGCAGAAATGTCAGCATGATATTCAACAGTCTTATCCATGAGACACTTACCTTCATTTTCTAAGGAATTTTCCTTTTCAAAATAAGATGATAGAGTGATCATCATCTCTTGAGCAGTTGAGCAGTTTTGGACCAAATGATAGACAGAAAACGGGAGTTAGTTTCTAATAACAGTTTTTACCTTTATATCAAGATTCATCATCCTTTTCTCTTCCTTGTTATATCCGGGAACAAATTTCCCTTTTAGCATACTATTAGATGCACCATCATTGGATGATTGATGCATAGCGGCGATAGGACCTTTATTGAAAACATCGAGAATATCAAAGTCCATGAACTCAAGAGCTTCCATGGCCTTTGATTTCCAGTTAGAGAAGTTTGTTTTATCAAATGGAGGGATCTTGTTGCAGACAATTGATTTTGGAGTGAGGGAGGTTGACATATTTACTTTAGTGTATCAAAAACTTGTTTTGATACCAATCGAAGGTTTGTATCGATCAGATACATTTCAAGTATAAAGACAAAAGTAAAACATAATCTAAGAAAATAAAGAACAGAAAGTAAATAACACAGTGAGTTCTCCAAATTGTCTTTCACCAAGAAAAGGTTTTGTCTTCACCAAGAAGATTGGTTGTCAAGAAGAAGGTCACCAAGACGAACTCAATATTAGGTTTTACCGTAATGTTGATTATATACTAATCTATACAAGTATATCCTTTGATTAAATGGATTATGTCTAATATATACTAAGAACTGATCTCTATAAAAAGATAGTGGATATGTTATCTATTATATACTTATCTATATCATTACCTAATGTACAAAAGATTACAATATAATAACTATACTAAGCGTTGACGCTGGTAGGCTTGATACGTTGGCGTTGTCGGTGTTGTAGATGCTGATGTTGATAGATGTGTAGAGTGTTTGACTCATCAGATCATAAGGTGTGACCTTACAGGAAGAACTCTGGATAAAGCTTGCAACTTTATTGTTTGGATCTATAGTTTGGACTTGTTTTGGTGTCATGTATGGTTTCAAGGTCATACTTTCACTAATTTTGATGTAGAAGGGTATAGGAAATGCATGGGTCATGTATGTCCATAAGGTTTCAATTTGTATGAGTCATTTTTTAGTATAATGGACTTCTAGAAATTTTAGGATATTTTCTTGATGAATAAGTTAACCACAAAGTTGGTTTGATGAACAGTTTTTGTGACATGTGCTCAAGCTGTTGGGTCTTCTGTCTTGGATCTGAATCGGAGATCTGGAAGTGATGTCATTAATGAGTTTCTGGTGAGGTACCTAAGATGCAGTCACATAAAACTCATTAGAGTTACCCTAGGGATTATGCATGAGGATCAAGCTCCAACGATCAATTTAGATCGGTTGGTAGAGATGAGATGGTTCTCCTTAGCTGGAGAGGACCATCTTGGTGTGTTGGGTGAGAATTTGTCCATGTTAGAGAAGGTTAGAGAATGTAGCTAGAAGCTTGTTAGAAGTTGCCTCCTCATGGAGGAAGAAGCATTCTATTTATATGGGAAAATTAGTTCAAAGGAGAGTTAGGTTTGGCCTTGGGACAACCTAACATATGCCAAACTAGCAAGGAGTTGGGAAAGAGCGCTAGGGCGTCAGGTGAGAGCTAGCCATAGGTGCCAACCAAGACTGAAAGGCGAGCGCCAGGCAAGGCTGGCGTGCCAAGTCTTGATGTATGGGTCATGCTAATAGAACATACGTCAACAACACCCCCCCCCCCCAGTTCGACATTGTTGGTGTGCAGCCAATAAGATTGGACTGGATACATTCAAAGAAATAATGCATTAAAGAGATAAAAAGAATGACCAAACCTTGACCATGAGGGACGTGGTGTTGCGTGATAAGGTAGACATGGACTTACGCAACACTGGCTGGCTTGATACTCCTTTCTTATCGAGAGTATGAACTGGTCGATGTGATGTACTGTAGCTATTGTTGGCAATGTGATGCAAGTCAGGGAAGCTAATGATGTTATGCAGCGCAAGGCTGCTATGTGACAATGGTGTCGATAAGATGTTGGGCTAAGGTAGCTAAGAAGCGCGACCTTGTCATACAACCTTCGAGACTGTTATTCCATGCGGATGTTGTCCCAAGCTTCGAGGTTCGTAAAGAAAATGCAATGTACTCGATCCATGATTCCTATCTCCAAGTCACACCCAAAAGTTATCCATAGAAACACCACTGATGAAAATTTGCCTGCTTCAGCGAGGGGGAAATGAGACCCGTGGCCAATGTCGGGTAACGGGTTATATTTCTATGCTTAGGGGGAAACTTTGGGTGACTGATTAGCAGTACACACTTTGTTAGTCCCTTGTAAATGCTTTAAAGACTGAGCTTTGCTCCACGAGCCTACTGTCGGTATACTCTGAGTGTCACGACACTTGGGCGGTTATCTGAAAAGTGAACACAATCAAATCATAAGTCGATTTGAATTTTCTATCGTGATCATTTTGAAATGCTTCACGGAGTAGCAGCAATAGCGTACTGCTCTTCTCCCTCCTATTTTTGAAAAAAATCAAGTGGACCGAGCCTCAACGCTTATTATTAAAGTGTATTTTGTTGAGTGGGGTTGCAATGTACGAACGGTGAGCAAGACTGGTTTTTTTTCTTTCAAAGTTAGTGGGTTGTTTGTTATCTTAAGCTTGCTTTCTTTGGTCCTGGATGATTTATGTTGGCCCATGATATTTATTTGCTCGTGTTTTCCCATTAGGGGGATTTCTTTCCAAAGGTTTGTGCTAGCCTTAGGAATTGATTGGAAATGATTCCTACTTGCTTTGTAGGGTGTTAAGATTCGAAGGATTCTTTCTTTTTTCTAAGAGAGGGTTTATTTTTACGCAACCTAAGTTATTTGGCTTTGTCACAGGAGTTGGCACTCACGAGCTTAGGGCTCGTCTTTCCTTCGAATCCCTAGCCTGTGTTTTCAGGCCGAGACCTTGGCTGGTCGCTTTGTATGAACCTTGACTGATCCGTTTTTCTAGGGTACAATTTTTAGCTAGAGTTTTCCAGTTACCCTTTAAGACTTTAATCTAAATCTTGGGCCAAGGAGGCTTGCACTTCGGGGCTAGTCATCTAAGTTAAGCCGAGATCGTTACCTCGAGGCGTTGGGGACATAGGTATCTTTATATCAAGGGAAATGTTATGAGCCTTTAAAGCCTTTGTTCATGTCATGCGAAAGGTAGTGGTCCTTTGGATTAGACTGACATGTTTAAGGAAAGGTTATGAGTCTTTGAAGCCTACTGGTTGCATTCTCTCATCGATCTCGCTCAAGTGACGCAAATGATCAGTCATTGTTATCACTCGGTAAATCTGCACAACCTCTTTTTGAAATGATATCAAGCTTTAATAATAACAAACTTTGACAAGAAAGTTGGCCCAACACAAGAGCTAACTGTCGAGGTATGATTATCCACTTAGAGTTAGATCTCATTACCCTCACCCTTGTTGTGTCATATTATGTAACAACCTCTAATTTCGAATCAATAAAAGTCAATGCGAGCCAACAAAATTCAAACATGTTAAAAAAGTCAAAACATGTCAAATCTTAGGACAAATAATGTTATTATTTATTAAAACATTTTATATACTTCGATATTGAGTATTAAATTCCAAAAATATGGACCGAATCACCATTTGGTGATTCCATACAAGACCGAGAACCCTCGCATGACACCCACCTCAGACCGAAATCGTCTCCACCACAAAAAAGTTTGGACCAAGAACCCCCATTGAAATCCTCTTGCATCAGGAACCTTCTTCGGACTGCAAACAACCTCGACCACAAACCCTGCTCGACCGAATACTTCTTTTCTCGGGTAAAGTTCTCGGCCGAAATCTCCAAACCGACTCCTTTATCCTTCATACTTAAGCAGCCAAAATGGATCATTTTAAACACTTCCACAAGATATATTTTGCACCTCATTCTCTCTAAATTTCGAACCTTTTTTCTTCCCAAGAGTTAGATTCTTCCAAATAATTACAAGTTTTTGGTAAGTATCTTATATTATTTAGTGTTAATATAACACTTTAAAATTATTCATTTCACTAATTTTGAATACAATATCGTGTGTATAATATTATTAGGATACGTTTGTTTAAACGTGTTTTAACCTGGAAATCATCACAACCACATCGTAACCAACCAAGAACACGCACCTGAGGTGAGTTCATACCCCTACGTTTTCATGATTTTTCACTGTTTTTGGGGGAGAATACAAATGTAACATCAGAAAATTTGTGTTAATATCTAAATGTTTTCAATATTTTATTAACTGTTGTCGTTCTTAATATATATATATATATATATATATATATATATATATATATATATATATATATATATATGTATATGTATATGTATATGTATATGTATATGTATATATATATATATATATATATATATGTATATGTATATGTGTATATATATATATATATATATATATATATATATTATAATTAGGATTCAGCAGACTTAGAATTGATAATTTGGCTCCATTTCCTGCTCCTTGCTTGGTTATGGGCATGGGATAGAATTATTTATTCGACTGTCTATTTAATCATAATCATATAAATATTATATTTATATAAATACAAAATAATTTAAAACTTGTTAAACAAAAATATAATTTTTGCAAACTATTTTAGTACCATTTGGACATAAATGTTGGATTTTAAGGAACAACCATATCACCGATTTTACAATTTAAACTTGCCGAATTATTAACAATACAAAGGTTTTCGTATCGGTAAAATACAAACATATAAACTATAATAGGTATAGTTTATGGAACTTACATATTACTTTTCAAAGTTTAGAATACAATACGAAAAACAAACATATAAACTATAATAGGTATAGTTTATGGATCATATGCACTACTTTACATATTCAGAATACATTATGGAAAACAAACATATAAACTATAATAAATATAGTTTATGAGATATACTTACAAGTTTATCCATTACAAAGTAACTTTTCATTATTCTACATGTAACCGTTAATATAGCATTTGTGAGACACACTTCACGTACTTATCTAAGTACCAACCAAGTTCTGAAATTATAACCAGAGTCTCCTGGAGGGAGAGCGTGACACTTGTGTATGGATCTATACAAGACTAACAATCCTGCACTTTAACTGTTCGCTACAGTTAGGCCGACAGGCCTGGGGTGACAAATATCATACCGATTGTAACGCCTGAAGACCGTCGTGTTCAGGCCATCTTAGGTCATCAAGCATGGTTATGATAACTCACAATTTGGTATTGAACAATACGATTCATGTATGAATAAGTAAACAACTTCACATATTTTTATTAAATAATAAAACTATAATACAGTATTTTATAAGTATAGCTGGTGAATCCTGGCACTTACAATTACACAGTTTTCATACAAGTACAAATACAGATTACTATTCCAGTACAGAGAAAACATATTTTTCATGGTTTTATCTGAATTAAAACTACATTTTACTATCTCAGACTACAATAACATTTACACGTTTTGATTACAACAGAAAATATAGGGCTTTCTGGGAAAACATACTTACATTTTCAAGGAACAAATGACAAGTTTCAATTACAAACAGGCTTATGAACTCACCAACTTAATTGTTGATACTTTTTTTCAAAACTACTTGTATTCACAGGAAATCAGTAAACAGATACATCCACGAGTATTTGAGAATACGGAGCATTATAGAGTCACGTCTTTTAGTTTTTGCTATATACATTTTTGTGTCATATATACGATGACTTGAACACATATGTAAAAAATTATACTTTATTAATACATGGTTGTTGTACTTTGATTACTATTATGCAATTGTTGTGATATTGTACATGACGTCCTCCGCCCGTGAACGTTTCCGCCATTCCGGTTTGGGGGTGTAACACATTATGTCTTATCTCCTTGCTCTGGGAGTAAGAGTGACACGAATTGTGCGCGTTCCAAGTCCGGGGGATAGGCCTCTCATATTGTGCTTCCGATATGCAAGCTCCATTATGATGTGTCTCCGCTATCCGGTTGGTACGCCAGAGCTGTCCCGATGATGGTAATGGACCTGGCATCAACAAGTCCTTCCAATGGTAACATATATAGCAAGGCTTCTATATAAACATGTACCATGGATGCCATGGTGTTTCCATCGTGTCTTGGTGGGATGTCGCCAATTAATCATCTACATAGTCTGTTTTGCATGAGCATTGATAGCCATATTCAAGGTATTTATTACATGGGCAATACTTAACTAACCTCCATCCAGTCTGATGTGGGTAGCATAGGTAGACGTATCAGACTATGGTGCATATGACAAGGTTGCTTTAAGAGTACACAACGAGTTTGTTTTCATGATAATCAATAATAAGATTGTTGCCAAAATCTAGGCAACAAAGGTCCGGAGGGATTGTAAGTAGCAGGTTTGCTGTCGTGTTATCATTCTTTAATGAAGAGTAACCTTGCCATAATATGATATAATACAAGAAACACCTTATTGGTCGTCTGAGCATAGGAAGACCATGTTGACTATAAGAGGAGAAAACACCAAATGTGTGGCATTAAGCATGTCATACGCTTATGACATGCGACTTACGGTGCATGGTGGCATGTGGTTTATATTGTGCAAATTAGCAGATTAGACCGGGCTTAGCAGACAACGATCATGGAGATGTCATGTGGGAAAGATTAGGCTTAGCAGCCAACGATCATGAATACATCATGTAGAATGATATCACGTGGAAATAGATTGGGCTTAGCAGCCAACGATTCATGCATATAACACGTAGAATGGTATCGCGTGGAAATGGATCGACAAAGGATGTGATCCTTCAAGCCTTTTTCGTGGAACACATCATGATAGTGGGTTAGGTCAAGGGATTTAAGGAGAAGGATGTGGAGCTTATGCTCCTTGTAGGCAGAGCAGGACGCAATGATGGAGTCAGGCGGAGAAACCAAACAGCTCAAGGCAAAGGTTATGTCTAAACCTTGCAAGCGAAGCTTGCCACTATAGTAGAGCGGGGCTGAGAAACCAAGCTACTCAAGGCAAGGGTTATGAACCCTCTGAAACTTTATCAAGATTGGGTTTAGCAGCCTTCAATATATGTGCTCGGTTCGGGTGGTCGGTTCGACCATAATGTAACGACAGTTGATGCTTTGCTAAAACATTGGCTGTTGTGATAATCAGTGTCTTGTTGTCTTGGGATGTACATAACATTAATGGATTGATAGCGGCATGATTCATCTAGCAATGGTAGTGTTACGCACCAAGAGGTAGTCGACATCATAGTGATACTATTTATCTAGAGTTAAGGCTACTGAGAACTAGACAACAAGGTTTTTAAGAGCTGAGCAGCACGACTGCTGAGAGTTGTGCAACGAGATTGCAGGGAGCTGGTCAATATGAATGCTGAGAGCTGAGTAGCAAGACTGCCTGGGGCAGGACAACATGGTTGCTAACAGCCGGGAGGCGTGGCTACTGGGAGATAGGCAAAGAGATTGCCAAGATCTAGTTAGCGTGACTGTTGGGATCCAGGCAACGTGGCCGCTGAGGATTCGACCGTGAAGTTGTGCCTTCATTTGTAACACTAATGTCTTCACGAGGGTGCACAATTATATACATTGTTTGCTTGTTTTATAGTTCATCTCTTTGCTCAAAATAGAGTTAACACTTATGCATAGTGTTGTACCAACCCTTCTACTGCCCATTTTTTAGAAAGGGTGAGGAGTGAGAATGGTTTGCTCCTCCGCATTGCTGATTCACCCGAAGGGGTATGTTGGTGTGCATATGAGACTTTTCCATTTGTAATGTGTTGCGTGTCTTGTTCACAACTTGATGTTAATTAAAAAGGCAATATTTTGGTGGTTCTGATGTAAGCATGGTTGTATTGGAGATTGGTATGCCATTGAACATCGCCATTTTTGTTAGCGCTTTTCTAGTATTAGGTACTAACGTGGCTAATCTTGAGTTGTTTTGTATATATTGGCTTGTGCTTTTGCACATTTGAGTTTCATTCGTCTGTACATGACATTGTAAATAATGATAACAAGTTATCCACCTCCATACTTTGCAAATAATAGTAAGTTAAATGCGTGATAACGACAGGTAAAGTGTATAGAAACATATGTTTTGGAATCTGTTCACAATATGTGCCTTTGTGTAAGCTTGTAAGGTTAAATACTTGTATATTGGGTAAAAATGTTTCAGTAGTATGCAATCAGTATCTAAGCACCAATGATAACAAAATGGTTTGATTAAATCGAAAACTATTTCCCAATTCATTTATCAAAATGTGGCATCTTTGCATATGAAAATAACATGTTGTGGTAAAAAGATTTTCTACTATGTATAGAAGGTTAGAATTTTGCTGCATAAATACTTTAACTCCCTATAGGTAAATGCTTGCCACAATTGTCATAATAGAGTTTTAGTAAACATTTTTCATTTACTAAATAGAGGTAATATACATACATACATATATATATACATACATACATATATATATATATATATATATATATATACATATATATATATATATATATATAGTTTTGATTTACTTGAGAAAAGAGGGATAGGTAGACCTTGTATCCAAAGTAGGTCGATGTGTGTCTAATGTCGGTTTTTAATATGATCCTTTCCATCATGCTAAGAAGCGTAATCTCGCCATGCAGCCCTTGAGACTGTTATCCGACATGGTTGTTGGGTTGAGCTTCAAAGTCTGCATATAAATTCAACATACTCATTCCATGGTTCCCGCGGTCCAGTCACAGTCGAAAGTTGTTCATAGAAATACCATTGGAGGACAAACGAACGAGCCCCGATGACGGGGATGAGATCTGCAGCCAACACCGGGTAGAGGTTTATATTTCTATGCCCAATGGGGAAACTTTGGGTGATTGTTCAAAAGATGCTTTATTGACCATTCTTTTCTCGACGAGCTTGTCGTCGGCGCATTCTGAGTGTCGCGCACTGGAGCGGTTATCTGAAAAGGCAACACGACCAAGCTTGATAGTATATATGTTTTCTTGAAATCATCGGTTGATTCAGATTTTATACCGCGATTGTTACTCGAAACACTTCGTGGAGTAGCAGTGGTAGCATACTACTCTTTTACCCTCCCCAACCCCCCCCCCCCAATTTTTTTGAAAAAATCGGGTGAGTTCGGACCGAATACGCATTCAATGAACGTATTTTGTTGCTCGTAGAAAGAGTTTGGAGTTAGAGACTCAACATCGGAAGAAAAGACAGGATCAGGTTCATACATATGCAGCAATAACTATGAAGGCTTGGGTGGCGGGTTTTTGGTTAGTAGATCGAGAGATTCATGGATTGTGCTGGAGGTGTGGTAGGATTCATTGGGTAATTGCCGCACACATGTTTCTTAATGTTTCAGGTGTGGTCAGGTGGGTGATACATATGAAATATACTAGTTTTAATCCTAACTAACTTAGACAAAAACCAACACACGATACGCAGTTTATCCAATCGAATAGTAGTTTAGTACATGTAAGTAAGGTATCGAACACAGGGAACGGTAAAACCAATTAAAAATACTACTAATGTTAACTAATTTAAAAATGATTAAAGAGGAAATTTTCTCTAGTTTTACAAGACTAGAAACTTAGACAATCAATTAAGAACTTAACAAAGAAACAATTAACAACTAATTGAAGGAAAAAAAACGACTTGATTCAAGAATATTAATGAGACTACCTTTTAGATTCGATTCATTTAATCCAATGGTTGATTTCGTGGCAAGTTCAATGGATTAATGTATCATCAATTACCGATTTATGATTAGGTTCATGTTCATTATTACTAATCATTTAACAAACAAATCAATCCAAGCATTGATCAGTTGATTAAACTAAAAAGTTTACTAGTATTAAGTTCGAATCATGCAAGACTTGTAATGGTGATTAATTTAATTGGTTGGTTAAATTAATTCATATATGGTTGGTTATCATATATACCTCATACATTAATTTACTTATTCTTTAGTTAACCCTAGGTTATGTTCACAACACTAGGCTTACAATTTTGATGGCCATAAAACTATATGATGCAAGCAATCAAAAAGATGTTCATACAATCTCAATTTACATAGTAATTAATAGAAAATAATCATTATTGACACATGAGGTTCTTTTAACAAGCTTAACATGATAAATAATCACTTCAACATAATCCAAAACCACAAAATCAACACATAGTCATAAGATCCTCTACTCTAAATGAAAGTAGGGTTTTTAGCCCATGACTTTAGCTAAAACAATCATAAAAATGAAATTCAACATTGCATGCATGATGTAAACAAAGGAATTAAGTAAAGTAATGATGGATTGCCTTTGATCTCTTCAAGAACAAGCTTCTAGTCAAATTCTGTAATCCACAATTCCTTAGAGATGTCACTGGCCTCTAAAAATCGATAAAACCTCCAACATAAGTTAGCATTTCGACTAGAAATGATCTAAATATAGATTCTGAAAAACGGTGCACCACAGCGTGTTTTAGGACCTAACACGTCGTGTTCTTTATTAAAAACGCGTGTACGACAAGGCAATATTCCATCACGAATTTCCAATGCAAGACACCGTGTTCAATGTTAACACGTTGTGTTCTTCTTTAATTTCTTCTTTTTCTTCAAAATCCAAGATCCAAGCTTCCATTTGCCAATTCCGCTTCCTTTTCCTTCCGAGCATGTCTTTGTTGTTGCAAAAGAAATTTTAAACTAATTAAGTACCTTTTGTTCAATATTTGAAACAAATGCAACATAAAATATTAAGATAATGCATGAATTATATGATTAAATATGTCAATATCAAAATATCCCACACTTGATTTCGCTTGCCCCCAAGCAAAACTAAATTTTAACATACCAATACCACATAAGACAATCCAAATTGAATCCAACCATTATGCCAAGATCGCAACACATGTATTAGTGTCTAATTTTTCCCAAGAACCTCCCTAATCCTAATTACTTACAATCTTCATAAACACTCACTCACTTCTTTTGAACAACACTCATTTTATGCATCCCTCTGAATCCATCCGTAGAAAACTTTCTTAACCTTAAGGTATATTTGGTTAAACCCCCAAGCATACATATGAAAAAATAATCTAGAAAATAAAATTACAAATAAATAAAATAAAATAACAACTTTTTCCTTGAATCCTTGATAATTTATAACTCTTCTTGATGTCTTCATTACTTGTAGATTTTTTCAAACATTGCAACACTCTTTTCTTTCATATGCGCTTTTTCCCCTCAAAACTAAAATTCCTAGAAAAATATATGCTTACACAAGGGGATTTAACTTCATCCTTTATTGATTAAATACATTAGTCTCATGTGCAATGACTACTTAAGCTTTCCTGGATACATTTCAAGTACACGATGCTAAACATGTTGTGTCCCTCAAACTAAGTAAGTTCATGTTTTTGTTCCATGATTTCATTAAGATAAGGAGTCAACAAATACACTATAACGTATGTTGGCTCAAGTAAACATTTAGGCTCGCATCAAATCATCAAACACAATACTAGCATGGAATCCTAATAATGAAAATTGCTTTTACCATAATTTTATGAATTAAGATAGCAATTTTGATGCAATTTTTAAAAAAAATTATACTTAGATTCTAATAATGTAAGAAACCCCATGCCCCACACTTAATTCATGCAATGTCTCTATTGCATGTTATGCAAATTAAATAACAGGTAAATAAGGAGAAAATGAACAGACTCCCCTGGGATAGAAGTGGCGAGGTTGATTTTCTTCTTTTTGCTCCTTCTTCAGCTGACTTTGGCATGGAACAGCCCATCCATGCCTTGGTTGTCATATGTCTCGTGTGGTTGACATCTCGTAACATAACTGGAAAAAGCACTTTGGAACGCCCTTGGAATGGACTCAAGAAATATGGAAAATACCCGCCTCGAGTAGGTACAAATTAATGATTTGAAAAAATTTGACTAAGATTTCAACATGCCGAGTATAGATGGGAAGCATGCCATGTTCTTTTGTTGATCAGACGAAAATCGTGTATTTTGACTAGAACACAACGTGTTTAGGTATGACCACGACGTGTTTAGTGGTAATTTCGTAATCTACATTCCTTCAGCTCAACGATGTTTCTTTTGGTTAAAAGGAGTACTAATGCAATACACCTTTTTATCTCTTTTGTAAATATAGTTCCCCTCAGAAAATATAAACACGGAATCACTCAAAATCTTCTATTTTCTCGTCAAAGATTCTACCCCTCACTTGGTTCCTTTCAAGGCTTTAAAAATTCGCTCATTTCTCAACCCTAATTATGCAGAAATCAAAAACAACAACTACATAATAAAAAGGAAACAAAAACTAAATTATGATTCCTACACTAATCCTACATACCTAAAAGATTGAAACACACACAAATAAAGACAAATAGAAATAAAAATAGTCTTCAACAACTTCAAACATAAAAATTAAGATTGAAAAGGATAATCTGTCTTCTCCTCCTGCTCCACTTCCACCAGCTCCTCCTTGCATTTCATCCCATAATTCATCCTAACTAGGGATGTATGGGTAAGAGGTAGGATACCCATCCTTTCGTAAAATCTACAAGTGTTGGAATAGGATATTCGTATGCAAGTTTTGATAATTAAGCCCCCGACCAATATTGTCTTGGTACCTATGCATTGCCCGATTATATAAATCCATACGCATCTCATCCTCCATGGGGATCACTAGGGGTTCCTCCTGAACATCATTGGGGCGCGACCTCACCCTTCGCCCCAATCCCGATTGCTTTACTACATCGTCCCTGGGAATAGAATAATTATTCCGTCCATTGTCTTGTACAATCCTAACCCACTTGTAGAGAAGGATATTGAAGTGACGTGTTGGCATCAAAGTCAAGAAGTTTTCTACCCCTCTTTCAAAAAACCCATAGGATCTAACCAACTTTGTCACCAACATACCACCACAGATTGGCGCCCCTTTTCTATCCTTAGCCACCCTTTCCACCAAGTACTTTGCCAGACAATAAGGTATGTTTCAGAAAACCCCGGGCATAAGAATGCTCCATAAGAAAAAAATGTCAAGGTTGGGAACTTTATTTGCGTCCTTCCTCATATTGATATTACTCGAGATAAAACAATGAATGAGGGGGCGAATGGGTGACCGAATGTCACCTTCTTGAGCTACCAATGGAAAGTGAACACCATTGGAAATAGTAGTCCACCAATTCACCCTATTCATTCCTTCTAGAAGGTCTATGTTACAAGTGTCTAGAAAGATACCAAAAACCCTAGGTCATGGCCTCCGATCGATTGTATAGGTCCAACCTCCAAGCCAACTCTGCTACACTACACTCCCGTCTTTACTTTCAAAATATTTGGGATGAAAAATCTTACCATTTTGTAGAGATTTTAGTAAAACTGATGGAATTGAAGATTGAGACTGTTGAAGGCACTCGGCGTGTTTGGTGGCTGTGGGGTGGGAAAACGTGGCAAGTTCATGTGGACCTATGGTGTTAAAATGCACCGCACGCATATGAAAAGAGCGATGCACACCCCCAAAACTCAACTATAAATAGAGGGTTGTGCCATTCAATCCAACACACCTTCAAAACACACCTCTATTTCTCTCTTGTTTGTGTGTTTCCTCATAGAGCGGTCCCCAAAGTTCCAAGCTTGTCTCTACCCTACATTAGTGGTTTTAAACCCTAGAGTCAATTCACGACCCCTATTTTACTATTTTAAAATGTTTTAAAGGGGGGGATACATGCTTAACAAATTATTTTTAAAAAAAAATATTTATCTTATAAATATTAAGTCATTTTATTATATGCAAGATACCATATGATAGTATAACTATAGATACTATGCCTAGATTTAAGCTATGATTTATGTCTAAAAGATATAATGCCCGATAATACAGGAGTTGGTAATACCTAGATGTTATAATGACCAAATCCCTAGGAACCTTTAAGTACCTAAGAGTTATGCTAGACAAGATTTAGGATATGCACTGTACTTAATTGTTACACTGCCAAAATATCCTGTTAAAATAACCATAATTAGGGTATGTATATGACAATTTATATATATATATATATATATATATATATATATATATATATATATATATATAACAGATAATTATGAGATCAAAATAGAATTATCAAATATATATATATATATATATACACACACACACACACATACACAAAGATTATTTGATGATATATACTCGGAAGAGGTATATACAAAGATAGTGTGATGTGTGTGTGTGTGTGTATATATATATATATATATATATATATATATATATATATATATAGGTGTAATTATAATAAAGATAAAAGACTAAAAGATAGAAGTTAAAACCATATCGTTAATACGTTAGTGAGTTGGTTATTCATCCAAAAGTATCGATTAAATTCGGCATATCCCCAATACCTATATATGTTAATCTTCCGAGAGCTAGGAAGTTATGTATAGATCTATACGAGACAATGAGCCACCTACAATTTCTAGCTACAATCCCAGCAGGATACCTTCCATATAAGTTACTATTCGACGTCCGATGAAGCGTCGTGATCAGGGGTACATTTATGGTTGTAGAGTCGATTATAGGGGCTCACGTTAATATATTAAAAATTTCCTTAGATCTTAGATTACCATTAGGATGCCTGGTATGGTAATTAAAATACGTTAGAATCGTTAGAAATCCTTAAAAGATAGTAAATTACGATTAACAAAAGACTATTCTAATTATAATATGTTAGGACCATTAGATATCCTAAAAAAGATAGTCATTTAAGATCAATAAAAGTTATCTTAAAAGATAGAAGACTATATAAATAAATAAGGTAGGTTTTTACTAAAAAAAGTATTCTTAAAAGGAATTCAAATTTTCAAAATAAAAATTTGTGCACTCACCAACATTGTGTTGACTTTCAAAACACATGTATTCTTAGGAATATAAGTGTGGAAGAGTGTCCCCCAAGTATGAAGGAAGTTTGCAAGGAAGTTGTTGACGTTTAGTATAGTTATATCAGGAGTTTGTGTCTCTCCATAAAATAATATAATCCTTCAAAATCAATAATAAATAAATATTTAAAAATATACATGTGTGATTGATTGTACCTGTTGCCAAGATACAATTATCCCAACGTTGCACTGCCCGGTGTTTCTAACAACGGCTGGGTAGGGTGTGACACTAATCGCGCATAAACACCTCACCACAGTGTGGTAGGCAAACGTCCATTCTATGGGAACTTCAGAATCTTTATCTTTTGACCTTAGTTTACTCAATCCATTCTTCCTGCTTCCATCTCTACATTTGCTTCTGTTTAATCCCGAGCATGTCTTCACTGCTACAAAACAAAATTAAAACATCATAAGCACCTTTTATCTTAAATTAAACACAAATGTAGCTAAAAATATCAAAGATAGTGCACAAAATATATGAATAAATCAAGCAATATCATAGATATTATGATTAGATGAAGTTATGGTCATTTTGGTCCCTTCTGACACATTTGTATGTAGTTGGAAACTCCAAGTCCACAAGGCTTGTTTAGGGCAGTGTTTTGGACCTATTATGGTGTATAAAGTGAGTTTTGATCTTACTTATGATTCATGCAAAGATTGGTTAGGGTTTTGGACCCCCCCCCTTAGAGTTAGGGTTTGGTATTTTTGCATGTTTAAGGATTGGATGTGGATAAAGTTGGGAAATTTACCCATTAAGACCTTCACAAGATTCATATCTAAGGTTATAATCCTTGGTCTATAAGGATTAAGTGCATAATGAGTTAAGTGTTCTGCTACCAAAACTGTGATGCAGTCAGGGACAGACCACTGTGTGGTAGATAAAGAGTCCCACGACTATTTTGTCGTGACTGGACTACGACGCGGCCAAGGACTAGCCTTGGTGTGGTTGGCCATTGACGTTTACTTTTTGACCAGTTGAATTTTAGTCAGTTGTGTTGAAAATTAGTGGAAGGGCAAAATGGTATTTTGCCCATATAACAGTTTTTATTGGTCCCAAACTCGATAAAGAAGTGTAGTTGAGTATGTTTACCTTAATTATTAAATTAAGGTTATTTATTGTGTATTTTTGGGGAAGACTTGATATTTACTAGCTTGAGATTATGGATTTCATCTTGTCTTCTATTCAGGTGAGTTTTCATTACTTTCTTATTATATAGAATATGTGTTATATGTATGCCAACTAGATATAAACCTCTAGGAGAGAATCTAGTTAAATTAAAAGGATGTAAGACCATGATAAACCTCTAAGAGGGAAGTGGTTAAGCCCATGTAGACCGATCAAATAGAAGTGGTCAATATTGCCATGAGCAACCTCTCGGAGGGAAGTAGTTAATATTAGCTCAACTAGAGATAGACATCATGGATGGAATATAATGGACTAGGGATTATTATGCTAGCATATATTTTATTCCATTATATGTGTAGTTAATGATATAAGATAGAATACTAGTTAAGGTTTACGTGATACGATGTGAAATGCATATGATATGTATAATGGGTGAGTGTTGTTATTACCCACTAAACGTTAGGCTTATAGTTGCTACCTTGTGTGTGGCATCCCCATTTTCACAGCCAATTTAAAACTTTTTATTTATGTTTATTTATTTCAATGTATAAAAGTTAATATACAATTTGTTCCCAAAACATAATATATTTTTGAAGAAATAGTTTTCATTTATATATAAACCCTTGGGATGTCATCATTCCATATAGACAAGATAAGCATAAATTTATTTAAATAGTCCTTACAATAGTTATTCTACTGTGGCCTAATAACTCCTCGAATCACTCATCATCCTTGTGCCTTCGTACCGCTACCTGTGATACATTAGATTGGGGGCCTGGTGAGCACATAGGGTTTTCAACCTACAATAATTAAGTTGTTTAATTATATATTTCACATAAAATAATTTACCCGATTACCCATTCCCTTTATTCTCACATACCAATCTTGAAATACTGATCTCAATGAACATATCCTAAGGATCATCATCAGCAATGGGTAGACGATATTGCTTATGGGATTCCTTTAGAAATATACGTCAATAAGGCAACCATGGGGGATAGAGTACATCAAATGAATTGATAGTTCATTAACACCTACATGTTGTGAACCTACCATCATTTCCACTAGACTGTCTAGAATAGTCTATAGTCATCATCTATACTCTGCTTGACGATTGGTTCATCAATAGTCATGGCCTCTCATCATTCTCATAACCCATCATGTGACATATCCATTTTCACGATCAGAAAAGACCTTTTTGGTTATGCTTATATTAAAACAGAGTATTCTTTATTTTGTGGAATTGGTCCCATAAAAGTATTTCCGAAGAAATGTTTGTCATTGATTTATCAAGACTTGGGATGTCATAACCGATACAATAAACATAAGCATAAACTTAGTCACTACAGGAATTACACTATTTTTAATACTATGGCCTATATTTCCTCTAATCTTTCATCAGGTTTGAACATCATTATTTTTGTACTACCTCCTGTGATACAAAGAACATGGATGGGTCATGTTAGGAAACCTAGTGAGTACATAATGTTTTCAAGCCACAATAATATAGTTAATTTGTTTAATTATCTATTTCATATCAAATAATTAACTCGATTACCCATTCATATTATCTTCTTTATTCATCTATAGAGGCCTATCTTAAAGACCATCATTGTAATTATCGTATTTGCCATATATATTCTATTAGATGACTAACTTGTTAGTACAATAGTACTAGTTCCTTCATCTTTAGTACAGTGGTACTAGTTTCTACATCGTTAGTATAATATTACTAGTTCTTACATCATTAGTACAATAGTACTATTGTCATAACATCCTATCATTATTTCCATCTTTCATTGTACTATCGCATCTTATCATTTTTACCTTTCATTACCCTTTATTACCCAATGTATTGTATTCATAAAAATACATATATGGTATAAATCATATAAATTTATCTTTATAAAATTTCATCTAACAAAGAACATCTTTTCACATAAGCAATATAGCATTCAATTATCTAAATACTTCACATCTATGTGTAAGATGAAAGAAACTATGCACTCACTTGTTAAAAGTGGATGACTTATGATTTCAATAGTGCTTCACCTAACATCTTAGCTTTTTGCTTCTGATGTAACCTAGGTTCATATCACTAAGTTTTAGTTTATTATTTCCTATGACTAATGATAGTCTAGATTCCTCACTAATCCCAATGTCTACATCAAGATCTATCAATTAAGGAACAAACAGGTAGGATCAAATCAGAAGTAGGGTCCTTTTGCTACATAGAGTATACTGTTTGGAAATTCCACTTTAAATATCTCATTAAATCTAGCCTAGACATCATTCCCGTAAGTAGATCAATCAATATTATGACTTGGAATTACTTATAAATCTTATTTATAAATTCATAATAATGACTATGAATATAAATATAAGTTACATTGAAAGCGATACAAGTGTAGCTTAACGTACAAAGATTTTCTTGAAAAAAGTCCAAATATTACATTGCCGAAACTCCAAATCCAGATCTTCTATTCGTTGGGCTCTCAGAGACTCCTAATAGCTAAGATACCTTAGAATCTATAGAGAAATCAGACCAAAGGTTGAATACTTCAGAGGAAATGTTATGAAGTTATGTGAGGAGGAATGAGGGCTAGGGGTATTTATAGGCTGAATCTCGACCTTGCGGACCATGCCTTTAAAGGTGCATGTCGTGCATGCCAGCCACATCAATCCTCGTACTTTGTGACACGTGTCATCTTTTTGTTGGTCCATGCCCCTTTATCAGTGCGTGCCATGCGTGCTGAGACACACTTGAATTTTAAAAACTTTGAAAATCGTTTTTTTTTCATACGAACTCTGTTTTTTGACGTTCTTTATATCCACGCGTAGCTGTCGATGAGATTTAGAACTTTCATTAAGACTTCATCGTCTAATTCTCACTTTATTTTTATAGGCTTAGACTATTAAAGTTCGTATATAAAACATCACCCATCCATATGATATCCGTTCTTGATTGTCTTTATATCGACATATAGGTATTGATTTGATCTTCGACTCTCACTTAGATTGTTTTTCTTAACAGTCAGTTGATTTGAATGTCGGTTTGTATGTTAACATAGTTGTGCTGAATACTTCGCAAAATCATAACTTGCTCTTATGAAGTCAAATTTGGATGTTCCCTATATGCACAAGTTCGCTTTTACGAACACTACGACTTTTATTTAGATTATTTTTCCTAAATAATGTTTTATCCATTATTACTATTTATCGTTGTGACGAAAAATTATCCTTTTACACCTTAATCATCTATCCCTATCTTGCAGGCGTTACATATCACTACCCATTATATTTTACATAAATATATGAAAATAAATCTTTCCTAATAAATAAAGATTTTTTTGCCACATGTCATATTCTTATTTTTTTGCCACGTGTAATTTTATGGTTATTTTAGATTAATTTTTATTCCACATGTCATTTTATGGTTTTTCTATTTTATTAAATTCCACATATTATTTAAATCTGATAATAAATGCATATCAATTTCATTAATGGACTTTCCTTCTAATTTCAAAATTGCTAAATTAAAGTTTTATTAATTTCTTTTATTTATTTATTTAAATTATTTGTGTAAACTGAAAAAAAACACTTTAATTTTTATAATTCAATATTTTTCTTACTTTTTTTTATAAATTCCAACTTCTCAAATATTTTAAATTTTATATTTAAATTTTCTTTTAAATGAACCCATGTAATACATGGGTCTCACACCTAGTATATGAATAAATCAAGTAAAAATCATATAATTCATCTAACACAGATATCAAAGAAAATAGATAATAGGCACACATATCATTTAATCATCTGGATACTTTATTTATATATATATATATATATATATATATATATATATATATATATATATATATATGTAAGCTAAAAGTAACTATTCACTCACTTGTTAAAGTGTATGAATGGAAAGTTGGACATCACTTTGCTTCAACACTTAACATTTCCTTTGATGTGACCTAGGTTTAATTATCACCAACTCTTAGTCTATATTCTTTGTGACTAATGATAATCTAGATTCCTCAACAATTCCAATGTTTACATCAAGATCTATCAAGTACGCAGCAACCAAGTAAGATCATATCAGAGGTAGGGTCCGTTTAGTATACATAATATAATGTTTGGAAATCCTACTTTAAACACCTCACTAAATCTAGCCTGGGCATCACCCCCATAAGTAGATCAATTAGTATAATGACTTGGAATTACTGAAAAGCCTTATTTATAAATTTATAACGACGACTATGAATATAAATATAATTTACATCGAAAGCAATACAAGTGTAGCTTAAATTACAAAGATTTTCCTGACAAAAGTCCATAAATTGTACTGGCAGAAATCTGACTCGATAACTCCCAATTACTGGGCTCTCAGGGACCTCAGGGCTTCGCCAAAATGTCCTAACAAATAGGAATTTTCGAGATTTTAACTCACAGAATCAGAGGGAGAGTTGGGAAAGGTGTGAGGATCGAATGGAGGGCTGAAGGTAATTTCCAGGCTGAAAAATTGATATGAGAGTCGCACTCAAACCAGGTGCACACCGCGCCCTAGCCTGGTCGTCCCTCCCGCTTGCTGACACGTGTCATGCAGTGGTTGGAGCGACGTGACAGCTTCTAGCAGCTTACGTGCAATGCCTTTTTGCGCATGGTGCATTCCAAGAAACTACCAAAATTTGTATCTTCTTCAGACGAAATCCGTTTTTGATGTTCCTTATATCCACACATAACTATCAACAAGATCTACAAGTTTCGTTTAGACTTCATCGACTAATTCTCAATTTATTTTTATAGTTATATTTTTAATAGGGTTAGACTACTAAAGTCCGTAAAAAATCAAAACTTTTGCTTACGACATCCGTTCTCGAGTATCTTTATATCGATGGAATCCTATTAAGGAGATATTTGACTCTCATTTAGATTGTTTCGACTAATAATCAACCGATTTAAAATTCTATTTTTGTGCTAACACTATTACACCCAAATATTAGAAAAATCATAATTTCTTCTTACGAAGTCAGATTTAGACGTTCTCTATATGTACGCTCTTGGTTTTAGGTTTACTACGACTTTTGTTTAGATTACTTAGGCTAATGAGTGGTCCATCTCCAATTCACTATTTACGACACTCGTTTTCGTATTGGATTTGAACGTGTAACTTCAAGTGATCATACCTTCTTCATATGAAGTTAAATTTGAGTGTTCATTATATCCTCGAATCCTCATCATGAGTACTTCCACTTCTATTAGGGCTATTTATCCTAATTAGTATTTTAATATTTTATTTAGCCCTATTTATTAAGTATTCACATAATATTGTACACACATAATATAAACACATAGATCACATAAATTCAAAACAAATCCTTTTATTTATTCATGTAAAGATTATAATTGTTGATCAAGGTCAATTACACATCTCATTTTTGTGTAGCAAGAAACGCGGGGATTACATTATGTTTCTAGTTGCAGGACCTTTAGGTTCGAAGGCAAGGAGCTGGCATGAATGGATATCTACACATTCTCGAAGGGGCATGGAAACCAGTTAACTAAATCTATGTTATGTTATGGTTTTTAAAAACATGACCTAGCTTCCACATTTTTACTATGATTTTGTTGATGTGACATGAAAACATTATTCATGATTTTAAATGATTACGCACAAAACCTTTTTTTTATGAAATCTACACTTCGATTTAAAAAAAAAACGAATTATGGTTAGGATTTGGGGACGTTACATTTCATTTGAAAAAAGACATGGATCGTGTATTCTCTAACTCCAACCCAAAAGGAATTTGTAACTTGATCTCAAGGCATCAACACAAAATAAATCACTTACATTGTTTCATTATGGATAAGTAATGCATGTTAAAGAGTTGTAATTTAAATAAGTTGCTAACACTAATTGACCATTTAGTTTTGGTCAATATGAATAACTAAGAATGTTTGTTTTTCATTGGATCATATTTGACCCTCTAATCACCATTAGAAGTGTAGTTATGTGTCATCAAGCTAAGGTGAGTAAATACAAATATTACATGTACTTATCACCAAAGTTTGATAAAGTTTTAATTAGTTTATATATTCTAATACTCTTGAATGGTATGTAAATATTATATGAGCATTTTTTCATACACGAAATCTATTTTGAATGAGTATTTCATCTAGGAAATGTTTGGCTTGATTTGAAATTTGTTTTAGCATCTTATATATGCATATAATTTTTAAAGGGTCAACTTGAGTATTTCTTAAGAGATTTGGGGGTGATTCTAACTTTTGTTATTAGTTCCCTTATAATTTATAAAATTTGAGGGATGATCTTTTCAAACTCATTCCATGGATTCATGTGGGTGATGTGGTTTCTAGATTACTTCTATGTACTTAAGAAATTTCACATAACAATTATGGACACATGCAACCAAGAAGTTCTATGGATTTTCTCATAATAGCAACTTACTTTTATAAAACAAAATAACCCTAGCAAAATCGAAAATTACAAGGTTTGATTACATAACTTATTACTATTATCGAAAATAACAATCTAATTTGAAGAACCCTTATTTGAGTTTTAGCTCCAATGGTGTGGAAGCCTCTAATGAATCACACCCAAACCCTAGGATCGAAAATAGAGAGAGAGAGAGAGAGAGAGGGATTTCAAAATTTCCTTATGTTTGGGCAGGGTTCTTGAGTCCTGTGGAGGTCCCTATTTATAGTTGTAAGAAACCCTATTTTGAATTCAAAATAATAATATTATATTGAAATTTAAATTCACTTTCCTTATCAACCTAGGAGGATTCAAGAAGCCATATAAAGGGATTCCAATATCGTCCACTCTCAGGAAGAGTCTAGAATGCTTCCTTGTTCAAATTTTTAGCAGTTGCACTCTAACCCTTATACCCATTAATTAATTGTAATTTATCCAGAACAATTAAGTAGATTAACTCTGATTATTTCTTAATTAATTATTTCCATTTTTAATTAATATATTAATCTTATAATATACTAATAAATTATATCTCTCTCAGTAACAATCCATGCCTTTTCCTGGTTATGAGGGCAACCCAAAACAGAGTTTACTATTATTCACTCAATATACCAATTTAGTTAAGAACTTAGACACATTAATCTAACAGTCTCCCACTTAGATAAGGCGTTAACTGGAATTGCAAGTATAACTCTTTAAATACCTAGTAAAGATTGCATTCCAAGCCACTGCCAAACTCTAATTAAATCAGACACCAGCCCGAAGATAAGAGATAAGGTATTCTTATGTTATTACAGATATTGTATGGACATAAGACACTAATTAGAATCAATATCATGGTCCAAGATTTTGTTTCTTGATTTTCCGATTTGTAACGACGTTACCAAACTACAAACTGGAGATATCAATTTAGTCCCGGCTGGACCCAACACTATAATGTCAACATAAATCATCAAGGGGCCCAAAGATATCGCATTCCCTAAATTCTGGAAGCCCTAGAAAGAGACTCCAGAACCGTCCCCTCCTAGGGAGGTTCTAGAATGCTTCCTTGTTTAACTTCTAAACAATTGCATTCTAATCCTTAGACTTGTTAATTAGTTGTAATTAATCCAAAACAATTAATTAAATTAACTCTGATTAATTCTTAATTAATTTTTTCCATTTCTAATTAATATATTAATCTTATAATATACTAATAAATTATATATCTCTCAATATCAATCCATGCCATTTACTGGGTATGAGGGCAACCCAAAAAGGACTTTACTATTATTCACTCAGTATACCAATTTAGTTAAGACCTTAGACACCTAATCCAACAGTAGGATGATCATATGTCTTTAAATTGTTGTGGCTATGTTGGGCTTAATAATGTTGTGTAAAATAGGTTTAGTCTTATTTATTCCAGTTTGGGTCTGTCCGTTCTCAGATCTGCTTGGAGCTTAGACTATAAATATTGTGCATGCATGTAACTTTAGGGTTAATGTTTTGTAACCCTGGTTGTCGTACGCTCTTACAGAGAAGTTCTTGAGAACTCTTCAAGAGTCATTTAGTCTAAGCATTTGACATACTTTTGATCTTCATTGTTCTTGTCATTTAACTCACGCTCTTTAGTATAGAATCAATCGATCATATTTATTGTTCTCAAAATTGGTATCAGAGCAGAAAATAATGTAATCAATTCGCTACTCTTCTGTCTAGTTTTTGCTAGGGTTTTATGTAATACTTAGATTTTTTCTTGTTGTCTCAATCGTTCTAATCGGTTGTAGACTCTAGATCTAGATCTCAAGTTTCTCCCTTGAACTCGATTTAAGTTTTTACATATCATGTTCTATATTTGTTCTTGTGAACTTTTGACAATATGCAGAACGAAGATCCTCATACTCTTCTGTTCAATCTCTCTAGTAGTATTGGATCTACAACAAGGATTCATATCCTCTTTCCTCAAGATTATGAAGTCTGGGCATTGCACTTTGAAGATTATGTCCTTGGAATAGAAGAGCATGGTGCTAGAATATGGCAAGAAATGACTCAAGAGACATTCTCGCACACATGCACAAGGAGAGTAATCAAGACTTTAGCTGATTACAATGCAATTATTCTTGAAAATACTAACGTTCCACAAAATGAGAAGGATAAGCTTATGAGCAACATAAAGGCCATGAGAATCATAAGGTTTTCTCTTCCACCAGATACCTTTCGTCTTGTAAGTGCATGTGAAACTGCTAAGGAAATATGGGATTGATTTAAGGAGCTTTAATCGAGTGACGCTGATTTAGAACACTCTGTGCAAACCTTGCTCTAATCAGAGTTTGGGGCATTTGTACAAAAACCTGATGAAAAACTAGATTAGACGTTCAATCGATTTAATCACCTATTAAGCAGAATCCTTAAACACAATTTTAGGCATGAAGTTATTGAACAAAAAATTACGTTCATGAATGGACTCAAATATGAATGGAAGGATATTGTGTCCACTGTAAAGAAACATGAACATTTTAAAAGCTACTCTTTGGCTAAGCTAGTGGGAATTCTGAGATCTCACGAAAATGAAGTGTCTAGGGAAGTGAAGCTTGTTTCAAGTCTCGGATCTTTGGCAATGGTTGCGAAGGGAAAGAAATTAGCTGAAGAAGATTCCAAATCAGAACTATCAGACAGCGAAATCTCAAAAGAAGACAAGGTTCTTTTGGTGTCCAATCCCAAGAAGTTCTATAACTCCTGGTTCAGAAACGAGTTCAAGCAAGGTAATTCAACTTCTGAGAAGTCTAGAGATGAGAGTTTCAAGAACTCTCAAAATAATGAAGAAAAGAAGCTTCTGGGTGATTCAGGTTATAAATATAATTATTCTCATGGTAAAAAACACTTTTGAAAAGAATGCATGCTTAGGAGGATGAATGACAAGAAAGAAAATGAGAAAGATGAAGCCTACTATCTTCAGAAGATAGAGGAGCTTCGGAAAAATAATGTGTCAAATGCGAAGTCGGCGTTGATTGTTCAGGAAGGAAGTAATGATGATGGACGAGTCTAAGTTTGGTCTATAGACTCAGAGGATGATGAAGTCAGAAAACCTACCCATGGAGGGTGCTTTGTGGCAAAGGCGGAAATGCAGGAGTATGAAGGCAGATGCTTAATGGTTTAGAGTGGAATTTCGGAACAAAGAGGGTATGCTACTGACGGAGGTTAAACTTCTGAAAGATGTTTTGCTGCAAAGACAGTTTCAAAGCAAGTGAGAGAATGTGAGAAGGTCGTCGATAAGGTACATTCCATACTCAAATCTCTTAATCTTCCCATATCTCGTTTTGATTCTGAATTAGACGATTTAAGATATACTGTTTCCAACTTTAGTGATAGTTTAAAAAGAACCCGTCTTAGTAATTCTAATATGAATGATCAACTCAACAGGGTAACGTTTAAGAGTGAAGAGAGAAGATTAAAAATAGAAAAGTTGGAAATAGAGCTTACTAAATCAATAGATGACATTATTTATCTTAAGAGAGATAGTCTTGAACTTTTGAAACAAAGGAACATTTTTTGCTTAATTGCTAAGCGTTTATATTTCAATATTACTCAATTACATTTGGATTGTGAAATAGGGAAAGGTCTGCATAAAATGATTTTACTCTTTCTTGAATTGAAAGAGGATGAAATCGATGTTGACTGTTATAAATGCGAATCTATTGTTTCATCAGATGACGTTTCTGATTCATATCAAGTTGGACTTGAGAAAATCGAGGAATACATACAGTCCAAAGACCACAAAAGCATGTTGAAAGAAATGTAGAACGAAAAAGATAAAGAACAAATCAGATTAAGTACTATTGAAAAATATGACTTATTATGCAACAAATTAAATTCAAAAAATACTTTTGATTCCGAAAACATTTCTAAATTTGATGAAAGTGATATGGGTGAAATTTATGTAGAGGACGAAATTGATTGTTCTGTTTTTGTGCAAAATGCTAACGAACCTAAGAAAAAAAAACTGATTTATGAAAACTCAATGGAATTCGTTCGGATTATTGGAAACAAAGGTTCAAATGTTTTGAAAGAAAAAGCAACTGTTTTTTCGAAAGTGCAAACTGTTCCGAATCAAGTTTTTGTTAAGACAAGACTGGACAAAAAATAATACAACTGAATTAACATCTCTAGTTGTTTATGACAATGCTAATGGGTGCGATGAATTTTCTGGTCCAAGCCCATCGATAATGGCGATGAAACAAAAGGTCTTTCAGAAATGACTTCATGGACAAAAAGGGAAATACGTTTCGGAACCGTTGAATCGTGTTGACCTTTGTTACGATCATGCTAGACCAAGTGACACAAAATACGTTTCCAGTGAAACCTCTTCGGAACAAAAGGAAACGCCAGTCAAGAAAGAAAAACCGAAATATAACATTCACAAGTCTGCTGAAGAACTTATGGCATAGAAAAGACGGATGAATGCTAGATATAGGAAGAAATTGCAAGAAAGAAAGCGTTTTAGGAAAAACAAGAATTCAAATCAAAGTTCTATTAATTCAGAACAAGCTTCTATCAAAAGGTTGATTCTTCTAATTCTAATCAAAAAGTTAATTCTGCTAAAAATCTGAAACCTAAATTAAATTTTGCTCCAAAATCACAGGTTTCGAAACCAGTTGAAGAGCCAAAAACGAGTTTTTCTCCTAAGTCCCAATCTTCAAAATTTGACATCAAGTCAAAAGATGTTAAGGGCAAAAGCAAAATTATTTCGGAACTAGAGATAACTCTCAAGGAATATGAAGCAAATCTGAAAAAGGAAGAAAAAGCTTTCTCCAAAAGAATGGCACCGAAAGTCAAAGAATATATTCAACGAAAATCCAATTTTGTTGAAATTAATCGTTGTGATCATAAAGTGGAAGTTTTTAAAATCTAAAAAGGGAAGAATCATGTTTGAAAAGAAAATCCTTTTGGGTTGATATAAAAAAATATATTTCCTATTCAAAAGAAATCTTCACAAGGACCCAAGATGGTTTGGGTTTCTAAATCTCTTTAATTTTTGTAGGTTATGTGTGACGAACAGTATGATTTTGAATGATATATCGACAATTGTTGTCTCGTCACATGATTGGGAGAAGAGAAGAATTACGAGAGTTTAGATCCTTAACAGACGGCGGTAGAGTCAAGTTTGGAAATAACGCCACTAGAGAGATAAAAGACTACAGAATGATCACCAATGGCGAATTCTCCATTCGGAAGGTACCATATGCGGACGGCCTGCAACACAATCTGATAAGTGTTTAGTAACTGGTTGTAGTTACTAGTCTGAAGGTATCATTTGATGATGAAGGTTCGGAGATAATCGAAAAGAAATCTAAGGCAGTGCTTCTAAAGTCCAAAAGGAAGGGAGAGATGTATCCTTTGAATTTGAATCCAATCAAAGGAAAGCCTTCCATTTGCCTACTTACGAAAGCATCTTCGGATGATAGTTGGCTATTGCACCAAAGGCTCTCCCATATGAACTTCAAGCATATAAACAAGCTCGTATTGGGTGATGTAACGCCCGTAGATCCGGGCTAGTGAATTTAGAGGCAATAGGGATCGAAAACGACTTTTTGACAAAAGATTATTTTGAATAAATAAACTTAACCAAGTTTTAGTATATGTCACGAGGTTTCCGTACATATAAAGAACGCCGAAATCCGAGTTATAACGAAGAAGTTATGACCCGTCGAAGTTTCACGACGGAACCGGCACGACACCGGGAAGCGTAAATAGTGAATTACGATAGAGCGAGTTTTAGCCTTAGCACTCTAAACGAAAGTCGTAGAATATGTTAAACTAAGAACTTCGATAAAAAGAACGCCCAAATCTGACTTCGTATGAAGAAGTTATGATTTTTCGAAGTTTCGGATTAGCGGTGTACATCCCGAAATTCGAATATTAGATCGAGTGACTTTTAGCCGACACGACCTAAACGATAATCGAATTTCTCGATAAGAGTAGCGTAACGAGAAAAAGATGGGCGAAAACGGACATCGGATGAAGAAGTTATGAGGATTTAACGGACCAATCCTGTCCCGGCCTGTTAATAATATAAAATTTAAAATCGAGTCAAAATTAGCCGACGAATTCTAAAAGAAAGTTGTAGAGTACGTTCCCCCCTTCGCGTGGATATAAAGAACGTCGAAAACGGAGCTCGTATGCGAAAGTTACAAATTTTTAAAGTTTATGATCGAATTTGCGAAGGCTGATAAGGAATTGATGACGTGGCGCGTTGTGGGCCGTCCATCGCTGATCAGTGAACGCTTCGGATTCGGACACGCCTCCCTTCGCTACGCCCCGCGTTCGAGGTTGGTACGCCCAGCGTACCTTCGCGCCTTATCCATCCGACGAAGATGCGAGACAGCTGGACCGATGCTGTCATTCTTATCCGAGACGACGCCTAGTGTAGCTGCTGGACGCGCAACATACCTCCGAAGGCTCGCGCCTATAAATAGGTTGCGAGGGTTGCCGAGCAAAACACACCAAATCCCACTCTCTCTCTAACTTCTTTCTCCCAAACCACCCCAAAGCCCTAGAAAAAATACCTAGCACCCTAAGGAAGCCTCGAGGCTCCCGGAGTCCCGAGAAAAAAGAGTCTTTCGATTTCGAAACACTGCTCCAGTTAAGTTCCGGTTTTCGATAAAATTCGCTGTAAGTGAGCTACGCTTACGCAATTTTTAATATATCTTTCAAATAATTATAGGAATGTTATTAGGTCCTTAAAAAAATTATTTGGGCTATTATTATGAGTTATATTGAGTGTTATTTAACGCTTATATAATAATAATAATAATAATAATAATAATAATAATAATAATAATAATAATAATAATAATAATAATAATAGTCAGACTATTGATTTGTCGCGGTTATCGTTAGACTAAACCCTAGTGGTATTGGTACTAAGTTTTATTGAAGGAAATTGTTTTGAGAGTATCGAAGCGCTGTCCGAGTGCTGAAGTATTTATTACGTGCTATGTGTGCATATTGTCTGTTTACTTGCTGTCTATGCTCGGTGAAAGATTTTATACATGTTTTAAATGATTTAAACTATATATGTATTTTATATCTACGAAAATGTTGGGGTAAAACATGGGTGGATATAATAGATGAAATATGAGTTGGACGATGAGTTGAGAGGTGATATAGACTATGAGGTATGGGTGAGAGGTGTATGATGTGAGAAGCCTTTTTCCCAAACGATGTCCCCGTCATTCAGCAGAGTATGGATGACAACCACAGACTATTCTAGATAGTCCAGTGGAACACTAGCAGGCTCGCAACCTGTAGGTGTTGTGAACGATGTGTTCACTCGATGTACTCTAAACCTTGGTGATCATGCACACTTGATACCTAGACCCTGGTGATCATGCAGACTTGGTGTCAAAACCCTGGCGACTATGCAGACTTAGTGCCTATTGTACAAATTCTGGCGATTATGCAGACTTAGTGCCTAAACCCTGGTGACGATGGACTTCGTACCGATTCCTTAGGATGATCCTTAGGAATGTATGAACGAGGAATGGTTGATTCTTAGGGTAGATCCTTAAGAATAAAGAAGATAACGGGGATGGGTAATTGGGTTGATTGTTTGATTGGTTAAACATAATAACTCTATTATTATGGGTTGAAAACCCTGTGTACTCACCAGGTTTCCCAACCTGACCCACTCAGTTTATTTATATCACAGGTGTTGATATGAAGTCACATTACACTGAGGGATTTAAGGAGATGTAGATCACTAGTGTAAATAAATGTAAGTTCTGTTTATGCTTATGTTTCTGTATTAACGATGACATCCCAAACGTTTTAAAATGAATAAAATACGTTTCTTCGAAAATGTTTTAATAGCGTATTTATCATGTTTCTTTGGGAACAAATTCCGCAATATTTTTATTAAAAGAAGTACTCTGATTTTTATAAAGCATAAACAAAAAAAATCGGTCTTTTCTGGCCGTGAAAATGGGGATGTCACAGGTGATCTTGTCCGTGGACTACCCCTTAAGAAATTCGAGAAGTAACATGTATGTGATGCTTGTGAGCTTAGAAAGCAAAGTATGAAGAGTCACTCAACCATCATCAATACCAAAATTATTGAGCCACTGGAATTATTGCACACTGATCTTTGTGGTCCATCAACCATCAAAAGTATTGGTGGTAATAAATATATTATGGTTATTGTTGATGATTTTTCTAGATTTACTTGGGTGTTCTTTTTTAGACAGAAATCAGATGCAACTCCAAAGCTGATAGATTTCACCAAGAAAATTAAGCTTCAATTATGAAAGCTCGTTCGGAAAATTTGCAGCGACAATGGTTCTGAATTCAAAAACCAAGCATTTGAAGAATTCGTAACTAACATAGGGATAGCTCACAACTTCTCTGCTCCTTACACTCCACAATAGAAAGGTGTAGTTGAAAGACGAAACCGCTCTATTTGCGAAGCTACAAGGATGATGTTATCATTTAGGAAATTCTTAAGAATCGAAAACCACTTGTTTCACTCAGAACTGCTCCTTTATCAACAAACTATTTCTGATTACACCTTACGAAATTCTTAACAATCGAAAACCTAATGTCAAATTCTTCCATGTGTTTGGTTCCAGGTGCTTTATATTCAACTCTAAAGAAAATCGGAACAAGTTTGATGTGAAGGCAGACGAAGGAATTTTTCTAGGCTATTCATTAACTTCGAAGGCATATAGAGTTCTGAATACGAAGTCAAGAAAGATTGAAGAAACCTATTATGTCACCTTTGATGATCACTATTTGAAGAAGTATAAGAAAGCAGATTATCAATCTGAGGAAATCTTTCCGTCAACAAATCCTATGACAATTCCTCTCTCTGATCTATATGAGGAAATTCTGAATTTGTTTAATGAGCCTAATAAAGCAATTTCCTCAGAATCGAAGGCCAAGGATAACAAAGAAGATTAATTCAAGAAGATCGTTGATGAAGATCCTAAAAATATCGAGACTTCCCAGGAACAACCAATTTTAAATGCTTTAGAATTCTCAACTCCTCCACAACCAACCGATGATACATTCCATTGAGAGGTTTCCACTTCAAACTCTAAATCTGATGATACATTCCAGGGAAGCATCCGATTCCGAATGTAGAGTCACATGCAAACTTCTAGGGGGAGAATGAAAATAATGACTCAGATGTACAATAATAATTCGAAGAAGTTTATGCTGAAATCGATCCAGCTCTTGATCCGAAAAATCCTCCAATGACTAAGTGAACCAAAGATCATCCACAATCTCAAGTGATAAGAAAGTCATCTTCAGGAGTTCTTACAAGGGATCAACAAAAAGCAAAATAAAATGAATTATTTTCAAAAATGGAATTTTACATGTTTAATTCATTCATTTCCAACATTGAGCCTAAAACTGTGAAAATAGCTCTTGATCATGCAGATTGGGTTCAAGCTATGCAGCAAGAACTCAATGAATTTGAGAGAAACAAAGTATGGATATTAGTTCCCACTCCAAAGGATCCTTTAGTCGTTGGAATGAAGTGGGTGTTTCGATATAAATTGGATAAGGAAGGAAATATTATTCGCAACAAAGCAAGACTGGTGGTGAAAAGATATTGACAAGAGGAAGGAATAGACTATGAAGAGACGTTTGCACCGGGTTTCATTAATGAAAAATATCCAAATCATTTTTATATATTGGATAAGGATGTGTATGGTCTGAAACAAGCACCTTGAGCATGGTATGAAACTCTTACTCGTTTTCTGAAAAAATCAAAATTTAAACAAGGTTCGGTTAACCTAACCTTCTTTTGCGAGAAAGACAGTGACCATTTAATAATTGTTCAAATTTACGTTGATGACATCATTTTCGGATCCACAAATCCTAAATTAACAGGTGAATTTTGAAAACTGATGGAAGCTAAATTTGAAATGAGTTCAATGGGTCCAATTAACTTTTTCCTTGGATTAAACATTAGACAGAGTTCAGAGGGAATATTTATCAACCAAGAGGCCTACACAAAGACTTTGCTAGCGAAATTTGGTATGGTGGGTGATTCAAAGGTCAAGGTTCCTATGGTATTCGAAATGAAACTCACTCCATCCTTGGATAAGCCTGCAGCTGATATCACTATATATCGCTAGATGATTGGATCTTTAATGTATCTAACATCGAGTTGTCTTGATATTATGTTTGTTGTATGTTATTGTGCCAGGTTTCAGGCGAACCCCCATGAACAACATATGGTAGTTGTGAAGAACATATTCTGATACCTCAAAATATCAACCTCTCTCGAAATTTGGTATCCTTCTAACTCCAAATTCTTTGTGCAAGCATATTTCGATGTGGATGTTGGTGTATGTGGTCTTGAACGAAAAAGCACTTCTGGGGGATGTCAGTTTCTGGATGACAAACTTGTCAGTTTGCAATCCAAGAAGCAAACTTGTGTCTCCTTATCTAATGTTGAAGTTGAATATATAATTGTTGCATCATGTACATCACAAGTACTATTGATTCAGAACCAACTTACGGATTATGGGATCAACATGAAGAGAATCCCTTCATATTGTGATTCCAAAAGCGCAATTAGGGTCTGCCATAATCCAGTGCAACACTCAAATACAAAGCACATTGCACTAAGATATCATTTTATAAAGGATCATGTCGAGGATGGTAATATTGAAGTTCATTTCGTTAGATCCACAGATCAGTTGGCTGACATCTTCACAAAAGCCTTACCTGAAACTACGTTCAATCGGATTTTACAAGGGCTAGGAATGATTGAAGCTGACTCACTTCTGAAATCCTATTCGTAATCGGAATTTACTGTTCACGTTTCGAATGGTTCCGAGCTTCGGAACATTTTGGAATTCATTTTTCAAATTCCAATTGATTTCGAGCTTCAAAATGCATCGAAATCTACTATTCATCGGCGTTTCAGAAACTTTTGTATCCTTTATACACTAAGTCTCTTCCGATTGATTCCGAGCTTCGGAATTCTTTGGAAGTTACTGTTCATTTCTTTTTCGGAATTCTTTTCATCAAAAATTACAAAAATACTTTTCTTTATTTATGTTTTTTTTTTTCAGAAAATCAAAAATTACAAATATATATATATATATATATATATATATATATATATATATATATATATATATATATATATATATATATATATATATATATATAGCTAATTTTTTCTTTTCAGTTTAGCATTATTTTATCAATTCGGGACAATGGGTAAGGTAGAATTCTGAATCTTAGTACTAGATAAGTGTCCCTACAAGCATGTTGTTGCATTTTGTCCCAAACCTCTGAGACTCTATGTTTGAAGCGTTAATGAAACTTTCATTCCGTTTGTTTCTTCCTAATCAGGCTATTCATTCACATAAGTCATTGAGCTACCTTACTCTTCTCATAATGAGTTAAGAGTTGAGTGCATTGTCATTCATTTATAGCAGAGATACACTTTCTTCTTCGGAACCAATCTACAAATTCTCCATCAATTTCATGTTCATAAACGTAACCCTTAAGACTCTCAGATATTACCACTGAGGTTTATGGTTACATAACAGCTGCGTTATGATCTTAAAATCGTTATCACTACGATTTTCAGTGAGACCCAAAATCCGAAACCTATTTCTAAATTGACGGTGAACAATTAAATGTTCAAGATATTTTCACCAAGGGATTGTCAAATAAAACCTTTTTGGTTTGTACCATTATCATTCGAAATCTCAAATTTTCTTTTTGCGTGATCTTAATGAAATGTTCTCGGCCCAAGACATTTCCTTACAAAAGATCTAGGTTTTTTTTTTGAGATTTCCATCATATACAGTCACTTCAACAATATCCAAAGCTTACTTGTTCTTATGGTTACACTGGTCAAACAAGTATTTTTTTTTCAGATCTTCGGACTTATGTTGAGTTTCGGAATCTGGTTGAAGCTTAGCCACCCATGCAGCCTTTTAAAAGAAGCCTTTCACAGTTTCTTATAAGACCAGTGATCATAATTCAATGGGAAACCACACAAGCACTTCAGAGTCTCTCTTGACTCAGAAGGAAGAGATCATTGTCCAGGATCCATTTGATTTTCATGTCAACTTTATTTAACATCACAAAATCCCTAAAATTAATTTGCTTTATTTATTTATCTTTGGCACACTCTTGCTCAAAAATCCTTGTGATTTTTCCAAGTCTGGCTCTAAATTCCGAATGGTTACTATCATTCTGAGAACAGGTCATGATCTTAAAATTGTTGAATTGGTTGTTGATTCTGAAATCGTCAAATCCAAAACGACGGTTTATTGGAGATAAGATTTCAATCTGGTGTGAATTTTTTAAAATCCCTAACATCACGTGTGTCTGTTACAACGGCGTCTGACACATTAATGAGCTGTCACAAGTTTCAAGGCTATTTTATGTGATACGGGAATGTCAAACAGTGCTTTTCTCTCACCACTTATCACTTACCGTATAAAAAGGGGTATTCAAACGGTTTTCTATCACCAAAACATTATTCTCGAATTCCTTACAGCAAAAAAAAAAACTCAATTCTCTCTACTATTCATCATCTTCTTCACCAGAACAATGGAAGGTTCATCTGAGCATATCTCCTTTACTCATCAATCAGCCTATGTTATCATGCTCAACCTGAAGAATGGGAAAAACATATTCATCGATCTTGAATCTTCACGCTACGACAAAGTTGTAAGGCCAATTATCGAATGTCTCGAATTCTTGCCGCTGGCTCAAGCTCTAACAATGGCAGAATTAGTTCCATTAGTTCATCTTTCAAAATCTTACTCCTCAACCATCTGCACCAAGGAAGATGAGATAATCCACTTCGAGGTTGCATCTCACAAAACCTCGATCACCAAGGCCCGTTTATGCAGACTTTTAGGGTTTGCTTCATCTGATGCTCTTGTGGATCCAGAGTCAATTTCCAACATCGCCATCATCGAGATGTTCTATCATATGGAATTTATTGCTGACATCGCTTTACTATCAAAGTTCATGAAGTCCTTTCTTCCTCCTATGTAAAATGGGCTATTCACTATCTTCTTCAAGAGCTTTTTTGAAAGGGTTGCAGGATCAGACAGTGCCAGTAAGATGTTTTATACTTTGATTTATGGCCTCTACCATGGAGTCAATCTGGATTTTGGAGTTATTATATGGTCTCAATTTGTTCAAAGCACAGTTTGAGCTACTCGCCATTCGAATATATCCTATGCTCAGTTTTGGTCTATTGTGGTCAATCTGCACTTGGTCATTTTAAGGTTCCACCGAGGACTGGCTCATTGATGGTTGTAATTCCGACTCTCCAGGACTCCCCATTTATGATGTTAGATCCTCGGAATTTCACTTTTGTTGGAACTATTCCGGAAGTGATGTTGGTGAAAGTTCCCTCTGATAATGCCATCATGAATGAATATAGGAAGCAACCACCTTTAGGTGTTCGCCCAGTATCAGACGAGTTACGAAAGCTAATTGAGGAGGGTTCAAAACTGAAGAGCGGAGATAAGAGAAAAGAGAAGGCTGGTCCTTTTGATTTGGTCAAGGCTCCTAAGAAGAATAGAAAGCAAGCCAAGAAACCGATATCTATTTCTCTGGTTGTTTAGGAGGATTAGGAATCCAGGACTCTTACCGAAGTCAGAGATGAAGGTACAATTCACAACGATGAGGATGACATTGCAGCGACTTCGGAACCCACTCCCACTGAAACTATTCCGAAGGTATCATCTCAAATTCCTACATCTATTTCTGTTTCAGATATCTTTCATACCTTCACTCCACCATATTCACCTGTTATCACTACAATTCCGATCTCGTCCATCCTTCCACTACGACCAAATATATATGTTGCAATTTCACTTCCTCATATCTCCATTCCGTTAACATCCACCATATTTACCAATTCTACCCCTCCAACCACATCATACATTACCACTCCACCAGAAGTTGCTATTAACAAGTCCATTCCGGAGGCGACTAGGGCTTCGGACATTAATGTCAACGTATCTGATACAGGGAAAGATGTCAATTTTGGTGTTACTATGGGTCCAAGCACCTCTACAGCTTCTCCATTACGTGACGATGATCCAGACGTCCTTTTTGGCGATGATCCAGAATCCTTCACCGATTTCAATTTTAGCCCCGTCGGGGTTAATGTTAATAGTGATGATGATGAAGCCCCCTATGAAGAAAGGGCAGTTCAAGCAACTAAGTGAGAAATTGGATACTCTCTTGGAGTCTTCCAAATCTTCGTCTTCGTCCAATTGGGAGTATCTGTTGACAACCCACAAGGCCACTATGGAGATGTTAACGAAGGAGAACGAAAAAGTCCTTGAAGATTCTACCAAGGCGATTAAAGCTTCCGAACAATCCATTTCCGAAACGACTATAAAAGTCGAAAAACTATCTCAAGAAGTGCAAAACATTATGGCTAAGTTCATATCTTCGTCTGACTCCAACACCGAAGTCGTAAATAAAGTTATTGCCGATTTTAAGAATTCTCTACAAACTAAGAAGGAGGCCCTTTTTTTGTTTGTTCAGAGATAAAGATCGACAATGTTGAATTGGCCGCCTCTATTCTTTCAAAGATAGAATGGTTGAAGAAGGACGTGGCGGCTGAAAAACAACATTATGGATCAGTTGGCTGAAAAGACTCAGAAGGCTAGGGTTTTTGGTAAAATTGAAGTATACAAACAAACGTGTTGATGACTTGGAATCCGAGAAGACAGTTGTCAAAAGTTGTGCTTCTTAAATTAATCGGTATCTTCCATGTCTTGTCGAGACTCGTGACTCCGTGTTCACAGTCTCTATTAGACAACATCTTTCATATAAACTTCAACTAGTGTTTGCAATATTAAATCAAGTAGAAGGTGTTTCTGGAAGTGGTGTTCTTCCGAAACAAGGGGGAGAAGACAAAGGAGATAAAGGAGAACCCCAAGCAAAGCAAACCACTGGTGAACAAGAACAAGAACAAAAACCGAAGGCAAATGATCAGAAGGGTAATGAAGCTTTTGCATCAAACAAAGGAAAAGAGAAACTTGTTGATGATGATGAGGAAGAAGAAGAAGAGCTTTCTGAATCAGAGAAGCTTGTGCGCAAGAAGAGAGACAAAGAACTCGATGATCTTCTGAAGCTTTGGAAAGATTTAGAAGTACAAAAAGCAGAGGCTAAAATTGCAAAAGTGACGCTTGAAACTCAGAAATCACTTTTTCCTCCATGTTCAATTGAGAGAACTCATAAAGAAGTCATTGATGTTCCGAATGTCTATTGGCTTGAGCCTACGATATTTTTTGATGTGAATAATGAAGCGGAGTCTCAATTTGATCTTCCAGTCACTCCCAGGGATTTCCTATTACGATGTTTTGAGAAGATAAAAAACGTTGCGATCTCTGACAAATTAGTGAATCAGAAACTCTTTAATTTCTACTTGAAGTTTGCCAAGCCTCATTATCAGTCTTGGAGCCTAAAGAGGATTGTGGGATTTAAGGTTTGCTCAGCAGTGCCTACTGAAGATTTTGTGAACATTAGATTTAAGGGGTTTTGTGAAACCGATAAAGTGTTGGATGAATTTACTTTGGCAGAATTTCCATTTATTAATTTCTACGAATGGATCTCATTGCTCAACATTTTAATGAAGGTTGAGAAGAAATACGAACCCATCGTTACCCATCTGAAAAAGATGCTCATCTGTTATGTCTTAGGGATTGCAAAGATGGATATTGAAATAGCATTCCTATTGCAGAAAAAGCCCATTTTGGAACCTGAAGAGCAGTCTCAGGACATTAAGAAGATGAATTTGGGAGTTATTTCAGAAAGAGCACTAGAGTGTTGCATATAATCGAAAGTCTAGTGAAAAGGTTCAGACGAGTATGTTATTTCTGAGAGACATACATCACTACTCAACCACTTCTCTGAAGTCTATTCTCACAATGGTTAAAACTTGCAAGGCAAACACAGCAGCTGATCTAAAATGCTTCTCGGATATGATCGCTTGGTATCATTGTGTCCAAAACATGCTTCTGAATTTGACATAAAGGGGGAGATTGTTGGGCTTAATAATGTTGTGTCAAATATGTATAGTCTTATTTATTCCGGTTTGGGCCTGTCCATTCTCGGATCTGCTTGTAGCTTAGACTATAAATATTGGGCATACATGTAACTTTAGGGTTAACGTTTTGTAACCCTAATTTCCATACGCACTTACAGAGAAGTTCTTGAGAACTTTTCTAGAGTCGTTTAATATAAGCATTTCACATACTTTTGATCTTCATTGTTCTTTTCATTTAATTTATGCTCTTTAATATAGAATCTATTAATCATATTTATTGTTCTCACAGGTTACGACTTGTGCCACGAAACGGGATTTATATGTGTGATAATACTACCTTGTTTATGCCATTATACCACCGTGGCCACTAGAAAAAAAATGTACTTTGTTGAGAGTAGAGACTTGGATTGGGAAAATTAAAGCATTCACATTGCATTTTCTTTGTGATAAACTTTTAACATAGTTTGAAATGCTTATATTAAATTGTTTCATACCCCCCCCCCCCCCCCACACACACACACATTATAAAACTAACACTTTTTAAGGTTTTTGAAATATTTTAGGAGTTCTACTTTGGTATTGGTGTATTGCCATTATCTAATTTCCTTTAAGATTCTAACTCTAGGTTCACCCATTAGGCTCCCCAATCATAGCATTATTATTTTGACATGTACTGAGTAGAAGATTAGAAGGATCATTACTTGACAAAAAAGTTTGGATATTTAGAAGACCATGTTGCTTCCCATACTAAATAAGAGACTCGATAAACATAACCATTAAACACCTTATATATTCATGTGATGAATATTTCAACCATGATGCCACCATAATGTAGCCTTAAAAATTATAATGCCCATGTTTGACATTAGTTATCTGGGTGACCACGTCCAACATCACCTCGGTGTAGCCATGACATTTTTATTGAAAATGTGTTTCTATAAAATTTATGAACACATCAGAAATAAGAAGAGGACACTTTTATTAAAAGATCTTTAGATACTTTTACATCAAGAAATCCTCACTTTAAGCCTATACAAATCAAACTAACCTAACAAAGAGTACTCATATATTTTGTTTTTACATAACTAACAAGAAGAAAAATACCTCATAATATTACACAAACAATCTATAATATCACACAAGCATTCTATGAATATCCAAAAGAAAATAATCAAAGACACAAAAGGTTGAAGATGACAATAAGTACTTTATATCGTTTATATATGCGATATGATTGAGAATGTATATGATGCTTATTCTCTCAATGTAATAAGCTCTCTCCTTATATATGGTAGATGACACACTAGAGAAAGTGTATTTGTACTCAATGTAGGACAAGTACACACAAACACTTTCTTGAGCTCCATATCCTTTAATGTATTCACACATTGCTTAGTTGTACTTCTTGCAATAAATCTTGCTTAGCTACATATCATCTTCAAGACAACACATAGACTTCTAACTTGTTCCCCTTTAATCCCTCAACAAATATGCGTTAACTAAAATAACTCAACAACACCTATTCATGAGTTTAGTAATTAGGATTACAAGAAATCTATAACCTTTAACATAACACATTTTTAACATATTTTTGCAAGGTATTCATACCAAGTTAAAATAAGCCTCAATAAATATTTCATTTTCAGATTGAATAAATCTACAATATTATCTAAAATTCGAGTTTTCAAGTCGTAACAGAAAAAAAATCTCATTTTTAGAACCTCTACAAACACCAATAACTTATCACGACAACAAGCTCTACGATCTTCTTTCAATCCACAGGCTTCATATTGCAGCTTCAGTGTTCACATTAAATCTCTCTCTAATACACACAATATGGGGAATGAACAACAAAAAGACATATATCACATATATTTGTACTTGTCATCTACCCCAAAGTTGCCTCAAATTTTCATATTATCATCCCTTGTATCCTAATACCTAAAAAATTTCCCAAATTTTTCCTTCAAAGAACACTCAACTACATCTATCTAAATGATACTGTATTTTAAATTTTAATTATTTCTATTATTAACGTTATCCATCTTAAACGATATATACATTCTATATTTTTTTATTTGATTTTATCATTTAGAGTGTAATCGTTTCCTTATTTACAGGAATGGTTCTGTATTTATAATTGATTTTGTATAATAAGAAGAATCAATCGAGAATACCATTCTTTATGGTATCAGAGCTCTACATTTGAGCACGACCTCGAGACTGAATGAAACTGCAAACAATAGATGCAGGATCAGATCTTATTACAAAATTGCATTTTTGTACATCCAATCCTTCTTCAAGAATTGATGTTGCCACAATGATATTTACCATTCCTTTATGGAAATCATCCACTATTTTGTTTTTTACACGACTTTGTGATTGTATAAGAGCATTATTCCTAGCTATATATTTTGTTTTCCAGTCAAAAAGTTTTGAGTGCAATTCACTCAGTAAGCAATATTCCCTGCCTATTCGCATTTTAACTTTGTTACTAGTTCGTTTTTTACCTTCTAGCAATAATAATAACAATTCATGTAATGCTTGTTCTTTGGGAAAACATTTTCGATTACCTTTTATGATTCAGTTTCCATTACTTATTCTCCATTTGATATTATTCACACTGATATTTGGACATCACCTTTACCCAACAAACTTGGCCATAAATACTACCTAGTCCTTCTTGATGATTTTTCACACTACTTATGGACTTTCCCACTCAAATCCAAGTCTGAAACATTTCAAACACTTCTTTACTTTCATAAATATATTCAAGCTTAATTCATAAGAAAAATCAAATCGTTTCAGTGTGACAATGGTTGAGATTTCAACAACGCATCATTTCACCATTTTTGCGAGTCAAATGGCATTCACATGCGTTTCACATGTCCTTATACATCTTCCCAAAATGGTAAAGCTAAAAGAATTATTCGCACTCTTAACAATATGATACGCACAACTCTTATACATGCCTCTCTTCCACCATCCTTTTGGAACTATTCCTTGAACATATCCACATACCTTATAAATATACTTCCCTATCGATGTATAACAGATTCAACACCCACTCAACTCATATACCTCCGTACCCCAACATATTCCCATTTTCATACATTCGTGTGTCTATGCTATCCCAACATTTCTTCCACTGTTCCTCATAAACTTGCCCCAAGATCCACCCCTTGTGTCTTCCTTGGTTATCCCGATAAACACAGTGGATACCTTTGCCTCCCTCTCTCAAATTCCACTCCTATCATATATCGACATGTCACATTCCATGAAAACATATTCCCTTACTCCAATATAAACAAATACCGAGCAACTTCATATGATTTTCTCAATGAAGTGGAACCTTCTCCCTACATTAGTCACATCCACCTCATTTCATCCAACCCTCCTCTCTCCAACTTCGATTCCTCTCGGACCCCATCCCATTTGGTTCCTAACCAAAACTCTCCCATTACCTCCACCACCCATCACTCCCTCCTCTATCTCACCCCATGTAAATTCACTTAAAAAACGGGATCACCAAACCAAAGACCATATTCTATCTTCACACCCAAAACATCTCTCCTGTTCCACCAAATCTAAAAGTTTCTCTCCTTGATAAAAATTGGCTTGATGCTATGAACACAAAATATAGTGCTTTATTGAAACATGAAACATGGGATCTTTTCCATGACTAACGGATCAAAACATAATCCGTTGTCACTGGCTTTTTTGGAATAAACTTAAGGCCGACAATACTCTGGAACGCTACAAATCACGATAGGTTGTAAATGGAAAAACACAATATATCGGTATTGACTATAATGACACATTCAGTCCTGTTGTCAAACCTGCCACCATACGTACTGTTTAGTCCCTTGCTTTGAGTTGAAATTGGGACGTCCATCACTTGGATGTTAAAAATGCCTTCCTACATGGCCACTTGAATGAAACGGTATACATGCACCAACCTCCAGGGTTCTCCTACCCTAATTACACACATGGAAGCTTGAAACTCATCGCCACTCCAGTTGACACAAACTCCAAAACTCAGTTTACATACCGTTGAACCAATGGTGAATCCATCTTTGTACTGGAGTTTAGCTGGTGCATTACAATATCTAACATTCAACCGGCCAAACATTGCCTACACAGTACAACATATTGGTCTTTTTATAAATGCACCGCGTATACCACACTTCAAAGCTCTAAAACGCATTATTCGATATCTTCATGACACTCCAGACCATGGTTTGACTTTATACCCTTCGGCCTCTATGCAACTTGTTTCCTATACTGATGTCGATTGGGGAGGCTGTCCAGATACGATCAACATCCGGTTACTGCGTATTTCTCGGAGATAACCTCATCTCTTGGTCCGCTAAAGGAAAGGCCACATTATCTAGATCAAGTGTTGAAGCAGAATATAGAGGTGTTGCAAATGTTGTTCCCGAAGCTTGTTGGCTGTGAAATCTCCTCCTTGAGCTTCATTCTCCTCTTCGACGCACAACTTTGGTTTATTGAGACAACGTATTGGCAGTGTATCTATCAGGAAGTCCAGTTCAACATTAGCGCACGAAACACATTGAAATGGATATACATTTTGTTCGAGAAAAAGTCACTATTGGTCAAATACGGGTCTTGCATATCCCTCTGCCTACTAGTAAGCAAATATCTTCACCAAATGACTGTCACACCAACTTTTTATCGATTTCAGAGACAATTTGAGCATTCGGCCTCCTCCAGCTCAAATTGCGGGACTCTTAGACGATATATACATTCTATATTTTTGTATTTGATTTTATCATTTACGGTGTATATCCGTTCCTTATTTACAAGAATGGTTATGTATTTATAATTGATTTTGTATAATGAGAAGAATCAATCGAGAATACCATTCTTAATCCATAACAAAAAAAAGTCATACGATGATTTAAAAGCCTATTTGGGCTTATTTTGAATTATAATATACAAACCTGAAACAATGTTGTTTTATAGAGCATATTATTTATTTATTTATTTATTTATTTTGGTTGAAGGTTTAGCTAGACTGAACGGAACCAAGAATCCATTTATTAGAAAAAGTTTCGAACCCAAAAACAATAATAAACAACGTAAAAAAAACAACCTTAGCCAAATAAAGCATTCCAGTAGAAAAATGATTAGAATTCGCAAATGGGACGACCCAAAGTTATCACTTGTAAGTTAGGGTTTGAGTTAATTACATAAAACACTCAATATTTTTCTTTTTTTCTTTTTTTGTTTAAACTTAAACGTATCATCTAATAATCATAATCGCTGTTATCTTGTAATATCATCATCATATAATAACAAGTATAAGATATCAAAATATCATGTCTTCATGAAAAAAATGTTGGGTATTTTTCAAAAGAAATATAAATGCAACCAAAAATAAATCCGGAGACAAATTAAATAAGTCAAATGGATAAGTTATCTAGCTATGAAAGTTTGCTTGAAAAAAAAAATAATAAACACTTTGATTTTATGTACAACTAATAAATTCGATTCGATATTTTATTTGCGTTTTGCACAATCTATGAATCTACTTGAAAAATACAAGGAAATTGGTGAAAGGTTTGGAAGTCAAGAGGAATTTCATAGAAATTCATACTCATTTGGAAAGCAAAGTGAAAGCAGCTATTGTCTTAGTTTCCATAATTGGTCAACAACTCAACGGTCAATGCAGCCTCCGTGTGGACGATGTGGTCCTCCGCATACCAACCCATTTCTTTAAAAGTAAATTACTCCACAATATTACTTTATAGTCTTATTATATATATTTTTTTAAAATACCATTATTAGGTATTAAACTATTAATTTCAACTTGGACTAGTTGGATCCAAATTAGGACAAACGATGTGTGAAAGGAGATCTAACTACCCAAAATATGTAGAACTGAACTCAGATTATATTTAATAGTTTAGTAAATTTTTTAACAACTTGAATAGACCAAGTATATATCATAATCGTGTATGATAAAATAAGCTCGATTCCTAATCTTCTCCAAAATTCAAGTACAGGTGCAGACATATTAACAAATATGGTAGACAACGAGTTGAGTTATTGCCTGAGTCATTTCAAGTCAAACTTAACTTGAGCTCAACCAAGTCAGATTTTATAGAATTCGAACTCAAAAAATATATATAAATGTCTCAAACTCGAACCTATAAGAACTGGACTAAATTTTTATTACATCTTTTAGGATTGATATATATATATATTTTTTTTGGTTTAACTCAAGTACTTGTTTAAATAATAGTTTTAATTGAAAAAGATAAAAATAGCAAAACCCATTCAAAGTTTTTCCAATAATTAATTGCATAAATCGCAGAAAATACTTAATAATTAATCAAAAATATGCACATAACCCTTAAATACTTATCAATTCACATGTTTTGTTAGCGAAATTGGTCTATCTACCTGCAAAATGAATTGTTACCAACGAAATGACCACTTATCTATTTATTTATTTTAAATCAATTGTCAAACCATTTCACACTTTATAACTGGTATCTACGAAATGGTAATTTTTCTTTTGCAAACAGGTTACATTTGTATCTACGAAATGGTAATTTTTCTTTTGCAAACTGGTTACATTTTGACAATTCCGTATCCATTGACTACGAAAATGGAATTTTCATATGCCAAATGGAGTATTTTCCTGGCGTTTTTTTTAAACAATATTCGCAATATGGTAATAGAACGGTCCATATTTTGAAATATATGTATTTTAGTAATCTTAAAAATCCATACTTTGAAATATATGTATTTTAGTAATATTGTTAAAATAAAAAGAATTTTCTACCTATGTTAATAAAAATATTATTTTATCTACCTTACCTAATAAAAAAAATAGTTGTATATCCACATGTCTTCATATGGTTAACTCAATTCCACATGTCTTCATATAATTTAACTCAATTTTTTCCCAGCTTAAATATATTAGACTTGCATTTATTGTTGGATTCCATTTGGTGTTACTTAAAATCAACATTCAAAATCAAAGATTATCAATGTAATCTCAATAAATCAGGAATTATCTTCTTTCACATTTGAATAAGATAACGTAGTCTGTCGATTTCATATAAACCTCAATCACCATCAATTTTAAGAGTATTCCTATTGATTCATCTCTCCCGTTCCAAAATTTTGAGTCATCAACCTTTATTTGGTATGTTTTTCAATTCTTTTTGCAATTTCTCCATTTAATTTTTTGATCGCCCTCTTTCTTTCTGTGTAATCGACAATGACCTAATATCTGAATCAGTCTCCAGTTCTTTAACTTTGACCACGATATGAAGTGTACTTGTGGTACTACACCTTTTTCTTACTACTTCACCATTGCAACACATTCTCCATCGGTCAGAGCAGTAGCGATGTATCTCCTCCTATCTACTGGAGTTTACTATTCGATGTGTTTGTGGAAAATTAGAGAGGCAGAGGTAGGTAAGTCAACATCGGAGATTGTTAGTAGGGGAAGGTTGTTTGGTAACAACTTCTTCTTTTTTCCTTTGTGTTCTTCGAAAACCATGTAGGGTTCATGACCTTTTAGCAATTCAATTGATTTTGTGTATTTTCTTGATGTATTTTCTGGCCAGCCTTCCCCTACTAACAATCTATGACGTTGACTTAGCAGCCCCTGTCTCTCTAATTTTTGACAATACTCATCATTCAACCAAGGTGTTTATGGTCGCAAGCATGGTTTGTCAATGGTAAATTGAAACTTATAAAAAAATTCAATCAATATTATGAACTTGTACTTTTTTCCCTATATTTACTCACTTATTGTTTACTCAAGGATGTTTTGGTTTTCTCCTCACTCTAGGTTAAATACTTTAGTGAAGGTTGTTGGATTTGGTGTCTAAGCCCATAACTATAATTGGGATGTATTTGACCCGATTGTAGCATGGTTCTTTTGGGTTGCCTTCACTAGTTCAGTTTGATAGGATGAACTTTTGAGAAGAAGGTTATTTATGATTTATTAATATATTAAAAGTATAATATATTAATATGAAATCATGTTATTTAATTAATATTGATCAAGAATTAATTTGGAATTAATTTTGTAATCAAAAGAGACTAATTAAATATATGAAGATTGATTATGTAAATCAATGATTCTTATAGTGTGGGCTAATGATCCATGTTTATTTAGGATGGACAAAACCAATGAGATAGTCCATGGACAACCCATGGAGGTTTAACCCATGGAGCCTAAGTAATATGAAAGGTCATTAGGGTTTACAAGGTGTAACCCTAGCATTTGCTACACTATAAAATCCCACCCCTAGAACGAAAATCGATTACACCATCATTCTAAGAAGTTTGATATTGATTTTGTGCCAAGTAACTTATTCTCTCAAGCCTTCTCTTGCATTTGGTGTTTGTGACACATTAGAGGCATCACACTTGAGGTGCTCAAGCTTTCAAATGTCAAGAACTACAAGTCCTTCTAATAGGTAAGTTATCTAACTAGTTGTATTGTTCAATTGTCAATTTGTATGCTAGTTAGGATGTATGCTTTGGAAAATTGAAAATATGCATGTATAATTAGTGAAAACATAGATCAAAAGCATCTAGGGTTGCATGTGCACCATAGGAGTGTTATGGTGCTCAAAACCCAACAGTGGTATCAAAGCCTAGAGTTGTTTTCTATTATACTTTATGCATGATAATTTTCAAAGTTGAAAAAAATCGATTTTCTGGCCTCTGACTGATGAACTCGTCGAGTCCACTGGCTGACTCGACGAGTCCACTCAGTAACAAGGGCAACTCGACGAGTCAGTTCATGCATTCGTCGAGTCCATGGCTCTGGTGGCAGAATTTCAAGTTTTCTTGGCCTACGTTGAACTGGAATCACTACTACAAACTGTTTTACATCATTAAATCTGTTTTTTATGATATGGTAGTGATTTTGCACATCTAATCACAAGATAAGTGTCAAAGTTTTAAGATAATTGTTGATTTATATGATAAACAAAGTTGCTTGCAAATTGTTGACTTGATATTATCTTGTTTATGAGTTTAGCTAGATCAATCTTGAATTATATGATAATTTTAGTTGTTGAAAATTGATCTAAATGAATTTTAATGACCTCTATAACTTGTCCTCAAGTTATGGAAAATGAAAAGTCTCATATTTAAAAATGCATTAAACTCATAAGTTATAGAAATGAAGAGTTTTGACAATTTTCAAAACTTGCCCTTAAGTTCTGGAATTTGTAAAGTCTCACTAATGAAACTTTAATTCCAAACCCTAGAGTTTTAAAAGTTAAAATTCAACCCTTATACTTTATAATATTATAAATTTAATAATATATATATATATATATATATATATATATATATATATATATGTGTGTGTGTGTGTGTATAAGATAAGTCAATCTTACCGTTAGTAGGCCTCATTCACGAAGTCGGTCTATAAGGGGGTATAAGGTTACTGCCTATAAAATGGTGGTTTAATGGGTGTCCACTCTCACCCACCGCTTCCTTACCTAGTGGAGGGTTGTTAACCGAACGGGTAGGATAGGACATTAATTCTCATTAAAAGTATAATGATAAATATAAAGTAACTAAACTTTTATTAAATTCTCAATCTTAGTTACTTTAGGAAAATGTGAAAATGGTGCTAATCCATGAAATTACACTTCGCACCTTGTTAAGTCGTTAGTGGAGCGTGTATGGTTAACCGTCACACTAATCTGGGACTGACAATGTGTGGCAAAGGGTAGCTTGATGTTAATCATAGATCAATGGAGCGTGTGTGGTTAACCGACACATTGATTAGGTGATTTGTAACATCGAGTGTACCAAGCTAATTTGCATGGTTATTCACACCTTGTTTGTGATCATCGGCATCCCAATCACAAACTTGAAGGGCACAATCGAGATTTAAACATGCCATTGAAAAGTTCAATGAATCTCAAAGGATCTAGGAATTTTAATCCAATTAAAACTTAATAATCTATTTCATTTTTCATTGTGGAAATGGGTAAATCGTCATTTACCTACCTTCAAATATTTTACAATTGGATTACGGCATCCCTTTTCGCAATTGTAGAATATTGTGTTGGGTCTTAGCCTTAATATTTAATTTGGGTGTAATATTAAGGATTATCATCTAATCTAAACTTTGTTCTTCTTTTTCAGATGTCTATCCCAAACAATGCTTCCAACCCAATCCCTCCAGGCTCTTTCTCCCCCATGAACCTATGTGGGATGGTCATTTTCGATGGCTCGAACTTCAATGACTGGATTCGAAACATTCGAATGGATATTCGCTATGAGGATAAATAATATGTCATAGATAAAGAGCTTAAGGAGAATGATGTCACCACTGCTACTCCTGAACAGATCTTCGAACATACTACTCATGAGAGGGATGCGACAAAGGTGTCATGTCTAATGATTGCTACCATGACTGCTGAGCTGCAGAAGTCCTATGAGGACTACTATCCTTTTGAAATGTATCAAGATTTGATGGAAAGATACCATCAAAGTGCTCGGCAGGAGAGGTATGAGATCATTGCCTCCATGATCACAACCAAAATGAAGGATGGAGAACCCATCACGGACCACTTGCAAAAGATACAGAGATATGTGGACCGCTTGCTTAAATTGAATGTAAATTTTGATGAAGAGTTAGCCTTAGATATTATTCTACACTCTTTACCTTCTTGTTATGATCAGTTTCATGTGACCTGTCATATGAACAAGGAGGAGGTCACTCTTATCAAGCTTCAAGGCCTTCTAAGAGCTGCATAAAGCAACTTGAAAGGCAAGTCGGTTGTATCTATTCCTACTACTACTACTACTGCCCCTGTTTTGGCAATTAGACATGGGAAGGGAAAGAAGAGGAAGGCTCCCTACAAGAGCCGCAAGGAAAAGTCTCTTGATGGATCCTCTTCCAGTGGGACCAAAGTTGGTTCCGCTAATCCCTATTCCAATCCGAAGGATGCAGAGTGCTTCCACTGTCATGAAAAAGGGAAGTAGAAATCAAGCCCTCCTTTGCAGATATTTACACTATTCAATATAATAACTCATCACATGCTAATTCTTGGGTCCTTGATACGGGTTGCAGATTTCACATTTGTTCTAATTTGCAGGGACTAAAAAGAATTAGGGACATGGAGCACGAGAAGATAAACTTAATTGGGATGTACTTGACACGATTATAGCATGGTCCTTTTAGGTTGCCTTCACCAGTGCAATTTGATAGGATGGACTTTTGAGAATAAGGTTATTTATGATTTATTAATATATTACAAGTATTATATATTAATATGAAATCATGTTATTTAATTAGTATTGATCAAGAATTAATTTGGAATTAATTTTGTGATCAAAAGAGACTAATTAAATATATGGGGATTGATTATGTAAATCAATGATTCTTATAGTGTGGGCTAATGATCCATGTTTATTTAGGATAAGGAAAACTAATGAGATAGTCCATGGAGGCTTAACCCATGGAGCCTAAGTAGTATGAAAGGTCATTAGGGTTTACAAGGTGTAACCCTAGCATTTACAACACTATAAAAGCACACCCTTAGAACCAAAATCGGTTACACCATCATTCTAAGAAGTTTGATATTGATTTTGTGCCAAGTAACTTATTCTCTCAAGCCTCCTCTTGCATTTGGTATTTGTGACACATTAGAGGCATCACACTTGAGGTGCTCAGGCTTTCAATGATCAAGAACTACAAGTCCTTCTAAGAGGTAAGTTATATAACTAGTTGTATTGTTCAATTGTCAATTTGTATGCTAGTTAGGATGTATGCTTTGGAAATTTGAAAATTTGCACGTATAATTAGAGAAAACATAGATCCAAAGCATCTAGGGTTGCATGTGCACCATAGGAGTGTTATAGTTCTCAAAACCCAACAAAGGTAACTAAAAAAAAATTAATGAGCATTCTTTTTCAAATAATTGAAACTCTTTTGTTACATCTCTTGCAAATATTAAGTTCAAGATTCGTCTGCTACGTGTTTATTGAAATGCTTGATAGAAAAAACTAGTATGTTTTTACTTTGTACTGTTGTAACACCCGATTTGTCAGGTAAAACCCTTAGCCATTATTTTATGCATTTGAACCCTTGGGCTTGAGTACGTTGGACGTACACATAGCACGATGGACGTACTCTAGTGGCTTCATAAAGCGGGGTGTCCCCTATGTACGTTGGGCGTACCCATGCGTATGCGAGCCCGGGGCAAACCCTAATTTTTAGTGTTTTCGCCCTATTTAAACACATTAAGTCCCTCTTGATCCATATATCGAAATCCTGATCCATTTTCCCAAAAGTTTGAGCTTGTATGTGTGTTTTATGTGTGTGTGGTGCTTAGTGAAGAAGAAGAAGATTTGTGGAGAAGCATTTGACAAGAAAGAGCTTATAGATCTAGATGTTACTCACCATTTCTAGCTTATTGGAGGTAAAAACCTCCTACCTTGATGACTCAATGTGTTAGTTTTTGTTTAGGGCTTATGTTCTTTATATTATGGTCCTTAAGGTGGTTCTTAAGAGTATAAGCTATTCCATAAGAAAATAATGTAAGATCCTAGTTTCTCTAATGTCCCTTGAGCATAAAAATGGAGTCTTGATTGGTTAAGTTCAACCATGCAAGCGTTGAAGGTGGTTTCATGAAGTTAGTGTAATAAAGTCCAAGATTTGACCCTTTTAAGGCATGCAAAAGCATAAAGTTTGCTACGTTATGGCTTAATACACTCTAATAAGCTTAGATTTAAAATTGGATGTTAGGTATTAACTGAATAAGACCTTGAAAGGAGATTTTGGCTAGCTACATCGTACGCCGGGCGTACCTAGATGCACGCTCCAGAAGTCCCAGCGATGCAAGGGCCACGAGTACGCCGGGGATACTAGTGGTATGCTGAGCGTACTCACCAGAGAGGATTTGGGCTTTTTAAGCCTCGACCCATTTCAGACTTAAGGACTTGGGCCTTTGTTGGGCCTCAATATTTTCTGTAATGGGTCTTCTTGATCTTGGGCCCATTTTACATATAGACTATCTTATGGACTTGGGGCTAAATGTATTTGGGCCTTGGTGGGTTAGGCCTAATAAGGCAAGTATTAAGTAGCATTTTTCCATTAAGCTAGGATTTAGGGTTTGGACTCTCGGGGTGGGTTATTGACCTAATTTCTAATTTGGGTTTTATTACTTGTGATTTAGAGTGAAAGGATTTCGCGAGTCAGCAGCTCGAGTGTTATTTTATATCTTCAGTCTGAGGTGAGTTTCCTTCACTATAGTCGTAGGTCAAAGGCACTAATGTTGGCCCACTAGATTATTTTTATAGTATGATGATTGTCTTTGTGATAATTAACTGTTTGCCTATATCTACTTGATGTCTTTGTGACTTTTATTGTTATGATTATATGTGTTTTGGTAGGGGTGAAATAGACCTGATACCGTTTGAAAGATATTGAAGGGGGTGCAATAGGCCCAGAACTAGTTGAAAGATACCGAAGGGGGTGAAATAGACCCAATATATATATATATATATATATATATATATATATATATATATATATATATATATATATATGGTATGGTATGGAGTATTTTGGGGGAACTCACTAAGCTTTGTGCTTACTATTTTTCAGTTTATGTTTCACGTACTTCCATCTCGAAAGGGAAGGGCCCGACCTGATCGCACTGCATCCACCTATGTTTTTTCGCATCACGTGATTTTGGTATGGAGTATTTTACTCTGATAATATTTTACTCTGATAATATATGGTATGGAGTATTTTGGGGGAACTCACTAAGCTTTGTGCTTACTATTTTTCAGTTTATGTTTCACGTACTTCCAGCTCGAAAGGGAAGGGCCCGACCTGATCGCACTGCATCCACCTATGTTTTTTCGCATCACGTGATTTTGGGATTTTATACTCTGATAATATTTTACTATGATATACTCTTGACTGTTTTGATATGATTATCATATGATTGGAATGAATTTAAAAATGAATTTTTTTCTAAATTTTTGGGATGTTACAAGTTGGTATTAGAGCATTGGTTTGAGGGATTCAGGCATACTCTCAGGCGTGATTGAGCTCAAATCGAGCATTTGGTAGATTTTCTATAAAAAGAAACATTTTAATTAAGGGATTTTAATAAAAGAAAGGGGTGTGATGCGTGCAATCAGTCGAGCTCAAGTAAGTCTTCCTAAAATACCCATACATGTTATATGTTTTACACTATGATATGAGAATTGCATTCTAGATTAGGGATAAGGATCTGCTCAGGATTGCATGATAGAATGCTAAGAGATATGCCTTTATGTGCCTATTGTATGAGCTTAGAGATTTGCATGCTAGTATAAGATCAGTTATTTGATAGGATGACATGTTTAGGTTGTGTTCTAATTTGAATTGCTTGATGCTCGAAAGTTGCATGCTTTGTGCTTTTAGGAATTGTTTTAGTAACACGTGACTAGTGGACAAATGCATTTAGTTACATATTATTGAGATTAGATAATTTTAGAAGGATATGTTTAACTCCATTGCGCAAATCTTGTTTGAGTTCAACCGTTGTAGTGTGGGACCTTTCATTCAAAGAGTTATCTAGTACTGATCATATGTAATTGTATTCGTATGGTAGTTAGATGGTATTAATGGGAGTTCCTTTTACAACTGATAGCAGAGTGCGGTGAGGAAAGGAACCCAAGGAAGTCCCTAGAATATGTACCGACAAGTAGGACGCCTCATAGTATGAGGAGAGTATTAGATGGGAAGGAGTGATTTGGAGGAGTCGAGGTAGTCCTTGAGGAGGTTATAAATATTTGTGGAAGGTAGTATTGGTCCCGTACTACTAGAAACACATGATTTAAACCCGAAACCAGGAAGACCACGATGAATCTAGGAAGCTCGAGAGTGTGAACCTCTTCATATGTTTACTGATTGTTTTTGTGGTTATGTTTCAGTATGATGGTGACACGATGAAGTAGGGGGTTTAGGATTTGGATCTGTTTCGGGCATAGGCACGGGCATCAAATCAATTGATGAGGGATTACGTGAGTTCATTGAGTCATAGATTACTAGAGGCATCCTTGATGTGACCCCCGTGATGTTTAGGTCAACCAAGTAGGGTATCATGGAGTTGATGGAGGATTACCTTCGTATCTTCAGAGTTTATTTGGCCGCTAGCTAGTCTAGGCCCTACACTCTCTCCTTCAAGGATTTCAGGGGATATGGGGAACAACAATTCTTTAGGGTGAAGGACCCTATTGCCTCCAGATGTTAGCTAGTAGATATTGAGTGTGCCCAGATGATGAGCTTCTACCCTGAGGGGTCGAAGGTGAGGTTTGTGGCAGGATGTCTGAGGGAGCAAGCTCAGGATTGGTAGGATGAAGTTGGTTATACCTTGGGATCCCCAACCATTAAGGCCATGACCTGGCTGACTTTGTGACCCGATTCTAAGCGGAGTTTACACCATCTGTTGAGGTACAACAGCTAGCAAAGGAATTTATGGATACACGACAGACGACTGAGACCGTGGCGGAGATCACCACCAAATTCCAAGAGAGAGCTTTATTGGTACCCCAGTACACGACAGATGGGGAGATAAGGAAAACCTGGTACCATGACATGTTGAGACATGATATCAGGGAGTCAGTTTTTCTATCTGTCCAACTCTGGATGACATGATATCCATGGCCCGGGAGCGGAAGATTGATTTGGAGCACATACGGAAGATGAAGGTAGAGCATGGGCAGACGAATGGGGTTTCAACGAAGAAACCCAAAGGGCTTTGATTCTAGATCGAAGGGCCAACAGGGTTGTAGCCATTGTGGAAAGTGCGGCATGTCACATGATGGATTCTATAGAGTGGATGGTTCGGGCTGCTACAAGTGCGACAAAATGGTACATTTCAGCATGGATTGCACCGCTACTACCACCACCACCCAAACATCAAATCTGATTTGCTTCCATTGCAATCATATGGGCCATAAGAAGTCCAACTGCTCGAGTTTAGCATCAAGAAGACTAGTAGTAGCACCTACTCCAGCGACTCTGAGGATCACTGATGCAACGCCCGCATATCCGGGCTAGTTAATTTAGAGGCAATAGGGGTCGAAAACGACTTTTCGACAAAAAGATTATTTAGAGTAAATAATCTTAACCAAGTTGTAGAATATGTCACAAGGTTTCCGTACATATAAAGAACGCCAAAATCCGAGTTATAACGAAGAAGTTATGACCCGTCGAAGTTTCGCGTCGGAACCGGCACGACACCGGGAAGCGTAAATAGTAAATTTATGATAGAGCGAGATTTAGCCTTAGCGCTCTAAACGAAAGTCGTAGAATATGTTAAACTAAGAACATCGATAAAAAGAACGCCCAAATCTGACTTTGTATGAAGACGTTATGATTTTTCGAAGTTTCGGATTAGCGGTGTACAACCCGAAATTCGAATTTTAGATCGATTGATTTTTAGCCGACACAACCTAAACGAGAATCGAAGATCTCGCTATTAGTAGCGTAACGATAAAAAGACAGACAAAAATGGACATCGGATGAAGAAATTATGAGATTTTAACGGACCAATCCTGTCCCGGCCTGTTAAAAATATAACTTTAAAAATAAAGTCAAAATTAGCCGACGGAGTCTAAACGAAAGTTGTAGAGTACGTCTCCACCTACGCGTGGATATAAAGAACGTCAAAAACGGAGTTCGTATGAACGAGTTACAAATTATAATAGCATATTTACGTATTAAAATAAAGTATAAATCATGTATACGTACACATATATATATACATATGTATATATCATTAGAAAGGTATCGATGATGCGGTCATTATAAGACTAATTTTGAGTTCTTTCGACATTAGTTTAGTACAAATATCATTAAATCCATTTAAAATAGTATTATAGAGGGGTGTTTAGTTGTTTATATAACTAAAAGGTCATTAAGTAATTATGGAGGGTAGTTTTTGAAAATTCAGTTAGTATAAATAAGAGCCTTGGGCTCTCATATTTCTTGCACCATTCTCTTGATTCAAGAGTCTTTCTCTCCTTATCCCCCGAGCATTTCGGTCCCTCGTGATTCGACTTCTCTTTCTGTAGTTTAGTATAGTAAGGTGAGCGCTGAAGCGCTGCACAAATCTTTCTTAGAAAGATTCAGCGACGAAGTTCTGCCCCTGCAGAGCCCGACTCCTAGCTAAAACCCCCTTGTAAGTAAGTTATGCTTACCTTATTTTAATATAGCTTATATTTAAAATTAGTATTGTTATTATGAACTTATAATAAATATTTGAGCTATTATTATAACTTATATAAGTGTCATTATAATATTTTTTTAACTACTCGTGGTACGGGGAATCTGGTTTAAAGGGCCGCATAGGGTTGTTGGATTTCAGAAGTGCTATATGCCAAAATGGTCCTGCCCTCCGGTGTTTTATGTCTGGCCCCTGTCTGTACATAGTGGTTGGAAAATATTGTTTAACGCTTATATAATAATAATAATAATAATAATAATAATAATAATAATAATAATAATAATAATAATAATAATAATACTAAGACTAATAGTTGGTCACGGTAAATATTAGACTAAAATTTAGCGATAATAATGCTAGGTTTCGTCGAAGGAAAATAGAATCGTTAGAAGCAAGCGCTGCCCGATTTTGGAATCATCACTTTAACAAGTGAGTGCATAGTTACTTTCAGCTTACACATAGATATGAAGTATTTTAATATAAATTACGTGCTGTGTGTGCATATTGTCTGAATACTTGCTGTCTATGCTAGGTGAAAGATTTTTCTACATGTTTTCAATGATTTAAACTGTATATGTATTTTATATCTACAAAATATGTTGGGTAAAACATGGGTAGATGTAATAGTTGCTGTGTGACAAAATAAAACGATGAGAGGCCTCGTTATAGATGTTATTGATGATCCAGTCATCTAGCAGAGTATAGATGACGACCACGGACTATTCTAGACAGTCCAGTGGAACACTAGCAGGCTCGCAACCTGTAGGTGTTTATTCGAACTGTGTGTTTATTTGAACTGTGTGCTCACCAGATGTACTCCATCCCCCCCACATGGTTGCCTTAAGGACATTTATTGCTGAGGAATCCCCTTAGCAGTAGTGTCCGTACCGATGATAATCCTTAGGATAGGTCCCTTATGATAGATGCTTAGGGACGTAATGTGAGGATAACGGGAACGGGTAATCGGGTTTGTTTAATTTAATGAAGTTAATAAACTTATTTATTGTGGGTTGAAAACCCTATGTGCTCACCAGGCTCCCAAGCCTGACCCACTCAGTTTTATGTATTACAGGTAGTGGCGCTTGAGCATAATTATGATGTTTGGACGAGGGATTACGGATATAGGCCTGTAGATATGAAATAATGTAGTAAGGCTTATATTGTACTGTTTATGCTTTTGATCTGTACGAACATGACATCCCAAGTCTTTTAATGAAATACATTTCTATGAAAATGCTTTTGATAAATCTTTATCATATTTTGTTTTGGGACAAATTCCGCAACACTTTTATTTAAAATGTTACTCTGATTTTTAAACAAAGCATAAACAAACCGGTCTTTTCTGGCCGTGAATTTTGGGGATGTCACAACTGACGACCGCCAGGTCAAGGCAGAGGCGCCAGTTGTTAGGATCAGGACATTTCATACGACAGCCGAGGAGGCTCGTGCAGCACATGACGTGGTCACTGGTATGTATCTTCTCCTTACCTTCTTATTTATGTCATTTGTTATGCTTATATGTTTGTATTGTTATTTAGGGTCATTCCATGTGAATAGTATTCTTGCATTGGTCGTATTCGATTCGGGGGCTACCCGATCTTTTGTATCTATTGCGCTTAGCAAGAGGTTTGACGATGCTCTAGGAGAGTTGGATTATCCATTAAAGGTTGAGACTACTGATGACCGTTCGGAGCGAGTGTCGAGGGTTCACCGAGGATGCACTTTAGAGTTATTTAGGGAGCAGTATTCGATTGATTTGGTTCCGATTCCCCGACACGAGAGTAAGGTCATTATGGGGATGGATTATATGATCCCCAATGGGGCAATGATTGATTGTAGGCTTCAGTTGGTACATGTTCGTGTTGGAATAGTGTCTAAGGCTGCAACTATATTAGACAAGTATTTGACCCGATTGTGCATGGTCCTTTTGGGTTGCCTTCACCATAGCAACTTAACAGGATGATTTATTATGAGAGAATAGATATTATTAATATATTATGAGAATAATATAATGGATAATAATATTGTTATTTTATTAATATAAGTCATAGATTAATTAGTATTAATTTGGTGACTTAAAGAGATTAATTAAATAAGAGGGTATAAACTGTCAATTGTTTGATAGTTACACTTTGGGCTGTAAATCCTTAAGGGATAAAGGTTGGACGATTCTAGGGCTTGGGATAGCCTCAAATTCATCCAAGGCTTATCTATGGTAAGGATTAGGATTGCTTTGAATGAAGATTATCCAACTAGGGTTTAAGGGTGAAACCCTAGGAGCCTTACAAGTACAAATAGACCCCTAGGGAAAGGGAAATCGGCACCTCTGCTAAAGCAAAGAAACCCTGGCCGATTTCCTCCCTCTCCTCTCTCTCAAATTATCCTCCTTGCTAGTTGGTGTTTGTAAGCCATTAGAGGAGTGACAATTGTGACTCTAGAGCTCCAAGACAACAAGATCAAACAAGAGATTCAAAGGTAAACTTCTAGATCTGATTTTGTATTGTTCTTACACCTAATTAGTCATTAGAAGTCTTGGATTGAGAGCATGTTTAATTAGAGAAACCTAGATCCAAGCATTAGGGTTTGCATGTGCACATAGGAATGTTCATATGGCCAAAACCCATCAGTTCGGACCCCAAGTGGGGGAGAGTTGGTGATCCATGGTAAGGGTGCTCAGTGTGGTCCAACTCTTTGTTCGGCAGCCAAGGCCAGGTGTTATCTTCAGCAGGGATGTTCTGGGTTTGTGTCTTATGTGATGGATGCTCGTGAAAAGGGTGAGGTGACCGTTGATGATTTACCAATTGTTCGGGAATACCCGAATGTGTTCCCAGAGGATTTGTCGGGAGTGCCTCCGGAGAGGCAGGTAGAGTTTCAGTTTGAATTGGTTCCAGGTGTGGCTCCGATGAAAGACCCTAACTTTCATATTTATGAAAGACCCAAACTTTCATACTCGACAATATAGTTACTCCAAAACATGCTACTTGCATATTCATAAAAACAATATTTTACATTGATAAAGAGATTACAAACTACTGGATACAAACCGACTATTTTAAAGTGTTATATATTACATAACTTCCCAGGATTCTATAGTTTTATACATATGGGAGTGCAAAATACAATAGTTTCAAACTATTCATAAGCTTCTATCGATACAATAGTTTCAAACTATTCAAAAATCTTCTACCGGTATATAACTATACTGGATGCTTATCTCCTGCAATTTGTTAAACATTGAGAGGGTAAGCGATGACGCTTAGTGAGTTCAATAATAGATACAATATAACGTTATGCCATATATACTTTAATACGGCAGAAGCAAAGAGGAACAAGGAACAACAAGGGTATATGTGAATCATGTGACAAACATTCCATATCAATCATTGATTTGATTTAAAGATATACAATCAATGAGTCATAACAATTTTCATGCTTGATATACATCAATAAAGCTTTGGCCCAAACGGCACAGAAGATATACAACTTCGGATTAACATTTTGGTAGATTTCAGGCTTAAAGCCCTGTCTAACCTTCTGCCAATACCATAGAATAGAATTCATTCTCTTACGGAGACATGTTCTACATGGCCAGAGGCTACATACCAGTACCAACGTGAATCTAAGTCCTTTCACTGATCACATGGTCAAAGGTATTTCTTTGCTATTAAAAATAGCAAATAAAAATAACCCGGGAAAATAACCCGGAATAATAACGCTGAAAAGCACGTAGTACATATAACACATAACATACAATTGTTCATATATATTAAACTCACCGTGAAATAACCGGGGGCTAAAATATTAATTTGGGCAGTACTTCGGCTCTAAATATGACTTTCGTCGTTGAAAACCGGGAGTTTTCTTGAAAAAACCGGGCTCTGCGAAGGTAGAGCTTCGAAACCGCAAAGATAAATTTTCTGGGCTTCTCGGGAGTCTCGGGGCGTGTTTCGGGGTTTGGAATCAGTATCGGGGCTTCGGGGAATGTCGGGATAGTAAAAATATTGAAAAAGGGGGTGAAAGTGGAAATTTTCTAAAATTAGCCGAGAGGGTTCGCACCCCTTATATAGGGCCGAGCTTCGGATCCGAAGCGAAGGGAAGGAGGCACGCGTCTGCGAGGTTCGGACCAGGTGGCAGCTTCGGCGAGGCTCAGATGCGAGGAGTCATCAGCTTCAGGTGCGTCCTCGGCTCGGTCTTCGGCTCGGAACAGCAGGCTCGCTGACGGCAGCCTCGGATTGGACCTAACTCCGGTCCAATGGGAGGAGGGCATGAGGGTGCGAGGGTGATCCGGGGGTGTCTCCTGCGAAGGTGTCCCTCGCTTAGTGGACTTCGGACTTGGTCCAATCAGAAGGTAACACGCAAGGCTGCGGTCCAATCAGCAGCGAACACGTGTCCGACACGTGGAAGCCTCGCATACGAGGGTGACGTGGCAGTACTATTCATGCGAATTTTCTCGAAAAATGTGCCAAATCTTGTAAAATCCATAACTTTCGCATACGAGCTCCGTTTTTGACGTTCTTTATATGCACGCGAAGCTAAAATTATGCTCTACAACTTTCGTTTAGACTTCGTCGGCTAATTTTGACTTTAATTTTAATATTAATATTTTTAACAGACCGGGACAGGAAAACTCGTTAAAAATTCATAACTTCTTAATCCGACGTCCGTTTTCGTCGGACTTTTTACCGTTGCACAACTAATGACGAGACCTTCAATTCCCGTTTAGGTTGTGTCGGCTAAAAATCACTCGATCTAAAATTCGAGTTTTTAGCTGTCTACTGCTAAGCTGAAACTTCGAAAAATCATAACTTCCTCATACGAAGTCAGATTCAAACGGTCTTTATATGAAACTTGATTATTTTCACGAGTTCTACAACTTTCATTTACATCACTAAGGCTAAAATTTAGTTTATCGAAACTAAATTTTTACGCGACAATGTATTTTCCGGATTTATCACGGATCTTCGTTTGGTCATAACTTCTTCGTTATAACTCGGATTTCGATGAGGTTTTCGCCTAAATGTTTCTAACGAGATTATCTACAACTTTCAATAATAAAATTTTACTTATTCCAAATTTTATATTTTCGCTATATTTTACTATTTGGTTTTTAATTGGAATCTCATAAGACTTCCAACATTTTATGAGTGATTATAAACATAGTTTTACTTCATTTCTAGTAAAAACTATATGTTAGAACTCAACATTCGAATTCACTTAATATTTCATAATATTATTTACTTAAAACACGATTTCAAAACGTGTATGTTACAAATACCTCCTCCTTTTGAGGATTTCGTCCCCGAAATTACATTGATTAAAATAAATGGGGATATTTTGCTCTTATCTCATTCTTATTTTCCCAAGTATAATTTGGGCATCGATGGTGTTTCCACTTGACAAGCACCAAATCCACTTCTTTATTACGTAGATTAGTTGTTCTTTCATTCACGATCTCTTCCGGCTCTTCTATATATCTTAACTTATTATTCAATTTCACCTCGGATAATGGAACTGTCTCATCATTGATGCTCAAGCATTTGCGCAGATAGCTCACATGAAACACATCATGAATACCTGCCAAATCTTCAGGTAATTCTAAGCGGTATGCTTGCTTTCCAATTCTCTGGATGATTTTGAAAGGACCAACAAATCTAGGGCTTAACTTTCTTTTCTTCCCAAAGCTCATAAGGCCTTTCCATGGAGATACCTTCAGCATCACGAAATCACCAACTTGGAATTCTATGGGTCGTCTTCTCTTTTCTGTATAGGACTCGCGTCGATCCTGGGCCGCTTTCATTCTTTCTCGTACGATTTGAATTTTGTCGGTGGTGTCTAGAATCATTTCAGGGCCTCCAAGGATCTTATGTCCTATGTCTCGCCAACATAATGGAGTACGACACTTGCGACCATATAATGCTTCATATGGTGGCATTTTGATTGAAGCGTGGTAACTATTATTATACGAGAATTCGACAAGAGGTAAGTATTTATCCCAGTTACCACCGAACTCCAAGACACATGCACGAAGCATAGCTTCTACTGTTTGGATTGTTCTCTCCGTTTGACCATCTGTGTGGGGATGATATGCTGTGCTGAGAGCAACTTGAGATCCTAATTCACGTTGCATACTCGCCCAAAAGTGAGAAGTGAAGCGAGTATCACGATCGAAGATGATCTTTAGTGGCACACCATGTCTTGCCACAATTTCATCCAAGTATACTTGTGCGTATTTCTCCATTGGTGTCGTTTCATGCATGGCAAGAAAATGAGCGCTTTTAGTCAGGCGGTCGACGATTACCCAAATGCTATCATGATGTCTAGCAGTCTTTGGCAATTTGGTAATGAAATCCATGGACAATTCTTCCCATTTCCATACAGGAACACTAAGACTTTCTGGGGTTCCATAAGACTTTTGGTTCTCTGCTTTGACTTGTAAGCATACTAAGCATTCCTGTACATATCTTCCAATGCCTAGTACGCTGGGTATACATAGGCGTACACTGGGCATACTAGGTAGGTTGATCGTGGATGCCTTATGGAGTATGTTGGGCATACACCAGCCTCATGCAAACCCTAATTTAGGGTCTTGGACCCTATTTAATGATCTTAACTCAACTCCAATGCCTCTTATCATCAGCCTCCATCCCATTAAAATATGAAAAGAATTGAAAGGTAGGGGTATGAACTCACTCGTTTGGTTTGAAGAGAGAGAGGCTAGAGTTGAGCAGAACTTTGACTACGGAAAGTTGCGCCTTCGGGACTCTTCGGGGGTCTCGGTAGCGTAGATCTTTCATCGGGGGCTCGGGTGCGGAAACTGAGGGCGTCGGGATGGTCTCTGGAGCTTGGAAGTATGGGAGAGTCTTTGAGAAAGTGTGCAAAACTCGTAGCTCAAACCTTCTATTTATAGGGCTGGAGGATGGCGTACGCGGGGCGTACCTCCGGAGTACGCCGGGCGTACGCGGTACGCGGGGCGTAAAAATGCGTCACGGCTTACGACTCCGGTCTGCCGATGGGACTCGACTCTGGGTCTAGTACGTTGGGCGTAATCTAGGATTACGCTGGGCGTACTCCAGTCTCCCATCTTCTAAATTCCGTAACTTTCGCGTACGGGCTCCGTTTTTCGCGTTCTTTATATCCACATGTAGGTGAGATTACGCTCTACAACTTTCATTTAGACTCCGTCGGCTAGTTTTGAATTTATTTTTAATGATATATTTTTAATAGGCCGGGACTCCTAAAGTCCGTTAAAAATTCATAGTTTCTTTATTTGACGTCGGTTTTCGTTTGTCTTTTTATCATTTTACTCCTATTGTGGAGATCTTCAACTCTCATTTAGGTTGCGTTAGCTAAATAACACTCGATCTTCAATTCGAGTTTTTAGCCCTCTATTACTGTTACGAAACTTTGGAAATTCGTAACTTCTTCATACGAGGTCCAATTTGGGCGATCTTTTTATGTACGTTTACAGTTTAACGAACTCTACATCTTTTGTTTAGATACTTAAGGCAAAAATGCATTTTATTGAAATTTCACTTTTTACGTTAAATAGCGTTTTAACGGTGTGTTGTAAATATACGAGTGGTTATAATTTCTTCAATATAACCCGGTTTTGAACGTTCTTTATGTTTTTGGAAACCTTGGCACGATATCTAATATTTGATGCATCCCAACTTAGATATTTGAACACTTTATTTTTTAGGTTAATTTAGTTGATTCCAAATAGTTTTCGTTGTATTTGACATTTGAGCGTTACACTGCTTTTGGAAAAATATAGGGTTGTCACATCATACCCCTGTTAAGGGAATTTCGTCCCGAAATTTAATCTAAGATAGAGTTTACAGGTTAGGAAAAAGATGCGTGTATTTTTGTTTCATCTGATCCTCGCGTTCCCAGGTGTATTCAGGTCCTCGCTTGGCGTTCCAACGGACCTTTACAATAGGTATGCGGCTTTGTTTAGTCCTTTTTATTTCCCGATCCATGATCTCTACTGGTTCCTCTACGAATTGGAGATTCTCATTTATTGCAATTTCGTCTAGAGGGATGACAAGGGTCTCATCGGACAAGCACTTCTTTAGGTTTGATACGTGAAAGGTAGGGTGTACGTTGTGGAGCTCCTGAGGTAATCTAAGTTTGTTAGCCACTGGGCCGATCCTGGCAAGGATCTCGAATGGTCCGATGTATATTTGGTTCAGTTTTCCGCGCTTCCCGAAGCGTATTAATCCCTTCCAAGGCGAGACCTTTAGTAGAACTCGATCTCCGACCTGGAATTCCAAGGGCTTCCGTCTTTTATCCGCGTAACTCTTTTGTCTGTCCCTTGATGCTTTTAGACATTCCCGAATCTGAACAATCTTCTCCGTAGGTTCCCTTATGATTTCTGGTCCAGTGAGCGTGTTGTCTGTTGCTTGTCCTTTTGCTAGTTGTGTGTCCCCCACTTCAGCCCAACACAGAGGCGACTTGCATTTGCGGCCATAGAGGGCTTCGAACGGGGCAGCTTTAATACTGGTGTGGTAGCTATTGTTGTACGAGAACTCGACTAAAGGTAGATGTGTGTCCCATGCCTTGCCAAAATCGATTACGCAAGCTCTCAACATATCTTCTAGGGTTTGTATGGTCCTCTCGCTCTGGCCGTCGGTTTGTGGGTGATAAGCGATACTCATGTCCAATCTTGTCCCTAGAGATTTTTGTAGTGCCTGCCAGAACCTTGAGGTGGACCTACTATCTCGGTCCAAGATAATGGATATGGGCACACCATGTAGTCGTACAATTTCTCTGAGGTATGTCCTAGTTAGCTTCTCTAATTTATCCGACTCTTTGATCGGTAGGAAGTGCGCTGATTTAGTTAACCTGTCGACAATCACCCAGATAGTGTCGAGTCCGCTTGCCGTTCTGGGTAGTTTGGTTATGAAATCCATGGTTATACGTTCCCACTTCCATTCTGGTATTTCTGGTTGTTGCAACAATCCTGAGGGCTTTTGGTATTCTACCTTGACCTTGGCGCACGTCATACATTTACTCACGTAGGTAGCAATTTCGGCCTTCATGTTTGACCACCAGTACAATTTCTTGAGGTCGAGATACATCTTATCGGAGCCGGGGTGTATGGAGTATCGTGTTTTATGGGCTTTGTTCATGACGACTTCTCTGAATCCGCCAAACTTCGGCGTCCAGATCCGATCCATGAAGTAATGAACTCCATCATTCTTGACCTCAAACTTCTTATCCATTCCCCTTAAGGCTTCCCCTGCCACATTTCCAGATGTTAAGGCTTCTATCTGGGCTTCCTTGATTTGTGTGGACAGGTGTGAATGGATTGTCATGATTAAAGACTTCACTCTGTGGCCCGAGTATTCCTTCCGGCTGAGTGCATCGGCCACCACGTTAGCCTTTCCGGGATGATATCGAATCTCGCATTCATAATCATTTAGTAGTTCTACCCATCGTCTTTGTCTCATGTTGAGTTCTTTCTGGTTGAGAATATGTTGGAGGCTTTTATGGTCGGTGAAGATCGTACATTTCGTGCCGTAGAGATAGTGTCTCTATATCTTTAGAGCGAAGATGACTGCTCCTAGCTCAAGATCATGCGTTGTGTAGTTCACTTCGTGCGTCTTTAGTTGCCTTGAGGCGTAGGCGATGACCTTCCCTTGTTGCATCAGGACACACCCAAGTCCTTGGTTTGATGCATCGCAATAGACCACGAAGTCCTCCGTTCCTTCCGACAAGGTTAGGATGGGCGCACTACATAAGGCTCGCTTTAGCGTTTGAAATGCGGCGTCTTGTTTTTCTCCCCAATCGAAGGTCACACTCTTCTGAGTTAGGGTGGTAAGTGATTTGGGAATCTTCGAAAAGTTCTGTATGAACCTTCGGTAATACCCGGCGAGTCCCAAAAATTGCCCGATTTCTGTAGGGGTCCTTGGTGTCGTCCAACTTTCTATTGCCTTGATCTTAGAAGGATCCACGTGTATCCCCTCCTTGCCTACTACATGTCCTAGGAAATCCACTTTCCGAATCCAAAATTCGCACTTGGAAAATTTTGCGTAAAGCTTCTCTGCCCTCAACGTTTCCAAAACTTGGCGGAGGTGTTGGTTGTGTTCTTCCTAGCTTCTAGAATAGATGAGTATATCATCTATGAACACGATCACGAATTTGTCCAGGAAGGGACGACATACACGGTTCATCAAGTCCATGAACACTGCTGGAGCATTTGTCAATCCGAAGGGCATTACTACAAACTCGTAGTGACCATAACGTGTTCGGAAAGCCGTTTTGGGGATGTCTCCTTCCAACACTCGCAGTTGGTGATAACCAGATCTTATATCGATCTTTGAGAAGTAGCTTGCTCCCTGCAGTTGATCGAACAGATCGTCTATGCGCGGAATGGGATATCGGTTCTTGATCGTGAGTTTGTTCAGCTCCCGATAATCGATGCACATGCGAAAGGATCTGTCCTTCTTTTTCACGAATAGTACTGGTGCTCCCCATGGTGAGAAGCTCGGTCTGATGAATCCCTTGCTCAGCAGCTCGTTTAATTGACTGGACAGTTCCTGCATCTCGGCTGGGGCTAAACGGTAAGGCGACTTTGCTACTGGGGTAGCTCCGGGGATTAAGTCGATTCTGAACTCAACTTGGCACTCTGGTGGAATTCCTGGAAGATCTTCTGGGAAAATATCTGGGAAGTTGCAGACTTCCGGAATGTCTTTAATGTTCTTTGGTTCTTGTTTCTGGTCCACTACGTGGGCTAGAAAGGCATGGTATTCCTTGCGAAGATATTTTTGTGCCTTAACACAGGAGATGATTTGTAAACTTGAACTAGGTTTGTCACCATAAATGACAAGAGTTTCGCCGTTTGGCAGATTGAGGCGAACGGGCCTTTCGTGACAAAGTATATCGGCATGGTGAAGGCTCAACTAGTCCATACCGATGATGACATCGAAACTTCTTATCGAAATGGGCATTAGGTCGATTTGAAATAAATGTTCGTTTAAATTTAATGTGCACCCTACGTACATCTCGCTTGTGCTTTCCGTTTTACCGTTAGCCATTTCTACAGTGAATATTTTATTGAGTGGTCGGGGTCTTTGATTAAGTAAGTGTTTGAATTTATGACTCACAAAACTTCTCTCCGCACCGCAGTCAAAGAGTATGCATGCATAAATGTTGTTGAGGAGAAACGTACCCGTAACCACCGTTGGGTCGGCTATTGCTTCATTTTGGCCTATTGCTAGCACTCTCCCAACACCACCAACGTTCCTTGTCTTGGGGCATTCCCTTTTGAAGTGCCCAGTTTCTCCACACCCATAACATGCCTGGCTTATCCCAGTACCAGGAACTTGAGTGACTAGTCGCGCTGGTGCCTTACAGAAACGGGCTGTGTGCCCTTTCCTGTCGCAGTTCTTACAGTGCATCTCGCGGAAAATACCGTGGTGATGGTAGTTGCATTTGTTGCACTTGGGTAGGTTCCCTGCATATAGTTTTGTTGGCGCAGGGGAAGCAGGAGTTGTGGTAGGAACAGTAGCAGCATGAACCGCAACCATTTGTTTCTTTGAAGGCTCTTGTGAAGTTTGCCCCTTTCTCTTGTTCCAGAATTTCTTCTTGTTGTTGTTGTTGGCATTGATCTCGTTGTTGCCGTTCCCTTTGGTTGGTTCAGCCATAACAGTCGTGACTCCTTGACAGACACCATGATCAACGAGAGATTGCGCCAGTTCCTTGGCGCTGTCGAAGGTCATGGGTTTGGAAGCTAACACACTTCCTCGAAGTTGGGGTGATAGTCCCCAGATGTATTTCTCGACCTTTTGGCTTTCCAGGATCAACATTCCTGGGCAAAGTGTTATTAAATCACTGAACCTATTGGTGTAACCTGCGATGTCCGAGCCTACCATCGAAAGGCCCCATAGTTCCTGTTCAAGCTTCTGAATCTCGCCTCTTGGGAAGTATTCTCGAAGGAGCATTCGTTTCAAGTTTTCCCAACCCATGGAGTTCGCCACCACTAGGGTTAGTGTCTTGACGTGGCCGTTCCACCATGTCAGGGTGCGTTTAGAGAAAGTAAAAGCAGCAAACTTTACTTTGCTTTCTTCAGGGCATGCGCAAATTTCGAATACAGCTTTCGTTTTCTCTATCCATTGAGATAGAGCCAATACTCCCCCAGTCCCATAAAAGGGAATAGGTTTTCCGTTGGTGAAGCCTTTGTAAGTGCATACCCCTGAACGGCCTTGACCTTGGCCATTTGTAAAGCTGTTTGTTCCTCCTCCCGACCCGTTGTTGCTCATTTGAGCCATCGCTGCGGTTACAGCAGCGGTTACAGCAGTTTGGAACATAACGGCATCCATAATTGGAGGAGGTGGTGGAGGTGGTGTTGAAGTTGAGTTTCTGCGTGTTGATCTACGAGGAGGCATGTTCTGGTAGAGAAAATAAGAATGAATACTATAAATTTCTAATGTTTTGACAATCGTGTGTTAGTTGTATCTTGTAATTTGTTTTGACTTTAGTTTATGGTTTCAAGGTAGGTATAGAAATTTTTAGTTAATCCCATAAGTTCTGAGAGGTATACAAAGAAGTACTTCATATTTATATATATAGGTCACACCTGAGGTGTGTTACATTACGCTTCTTGTTTGGAAAATTTGACCTACCTAGAGGTATCCGATTACAGATACAAAAGGAAATAAGGGAAAAACTTTTATCCGAGTCCTATTTTATAACAAAATTGTTGGGGTTTGAGCAAGCTCTACTTGCGGCGTGTTGCACGTTTGGAGCTAGATTCGGCATCCGACTGTTTGACTCCCATCAGGCGCCTCTCGAGATCTGATTGTTGTTCCTTCATCTCTCTTATTTCTGCTAGCGCCGTTATCATTTGATTCTGAAGCGTCCCTGTGTAGATTTGGGTATTTTCATGTAGTCCTTCCAGACGACGGATGTCTGCGGCGTTACCTTGAGTAGCAGCATTGATCTTGCGTACTCTGGCTGCTTGCTTGTCCGTCTGGTAGTCCTGGGTAGCTATAGCGCCCACAATAACAGGAAGTGCTCGATCAGCTGAGCCTCCCCCACTAACATTGTAAAAATCTCGACACATGCCGAAGGGAGGGCGTACACCTTGCTGATGGCTCCAGTAGTAGAGGTGGCTTCCCCACATGGGAATGGGTCCCGGTTGATATGGTCTGATTTCGGGAGGATGAGGGATGGGAGGGTCGATTACTTCCGGCTCGAAGTCTGTTCCACTAGTAATTTCCTCGACCTCCTCGTCGACTTCGAATTCCTCTCCGACTTCGACTTCGAATTCTTCTTCGACTCCCTCTTCGGGTTCTTCCTCGACCTCCTCTTCGATTTCCTCTGGGTCTTCTTCTGGGTCTTATTCTATCCAGCCGCCGTTGCCTTGGTTTGGGTAGTAGGGATCTCCCGGTAAATGGAATCCGGCCATTTGTCTGTACTAGGATAGAGGTATGAGAATTATATAAGAAAAGAAATTTCTATTTAACGACTTCCTACGTTTAACTATATCCTTACGGAGCGCAAGTGTTTCATTGTATAATTATTTTTAACAATACTCCTATGGTATTTCAAATTGGCGAATCTAAAATAATTTGTATTTGGTAAGTTTTTGGCTTGTTGTCCACTATGACCATTCCTCGACGTACGTTGGTCAAATCTAGGATAAATATAGTTGATCAGGCTATATTTATTCTCGACCTGATTACATACCCCGAGGCCCAATCGTAGTGTCGCAACTTGCCTTAATACTTTTTAGAAAACTTGTCATGATACAAGACTAATACATGCGGGTAAAGATGTATATTTTTAAAAGAAAATATATTGTTCATGAAAACGTTTTGTCAGAGGGTTTTTGGTCCCCTTTGCATTTATAGTTTGTACATCTTATGTGGTTCGATATACTTAGTTCACTATAAACAATGCTCTGATACCAATCTGTCACACCCCCAAACCAGAATGGCGGAAACATTCCGGGGTGGATGACTTCACGTAGTATCACAACAATTGAATATTGTAAAGAAAGTAACACAACCATCATATATATAATAAAAACGTATCTTGTTGCATTATACATATTTGCAAAAGAATATTACAATATGATGATATAAATGTTTAATGATAAACATCATTAGCGTTCCTTCTTCAAAAGCTGGTGGTTACCTGTATTACTGATTCCCTGAGAAATACAAGTGGTTTCGAAAAAGTGTCAACAATTAAGTTGGTGAGTTTATAAGTGTTTTGTATTGAAAAGTATGTCCTTTTGGTAGTAAATCGACGAACGAGGTTTTCAGAAAATCCAATATTTTCTATAAATGGTTTTAAAAGTTCCCAGAGTTGGAGTGCGTTAGTATGTTTCATACTTGAATAATAATGATAAACTTTGTGCAAAAAAATAGTGTGGAAAACTGAATGCATATATGAATCTCGTAAATCAAACTTGTTTTTATACTTTTATGTGAGTTTTATAACCATACTATTGACACTGATTGCCTGTAACAACATTCTTCAGGTGTTGTAGTGTTATGACATTTGTCACCCCAGACCTGCCGGTCTAACTATAGCTAATAGTTTAGGTGCGGGGTTGTCAATCCCGTATAGATCTATACACAAGTATCACGCTCTCCCTCCAAGAGATTATGGTATATAATACAGGACTTGAAATGCATACATATGAGTACGTTGAAGTTTGAATATCTCACATTACTTGGTATAAACAGATTTACGATAAGAAAGACTTTACTTCATTTGAAAGTATTTCGTTTGTCAAGATGTATATGTAAAATGTATGAATAACTTGTTAACTATACTCATTATAGTTTCTCAGAAAGTATTTTTCCATTTAGTAAAAATAACTTGGTGATATAATAGCCCTTTAAACATAAAGATGTTTGTATCAATACTCTATAAGATAGATATTATATTTATGTTTATAAAACGATACTTTGACTTGTAATGTACTTGTATTTCCCCCCTAAAACATGAAAAGAATTGAAAGGTAAGGGTATGAACTCACTCGTTTGGTTTGAAGAGAGAGAGGCTAGAGTTGAGCAGAACTTCGACTGCGGAAAGCTGCGCCTTCGGACTCTTCGGGGGTCTCGGTAGCGTAGATCTTTCGTCGGGGGCTCGGGTGCGGAAACCAAGGACGTCGGGATGGTCTCTGGAGCTTGGAAGTATGGGAGAGTCTTTGAGAAAGTGTGCAAAACCCGTAGCTCAAACCTTCTATTTATAGGGCTGGAGGATGGCGTACGCGGGGCGTACCTCCGGAGTACGCTGGGCGTACGCGGTACGCGGGGCGTACTTAGGTTACGCGGGGCGTAAAAATGCGTCACGGCTTACGAATCCGGTCTAGCTAAGCGTAGAGTTGCAGCCGATGGGACTCGACTCTGGGTCTAGTACGCTGGGCGTAATCTGGGATTACGCTGGGCGTACTCCAGTCTTCCATCTTCTAAATTCCGCAACTTTCGCGTACGGGCTCCGTTTTTCGCGTTCTTTATATCCACGTGTAGGTGAGATTACGCTCTACAACTTTCATTTAGACTCCATCGTCTAGTTTTGACTTTATTTTTAATGATATATTTTTAATAGGCAGGGACTCCTAAAGTCCGTTAAAAATTCATAGTTTCTTTATTCGACGTCGGTTTTCGTTTGTCTTTTTATCATTTTACTCCTATTGTGGAGATCTTCAACTCTCATTTAGGTTGCGTTAGCTAAATAACACTCAATCTTCAATTCGAGTTTTTAGCCCTCTACTACTGTTACGAAACTTTGGAAATTCGTAACTTCTTCATACGAGGTCCAATTTGGGCGATCTTTTTATGTACGTTTACAGTTTAACGAACTCTACATCTTTTGTTTAGATACTTAAGGCAAAAATGCATTTTATTGAAATTTCACTTTTTACGTTAAATAGCGTTTTAACGGTGTGTCGTAAATGTACGAGTGGTTATAATTTCTTCAATATAACCCGGTTTTGAACGTTCTTTATGTTTTTGGAAACCTCGGCACGATATCTAATATTTGATGCATCCCATCTTAGATATTTGAACACTTTATTTTTGAGGTTAATTTAGTTGATTCCAAATAGTTTTCGTTGTATTTGACATTTGAGCGTTACATTGCTTTTGGAAAAATATAGGGTCGTCACACATATCTTCCAATGCCTCTCTTTAATCCAGGCCACCAATAATCAACTCTTACATCATAGTACATTTTACTTGTACCAGGATGGATTGACAGTTTAGATTTATGGGCTTCATCTAAAATCTTTTGTCTCAATCCACCAATCTTTGGAATCCACAGCCGATTCTTGAATACTTTTAATCCTCGCAGATCATCAAGTAGAGCATCATTATAATGTATCATCCCTTCTTTCTTCACATTTTCTGGCTTTAGGGCCTCTTCTTGCCATTTCTCTAATTCATCTAAAATAGTGAATTTTACTGTAGTATGAGTAATGGCATAACACATACTATTGCGATAAACTTTTCTGCTAAGTGCATCAGCAACTACATTAGCTTTTCCAGGATGATATAAGATTTCACAATCATAATCTTTGATCAGCTCCATGGCTCGTTGTTGTCTCATATTCAAAGTTTGCTGACTGAATATGTACTTGAGACTTTTGTGGTCGGTAAATAGTTGGCACTTTGTACCAAAAAGATAATGCCTCCAAAGTTTTAGGGCAAATACCACTGCAGCGAGTTCGAGATCATGAGTGGGATAATTCTTTTCATAATCTTTCAGTTGTCTTGAGGCATAGGCTATCACTTTGCCACGTTGCATCAACACACAACTGAGTCCCAATCTTGAAGCATCGCTATATACGGAGAAGTCATCATCACCTTCTGGGAGTGATAAGATTGGAGCATGAGTCAAAAGATCTTTTAGAGTTGAGAAAGCTCTTTCTTGGGTTTCACCCCATTCGAACTTCACTTCTTTCCGTGTAAGACTCGTGAGAGGTACGGCTATACGAGAAAAGTCTTTAATGAATCTCCGGTAATATCCCGCGAGACCTAAGAAACTACGAATTTCGGAAGCATTACGGGGCACTTCCCAATTTTGAATGGCTTCGATTTTGATAGGATCTACGGATACACCATCACTAGAAATAACATGGCTGAGAAATTGAACTTGGCGAAGCCAAAATTCACATTTCGAGAATTTCGCATATAGTTTCTCCTTTCGAAGAAGTTCCAATACTGCACGAATATGAATGGCATGATCAGCTTCAGACTTGGAATAGATTAGAATATCATCAATGAATACGATGACTGATTTATCGAGCATTGGGCGGCATACCCGATTCATCATATCCATGAATACAGCCGAAGCGTTTGTTAAACCAAACGACATAACAAGGAATTCATAATGCCCATATCGAGTACGAAAAGCAGTCTTCAGTACATCTTGCTCATGAACTTTCAACTGATGATAGCCAGATCTTAAATCAATTTTTGAGAAATAGCTAACACCCTGAAGTTGATCGAACAAATCGTCGATGTGAGGTAGTGGGTACTTGTTATTGATAGCACCTTATTCAACTCACGATAATCAATGCACATCCGCATCGATCCATCTTTCTTCTTGACAAACAGTACCGGAGCACCCCAGGGAGAGGTACTCGGTCGAATGAAACCCTTGTCAAGTAGTTCTTGCAGTTGGATCATCATTTCTTTCATCTCAGCTGGCGCAAGACGATAAGGAGTCTTTGCAATTGGAGCAGCACCAGGCACAAGGTCAATTCGAAATTCTACTTGCCTATCCGGAGGAAGGCCAGGCAAGTCATCGGGGGAAAATATCAGGATATTCGTTAATAACGAGAACATCATTTACAGTTTTCTTCTCCTCTTTTGAGACATCAACTATGTAGGCCAGATAGATAGAACATCCTTTCGATATGAATTTACGAGCTTAAAGGAAAGAGATTATTTTTAAGAGTCTTTGTTCACCGTAGACATAGATAGGATTCTCCCCTTCAATAGGAATGCGTACTATAGCACAAGAGTTCAGCGTGGTTCTTTGATAACCAATCCATGCCGAGAATAATATCAAAGTTGGGCAAGGAGATAGGGATCAGGTTAGCGAGAAAAGTATAGCATTCAATTTCTATAACACAATCTCTATAGACTTTATCAGCAAGTAATGATATACTTCACGTAGTATCTACGTGAAATGGTTGCGCAAGTACAAAGCAAGCAATTTGAAAGGAATGCGCAAATTCGTAAGACACAAAAGAATCTGAGGCACCAGAATCAAATAAGATGTGAGCAGGTCTAGAGTTGACAAGAAATATACCCGTAACAACATTCGGGTCCTCGCGTGCCTCCTCTGAGGTAATCTGGAATGCACGACCCCTAGCTTTGGCACCTCCTCCTTTTTAGTTGGAGTACCCTTTGATTGTTGAACAAGGACTTGGCTTCTCGCCGGTTGTTGAACATAAGCTTGACTTCCCGTCATCTGACTAGTAAGAGTAGGGCAAAAACGCTTCTTGTGGCCAGTAATACCACATGCATAGCAAGTAACATCCTTTCTTGGGCAAGTTAGCTTTATATGACCCTTTTCTCCGCATCCATAACAGACAATGGATTCCTTGTCTATTTTGCATTGGCCCGGATGATTCCTTCCACAAATACGACATGAAGGCGATTGCATAGAAAAAGATTGTGATCTACCGCGTCCACGAGAGACACTTTGAGTTTGAACTTGATTACTAGGTTCAGTCCGAACGGATTGAGCTGGTAGAAAAGAAGGAACAGTTCTTTCAGTACGTTGATGCTTCGGAGCAGTAACAGTGGCACCACGTATTTCTAAGTCATGCTCACGTCTTCGAGCATATTCAACGGCTTTATCGAATGACAGAACTTATCGATTGGCAACGAAAGCGTGGATCTCATGTCGTAGTCCCTCCATGAATAACTAAATTTTCTCGTCTTCAGTTGGAATATACTTTGTAGCAAACCTTGCTCTTTGATTAAACTAAGTTTCATACTCATTCACAGTCATTCCTCCTTGTTTAAGCTCGAGGAATTCCTTCTCCAATCTCTTCCTCATGTCTAGAGGACAATACTTCTTTAGGAAACGAGTTTTAAACATTTCCCAGGCTAAATTCTCCTGGTCAAACCCGTTGAGAGCTTCATATGTTGCTTCCCACCAGACCAAGGCTTCTCCGATGAGCATTGCGGAAGCATAGTTAGCCTTGTCTTCATTATCCACATGAGAAATACGAAACACTTTCTCTGTGTTCTGGATCCAAGTAAGAACAATAATGGGATTGAGAACACCGAAAAAATCTGTAGCACCACTACTCTTGAAATCTTTGAACGAGGGACGCTTCACCTCTCCTTTTGAAGATTCTCTAGTGGCTTTCTCTTTTCCCTTATCACCATTCTTTTTGTGTTCTTCGAGAGTCTGTCGAATAACACCGGTAAGTTTACCCAAGAGTCGCTCCTCACGAGGAGATACTGGAGTATTCACTTCCTCGGGTTGAGGACCTCCACCAACCTCAGGGATAGCTACTAACCTGTTCAGCCATTGCTTTGCAATACGGAGTAACATTGTATTTTAGAATATTAGGGTTTATTATTACCTAATACTTTTACTTATGTATTTCCTATGGTTTGTATCCCTATACTTACAATGATTTAGTTCATATATTGAACTTCCAATAGTTTAAGTCTAAATACCAATCCGTGGAATTTAGTTCACTCAAACTACTGCTCTGATACCATGATTGAAAGACCCTAACTTTCGTATTTATGAAAGACACAAACTTTCATACTCGACAATATAGTTACTCCAAAACATGCTACTTGCATATTCATAAAAACAATATTTTACATTGATAAAGAGATTACAAACTACTGGATACAAACCGACTATTTTAAAGTGTTATATATTACATAACTTCCCAGGATTCTATAGTTTTATACATATGGGAGTGCAAAATACAATAGTTTCAAACTATTCATAAGCTTCTATCGATACAATAGTTTCAAACTATTCAAAAATCTTCTACCGGTATATAACTATACTGGATGCTTATCTCCTGCAATTTGTTAAACATTGAGAGGGTAAGCGATGACGCTTAGTGAGTTCAATAATAGATACAATATAACGTTATGCCATATATACTTTAATACGGCAGAAGCAAAGAGGAACAAGGAACAACAAGGGTATATGTGAATCATGTGACAAACATTCCATATCAATCATTGATTTGATTTAAAGATATACAATCAATGAGTCATAACAATTTTCATGCTTGATATACATCAATAAAGCTTTGGCCCAAACGGCACAGAAGATATACAACTTCGGATTAACATTTTGGTAGATTTCAGGCTTAAAGCCCTGTCTAACCTTCTGCCAATACCATAGAATAGAATTCATTCTCTTACAGAGACATGTTCTACATGGCCAGAGGCTACATACCAGTACCAACGTGAATCTAAGTCCTTTCACTGATCACATGGTCAAAGGTATTTCTTTGCTATTAAAAATAGCAAATAAAAATAACCCGGGAAAATAACCCGGAATAATAACGCTGAAAAGCACGTAGTACATATAACACATAACATACAATTGTTCATATATATTAAACTCACCGTGAAATAACCGGGGGCTAAAATATTAATTTGGGCAGTACTTCGGCTCTAAATATGACTTTCGTCGTTGAAAACCGGGAGTTTTCTTGAAAAAACCGGGCTCTGCGAAGGTAGAGCTTCGAAACCGCAAAGATAAATTTTCTGGGCTTCTCGGGAGTCTCGGGGCGTGTTTCGGGGTTTGGAATCAGTATCGGGGCTTCGGGGAATGTCGGGATAGTAAAAATATTGAAAAAGGGGGTGAAAGTGGAAATTTTCTAAAATTAGCCGAGAGGGTTCGCACCCCTTATATAGGGCCGAGCTTCGGATCCGAAGCGAAGGGAAGGAGGCACGCGTCTGCGAGGTTCGGACCAGGTGGCAGCTTCGGCGAGGCTCGGATGCGAGGAGTCATCAGCTTCAGGTGCGTCCTCGGCTCGGTCTTCGGCTCGGAACAGCAGGCTCGCTGACGGCAGCCTCGGATTGGACCTAACTCTGGTCCAATGGGAGGAGGGCATGAGGGTGCGAGGGTGATCCGGGGGTGTCTCCTGCGAAGGTGTCCCTCGCTTAGTGGACTTCGGACTTGGTCCAATCAGAAGGTAACACGCAAGGCTGCGGTCCAATCAGCAGCGAACACGTGTCCGACACGTGGAAGCCTCGCATACGAGGGTGACGTGGCAGTACTATTCATGCGAATTTTCTCGAAAAATGTGCCAAATCTTGTAAAATCCATAACTTTCGCATACGAGCTCCGTTTTTGACGTTCTTTATATGCACGCGAAGCTAAAATTATGCTCTACAACTTTCGTTTAGACTTCGTCGGCTAATTTTGACTTTAATTTTAATATTAATATTTTTAACAGACCGGGACAGGAAAACTCGTTAAAAATTCATAACTTCTTAATCCGACGTCCGTTTTCGTCGGACTTTTTACCGTTGCACAACTAATGACGAGACCTTCAATTCCCGTTTAGGTTGTGTCGGCTAAAAATCACTCGATCTAAAATTCGAGTTTTTAGCTGTCTACTGCTAAGCTGAAACTTCGAAAAATCATAACTTCCTCATACGAAGTCAGATTCAAACGGTCTTTATATGAAACTTGATTATTTTCACGAGTTCTACAACTTTCATTTACATCACTAAGGCTAAAATTTAGTTTATCGAAACTAAATTTTTACGCGACAATGTATTTTCCGGATTTATCACGGATCTTCGTTTGGTCATAACTTCTTCGTTATAACTCGGATTTCGATGAGGTTTTCGCCTAAATGTTTCTAACGAGATTATCTACAACTTTCAATAATAAAATTTTACTTATTCCAAATTTTATATTTTCGCTATATTTTACTATTTGGTTTTTAATTGGAATCTCATAAGACTTCCAACATTTTATGAGTGATTATAAACATAGTTTTACTTCATTTCTAGTAAAAACTATATGTTAGAACTCAACATTCAAATTCACTTAATATTTCATAATATTATTTACTTAAAACACGATTTCAAAACGTGTATGTTACAAATACCTCCTCCTTTTGAGGATTTCGTCCCCGAAATTACATTGATTAAAATAAATGGGGATATTTTGCTCTTATCTCATTCTTATTTTCCCAAGTATAATTTGGGCATCGATGGTGTTTCCACTTGACAAGCACCAAATCCACTTCTTTATTACGTAGATTAGTTGTTCTTTCATTCACGATCTCTTCCGGCTCTTCTATATATCTTAACTTATTATTCAATTTCACCTCGGATAATGGAACTGTCTCATCATTGATGCTCAAGCATTTGCGCAGATAGCTCACATGAAACACATCATGAATACCTGCCAAATCTTCAGGTAATTCTAAGCGGTATGCTTGCTTTCCAATTCTCTGGATGATTTTGAAAGGACCAACAAATCTAGGGCTTAACTTTCTTTTCTTCCCAAAGCTCATAAGGCCTTTCCATGGAGATACCTTCAGCATCACGAAATCACCAACTTGGAATTCTATGGGTCGTCTTCTCTTTTCTGTATAGGACTCGCGTCGATCCTGGGCCGCTTTCATTCTTTCTCGTACGATTTGAATTTTGTCGGTGGTGTCTAGAATCATTTCAGGGCCTCCAAGGATCTTATGTCCTATGTCTCGCCAACATAATGGAGTACGACACTTGCGACCATATAATGCTTCATATGGTGGCATTTTGATTGAAGCGTGGTAACTATTATTATACGAGAATTCGACAAGAGGTAAGTATTTATCCCAGTTACCACCGAACTCCAAGACACATGCACGAAGCATAGCTTCTACTGTTTGGATTGTTCTCTCCGTTTGACCATCTGTGTGGGGATGATATGCTGTGCTGAGAGCAACTTGAGATCCTAATTCACGTTGCATACTCGCCCAAAAGTGAGAAGTGAAGCGAGTATCACGATCGAAGATGATCTTTAGTGGCACACCATGTCTTGCCACAATTTCATCCAAGTATACTTGTGCGTATTTCTCCATTGGTGTCGTTTCATGCATGGCAAGAAAATGAGCGCTTTTAGTCAGGCGGTCGACGATTACCCAAATGCTATCATGATGTCTAGCAGTCTTTGGCAATTTGGTAATGAAATCCATGGACAATTCTTCCCATTTCCATACAGGAACACTAAGACTTTCTGGGGTTCCATAAGACTTTTGGTTCTCTGCTTTGACTTGTAAGCATACTAAGCATTCCTGTACATATCTTCCAATGCCTAGTACGCTGGGTATACATAGGCGTACACTGGGCATACTAGGTAGGTTGATCGTGGATGCCTTATGGAGTATGTTGGGCATACACCAGCCTCATGCAAACCCTAATTTAGGGTCTTGGACCCTATTTAATGATCTTAACTCAACTCCAATGCCTCTTATCATCAGCCTCCATCCCATTAAAATATGAAAAGAATTGAAAGGTAGGGGTATGAACTCACTCGTTTGGTTTGAAGAGAGAGAGGCTAGAGTTGAGCAGAACTTTGACTACGGAAAGTTGCGCCTTCGGGACTCTTCGGGGGTCTCGGTAGCGTAGATCTTTCATCGGGGGCTCGGGTGCGGAAACTGAGGGCGTCGGGATGGTCTCTGGAGCTTGGAAGTATGGGAGAGTCTTTGAGAAAGTGTGCAAAACTCGTAGCTCAAACCTTCTATTTATAGGGCTGGAGGATGGCGTACGCGGGGCGTACCTCCGGAGTACGCCGGGCGTACGCGGTACGCGGGGCGTAAAAATGCGTCACGGCTTACGACTCCGGTCTGCCGATGGGACTCGACTCTGGGTCTAGTACGTTGGGCGTAATCTAGGATTACGCTGGGCGTACTCCAGTCTCCCATCTTCTAAATTCCGTAACTTTCGCGTACGGGCTCCGTTTTTCGCGTTCTTTATATCCACATGTAGGTGAGATTACGCTCTACAACTTTCATTTAGACTCCGTCGGCTAGTTTTGAATTTATTTTTAATGATATATTTTTAATAGGCCGGGACTCCTAAAGTCCGTTAAAAATTCATAGTTTCTTTATTTGACGTCGGTTTTCGTTTGTCTTTTTATCATTTTACTCCTATTGTGGAGATCTTCAACTCTCATTTAGGTTGCGTTAGCTAAATAACACTCGATCTTCAATTCGAGTTTTTAGCCCTCTATTACTGTTACGAAACTTTGGAAATTCGTAACTTCTTCATACGAGGTCCAATTTGGGCGATCTTTTTATGTACGTTTACAGTTTAACGAACTCTACATCTTTTGTTTAGATACTTAAGGCAAAAATGCATTTTATTGAAATTTCACTTTTTACGTTAAATAGCGTTTTAACGGTGTGTTGTAAATATACGAGTGGTTATAATTTCTTCAATATAACCCGGTTTTGAACGTTCTTTATGTTTTTGGAAACCTTGGCACGATATCTAATATTTGATGCATCCCAACTTAGATATTTGAACACTTTATTTTTTAGGTTAATTTAGTTGATTCCAAATAGTTTTCGTTGTATTTGACATTTGAGCGTTACACTGCTTTTGGAAAAATATAGGGTTGTCACATCATACCCCTGTTAAGGGAATTTCGTCCCGAAATTTAATCTAAGATAGAGTTTACAGGTTAGGAAAAAGATGCGTGTATTTTTGTTTCATCTGATCCTCGCGTTCCCAGGTGTATTCAGGTCCTCGCTTGGCGTTCCAACGGACCTTTACAATAGGTATGCGGCTTTGTTTAGTCCTTTTTATTTCCCGATCCATGATCTCTACTGGTTCCTCTACGAATTGGAGATTCTCATTTATTGCAATTTCGTCTAGAGGGATGACAAGGGTCTCATCGGACAAGCACTTCTTTAGGTTTGATACGTGAAAGGTAGGGTGTACGTTGTGGAGCTCCTGAGGTAATCTAAGTTTGTAAGCCACTGGGCCGATCCTGGCAAGGATCTCGAATGGTCCGATGTATATTTGGTTCAGTTTTCCGCGCTTCCCGAAGCGTATTAATCCCTTCCAAGGTGAGACCTTTAGTAGAACTCGATCTCCGACCTGGAATTCCAAGGGCTTCCGTCTTTTATCCGCGTAACTCTTTTGTCTGTCCCTTGATGCTTTTAGACATTCCCGAATCTGAACAATCTTCTCCGTAGGTTCCCTTATGATTTCTGGTCCAGTGAGCGTGTTGTCTGTTGCTTGTCCTTTTGCTAGTTGTGTGTCCCCCACTTCAGCCCAACACAGAGGCGACTTGCATTTGCGGCCATAGAGGGCTTCGAACGGGGCAGCTTTAATACTGGTGTGGTAGCTATTGTTGTACGAGAACTCGACTAAAGGTAGATGTGTGTCCCATGCCTTGCCAAAATCGATTACGCAAGCTCTCAACATATCTTCTAGGGTTTGTATGGTCCTCTCGCTCTGGCCGTCGGTTTGTGGGTGATAAGCGATACTCATGTCCAATCTTGTCCCTAGAGATTTTTGTAGTGCCTGCCAGAACCTTGAGGTGGACCTACTATCTCGGTCCAAGATAATGGATATGGGCACACCATGTAGTCGTACAATTTCTCTGAGGTATGTCCTAGTTAGCTTCTCTAATTTATCCGACTCTTTGATCGGTAGGAAGTGCGCTGATTTAGTTAACCTGTCGACAATCACCCAGATAGTGTCGAGTCCGCTTGCCGTTCTGGGTAGTTTGGTTATGAAATCCATGGTTATACGTTCCCACTTCCATTCTGGTATTTCTGGTTGTTGCAACAATCCTGAGGGCTTTTGGTATTCTACCTTGACCTTGGCGCACGTCATACATTTACTCACGTAGGTAGCAATTTCGGCCTTCATGTTTGACCACCAGTACAATTTCTTGAGGTCGAGATACATCTTATCGGAGCCGGGGTGTATGGAGTATCGTGTTTTATGGGCTTCGTTCATGACGACTTCTCTGAATCCGCCAAACTTCGGCGTCCAGATCCGATCCATGAAGTAATGAACTCCATCATTCTTGACCTCAAACTTCTTATCCATTCCCCTTAAGGCTTCCCCTGCCACATTTCCAGATGTTAAGGCTTCTATCTGGGCTTCCTTGATTTGTGTGGACAGGTGTGAATGGATTGTCATGATTAAAGACTTCACTCTGCGGCCCGAGTATTCCTTCCGGCTGAGTGCATCGGCCACCACGTTAGCCTTTCCGGGATGATATCGAATCTCGCATTCATAATCATTTAGTAGTTCTACCCATCGTCTTTGTCTCATGTTGAGTTCTTTCTGGTTGAGAATATGTTGGAGGCTTTTATGGTCGGTGAAGATCGTACATTTCGTGCCGTAGAGATAGTGTCTCTATATCTTTAGAGCGAAGATGACTGCTCCTAGCTCAAGATCATGCGTTGTGTAGTTCACTTCGTGCGTCTTTAGTTGCCTTGAGGCGTAGGCGATGACCTTCCCTTGTTGCATCAGGACACACCCAAGTCCTTGGTTTGATGCATCGCAATAGACCACGAAGTCCTCCGTTCCTTCCGACAAGGTTAGGATGGGCGCACTACATAAGGCTCGCTTTAGCGTTTGAAATGCGGCGTCTTGTTTTTCTCCCCAATCGAAGGTCACACTCTTCTGAGTTAGGGTGGTAAGTGATTTGGGAATCTTCGAAAAGTTCTGTATGAACCTTCGGTAATACCCGGCGAGTCCCAAAAATTGCCCGATTTCTGTAGGGGTCCTTGGTGTCGTCCAACTTTCTATTGCCTTGATCTTAGAAGGATCCACGTGTATCCCCTCCTTGCCTACTACATGTCCTAGGAAATCCACTTTCCGAATCCAAAATTCGCACTTGGAAAATTTTGCGTAAAGCTTCTCTGCCCTCAACGTTTCCAAAACTTGGCGGAGGTGTTGGTTGTGTTCTTCCTAGCTTCTAGAATAGATGAGTATATCATCTATGAACACGATCACGAATTTGTCCAGGAAGGGACGACATACACGGTTCATCAAGTCCATGAACACTGCTGGAGCATTTGTCAATCCGAAGGGCATTACTACAAACTCGTAGTGACCATAACGTGTTCGGAAAGCCGTTTTGGGGATGTCTCCTTCCAACACTCGCAGTTGGTGATAACCAGATCTTATATCGATCTTTGAGAAGTAGCTTGCTCCCTGCAGTTGATCGAACAGATCGTCTATGCGCGGAATGGGATATTGGTTCTTGATCGTGAGTTTGTTCAGCTCCCGATAATCGATGCACATGCGAAAGGATCTGTCCTTCTTTTTCACGAATAGGACTGGTGCTCCCCATGGTGAGAAGCTCGGTCTGATGAATCCCTTGCTCAGCAGCTCGTTTAATTGACTGGACAGTTCCTGCATCTCGGCTGGGGCTAAACGGTAAGGCGACTTTGCTACTGGGGTAGCTCCGGGGATTAAGTCGATTCTGAACTCAACTTGGCACTCTGGTGGAATTCCTGGAAGATCTTCTGGGAAAATATCTGGGAAGTTGCAGACTTCCGGAATGTCTTTAATGTTCTTTGGTTCTTGTTTCTGGTCCACTACGTGGGCTAGAAAGGCATGGTATTCCTTGCGAAGATATTTTTGTGCCTTAACACAGGAGATGATTTGTAAACTTGAACTAGGTTTGTCACCATAAATGACAAGAGTTTCGCCGTTTGGCAGATTGAGGCGAACGGGCCTTTCGTGACAAAGTATATCGGCATGGTGAAGGCTCAACTAGTCCATACCGATGATGACATCGAAACTTCTTATCGAAATGGGCATTAGGTCGATTTGAAATAAATGTTCGTTTAAATTTAATGTGCACCCTACGTACATCTCGCTTGTGCTTTCCGTTTTACCGTTAGCCATTTCTACAGTGAATATTTTATTGAGTGGTCGGGGTCTTTGATTAAGTAAGTGTTTGAATTTATGACTCACAAAACTTCTCTCCGCACCGCAGTCAAAGAGTATGCATGCATAAATGTTGTTGAGGAGAAACGTACCCGTAACCACCGTTGGGTCGGCTATTGCTTCATTTTGGCCTATTGCTAGCACTCTCCCAACACCACCAACGTTCCTTGTCTTGGGGCATTCCCTTTTGAAGTGCCCAGTTTCTCCACACCCATAACATGCCTGGCTTATCCCAGTACCAGGAACTTGAGTGACTAGTCGCGCTGGTGCCTTACAGAAACGGGCTGTGTGCCCTTTCCTGTCGCAGTTCTTACAGTGCATCTCGCGGAAAATACCGTGGTGATGGTAGTTGCATTTGTTGCACTTGGGTAGGTTCCCTGCATATAGTTTTGTTGGCGCAGGGGAAGCAGGAGTTGTGGTAGGAACAGTAGCAGCATGAACCGCAACCATTTGTTTCTTTGAAGGCTCTTGTGAAGTTTGCCCCTTTCTCTTGTTCCAGAATTTCTTCTTGTTGTTGTTGTTGGCATTGATCTCGTTGTTGCCGTTCCCTTTGGTTGGTTCAGCCATAACAGTCGTGACTCCTTGACAGACACCATGATCAACGAGAGATTGCGCCAGTTCCTTGGCGCTGTCGAAGGTCATGGGTTTGGAAGCTAACACACTTCCTCGAAGTTGGGGTGATAGTCCCCAGATGTATTTCTCGACCTTTTGGCTTTCCAGGATCAACATTCCTGGGCAAAGTGTTATTAAATCACTGAACCTATTGGTGTAACCTGCGATGTCCGAGCCTACCATCGAAAGGCCCCATAGTTCCTGTTCAAGCTTCTGAATCTCGCCTCTTGGGAAGTATTCTCGAAGGAGCATTCGTTTCAAGTTTTCCCAACCCATGGAGTTCGCCACCACTAGGGTTAGTGTCTTGACGTGGCCGTTCCACCATGTCAGGGTGCGTTTAGAGAAAGTAAAAGCAGCAAACTTTACTTTGCTTTCTTCAGGGCATGCGCAAATTTCGAATACAGCTTTCGTTTTCTCTATCCATTGAGATAGAGCCAATACTCCCCCAGTCCCATAAAAGGGAATAGGTTTTCCGTTGGTGAAGCCTTTGTAAGTGCATACCCCTGAACGGCCTTGACCTTGGCCATTTGTAAAGCTGTTTGTTCCTCCTCCCGACCCGTTGTTGCTCATTTGAGCCATCGCTGCGGTTACAGCAGCGGTTACAGCAGTTTGGAACATAACGGCATCCATAATTGGAGGAGGTGGTGGAGGTGGTGTTGAAGTTGAGTTTCTGCGTGTTGATCTACGAGGAGGCATGTTCTGGTAGAGAAAATAAGAATGAATACTATAAATTTCTAATGTTTTGACAATCGTGTGTTAGTTGTATCTTGTAATTTGTTTTGACTTTAGTTTATGGTTTCAAGGTAGGTATAGAAATTTTTAGTTAATCCCATAAGTTCTGAGAGGTATACAAAGAAGTACTTCATATTTATATATATAGGTCACACCTGAGGTGTGTTACATTACGCTTCTTGTTTGGAAAATTTGACCTACCTAGAGGTATCCGATTACAGATACAAAAGGAAATAAGGGAAAAACTTTTATCCGAGTCCTATTTTATAACAAAATTGTTGGGGTTTGAGCAAGCTCTACTTGCGGCGTGTTGCACGTTTGGAGCTAGATTCGGCATCCGACTGTTTGACTCCCATCAGGCGCCTCTCGAGATCTGATTGTTGTTCCTTCATCTCTCTTATTTCTGCTAGCGCCGTTATCATTTGATTCTGAAGCGTCCCTGTGTAGATTTGGGTATTTTCATGTAGTCCTTCCAGACGACGGATGTCTGCGGCGTTACCTTGAGTAGCAGCATTGATCTCGCGTACTCTGGCTGCTTGCTTGTCCGTCTGGTAGTCCTGGGTAGCTATAGCGCCCACAATAACAGGAAGTGCTCGATCAGCTGAGCCTCCCCCACTAACATTGTAAAAATCTCGACACATGCCGAAGGGAGGGCGTACACCTTGCTGATGGCTCCAGTAGTAGAGGTGGCTTCCCCACATGGGAATGGGTCCCGGTTGATATGGTCTGATTTCGGGAGGATGAGGGATGGGAGGGTCGATTACTTCCGGCTCGAAGTCTGTTCCACTAGTAATTTCCTCGACCTCCTCGTCGACTTCGAATTCCTCTCCGACTTCGACTTCGAATTCTTCTTCGACTCCCTCTTCGGGTTCTTCCTCGACCTCCTCTTCGATTTCCTCTGGGTCTTCTTCTGGGTCTTATTCTATCCAGCCGCCGTTGCCTTGGTTTGGGTAGTAGGGATCTCCCGGTAAATGGAATCCGGCCATTTGTCTGTACTAGGATAGAGGTATGAGAATTATATAAGAAAAGAAATTTCTATTTAACGACTTCCTACGTTTAACTATATCCTTACGGAGCGCAAGTGTTTCATTGTATAATTATTTTTAACAATACTCCTATGGTATTTCAAATTGGCGAATCTAAAATAATTTGTATTTGGTAAGTTTTTGGCTTGTTGTCCACTATGACCATTCCTCGACGTACGTTGGTCAAATCTAGGATAAATATAGTTGATCAGGCTATATTTATTCTCGACCTGATTACATACCCCGAGGCCCAATCGTAGTGTCGCAACTTGCCTTAATACTTTTTAGAAAACTTGTCATGATACAAGACTAATACATGCGGGTAAAGATGTATATTTTTAAAAGAAAATATATTGTTCATGAAAACGTTTTGTCAGAGGGTTTTTGGTCCCCTTTGCATTTATAGTTTGTACATCTTATGTGGTTCGATATACTTAGTTCACTATAAACAATGCTCTGATACCAATCTGTCACACCCCCAAACCAGAATGGCGGAAACATTCCGGGGTGGATGACTTCACGTAGTATCACAACAATTGAATATTGTAAAGAAAGTAACACAACCATCATATATATAATAAAAACGTATCTTGTTGCATTATACATATTTGCAAAAGAATATTACAATATGATGATATAAATGTTTAATGATAAACATCATTAGCGTTCCTTCTTCAAAAGCTGGTGGTTACCTGTATTACTGATTCCCTGAGAAATACAAGTGGTTTCGAAAAAGTGTCAACAATTAAGTTGGTGAGTTTATAAGTGTTTTGTATTGAAAAGTATGTCCTTTTGGTAGTAAATCGACGAACGAGGTTTTCAGAAAATCCAATATTTTCTATAAATGGTTTTAAAAGTTCCTAGAGTTGGAGTGCGTTAGTATGTTTCATACTTGAATAATAATGATAAACTTTGTGCAAAAAAATAGTGTGGAAAACTGAATGCATATATGAATCTCGTAAATCAAACTTGTTTTTATACTTTTATGTGAGTTTTATAACCATACTATTGACACTGACTGCCTGTAACAACATTCTTCAGGTGTTGTAGTGTTATGACATTTGTCACCCCAGACCTGCCGGTCTAACTATAGCTAATAGTTTAGGTGCGGGGTTGTCAATCCCGTATAGATCTATACACAAGTATCACGCTCTCCCTCCAAGAGATTATGGTATATAATACAGGACTTGAAATGCATACATATGAGTACGTTGAAGTTTGAATATCTCACATTACTTGGTATAAACAGATTTACGATAAGAAAGACTTTACTTCATTTGAAAGTATTTCGTTTGTCAAGATGTATATGTAAAATGTATGAATAACTTGTTAACTATACTCATTATAGTTTCTCAGAAAGTATTTTTCCATTTAGTAAAAATAACTTGGTGATATAATAGCCCTTTAAACATAAAGATGTTTGTATCAATACTCTATAAGATAGATATTATATTTATGTTTATAAAACGATACTTTGACTTGTAATGTACTTGTATTTCCCCCCTAAAACATGAAAAGAATTGAAAGGTAAGGGTATGAACTCACTCGTTTGGTTTGAAGAGAGAGAGGCTAGAGTTGAGCAGAACTTCGACTGCGGAAAGCTGCGCCTTCGGACTCTTTGGGGGTCTCGGTAGCGTAGATCTTTCGTCGGGGGCTCGGGTGCGGAAACCAAGGACGTCGGGATGGTCTCTGGAGCTTGGAAGTATGGGAGAGTCTTTGAGAAAGTGTGCAAAACCCGTAGCTCAAACCTTCTATTTATAGGGCTGGAGGATGGCGTACGCGGGGCGTACCTCCGGAGTACGCTGGGCGTACGCGGTACGCGGGGCGTACTTAGGTTACGCGGGGCGTAAAAATGCGTCACGGCTTACGAATCCGGTCTAGCTAAGCGTAGAGTTGCAGCCGATGGGACTCGACTCTGGGTCTAGTACGCTGGGCGTAATCTGGGATTACGCTGGGCGTACTCCAGTCTTCCATCTTCTAAATTCCGCAACTTTCGCGTACGGGCTCCGTTTTTCGCGTTCTTTATATCCACGTGTAGGTGAGATTACGCTCTACAACTTTCATTTAGACTCCATCGTCTAGTTTTGACTTTATTTTTAATGATATATTTTTAATAGGCAGGGACTCCTAAAGTCCGTTAAAAATTCATAGTTTCTTTATTCGACGTCGGTTTTCGTTTGTCTTTTTATCATTTTACTCCTATTGTGGAGATCTTCAACTCTCATTTAGGTTGCGTTAGCTAAATAACACTCAATCTTCAATTCGAGTTTTTAGCCCTCTACTACTGTTACGAAACTTTGGAAATTCGTAACTTCTTCATACGAGGTCCAATTTGGGCGATCTTTTTATGTACGTTTACAGTTTAACGAACTCTACATCTTTTGTTTAGATACTTAAGGCAAAAATGCATTTTATTGAAATTTCACTTTTTACGTTAAATAGCGTTTTAACGGTGTGTCGTAAATGTACGAGTGGTTATAATTTCTTCAATATAACCCGGTTTTGAACGTTCTTTATGTTTTTGGAAACCTCGGCACGATATCTAATATTTGATGCATCCCATCTTAGATATTTGAACACTTTATTTTTGAGGTTAATTTAGTTGATTCCAAATAGTTTTCGTTGTATTTGACATTTGAGCGTTACATTGCTTTTGGAAAAATATAGGGTCGTCACACATATCTTCCAATGCCTCTCTTTAATCCAGGCCACCAATAATCAACTCTTACATCATAGTACATTTTACTTGTACCAGGATGGATTGACAGTTTAGATTTATGGGCTTCATCTAAAATCTTTTGTCTCAATCCACCAATCTTTGGAATCCACAGCCGATTCTTGAATACTTTTAATCCTCGCAGATCATCAAGTAGAGCATCATTATAATGTATCATCCCTTCTTTCTTCACATTTTCTGGCTTTAGGGCCTCTTCTTGCCATTTCTCTAATTCATCTAAAATAGTGAATTTTACTGTAGTATGAGTAATGGCATAACACATACTATTGCGATAAACTTTTCTGCTAAGTGCATCAGCAACTACATTAGCTTTTCCAGGATGATATAAGATTTCACAATCATAATCTTTGATCAGCTCCATGGCTCGTTGTTGTCTCATATTCAAAGTTTGCTGACTGAATATGTACTTGAGACTTTTGTGGTCGGTAAATAGTTGGCACTTTGTACCAAAAAGATAATGCCTCCAAAGTTTTAGGGCAAATACCACTGCAGCGAGTTCGAGATCATGAGTGGGATAATTCTTTTCATAATCTTTCAGTTGTCTTGAGGCATAGGCTATCACTTTGCCACGTTGCATCAACACACAACTGAGTCCCAATCTTGAAGCATCGCTATATACGGAGAAGTCATCATCACCTTCTGGGAGTGATAAGATTGGAGCATGAGTCAAAAGATCTTTTAGAGTTGAGAAAGCTCTTTCTTGGGTTTCACCCCATTCGAACTTCACTTCTTTCCGTGTAAGACTCGTGAGAGGTACGGCTATACGAGAAAAGTCTTTAATGAATCTCCGGTAATATCCCGCGAGACCTAAGAAACTACGAATTTCGGAAGCATTACGGGGCACTTCCCAATTTTGAATGGCTTCGATTTTGATAGGATCTACGGATACACCATCACTAGAAATAACATGGCTGAGAAATTGAACTTGGCGAAGCCAAAATTCACATTTCGAGAATTTCGCATATAGTTTCTCCTTTCGAAGAAGTTCCAATACTGCACGAATATGAATGGCATGATCAGCTTCAGACTTGGAATAGATTAGAATATCATCAATGAATACGATGACTGATTTATCGAGCATTGGGCGGCATACCCGATTCATCATATCCATGAATACAGCCGAAGCGTTTGTTAAACCAAACGGCATAACAAGGAATTCATAATGCCCATATCGAGTACGAAAAGCAGTCTTCAGTACATCTTGCTCATGAACTTTCAACTGATGATAGCCAGATCTTAAATCAATTTTTGAGAAATAGCTAACACCCTGAAGTTGATCGAACAAATCGTCGATGTGAGGTAGTGGGTACTTGTTATTGATAGCACCTTATTCAACTCACGATAATCAATGCACATCCGCATCGATCCATCTTTCTTCTTGACAAACAGTACCGGAGCACCCCAGGGAGAGGTACTCGGTCGAATGAAACCCTTGTCAAGTAGTTCTTGCAGTTGGATCATCATTTCTTTCATCTCAGCTGGCGCAAGACGATAAGGAGTCTTTGCAATTGGAGCAGCACCAGGCACAAGGTCAATTCGAAATTCTACTTGCCTATCCGGAGGAAGGCCAGGCAAGTCATCGGGGGAAAATATCAGGATATTCGTTAATAACGAGAACATCATTTACAGTTTTCTTCTCCTCTTTTGAGACATCAACTATGTAGGCCAGATAGATAGAACATCCTTTCGATATGAATTTACGAGCTTAAAGGAAAGAGATTATTTTTAAGAGTCTTTGTTCACCGTAGACATAGATAGGATTCTCCCCTTCAATAGGAATGCGTACTATAGCACAAGAGTTCAGCGTGGTTCTTTGATAACCAATCCATGCCGAGAATAATATCAAAGTTGGGCAAGGAGATAGGGATCAGGTTAGCGAGAAAAGTATAGCATTCAATTTCTATAACACAATCTCTATAGACTTTATCAGCAAGTAATGATATACTTCACGTAGTATCTACGTGAAATGGTTGCGCAAGTACAAAGCAAGCAATTTGAAAGGAATGCGCAAATTCGTAAGACACAAAAGAATCTGAGGCACCAGAATCAAATAAGATGTGAGCAGGTCTAGAGTTGACAAGAAATATACCCGTAACAACATTCGGGTCCTCGCGTGCCTCCTCTGAGGTAATCTGGAATGCACGACCCCTAGCTTTGGCACCTCCTCCTTTTTAGTTGGAGTACCCTTTGATTGTTGAACAAGGACTTGGCTTCTCGCCGGTTGTTGAACATAAGCTTGACTTCCCGTCATCTGACTAGTAAGAGTAGGGCAAAAACGCTTCTTGTGGCCAGTAATACCACATGCATAGCAAGTAACATCCTTTCTTGGGCAAGTTAGCTTTATATGACCCTTTTCTCCGCATCCATAACAGACAATGGATTCCTTGTCTATTTTGCATTGGCCCGGATGATTCCTTCCACAAATACGACATGAAGGCGATTGCATAGAAAAAGATTGTGATCTACCGCGTCCACGAGAGACACTTTGAGTTTGAACTTGATTACTAGGTTCAGTCCGAACGGATTGAGCTGGTAGAAAAGAAGGAACAGTTCTTTCAGTACGTTGATGCTTCGGAGCAGTAACAGTGGCACCACGTATTTCTAAGTCATGCTCACGTCTTCGAGCATATTCAACGGCTTTATCGAATGACAGAACTTATCGATTGGCAACGAAAGCGTGGATCTCATGTCGTAGTCCCTCCATGAATAACTAAATTTTCTCGTCTTCAGTTGGAATATACTTTGTAGCAAACCTTGCTCTTTGATTAAACTAAGTTTCATACTCATTCACAGTCATTCCTCCTTGTTTAAGCTCGAGGAATTCCTTCTCCAATCTCTTCCTCATGTCTAGAGGACAATACTTCTTTAGGAAACGAGTTTTAAACATTTCCCAGGCTAAATTCTCCTGGTCAAACCCGTTGAGAGCTTCATATGTTGCTTCCCACCAGACCAAGGCTTCTCCGATGAGCATTGCGGAAGCATAGTTAGCCTTGTCTTCATTATCCACATGAGAAATACGAAACACTTTCTCTGTGTTCTGGATCCAAGTAAGAACAATAATGGGATTGAGAACACCGAAAAAATCTGTAGCACCACTACTCTTGAAATCTTTGAACGAGGGACGCTTCACCTCTCCTTTTGAAGATTCTCTAGTGGCTTTCTCTTTTCCCTTATCACCATTCTTTTTGTGTTCTTCGAGAGTCTGTCGAATAACACCGGTAAGTTTACCCAAGAGTCGCTCCTCACGAGGAGATACTGGAGTATTCACTTCCTCGGGTTGAGGACCTCCACCAACCTCAGGGATAGCTACTAACCTGTTCAGCCATTGCTTTGCAATACGGAGTAACATTGTATTTTAGAATATTAGGGTTTATTATTACCTAATACTTTTACTTATGTATTTCCTATGGTTTGTATCCCTATACTTACAATGATTTAGTTCATATATTGAACTTCCAATAGTTTAAGTCTAAATACCAATCCGTGGAATTTAGTTCACTCAAACTACTGCTCTGATACCATGATTGAAAGACCCTAACTTTCGTATTTATGAAAGACACAAACTTTCATACTCGACAATATAGTTACTCCAAAACATGCTACTTGCATATTCATAAAAACAATATTTTACATTGATAAAGAGATTACAAACTACTGGATACAAACCGACTATTTTAAAGTGTTATATATTACATAACTTCCCAGGATTCTATAGTTTTATACATATGGGAGTGCAAAATACAATAGTTTCAAACTATTCATAAGCTTCTATCGATACAATAGTTTCAAACTATTCAAAAATCTTCTACCGGTATATAACTATACTGGATGCTTATCTCCTGCAATTTGTTAAACATTGAGAGGGTAAGCGATGACGCTTAGTGAGTTCAATAATAGATACAATATAACGTTATGCCATATATACTTTAATACGGCAGAAGCAAAGAGGAACAAGGAACAACAAGGGTATATGTGAATCATGTGACAAACATTCCATATCAATCATTGATTTGATTTAAAGATATACAATCAATGAGTCATAACAATTTTCATGCTTGATATACATCAATAAAGCTTTGGCCCAAACGACACAGAAGATATACAACTTCGGATTAACATTTTGGTAGATTTCAGGCTTAAAGCCCTGTCTAACCTTCTGCCAATACCATAGAATAGAATTCATTCTCTTACGGAGACATGTTCTACATGGCCAGAGGCTACATACCAGTACCAACGTGAATCTAAGTCCTTTCACTGATCACATGGTCAAAGGTATTTCTTTGCTATTAAAAATAGCAAATAAAAATAACCCGGGAAAATAACCCGGAATAATAACGCTGAAAAGCACGTAGTACATATAACACATAACATACAATTGTTCATATATATTAAACTCACCGTGAAATAACCGGGGGCTAAAATATTAATTTGGGCAGTACTTCGGCTCTAAATATGACTTTCGTCGTTGAAAACCGGGAGTTTTCTTGAAAAAACCGGGCTCTGCGAAGGTAGAGCTTCGAAACCGCAAAGATAAATTTTCTGGGCTTCTCGGGAGTCTCGGGGCGTGTTTCGGGGTTTGGAATCAGTATCGGGGCTTCGGGGAATGTCGGGATAGTAAAAATATTGAAAAAGGGGGTGAAAGTGGAAATTTTCTAAAATTAGCCGAGAGGGTTCGCACCCCTTATATAGGGCCGAGCTTCGGATCCGAAGCGAAGGGAAGGAGGCACGCGTCTGCGAGGTTCGGACCAGGTGGCAGCTTCGGCGAGGCTCGGATGCGAGGAGTCATCAGCTTCAGGTGCGTCCTCGGCTCGGTCTTCGGCTCGGAACAGCAGGCTCGCTGACGGCAGCCTCGGATTGGACCTAACTCCGGTCCAATGGGAGGAGGGCATGAGGGTGCGAGGGTGATCCGGGGGTGTCTCCTGCGAAGGTGTCCCTCGCTTAGTGGACTTCGGACTTGGTCCAATCAGAAGGTAACACGCAAGGCTGCGGTCCAATCAGCAGCGAACACGTGTCCGACACGTGGAAGCCTCGCATACGAGGGTGACGTGGCAGTACTATTCATGCGAATTTTCTCGAAAAATGTGCCAAATCTTGTAAAATCCATAACTTTCGCATACGAGCTCCGTTTTTGACGTTCTTTATATGCACGCGAAGCTAAAATTATGCTCTACAACTTTCGTTTAGACTTCGTCGGCTAATTTTGACTTTAATTTTAATATTAATATTTTTAACAGACCGGGACAGGAAAACTCGTTAAAAATTCATAACTTCTTAATCCGACGTCCGTTTTCGTCGGACTTTTTACCGTTGCACAACTAATGACGAGACCTTCAATTCCCGTTTAGGTTGTGTCGGCTAAAAATCACTCGATCTAAAATTCGAGTTTTTAGCTGTCTACTGCTAAGCTGAAACTTCGAAAAATCATAACTTCCTCATACGAAGTCAGATTCAAACGGTCTTTATATGAAACTTGATTATTTTCACGAGTTCTACAACTTTCATTTACATCACTAAGGCTAAAATTTAGTTTATCGAAACTAAATTTTTACGCGACAATGTATTTTCCGGATTTATCACGGATCTTCGTTTGGTCATAACTTCTTCGTTATAACTCGGATTTCGATGAGGTTTTCGCCTAAATGTTTCTAACGAGATTATCTACAACTTTCAATAATAAAATTTTACTTATTCCAAATTTTATATTTTCGCTATATTTTACTATTTGGTTTTTAATTGGAATCTCATAAGACTTCCAACATTTTATGAGTGATTATAAACATAGTTTTACTTCATTTCTAGTAAAAACTATATGTTAGAACTCAACATTCAAATTCACTTAATATTTCATAATATTATTTACTTAAAACACGATTTCAAAACGTGTATGTTACAAATACCTCCTCCTTTTGAGGATTTCGTCCCCGAAATTACATTGATTAAAATAAATGGGGATATTTTGCTCTTATCTCATTCTTATTTTCCCAAGTATAATTTGGGCATCGATGGTGTTTCCACTTGACAAGCACCAAATCCACTTCTTTATTACGTAGATTAGTTGTTCTTTCATTCACGATCTCTTCCGGCTCTTCTATATATCTTAACTTATTATTCAATTTCACCTCGGATAATGGAACTGTCTCATCATTGATGCTCAAGCATTTGCGCAGATAGCTCACATGAAACACATCATGAATACCTGCCAAATCTTCAGGTAATTCTAAGCGGTATGCTTGCTTTCCAATTCTCTGGATGATTTTGAAAGGACCAACAAATCTAGGGCTTAACTTTCTTTTCTTCCCAAAGCTCATAAGGCCTTTCCATGGAGATACCTTCAGCATCACGAAATCACCAACTTGGAATTCTATGGGTCGTCTTCTCTTTTCTGTATAGGACTCGCGTCGATCCTGGGCCGCTTTCATTCTTTCTCGTACGATTTGAATTTTGTCGGTGGTGTCTAGAATCATTTCAGGGCCTCCAAGGATCTTATGTCCTATGTCTCGCCAACATAATGGAGTACGACACTTGCGACCATATAATGCTTCATATGGTGGCATTTTGATTGAAGCGTGGTAACTATTATTATACGAGAATTCGACAAGAGGTAAGTATTTATCCCAGTTACCACCGAACTCCAAGACACATGCACGAAGCATAGCTTCTACTGTTTGGATTGTTCTCTCCGTTTGACCATCTGTGTGGGGATGATATGCTGTGCTGAGAGCAACTTGAGATCCTAATTCACGTTGCATACTCGCCCAAAAGTGAGAAGTGAAGCGAGTATCACGATCGAAGATGATCTTTAGTGGCACACCATGTCTTGCCACAATTTCATCCAAGTATACTTGTGCGTATTTCTCCATTGGTGTCGTTTCATGCATGGCAAGAAAATGAGCGCTTTTAGTCAGGCGGTCGACGATTACCCAAATGCTATCATGATGTCTAGCAGTCTTTGGCAATTTGGTAATGAAATCCATGGACAATTCTTCCCATTTCCATACAGGAACACTAAGACTTTCTGGGGTTCCATAAGGCTTTTGGTTCTCTGCTTTGACTTGTAAGCATACTAAGCATTCCTGTACATATCTTCCAATGCCTAGTACGTTGGGTATACATAGGAGTACACTGGGCATACTAGGTAGGTTGATCGTGGATGCCTTATGGAGTATGTTGGGCATACACCAGCCTCATGCAAACCCTAATTTAGGGTCTTGGACCATATTTAATGATCTTAACTCAACTCCAATGCCTCTTATCATCAGCCTCCATCCCATTAAAGCCTAGATTTGGAACCCTAGCTATCTTTTAAGCATTTCTGAGGTTTTTGGTGTGATTTTGGTGTGCCTTGGAGAAGAAGGTGTTCTTGTTAGAAGCATTGCTTGGCTTGGAGCTTGTGGATCCAAGCTCTAATCATCTTCATCAACTTCCAGAAGGTATAAAGTTTCTAACTTGATGACTCTAGGTGTTAGATCTAGTCTAGGGTATGTTTTGGGTTCATTTTTGGTTCTTATGGTCATCCTTGTGAGTATGAGCTACTTAAAGAGCTTAGAATGTTGGATCTTAGCACTCCTAAGGTTGTGGGTGCATAAAAATGGCATCTTTATTGGTTTAGGTGAGTTATGACTAAGTGGGTGTTCATATTATGGGTTTATGAGGATAAAAACGGGTTTTGGGTCCCATTAAGGCATGCAAGGGAGTAAAGTTGGCAGCTTTATGGTTTAAAATCTTATCTAGGGATCAGATTTGTGTTTAGACATCTTGACTTAACCCAATAAAAGCTTAATATGGATTTTTGGACCTCTGATGAGTACGTTGGGCATATGTAGGAGTACGCTCAGCGTAATGCTTGTATCATGCATCGATTGCTTGTGTGTGGTGCTTCAGGGGTAAGTACGTGGGGCGTACGTTTCTGGTACGCAAGGTGTACTCCCCAGGGTGTACATTTTGGACCTTTTATGGTTTGGGACATATTGGGCCATTGGACTTTGGGCAAGTAATTTAGATTCTTGATTATGCGTTGAGATCCAATTATTAATTGGATATTGTTTGATAGTGGCAACGCGCGGGGGATTTTCCGGATTAGTAGAACGAGATTTTATTTGACAGGTTCAACCTCTAGAGGTGAGTTTCCTGATTGTGTTTAGTGGGTCGAAGGCACCAATGTCAACCCATGGTTTGTTATGTTTAGGAGCTAGTTGTTTGCGTGACTCTTGTATGTGTTATGTGTTTATATGTTTATCGGACGAGGCCTGATAATTATATTGTATGCTATTTATCTTTGTGATTTTTATGCATGTGTTTATATGTTGCATGTATATCGGGCGGGGCCTAATGCTAGGCGGGGCCTGATGACTGACAGATCTGTTCCGGGTGGGGCCTCATTATATGTTTGATATTTATGGTATGCGGTATTTTGGGGAACTCACTAAGCTTTATGCTTACAGTTTTCAGTTTATGTTTCAGGTACTTTTAGTTCGAAAGAGAAGAGCTCGGGATGACTGCATTCCACACACCACATTGTTCCGCAAATTACATGACTCTGATGTACTTGGATGTTTATTGATACACTCTAATTCACTATGGTTTTTATAATATTGTTTTAGGATAATTGTTTTATTAATTTAAAAATCAAAAATTTTAGTCTTAATTTTTGGGACGTTACAAGTTGGTATTAGAGCCTTGGTTTGAGGGATTCGGGCACACTCTTGAGTGTGACTGAACTCAAACTGAGGAATTGACAATCTTTTGAAAGAAAACAAATTTTCTAAAAAGATTTTAAAGAAGAAAGGGGTGTGATGCGTGCAATCAGCCGAGCTCAAGTAAATGATTCCCAGGATACCCATACATGTTTGTTATGATTATATGCTATGAGAATTGCATGCTAGATTATGGCTAAGGATCTGCTAATGATTTCATGCTAGGAGAGATGCCTTTATATGCATGATTGTTTGAGCTTTTAGAATTGCATGCTAATATGGATTTCAAATGACTGGATGGATTGGCCTGATATGTGATACCTTGTAGCCTAAGAGGAATTGGATGTTATACTAGATTTGGAATCTTTCTTGGTAGGAAGTGAAACTGAGATGTCCTCTGTTTGGCTATGACTTGGAGTGTTACCGCACAAATGCTGCTTTCTTTGTGCTTTGTGGGACTCATGATGACGTGAGTTAACTATTAAGTGAATATGTTAAGTCACGTGTTGCATAGCTTAAATAATCTCAGAGAGATGGATTTGACCCTACTGCATAACTCTCATCTGAGTCTAACCATTGTAGGGATGAGTATTCATGAAGTAGTTAACTGACATTATTGAGAGTTCTTCAGCAGCTGATGGCAGGGTGAGGTTGGGAACCTAGAAGCGCCTAGGGAGTGTTTTTAGCGGGTTTGGATGCGTTGCTTAGCGAGTACTTGGTGTACCAGTTTGAGAAGGTGACTTAGAGGATTCCGAATGATTCTTTAGGAAAGTATGGATAGGTGTGATGTAACGACCCAAAAATTATTGTCAGCGAAGTTAGTATTCCGTTACGTATGATTATGTGTTACATGCATTCAAGGTGTGAGATTAATTGTTTAGTAATTAATTAAATAGATTAAAGTTATATAATTAATGGCGGGATTTATTTAAATGATAATATGTAAATTATTTGATATATATATATATATATATATATATATATATATATATATATATATATATATATATATATATATAATGTATATGAAGGTAAAACATAATTCAAATGAAAATGAAATGGTGGATTATAAATGAAGAAAAAATATTGGAGGGTAAATGTTGTAAGTTGGCTTTATATTGCGTTTATTTAATCGTATATTTCACCAACAACGACTATTAAATTGAGAAGGGTTGGTTATGCGCAAGGGAGGAAAATCTAAGTGTCGATTATGTAATATGGAAATTAAATCACATTAATCTGGCCATATGAAACCTAGCTTTAAGCCTTTTGCATTACACCGATTAAAGGCCTGGTCCGTTTCTTTATTCACTTTGGCCTATCATGTATACATAAAAGAGCTAGCCCATCTTATTCTTGGGTTTTTGCTATTATGTGTGCCTTGCGTCGATAAGAAAAAAAACGATCGGCCCTTCCCCTGTGTATGAAGACGTGCGACGCAACAACAAGGAAAAAAAGGAAATTGATCGAGACTTATTGTTGCGTTTGGAGCATCGTCGATTGAAGGCCAAGAAGAAACAACGATCGGCAACATCTACTCAGGAGGTGTTTGAGATAAGCTTTTTAAATTCTAAAAGTGCTTTTAGATAAAAGTGTTTATTTGCTTATAATAGTGGTAAAATGAGTTTTTTAAAAAGTATTTAAAAAAGCTTTTATAGTGAAAAAGTCGATAAGTCAATAAGTTAAAAAATATTTGGCTTAAAAAGTGATTTTTGAAGTTATTTTGGCTGAAAAACTATAAGCAGTTTCAAAAATTCAAGTTTGACATGCTTATCAAAAAATGTTTTTTAAAGCTTATGAAAAAACTATTTTGAAAAGTGCTTATGAGTTTGTCAATTTTTTTTTGACTTATTACTTTTTCAAAAATCCAATAAGCCAATAAGCTCTTCTGATAAGCAATCCCAAACACCCCCTCATTTGGTGTGTGCATAGATTGGGAACAAAAAAAAAAAAAAAGAAACCGATTGCCTTGAGTATACGAGCGACGCAAGCAGGGGGAGAAAAAAAAACCGATTGGCTTGGAGGTGGGGCTGCAACGAACCGAGAAGGAGGGGAAGGTGTAAAAGGCTGTGAAAATTAGATCAATTATTGGTAAAAATCTTCTACCCTTCTTCATGTCAACTTTATATTCCAATTGCTTACCATTGGATGAGTTTTGGTGTTGAATTCCTCCTTATTTGTTGTTATCGATTATTCTTTCTTCTTCCTTGAAGTTCTTCCATGTTCTATTGGCTAATTTCATTCTCACTGGGTGTGTTTTGATGATGAATACACTCAAGAATGATTCTTACATGTCCTTGAAGTTACTCATTTGTTGATCGTCAAAACTAATGCTATTGTTATCTTTTATTCAAGTGAGAATTTTTGGTGAATGACTATGTGTTGGACCCTCCAAAAGGTCCTCAAAATAGTTTTCAAGTGTATTCATATATGGTGATTGTTGGTGATTTAATATCATCAATATTATTTAAGTGTAATACGATTAAATTTGTTGACCAAAAGTGATCTTGATGAATATTGAACAAGTTAGGATAGTTTAGGAGTGCATACTTGTTCAAGTTTTTTAAGATTCAAAGTACACTGTTATTTAGGGGCAAAGCCCCTAAACGAACGGGGGTCTGGGGGCAACGCCCCTGGGAGCGGGGTCCAAGGGGCAGAGCCCCTGGCTGGTAGGATATGTTACTATATTAAAAATACATCAGAAAATAGTTTTTTCAGATAATTGACCATTGGTTTGACCGTTATCCAAATACCCTTTTTTATATTAGTTTTTATTGTTTTATGACAGTTTGAAATTGTCATATGACAGTTTTCAGACAGAGATCATAAATCCGTTTTTTGGTCATTTTTCTGGTACATCTCAGAGAACATTTTCATAGACATTCTCTAATTTTATCTCTGAATTTCATCCAACTGAGTGTTCAATCTGTACCATCGAAATAGTTCAATTTGATAGTGAATCACGACTTTCAGAGAATCCAAACAATATGTTCGTCCCCTATTTCTAACGGTGATTTGGTAGGGAAATTCAAATCCAAGATGGTATTTCTCTTTCTAACATCATATGTTGTCTTTCCTTTAAAGACAATGTACCTTGGACCATGGTTGGAGGATGAAACTATCTTTTTTACTTCCATGATATATTGCTACTGATTTGGACTTTTTTTAAGCTTTTTGGTTGGTTTGGTTGATGGCTTAATGGATTAAGTGGTCAAAAAGTCTTTAAAACTCAAAGCTGGAGATTGCAAGAAATTGTCGAATCTGCCCTTATATTCGAAAAATTATAGAAAAATCACCAGAAGTCGGATTAATGATCCGTAAATTCTCAAAGTTTTCACTTTGAGTCTAGTTTGTCCTTGAATTTTTCCAGGTCCTGTTTTTGTTGTATTAGTGTCTAAGTCCATAACTATTTTGGTATGTACTTGACACGATGGTGCATGGTCCTTTTGGGTTGCCTTCACCAAAGCAACTTGATAGGATGAATTATGGAGAGAAAGGATTAAATATGATTTATTAATATATTATGAGAATAATATATTAAAGGAGAAATCATATTATTTAAATTAATATTAGTCAAGAATTAATTGGTAATTAGTTTTGTGACTAAAAGAGATTAATTAAACTTAAGGGACTGGAATTGTAATTATAAGATAATTGCAATTTGGGCTATGGATTGCCTTATATTAAGGAGTGGACGAATTCTATGGGAAAGCCCATGAGGAAATCGTCCAAGGCCTTAAGGAAAGGAATCTATGGGTTGCTTAGGGCTTAAGCATCCAATTTAGGGTTTCCTTATTAGATAACCCTAATAGCCTCACTATATATAGATCCCTTATGACCCAAAAACGTGGCTAAGCATCCTTCTAGGGTTTCACACGTTTTAGGTCAGCCCCCATCCTCTCTCCTCTTCATCCTCTTGCTCTTGGTGTTTGTGAACCATTAGAGGAGTGACATTTGTGACTCTAAGCTTTCTAAAGTCAATACAAGGAGGAATTGGATTGTTATTGCTACATAACAATCAAGGTAATGTCTTAAACCCATTCTTATGTTAATATGATTAATTTTGTGCTAGAATTAGGGTTTATAGTCTTGGATAACTTGCATGTACAATAGAGAAACCTAGATCCAAGCATTAGGGTTTGTATGAGCACATAGGATGTTCTTATGGCCAAAACCCATAAGTGGTATCAGAGCCTTGATTGGTTTCTATTGTATTGATGTCTTGTATGTTGAAAAAATTCGATTTTTGTGGTTCTGCATGATGGACTCGGCGAGTCCCACTGTGGACTTGGCGAGTTGCCCCCTACTCGGCGAGTCCATGGGGGTACTCGGCGAGTTCGAGCGTCAGATGGAGCTATTTTCGGGATTTCTTGCTGTTTATCTTTGAGATACTTGCCTTTATCATATTAGATCAATATAAATCTGATTTTTTGATATATTTGAGTACATTCTTGATCTAATTGAAGATATTTATCAATTAATAAAATATTTGTTTCCTTATGTGATAATTGATTAATTATTTTGATTAAATTGGTAAATTGTTTTGCAAGAAATCATTAAATAAATCAAATATGGATAATTATGTGATTAAATGTTAATTAAGATTATTTGTTATTTGATCCTTGTTGTTATGAAAAGTTTCATATTTTCCCCACTTAGGTTTTATAGTTTAAATTTGAACTCAAAAGTTTTGTTGTTTTGAAATTTAAATAGTTGAAACCCTAATGTTTTGAAATGTTCAAAACTTGCCCTCAAGTTTTGGAATTTAAATTTTGATTAATAGTTTAATTTTGATGTATATTTAAATTCTAATCCTTAATATTTTGAAATGTTTCAAAACTTGCCCTCAAGTTTTGGAATTTAAAAGTTGATTAAAAGTTTAATTAGGAATGTTAAATTCTAAAACCCTAGTATTGTTTTGAAAAGTTCAAATCACACCCTTATGGTTTTATTAATTAATTAAGCAGTATAATTAAAAGAGATTTAATAAATCATATAGTTTTTGGTTTATATTTAATTGAATTAAAAGTATAATCGTTAAATTTGACCACCTAGTATTTTAAAAGTGTAAAATACACCCTATACTATATATAACATTAAAAGTCTAACATTATATATATATATATATATATATATATATATATATATATATATATATATGAGTAAAAGTCAGTCTTATCGTTAGTAGGCCTCATTCACGAAGCTAGTATATAAGGGGTGTTTAAGGAAATTGCCTATAAAATGATGATTGAATGGGTATCCACTCTTACCCACTGCACTCTTGACTAGTGGAGGGTCGTTAGCCGAACGGGTAGGATAGGACAAAACCTTCCATTATAAGTATAATGAAGTACAAAAGTAACTAAATGTTTTACAAATTCCCAATCTTAGTTACTTAGGCAAAAGTGAATTGATGCAATTCCATGAAATTACACTTTGTGCCCTTGTGAAGACGTTAGTGGAGCGTGTGTGGTTTACCGGCACACTAAATGGTTCTAAGCAAAGGTAGCAAAGGGTGACTCAATGTTTGTCATAGTTCGGTGGAGCGTGTGTGGTTTACCGGCACAGCGAATAGGTGACTGTAACATGTGAGGGCACCATATAAGTTTGCATGGTTATTCACACCCGCTTTGTGATCCTCGGCATCCCAGTCACAAACAAGAGGGGCATATCGAGATTAAAACATGCCATTGAAAGTTCAATGAATCTCAAAGGATCTAGGAGTTTTCATAGATTTAAAACTTAAATTTCTTTTTCGTTTTTCGTGGTGGAAATTAGTGAATCGTCATTCACTTACCTTCAAATGTTCTGCAATTTGGGTTACGACATCCTTCTCCCGAGTTGTAGAATATTGTGTTGGGTCCTAACCTTAGTATCTCATTTGGGTGATTTACTAAGGACTCAATCAATCAACTAACTTGAATTTACTTTTATTGCCAAGAGAAGGGGCATTGGAGACGAAGCTGCCCTATTTACCTAAGAGATCTAAGAGATGGGAGAGTCAAAACGTATGGCTCTACTTTAGGTAAAATCCATTGACTAACTCTTTTAAGCTCCTATTCTAGATTCTTAATACATAATGTGATAAGATTACAAATTGATGTTTTGTAGGATCGAAGAAATGAGAGGAAGCTTAAAGGAAGAAGTGAGCAGAATCTAACCGTGAAGAAATGGATTTCGATTGCATTACTTGAAGATTAGATTCTTGAGCTACTACTTAGAGTTAGAATTAGATTGCTAAGAAATATGTATTAGCATAGTTTTTCAATGAATTGCATTGTAAGGACAAATTTTTTTCCGCAATAAAATAAATTTTGACTTTATATTATTTATTTATCCTTGCAATGGCGTGTATGAAAAATTGATGTTTGAATGTTTTTATTAATAGCAATAATGGATTTGATTCTTAATTATGGAAATGTCGAAAATTTACCAAATAAGGAGAGTTTCTCATCGCCCAAGTTTCAATTGGACAGAAACTTGGAATCATGCAACTTGGTTGCACGATGAATGAGAAATTTCATATTTGAAAATTAGACTAATTCATTGACAAAGTGTCAAGTGAAGGACTAGGAGATCAAGTACACAAAGTTGCGTGTTGATCAAGTCCACCATAAGAGTAACCAAGATATTCGTCATGATTTACTAAAGGTTTAGTAAATATGATTATACTTATAAGATTAAGTGTAATTCTAAATTGATTGAAAATGTTTAAATCAATAGCAGAACGAATAAGAAGAATCAAGTAGGCAGAAAGATAAAAGTTTCTCCATTCTAAGAAGAAGGGAGAGTACCTTTTATGCTTTATGATAGGTCTTAATGATTAAGAACCATATCTCAATTGATCCTCTAAGTAAGTCTTAGTACAATTGTATGTCTAAGAAGAGGAATCAAGAATTGAAGAAATTGTTAAATCAAGAAGTCAATCATACTTCGTTCCAAAACAAGTCTTAGAGTTAAGATTGTGACATTGAGTGATAAGTATTAAGAAGGTTTATAACATTCATAAAATGTGGAAAGTTGTGATGTCTTGGATAGGACAAAGACCAACTAGGACCAATTTATGAAGTGTTTTGATAAAAACTACACTAACTCTTGAATATTTGTCAAGAAATGTTTATTGACAAGAGAATCTTATATGTCAAGGAGTCAGTGGGAGTCTTTATGGTCTTGAAAGGTTTCAAGAACAAATCAAATAAACCTTATCGATCATCACTAGCACACAAGTTGAGGTTTACAACCTATCGTGTTGACACTATTTTGTTTCTATGCCATTCCAATTAAGTTAATTATGCATATGAGTTCTATGAGTTCTCATTTGAACGCATAAAAGGCAGGCACCTTGATCAATGAAAAGTACATTGATAGGAAAAGGTGAGCTGCTTAACTACTTGGAAGACATGGTGGGCAGCTGTGCTACCATAAGGCAAGAAATCAAGATTAAAAAAGTTCGGTCCATATGAGTTTGAATTTGTCGTAAACCTTGGTTTTGACAAATTCACATGGATAGGAACCCATACACCATTAAAATCTAAGTGTCATAAGATTTTTTTTCCTTCATGAAAATGACTGTGAGAAAATGCTTTCACTAAGAGAGATTTTAAGAAGATAGCAATTGTAAAATTGCATTCTCCAATTTGATGATGGTTACGGTATCCCTCTCCATGATTCGAATTGTGAGATTTGGCAATTAGCCTTAATTGTTTAAGACACATATGAGCTATCTTGGATAAAGGTGTATGAGATTAAGAAGCCTTGATAAAGGATTATCAAAGCATTAAGTATTAGAAACATGAACTTAAGAAATTCAATAGGTATTGTTTTTCTGCAAGTTAAGTTGTTTTCTAAATACATGTCAAAGCTAGTGGGAGCATAAGTGTTATGTTTATAATAATCATCATGATAGTGGGAGCATAAATGTTATGATTGTATAATTATTAAGGCAAGTATTGCAAGTCAGCAATATTAATTATAGAAAACAAGAGTTATACTTTGCAAAGTAGTAAGGATGTAAAGTTGTTTTGCTATAATTAAAGGAGAGAATATTGTACTTCGTTTCAAAAATCTAAAGCTCAGATTGAGAAATTTTAATAAATTTAGTCAAAGGATACATAGTGCGTTCTTAAATTTCGATTATGATTATGGCATTCCTCGTCATATTTCAAATTATGAGAACGTAGCACGTAAAATATTATGGCAGAAGATTGATAAAGTATTAAATCTTCATGTAAGACATTGTGCATCGTGTCCAATACGCTTCGGGTATAGGATTGATTGTGAATGCTTTAATATTTGACCATTCTAAAATTTTCCAAATGTCTAGCGCATTTAGAGGGAAAAAGGACAAGAATCGATTTTGACTAAGATAATTAAACAACTATCAAAGGACAATCCAAAGTTCGCCGAGGATTGGTCACTTGTGAGTAGTTGGAAGTATAGTATTGAATGGACCATATCGATATTATTATGAATAGATAAGATTCTATTAAGAATGAGTTGTCATATGGAAAATATGGAAACGTGTCCATATTGAGAATTGAATATTGAAAATCTATGTCTAGATTAGAAACTTTTATGCAAAAGGATGTTCAAAGGAATGTACTTTGAGTGAGAGACATCATATCTAAGGAATTGTATTGTAACAATCTCCGATAGAGGACTTTGTAATATCATTGACAATAGTCTTTGTGACTTTTTGTGCTATGACATTACGAAAAGGATCATTGCATAAATTGTTAGAATCTAACATATTCCATAAGTGGCAAGAATTTGATATTCTTTCACTTATGAAAAAGGATTTGGAGTTGTGAAATGAGTATGATTGGAAATGTGTTTATTTGATCTATTTCACATAGTAAGAACCATAAGTAAACATTGTGTGCATGATAAGAGCATGGGACAAGTGTAAAAATTCAAATAAGAAGTTGATTACCCGAAACAACAAATAATGAGTAATCGATATGGTGATAAATAAAAGGTGTTTTATTTATACTCAAAGGTTTGAGGTCATATGGGATTAGTATTATTCTTGTGTTTCACTTTGCATGTTTTGACTTCCTGAATAATTTAATTGGTTTAGAACAGTCAAATTATTCGAATGGGCCAGAGTCGTTCATATGTTGGAAGTAGGTATGAATAAATACTGTCATGAATTGGTGTGTGGATTGTCTAAAGGGTATTAGACATAAGCAAATGTTTGTTGCAACGTTCATGAGTGCTTATGAATATGATTTAAGCATTGGATTAAACCCACGCTCACTTGGATCACTCCATGAATTGTATCACAAGTGATTGGTGAGACGATAACATCTTATATTCTTGAAACCGAGATGTGTGAGTTGTATCTTGCAAATCGGTTGCACATTGATAATATGTAAATGCACCAGTAACTTGGTGTCATAAAACATATTGTTGTGTGTAATTCGGTGAGTGAGTGCAAGCGAGCATTGAATCAAAGTTTATCCGTTCCTTTTATTCAAAGTAGGATAAAAGCGATATCTTTGGGCCCCTCGATGATTTAATGATGACAAACGTAAATGCTCGGCCGGGCTAGGGCTAATTTGATTTGTTCAATTAGTCAGTCGTCATAAATTGGAAGTCGAGAAATAGTACAAAGAGAATGATTTAAAATCATATCTCATACGATATCTAGAATGGAGGAATATATGATCCCTTATCTAAAGGACACACGTATCTGATAGGATCAGAGTTGACAACGGCTTTGGAAAGCTACAATTGCAGATCAGGATCTGAAGTCATACACATAATAGTTATTAGACTTATCCAAGTGGGAGACTGTTGGATTAGTGTCTAGGTCCATAACTATTTTGGTATGTACTTGACCCGATGGTGCATGGTCCTTTTGGGTTGCCTTCACCAAAGCAACTTGATAGGATGAATTATGGAGAGAAAGGATTAAATATGATTTATTAATATATTATGAGAATAATATATTAAAGGAGAAATCATATTGTTTAAATTAATATTAGTCAAGAATTAATTGGTAATTAGTTTTGTGACTAAAAGAGATTAATTAAACTTAAGGGACTGGAATTGTAATTATAAGATAATTGCAATTTGGGCTATGGATTGCCTTATATTAAGGAGTGGACGAATTCTATGGGAAAGCCCATGAGGAAATCGTCCAAGGCGTTAAGGAAAGGAATCTATGGGTTGCTTAGGGCTTAAGCATCCAATTTAGGGTTTCCTTATTAGATAACCCTAATAGCCTCACTATATATAGATCCCTTATGACCCAAAAACGTGGCTAAGCATCCTTCTAGGGTTTCACACGTTTTAGGGCAGCCTCCATCCTCTCTCCTCTTCATCCTCTTGCTCTTGGTGTTTGTGAACCATTAGAGGAGTGACATTTGTGACTCTAAGCTTTCTAAAGTCAATACAAGGAGGAATTGGATTCTTATTGCTACATTACAATCAAGGTAATGTCTTAAACCCATTCTTATGTTAATATGATTAATTATGTGCTAGAATTAGGTTTTATAGTCTTGGATAACTTGCATGTACAATAGAGAAACCTAGATCCAAGCATTAGGGTTTGTATGAGCACATAGGATGTTCTTATGGCCAAAACCCATCAGTTTTTGCCACCAAATTAGGTGAAAATTTCATTTTTCACCAGCTGATCAGAATTTGGCTGTATTGATAAGCAGTTTTGTAAAAATAATATAAAAATATAAAAAAAATCGTTTGGACATTTAAAAGTACTTTCTGAAAAGCTACAAATCTAAACTTCTGGAATATGAAATAAAAATAAATTTTTTATAGGTCCCAAGGGTGCTAAAACAACTCTAAACATGTGGCTGTTTTGGGTCCAAAATTGGGAACTTTGCTTGATAGTTGATTTATGTGTTTGGGTTATGGATTTGCCATCTTTGGCATTATAGAACTCCAATAACCTTTCTTTTGTATTTTAATAGGGGCAAGGGTGATACTTCAACCTTTACAAGACTTGAAGTGTGAGTTGGTCACATATTTGGAAAAGGTGAGTCAACTTTATTGTTTTAAAAGTACATTGTTAGGAGTATCCCATATCCTAGATGGAATGAGATGAACCTATTTATCTAGGATGTATGTTCCCTTTTGACGATTGAGTATTGTGCCATTAATGTTGAAATACCTTATGTGTAACTACATCTAAGATGTTGCGTGCTAGACTCCTTTTTTTATGTGAGATGTGAGCTAGGATCATACTAGGTTGAGTAATGTGTATGAACACTATGTGATGTGAGCATGTTAATTCTTGTTTGAAAATATTTGTTTAAAATGTTTTAGGACAAGCATGCAAGTGTTGTACTATTTCTATAGAAGTGTTGTGAATGAAGGTAGCATGTGATGTAAAATGTAATAACTATATAAAATTACATGTTTGCATGGATTGAAGCCTTAAAGAGGTAATGTGTTAATAAAAATAAATTCATAAAACTTACACGATTACTTGAAAAGGGTATAAAGTGTAACTCCTTAATTAATTAATTAATATTAAATTAAAAGGGGAATACACTAGCGGGGCGAAGGGTAGTGTTGGCTCCACGAGGAAAAATAATTAGGGTTGGCTCCTCGAAGTAGCCAACTAAGGTTGGCTCTATGAGGAAAGCCAATAGGTGTTGGATCTACAAGGATAGCCAAGTAGTGTCGGCTCAAAGAGGATAGCCGGTTAGGGCTGACTCTACGAGGAAAGTCAGTTAATGTTGGCTCTATGATGAAAGCCAGTCGGATGGTTATTCTAGGCGACCAATCTGACACATGGTTCACCTAAAGATAGATGAACTAGAGTGATGTTGGTCAAGCGGTAGGGCCGGCGCAAACATCATGTGAGAATTGGGAGGTGTAACTTGTTAGAATTGGCACCTCTTGTACCACTCCTTAACGACAACGCATGTATACGTATGTGCAATGTCGGAGTAACAAACGCAACACACCAGGAGCAATGATTACGGGTGAGAGTCGCGCCTGACTTAGTGCATTGGGTTGTGCCAGTCACGTTAGTAGAGAACGAGGTCTTGCTTTGGGGGTTTTGCAGTGAATAAATAGACCCTAACTAAGAGGTATTACTTTAATAATTACAACGATGGTGAGCAGTGAATAATTATTAATGTAAAGCGAAGAAACAAAATATTATATATTAATATTTAAGAGGCGAATCGATAAGATAAAATTAGTTACAGCGGCATTGAAGAGAGTAACTAATAAAAGAAGCTCTAAAAGAAGAACTAAAATAAATTGAGTTAAATTTGTGTTTGTTATGTGGTGTGATGTTGTATGTCTTGCTAGTGAGTCTTTGACTGTGTGTGGATGTTTGTGTGAATCTATCTATGATATGTGTGTTTTCTTAACACTTTACTATATTTACTCACTTAG